>NW_028274810.1:147356056-148626771 GCF_037043125.1 Eumetopias jubatus
GGAGAGTCAGTGTTTGAGGGGGACAGAGTTTCGGTTGGGGAAGATGACAAAGTTCTGGAGAGGGATGGTGATAAATGTCACACAATGTGTGGATGTACTTAGTGCCATAATACTGTACACATAGAAATGGTTAAATTATCACTTTTATGGCATATATATTTTACCACAATAAAAAAAAGCTATAAAAGAAAAAAAAAGAACTCACCTCTAATCTAAGATTGTCCTTCATACTTTTTTGTATGAAAATGTGTTTCATTAAAAACAAAATCTTAAATAATATTTTTCCCCTTAATCCTTCTTTGGCAAAACCAATAAAGTTGACAAATTTCAATAATACTATTATTATTGTAGTCTATGAAATCTTAGAAGTTCTAAGCTACCTGCTAACTTCCTTTCTTGTCTCCCCAACATCACTCCAGAGTGGTATTTCTAACATCTCATCATGTCACTCCTCCCTGTTTCAAATCCTTCAGAAACTCCCCGTTACTCACCCTGGTGGTGTGAAGAGGCAAGGAAAGATATCCCGCCTAGAATCTTCAGAAGGAGTGCAGCCCTCCCAACATCTTGATATCAGACTTCCAGCCTCAGAACTGTGAGAGAATAAATTTCTGTTGTTTAAAGTGACTGGGTTTGATGAATGGACAAAAAGGACACACACACACACACACACACACACACACACACACACACACACACACACAGTGGAATATTACTCGGCCATCAAAAAGAATGAAATCTTGCCATTTGCAACGACATGGATGGAGCTAGAGAGTATAATGCTAAGTGAAATAAGTCAGTCTGAGAAAGACAAATATGGTATGATTTCATTCACATGTGGAATTTAAATAAACAGACAAAGGGGGAAGAGAGGGAAGCAAACCAAGAAACAGACTCTGAACTATGGAGAACAAACTGATGGTTACCAGAGGGGGGGTGGTGGGGGGATGGGTGAAATAGGTGATGGGGATTAAGGAGGGCACTTGCGATGAGCACCAGGTGTGTATGGAATTTTTGAATCGCTATATTGTACGCCTGAAACTAATATAAAACTATATGTTAACTAGCTGGAATCTAAGTAAAAACTTAAAAAAAAATAAAGTGACTTGAGTTTGTGGTGATTTGTGGCAACAGCCTCAGGAAATCAATACTAAATTATTTTTATCTGCTCTTTTAGTAGTAGCACAGATCCTGGCACATATGATATGTTTTAAAAGAGTGAATTAATTCGTAGATTAATACATGGGGGTGATGAAACAAAGCGTTAAATTGTTTTTGAGTAACTTGGATGGAACATTATAAAATGGCACTTGATGAAAGAGTTCCAGTTTGAGGGTTTTCTAGGAAGAAAATATTTGCCGAGTGCCTGCTGTGTACTAGACGGCGAGATAAGTTTCATTCATAAATTCTATCACAGTGGGAAGTTGTTATAAATTACAGTGGCAAAAGTAAGGTCTTTGGAGCCAAATTTGAGCTCTGATTCTTATTAGCTATATGACCTTCAGCAAATTACTTAAACTCTCTTAGCCAAAATTTACTTATCTGAAAAATGAGGATGTGATTCCTAACTCCTTGCCCTGTTCTCAGGAGCAAAGGTCAGTTTGAGATGGCTGAGCGCAGCACCTAGCACACGGAAAATCTCAACAAATATTAGTTATCATGAGTGTTGTGGTGGTACGTGCAGAGGGGGTCCTGGAATTGGGGACCAGGGCCCTCACGTGAGAACAGGTGCTAAGTACCCCACTTCTCAAAGTTCAGAGAACTCGGGCATTTGAGGTCCGCTGAGACCCCGCAGGTTTGCTGAGCTGCGCAAGGTGGTGTGGCTTAAGCTATCTTGCCAATATCCTCCTCCTTGGAAGGCTGCATATTCGGGGGAGGGGACTCAGCAGCAAGAGGCTGTTAGGGGGTTACTTGTAGCAGAGGGCTGATGTGGAGAGGGCAAACGCAGATCTGCTCTCCATTCCAGGGACCAGGTAGAAGAAAGACCCTCACAGGGGCCGCCAAAGAACCAACAAATGCGCCTCACCGGAGAACCCATCTTGGACACCTGCCATACACTGGGAACAAATGGCCTGTGGGTGTCAAATGGAAGAGCTGTGGTGACCAACAGAGAGGGTTACTAGCTGACAGCAGGCGGCGGGGGGGGGGGGGGGGTAAGATGAGACCCGTCCCCTTTCTCCTCCCGCAACACCAAAGCAATGCATGCTGGGAAAGAGGAGGTGTGGGTAGCGCGAGAGGGAGGCCGACCACCCTCACTCTGGCAATAATTTCAACCCTGATGGCACCATGGAATCACTTGTGGAATTTAAAATAAAATTCTTTTTTTTAAAAGATTTTATTTATTTGACAGAGAGAGACACAGCGAGGGGGGGAACACAAGCGGGGGGAGTGGGGGAGGGAGAAGCAGGCTTCCCGCGGAGCTGGGAGCCCGATGCGGGGCTCGATCCCAGGACCCTGGGACCGTGACCTGAGCTGAAGGCAGCCGCTTAACGACTGCGCCACCCAGGCGCCCCTAAAATAAAATTCTTGATCAGAATATAAGATATTCTGATTTAACCGATCTGGTCTGGAGTGGAATCCAGGTATTGATATTTTACTTTTTGTTTCTAGGCTTTGACTTTTAATGAAATTTGCTCTGCTGAATTTAAAATTTGTTTGGGACCAGTACATTCTTTATTTCTTCCAATTTCTCCCTTTGGGTATAGCAACACTTGTCCTATATTTCTCTTCTTTTGCAAGAAGATCATTCATTTTTTTTTCTTTTTCTTAATAACTTCTTTTTTTAATGTTTATTTATTTACTTACTTAGAGTGTGCGTGGTTGGGAGGGGCAGAGGGAGCGGGACAGAGAGAATCTCAAGCAGGCTTCACCCCCAGTATGGAGCCCTACTCCGCGCTCAATTTTACGACCCTGAGATCATGACCTGAGCCGAAGCCAAGAGTGGGTCGCTCAACTGACTGAGACACCTAGGCGCCCGATTAATTAATTTTTCTTTTATAAAAAATTATTTTATTCGAATATAGTTGACGTACAATGTTGCATTAATTTCAGGTGTACAACATAGTGCTTCAACTTCCTCTATGCTATGCTCTGCGCACCACAAACGTAGCTCCCATCTGTCACCATACAATTGCTATTACAACACCATTGACTATATTCCCTATAGGCATTGAAATTTTTAATGAGCAGTGGTTCCCTGAATTGGGAACCACTTCTCTAAAGCCAAAGTATATCCTGTGCTTGGGAGAAAGTGTAAGGTTGTCAGATTTATCGAAGAAAAATAAAAGTATTATATGAGACATCCTTATACAAAAAAGTTATTTGCCTAAAATTATAATTTACTTCGGGCACCTGGGTGGCTCAGTCGGTTAAGTGTGTGCCTTCAGCTCGAGTCAGGATCCCAGGGTCCTGGGATGGAGCCCCACATCCGGGCTCGCTGCTCAGCGGGAAGCCTGCTTCTCCCCCCTCCCTGCTTGTGCTTTCTCTCTCTCAAATAAATAAATAAAATATTTTTAAAAAATAAAATTATAATTTTCTGGGTATTACATATTTTATCTGACAATCCTAAGAGGGAAAGAAAACTGTTTGAAATGGATAGAAGATTGAAATTTTAAAATGAACAAGGCAGAATCTTAATGACTAAGAGTAACTGTTTAATAATAAAAAGCTGACTGAGACATTAGGGAATTGGGCTGATCTGTCAAAGTAGCTGCTCCTCAGTCAGAAATGAGTTTGACATAAGTACAGTTTAGGAGCAATTTCAGGAAAAATACAACCATCTCATGTTTATGCCCCTGGTGAATTAAGACTCCCAATAAGCCAGTCATATCATTCTAACCAGTAACCTTGCCTCAGAGATGAACAAACAAGCCTAGAGAGTTTATGTGATTTGTGCACATTCAACACAGTTGGTAAGTGATAGCGCCAGGCTTGAAAGTCAATTTGACTTAAAAAAAAAAATAAAAAGAGTAGAAAGTTCTTTCTACTGTGTCGTAATGGCTGTCAGACGTTTTCTTTGACACCAGTAATACTGCACTAGGAGAGTGATTCCCTAAAACACAGCTGACCTATACAAATAGCCTTTACGGCAGGAAGAGGGCAGGCAGTGGTGGGATTGTTAATTCCGGAGACTTGGGGGAGCCCAGACCCTGCAGACTGGTCCTATTCCCGCCCTCCTGCCCTGCTGTAGGGGAGCCGGGTGAGGGGCTGAGCCGGGGACACTCCTGTCTCCTTGTGTTCTCAGTTGCTGAGCAGCCAAATGGCGGTGACCGCTTGAATGTTTATTTTGTGGCAATTTGCTACTCCTTCATGGTGTCTACTGCTTATATTTCTGTGTTTTAATTAAACGCCATCTCACTGTGCCTGTACTTGTTGTGCTTGAGCTCCGGGACTGTTTCAGTAAAGGGTACAATTTTGTATATCAAATGGCGAAAAATAAACAAAACCACCTGTTCTGCAAGCCCGAGTACTGCCAAGTGTGGAGCTCTCCACCCGCCCTCCCTCCCCTAGAGAGGGCTGGAGGTACACTGTCCCCATCCAAAGTCACCTAGACTGGGGGCTCCCAGCCTCAGGGCCTTGACTATGGGGGGCTGAGAAGAGCTGTGGCGACAGACGGGGGCAGCGGCTCAGGGTGTGGGGGGGAAGACAGACTGCTGAAGGCGGCCCGTCCCCAAATCACCTAAGTCGCACAGATGAATGTGAAGTGGGATAGAACCTACTCCGGAGTAATCCCAGCCTTCCCTCACCCGTTCCCACCACCTGTTAAGGGAAAATGTATCTTTTCCTCTTGAGCTTCCCTCTTTCCTCACCTGCATGGTGGATTCCACATTTGCCAGCCCGTGTCCCGGGATTCTGAGATCTGGGATAGGGAGAGGGGCTACAGAGACAGAGGACCAGAAACATGGGAAGGAAGAGAGAGGGAAATGCATGGGAGGGGCATGTGGGCTGTGCTGGGAGGAACATTTTTGGTAGAGTTAAGAGTGAGATACAAAGTATCAGGCTGGAAGACAAAGGGTATTTTTTTTTCCAAATAATTTATTGAGGTGAAATTCACATAACATAAAATTGACTATTTAAAGTGAACAATTCGGTGGCCTTTAGTTACATTCACAGTGTTGTGCATCCGCCATCTCTCTTTCCTAAATATTCTCACCTCTCCAAAGTGAAACCGTGAGGAAGGGTAGTTTAAGATGTTTTGACATGGATTGTGAATTGGATCCTTAATGTTCTTCAAGAGATCAGGCGAAGTAAACTCTTTCTATCTTATTGTTATTTATCATTTCTCTGTTATCTGTATAACTTCTCCCCCGCCCCAAACCTATCACTTGGCTATCATATTTTGCTAAGCATTTTCAACTTAATAGGTCAAATATGTCTTTTCTTTCAGGGGTTCAGGGTTTTCCATCCTGATAAGGAGAACTCTGATCCATATATTTACTTAGAGTTTCTTCTAAACTATTTATCATTTTATTTTATATAGATGTGAAAAGTCCTTAACGTGTCTAGAATTGTTTTGGCATATGACTGTAAGATGCGATGCAGTTTGTTGTTTTAGAGAATAGTAAGTTGAGCTAGTATCATTTGAGTAACCTATTTTTTCCCTGCTGACTTCAACTATCAACTCTGTTATATATTAAATGCTCGCGTGTACTGGGATCGATATTTTCAATCCCCTATGCTGTTCCTCTCCTGGTGGTTCTCTTCCTGTACTAGCACACAGTGATTTGATGACAAACGTCTTTTGGAGTGCTCTGATAGCCAATAAGTTTAGGCCTCCCTAACCATTATTCTTTTTCTTATTTTCTTCTCTTCTGGACATTTATTCTTCCATGTAAATTTTAAGTGCATTGTATCCAGTTAAAAAACAAAACGTGCTGGAAGCAAAGTGAGTCTATTAGAAGTCAAGTTGGTAGATCTCCTTGGTGGGAGGTATGGACCAGGAGGAAGCAGAATGGCGGAGTTCTAGGGACTGGTTATGTTATATTTCTTTACGGAGATGTTTGTTACATGGGCACATTTATGATTTGAACGCTTTTCTGTATGTATGCGATACTTCAAAATAAAAATTACTTACATTCAAAAAACCTTCTAGGATTATAATTGGGATTGTATTATATTTATATTTTGGGGGAGAATAAATTTTTTATGATATTAACTCTTCTGAACAAATTGTATAGTGTTAAAATTTATTCAGATTTTGTTTTATGTTTTTTAATATAATTTTTTCACATAGTTTTATACCTTTCTTTTATATTCATCCTTCAATATTTTGAAGATTTTGCCACTAAAATTACTTGAATTTTTTCTCTTATCTATTTTTTAGTGAACATGCTATAGTATAGAGAAGTGACTAATTTTTGTATGCATTTCTATAAGTCTTGCTATCATCAAATTCTTCATTAATTTGAGTTTGGTGTTTTTTGTTTTTTAAACTACAGCTTCCTAGGCTTTCTAGTAATGCAATCAAGTCATTGGTGGAAGAAAATATTGTCAAATATTTATGTCAGTTACTTAATTTAATGTTCTTACTGTATTTCCTACAAACATCCAAGGCAATGTTAAACAGTAATGTTAATAGCAGGTGTAAATCTGGAAAAAAAGAGAGAACTATGAGTGAAAAGAATTACTCCAATACCTTATTTCTTTTCAAATATTTATACTAATCACTTCATTTCCTTACCTTATTACATTTGTCTGAGTCTCTAAATCTCTAAGAAAAATGTTGAATTAAAATGACAATAGTGAACATTCTTGTCTGGTTCTTGGTTTTGTTTTAGATTTTATTTATTTATTTGAGAGAGAGAGTGACCGAGAGCACAAGCTGGGGAAGTGGCAGGCAGAGGGAGTGGGACAAGGCCCTCACAGAGCAGGGAGCCCAATACAGGGCTCGATCCCAGGACCCCAGGATCATGACCTGAGCAGAAGGCAGATGCTTAACTGACTGAGCCACCCAAGCACCCCATGTTTTTTTTTATTTTAATTGAAATGCTTTTGGTGTTTTGCTGATTAGAATGATATTGGCTATTGGTTTTTGACAGAGACTTTATTATATTTAACAACTATCATTTTGTTCTTATTTTCCTTAAAGCTTGAGTAGGGATGCTGCTGAATTTTATCAAATGCCTTTTCAGGAACTATTGATAAGATGATAAGCTTTTTCACCTTTAATTTACTGATGGAAATATTTATGTTGACAGGTTTCTTAATGTTGTGCTTTGTAATCCTAAATTCTGCTTAGTTACAGCGTATTATTACAGTGTATTATTCTTTTACCACATAGCTAGATTTTATTTGTTAATATTTTATTTAGAATTTTTGCATCTGTAGCTGTAAGTAAGATTGGCTTGTTTCCTTTTATGTATTATCTTGATCAGATTTTAGTCTTAAAATTATGCCTGCTTCACAACATAAATTGAGAAGCTTTCATTTTTTTCCATGGCTTTAAAAAGTTAATTAACATTGAAATTATCTGTTCTTTGAAGATTAGAAAACTGAGCTGTGGAACCATCTGTCTTGATGCCCTTTTTAATGGTAGAATCTTAATATCTTTCTTCTCTCTCTCACTATAATTAGTTATTCAGGTTTTCACTTCTTGGATTGATTTTGGTAATTTCCTCTAGATCTTCAAATTTTTTGTTCATAGAATTAGCATATAATCAATTATTATAATTATTTTAATCTCTTCTGTATCTGTGATGATGGCTCTTTTTCATTCCCTATCTTGTTTCTTTTTTGTTCTCTCTTTCCTTTAATCCGACGTGAGAGGGGGTTATCCATTTTGTTGAATTCCGTAATTCTTTAAATAAGAATTTCAGCTTGTAGTCCTTTGTTCTCCAAAGTCCATACAAGTTAGGCACTAGCTGCCCATACAGCAGAGTTGAATGCCAATCTGATTCTCCTTCCTTGTTCTTTTTACCTGTGAACCGGAAAGAGTCATTGCTTTACCTCTGGAATTCAGAAGTTTACCAAGGTATGCTTGGGTGTAGAATTTGTTAATGCTTGCAAGACAGTTATTGATCTTTCTTTGTCTGCAGGAAAGCTACTTGCTTTATTGTTTAATTATGGCCTATTTTCCCGCTGTCTCTCCTTCTTCTGGAATTGCTGTTTTCCCTTACGGCGGCCATCTCTTTGTGCCAGCCCTGGGATTTTTGTTTCTGCCACCGGATCCTCTATAGATGCCCTGACTGGAGTCTCAACACTGACTATCCTACTTTTCACCTAATTCAATTTGTTATAATTTGAAAATCATATTGGTTTGTTTTAATTCCAGACTGTCTTTTGAAGACTTTTCTTAAATCTCATCAGCTTCTTTTATTATTATTTTTTTGTATAGGTTATAGACTACTTCCTCCAGTAGTGCTAATTTTTTACAAGTGTTTATTTTTTAAGTTTTGATTGCTTTGTTATTCCTCTCTCTCTCTCTCTCTCTCTAGCTGTTGTCCTTCTCTGACATATAATTGTTATTTGTTCCTTGGAGCGCAGCTGCTGCTAAGAACCTTTCATGGTATCATTTCCAAGAGAGCTAGAAGGTCCTGTGGTCTCTGTCCCCAGGGGCTGGCAATGGAACAAACGTAGTTTGTCAGATCCCTATGAAGTCCCCATAGGAATGAAGCTTTTATGCTTACCATCTTTTCATGAACTCCTAACCTCAAGGATGGAATGTCTTCAAACTTCCTTTCCAGCATTTGAGTTGGGATATACCAGTGGATACAGACATTCCCCTCGGGTGCACAGTCCCTCAGGGCTAGCTCCCCCAGGATACTCAGTGTTCACATTCTTCCCTGAGTTCCTCAGACACTAGTGGCCAGGCTCTCATAAGGCCAGGAGGGGAGAAAGCCACTTAACTGCCAGGTGCCCCCTTACCAGTTGCTTACATCTGTCTGGATTAGGTAAGACAGACCACCTGTAGTTGTGGCTGGGATGGAAAGAAGTCAGGACATCTTCCCTAATTCCTTCTCATTTCTACAAGTCCAAACTCTATCCATCTTTAAAAGGGTGTTTACAAAAAACACTGCCCTTATGAATTCCTTCCTGAACTCCCTGTCCCCGTGGGTCTCAACTGGCTGAACTTGGAATCTCCTGAGGAACTCTTACCAATTACCAGTGTTTGGGTCCAACCCCAAAGACTCTGATTTAACAGGTTGGGCTCTGAGCTCTTTCAAGACCTTGTGCAGACTGTACCATGTGGCCAGGATTGGGTATTACTGACCTCACTAGATGTGCTTTTCCCTTCCTACCTCCTGACAGCATTCAGTCTTTCCAGTATTATGCTTTTGGTGTACTTCCTGCACCCTCCTACCAGTAAGTTTCTTGAGCTCATGTTCACTTATTTGCTCAATAGTTCAGTAATGCACTTCCTCACTTCATTCTTTCACTCCTTCATTTATTCATTCAACAAATATTTAGTGTCTACCACACTCTAGGGGGCAGGCCCTGGGAGATTCAAAGATGAATGAAAGTCTTTGTATAAATATATTTACACATGTGTGTGAGTTCAGTTAATGTTTTTCAAATGAAGATGATCTTTTCCTTACACTTTTCTCTAACATAAACTGAGAAAAACTTGCTGTGGACTGCTCAACTATCCTGCCCTGAAAAGTGCTTTTGTGAGGAAAGGCGCTATCACAAATCCAATTTCTAAAAATCCAGATGAAAAAAGACTGCAGTGTCACCCTTTGACAGAGACAAATGGGAAAAGCTAGAAAGATCTGTGAATAGGGAAGCCTCAAAAGTCATATAGCATGCAGCCTTGTGTCGCTAACATCTGCGGCTTACTAACCTAGAATCTCAACTCCCCAAAGAAATGGATGACAAAGCTCCCTTTTCTTGCCATCAATTTCTCTCTCTCTCTCTCTTTTTTTTCTAGAACTGGGTATATTCATAGGTACTACATGAGTCATGGAAATGAAAAAAACATTTCTAACGACGAAGTTTTTGGCTCAGTCTCCTGTGTGCAGATCACTGCATACCCTGGTTAGGAGGCAGTCCCACGGTGAGGGGAAAGACCACCAGCCCGAGAATTGGGTGATGAAGTTCTGGCATCTCTTCGGCATTTCTCTCCATGTGTCATGAGCACCCCTCACACACAACAAGGAGCCCAGATGATCTCTGTCCATCCTCTGTGAGCATTTATGTGGACAAAGGTTCAAAAATATGCAAATGGAGTGCCAAAGGAAGGGGTGTCTATGAAGAGAGGCTGCTTTGAAGCCAAATTCTACACGTGCCAAAAAGAGCAAGGAAAATTGGCTTCTGAGTTAGAATAACACATGCCACAAAGTTAGGGTCATTTTTTCCCGCTCTCTTAACGTAATTGCATTTAAAGTCACATCTCACCTATCTGGAGCCCAGCCAAGAGCCAAGAAAGAAACCAAAAAGGGCTCTAGGCATAGCCGGTGATGGTAGAAGTTCTGCCATGAGGACACTCTTGCACTTTGTATCTGTGAAGACCCAGCTTTCATCCAACATTTTCTCTTCTTGACACACAGTTGCAGCAAGTTGGAGAAACTGGTTATCCAAACCTAAATGGATAGTGCTACATTGAAAGGGATGTAGAGGATGCTATAGGCATGCGTCCTGACAGCCAGGAGAAGCAAGCAGGAGACAGAATAAAGGAAATGCACATACAATGGCATTTCTCCAAATTTCCAGCCCATTCTATTTTCAGTAGATAGGAATGTTTGGCCTCTTACAGCTTCTGACACCAGACTCAGGATAGAATGATCCTCCCTCCTTGCCACAGGTTGGGTTGCCCAGAAAGCATGATGGGCATGCTTCACTCCAAGATGAAGTTTGGCATACTAAGGTGTTTATTAAAGAGTGACCATGATGTCCATGTTATGGAAGAGAACAGAAGGAAGCCGGAGTGGACAGAGGGAAAATTGAGGCTACAATGTGACCCAAGAATAGCCTTGGCCAACTCCATGGGGAAAACTGGAGCTAGTCCTTCAGAGTTGTCATCAGCTGGATCAAGATGGGCGTGCCTTTATAGTCCCGCATCAACAGTCATTGAATATAGGTTGTCTGGGTTCCTCAGGTGAAGAGGTTCTTCCAGAGGTGCTGACAGATGAAGGCTCTCTACTGACAACACGCCCTTCAGCTGAGGCAGAAGGGGCCTGCGTGGTGCATCACCCAGGGGCCACTGTGCTCCTTGACACACATCCTGGAAGATTAGGATATTCTCCCCTTCTCTGTGCTGCAGAGATTGACTGATGGCTGTGACAGAGAAGGCTAATTATCCAGCAAATAGCCATCCTAGATATCTGGGTAAGGGTAGCAAGGTACTCGGCTATAATATATTATTTTCCTCTCTTCCTTGTTAGTAACTGTAACCATGAACTTTGGCCAATGAGATATAAACAATGTTGTGTGGAAATTCTGAGATGAATTTTTTAAAGTTGCTGACTCTGCCTTCTTCCTTTCCCTCTCCATTCTGCTGTTTTGCTTCCTGTAATGTGGATGTGATAGATGAGCTCTGGCAGCAATCTTGGACCATGAGGTAGCTTTTTTTTTTTTAAAGATTTATTTATTTATTTATTTGAAAGAGAGAGAATGAGAGAGAGAGAGAGAGAGAGCACATGAGAGGGGAGAAGCAGACTCCCTGCTGAGCAGGGAGCCCGATGCGGGACTCGATCCCGGGACTCCAGGATCATGACCTGAGCCGAAGGCAGTCGCTTAACCAACTGAGCCACCCAGGTGCCCCAGGCCATGAGGCAGCTTTAAGAATGGGAGCTATGTACTAGCGAAGTAGATCCAAAGGACAGAAGGAGCTTGAGTCACTCTGGAGCTGTCATACCATATCTGAACTGGACTTCTTTTTATAGAGCAATAAACATCTACCTTATTTAAACCACTGTTAATTTGAGTTTTCTGTTTTTGCAGCCAAAT
This sequence comes from Eumetopias jubatus, assembly GCF_037043125.1. NCBI lineage: Eukaryota > Metazoa > Chordata > Mammalia > Carnivora > Otariidae > Eumetopias > Eumetopias jubatus. Next base: position 147,367,937 of record NW_028274810.1, read on the forward strand.
TTGAACTGACCAGATTCAAAGGCCAAGCTCTCTTGGGGATTTCTTACCATTAAGATGATGGTTTTTGCTTCCTTCATAATTCTGGAATCCACCTCCTGTCCATTGCCATTGCCATGTTAGTGGAAGTCCTTACTGTTCTTCCTTTCACTCTTCACCCCCTCCAAAAAATTGTCAATACTACTGTCAGAATGATCACGGGAGGGACACATTTGATTATGGCAGTCTCATAGTTAAAAATGTTTCAAGAAACTGTAAAGTCTAACTTGTTTGTGATTGCATACTTTGTCTTATGAATATTAGGACCTGAGCATGTCCTACTCGCTGTTTGTGCTTATTTTGCTATGCAGTTTATATTGCGTGTTTGTAAGTGTCCTCGGAGCTTTGCTGAAAGCAGCACTGGCTGTTCCTGCAGCGAGGAAGCCGCTGGCTGCCTCCATGTCCCACGTGAGTCAGTGAAAGAACCTGTTTGTCAGTAAGCTGGGAGTTGGGCGCATCTAGCCCTACCTCCGAGCCATAATCCAGCAGCCGCCTCTTCTCCCAATCACACAATCCTGCTCTTTAATAGAATTTCATTGTCCTCTGAGCTATTCCTTTGTCCCTTCCTCTATGAGTGCCCTGAGCATGTGTGACTTTTTGCAGTGAAATGCAGGTTACAGATGCACCAACGAGCCTCCAGCCACATCCAAAGCGCCTCAGGATGACTTGGGTTTGTTTTGGTTTGGTTTGGTTTGGTTTTCAGAAGGTACCAGTGGGTTCCACAGTATTGTGTTACTATATCAATATTTCTCCCCCTTGAAGATCTTGTTGACTTTATTTTTTACATACATACATTAAAAAAAACCCTTTTGTTTTGAGGTCATTAAGCATTCCCACACAGTGGTAAGTTATCATCATCCTCCTCTTCACCCAATTTCCCCCAGATGTAACATCCAGGCCTAAGTTATGTACAATATCACAACCTGGAAATTGACATCGATATAAACCACATCAATATTTTAATATGTTATTGTTTTCCTTCTTTTTAGACACATCATATTTATTTAAAAGGCAGTCGCCCTTGTGAACTTGCAATAGAAGATGTGTATTGCACTCTTTTTACTTCTGATGGTATGTATTGTATAGAGTTTGGGTGTTTCTTGTGATGAAAAAAAACTTTCTCTCTATTTAAAAGATAAAACATTTTCGAGAGCTCCTTTTCCTTCTTGGGATGAAGTCTGGAATTGTTTATGTGGCCTTCAAGCTGCTCCAAGTTCTGGCCCTAACTCCCCACCCTTGTCTATCAACACTCCTCACCTGGTTCCCCCAGAGCCAGCCTCCCAGAGCGACTCTACTGCTTGCAAACCTTGCTCTAATGGGGTCTAGATAATTCCTACTCATATTTCAAATTAAGCAAAGTCTGTAATTCCTCCTAGAGGCGTTAGCTACCCTATCTCTCAGTCTGGGTTAGATGCCTTTTTATTTTTTCCTTCTTTAGTGCCTGGCATGCCGTAGATGCCCAATAAATATTTGTGGAATGAATAAATAAATGAATGACTAACTCTTAGCAGTGTAAGAGGGTCGAGACAAGCTGGCTACTTATCTTTTTCTGTTACTTAACTCTAGGCTCCACCACTGGAAGAGATCCTGCCTAATTGCGTTGGTCTGGGCAGCACCAAGCCCAATGAGTTGCATATATTAGGTGCTCAATATGTGATGATGGATGGCTAGAAGGAGGTGGAAATTGAGACAGGAAGAACCGTGTGAGCGCAGGTCTGGAGATAGTGGGTTCCAGGACAGTGAGTAGACCATTTGACTCAGAAGAAAAATCATTTTACAGGCCATTTACTCCACTGGAGCAGTAAGTCTGGCTTATGTCACTGGGCATCTCCATTATAGGCATTTACTGAGTCCCTCCTGCCCTTACACTGTTAAAACAAAATATAAAAGAATCTGCAGCTTCTGCAACCCTCTATTCCGTGAACATCAGTCATCCCCACGGGCTCAGCGCCAATGCTCATCAATAGCTATTCACAGAAAACTCCTAGGATCCAAAACTGAAGGGAGTTAGTGCGTTGGATGGGCTTCATTCACCTCCAGAAGGTTTGCCTGGGTGCTCATGTAGACCTAAAATGATCTCCCAAACAGCTATGCCATCGTTAGCACCTGAAAAGGAGGATTTTATTCTCTTCGTTCATCAGTCTCTTCTTTTATGGGAATATGGAACTTGTGAAGCTGGAGTTCACATGCCAGTCTGTAGGAGTGGCTTCTTTGTAAGCCTGCGCCCCAGGCACATGCTCCTGCCTGTGACACATTCTGTTCCAGGGAGCCAGGCGGTACACCCCATGAACCAGAGGCAGGGTCACAGGGGATGGACACCCTCAGTTTTGAATCCTGGTTCTCCCTCTCTCTTAACATGGATTTAGTGTTCTCCACTGCCACATCATAAAATAAAGAAATAGGATGGCCCCCTCTCTCACACAGCAGTTTGGAGGATTCTGTGAGGCAATGTATGGGAACTTAGAAAGAGGCACATGGCAGATGCTCAGGAAATGTTATCTCTCATCATCATCATCATCATCATCATCATCATTATCGAAGAACCATAACTAGGCATGAAGTATGAGGGCTCAGGAACAGAAGCAACTGTCCTTGTAGGCACCTCTCTGAGTTTGTCATTATGTTAGGTCGCTGGTGCATGGATATAGTCAATATTAGGCTGACCACTTGTGGTAGGTGGAATAATGCCCACAGCCACCCCCTCCACTCAACAAAGGTGTCCATGTCCTCATCCCTGGAACCTGTGAATGTCACCTTACAGTCCAAAAAAGGACTTCGTAGATGTGATGAAGTTAAGGAACTTGGGATCAGGAGATTGCCCTGGAGTATCCAGGGGACCATAAATGCAGTCATGTGTATTTGATAAGCAGAAGAGGGAGATTTGGCACACATGGAAGAGAAAGCGATGTGACCACAGGGTGATGAGGTGACAAAGCCAAGGACTGCCATCAGCCATCAGAAGTTGGAAGAGACAAAGAATAGTTTCTCTTTTAGAGCCTCTGGAGAGAGCATGGCCCTGCTAACACCTTGATTGCAGCCCGGGGAGACTGATGTGGGACTCCTGGCCTCCAGAGCTGTGAGAGAATACATTTCTATTGTTTTAAGTCACCAAGTTGTGGTGATTTGTTACAGTCGCCATGGAAACTAATACACCACTTATCTTAACTATTCGGTTGAATTATTGCAACAGCTGTTTATAATTTTTATTTTTGCTGTTTGTTTTTAAGGTTACTGCCCTCGTTTTTTATGTCATTTTGGGGGGAAAAGCATGCAAAATTAATGAACCTAAGATTCAAGTTACGAGTAGCAAATTTTGATGCCCTTTTCTTTGCATATACTGAGCAGTAAAGAGTTGTTTTGCCAATATTAATCTTCCAATGAGTTCTTTGGTGCTTCAGTCAATTCATATTTTAATACTTAATTTGTATTTTGGCCTTTAGCAAAGAATCTGAATTTTGAGTATTGCAGAGCTGAGGGTTAGGTAAGAGTTATTTTGTTTTTCTCAGAATAAGCTGTTTAAACAACCAATTACTTACTACTGATGTGTTTTATAGAGTTAAGTGTTGAAAACAATTGGCTTTTACTTTACCATGAAGTTTAGATTTCCCACAGTAAAATCATTGGCTGGAAAGCAGGAAGACTCCTTGTTGGTCTTTTTACTTTTCTGGAAAATGTTTCAGGGACAATTGAGCAGAATGTTTTAAATTGTGTGCATTCGGGGTTGGGGGGGAACATGAGTCCAGGCACCCTGGGACTGGCCACTTCCTCTACTTTCTTCATCCACCAAGTAAACCCACTTGTTTGTGATGGTCAGAGGATTCCTGTAAAAGATTCGGGCCTTTCCTCCTTGTAAAAATGCATGCGCAGTTGATTCTCATTATTCATAGTATTTATATGCTATGAAGTCAGCACAAACACTGAATTAGCAAATACTGAACCCTGGTTCCTAGGGGAAATGCAGGGTTAGGTTCCCATTTCAACAAAAAATGTTGAAAACAACATTTTCATCAATTGATCAGTACACAACCTTGTTTTATGTGCGTTCTGTTTAATGACACTTTACTGAATATATGTTGTTGATTTGTTAACATTGAACTCAGCCAAAAGCACTATGCCTCGTGCTTGAATGAAGCTTACCTAACACATGTATTTTCTACATAAGGCACGTCACAGCCTTCTTGTGCTAAAGAGCATTAGACAGCCCTTCAGGGCTATACCTGAAGATCCTTTTAAAATCACACACAAAAAGGGCAAAAAAATGCAAAAAAAAAGTGATGCTAAATATACCACCCACACACAAGAGACACTGTTTGCACTGTTTACAATGCCAAAACAAGCTGAAATATAGCGAAAACAAATAGGCACAGGGTTGGTTTGCTTGGCATCGGCTGGGGAGATGGGTTTCAGGGACTCAACCTCTATGTCACTCTGCACATATCCGCAAATGAACTCAAGAAAGTGATGGTGAGGTTACAAATAAATTCCAGTGAATAGGAAAATTTGAAAACACAGAATCCGTGAATAAGGATCACACATCCTCCCTAGTAAGCTGACTAAGCAGGTTTTACCATCAATGGACACTCAACTGTGAAGTGACTTTATTCAACACTGTAAACTGAGCCTGTGCTCAGAGCACGATGTGGTTGTCGTTTTTTAAGGAGCTTAGAGTTTGGTTAGGGAACGGAGCATGGGAACAGCCGCCCACACCTCCAGTGACAGAGCTGGTTGGAGCACCTGGGAGCCACACGCATTCCTCTCGGACTGGGGAAAGCAAGTGCGTCCCGGAGAATGACAGCGCTCTTTCCCAACAGCAGGTGTCTATGAAGGCAAAGGAAGCGCTGGGAGGTGCTAGGATCCCTAAAGACAGAAGTGGTACTAAGGGGAGAGAAAGAAAAACGGGAACAAAGTCACATTTGCTTTCTTCACAATTTTGTTTGGAGTCCGCACTCCGTGTACTGTGAACAGCTGTAGAAAGGTTTTAGACGTGGTTATAAGCTGATGAATTTTCCCTGATCGTCACAGGAGAAAATCAAACACAAAGAAGATTCAGTTCGGCAAAGGCAAACTGCTCTATGGAACGATCGAGTTCCTGAATATAATTGTTATTACACAGGATCTAGAGCTAAAAGGGGTATGTGATCTTATCAGGTCTTGTTTTTACATTTTCCAGAAAGGATTGAGAAATTTGTCCCAGGTCTAACAGCGGTACAGCTTAGAACTAGGGTCTCCTAATGTCAGTTTCCACAAGGCATCGTTTTTAAAAATAGACTTCTTGTTTTAGAACGGTTTTAGGTTTGTGGCAAAACTGAGCAGAAAGTGCAGAATTTCACATACACCCCGCCACAATCCTCCCTCTTTATCGACATCCCCCACCAGAGTGGTCCATTTGTTACAATCCATGAATGCACATTGGTACATCATTATCAGCCAAAGTCCTTGCTTTATATTCGGGTTCACTTTTGGTGATATATATACTCCATGGGTTTTGACAAATGTATAATGACATGCACCCACCATTATAGTATCCCCAGAGTAGTTTCACTGCCCTAAAAAAAAAAAAAAAACAACTCTGTGTCCCAGAGGTTCATCCCTAACTCACCCTTAACTCTTGACAACCTCTGATCTTTTACTGTCTCCATAGTTCTGCCTTTTTCAGAATGTCATATAGTTGGAATCATCCCATACATAGCCTTTTCAGATTGGCTTCTTTCATAGTGATATGCATTTCAGTTTCTTCCAGGTCTGCTCATGGCTTTAAAGCTTATTTATTTTTAGTGCTGATTAATATTCCTTTGTCTAGATGTACCAGTTTATTTATCCATTCACCTACTGAAGGACTTCTTGGTTGCTTCTAAGGTTTGGCAAGTATCAATAAATTGCTGCTACAAACATCAGAGCAGGTTTTTGCGTTGACGTAAGTTTTTGACTCCTTTGAGTAAATGCTAAGGAGCATGATTGCGGGGTTGTATGGTTAGAGTGTGCGTAGTTTTGTCAGATACTGTCAAACTATCTTTCATAGTGACTGTAGCATTTTGCATCCCCACCAGCACTGAATGGGAGTATTTGGTGGTGTCAGTGTTCTGGGTTTTGGCCATCCTATTAGGTGTGTAGTGGTATCTCACTGTTTTAATTTTCATTTCTCTGATGACATAGGATATGAAGCACCTTTTAATTTCATTTGCCATCTGTATATATTCTTTTTTTTTAAGATTTTATTTATTTATTTGACAGAGAGAGACATAGCGAGAGAGGGAACTCAAGCAGGGGGAGCGGGAGAGGGAGAAGCAGACTCCCCGCTGAGCAGGGAGCCCGATGCGGGGCTCGATCCCAGGACTCCAGGATCACGACCTGAGCCAAGGGCAGTCGCTTAACCAACTGAGCCACCCAGGCGCCCCTGCCATCTGTATATATTCTTTGGTGAGGTGTCTGTGAAGGTCTTTGGCATATCTTTTAATCAGGTTGTTTGTTTTTTCACTGTTGAGTTTTAAGAGTTCTTTGTATATTTTGGATACAGGTCCTTTATCAGATATGTCTTTTACAAATATTTTCTCCCAGTCTGCGGTGTGCCTTCTCATTCTCTTGACCCTGCATCGTTTTTTAGCGTGGTGTAAATGCTCAATGGGCATTAGTTAGGGAATGAGTTAGTTAATAGCCCTTTATCTGTGAAATCCAACTAGAAGCCTATGATTCTGTTCTGGGTGCTGGCTACATGTGGGTGTTCATTCTGTTCATTCATCAAGATGTATACATTTTTCTCTATGTAGATTATAAGCTTAAAAAAAAAAGGCAGAAAAGTCGAAATCCCCAGGATAGTACAATTTGAAAGACAGAGTTCCAGTTTATATGAAATGTCCCCCCTTCTGAGGGAGAGGAAATTAGAATTTTAAAGGGGACTTAGACATAATCTTGTCCAATTTTCATGTTTTGCAGATGATAAAACTTAATTATAAAGAAACAAATTGACCTGTCACTTCACCTTGGGCCTTTCAATGCGAGCAGAGTCTGAACACTGGACCAACAGACCTAGACTCTGATGGACCTGCACTTTGAGCCTCAAGGTTCCCATCGGGATGATGGTGATGATAATAATACCCCCATCTCACGGGGTTGTAATGAGATTTAAGTAAGAATAATGTATGGGAAGCACCAAGCCTGTGCTGTTGACGCAGCAAATGGCTGTGGTTAATGTCTGTTCTCAAGCACAGCACTTTGCATATAGGATTTGTCTAATAAATACTTGCTGAATTCTATTCTATATTTTCACTTGGAAAGAGGGAGGGAGCGGAGAGGTGGTAATGATTTTAGCATTTGTACCCACGTTCAAATAGGATGGCACCTGCTCAGAAAAATTTGAAGTTCTGCTCGGAATCTAAAATAACAGCTACAGGAGCGTACATTTCTAAATAAATGGATGGCATTATTTCCAGGATCTTAAAATGCTAATATTTACACAGTGAATGTTCAGCATTTGCTTTGCGTGCCAAGACCCCACCAGCCACTTTCATGCTCTTTCCCCCAAAACCACCTCTCTCATTGCAGACCGAGTCTCCAAAGCCACTTCTCGAGGTCAGATCCTGGTGTGGGTGTGGGGGAGGCCGGAGCTTCCGAGCAGACTCTGAGGGAAACTCGGCCAGTGGCTTATCTCCTATGTCTATTGTTCCTCAGGGCGTTGTGTTTTTGTATTTTAAAATAAACATCTATTAGTGTGAATTTGTTAAACACAAACATTTAAAATACACTACCTTTTTTGGGGACGCCTGAGTGGCTCAGTCGGTTGAGCTTCTGCCTTCGGCTCAGGTCGTGATCTCAGGGCCCCGGGGTTGAGCCCCACATTGGGCTCCCTGCTCAGCCAGGGAGTCTGCTTCTCCCTCTCCCCCTGCTCATGCTCTCTCTCTCACTCACTCTCTCTCTTTCAAATAAATAAATAAAATCTTTAAAAATAAAATATAAAATACACTACCTTTAAAAAAAAAACAAAACCCTCTTTTGGCATTTCCTCCTTTCTCCCAGAAGCTTGAAAGACAGAAAGTGACTTAGAGCCTCCCCCAGCCTCCAAAAGACCCTGACCAACGCCAACAGGATAATAATGTAGCAGGATCATAATAAGGCAGTAACCGCTAGCACTTACTGAGCAGGAGAGCAGAGGGGTGGTGACGAATGTGGGCTCTGGAACCTATTACCCACATTCTGGGTAGTGACCTCTGAGAAGTTCCTGCAGGTTTCACTTACATTGAACCTGAGGATATTAGTAACAGAATCTTCTTAATAAGACGGTCACGAGGCTCATAGGTGTGAAAATACAATGCACTTAGGATAGAGACTGACACCTGATAAGCACATAATAAGCAGCCGTATATAGGTGGATAATATTTTTTAACTTAAATTGGGGTTCGCTGGACTCTTGTCACCACTGAATGAGATAGGTTGCATTATCATTCTAATTTCATAGATAATGGAACCGAGGCTCGGAGAGATGAACTAACTAGCCTGGGGTTACACTGCCCCTAAGCAGTGAGAAAGGCCTCTGACGTCATGTCCATGCCTACGACCTCTCGGCCTTGCCGCATTATTGACAATAGTGGAAAATTGAGAAACAGCCTAAAAGCCTAATAAAAGAGAAGGGTTAAATAAAATATGGTGCATCTGCATGATGAAACACAGCCACTAAATACCACATTTGTAAACTGGGCCTAGTGGCCTGCAAAGCCCTGCTCGCTGGCTTGGCGATCCGCTGCCTCCCCGGCAAGGCCAGGCGTGAGTATGTGGGGCCAAGTCTGGGCACCATGGTGACTCCTGTCTTGGGACACCCCCGCCGGCCCCACTCCGACCCTTGTCTTGCTGAGGCTCTGAGAACGGAGGCCCCCATGGGAAATGCCTGTTTCCCTTCCATGCTGTCGTAGACAATCTCCATTCTCTCCCAAATCCTCTGCCTCCAGGAAACGTCCGGAATGACCTCTGCCCAGGAGTAGCTCTCCTTCTGCTGTCCTGGTTTAGCAGTTGTTGAATGCATTTGCAATTTACTCTGGGGCGGGTGTCTTCACACGAGGACGGCAGTGCTCGGAGGACAGGAATTGTGTCCTATATTCTTGGCTTGCTCCCAGGGCCTAATACAGTGTATTCAATCAATACTGTAGAATAATAATAGCTCATGTTCATTAACACCTCGTTATATCCTCAGCCCTGTGCCAAGCACTTTATGTGCTTTCCGGAAGCCGAGACAAACAGAAGAAAACAGGAGAAGAGCCACGTTTTCCCTCACCCCTCTCGCACCCCAGCCAGAGAGGCCAGCAGAACGCATAAGGGACAACAGATTGAAGCCAGGTCCCAGGCTACGTGTGAAGCTTATGAGGAGGGGATAAGACCTTGCCATGCCACTTAAATTCCCTAAGCCATATTTAACCTCACTTGTAAAAGAGATTAGTTACTAGTTAATACTAGTTAGTTAGTACTAACTATTAGTTAGTACCCCCCTCATGGGATTCTTGGGAGGATTAAAGAGATAACAGAGATGTTTACCGTTTAGCACAGGACCAGGCACGTATTAATTAAACATTCGCAATATTTCTGGGGAAGTGGGGCAAGGGCCCCGGTCAGAGCTGTGGGGCAGAGATATTAAGAGTGTACACTCTGCCATTTCTCCGACCCTAATATCAGCAAGAGAGTGCAGGGCGGATTCTAACCAGCCTCCGCCAAATGGAGGCTAGTGGAACAGGAGAGAGCAGGGTAACCAGTAACGGTCAAGAGCCGCCGTGCATCTGCTCCTACTCAGGGATCATTAGAAGATTCTGGAAAACCTGAAGACTGAGGTGAGGGGGCTTCTGAACCTTCCCCTTCTGGCACAGGCAACAGTGGCTTCGAACCTGGGGTGATGAGGTGGCAGTGGTTGATACCCTGGCCGCCCCCCCTTCTCTCTGCCTGCAGGCCCCGGCTGTTGGAGAGTTTCACCGGGGCCGGGCTGAGGCAAGCCGAGTGGGAAGAGGACACGGCATGGGAAATCTCGCTAATGCACTGACGGAACAGAGGTGGGACGCAATGCTATACCAGCATTGAAAACGTAACTCTCAGTCCTCATTTTTCCCTCCTGGCGATGAGCATGAAACAGGTACCATCATTTCTATTAATGTGCTTTTTGGAGAAGGAGGAAACCGAGGCACTCAGTGGCTTGATGACTTGGCTGAGGTCGTCCGGTTAGGGAGTGGTGGAGCCAGGATCCCAGTCCAGGCAGAGTGGTGCCAGTGCCCGTGCTCCTATCCACCGGCTGTGTGTGTGCGTGCGTGTGTGTGTGTGTGTGCGCGCGCGCGCGTGTGCGCGTGTGCGTGTTTGTGTGCGTGTGTGTGTGCGTGTGCGTGTGTGTGTGTGTGTGTTGGGGGCAGCACATGACAAGCCTGTTGCAGGAGCACCTCACATGTGAGTGGCTGGGGCAGGCGACTTCCTGGCCCCGGGCCTGTCCACTGAGTCTTGCAGCCCTCCCCGCCTCCTGCAGCTCAGCAAAGCAGCTGTCCCTTCCCCCACCCACGTACCCCCTCCTCTCTCACTTTGACCTTCATACTCCTTCCCACACCTTCACCTTGGAGTTAGGGCTGCCCTGAGACAGGACAGTGAACAGAAAGCTCAAGTTACATAAACTTTGGGTGATTTTCACTGAGATATATATATTTTTTTATAGGCCACAGTATCTTGAGGGCAGAAGGCGGGCGGAGGAGATGGATCCCACACCACGCTGTGGGATGGCAGCTCACCCCTTACAGAGGGCTCCGGCGGTCTTAGCACCGAAGGATAAACCAGCCAAGCTAAGAGCATCTTTGCCAAGCTGTGGGCTTGGTTAGTTATAAAGTGTTTTGCCAAAATGTAGTAGATTTGCTCTGTTTGGGGTGTTAAAGTTAGGATGGTAAGGAGACCAGAGAGCAGCGTGTGAGGTTTATGCACAAGGGATGTTGTTTTGGTCTGGGGTACAAGCTGACAGAAGCTCAAGAAATCCCCTGCTAGCAGCACCCTCTGCGGCTAGTTTGCCGGTTCCAGGCTCGTCCTACCCTCATCATGGGCCCAGGTCCGTTTTGTCCAGTGTCTGTGATCTCTATGCTCTTCCTTAGAAGGAGCAGAGGGCCAATGGAACAGGAGATTTCGGAAGCCAACCTTGTGTTGACGTCTTATTACCCATCTTATCATCAAGAGACAAACAAATTGCCCTGCTGATTTATGATGACATTCACCCCTTTGGCTGCTGAAAGACAGGGGCATTGTGCGGCATGGAGGGGAAATAGAAGGGGAGGCAGTTTTGCCTTGGGGGCCTTCGGGTAAATTGCTCTTATTTGCATAGCTGATGTGAAGACCAAAAGCCCTGTGTTCCTCCTGGCCAGAATAGTGAAAGCTACTCCACAATAATGTCTACCTTTGAGCTAACTTCAGATCTGTTTGCCCCATCTGCTCTTTTCAGCCCCTTCTCCTGCCAGCACCCTACAGGAGCGTAAGGTTTCCTGTTCCTGGAGCCCAGGGCTGAAGGCAAGATATCTTTCAAACTTGTTGGCCTGAGTACTCATTAGAGTCCACTGAGAATATGCCCAGGGGAGATGGGGGACCTGGAGGCAGAGCAAAGATGCTCAGAATTCACCTGGCACCTCTACGCCCAGAAAAGGGAGAGGAAACCCAATTTAACACAAGCAGGGGACATGCTCAAGAGCCACATAAAGTCCTGTGTGGCTGCTCTTATTGTTTTAAGTTGGATCAACCATTCAACATATAGTAAATGTTTTAAATTATGAAATAGTTCAGATATGCAAAAAGGCAGAGAGATTGTTATCATGAATAGCAGTTTACCACCTATCCATCTTAAGTAATTAAATATTCCCAGATGGCTGAAGCCCTCGATGTGTGCCGTATTCAGATGACGCTGACCTCCTTCCACTGTGGAGGCAGCCCCTGCCCTGGCTTTGGTGTTTACTAGTCCCGTCGATGTCTTTGAATTTTTATTACACCTATAAGAATCCCTATATGACACATTTTGTGCTTTCATTTATTTAAATGGGATTATGTAGCATATATCCTTCTGAGACTTGCTTTTATTATTAAACTTAAAAAAAGATATATCATGCTAACACATGAAATTCCAGTTCATTTATTTATCTATTTTATTGCTATAGTGTATTCTACTGGATGACCATACTATTTATTTATTCATGTTTCTGTTGATGGGTAGTTAGGTTATTGTGTTTTTATTTGTTTGCTCTTCCAGTCATTGATCTGTGCTGGCCAGAGAGGCAAGAGTTTCTCTGGGGTGTCTACCAAAGAATAGAATCTCTGAGGGACAAGGCTGGGCCATCTTGAGTTTTTGTGATACTGCCAGAGTGACCTCAAACATGGTTGATACCAGTGGGTACTCCCGACAGTGTGAGAGCTTGCATTTTTCATATTCTGGCCAACACAGTTTTGTCAGGTGTTTTAATTTTTGCTGATATGGTGGTTGGGAACTGGTATCTTATTGAAGCATGAATTTATAGTTCCCTGATGACTAGTAAACAGGAGCATCTTTTCACATGTTTATTGACCATTTGGATTCTCTCTTCTGTGAATTGTCTGTTCGTTGACCTTGTCTGTTCTTTAACTTCCTCATTTGTCTTTCTGTATGTATCTGTATGGCTTCTTATATATTGTGGACGTTTTTGAAAATACCTTCTTCCCGTTTCTAACTTGTCTTTTAATTTTTTAATAATGTTTGAGAATTTTGTGAAGTCGTGCTAAAATATACAGAACATAAAATTTGTCATTTTTACCACGTTGAAGAGTACAGTTCTGTGACATAAAGTACATTCTCATTGTTGTGCAACCATTACCACCATCAGCCTCCAGAGCTTTTGAATCTTTCCCAACTGAAACTCTGTGCCCATTAATAATGTTTGTGATTTTGATGGACTCAGATTTATCAGTCTTTTCTTCTCTGGGTTGAACTTAGTGCATGTTTTTTAAATCCTTCATAAAAATATTCTCCTATATTTCCTTCTAAAAGTTTTAAAGATTTGCTCTTCACTTTTATATCTTTATCCATCTGAAATTAAATTTAGGAAATTGAGAGAAGTGGAGATCTATTTCCAGTTATTTTCCACACAGATAATAATAGTTCCAGCATCGTTTTATTGGTTAGACCATCCTTTTCTCTCTGATCTTCAATTTTAATTCTGTCAAATATTATTTCTGTATATGCGAGGGTCTATTTCTGAGCCCTTTATTCTTTTGTATTGGTCTGTTTTTCTCTCCCGGTGCCAAACCACATTGCCTTATTTGCTATAGATAATTAAAGGCACCTTATTTCCTCTGTACCTCCACCACCTGATTCTTTTTCAAAATTGCCTTGGTTATTCTTAGCTCATTGCTTTTTCATAAATTCTAGAACCAGCTTGTCAAAACCCATACAAATTTCTCTCAGAAGTTTGATTGGAGTTGTATTGAGTTTATAGGTTAATTTGAAGAAAATTAAGTATTCTTATCCATGAATATGGTCTATTTCTCTGATTATTTAGGTCTTCTTTAATAAAGCTCTATAATGAAATCTTATATAACTTTTGTTATATTTCTTCATAGATACTTTATATTTCACATTGCTATCATAAATAACATCTTTTTAAAGTTACATCAAAGAAATGCGGTTTGATGTAGGTTGGTCTTATATCCTGCAATCCAGCTGAACTCTTTGCTAGCTCTGATAATTTTTATAATGAAGACACAGGTAGTAATTAATCTGTCCTAAATCAGACCCTGAATAAGCATCTACCTTTCTGTGGGGGAGTAGAAATAATGTCAAAATGAGAATTTGCGTGGTATTTAGTTCAAGTTTCATTTTCTACTTCTCTGAGTCATTTGTTGGTAAGATCTGAAGGATTCATTGAAAGATTCCTGTGGGCTCATCAAGGTTTGGAGAAGGAAGAGAGCATATGCAAAGAATTGTGGAATCATCCCAGAGAAGGAAGGGACCTTGGAGTAAATCTAGTCCTGCCCATCTTAAGTATCACAAAAATCTATTCTGAAAGTGTCCCCTGTGAAGCCATTTATCCATTCAACACATATTCTTTGAGCACCTACTAAAAGGCAGGCCCCACACTGGATGTTGGGAAACAGCAGTGAGCAAAACCTTCAAGACCCTTGTAGTTTACAGAGACAGAGTGTAGTGAATAATCACACAAATATATAACCGTGAGTGGGCACAGTGCCATGAAAGGATAGAAATGGGGCTCTGAGAGTATGTAGGGTAGGGTGGGGTGACCTGACTTCCTGAGGGAGTGGTAGAACAGTTCTAGGCCCTGAGGTGAAAAAGAACCTCTTCGGGGCAAGGAAAAAGGTCTGCTGTGGCCAGCTAAAATCAAGCTGGAAACCCACTGGTGTTAATTCGGTGCTGAGATGCACATGCATCATCTCATCTAACCCTGGCAGCACAAGGACTACTACTGTCACCCCCGGTGGGGGCCCGATGAAGCCAAGGCTTGGAGAAGTTAAGAAATCCACTCAAGCCTACACAGTTGGCTCAGTGGTAGAGCTGAGGTTCCAAGCTGGCTGGCTTAAGTCTCAGCTACCGTATCATCGTGCTGTGGGTGAGGGTGGGAGAACAGGGGCACGCCCCCCAGACAGAATGTGAAAGCTCCTAGTAAAAGGAACAGAAGTGGGATGTGAGCTGTAAGCCCTGGACCAGGAGGCTGGCAGGCCTGCTTTCAATCTCAAATCTTCTGCTCACCCTCTCTGGAAGACATCCTTCGTCTCCTCCAAGACTCTAGGATGACTATACATATAACTTTGGAAAAGTCATTCGATTTCTCAGGATCTCTGTTTCCTCCTCAGTAAAACCAGAATGATACCTCTCGACTGAGATGATAGCTACAGAAGTGTAGTGCAAACTTTAAAGAGGTTTACAGACACCAGTGGTCACTAGGATTACCTTCTCATGAGGCAGTCCACTCTTTTGGGGTGACTCTCCACGTCAGAACGTGCTTCTTCCTCTTGATCTGAGATTGGCTTCCCTGTATCTCCCTTCCACTCTGATCAGAGCTGTTGGACACTAAACCTCATCATGTTGCTCTGTCTCTCCTGTGACAGAGCTTCAAGCCTCAGGGACAGCTGCCCAGCCCCCATGGGGGGGTCTCACTTCATGCTGGACACCCGCAGCTCCTTTAAGCACACCTCAGCTGGTGGGCATGCTGCCCTTCGGCCTCTCTGGACGTTCTTTGGATTGACAGTAGCTGAGTTAAAATGTGGCCCACAGAGCCCAACACAAGACTCCAGTGTCATCTGACAAGCTCTAAATACAGTGGACTTGGTTTGTCGTTAATCCCAATTCCCCAGTTCTTGCCTGCAGTGGGGGTGGGGGTGGGGGTGGGGCCTCAGGATAAACTTTACTGGGCTGGCTGAGGGCTCTGGATGTGCGTTTGAGGAACCAATTCACTTTAACATGACCTCCCCCTGCCTTCCCAAAGGAATACATGCTACCTACTCTTACAGGACTTAAAAAAAACAAAATGTATAAAAAATACAGGACATTTCAGGTGATTCAAATAAGTCATCATGAAAGTACCCAAGTGGACCTTCCCCTCATTGCCAAAGTCACGTGGCTTCATGTCTTTCTTTTTTTAATATTTAATGTTTTAAATATTTTAAAAATATTTTTAATGTATTTTTTAATATTTTATTTATTTATTTGACAGACAGGGGGAGCGGCAGGCAGAAGGGGAGGGAGAAGCAGGTTTCCTGCTGAGCAGGGAGCCTGATGCGGGACGCGATCCCAGGACCCTGGGATCACGACCTGAGCCAAACGCAGCCGCTTAACCGACTGAGCCACCCAGGCGTCCCCACGTGGCTTCATTTCACTTTTAAAAAATGCCTCGTAGTTTGGGGAAGATTTTACTTGAAATTTGATAGGTCTGAATAAAAACGTAAATTTGGGGCAAGGTGTCGGAGTGAAGGAAGATGGGGAGAGTTTCCGCTGACTTTTGTGGAGCAAGGAAAAAAGTTCTTTAAAATGAGGTGATGCTGTTTTCCAACATCACCTCAAAAAATGAGTTCCGACCCTTTTGAAACTTCAAACGTAATGCCAAGAGTCTTTGATAAAGTGAATGTGTTGTCTAAGTAAGTCGAGAAATAAAAAGTGAGAGAACACATTTCCACCTGTCTCCATCAGAGAATTCCTTCTTTTCAACCTGAATTTGAGAAGAGAACATTTACTACGTCCAAGGTGGGAATACTTCAGGTGAGTTGTTTTTTGTTTTGTTTTTTATCACTGATGTTTGCCACAAATCTACTAACTAGAAACCAAGATATTTGATTAAATTTTAGCCCAGTGGAGTGCTTAGGTAGTTATAGATGAGGTGTACATAAAACCAACCGTAGTAGCCAGATACTTTTCCATAACATAAAACCCAGATTCAAGTAATGAAAAATTCCCTTTGGCTTCATTTCCCAACACACTGTCTTCCCATTAGTAGCTTTTGTGCGTGTTTTCTCTTCTCCACTGGTAGCATTCTGACATTTTCTTTTCCATGCGTTCAAGATTTAATAACGAAGTACAGTCAACATAGCATTTCTGAGAGCTCAGACTCCATTTCATATGCTTCTGGCCAGCTATATAGACTTCTTGGAGGAGATGCCAGACATGTGTGATGCTAATTTGGTTGAACTAAAGCAAGATGCTCAGAAAAAAATGATTTTTGCTTAAACCAGTCCTTCTGGCCTTAGCAAGTCCAGTTGCCCAGCCACTGACTGCCTTGGAAAATGGGCTGGGGCAGGCTGTGGGCCTTGGCCCTTCGAGGTGATCTTCCTCAGATATTCCCAGAAAGGGACTCATCAGGGAGAGAAAAGTGAAGCTAGATTTCGGATGACCCTAAAGCCAGGTGACCCCATTTCAAACAAAGGCATGTTCTCACTAATAAGTTGGGTACTGGGGACTCAGGCTGCATTTTTCCCACAGAAGTATAAGGGCTAAATACCGAAGTTTTAAATTAATTAATCAATTAACTAAGTATTTACCGAAAATATATCATGGTCATCCTTTCAAAGCCCATGACCCACAATGCATCTCAGCTAGAACTGGAAAGGTTTTTAGAAGCTGCTCTTTCCACGTCCACACAGCTAACAGTTGGCCAAGGCTCCCCAGGGGCCCAAGTGATATTTGAAGAAAGCTGCCATGCTCCCCTTAAACCTTTGCTTTTCTAAACTAAACATCCAAAGGTAGCCAATAGGACAGTGGTTTTCAGACCCTTCTCTAGGTAGGGATGTCAGTCCTGAAATGTGGGGCTTGCAATTTGTCATAAAGCTTGAAATGGCCTGGGCTGGGGCAGGGAGTGCCTGACTGTTAGCTCCCTTTCTCCGGGGACTCTGTTCTGAGGCAGAGGAGAAACGTATTTGCTTTGGGAAGTCACATCTGACCACGAGGTCACCTTGGGTTGGGCAACCCACGCTCAGGGACACATTAAAAGCAAAATGTCTGCGATGGCCCCACCACCCCTGATAGTTACCGGTGGCAGGGCGAATTCACAATGGGAAGACAGGAAGAGAGGAACGGGATACACATGTAGGGGAGGTCAGCTCAGCGCTGGGCATCGAGCGAGCTCCATGCTCCACAAACCTAACCTCTTTCTAACGGCACAGGGAACCTAGGAAGCAAGTATTGTTTTAGTTCCTGTGTGTATTTGTTTGGAAAGAGTTTGGCTGCAAATAACAGACAAACTGAAGGAGGAAACCTGAAAAGATAAGGATCTATTTGCCTTGTGATATATTTTGCAAGTCGGGGGTGGGCAGCCCAGGCCTTGCTGGGAACCCTGTGAGGCCATCAGAGACCAGCTGTCCTTACAGGAGAAGCCTTCATCCTCACGTGTCACCTCACGAACACAGGATGGCTTGCTGCCCCTTTCGGCATCATATCCACCTTCCAGGGGGAAGAGGAGAAAATGCAAGAAGGCAAAGGGAGCTGCTCGTGCCGGCCCAGGCTGTCCTTTTAAGAAACAACCATATTAGCCGTACTCAGTGATCTCTCCTTAACAGCTCATGGGCCAGAACTTATCAGATGGGAGAGCGAGACGATGAAAAAATTTATCTGGATACATATCAGCTCCAAACAAAATCAGGGAGGGTTTTATGGGTAAAGAAAAATGGGAACAGGCTCTGGGGTAAGTAGCAACAGTCTGGCACTTCGTGCTGCAAATGAGAAATGGAGCCCAGAGACATACAGTAACTGTTTCGTGTCCACAGGCTAAGATGGTTAGAGGATGGTCGAGCGGAGATTCGAAGCCAGGCCCCTCGAGGTCAAAAGCTCTTGCTCTTTCTACGGGGTCGCGTGGCTTCGGAACATGGCACAAATTGTTGTCCCTTCCTAACGCTGTCGGGAAGCAGGTACTTTCTGGCTCCAAATCATTTTACAGATGGGGAAATGGAGGCACAGAGAGACTAAGAGACTTCAGTACAGAGGATTTGGACCCAAGCAGTTGCTATAAAGAAGAAACACAGCAGTAGCAACATTAGTCTGAACACTTAATGTCTCTAGTACAATGAGAGAGAGAGAACGGGAAAGGGAAGGGGGGTGTGGAGAACTCTGAAGAAAAGCGAAGAAACGTGAATTAACATGAGCAGGAAGGAGAAAGCAGATATGAAGATTGATAGCAATTCTCCCTGGGCCATGAGCTGCTTCCAACCACATACCGGCATGGGATGTGGGGAGAGCGGAGATCCTGCCACTCAACCTGCCACTTGCCAGGAAGGGCTGATACGAGGCTATAGATCAATACATTAAAAATATATGTAATCAAGGGGCACCTGGGGGGGCTCAGTCGGTTAAGCATCTGACTCTTGATTTCGGCTCAGGTTGTGATCTCAAGGTCGTGGGATCGAGCCCTGCATGGGCTCTGCGCTCAGCGTGGAATCTGTTTGGGATTCTCTCTCTCTCTGCCCCTCCCCCTGCTCTCTCTCTCTCTAAATATATAAGTAAATAAAATCTTTAAAATATATATATATGTATACACACACACACACACACACACACACGTATGTAGTCAATTATTGAAACCCCGTGAATGGTTTCAAAGTTCTTCAGGTTGTATGCATTCAGTTTTTCTGAAGAAACTCATTTTGGCTTTAATGTTTTCAATGTAATGACCATACAGATTTGGTTTATATCAGAAATACCCATTTGTAAAATTAAAAAAAAAAAAGAAATGCCCATTTGTCCGCCAAAGTGGTACCTAGGCAGAGACAGACAACTCTAAGAACACCAGGCTTTTATTTAGTGGGAGCTTAAGAGGGACCAGGTGCTGTGATAAATGCTCCACATTTGTCACCTCATTTAATCCTGGCTCATCTTTGGGGAGAGATTTCCTATTTTCCTCACTTTTTAGGTGAGAACCGTGAGGCTGAGGGAAGTAAGTGACTTGCCCCCCAAACACAGGCCTACGTAAGGGGCCCGGTGAGGGCCGTCATCTGGGTCCGTCTGCACCCACCGTGGCCCCGTCTGGGTGTGCGCCGGAGCCGGCAGGCTGGAGACGGGGTCAGGGGCCAGCAGACTTGCAGGTGGATAGCCCCCCTCCATGCACTAGTGCAGCTGAATTTTGGAAGCTAAATGAGAGAGAGTATATTCTTCTCTCCTCATTTATTTTTTTAATCCAGCCCAACACGTTAGCCTGTAGAGATATTTTTAGACTACAAAACCAGTACAGTTCTGAGGATTAAGCTGCTTTAATTCTCGCGGACGTCCCTCCATCTGGCAGACAGGGCATATCTTTATGTAAAATTAAAAGCTAATCAAAGTTAAAATTTTTTTTTTCATTTGGCCGTAAAGTTGTCTTCTTCCAGTTGTTCGCGAATGAAACATGCTGTGCTCGTCTCTGAAAACCAGGAAGCCTGGAGAGAAATTTATGACTTCCAAACAAAATTTAGAGGTTGAAGGGTTTAGCAGCTCACAAGGAACACAGAGCTAAGCCTGTGAGAAAGACTGTTCCAAAGGTCCTGGCCTGAAGTGCCAAGGGCTCTTTCCAGAGTCCCCGACGAAGCTCCTAGGTGTCTGGAAGGGGAAACATGGGAGCGAGCGCTTGGAAGACACGTCTGCCCCAGGAGCCGGTGTGCCCACGAGCCCGTGCACTTTGCACATGGACGTGCTCAGCCGGTGCGGGAGCCAGGCATTGCCCGTGCGCCACAGGTTTTGTGAGCCTTCTCTTTTTATTCCGTTCTCAGGGAATTAGCCAAGATTTGTAGCCAACAGCCTCTGCCCCATTTTCTCTCAGCTCCTAGTCACACTCCCATATATGGAAATCCTTATCACAGAGCTAACTCCCCGGCTAGGACCTTTTTGTAGGAAGTATTCAGTGTGTTGTGGGCTTTATAAGCTAAGTAATGCTAAGGATGGACCGGCCACAGCAGTAACTGTGTGTGTGTGTGTGTGTGTGTGTGTGTGTGTGTGTGTTTAAATAGCCCTTACTGCTGCTAGAACATCTGTACCAAACTTAAGCTCAAGGTTTCATCCGTTTCAGTAATTGTTGGATAGCAAAATGAATTTTAACTATTTAGAAAGGCATGCTCATAGAGCGCCTGTGTGGCTCAGTCGTTAAGTGTCTGCCTTCGGCTCAGGTCATGATCCCAGGGTCCTGGGATCGAGCCCCGCATCGGGCTCCCTGCTCCGCGGGAAGCCTGCTTCTCCCTCTCCCACTCCCCCTGCTTGTGTTCCCTCTCTCACTGTGTCTCTCTCTGTCAAATAAATAAATAAATAGAAAAAGAAAGCTATGCCCACATATTGCCTAGAAGCAAAGCAGCAAGCCATGATAGGAGATTTCTCCCATAATAAAGGATTTCAAATCTCCTCCACATGCGGGCACTTTCTCGGGCTAGGCAGCAACCGCACAGGGGCAGACGGAATTACTCGGTCAGCAGGTTAGTCCAGCTTAAATAAACAGAACAAAGAGGAGCCCTGCACAGAGTGGACTTTCAGCAGATGCTCTCGCTTTGCAGGGAGGGTGCAGGGGGCCAGGCGCGCGCCCCTCTGGCTGGCTTACACTTATGCAATGAACTATGCCGTTAGTTCAGAGAGTCGTCACATCTTTCTGTCCTCCTGCAAATAATTCCTCCTACCTGAGGTGCCAAAGGGCAAGTTATTTGCTTGGGAATACACAGCTAACACCACTCCTGATTCAAAAACTCTCATTGGCTCCCATTATTCAAGTCCAAACTTCCCTTAGAAACAGAATTTAGGGTGTAACCGTTAATAAACATTTAGACAGTCAGGTACCTGTGGGCAGGCGCCACAGGGGGCAAAGGTGAGTAAGACATGATCTTGGAAAGATGTAATATAAGCAAGGGAACCTGTCATGATACAAATAATTAATAATAACAATACTGATAATTGCAGTAATGTAAGTATCTTAGCTCAGACTGCTGGGACAAAATACCATACACTGGGTGACTTCAATATAGACACTTATTGCTTGTAGCTCTGGGAAGCTGGAAAGTCCAAGATCAAGGTACCAGCTGATTCAGTTCCTGGTGAGAGCCTGCTTCTTGGCTTGCGGACAGACAGACACCTTCTAGCCGTGTACTCACATGGCCTTTCCTCGGTACATGCGTGAGAAGAGAGATGGAAAGCTCTCTCTTCTACTTCTTCAAAGGGGCACCAATCCCATCTTGAGGATCCTACTCTCAAGTCCTCATCTGAACCCAGTTGCCTCCCGAAGGTCTCACGTCCAAATACCATCACATCAGAGGGTAGGGCTTCAACACAGGAGTTTGCAGGGGACACAAACATTCAGTCCTTGACAGTAAGTGAGGGAGGAAGGGAGACGGACGGCACCAGGCAGCACTGAGGTGTGATTGGATTTGAAAACACATCTTGGCCAATGGTCTTTTCTCCATTCACTTGTTCTGGGTCTATGTATAGCTTCCTCCTGCAACTACTGGTCCCTCAGAGAAAAAAAGGTAGGACATGTGTGTGATCTCTGTCAGACTTTCAGTCTAAAAGGCTAAAAGAGGGGCGGAGTTATAGGTGAGGCCAAGGTTGTGGGGGAGGAGGTTGAGGTGGGGGGGTGGGGGGGCTGGTGGAAGACCAACACAATGTCATTGACAATGGCCCTGGATGGTATTTTCCAAATTCCCTTCAGCGAAGACGGGTTGCTTATGCATTTTTACTGACATTTTGTACCCAGAAAGTCTTTTTTTCTGAGATGTTTGAACTTTTAGACCTTTTTCAAACCTGGATCCCCAGAGCTAGTGGGGTAGTTAACATACAAGTGAGACTGATCTCCCAGACATGGTAGGACATCTTCTATATAATCAGCGCCATGTTCTTGGAGTCTAGCTTAGCTTCTCGCCCGTCTGCCATCAGCCCGGGGATGAATGTTTTTGCTTTGCAACAGCAGTCACTCACTCCGGGCGTACTTCATCTGTGTGGAGTCCTGGAGTAGGCAAGTGACCGTGCTCAGGATAAAACAGACCGAGGGAACAGCCCCGGTGCTTTAGTCTGGAGCCCAGCCACATAAACATCCTCTGAAGCACCCAATGCCATCCTTTGGTGTGGGACCTTTTATGCATTGTACCTCATGGGCTTGGAGAGTTTCAAAAATAATTTAAATCACCTTATGCAATTTTTTGGTCCTAAGTGGGGGGGGGGTGAAATGCTAAGAAATTGTTGATATAGTTTGATCAGTCAGAATGACACAAATTAGCTGTTTTCTTTTAAAGGCCTAGAGTACTGCGTCCTCCCTCTCTTTTTCCCTCTTTCCCTCCCCTTCACTTTGAACACCTACCATATGCTGGCACTGCCTGAAGCACAGAAGTACACAAAGGACTAAGGCATGGGATGGCACCTGGCCTCTTTCATTCTATAAATATCTATTGTATGTGCCAGGCACTATGCTATGTAGTGGAGGGATTGTAGTGCATTAAACAAGAAACACAGATTTTGTGTCATCAGTATATAGCCTAGCAGGAATGATATTAGGTAAGCAATTAGGAGTGTTGCAAAAGTCATGAGTGAAAAGAACAGAGTTTTATGAGGGTGATAACAGGGGGACCAGATTGGGTGTATTGGATGTATGGTATCAGACAGTTGGTGATCCAGAGGAGGAGCAGGCCAAAAGTGTTTAGAACACACTTTTCACTAAGTAAGCTCTGTTTTCAGTTTATATTCTATCTTCCTAAAATTAAGACAATTAGATTAATAATAAAAAATCTATTCAGTCAATATTTTGATTTTGATTACATGAGTCAAGCAAGCAGTCTAATAAATAAATGAATTAGTTGCTCAAGATTTAAGTAAACTTAGTCTAGGGATGATTGACCTTTTGATATATATTTGCTCAAAATTGACTTAAACTTCCAAGCTCCTATAGCAGCTGCCATTGGCAGAATTCAAAGACGGCCCCAGTTACAGCCTCCCCCTCGTTCCCAGTAGATGTCTTCTCCCAGTTATTCAATCAAACACCAAGCTAGGTAATCTTGCAAAGAGATTCTGCAGATATAATTAAGGTGTCAAATCAAGTGACTTTAAGAAGGGAGATTATCCTGGGCCAGAGGGCTGATCTAATCAGGTGAGCCCTTAAAAGGGACAGGGCTCTTCCTGGTGAAAAAGATGGAAAGAGAGAGCTAGATTCAACCCTGGCTGGTTCTGAAGATGGAGGGGCCATGTGGCAAGGAATGCAAGTGGCCTTTAGGAGCTGAGAGCAGTCATCAAAGAAATGGGAAACTCAGTCTTACAACCACATGAAACTGAGTAATGCCACAACCATATGACTTTGGAAGATGACCTTGAGCTTCCAAGGAGAACAAAACCTTGCTGACACCTGAGCAAGACCATAGCCATGCCATGGATAACCTTCTGACCTACAACACAGTGAACTAATAGTTGGGTGCTGTTTTAAGCCCGTAAGTTTATAATAATTTGTTCCATAGCAATACAAGCTTAATACAGCAACTATTCTCTTTCCCTGCTCAGTACTGTTCCCTTCAACTCCTTCTGTAACAACAGACTCCAATCTTCCTGACAAAAAAGCCTGGGCAAGTGACCAGGCTGGCAGATCATCATCCCTCTTGCCTCTGGGCATAGCGATTGGCTCAGAGGTTGGACATGTGACCTGAGCTGTGCAATCAGTGTCTTCACATGTGAATTTTCTAACTTGAAGAAGAGAGCTAATTTTCTTCTCTGGTCCTGAGCTGTAGGAATATGAGTCCCTGAATCCACTGTCCTTCGGCCATCTGACCCATGTCCTTTCAATGATTTCATTACAGAGCCAAGGCACGCCCTTTCAAGTTAAGCTAAGTCATGTGTAGCTTTTGTCATTGGCATCCAGGGCCCTGAACAATGCAGCTAGAGAGGAGCAAAGAACCGTTAGCTGGAAGACACCAGTTCTGCTTATCAGACAATTTAAAACATAGATGTGCCTCTTTGCATATAACCTGGGTTTTGATTTTTTCTTTTTCTTTTTAATCAGTGATGAAGGACATCAAATGATAGCAAAAATAAATGCTAGCTCAACTGTGCTATTATTAAAGCTGCAAGGGAACTTAGATGTCATCTGATTAAGGTCTCTCATTTTCTACATGCCAAAGCTCTCTGTGCCAGAGAGGCACAGCTAATTAGGGAACAAGCTGGTCATTCCAGAATCATTGGATAAAAATGACCCAGGTTGGAAGAAAAATGATGCTGCTTGCCTTTCATTAGTTTTTCTCTTCTGCTCACCAAATTTTCTGAAATTGTGTCTGCTGAATACTGTGACTTTCAGGATTCGTATGGTATATTTTCAAGTGAAACCATCCAGTTTCTGGAACTCTGATGGTACCTCAATTTGTCAGGATGATTTTTATTTGATTCCACCGAAAGTGGTATAAAACTATCTTCTGGTATACAGTGTTAGAAACTTAGCCTGGGCACAACCTTATCTTTGTGAAGGCTGCATGAAGATAAATTTATAAATGGTTATCTTTCTTGAGTACAAATATAAGTAGTTTCCATAGATCTGTTTACAAATACTAATGAGATGAGTGTTTTCCAAAACCTGGTTGAATGACATCTTTGACATATGAAATTATCAACTTCTTATGCCATTTGTATGTAGAATCATAGACTGTTAGAGCTGGCAATGGTCTTTGAGGTCATCAGACCCAGCCCCCCATTATTCAGATAAGGACAATGGGTTCCAGAGAGGAGGAGGGTCTTGCTCAAGGTCAGATTCTCTCTATTGTAAAACATCAATAAGCAGTCTGCCACGCCTTTAAAAGAGATGAATGGAGGGAGATGTTTTCTTTGAAATTTGCATTTTATGCATGTATGCGAACAGAAAAAAAAAGTAGCAAAAATACAAAGATTATTCACCATCCGGATTTTGGTGTAACTTGGAAAATCTGTTTCCAGATTAAGAAAAATCTTACCAATGAGATAATAAAATGATCTGTTTATTATAAATCTAAAAATTGAGTAATTGGGAGAGAAACACTGTTAATACGAAAATTGGTGCCAACTTATTTTTAAATATTTAGAAAATGTCAAACTGTAGGAAAAAAATAAGAAGGAAAAATTATATCTTCAGTACCCAACAGAATGAGTCTTTAACATTTTTGGTGGTTTTCCTTTCAATTTTTTCATATGTATAGGAAGTTTATGAGGATGACAGTCACAAATATTTTCCCATGTGATTACATCTTCTTTATAAATATCTACTAAGTGCATGTGATATGTTTTTCTTCAGCAACTAACAATTCTATTATGGGAATGCTGGTTTTTAAAATAACCTTAAGTGAGCATCTTCCTGTATAAATATCTTCTTCCATATTTAGGATTATTTTCTCCTCCATAAAAGGAATGTCTGGGTCTGTTTTATGGTAGGTGCTTAGCTCAATAGATATTCATTTAAAAAATGACCTAAGTATATTCATCAGAACATCCTAGGTGTGCTGTAGTAACAAGCAGCTCTAGTATCTCAATGACCTGACTAAAAAAGAATTTACTCCTGAGTGATATAAAATGATCTCTGAATTTGCTGTCTTCTCCATAGGGACTCAGCAGTCCAGACTGTTCAGTCTTTGGCTTCACCATCTCAGCTGAGGCCTCCTCTCTGACTCACATCCTCAGAGGAAGGTGCTCCATTGCTTCAGTGCAAAAGTGATGCACAACACCCCTGCCCACTACCCATTGGCCGGAACTAATCACACGGCCATGTCTGACTCCAAAGGAGATGAGGTCCGGCCAGGAGGTATCCTCTTCCCACACAATGGAAGGAGGGGAGCCCTGAAGTTCTCTGTTACATCAACGTTAAGATTATCAACAAATTGTTTCCTTGGAGAGTCACACCAATTTACATGACCATCAATTCACACGAGAAAGTCCTTTTCACTACACGGATTTACTATACTCATTGGATATTACTCCTTTAAAAAAATCTTTGCTACAGCGATGGGCAAAAATATTTAATTTGGTTGACTTTTTTGTTTCATTCATTCATTCATTCATTCACTTAATCAATTAGTCAACAAATATTTAGTTAGCAGTAAGTGGCATTGACCCAGGTGAAACGGCTACAGTGGTGAACGCACAGACATGTCCCCTTCCTCACCGGCCTTATAATCAACGACTGGTGGTAGTTTCTCTTTCGTGACCCGTTTCTACATACCTTGCCTGTGTATGGTGAGGGTTCTTGCATTTTTCTCACTGGGTCGCTTGAGGTCTTTCTACAGCGAAGACATTTCTTTGTTGTATTTGCTGCAAATGTTTCCTGCAGGTTGCCTTTTAATCTTAATTCTGGTGGTGCTTTTTTTTATAGAATTTTAAAATAGTCTATTCAAATCTACTGATCTTTTCCCTTATGATTTCTACTCTTGTTTTTGACTATAGAAAGTGCTAAAAATGGTTATTTTTAAGTTTTCTTACAGTTTTTCTTTTGCTGGAAACCACTTTGTGAGAAAACACACACACACATATGATACATAAAATTATGTTACTATTTTAATAAACTGATTATACATAATAATTATACCTAGTTATATATAATATATATTATACAATATACACATACAATGCAATATACATATTATACATATCTGATTATACATAATTATATATATCATATATATGTTTGTGTTTTCTCACAAGAGAAAAATCATAAGAAAACTCAGATATATATATTACATACTCAGAAATACATATATGTACTATATAATGTGTGTGTTATATATAAATTACACTATATAACATATGTGTGTGTGTTTTCTCACAAGGTGGTTAATATATATAATTATATATTATATAATACATAAATGTACATATGGAATTCAGTGAAGAATCCACGACTGTATATGCAGATTATGAACACAGAAGTTCCTTCAGTAGATCCTATGCTCTCCCACATCTGTTGGTACAACCTTCTCTTCCTCTTCGGGTTCCTACTTTCTCTTACCTCCACTTTCCCCACTATATTTCTACAGTGTTTTCCTTTCAGCAACCTGTCCCCTTTGAAGTATTAATTCACAAGAAACAAAGATCTTGCTTCTGTTGGGGTAACTGCATTTTAATTGGGGTCTTTAGTCCCTTAAGTGACCGGGATTAATTTTCAGAGGAGAAATTTCAGGCACCGTGACAGTCAGTAATGGAGATGTTTTGCTCCAGAAACTCCGACCGGTTCTCTTCCAACCATGCCACATCTGGCTTAGAGAGATCAGCCTTGAGTGGCACCTACCAAGATCTCGTGTTGTTCTTCCCCTAGGCTGACGTTAAATCCAGAGCCCAGCTATCGTTTGCTTGCCTGCCCAAAGTTAGCTCTACTGGTTGGCCTCTCTTCACGTTTTTTTATCTTTTCCCTGAAGACTAGCTTCCTCTCCTGGCTACTCTACTTCTTCTTCTTCTTTTTTTTTTTTTAAGATTTTACTTATTTATTTGACAGAGAGAGACAGCGAGAGAGGGAACACAAGCCGGAGCGGGAGAGGGAGAAGCAGGCTTCCCACTGAGCAGGGACCCCAATGCGGGGCTCAATCCCAGGACCCTGGGATCATGACCTGAGCTGAAGGCAGACGCTTAACAACCGAGGTGCCCCTACTTCTGTCACTGACCCTAACACTGAGGCTCAGAATCTCGGTCACTTGTAGCCCCTTGCTTTATTCACTGCCCACCAACGCTGTTCAGACATCCTTGTTCCTGCACTCTGGAAACATCTTTCACCTGGAATGCTGCTATTCCACTTACCCAGAGCCTTACAGGCACAGCTAAGGGCAACCCTTGCTCTTCTGACCCCACAGAGGACTTGTCTATGCCAGTGGCCTCCAAAGTGGGGTTCTATGGTGATCCTTTGAGGTGCAACAAGAAAGTACTAGACATTTTGCTTATAAAATTTCAACCTTTTAAAACTTCAATCATTGTGTGTTTTTAAATAGACCTAATATATTCATTTAGAACTACATGACCAATTCTGACTGATTTTAAGACATACATTGCTTCACATTTTAATATCTCTCATATTGAGACGTATTTTACAATGGATGCCTAAAGAAAGCCTTATGTCCCAATATAGTTGGCAGCAATATTTTTCTTTCTTCATGAGACGTAAGATAATGATGTCATATACAATTGATAGTGTCTTGAATTCCATGAAATATACATATATTGGGTGTGCTTGCTCAAAAAAAGTTTTTAACTAATGGAATTGCAAGACAAAAAGAAGTTTGGAGGCCACCCAATCTATACAACTCAATTCTTTCTTGTTACACACTGCCTCAAAATAATGATTCACTCATACATTTGTGTGTCTGTGTAGTTGTGCACACTCTTATTATACACTTGATGAAGTACCAACCATGCGCCATTCCTCTTTATAGTCCTTACAAAAACTTGCACAGTCTGGGCCAAGAGCTCTCAACCCTATCTGACCCAAGGCCTCTTTTATAGCTAATATTTTAAATGTCTTGTTTACTATCTTAAAATGAAATTCACATGTAAGTATTGGAAAAAGAAGACCATATTGTATTAGTTAGGGTACACTGATTGCTAAAACAAATAGGCCCTATATTTAAAGGCTTACACCAATAGAAATTATTTCTAGCTCCTATCATGGGACTGGCAGATAAGTAACGTGTGGGGAAGAGAAAGGGACATGGAGCATGGCGTATAGGAGATTTTCATGGGCCAGGCCCGGAAGTGGCAGGTCACACTTTTCTCAGGTGCCATTGGCTAGAACTCAGCCCATGACCATAGTAAGTGCAAGGGTGGCTGGGAAATCGAGTCTAGCTGAGGGCCCAGAAGAGAGAGGACAACATAGCTTTTGGTGAGCATCTAGCAGTTTCTGCCACAAAACACAATACTCCGTTATTATAGAGAAATAAAAGAAAAATAATTGTTAAGAAAATAATATGATTTTCATGATGTAAATCCTTAGGCACGGCCGCACTAGCAGACATGAATGTAAGGTGTGTCTTTCTATATGGAGAATCATGTGAATGTGAAGGCCTGGAATGCAGTTTAAGACAGGTATGTTGTCTTAGTGACTAACGTGTCCTTCCCATTTTACCATTACTATCCAACAGTGGTATTGCTACTAGTAATGAGAATTCCCAAAATGGTAAAATTCTGAACAAAGGGCAATTTTCTCTTTATTTATACAGCTGACACATTCCTGGAAAACCCAGTGCATATGAGAACTCTGCAAAAAATGCTCTCCATTTATGTGTAAAATAAAAATGGTCTCTAGGCTCACATCGTTATGAAGTTATTATTTTTTTTAACCCACATGAATGTCCAGTGGGACACTAGGAGGCCATGAAAGATGAGGGACCATCCTTCGCGGTGGACGCTCTTCTGTCTATTGCAAGATGTCTAGCTTCCCTGACATCCTCCCACTAAGTGCCAGTAGCATCCCCCAAATCATATGACAACCAAATACACCTTCACAACTTTCTAAAACATCCTCTGTGGAGAAGTACAACTTCCATGGAGGACCTTTTCCACTCAGTAATGCTTATCCAGTTCACTCATGGGTGCATGAACAAATGAACTAAATTCGCCAATCCCGGCATATTGCTGTAAAGCAAAATTATGGATATATGTGGACCACCACCATCGTGCTCTGCTAGGTGACTTCACATACACTATTTCATTTAATCCTCATAACCATCTTGCAAGATCAGTATTAATACAAAATGAGCAAAGTGGGGCTTTGGAGGTGAAATGGCATGTCTGCATTCATGTGGTGACTAAGTATGTGAGCAACTAGGATTGAAATCTGGGTCCGACTAGAGAATCAATCCTATTTCCACTGATATTGGGATGACCATATGTGTAAGCCTATTGTCCAGAAGTGATGATTATGAGCATCCCCTTTCATTCTAAAAGAGCCCCTGTTTGGGTAATAAATTACGCGGTCACTGCGAATATTATATGCTGCTATTGTCATCACTATTTATTGAACGAGAAGATCAAGGGCGAGAGTGGAAAATGATATTCTGCTGTCTCAGGTATCAGTGGGATGGCAGAGGATGCAGAATGGGTTTTCCGCTTCCCAGCTCATTATCGGTGCATTTCTGAAATCATCCGTGGAGGTTTACATTTGTTTATCTTCTAGCGAAACAATTTTTTAAATAGTAGGAAAACAAACACTTCCTAGATATCCAGTCTTTGCCCATCAGCCAGGATGGTGTTCTTCACCTTCAAGTAAGATGTGTTGCCCATTGATAAAGTGAAAGATGAAATGCTCTGAAGTCTGAGAAACAGCTAGAAGAGTGGGAAGATGAGCTGAGACGTTCTGAGTGAGGTAATGCACTCGTGCTTGCTTTGTTTCCATTTACTGGTCACAGTACTGAGCCAGAGAGAAACCCACTTTTCCATTTTTAAAAATCAGACCCCATCTCTGTCTGTTCCTGTTTCTAAAACTTTTTAAACAAATCACAGTTTTAGAAATGTCACATGCACACGTTCGGTCTCAGAGTTATGGAAAAGGACTGGAAATTCCCCGGGGTGATCTGAACATTCAAAGACAATACTGTACTTCGCTGGGAGTACTCTGCCCTTGTGCCTTTCCCATGTCACTCAGGCACACTGCTATCCCCCAACTTTTGTTTTAGCTTTCCAGGCATTTTGTTATTTTCTGTCCAGGTCTGCAGCTCCCTGCCAGGGGCTGATGAGACAAAGTGGGTCAGATTATCCTCTACGTCTTGTGCAAAACATCGCCAGAACCCACCTAAATCCACTCAGGCCCTTCCCCAGCTACATCACCCATGGCCTTCGTGGGTGCTCTGAAGAGCCTTCTGGTTTCCCAACAAGAGCTCCAATATCGAGGGTGTCCCTGCTGAGCCAAACTCCCTCCGGGGCATGTTTCAGACCCAGGTGGGGCAAGAGGTGCGGAGGAACAATCTGGACTGTCCCTGGTTTTATCTGTCGCCTTTGCCAGGGCTTGGGAATGATGCTTGACAAACAGCACAGCGTCCCATTACAGGCTCACAGTAAAATTCTAAAATTAAAAAAAAAAATGAACAAATTGAGTCTTTGAGAAATACCTTCCTGTTGCAATTGCTTCCTTCAATTTTCTGTTATATCTCAGAAGACAAGAAATCACACTGGAAATGGATACAAATTATTAAAATGTTCCACTCCTCAAGTCTCTGGAGTGGAGGAGTAGGTTCATGAGGACTACCCGGGGAAACCCTAGATTCTTAAATGGTACTTATGACATAAATCCCCCCAAGTGTGGATCCTAGACTTTTTGTTATATAAAGACAGGTTGTCTTGCTGAGGCCAGAGGCAAATACACTTCATAAATGCTATCCTTCCTGCTCACCACACCCATGGTGGTCACTGTTAATTGATTACTTAGTCCTTCTTGCCAATTCTCAATTTTCCCTTCTGACCCAGAGTAAGTGCACACCCCTAAAGAGGTGGACAGTCCCAGAATCTATTAACCAGGAAAGGTGTAGCCCTTCATGTCAGAATCTGGAAACTTAGAGAGTAGATTTCAAGCACCACAGGGCAGATCTCCTGTCTCTCTCTTTTGCCCCGTGGGTCTGTCTGGAGAAGTCTAGCTATGCTGGAGTATGCCAGGTGGGAAGGGAAAGATGTGGAGATATGCCAGGAGCTGGGCAGAGACCCTGGAGAGGAATGCACGCTGGAGATGAGTAAGTTACACTTTGTTGGCCCCATTCCTTAGCCAGAACTAGCTTTCTGAGTCTGTTTTCTCTTTTGCCATCCGTGAGCCTCAAGCAAAATTCCTTCATCCAACAAACATATTGAGCATCTATCCTGTGGCTGTCACTCAGCTCTGATCTGTAACATGGGGATGGATGACTCAGATACAGTCCAGGGAAGGCAGACCTCTAACAGCCACTTATTCTCACTTATGTTCAAATGAATTTCACTTTCTGGAAGAGCACAGGCTCGTTTAGGGGCTCATCTGATTAGGCCAGGCCCACCCAGACTGGCTCTCTTTTGATTAACTCTAAGTCAACCTTTAGGAACTTAATCATGGGTGTATATCCCATCATATCTCCAGGTTCTGCCTACACTGAAGGTGAAGGAATTATAAGGGCGTGTACGCCAGAGGGCAGGAATCTTGTGGCTATCTTGGAATTCTGTCCACCACAGACTAGCAGCCTCAGCATTCCCTGTGGGATGGACAGACTGAGGCTTCTGTTGGGACTGCGTAACATTGCAATTCTTCCCTCTGCCACTCCGGCTTCCTTTATTCCCCACAGATGATAATCTCCAGATGACCAATAAATTTTCTGAGCATGAATCCCTGTGAGTCTGTTTCCCAAGGAACCTGACTTAAAACATGAGGGCTCCTGCACCAGTGGATTAGAAGGTGCAGAGAATGGATTGGTAACATTTAGAAAATCTCTGAGCCAGTTATCCTTGAGCCTCTACTGAAAAGGATGGTGACAGAGCTGCGGGGCTTATCTCTGGGCTGCCAAGTCAGGAGCGGCGCACGGGTCATCACTGACAACCACATCACCCAATGGTCCTCCTCCAGTTTCCATTTGTTTTTAAAGTTGTTCCTCCTTTACCATCATCCTCGAGATGACATCATAGTTACTTACACTGAGAGCTTGCTCTGTTTCAGAAACCCCGCAAAACATTTCACTGACTACCTACTGAGCCATCCTGGCAGAGGGGCTAAGAGTCCCAGGGGTTAGACTGCTTACTGAATGCTAGCTTCTCCATTTGATTGCAATATGGCTCCAGTGACTTAGCTTTCCTGAGTCTGTTTGCTCATAAAAAAAAGCCCTGGTTTCCTGTTTGAAAGAATAACCCTTCATGGAGGACTCTTAACATGTGCTTGGTACAGAGCAAGCATTCTGTAAGTTTCAGTGATTTCATAGCCTCAATTTAATTCCTAGGACAACCCTGCAAGAGGGCTTATCGCCGAAGGAGCTGAGGTTCAGAGAGGTTAAGCAGATTCCTAGTACCCAACTAACAGCCAAAGAGTGCCAGGGGTAGGATTTCAACTACGTTCCTTCTAACCACAAGTCTTAGCCCTTAACTGTGATTCCATCTTAGTTCACCATGGTGGGTATCAACAGGAGCGATGAAGCCAACACGGCCTTAGGCACAACACAGGAAGAAAGAGAAAATGAAAAAACACACACAGAGTCTCAAAATCTCTAGGAAGAAAACGCAGGTGTGAGTGGGTTGCCGCGGGTTCATCTGAAGGGTATCAGGATTCTGAGCCTGAATCTTTGGGCTGGTTTGTGGTTTCCTAAATGGGGGAGTGGAAATCAGGGTTTTTCTTTTTCAGAGAGCTACACTGGGCAATAGCTCCTCAAGAGAATGTTATGACAGGTCTGTGATCAGCTCCTGAGTTCCCTTTCTAAAACCTGAAAAATTCTGAATTTTGGATGAAGGCTCTGGGGCCTTTTTAAATGATCTCTGACCATTTTTTGCTGCTTAACCAGAGCAAAGCATACAAACACACCAGATTTCATTCACAGAATGACCTTTGTTGAGAGAACCTTTATCCAAGAGCTCTTCAGAGGACCCTGGCTCGCCACAAGGTGGACTAACAAGCCCTAGGCCAGACACACCCGCCCAGCCCGACCTGAAGGCAGGCCCAGGGATCCTTAGTGGCTGCTGCCCAGTCTTTGTCCGAGAACTATGGCTTTCAACTCCGCACTGTAGAATTCTCCTGCATTGTTTTCCATGCCCCGAGTGCTGATCCTGGTGTGATTTTATGGCGTTGTGGAATTTTATAGGGCTGAGGGGGTTGAGGGTCCGGGGGAATATTGGGGCTGTGGATAAAAGTGCAGAAGAGAAGAAGAGAAACAGGTATTATGCCCCTTCCCAACCTCCAGTTCCTTTCCTGGAACCTCAGGGGATGGCAATCATCCATTCATAGTATTTCCCACATAATCCCAAAACGTAAACTTTACATATTTTGAATGCACAAATTCCACATCATCCTCCCTCCTTCTTCACTATTTATTTAAATGAGATGAAATGCTCAATGAGATACAAGACATAATCCCAAAACGTAAACTTTACATATTTTGAATGCACAAATTCCACATCATCCTCCCTCCTTCTTCACTATTTATTTAAATGAGATGAAATGCTCAATGAGATACAAGATAAATATGGTCATATTTAAAATGACAGATTCAGAGCTGCAAAAGGAAGAGTACCTCCATATAAATGACCCGTGTCTCCAAATTTCTGCCGAGTCTATATTCTAACATTAAAACCCTATTTTAGCTACTCTGATGTGGGGCTGAATGCGTGAGCATCATTTTACCACCATTTGTTTAGCTGTACTTTGGCAAATGTCAAGTCCAAGTCTGTGTATTTGGACTGTGGTGGCCAAAATGAGGTCAGCAGCCTCCCGATGGGCTGTCTCTCTGGCTGACAGCCCCTCACTGACCTTCACTCCATGAGGAATTGCATGACCCATAGGGAAGCATCAATGAATAAGGCCTCTGGTCACTTCCTTCTCCTCAAGATAAATATCAATGATCAGCCAACACAGAAGATACTCACCACTACTCCAGCTCCAGAGCTCACCCTGAGAGCAAATCAGTGAACACTCGAAGCATTTAATGTGAAAACAAATTAAAAATGTTTCTTTGTTTGGTCGCTTCCAAATTATTCTCAAACTTCTGAGCTATCCAGGGCAATGTCCCATTCAGCCCCTTCTCACTGGTTATCTACATTTGGTCAACAAATAATCATCGGTGATTCCTTTTCCAACACATGGGTGGGAAGCAGGGAGGAAGAAAAACAAAACCGGTTTCTCCTTTGAGTTAAATTCAATTTTACAAACAAACTAAGCATCTACTAATGGCCAGGTATTCTGCTGGCACTATGGAGAAAGGGACCACAAATTACAGTCAAGGGAAGGGGACAGACCGGTTGACTGACTTTCAATGACAAGAAGTTAGCACAAGATGCTACAAAAAGACCTGAAAGACAAGGGATAGTCACGCAACTCGTCCTTGATGGGGATGGCAGAGGATCAGGGAAGGCTTCCTGAAGGAGGTGACAGCTATTCCAAGTCCTGAAGATAGAATAGGAGTCATTCAGGCAAACGTGTGAAAAAGGGATGAAGACATTGTGTGCAGAGAACAGCTTATGCAAAGGTTCTGAGGCAAGCACATGGTATGAATTATATGTATTTGTATATGTATTTTACATGTCATTTATTTTATTTACAGACCAACTGATTTTTAAGCTACATCCTAGGAGCATTTTGTTAATGTCCGAAATACCCTAACTAGCAATACACATTCCACAATGTTTTGTAAGCTCTGATAGACTCTAATTGGAAATATACAGTCTAGGGTAGCTTCTACATGAGCTTCAGCAATTTTCCTCCCTACCCCCAGCTTTAATGAGCTTTTACTAACTTATATGAAAGCTTAAGATGTACAATATGATGATTTGATAAACATATACATTGCAAAATGATTACCACAATAAAGTTAGTTAACACCTCATCCCCTCACATAATCACCATTTTTGTGACGATAAAATTTAAAATCTACTCTATAAACAACTTTCAAGTATATAATACTGTATCGTTCATTATAGTCACCATGCTGTCCATCAGATCCCCAGAATTTATCTTCTGTCTGGGAGTTCGCACCCTTTGACCGACATCTCCCACCCCACAGCCTCTGGCAACCACCATTCTAGTCTCTATTTCTATGAGTTCTATGAGTGACTTATTTCACTTAGCATGATGCCCTCATGGTCCATCTATTTGTCACAAAGACAGGATTTCCTTCTATTTTACGGCTGAGTAAGAAATTCCATTGTACATATATACCATATTTTCTTTGTTCATAAATATTCATTTTCTCTATCTATTCAACTTAGGTTGTTTCCATGTCTTGGCTACTGTGAATAATGCTGCCGTGAACATGGGCATACGAAGATCTCTTCCAGAGAGTGATTTCATTTCCTTCAGATATGTACCCAGAAGGGAGACGGCTGGAGCATATCATAGTTCTATTTTTATTTTTTTGAGGAACCTCCATATTGTTTTCCATAGTGGCTGTATAAATTTGCATTCCCACCAACAGCATATATGGGTTCCCTTTTCTCCACTTCCTCACCAACCCTTGCTATCTTTGTCTTTTTGATGATAGTCATTCTAACAGGTGTGTGGTTTGGTTTGCATTTCTCTGATGATTAATGATGTTGAACATCTTTTTGTGTACATGTTGGCCAGTTGTAGGTCTTCTTTGGAAAAATGTTTCTTCAAGTCCTTTGCCCATTTTTAATTGGATTGTTTGGATTTTCTTGCTACTGAATTGTATGAGTTCCTTATGTATTTTGGACACTTAGACCTTATCAGATAGATGATTTGCAAACATTTTCTTCCATTTGGTAGGTTGCCTTTTTATTTTGCTGATGGTTTCTTTTGCTGTGCAGAAGCTTTTTAGTTTGATGTAGTCTCACATATTTATTTTTGCTTTTGTTGTTTGTGCTTTTGGTGTCATATCCAAAAAAGTCTTTGCCAAGACCAGTGTCAAGGAACTTTCCCCTTTGTTTTCTTCTAGTAGTTCTGCAATTTTGTATCGTATATTTAAGTCTCTAACCCACTTTGAATTAATTTTTGTGAGTGGTATAAGATAGGGGTCCAATTTTATTCTTTTGCATATGGTTATCTAGTTTTTCCAAAACCATTCATTGAAGAGACTATCCTTTCCCTGTTGAGTCTTCTTAGCTTCCTTGTCAAGTATTAGTTGACTATATATGCGTGGGTTTATTTCTGAGTAAAACTTCAGCAATCTTTATCTTCCATGCATTAGAGGGTCTGCTCATTGTGTAATGGGTTTAGATATTATTTTTTGTTGGTGAAATAATTGGTGCAAAAGGTATGTGGGTAGCCCAAAATGCAATACAGGTCTTCCATGCTTACATGAACACAGCATAAGAATTTTTCAAGTTCAACAGCTTACACTCTTCATAATGGCCTGCCAAGCCACAGACTCCACCTTATCTGTGTGCTTGAGGCTATTGCCTGATTTTGACTAGAATTCTGCCACTAGAATATTATCTCATCATGCAACGAAGTGTATGTCAGAGGGCAGAGATTTTATCAAATGTAGAAAAAAAGATTGTGCATTATTATAATGCCTGCTTATTAATAAATGTTTGTATGTGTAATAGAATTTCATCTGGGTCTTGCTTTCAATGCAACCTACCCTAACCCTTTAGTTGGGCAGTCTTAGTAGAGCAAATCTATAAGCCTCATCACTTTTTAACTATGGTAGGCTACAGATACCCAGCACAAAGAACCTAATAATTAGCAGCAGCCAAATTGGCTGGAGTCCGATTTCCACAGCATGATTCCTTTGTTTGTTTTTAACAGTGCTAGCCATCCATCCCCTCCACTCCAGGGAGGGAGTTATCCAATGTGGCTCAATTCAGCTGAGCAGCAGGAAGGACAGAATTCCATGGAAAGGAGCCTAAGTTCTACCAGGAAGACAATACCAGTTCTGACAAATCTGCCAGGGGATGCACGGACAAAATAAGGCCACTTTGTGACTGGGAGAGCTGAAAGCAGGGTGGCAAGAGGTGTGAGGCACAGGTTAGGGTGAATGACTCGGGACTGAGGCTGTCACCAGCAGGTGATTACCAGAACACACCTTTGTCATGGTGCCAAAACATATTGTGTCAGTTTAAAGGAGCCACACACAGCTGAACACCAGTGAGCTACCCATGGCCAAGCTTATCACCTATTGCTTCTCCACTCACCTCCTCTGAGTTTGCTCTGCCTCCTGTGCTTTTCTGTTCAGCTAATGGCATCACCATCTACTTGAGAATCATCCTGGGCACCTCTTGTATCATCTCCCTAACTTTAATCAATTGCCAAATCAGAAAACTTCTCCCAAGTTGACTCTATCCCCAACTACCTTGGTTCAAGCCCTCATCACCTCTCTGTGGGACCACTGATGCAGCTTGCACTGCAAGAGGCTCCTTGCTGGTCTTCCTGCTTCAGGTGTCCCCCTCTCCACTCCTGCCTCTCTCTAGTGCTCATTAAAGCCCCGTAGAAGCTCTGCATCATCCTCAGTAGACCAAATTCCAGTGCAAGGTGTTCCAGTGTGGTTTTATCACAAATGATAGGAACTCAAGTAGGGCTATTTTGGGTGAAAAGGGGACATTTATTTGCTTACATAGCTGAATTGTAGGAAATACAAGGGTGTGCCCCAGAAATTTGAATCAGGGGCTCAAATGCCATTGGAATTTTTTTCCATTTCTCTGTGTATTATCAAGCATTATCTTCTTGCCCTTCTCCACAAACCTGGACCATGATCCATGGCCACTTAACAGCTCTTGTCTACCTAGTTGCACCACTGGAGTAGGAAAGGCTCCTCTTTTTTTTCAATTTCAATTTGAAAATTCCTAGGGAAACCTCTTATTGTTCTGGCTAGGATAGTGGGCCCATCCCTGGTCTAATAAATATGGCTGCAATGGGCAAGGAAAACTATGATTATCGTATATGCCCCCAATCAGAGGCCAAAAGCATGATGCGCCATCCATATTGATGAAAACGGGTGCCCTTGGATAATCTAGCTAAGTTCTGGCCATGAAAATATGGCCCAGATAACTCCCTTTCTGGCTAGCTAACCCCTAGCAGTATGGCATAGGAGTTAAGCCCTTAGGCTCTGGAGCCAGAGAGATATAGGTTCAAATCCCAGCTCCCCCAATTACATTAGTTGTATAGTCTTGAGCGATGGTCATAACGCCAGTGAGCCTCAGTTTCCTGATCTGTAAAACAAGGAGAGAAGTAAAATAATACCTATGTGAAAATTTAAGGAGACAGGTTTCAAGAGCACTTAGAACGGAGCCTGGCTCATGGTGTGAGCTCAGTCAGCTCTTCCTGTTCCCAGTACCCCTGGCATGAGTGGGCAGCCTTCAGAAGGCAGCAGGGCCTCAGGCTACAGCCTGCTGCCAACAGAATGAGATCAGGGTTAATCAGAGGAACAGACTGACCTGATTCACAGCACTCCAGTGAAGTGACCCATCTGACAGCCCAAAGAAGACAGTGCCAGGAAGATGAGTTGGTTGGCAATGATATTCTCCAAAATCAACAATAAGGGGTCCTTTCAAAACACCTTGTCTCCCTGCCAGAGGAGGGAGACATCTGGGAGGAGGCACTTCTCCAGCTCTAGGGTTATGATGCCGCCAGCCTTGTGGGTCACAGCCTGGAGTCATCTCTTTATTAAATAATAATTAGGAAGTCCCCGTAAAGGGAATCTGGGTATAATTACCTGACTCATGAAGCTGCCGACTTGAAACTGGGAGGCCGTTTCACTCCTGTGGGCTCACTCTTAGGCCATTTTCGTGGTTCTGGAAGCAATTGGTAGAGTCTTACTTTTGTGGAGCGCTCGGACTCAAAGTCGCATGTTTAAGTATACACATCCCTCAGGAACTCTCCTGCCAAGACTCCTATTCAAATGGTGAGTCCCCTTTCCTGCTCAGCAAGACTGGTCTTGGAACAGAGAACACAAAGGACGGTCGAGGGACCAGCTGGGCAAGGAGTCAGCTCATGAGTAGCCTCCACGGAGGTGTTGAAATTAAGCAAGTTAAAAGCATATTAGCTTAAATGAGATTTTTTTCATCAGTGAGGTGTGGTGTTTAGATAAGAAGCAAATGCAATCATTTTGTGACAGTGCATAATTTAGTAATTAATGGGGAAGTTGTCAGCATAATCTTGATGGAGTCCCAGGAAATGAGAAATCTGTCTTTATTACGGAGAATCCTGGAGAAAGTTATTGGAACGCAGACAACTCACCAGCAAGGTCCTGGTAGCAAGTCCTTATTAGATGCATGAATTGGGACAGACTTTCTGTCCCTTGTGTGTTTCATTTTGATTTGCCCAGCCCCACTACCTTTTTTAATGGAAATACAGTGAGGAATA
Organism: Eumetopias jubatus; assembly: GCF_037043125.1. NCBI lineage: Eukaryota > Metazoa > Chordata > Mammalia > Carnivora > Otariidae > Eumetopias > Eumetopias jubatus. Next base: position 147,408,304 of record NW_028274810.1, read on the forward strand.
GAGGACATTGCTGGGGGTTGTGAAGCAAGCTGCTTCTCGGAAGGCTAGCCAGTGCCTCTGCCATGCTCCTCAGGAATGGCAGGGAAAGACAAGCCGAACCAGCTCCCTGGTTGCTCAGCCATGTCCCTGCTGCCCTAAGACCTGCCAGGGCTGTGCAGACTCCCAGTGGGCCAGCAAGGGAATCCTAAGGAAAAATCCTACAAAGGCACCCATTGCAGTGGTTAAGGCAGGGTTCTGGGGCCAGAACAGCCAGGTTCAGCTTTCCACTCGGGGACACAATGGTGTGTGACCTCAGACAAGCCACTGAAGCTTTCTGGGCTTCAGTTTCTTCATGTGTGACAGGGACAATAACTGTGCCAATCTCATAGGGCCGTTATGAGGATTAAATGAGTCATTCTATGTGAAGGATTCACAGCAGTGGTTGGCACTTAAAGCTTACTCAACAAGTGTTCTATTGTTATTATTCTATTCTCTAGCACTTGGCTGTCCAATAGAGTAACCACTAACCACATGTAGCTATTGAGCACTAGAAATGTGTCCAGTCTGGGTTGATGGGGGCTATAGGTATAAAATACACAGATTTCAAAGACTTTGTACGAGAAAAAGAATATATAATATTTTATCAACAGTTGCTATATTGATTATATGTTACAGTGATAGCATCTTGGATATGTTAGGTTAAATAAATATATAGTATTAAAATTTAATTTCACCTGCTCCTGTTAAAAAATTGGTAAAAAACACATGCCACAAATTTCTCATCTTAACCATTTTTAAGCATACAGTTCAGTAGTGTTAAGTATATTCACTTGTGGGAGACAGATCTTGAGAACTTCTTCATCTTACAAATATGCAACTTTATACCCATTAAATAACCCCTTTTCCTCCTCCCCCGGAACCCTTGGCAACTGTTTTCTGTTTCTAAGAATTTAATTACCTTAGATACTTCAAGTAAGTACTTCATGCAGTATTTGTCTTTTGGTGACTGGCTTATTTCACTTAGCACAATATCCTCAAGTTTTATTCATGCTATATAGCATGTGACAGGATTCCTTTCCTTTTTAAGGATGCATAGTAATATTCCATCCTCTTAATTTTTTAAGGTGGGTACTAAAAAAACTTAAAATTTTACTGTGGCTTGCATTATGTTTCCATAGGATGGCACTAGTCTAGAACCACGGGTTCTCAGCTCCATTAGTCTCAACCTTCCCTTATAATGATCAGCTTGTAACACCCTCTTCACTCTCCTAAAATGAATGTTATATAAAATTCACCAAATGCATGATTTAAAAAAAATCAACATAATGGCCTAACTATAATGTGAAGGATCAGTGAAAGGAAAGGAATCCATAGGAAAAAATGTAATTCAAACTTATGGTTAGATTATGAGTACTTGAAGACAAAATAATCATGCTTGAATGCATATGCAGAATCATTAGTGGAATAGGTATTAATGCAGAGTAATAAGTCAAATCTAGGAATGATATTACCATCAGAGATGTGATTTCCTGAAATGCAACAACTCGGTCAAGTTCCAGTAAATCAAAGCACAATTTTTTATTTACAGGTTTACATTCTTATGAAACTGAGTATAAATTTAAATGGAGCAAAATATATATGTATATATGGAAACTTAGAGTCCAGGCTCAGAGACTTACAAAGAGTTTTCACTTAAATGAATGTCCAATGGGATATTTAGAAATGGAGAGGACCCCAGAGTGATTTTTCTCTGTGCAAAACTGTCCCATGCATTGTAGGACATCTTGTATCCTTGTATACCTTGTATGCTTACTGAAGACCAGTGGCATCCTCCAGTCACTGGGACAACAAAAACAAGCCCTCCATTTTCCAGTGTTCTGCATCAGAGGTAGCAGAGTCCCCACTGAGAAGCAGAGATACTGTATCATCAGAAAACACAGTACGGGGGTCCCAAAAGTTCAGTGTTCAGTGGGCTGCTCTGTTTCCTTGCCTGGCGTCCCAACTGTATCCTTCAGTATGTCAACCTGAGGCTAGTCCTCCAGTCCAGCCCTGACCGCTCTCCAGCACAGACCAGAAGCCTACACTGCAGTTCTTCCAGAACCTCAAACACAACAGGTTCAGCATCTTTTCCTTCAAACCCATGCCCTCCCTTGACATCCAGGTTTCAATGTCACCAATGTTTTCTCAGGACCAGAAGCTTCTTTACCTCTCCCTCCAAACCCACTCCTAAACCTCAAATGTGGTGGTCACTAATATGCCCTGTTTCTAGCTCACTGCCCCTTCCTTTTATCCTCAGGTTTCTTAGTGGCTCCTCATTGCTCTTCCTGACTCTGATCTTCATCCAACCATCCTCCTCCCGCACTGCAAATCTATCCTAACCCTATACTGTGTTTGTATCCAAGCTTCTCTCCTTATTAGCTGCCTATGGGCAAGTGTGTTATCCTCTGTGTATCTCCTTCCTCGCCTACTAAATGGGATCACAACGCCTGCCTTGTAGTGCTGTTACAGAGAATGAACAAGAACAATGCTTGTATGACATCAAGCACTAGCCTGGCACAGAGGAGAAAATAAACAATGCCGGCTTCCTAGACCTTATTTTCTCTTATTCAATCTTATTCCTTTCCTCTATGCACTAAGCCAAATATTTGTCCATATCTCATATCATCCCAAGCAGGCAGTTGTCCAAGAATAGTCTATAAGGGTTGCTAAAGCATCATTAGAAATGGTACAAGGCAAAGAAATCTGTATTTACTAGAATACAGGGAGAGCACTTTCAGTGGGCTGTAAGATTCCCAAAGGGCATGAAAAGTCACAACTGATGGTCCCCAACAGGCCAGTAGCAGACTGCAGGGCTTGGGTTTGCTGGGTGGGGTGGACAGATTGGGATAGAGTGGAGTTGCAGAGGTGGTAGAGACCGTGAGTCCTGCCACCTTCAGTCCTGCACGCTTTACACACTCAGTCCTCAGTTTCTCTTCCAATAAACATCAAGCAAATATTTTTAACACATCGATTTGAAGGAGTGTCCAACTGATGCCAGCCCAGGGTGCTTGTGTCTTCATCTGGGTATGGCCATATCAATACTCAGGCTGTTACTCCTCAGCCCCCAGGGCCCAGCTGCCCTGGTGAGCCTCTCCTGCTCTGTCTGTCCTTGACCATCCTTCCCTTCTTGGAGCTCCTGGAATACCCACCAAGCACAGGCCTGATAAACTTCTCACTTGGATTACTTTGTCTCCCAGTGAAAGGATGAACCTCTCAGCCCTCTGGTTCCATGGCACCTCTTTCATCACAGAGCTTTGTTCTTTACAACATACATCTTGGGAATCTCAGAAGGATTCATCTTGCCTTGGGCAGATTTTGCCTCAAATGATCAGATAGAGATCAAAATTAGCTGTGGTTTCTTCTAACTAAAAAGTTGAAGACCACCTAGGAATGCCTTAAGAAGATGGACTTTATCTATCTAATGGTGCCTACCAACAACAGCTGAAGAGCAAATTATTTTGGCATGAAAACCCAAGCACCCATTTGAAGGCCCCTCCTAAAAAAATTTTAAAAGGAAAAGAGTTCATTCCTAAAGTCGTTTCTTCCCAATATAGAACCTCCTTGAAACAAAGTTTAACCTTTGTGGGGTTCAAGTTCATTTATTCTTTGCATATAACAACTTCAGCAGCTTCTTTATTTCTAAGAACAAAGGCTTGTTAAAAAGAAAAAAAGTCTCTCAAGTCTCCTTGGACATCAAATAGCTCTTCAGAGGAAATGCTTTGATGAGTTAAGTGTAAACGAGTAAGAAACATATGGATTAGATTTCTCATATAATACACATGGATTTAAGAATTAAGAGGGAAAATCCTTTTGGAAAATATGGTTTGGATTTGGGTTCTGCCTACTCCACAAACACTGATTAAGCTAAAGAATATGGATTTTCCTCGGGTCTCACTCTCTACCTTCAGCCTCGGGCATTTGCCATCATTCTTTCCAAAGAGTAATGTCAGATCAGGAAGGCCAGGGAAGATTTTTAAACAGGGAATTTATAGATTGCTAATTTTTAAGATCCAAAGAGTTTTTATAACAGATTCTCTTCCCATCAGACTGGTTTTAAAGCATTTTTCAGAAACATCTCTCTGTTGGCCAATGCAACTAACCAGAAGGAACTCTGAGCCCTGTGTTTTGGTGAACTGAAAACACTACCCTCTGGAAACCAGACTCTGTGGCTGGTAATCCCATTTCAAGGAGGCCTCTTCCTACCCTCGGGTAGAAGATTTTACCAGTTGTGGCCTTGATGGGACATTATGCATACCCCACAAGTTGAACCCAACTGAGAAAGTTTATTTAGTCAGCACATGCTTTCATACAGTGTTCATAAGGGATTATATGGGATTAGGGCTGTGAGAGCAGTTGACACTGTGTATGGCACATGGAAGGTGCTCATTATATGTTGGTTCTGTTGGAAAACTCTGACAATAGATTCCTATTACCTCTTCAGATGGGAACAGCTCATCCCACATAGCCCTACTAAGGGGCAGCCTGGCTGGGCAAACAAGTCTCCATCCAGGGGGCTTAAAGCTGGATTACAGAGATTTCTATTGTACAAGCACGGGGGCTGGATGCAATGTAGAGTAAGCCCTAGGATAGGCCACTTTTCTCCTTGTGCACAGAGAAAGCCCAGTGAGAGAAGGGGAACAAAATGGAAGCACAGAGAGAGAAGAGAGATGACAGGCTGCACACTCCTCCTCCAAGCCAGAAGCTCATCTGTCAGTTCTGCCTCCCAGGTGTGAGTCTCTTTTTTCAATAGCTTTACTGAGAAATAATTCACATTCCATACAATTCTCCCATTTGAAGTATACCATCCAATGGTTTTAGTATATTCATTGGTATGTGCAAGCATCATCCCAGCCAATTTTAGATTTTCATCACCTCAAAAAGAAACCCCCTACCCTTTAGCTGTCACTTCCCCTCCCATCACCCCACCCCTTTGTCCTCGGCAACCACTAATCTACCTTCCGTCTCCATAGATTTCCCTATTCTGCACTTCCATAAGGATGGGATCAAATAATATGTGGTTTTTGTGACTGGCTTCTTTCAATTAGCACAATTTTTTAAGGTTTATCCACACTGTACCATGTATCAGTACTTCATTCCTTTTTGTGGGTGAATAATATTCCACTGTATGGATATACCACAATTTGTTTATCCATTCATCTGTTGATGAGCATTTGGGCTGTTTTCATTTTTTTTTTTGTCTATTATGAATAATGCTGCTATGAACACTCATGTACCCCAAGTATGTCTTGACCCTGGCCCCTTCTCTCTACCTCCCTGGTCTTGGCCTAAGCCACTGCCTATGAGATTCCATTCCTGCCTCCCTCTCCCACCCGTTCCCCTCTCAAATCCACTCTCCCCCTGACTTCCAGAAGGATCTTCTAGAAACATAAATCAGATATTGTTGCTCCCTAGCTTATAACTTGTCAGTAAATTTCCATTGCACTAGAAAAGAAAGTCATTCCATAGTCAACAAGGCTCTGTGTGATCTGGTGCCCACCATTACACTCCTTTCCTTGCCATCTGCTACATTATCCCTCGCTCACCCCACTCCAGGCTCATGGCTTTCTCTCACTTCATCAACACAACATCTACTCTGCCTGTCATGTGGCTGTCACCTCCTGGTCCTTCCAGTTGCAGCTTCAGTGTTGCCTCCTCAGAGTAACAATCAGTGATCAGCTAGGATAAAGTCAGGTCCCTCTGCCACTCTCCCCTCCCTGATACTCTTTCTCACAGCATTTGCTTTTTTCTTCACACAATTTACAGAATTTGAAATTGCTTGTTTATATAGTTGCTTATTACTCATCTTCCCCAGTGTAAAGTCTGTTTTATTTACAATTGAATCCTCAAATCCTAGAATAGCAGTGTCTGCAGTTGAAAGGACAAACGTGGGTTCTGTGAGATGAAGAGAAGAATTTGGTTTTTAACTCCAGTTTCTGGATCCAGTCCTTCCTGAGGTCCCACCTTGGGTACCAGGAGACACCACTGTGTTCTTATGATAAGTACTTCTCTTTTTTTGAGCTAGTATGAATGGGCTCTCTTTCTGACAACTCAATGATCCTTGACTAATGACTTTTTTTTGCCAACTATTCACAGGTATTCTTTCAACCTTGCCATTGTTGGGCATAAATTGCTTTTTGAGTTTCTTTGTCTCTACAAATTTATTTCCCTAAATCTCCCCTAACTTCCCAAAATCTTCACTTCTATATTCCTTTAAAAGCTGTCTATATTTGTACAGCCGTGCTCATGGCAGCATTATTCACAATAGCCAAGAGGTGGAAGCAACCCAAGTGACCATTAATGGATGAATGGATAAGCAAAATGTGATAGACTGATCTATCTATCTATCTATCTATCTATCTATCTATCTATCTATCTATCTATCTCTGTATCTCCAATGGAGATACAGGAAGGAGGTCCTGTCACATGCTACAACATGAATGAACTTTGAGGACATTATGCTAATTAAAATAAGCCAGTCACAAAAAGACAAATACCGTATGATTCACTTAAAGGAGGTATCTAAAGTAGTTAAATTCATAGAAACAAAAAGTAAGGTGGTGGTTGCCAGGAGCTGGAGTGAGGGGTAAATGGGGAGTTGTGAGAGTTTTAGTTTTGCAAGATGAAAAATTTTGGAGATCTGTTGTACAACAATGTGAATATACTTAGCATTACAAAATTGTACACTTAAAAATGGTTAAGATGGTAAATTTTATGTTGTTTCTATTGCAATTAAAAAAATTTCTTTAAAAAAGCATCTCTACTTCATTCTCCTTCCCTTCCTTCCTCTTTCCCTCCCTCTGTCCCTTCCTAGTCAAATATCTTTAGGTCTAAATCATGGGTCATGCTGGGTTATGCACTAACCAAGGTGTGGGCTCTGTATGGAGACACTCACAGGACCCCAGCACATGCCGATGAGCACTCCCTATTCTGTAGAGCACATCAACGAAAGGCAGGACCCAGCTAGAGGCTAGCTTAGTCTCCAGCATGGACTGACTGCATGCCAGGCATTCCCCAGGAGGATGTTTCAGACCAGCTTTGGCCTTGTCAGAGATTTTTCTGGCCAAACTTAAATTGCCCCCTCTTCAGTGTTTCTACTTTTGCTTATTTCCAGTTAATTCCTCTTTGTCTCCGCTGTGAATGCTGCAGGAAGTAGGGTAATAGACTTAAGTAGGCTTTGGGGCATGATAACCAAGAACACTCTGTAGGAGAAGATATTCCTGTACACTCTGTACAGGAAAGATGGTACAGGAAGAACAAATTCATCCCTAAGACTCTTACTGTGTAGTCAGAAAACTCGTATGTAAGTACTAAGTAGATTTGATTTCACCGACAGCAACTATAAAGACAATGATATCTAACATTCATTGCAAACTTACTATTTTTCTAAGGACTTAAAATATCCTATTCATTTTATCTCAAAAAATGTAAGTACTCTATTTTACAGATGGGGAAATGGAGGCCCAAAGAGCAACTTGCCCAGGGTCACATGGCCAAGAGGTGAAGCCAAGATTTGAACAAATGAACATTAAGTGCCCATTGAGAACAAATCCCTGAACTAGGCTGTAATGGAGCCCCAAAATTGGAGAGAAAGCATCCATACATAGGAAATGGCCAAAGAACAATTTAAAGGAAGTACACCTAAGTATCTCTTCTATATATATGCATGGGAGTAGAACAATACAGAGTTGACCATATACGGAAGAGAACAATAAACACTCTAGCTGACTGAGTCTTTGAATCACAGAACCTCAGAATTGGAAGAGATCTGGGGGTCATCTAATCCCACCTCCTATGCAAAGCAGAGATCTCTTCTACAGGATCTGTGGTAGTTCCACTGTCAACTTAAAGGCAACTAAGCCACTTCCTTTGTTTTCCAGGTTTTGATTAGTACAAAGTTCCTATTTTTCATCAGCCAAATGTACTTTCCTTAAGGGAATTCTCCCATTGGTCCCAGTACCCGCCCCCATGATCTACATTAAATAAATCACCTTTCTGATTGTTATGATTGCCCCTCTTTGCACGGAGAAAGGAAAGAGAAGCACACATTGACCACCTACTCTGCTCCAGGACATCACAATAACCCCACCAAATAGGGATGATGATTTCTTATCTAAGGGCTTGGAAGGTAAGAAATGTTAAGAAACTTGTCCAAGGACACACGGCCTAGAAGTACTAGAGCAGAAATCTGAGCCCAAACTCACCTCTTTTCTACTCTACTACATTGCCTCCCAAAGTCCATTATCAACATGCTCCTTATCATCTCTTCTACAGACCACCTAAATGTCCCTGGTTTCTTCAGACTTTCCTCCTTAGAGCACATGTTCTCCAGACCTTTCCTGATGGTGGTCACTCTCTAAACATGCTCCAATTTGTCACTGTCCCCCTCAAAATGCAACATAAGACTGGAATACCATTCCCAGAGTGGCCAGACCATCTTGCCTGCCTTGCTTGCCTGGAAAGCCATCTTATATGCCAGGATGGCTTCACTGACTTCAGAAGCATGGTAGCCCTATCATACATTTACCTGATAGAGCTACAACCCCACGTCTTTCTCATATGAGCTAGTTTCAAGTCAGAGTTCATCTAGCCTTTACTTATACTACTGATTCTAACAAATTTTGATGGCATTCTGTTGGATTCCTCTCTTGGTTAGTTTTGAGACAGTATTTCAATATGTTATGTAGCACATTAGCTGCCTCTCTCACTTTAGGTCGTTGGAAAATTTTAAAAGTAGTTCTAGTCTTCAATGTTGTGATACAAGTCACTGTAAGAATGTTGACCATGCCAAGACCAAGGACAAAGCCTCAAGACATTCTATTAAAGACTTCCAAAGAGTGGCTACTAATTAATGTTCTTTGTACAGTTGTCTACCCAATTGTGATTCCAGTGAGCTATTTTTAACCATATATTTCTTCACCTCCTTCACAGTTTATACAATAAAAGACTTTGTAAAAACACCTTGCTGAAATTTGCCCAAATCATCCTTTCTCCCAGTGTGTTCTGTGGAACATTTGCTCAGTAGAGTATTTTAAATAGGTTTCTTTGGTGCAGGATTTCTCAGAAACTTTAATGTGCTAATATGCACTGTGACTAGGAGGAGGTATATTAGCATACTGGGTTTCTCAAAGTTGAGGTGGGTTGTTTTTTAAATCAGTATTATTTTTTAGCTTAGATGGGATTTGTACTCTGGAGATTTGATCTCCCAGTCTGGTAATCCTGTGAAAAAGGACACATTAGCCTTGCGTGGTTTGTTCTTAGTGAACCTCTGCTAATGCTCAGTGATTAATGCTTTCTTCTGTAAGGATGGTCACAGACCACCTTTAATAACTTGTTCTAGAACTTTACTGTGGATTAATGCCAAGCATGTTGATTTGTAGTTTACAAAATCTACCTCTTTTCTCCTCTCTCCTAATGACGCTTTCTTGTTTCTCAGGGCTGAACCAACAACAGCTCTAAAATTCAGCACCATGTTGACATGGTGTTTACCTGGAGTTGACATTTCTAACACAGGTAGGTGCTACCTTGGGCTCTGATTCCTTTCTACCAATGCATGTTCTGCCTTTTCCCAGGTTGTATATCACGCTATTGATGGGAAACATATAAAGGAATAACTCTCTTGTGCTCAAGGTAGAGTCCTCACTGACTCTGCGTCAGACTTGTTTCTCCCACTGCTTCCCATGGACCTCCTGCCTCCTCTTTGCTAATTCATAGTCATTTCCTTCTAGAACCAGCTGGATGATCTCTTACTTCATTTAGGTTCTTCCTGACCCACATCATCTCTCCATTCCTATATTCCTGTGTTGTGCATGTATTGACTTGTCCTGTTTCCTCTATCATCTTTTCATTCAAGGATTCATTCATCCAACAAATATACCTACTGTGTTAGGTGTGGGGTATCTGAGAGTGGACAAGCCAAAACCAATCATGGAGTCAATAATCTGGCAGGGAAGACAGATGATGTACAGGAAGTAAGAGTTACAAGAGGAGGTGGACCGTGCTGTGGGGGTGGTAAGCTAGTCTGGGTGTTGATGAAGGTCTTCCTACCAAAGCAATGTTCTAACTGAGAACAAAAGGATGTGGGATGAGTTTACTAGGGGAATAGTGGAGGCAGGATGTGATGGGAAAGACCCCGGTGAATATTCAAGTGATAAAAACAGGCCAGAATGACTGGAGCGCAGAGGTGAGGGGAAGATGGTACGCAGGAGGGCCAGAAATGGACTCAGGAGCCATAGTAAAGAGCAAAGAGAAATCACAGAAGGCTAAGGCTCTACAGCAGGGAAATAAGACACAATAAAATGTAATCAGACTGAACTCTTTTTTTCGAACAGCAGACACCAATCTTTCGTTTTCCTTTCTTGTCCTATATGTTACTTGCAAAAACTCTCCCTACCTCCTTTTAAAAAAAATTGTCCTTAGCACTTTCCAAATTGCAGCCCAGGCTTTGGCCACTATGGATACGCGACTTTTCCGTGGGTTCTGTCCCTCTTTTTATAAGCATCCCTGGCTATCGATGTGCTGTTCTTGTACACGCCTTTTAAAATTCTGAACTTGTTAGTGATAGAAGGCTTCTGAGGGTGGAGCCGGTTCTGGAGGTGAGAAATACACAGTGCTGGGGGAGGAAGAAAGATGTTTGGTTGGAAGGACGAATACCTTAAACGCAGGAAGCCTTGGTGGCTGCACGAGCAACACACGGCTCACTTGCTTCAGTAACTTGCAGGAGGACGTGGTGGACGGGGGCAGGAGCACGGGAGCATGGATCTGGGGGCAGCCCAAACCCTAGCTCTGGTGCAGCCAGCTCTGTGACTCTGGCCAAGTTACTTGACTACTCTGGGCTTCCGTGTCTTTTCTTTTTTCTTTCCTTCCCTCCCCGCCCAATTTCTTTGTCATTGTGGTAAAACATACATAACATAAAATTTACCATTTTAAGTGTACAGTTCAGTGGTTCTAAATATATTCATAATGTTGTGCCACCATCATCACCATCCATCTCCAGAACTCTTTTTACCTTATAAAACCAAAACTCTGTATCTATTAAATAACAACTCTCCATTTCCACCTTCCCCTCTGCCTCCGGCCACCACCCTTATGTTTCTGTCCTTGTGATTTTGACCACAGTGCTTCCCGTCAGTGGAATCTTACAGTATTTGTCCTTCGAGTGGCTTAGTTCACTCAGCACAATGTCCTCAAGGTTCCTCCATGTGGCCACATATTGCAGCATTCTCTTCCTTTTTAAGCCTGAACAATATTCCATTTTATGTCTGTACCCCATTTTGTTTATCCGTTCACCTACGCAGAGACACCTGGGTTCCTTCCATGTTTCAGCTATCATGACTAGGGCTGCTGTGAGCACGGGTGCACAAATATCTCTTCAAGACTCCACTTTCAATTCTTTTGGACAATATACCCAGATTTACCCAGTGGAATTGCTGGATCATCTGGTAGCTCTATTTTTAGTTTTTTGAAGAACCACCATACTGTTTTCCCCGGAAGTTACATCATTTCACGTTCCCACCAACATCACACAAGGGTTCCAATTTCTCCATGTCCTTGCTGACACTTGCTATTTTGTTTGTTGTTTTGGATGGCAGCCATCCTAGTGGGTGTGAGGAGCCCCTTGCTGTCTTGACCTGTGAACCACAGGGGTCTTAACCACAAGCTGACCCTAAGCCCCTTCCTCTGAGTGTCTCCTGCTTCCTCCATCTGTATGTGTGTGTGTTACAGCATGAAGGTTAGGTCACGCGGGCTCTTCGCCATCCATCCACAACCTCCTTCTTCAATAGTTTGCGAGGCAGAGTTGGACTGCAGAAACAGCATCTGGGAGCAACTCTTTTTGGATTGGAAAGGAGGTGAAAATGTGCTATTCCATGTCATTTCCTCAGCCATCTTTAATACAGCCCGGTCTTCTGGCTTCAATCAGCAGGAGGGATCGGTAGGCTGATTACGGGATCGTAATCTTGCAGAATGGCCGGTCGGCCTCTCCCCGCAGCCAAGGGAGTGATTTATTTTTGGCTGAGTTAACCCCCAGAGAAGTCAGATTCACACAGACACTTGCTCGGAAGAGGCAGATGTTGCACATGGCTTTCTTGAGGAAACACAGAAGTGCTTCATCCAGGGGATAAAACATTTTACTCAACGGTCTGTCATTGCCTGTGTGGAAAGCTTGTGGCAAGCAGATGCGAGAGGGAAGAACATTTGTGTTCAAAAGCAGAAATAATTCCCCAAACTAAAGTGGTCACAGCAGGATAAAGTCAGCAGGATGAAAGAGAATCATTTCACTTTGGGGAGAACCACCAATGGAAGGGCCTTTCTTTTGGGGGCTCTTTTCTCACTAAAGCAGTAACCAGGCCTTGCAAGATATGAAAAGAACATCTTCCCTCGAAGCCCAGCAGACACAGCCCCTGGCGGCCCAGCCCCTGTGGCTCCGGAAGAAACCCCCAAGAACACTGCTGTCACCATCTGAGAACCAGAGGGGCTGCAGGTCTCGTCAGGAAGGAAGCGGCTTACATGGGAGCAGGAACTTCTCTGTAAACTGTCAGATGAGATGAAGCACATCCAGCCAGCCTCACCGGGAAAGAACCAGAACCCTGGGAAACAGGAAATCTGTGGCAGCAGAACATTGTCGTCTGCCTTCATAACCTGGCACCCACTTGCAGCATGTGCTGGGGGCAAGCTGTCCCGGGCATGTGACGAGCTGCTGAGAGGCCAAAGGGCACGAGGACGGGGGTAAAGCTTAACTCTTCCCGTGCTTAGGGGAATCTCCCGGATGGGTTAGCTGGTCCCCGGCAGTGATGGATACTGAGGCCCCAAAGGAGGGCTCACCCTGAAGGAAGAAGGTGCCTAGCTGGTGAACCGGGCTCCACTTTGATTTTCTCATTTCCTTTTTGAAGTTCAACTTACAAACCTCAGTCCAAATACAAGGCTGGCTGTATTAGTCAAGGTTCTCCAGAGAACAGAAGCAATAGGATACCTCTATCTTTATCTGTCTATATGAGACTTGCCAGGAATTGGCTTACACGGAGGCCGAGAAGTCCCAAAACCCATGGTCTGCAAGCTAGAGAACCATGAAAGCTGGTGAATGGTGTAATCCAGTCTAACGGTCTGAGAACTGTGCATGTGTGGGGGGGTGGGGGGGTGGGGGGGGGAGTCATGGTCTGAGTTTGAAAAGCCCAAGAACCAGGAGCAATAATGTCCAAGAAGATCGATGTCTCAGCTCAAGCAGGGAGAGCAAATTCGCCCTTCCTTCACCTTTTTGTTCTATTCAGGCCATCAGTGGGCTGGAGGATGCCCACCCACGTTAGTGAGGGCCATCTGCTTTACTCAGCCACTGATTCAAATGCTAATCTCTCCCACAGATACCCTGTCTGTGGTGACACACCCAGAAATAACGTTTTACTAGCTGTCTGGGCCTCCCTCAGCCCAGTCAGGGGTGACATGTAAAATTAACCACCCCACTGACCTAGACATTTTCTTTGGCCACCACTGCTGGGCTTATCTTCAGTTTCTGTTGAAATTACTTAGATGTCCATAAACAGAAACTTCCGGCAGGGACACAATATTGAGACCCGCAGTGGAGGTGATCCGGGGGGGCAAAATGTACACTTCCACGTGGGCGTTTTTGGGAACCTTAGCCCTCTCATCCGTGCCGTGTGTGTGATCTGGCTGGTCCCACCCTCGAGCTGAGCCTGGCATTCTGTGAATCCAATGTGGTCCAAAGGAAAGGACAGGAAGACGTCGTGAAGGGTGAGTGTGGGGGTGAGTAGGTGCCTGTGAGAGCATGTGTTTCCGTGGGGGGACATGATTGTGACTTTAAGTGCCGTATTCTCACATGCACTGCTCTGCTGTCAGCATCCTTGCTGACCACACACGGAAACACACAATCCTATCGACTTTAATAGATGCTCTGGCAGACTTGGGCTATGATAACAGTGGCTTGGGAACTCTGAGACTCTGGGTGTTTTTTTTCAGCTTTCACCCATCCTTGTGAGCTGGGTCGAAGTCGGGTTTAAGGGGAAAAGTGCTGAACGCCAGCACAGCAATCCCAGGCATTGTGGTCTGTGGTCTGAGATGGGCAAGAAGAATTCATACGGTGACCGAGTGGTTCCTTTCCGCCTCAGCAGAGTGGGGAGCTGCTTCTGTCCAGCTTGTGAAATTGAAGCTGGAGCTGACCCACCACCGGAATGAAAATTCAAACCCACGCCACCCTTTGGTCTTCAGGATGACTCTGCGCCCGTCCTTACTGCTAGTGGCAGCAGCAAGTCTGTTCCCAGAGAGGGTGCAGAACCTTGACTGATAAGAGGGACAGGTGGTGAATTTCAAAAGTCTTTCAGGAAAACCTCCTCCTAGAGAGTTACAACTGGGGTGACACACCCGGGCTTGCTAAGTGAGAACATCAGGGTTTGGTGTGGGGTGGCGTGGCACTAGGTCGGCAGGAAGAGTGTGGGTATGGGACAGTCACCTACTATCCTGTCTGTGAAGAGTGGCTTCCAAAGTATTTGGCCGGTGAGTCACCAGAAAACTGCTCTCTCTCATTCGTATCTCCACGGGATACTTCACGGCTCTCTGTTCTCCCTAGAAATATGGTGGTGATGGTGGGGGGGGGGGGGCAGACCCTTAGATATCAAAGCCATATGCATACCATATTAAAACAAAACCAAACCAAACCCAGGCCATTCCGTTATTGCTGACCATAGGAATTCAGTATTTATAATTTACATTCTTTCCCATACTTCGCTGTTTTTCAGAAGTGAAGAGCAGAGGTTTATGGCCTCACCAGATCATAAATCCGATTCCTGAGGGTGGAGGGAGCTGCTGCAGGCTGAGGAGCTGCCTTCCGACAGCTTGCAGAATGCGTCAAAACATCAGGAAAAGAACCCAAACAGAGATGGGATCTGCTTCAAGGAATGACAGCTTGACTCATTTGAGGCCACACAAAGGGCTGATGAGGCCAGAGTCCATCTCCTCATATGACACCGGTATTCCTTCCATCCAGCATGCAACCAGCCAAAATCACACAGGGAGTCAACACGTGGAGAGAGGCTTGGAGGTTCGGCCATCCCTAACACAGCGAGCACCTGAGAGAGGGGTCACACTGTCGCCTTCCAGGGTGAGGGCAGACAAGGGCCCGGGCTCCCCCATTTGAGCAGGCTTCTCACTGTCCATGTGTCTGCCACGGATGCCGGCTGGAAGCAAGGTGACGGCAGGTCCGTGGAGGCTCTGGTCTGGCAATGGGGCATGAGACCTGTGCACAAGAATCGATTCAAGGAGCCTGGAGTGAAGAAAGAGCATTAAGCTCTGCGCTGATCCGACAGCCTCTAATGGCTGTGTGCTCTTGGGGCAAATACTTACCCTCCCTAAGCCTCATGACCCCAGAAAATGGGGATAACACCACCAAACTCACTGGATTCAAAGATAATACACATACATACATGCACCTGGACCCACGGGGCAGGCGAGGGGCGGTTTCAGGGATGCTCTTTTCCCCTGGAATTGAAAATACGTGGTGCCTGGCTCAGGAGCAAGGCCAGCTGAGTGCTTCTCCTGCCCTAGGAAGATTCAGGGGGGCGAGGGGGACTCCACCCAGAGGTCTTTCTAAGGTTCCCAGTCCTCTGAAAGCCTGTCTGGGAGGTATGTTAGCAGGGGCCCCATTAAACGCATCCCCTTGCTCCTGGTCTGGATTTTGTCTGCTCCAAAATAAGGTAGAGGATTCTAAACATTTTGAAAGCTGGAGATCTTTCTTAAGCCTTTCCTGGGTTGCAACCATAAAATACCTGATCAGTCCATGACGTATGCAGTCAGAATGACGAGAATGAGCCAAAGCAGCCCTTTGTCAGGTGAGCGGGAATAGTTAAGGTTTATGGTCCAGATTTTCCAGTATGGATTATTACATAAACCCTGCCTGCGATTTGACACTGTAATTAAGGATATTCTATGTATCCTTCAGACATGAAAATACAGTATTTTGGTTCTTGAGTCCTAGATTTTTCTACTTTTCTCTTAAAGGCAAACAAACCTTATTTCTGGTGGTTTGTAAAACCTCAAGTCGTCTTTCCTGAGCATCCAGAACGGGGACACGGCCTAAGTAGAAACACCAGCGTCTGAGGCCTGGGGGAGACTGCACTGGGGGTGGGGGTGGGGGTAGGATAGGAGGCCAGGCAGATCTAAGAAAACCTTCCAGACACTGGGGGACATTATTGGTGCCCACAACTTGCAGGCCCTCTGAACATGTTTTCAGAGCCTTCCAATAACAGAAAAAATAATTAATACCCGGGGCACAGAGGTTCACGTGTGAGCCCAGAACGGCTAAGGAGGCTGGCGGTCGGCTGCATCAGCTGTGAAAGCAAAACTCTTGAGCAAATTCTATTTTCTTGAATGGTGTTCCTGTCCTTGCTGGGTGTATGAGCAGGGGATGGATTTGCCAATGCTCTTCTCCTTGCTCTAAGAGGACAAGAATGCTGGGGACTTAGGAGTCCCTTTTGCCAACACTGTAGGCAGGAAGCTTGCCTGTCACCCACCCCCTTAGCCAGCTAGGTGTGCTCTACACAGAGACTGATTTCCAACCACAGCATCATGATGTATAATCAAAACTAAGCTTAGTTATGGGAGGCCCTGGAGCTACTTGGACCTGTTACAGATCCTTAACAGGGGGAGACTTTAACAACAAGTATTTTCTTACAGAACAGGCAGCTTCAAAATCTACCCAACAAACCTGCAAGAAAGGGAATGTCAGGATAGACAAAGTCACAGATGAACTTCTGAAATGGATTAAAGGCAGTCTTTAGTAAAGAGAGGAAACAAGGAAGATTTTTACAACTCGGCATTCCAACAAACCAAAAAACAAAACAAAACAAAAAACACAAAACCAAACAACTCACATGCAACTGCTTCTCTCCTTTTGACTGACATTCATAAATGATTCCTCTGAATTCACAGAAGAAAGTAAAAAAGCCATATTTATTGCACCAAAAATACCAAAGTTCTAATTAAAATTTTTTGTGACCTTCACACCTGTGATAGTCTTAGCATCAGGTTTAGAACAAAATGTGATCAAGGAAA
The DNA here is from genome assembly GCF_037043125.1 of Eumetopias jubatus. Taxonomy (NCBI): domain Eukaryota; kingdom Metazoa; phylum Chordata; class Mammalia; order Carnivora; family Otariidae; genus Eumetopias; species Eumetopias jubatus. The sequence continues at coordinate 147,425,374 of NW_028274810.1, forward strand.
TATTGTAAAAACTGAATTATTATGAGCCAGTAACGAGACTCTGCAGCCCATTGGTCTTAGCCATGACCAATGCCGACCCTTGCAAAGCACCAAATCTCAAATACAACCCTTGCAAATGCACACACACTTATGAAGGAAAGACATGCATTTATGATGAAACACTCACTGATAGACAGAAGTCTCGGCTCTCCTTACATCTTGATTTCAATCACATAAGTGAGAAATATACTAAGGATAACAATAGCTGCCTGTGGGATTCCTGGTTCTCTGACAGCAAGAACGCTATAAATGAAGCCCAGCTGGTGAACTCCGTGGTGGGCCCAGGGATTCTGCAGGAGATGCTGAGCATAATTCAAAGAGCACACAAGTCAAATCCCCGGTGTTTAACATGCTCACTTCAGTCTGGTTCTCAATAGTGAATGGGGTGGTTTTATTCCACCCTGCATTTAGCCTCCCCCCTGTAAGGGCCTGACCAAGTGCACTCTTAGAAACAAACAAAACAATCCCGTGTCCACTTCCAAAGGGAGATCCTGGACAAAAGGAGCTATGACTCAGAGAGGCAGCTTCAGAGGGGAGACCACTAGGGCAACCCCTGATATGTTTGGTAAAGAATTTTATTTTATTTCTCCTGGGTGAGTACTTTACTCATGAGCTCACTACAGAAGACGTTCTAGTGGAAATAAGGCTCGCATTTATGGGATGTCTTTTATCATCGAAATGCTTACCAGGTCAATGAAATGTCCTAGCATTGCCGTGGGAGCAGTTTGGCCAAGTCTTTTACAAACAGTGAAAGGAGACACAAGGAAAGCAGGGAAAGGCCACGGAAAGACCAACAATGACAAAAAGGGAAAGGTATCTAACATGCAGTACAGTGCTACTGATGGAGAAAAAGATGCGAAACACTCTTTGCGCATTATGTCCAAAACAATGGTGTCTTTTAAAAGGGCGGTTTGCAAATGGCAAATGTGAGATGATTTGCAAACGCATCGTTTCTGATATTAAATGATGTCTCTGATCTACTGCCATCAGTGAGAGGTCCATTTCCATAGAAACAAGTAGAAAAGTAGGCCAAAGCTGGCAGTATGGTTTCTAGGAGGAACGGCAGCTGAGGTTCCAGCCAGTCACGGAAAGCACTGGTTTTGTAACCACTGTGTCAAGAGCTTTTACTGAAAAAGGGGGGGGGGGGAAGCTTAAACTCAAAGAGCAGGCACAGACACTATTTGAGGACTTTGCTGGGATTTCAGACAAAGCCACGGAAGAAAAACGGTGCCATGTGTGCTTTGCTTTTCAGATATCCCACAGGAGAGTCAGCTGCCTCGTGCTAACAGGTGCCTCCCTCTACGCTGGCCTTGGAGAAAGGAACGTGCTGCACCAGTCTGACTGAGCTAAGAGTTAGGAGCGTTCAAGTGCCCGGCCCAGCTCTCCCAGATAATGAACTTGGAAATACTCCGCAATGTGGGCCAGGTGCACAGGAAGGAGAGTCGAGGTAGACCACGTATAGGATACTGTGATACACTCTGGCACTCAGTGCTCAGAAAAGCAGAATGCGTGGGGAAATACTTGCAAAGAAAGTTCATGTTGTATCTAATGTTTTAAAAACACCTCTTTCATGGGCTATCAAAATGTAGGTGGGTTTATGCAACAAGCACCTCTGCTGTCTCAGCCCTTTCTGGGAAGGACGGGGTTGCCGTGTGGACCACATGTGAACGCGGAGCCCGGGGGGGAGCCTCAGAGCCGACCCCCCCAGTCACCGTTCCAGGAGAACGGACACAGGTGCCCCTCCACCGGCAATGCGCCCGGCTACTGCAGCAACGCTGCCTGATGCTCTCACCCAAGTGAGCGAGGGCACAGGATGTGACCCCAGCTCTGCATGATTCATTTAACCCCTTCACCCTGGAATTCCTTTGCAGAAAAAGAAAAACATGACACTTGTAGGGTGAAAGATTTCCTCGAAGGGGGAAAAGACATTGAAAACTCTGCTCTGTGAAATGAAGGAAGAAGAGGATTTCTTTAGGCAAAATTAGATCTCTAGGCCAATCAGCTGAGCATCGGCCGCCTGTTAGAGGAAAAAACCCAGCCCGGTGGATGTAACCACATGAACACACAATGACGATCTTGTTCATTTCCTCTGGCTCACCCGGGGATCGGAGGAAACAGAACGTGCGTCTGTAAGCCCTCTAAAATACCTCACTTCCCCCTCTGCTCACTGTATAGAGCACGTACGCATTCACATCAACCTCAAGTCACTTGAAGAATCCAGTGACTGCTTACAAACGGTGAAAAATACCAATACGATGCGAAGAAACGAGCATTTCACAGAGACTCCTCTTTGATGGACTTTAACGTGAATTATTTTATTTAAAACAGGAATCCATCAGAGGTGGTGAACTATCGGGGTAAGTAAATGTGCTAGAGCATGGCACGGATGAAAGGTAATACTCACCAGCACCTCACATGGGACTAAAAGACAATGAGCCACACAGCACGGAGGAAAACCAACACCATGGAGAAGGCACCTGGCTAGGAGAGAAGCCCGGCGGGCACTGTGTGTGCACTGTGGATACGTCGGGACAGACGACACTGGGAACGGATGGACCAGGTTCTGACCTGAAGCCCGGGAGCCTCTATGGGTAGCGAACCTTTCCTCAAGCCGGTTTTCCACCCACCGCACACGGTATAAGGTCCTGGAGAGGGGACGCGTTTGCAAGAGAGCAACAAACACTCTCCCGCGTTTTATCTCCGGGAGAGAGAGGTGCCCTCCCCAACTCAGTTTCAGCAGTGGCTTCTAACTTAAAACCGTACCAACAACGATAAAATAAAAGACAGAATAGGGGCCTGAACTCAGACCCATCGGTCGAATGGGAGAGGCAGATTCATAAAAATAAAGTCTGGTCACCAGTCCAAACGTGCTGCGAACGCCCCGTCTCAGTGACTCGCGACCGCAGCGGACCACAGTAGGTGCAAGCGCGGCGCTGCCCGGGGCAGCAGGGAGGGAGCCGCCGCCCCCCGCCCGCCAACGCTCCGCACGCCTACCCGTGACCGCACGCCAAGTGCTGAAGTTGGAAGAGACCTTGAATTGGCAAAGGATGCCTGGGGTGGCCGGGTCTGTGGGAAACAAGACTCACGCTCTCAAAGAATGACCCCCGAGCCCCCTCTCCTCATCCCGATGGCACTGCATGTTTGCCCTCCTCACAGGGAGAGCCACACCATTCTGTTTCCCCTCTCAGTTCTAGGCACTCTCTGGGACATCTGCGATGAGCCAGGTTCTTCTCATTTCTTCCCCACTCCGTTGGTGACTTTTGACTTGGAATGTCGATTCCTTCTTCTGGAAGAGTGGCTTTCGTTGTTGCCTGGATGCTTGGGTGGGCTGTCCTCAGAACCTGGCCAAAGGAAGGAGAATACGCCGTCACCCTGGCTTGCGGGGAATTGAGGGCTCACTTCTCAGATTTGCAGTTCTCCCTGCTCAGACCTGCCCAAAGTGCAGGCTCTTCTGCTGATACTTGCACTCCATCTAGTGGCCTCATGAATACACAAAGGCAAGGCCCAGAAATACAGCTTATGCCTGCGTATGCAAGGAGAAGGGGGTGGGGGTGGGGGAGCTTCCCGAAGAATTTTTACATTCTTGCTGTGTAAGGTGGACTGTTCTCATGGTGATGGGCTCCAGAACGGAGAGGACAAATGACATCAAAGCACAAGGAAGAACAATGAAACTACAGGGGTGTCGAGTCTACTCTCACAAGCAAAGGAGGCCTCACCTAGATTTCCATGCCTTGACCCGTTTACACACTAGAGTTTCTACATCCCCAAACTGAAAGGATTCCTGGCTTTACAAAATGAAAGATATTATGCCCTCTATCATCCGATCCAGAGAATACCTTTAAAAACCAGGCCCCTGCTGCTCATGACAGCTCTGGAGCCTCCCACTGAAGATGCCACACACCTTCGTTCGAGATGCTCACGGTCTGCAGGGACACACTTATTATTTGTTTGGGACCTCGGAGAAAAACTTCCACATCAGCCGGATGCTGAGCTGCCAGCAGCTGTCAGCCAGGTGGAGGGTGAAAGTGGAGGGGAGCAGGCTGCGGGTGGGCCTTCCACGTAGTGGGGTGTAAGGAAGGCTTGCGAGAGAAGCAAAACTGCCTGGCATCAGGCTGCCTCTGCCCTGAGGCTGAGCACAAGGCCACCCTCCAGCCCAGCAGTCAAGCCAGACAGTTCTCTGCTCCAGGGCTCAGATCCAGGCCCTCCACCCAAGACAGCCACTAAAAACATAAGTTCCCAGAGTTTTGGTCTCCATTGCAAAGGCCATTTGGCTTAGTCCAAGGGATTCTTCGATCACTCTGAAGTTTTTTCTTTCTTTCTTCTTTTTTTTTTTTTTTAACAATTCTGTCTACCTTTCCTTTCAACATACCTCTACCACTGCCTACTTCCTGCAGTCTTTTCACTGGAGAGGGGCTTAGAAGTGCCAAGAATCGATCTGTGAGGAGCTGGTTCTGAATGAGGAAGCCCTAGGGAGCCCCTCAGCCCGCTAGTATCAGCATTCCAAAACAGGGTGCCCATCGACCCCTTGATTCAGGTGCCCAGCCACTCAGCAGAGAGCGTGCTTGCCTCTTCCCTGGAAAGGACTCTGGAAAGCTTGACCCCCAAAAACTCAGGAAAGCAGTGCAAATGGTAGTGCTTTCCTCTCCGTGGGCCCACGGCCTCTTGGAGCAATTCTGTGAGCTCAAATTCACCATCTCCAGCATTCATAATTCTCTCCCTTCAGCCAAGGCTTCTGATTGGCTCATAAGAACTGACAAGAGATTACTGTCCAGTGGAGCCTCCTTGGTGTCATTCCATAAGCCTAATTCTTTAAAATAGCCAGGTGGCCCCAAATCTTTCCAAGAGGCTCCCTGCAGAGGCCAATGGGAAATTCCTGGCTCCACTACTGAAACCTTATACTGGACTGCCTCTTGAATAAATGAAATTAAATTAATCCACCTCTTCTGAGAGACCTCTCCTCCTGGTACGTAATTCTTCCTAATCCTTCTCACTCATGACCAAAGCCAGGAGGAAGAACGTTACCATCAGGATGCCTGAGACAGGTGCAGGCCTCATGACATTTTCCCGTCTTAGGAGAGGCAGAACCACACGGCGCCTCTTCTTATGAGGCAAGTTTCTTGAGCAGATCCTGCCAGTATTTGGCAGGTTTCACGAAAAGGTAATGGAGGACATATGACAAGAAGGTCTGAGAACCTTCAGGGCATACATTTATCAACATTCAGAGGATAAATACTGATTCCAAATCTCCTTATGGGGCCTCAGGAGGAAGAGAACTCAATAAAGTTTTTGAACAATGAGTGAGAGATACCTTTTGAGCCTTTCCCATGAGACCAGGAGATGTCTGGACTGTAGGTGCCATCTTCACACTCTGAGTACGTCTAGGGAGAGAGGGAAACTTAGTGATGGAGCTTCAAGTACTCTCCGGGGTGGGGCAAGGCCAGCAAGTGAGGCTGCTCCGCCCCTGGGTCACCAGCAAGTGGCAGAACCTCCTCACACTCCTGTTCCTCAGCTATAAAACCACAACTGTCTCCCAGGGGCTACAGCATCAATCTTCTAGAAGTACTGGGGTCAGTTCCTCAGACTTAAGATATGAATCAAGGATGAAAGCTGTATTTTACTTAAGAAGGTATTACACTTTGTGGTAGACTACCAATGTAGCATGGTGTGTTCAGCCTGCTCACGTCTATTTCCTAACTGTAACCCCTGTGTCTTCTACGAGGTGGGCAGGGCAGGCGTTTTATGAGGGGGAGCCCCAGGCTGGGTCACAAAGAGGCCCGCACAACGTCCAAGAGCTGGGAAGAAAACCCAGCCTTTCAAAAACCAGTCCAGGGCTCTCTGTGTGATTTTATTTTTAAACAGACACATAACTGGGTTTTAAACCCCTTACAAAAGGAGGACAGAAATAGTGACCTATTGAGCAGGGCACTCACAAGCATGGGCAGCCACTGATAGGGGACGAATCCTGAACTGGTTGTTTCCGCAGTGGCCAAGACTGAAGGTGTGTGCTCACAGTGCTGGCCACGCCATAGTCTCAGATGAACCCCCCCACCAACGCTCCAAGCAGAACGTGATCATTTTAAAGTGGGACCCTTCCATACCTTTTCTCGGTGACCATAGTGCTCTGCATACCAAACCATGCCATAGAGACACAGGAAGGTGGTGAAAGCCTGGAAGAGAAAAACAAGCACATTTCATACACAATGTTGCACCAAAAAAATCCCATTTCCCAGGATTTCAGGGTTTCAACAGTAATGCATACAAGACGGCTCGATGTGGCTTTGCCATCTCTCCTAGGACACCGGTTACACAGTGGCAGAGATGAACCCCAGGAGACGAGTGTGTGTGTGTGTGTGTGTGTGTGTGTGTGTGTGTGTGTGTGTGAGGGGGGGGGGAGGGCATCCCCCAAAGCTTCAGACACGAGTCATGATGAGAACCTAGTGACTACTTATGATGCCGATAATCAGAATGCAAGATCATTTTTCGATGGCGGATAAGGTGGGATGCATTCTCTGCACGGCTTTGCAGGTTTTTATATACTTTATGTCTGGTTCTCATGGCCCATCCTCTGCCGCCAGCACTGGGAAGTTAAAAGGACTCAGCTGGTAAGCTTCTGTGGGGAAGAGGAGTTCTAAATGAGAAGGGAGTTTCATTCAGTCTGGGATCACAGTGTCGCTGGAGGGCATCGAGGACCGACGCCCATGGTGTCTGAGTGGGTGGCGGGCACCGCGGGACACAGCTGCCCATGTCTCTGCACCACTTTCTCAACTCCTTTTTTGTCTCAGCGGCCCCACCCCAACCCCGGTTCTGGTTGCTTTTGTTTTTCCTCTTTGAGTCCACAGGAAAATACAGAGAAAACAAAACCGCTTTGGAAGCAAGCCCCAGAGTGAAATGAGAAGGGAGTGGTCTGTGGGTACCCAGAGGCAGGGATGACCTCTACTTCCCCGACAACTCCCCACCCACCTTGCACCGCACCCTAAATTATACTCTAATTTAAGCAAATAATAGCATCTATGGAAATCCAAAGTCTTCAAATGTGCCAAAGCACTAAAAATCAGGGAGAAGTTTCTGGTTGCCTTGGTGGAGCAATGAAGGAGAGAGGGAGAGTGAGGACAGAGGAGTCCCCGCCAGGCCCTGCAGCCAAGCCTGACCTTCCCGACTGTAAGTGAATCACCAAAACAAAACTACCCTTGTCCATCCCCGTTCTGTCTTCAGGATGCCTCGCCTCGGGAACTGACTGACACCGGAGAAAGAAAAGCATCAGGGGAACACTTGAGGGTGGAGCCGAGCCTGCAGGGAAGGCGGGTGGAGGCGGGGGGGGGGGGGGGGGCTCTGAATTCTCATCACCCCAGCGTGCAGTCCAACTCTGGCCCAATTCCTGTCAGTCAGCCATGTTTATGGAGTGTCGGCTGGGTGCACAGTGTCACCTTAAGTGCAAAAAAGACAGGAGTCCGAGTACTCTGGAGGGCCTCCTTCTATGTCAATGAAGTGGGAATACTGGCGTGGTGGAGACATGAAATGTTAAGACTCACTGGTTCATTTTATTTTAAAGCCATATGCAAGTGGGCGTATATCTGCAGATGAGGGATTTAAAGAAAAGGAAGCTCATATCCTCCCCCATCAAAAAATTAGACAATGAATGAATATATTAAGATGACAAAAAGAAAATAACTTCTAACCTTTAACATATTCTAGGACTTGCTCAAAATTTCTCATCTACACCACCATTAAATGTACCATTTTCATGGGATGGAAAGAGTGGGGAAGCCTAGATTTGCAGGGTGTCAAGCTCATGTAGGTGTTCCCTCCTTTACAAAGAGCAAAATAGGCTGTCTTAGGTTTGGGGGTAGGGGGTGGGGAGTGGGGGGCAGGTTCTACCTCCCCAGACCAGAAGGCTGGCCAGATAGCTGTCACTCCACTAGACTAAGGGGTGGTGAACTCCGGGCTGGCTGTCATTGCGAATTCCGCCCACTGGAGGGCAGGAGTGTGGAGCTCTGCCTTCCCCAGCCCTGTCCCCGAGAGGGCAGGTGGGGGCAGCTGGGGCTTGCTCCCGCAGAATGGGCTCTGCAATTTGCAGGCAGGCAAACACTGGCAGGTGGTGAGCAACAGGTGCTTATCATCACAATCGCCACACAAAGAGCCTGCCGTGGTGGCCAATTTACCACTTCCCCCCGGGGTACTTAGAGGCCCATTTCACACTTGTCCCGAGGAGACAAAAGCTTTTAATTTACAGGTTTGCAATCACACCTGTGAAAATCTAGGCGCATATCCACTTAAAATGTCAAGGCCTGGATTTAAAAAAGCAATTGTACAGATTTTGTTTAAAGAAAGGGAAAGGAAAAAAAAGAGAAAGAAAAACACGTGGGAGGAGGGCCAAGGCAGCACACAGCCAGGGGGGTGTGGTGGCAATAAGGCCGTAGGCCTGGCTTGACTTCCAGTTAGAGTACGGAGCAGGCAAATTTACATAACTGATGAGACAACTGCTGAGGAGAAGCTTACTAACCAGCATACGGCATCTCTGCTTCTGCATTCATCTCAAGGTCCGGATCTGTTCTCTTACCAAGCAAGGGGAATAATTAGGGGCTGTTTCTCTGGCCACACTTCTCTCTCTTATTGAATAAGGTGCACCTCACCCTCCTGAGTTTGAGATCAATCTTGATGTTTAATAACGGCCCTGAATATGGGCAGTGGGGACCCCCAATCATCCCAGCCACCGATGGCCTCTTTTCAGGCCAGGTCCCCCTCCATGGCACTCATCACTGATAACACTCATCAGGGGATTCGGCTTGGTCTTCAAAGGCCTGATTTCCTGGGGCTGTTTCTCAGGCCCGGGGCTCTTAAATGCGTATGCTCCCGAGAAGCCCATCCTCAGCCAGTTTTTCCTGCCCCGGCTCGGTTCCCCTAACCCAATCCCAAGGCTCCAACCACGCCCTGCGCGCCAGTGGCCCTCAACTCGTTCACCTCCACTGCTGACCAAGTCTTCCCAGTGTTACTGGACAGACTGGAATTTCCAATGATACAGGACACCTTTGCCTCCAAGTTCTAAGGGTCCCTCAAACCCCAACACCCTAATCAAATTCATCTCCCCGCGACGCCTTAATCAAATTCATCTCCTTTCACTCAGCGAGCTTCTCTGATATCCCCCAGTCTGTTACTGCCGCCAACAGCCACCCAGGGGCACACACTAGAAGCCCTGGAGTTCCCCTCATGCTATCACAAGGGGCCATGTGGCGTCCTGTGGAGCTGATCTCTCCAAGGGCTCTCAGATACAGCCCTCTGGGGCGCCTGGGGGGCTCAGCCGTTAAGTGTCTGCCTTTGGCTCAGGTCATGGTCCTGGAGTCCCCCCATGGAGCCCCGCAGCAGTGGGGAGTCTGCTTCTCCCTCTGCCCCTCACCCCACTTGTGTGCGCTCTCCCCCCGCCCTCTCAAATAAGTAAATAAATAAACCTTTAAAAAGAAAAAAAATGCAGCCCTGTCTCTGCGTCCTCCCATGCCGCTGCCTTGGGTCAGCCTCTGTCATTTCTTGCCTGGGACCCTCAACACCCTCAGACAGCACCTCTCCTCCCCCCAGACTCTCCCACACCATGCAGCCTCTCTCTGTGAACCAGTGTCTTCCCACTGAACGACAGACAGTCCTTGGATCTCCAACTACAGACACACAGGAGTCCTTCCGAAGCAGATGTCCCTTGTCCCCTCCCCCACACCTTACTCTCCTCCTCCCACTCCCCCGAACAGGGCGCCGTCTTCCTGAGACGCTGGGCACGGGCACCGCTGCATGTCTTTGCATGTGCCAGTCTCTCAGCCTGCCTGGATGTCGCTCCTGGCCCCTATCTCTTGAACCCACTCCTTTATTCTCCGTGCATTTGCCAAGTGAGTCCTATGCATCAGAGACTGTATTAGGGTCAGTGCGGACAAGGGGACAACAAAAACTTCAGTCTTCGTAAGCAAGAGGTACAACGCTGACGGGAGAATGTAAACAACTCAGAATGACGTGACACTGAGGTTAGAACTCAAAGAAATATGTACCAGGTGCGACCGGTCCCCCAAGGGGACGTAACCAGCCCGCCTGGCTGGGGCGCATTTCATGGAGGGCAGGAATTTAGTTTGGTCTTGGCATGAGTCACTGGGTAGAAAAAGCAAGGAAAAGCATTCAGATGGGGGCAAAGAAAGCACCCTAAGTGAAGACAAGAGAAGTCTGGAAGGATGATTCGTTGAGGTGACTAAGAGCAGTCTGGGGTAGCCCGAGATTCAAGTCCAAGAGGGTGGGTATGACGAGCGCTCCAGGCGAAGACGGTCCTAAACACACCCGTCAGAGTTCACATTCAGCCGGTAGGTTTTGTGGCGGGGATTCTTCCTTCTTGATACTTCTTTCTACACGGAGGAGGCTTTGCTGGTATAATATTCCTGCTTCTCTCTACCCCTCACTCCTTTCGCAGTAGAGTTCTCTCTATTCACGGACGGGGGAATCTGAAATAAGGAGGCTGGACATTTCCTGTCCTTCCTTGGGTGCTGGGCCACCCACACAGCGGGAGGAGGCCTGCTTCCTGAGGCCAGAGAGTGTGTCTCATTCTGGGCCTCACTCTTCCGAAGCCCCTTGTTGCCGTGCATCTAAAGCTGATATTGAAAAATGTGAAAACTCAGTAATAGAGATGCTATGCTGCTCTCCACGGCCTTCTTTCACCCTATCTTTTAAACTATTCTGAACTGAAAAATGTTGTATTATTGGGCCTTCCCCAGCCCCCGACGTTAGGCTACGGTTCTGAGCGGGGAAAGGGATTCGGATCTGAGTCCTGGAAGATGGCGTGGCGGCAGCATAGAGAATGGCGCCAAGGAGCAGAATGGGGAGGAAGTGCAGGTTCAGATAGCTGCAAGGACAGCGCGGATGGGGGGGTGGGGACAGAGCTGGATGGACTGAACCTGGTGACCCGCTGGTTTCGAGAGGGACAGAGGAGAGGAAGCAGCCCGAGGTTTTTAGCTGGGGCACCTGACGGACGGGAGAGCAGCCACTGCAACCCTTCAAAACCCTGCTCACACGGTAGGTCCAGGGAGACTTCAGCATATCCCCAGCTCGTGTGATGCTCTCTAGTGCTCCCTCAGCTCTAGGTACACATCCTTTATACTGTCTGTCACATAGGAACATGATGAGTTTGCATGGGTCATTCCCATCCGGACCTGGAGATCCTCGGAAGGGGAGACCCTTGTAGGGAGAACAGGAACTCTCTTGCTGGGCTGTCTGGATGTGGGCCCTAGCTCTGCCACGTACTATCTGTGTGACCTTGAGCCAGTTGGTGAACCTCTCTGGGCCTTTATTTCATCTATAAAAGATGGCATATAAAGTACCTCCCCTCCAAGTAATCCTCAAACATGCCATTCATGAGAAGTGCTTAGACCAGCGTCTGGCTCACAGTGAGCATTAATATAATCTTATCATCACCGTCTGCTATCTGTGCAGCTCCAGCATCAGAGGCTGCTTTGATGAACACTCAGTAAACGTCCTGTGAACAAATGACAGACCTGCAGGGACCACGCTGGGTGAAGGAGAGACCGAAGCGGTTCACGTCCTCGATGAAGTGACAATCACACAGGCACCAAGGCAAACCAAAAGTCACCAACGCAAGGGAGCGTACACTAAGTGTCAAATAAGTAAAACAGAAAAGTCTCCAAAACTTAGAGAGGCTGGAGGAGCCCCTGCAGGGCAGATGACCGGAGAGGGCTTCTTGGCCATGGCCTTGGAAAGACCTTGCTGGCCACTGATTCTCCAAGGTGGGGCTGTATGCGGGTGTTGTGAGAAGGGATGCTGCCTCTGTCCCAGGAGCCCTGCCTCCTGCCTCAAGCTCTCGGTGGTCTCCAGGGCTCTGGCACCAGGTGAGGGCAGCACCCGCCTCTGCCCGCCCTCTGCAGTTGGTCCTGCTACAATTCACGCACCGATGCACGTGCCAGGGAGACATGTGAGAAGCACACGGTTAAAATCTCCAGGCTCCTCCGACGCGCTCCCCTAACCGATCCTTACATCTAGTCTCACTGGGATGGAAAAAATACATTTGAACATTCATTCTGGTGTACAGGTACAAAGGAGATCGTTATTCCCTTTCACTGTTCAAGATAAAACAGGACAGAACAGGCTGAAGGTGCTCTGGCACAGTTCAGATTTCTAACAAGTGACCCTAAAAATAGATGCTGTGAAATGAAAGGCAATAAAAAACACCTTAAAAATACAAAGTTTAGTCTTGCCAAAAAAAAAAGACCCGAATCTGATTAAGCCTCTAGATTCAGCTACTAATTTGCAGAAAAAAAAAAACAAAAACAGAGGATAAAAACATCTGTTAAATCAGAGTACACTAGAAAATCAGTAAAATCCAGACTGTGGGAAAATGTACAGGACAACAAAGCTAGGTCCTTCGACAAACTGTAAGAGAGAGACAGGAAAAACTATGTATCAAGAGACTTAAAAGGCCTGCTGACCAAGTCTAACAAGTGGATGTTGATTCAAATAAACTACTAAAAATACCAAATTTTAAAAAACAGTAGAAGTCTGAACATTGATAAGTATTTGATAGCATTATGAAATTATTCTTTTTCAGATGTGATAATGGTATGGTGGTTGCATTAAACAAAAAAGTATTCTGACCTTCTTTTAGGGATGCATCCTGAACTATTAAAGGTGGATCTGTTTCAAAATAATTCAGCATGGGGATGGTGGGTGGGGAATACAAGGAAACAAGAAATCCATGAGGTGGCCATTGTTGAAACTGGATGATGGACGGGTACCTGAGGGGTCGTCTACTTCCACATACATTTGAAATTTTCTATGATTATAATGAAAGCCTGAGTTCATTTTCTGGACCAAGTAAGTGAAAAGTGAAGAATCTTAAGCTTAAATGTAAAATAAGACTTTTCTCCAAAATAATAAAACAATTTAAGAAGAGTAGACACAGAACGGTAGGTTAAGATCCTACTTTACTTTCTTTTTGTTTAATTTAAATTCTATTAATTAACACAGAGTATATTATTAGTCTCAGAAGTCAAGTTTAGAGATTCATCAGTTGCACAGAACACCCAGTACTCATCACATCACGTGCCCTCCTTAACGCCCATCACCCAGTTACCCCATCCCCCCACCCCCGTCCCCTCTAGCAACCCTGTTCCCTACAGTTCATAATTTCTTATGGTTTGTCTCCCTCTGATTTTGTCTTTTCTTTTTCCCTCCCTTCCCCTATCAGAGAAACACAATTATCATATGATTTCATTCATATGTGCAATTTAAGAAACAAGACAGAGGATGGGGGAAGATCTTACTTCATTTTAAAGAAGAGGAAAAAGTCCCAGGACAGTGGAGCTAGAGGTCCCCAAGGGCTCTTCCCTTCAGAGAGGAAGATCATCCCACAGGGCGTGGCCCATCAAAGTCAGTCTGTGGGGCAGAAACTGCATGGTCTGAACACCTACAAGAACATCTTACGTGGCCTACAAACCACAGTCTGTCATCTTGTACACAGACCCTTGAGCAGCCACACATACGCTATGGGGCACTCTAACTGTCCTTGTCCCGTCATGGAGCTGAATTCCCATAAGTGAAATAAATGCACGTATGGTGCACCTGCAGAAGGCATCTGACCAGCACCTGCCCAGGTGACCTGTTTTGGATGTTGGGTGGTCTCATGTGTTTAATCTTGACCTTTAGACTAGTGGCCGGTTTTGGGTTATTAGAAGTAGAAGGTCCTGTCTGCAAATTTCTGAAAGAACTTGATGCACAAGGGTTGTCGTTATTGTTGTTTTGTTTTTTTAAAGAGACACCATGGGGAGTGTTGCTAACACTTTTGGGTAAAAAAGTAATGACTTACCACACAAAGAAGCCAAAGCACAACATAGAGTATTTGGGTCTTAGAGAAGAGATCTTGTCCAAATTTTATGCACACGATAGCTTCCAGGAAACCAATGACCCTAGTCAGACGGAACAAGAGATTAAATATTAATTCTTCTTATCATATGCATTATACATATGCATATATACAGTGCAGGGCTGAGCAAATGCATTACCAGAAATATGCATTATTCCATCATTGTACACTGGTAGCAGGCTCCCCACAAAATGATACATGTTCTATTCCACAGCAATTTCTTCAGAAATAACATATATATTAGATTTAATACAAAGTTTATTTTATTGTTTTTTCTTAAGACTTAATTTTTTTAGAGCAGCTTCAGGTCACAACAAAACTGAGGGCAAAGTAGAGAGATCTGCCATATACCTCCCTGTGTGTCACGACCCCTCCCCCAGAAGGGTCCATTTGTTACAACTGATGAGGCTACGGGGACATATCATCACCACCCGAAGACCACAGTTCACATTGGCGTTCACTCCTGGTGTTGTACATTCTGGGGGTTTGGACTAATGTATAGTGATGTGCATCTACCATTATAGGACCCTGCCCTAAAAACCCTGTGTTCTGCCTATTTGTCTCTCCATACCTCCCCAGATATAATAAAATATTTTTCACATCTTCCTTTCTCCCAGACCAAATACTTTAAGAGCCGGAAGCCTCCAACTCAGCCTATCACCATTGGGATGAACTGTCACTGCCCCTGTTGGAACCCACTTATTCTGCCACTCGATCTCTTCAGCTGTTGGCAAGTTTTCCTTGTCTCAGGCTGGTATCTGCCTCCTTTTGCCCATGGACCCTGTCCTCCAGTCATACAGGGCGAGTTCGAGCCTTCCGAGTAGTCTTTCAGTGACTTGAAGGCAGCAATCACATTCCCTCCCAGACTTCGAAGCCTTTCCAGATTTAATATTCCCCGTTCTTGCTGACCATATAAATAATCCTTTATCCTCCAAACATAAAAATGTTAAAGAAAACAATTTTGTTTGACTCTTTAGTTAAAAGAGCAAGGTTCTGCATCTTCACGTATGAATATAAAGATGAGATCTTTACTAAAGTTCAGAGGTTGAAGGTAAGAACAGAGGAAGTGAGGATGATAGCGCTGGCTGTGTGATCCCAAAGACTGCCCAAGAATGCTGATTTCACACAACTCCACGTTAGGTGTTCCTAACTCGAGATGGAATCTGGTCAATTAGGGATTGGTGTAGTTGCACAGATACTCTCTCAAAAGGCAAGAAGGGGCTCAGGAGGTCCTTGGTCCCCCTACCCAAGGGCAGACACAAAGGTCACTGACATCATCAAATGTATGGATGGCTCTAAACAACGGAACACCTCAAATCTGAACCGAAGCAGAAAATCTCCTTAACGCATCATTAGAGAGTTTGAGGTTCTTTTCCCTTAGCCCCGACCAAACAATGTTTAGGAGTGGTTGGCTTGAACCTCTAAAGACCACCTCCACCCCACACCACCCCCAACAAAGCATCATTTTCTCTGGGATACAGTGCTGGGCTGAGTGTCACCAGAATGCTCAAGTCAGGACTGTGAGCTGACGCTAGATGGCAGCACAGCACAGGCAGGGGCCTGGCGGGGAGGGGGGGACTCCGAAAGAATACTTAACCTTTGGCTGGGGCTTCCTGAAGAATTACAAGAGCAAGTGCTCAGCCCAGGAAGTCAGGGTGCTCATCTGCCCTTCAGCCAGACGAAACACCGAGTTTACTGTGAGAGTTTTGGGTACTCTACTCGATCCAGTCACCTTTCAAAACCACAGGAACTAGGGCTGTGATTCTCAAACTTCTATGACCTGAGACCCACAGCCAAGAAACACATTTTTCTTTGTGTCACACACACACACAAAACTGAAACAAAAGTTCCACAAAATAATTTGTTCCTTTACTTTGATATTTTTGTATTCTATTTCGTTTTAAGAAAATGCTGGTCAGAACCCACCTAATTGACTTCATAATGGGGGGAAGTTAAAGACAACAGAGCGTTTCAGTCAGGAACTTCAGGGTTAGGATTTGCTCCCTCGTGCTGAGGGATCTTAGCTAAGCTGTGGTACCTGCGTGTGGCCTTCTCAGTGAGCACGTGACCACTGAGCAAAGTTCCGTGGCAGGAAGCGAGGGGAAAGCGGAAGAGATGAGGCACACAGCAACATGGGTCTTGAGGGCCACGTGAGGGTGGGGCTTTTAGTCTGAGGAATGGTTTCGAACAAAGGGCAAAGCAAACATGACTCAATTTCCATTTTAATAGGGTCATTCTGGGGATAGGAGCAGGGAGGTTTCTAATGTGGGGAGAGGACCAGGGGAGTTGCTACGGAGGTGTGAGAAGCAGTGGGAACTGGGATGCATTAAACCCAACAATCACATGGACCTTTTCCCACCAGTCATTGCCCCCCACCCATTATCCCTGGCCCCCTGAGGGAATCCTGATAAAGTCCTTACGGAAGGCTGACGTTACTTTGTACAAGACCCAAGTGGCTGCTCATTTAGGGCTGAGTCCAAAGGCTTGGGCACACAGGGAGCCCGTGTTACTGAGCCTGTCAGCGGCAACTGCACAACCTCCTCACCAAGGGGGTGGGGTGGGGCGCAAATTTACATCTCTCTGATCTTTACCAGACTGAACTCAGTGGCCAGATCCTGACTTGATGGAATTCAGTCGTGGCTGTTACTCTGTTTGATGCCTCTGCCCATCCTTATCTTTAATCAGCAAGGTTAGAAGGCAGCCAAACATCTGGGCTGCCTGAGGTGCTCCTGCCTGGGGACAAGGCTGGTCTGCTGACTCGGACCTTCTCGGCTCCCCTTCCCTGGGGAGCCTGCTCCTTCCAGACATGGTACAAATAAAGATGACATTAACGTAGAGTCCAGGGTAAGGAGCTCCTCAGTGGGTGGGACAAGCACGTAGGCAGGTACATTACAGAAACTTGAGACACAAAAGCACTGGGCATACGAGGCAACCCGGAGAAGCAGAGGATGTTTTCAGTTGGCCAACAAAACCCACTTTAGGAGGATGCCACAGCCTGGGTGCACCTGGCATGTACCGAACATACTGCCCCCTGACTGCACGAGAACCCACTGCCGGGATGGCTCACGGTGGGACCCTCCCGCAGTGTAAAGGAGACGTGTACACACGGGGCATACCTGCCATACAACCACACAACCACACAACCACACAGGTCCCCAGGAACTGGGCTCCGGTTCTGGTTAGGGTGAGCAAAGACAGCTTTTTAGAAGTGATGCTGAGCTAGGCTTTACCATATAGAAATAAAAGGTCCAACTGCGTTCCATGAATTTGCTGACTTCCCAAGAACCCCAAGGGCAGGGTGGGAAGGGTGGGAAGAGGGGCAAAGGGTCCTGGGTGGTATACCCAGGATAGTTCTACTCAACTGTTTTTGCTATTAGGATGTGGGAAAAGATATCATTTGGGGAACAGGATTCAGCTGTTAAAAAAATTTTCGTACCTACTGCCCGAGGTTTTGGGCTGTCAGTGGAGGTGTTTTTGAGGAAGGAAGCAGGGAGTGGCAGGATCGAGGATTGGATGAAGGGAGAGACAGTGGGAAAGGGCAACCGGCTATGAAGTTACCCTAGGAGTGAGAGCACAGAGGGCATGACCCAGAGATGGGCAGAAAGGGGCGGGGGGGGGGGGAGGTGAGGGACGCAGGAGGCTGTGAACAAAGGTCAGCAGCAAGAGACTGGGGACTGGGTCATGCTGGGAGAGATCAAATGGGATGAGACCTCCCACAGAGGTCTGTTCCCTTCACACACACCCTCCTCCTGGAAGGACCCTGTGCCTCACAGCTGCTGTCCGTCCTTCCGGGAGAGGTGGGCGGGGGGACCCAAAAAAGGCTGGAAGAACAAGCACAATTATAAGAAATTGTGGAGTGGAGTAAGACGTGGAATGGGCAGCCAGCAGAGGAAACTGAGAAGGAACAGAAAAGTAGGAGGAAAACCAGGCTAGCTACTGCAGAAGGAACAGTTTCAAGATGGCAGATGCTGGGGAGAAGACAGGAGAGCTGTGGATGGAGGAAGGACTTGCTGATTCGGGACTGGCCTTGGCCAGACAGTTCAGCAGAGCACCGGAGATAGCAGCTGATTGTCAAAGGGGCACCTGTAGGGTTAGGATGACATGGAGCTAAGGGCAGTTCTGACAGTGAGGTGGATGCGGTCCTGGAGCCCCCGGTGCTCAGCAGACTCTTACCCAACACCCCCAAGGTCCCAGCCAGGAACTTTCTCGGGAAGGAAAAGTGACGGCTCACTCCTACAACAGCTAAAGCTTTTGGATACCTTCCTTCAGGGCCACATGATCAAACATTCTTTCTTTATACATCAGGCTACTTCTCTCTTGTTTGGAAACTCAATTATAATGAGGGATGCATGGGGAGAAAGAGAAGATAAAGATGGTATAAAGTGCACCCCTGGGGCATCTGTTCATATCGGTCTGGCCCTAACGCCCCCACACAGCTGGAAATAGCGTGATGGGACTTTCTAAAGAGAGGAGGGGCCAGCTCTTTCACACTACTGCTTTCTCCTTGGTGGGGTTCCCATTCCTGAGCTGGATGGAGTCCTATCTCTCTGCTGGGCACAGCATGTTTGAGTACAAAAGGCTTAAAAGCTCAGGTCTATGGCACAACTGTGGGAGACCACATTGTAAGTCTGTATTTAGTTACATCAGCGAGTCACTAACACAAACTTTTTCTGGGTATAACATTTACAGAAGAAGAGTGTCCTCTTCAGGAGAAAAAATTGTGGAATGGTGGGAAAGACACCTCAGGTGGTCCTGTTTGCCTCCCCCCCCCGCCCCGCCCACCTCCCCCAAAGCAAAATTCCACTGTCACTACAAGGGGCGCTCTACTCTGTTCCCCCACATCTCCACACCGTGCTAAAGCCTGAAATTACCTAAAATTAGTGAAAAGGAAGCTACAAAGCAGCTCCTAGTTATTAAAAGAAATGAGACATTTAAACATTTGCAGTTCTGTTTTTGTGAGAGAGAGAGTGTGTGTGTGTGTGTGTGAGCTAGGGGAGGGCAGAGGGAAGAGAGAGAGAGAATCCTCAAGCTGGGTCCATGCTCACCGCTGAGAGCCGGATGCAGGGTTCGATCTCACAATCCTGAGATCATGATCTGAGCTGAAATCAAGAGTGGGATGCTTAAAGGATGGAGCCACCCAGGCAGCCCAACATTTGCTGTTTTGATAGGAGATGGAAATAACACAAGATGAAGGCGGCAGGGAGACAGGGGGAGGGATGGGGCAGAAGAGGGGAGGTGATTTTCCGAGGGGCAAAGCTGCAGAGAGAGGAGACAAGGCTCAGGCCCTGTTGTTTCTTCTTCGCCGGCTGACGGGAGGTGGCTCTTGCCAGTGTCCAGACGCCCAGGCGATGGCTGTGTGTGATTCACGGAGAGGCCTTTGTTATTTTCAGCATGACCCACTAGTTCTCAAGATTCCGGAGTCCTGATACCACCCTGCTGGGAGCTCTCCATTCTGAAGAAGCAGACTAAATAAGCCCAATGAGCACTCCTTTGCATTTTGCTTTATTTGGTCACTTTCAACAAGTTGCGACTTTTCTGTTAGCATTTTCTGCCGCTTGGGCCCTGTTGATTTTGCCATTTCTCCCACCACCGGGGACTGTATTTTTTGGCTGCCTGATGAGAAACCAACTTTGCTGTAGCACCACCTCTCTCTCTGATCACTATCTCCTTTCCCTCAACAGGTAAACAGAGATGGTTGTGTGGAAAATACGTCTACTCGCAGTGGAGTGAAGACTCTGGCAAGGACTTCAGAATATGAAGAGAAAACTACATGTGGACAGAAGGTTCCCGTAAGCGGTGGGGGAGGACTCAAATGCTCTGTAGACAAGGAGATGCAAAACTAATGCTTCTTGTCCTCTTTGGGTGGGAAAGGAAGAAGGAGAGCCCACCTCCCTCCTCTGCATGACTCAATAAATGTGCCCTCACACGGCCTCGGCTCAGTCTATGTAAGTAAGTTCTCTCTCCTGTCAGATCACTAAACAGTGGAAAGCTAATCCATGTTATCACGTGGTAAGCTACTCTGGGTATGAAAATCAGTTGATAGCACAGAATGTATGAGAAATAAGGACAATGACCCTTTGTGTTCTGGGAGGGGGGGGAAAGCCTGCCTACAGCGAACTTGAGTAACCCCTCAGACTCTGAAATGAGAGCTGGACACACACACACACACACACACACACACACACACACACGCACACGCACAGAAATGTTTAGAAGGAATAACATAGAAATGTTAACCACAATTATCTCTGACTGGGTGACTTCTTTGGATCATCTTTAGTTTCTTCCTTTGCCACTTTTTTTTTTTTAAAGATTTTATTTATTTATTTGATAGAAATATAGCTAGAGAGGGAACACAAGCAGGGGGAGTGGGAGAGGGAGAAGCAGGCTTCCCGCGGAGCAGGGAGCCCGATGCGGGGCTCGATCCCAGGACCCTGGGATCATGACCTGAGCCGAAGGCAGACACTTAATGACTGAACCACCCAGGTACCCCTCTTTTGCCACTTTTTTTTATCTATACATATGTATTGCCATTTTAACTGGGAAAAAGAAAGTTAACTCTGCTTAAAAATCTGTTGAAAGCAGTAATTTCTTCCCCACTATGGGTACTCATCAAATTTTCTTTATGCCATCACACTCAATTTAGAACCTAGATTAGGTCTTGAATCTAAGCTGCCTCAGGGATTGAACCTCACACGCAGATGTGCTGGCCATCTCTGGAACCTCAGTTGCTACGGGGAATGGTAAACTGTGGGTGATATCTAAGCAAAAGAACCACTTACCTGAGATACTGAAGATGGTCTCGCATTTAACACTGCGGGGTTAAACTACATAGCCTATGGTCTCTTTCAAATCATTTTTTTTCTTTCAAGACTTTATTTAAATTCTAGTTAATTAACATATAGTGTAGTATTAGTTTCAGGCACAGAATTTAGTGATTCATCAGTTGCATATAATACCCAGCGCTCATTAAAATAGTGCCCTTCTTAATGCCCATTACTCACTTACCCCATCCCTCCGCCCACCTCCCCTCCAGAAACCCTGTTTGTTCCCTATAATTAAGAGTCTCTTATGGTCTTTCAAAACATTTAAATAATAGTATATTATGATAACATTGGTATCTGTAACAAGACAATAAATTGTGACCATGTGACTTTGTGTTAGCTCTCTTTGGAACAATAAAATTATGCCTTGGTAGGTAGCAAGCAGCTGTTTTAAGGGGCCTTTCTGATGTGAAAGTAACATAAAGCATCAGTAAGCCTATCACAAAATGATGTCCCAAACTTGTCACTGAATTTAGAGGGAATTTGAACAATCCATCATCTATTTACTTCATAAAATAAAGCCTCCCACGTTCTATGCAGAAAATACCATTTGGTTTCCTATTTTTCTTAAAAAGCAGTTTGTATATCATCTTTTCTATAATTTGCCAATCAACTACAATATTCTAAACTTAAATCAGAAAAGAGAATGTTAAAAAAATGAAAAGGCATATAAAAACAACAGCAAGCCTTCATAGGAAAATTGCACTGAGAGGCACTTAATGTAGGGTCAAGAACCAACCAAGGAAATTGAAAGGCTCAAGTGGTGTTGAAACGTCCACAGTAAGAGATTATTACTCACCCAAACACCCAGCACTGTGTTCCTACGCGTTTGCACTGTGTGTCAGTGAGGTAAGCATAGTACTGCCTGAAAGAACAAAGGTGGAATTCATTGAGAGCTTCTGGAAGACCAAGGAGTCGGTACAGAATTAAATCACTTTGACAGAGTAAATATAAAAGATGTTCCGTCTGGTTCTACACACTGCAGCTGCCTGGTCTACTTCTAGTCCAGGGAATAGGAAGCCAGTGCCTGCTGAAACATTCCTGTAAAAGGTTAAGAGTTCAGGCTGGGTTTGGAAGGAGAGAGCACGGTTTAAAGAGCCAATTATTCGCAAAGGCGGTTTTAATTCAGGGACAGAACGGGTGCTTCAAATCTCTCTGTGTGGAAGTGGTTCCAGAGGGTCATGTACACTGTCAGTCACAGTCTCCTCTGGCACTCTCCAGGACAAAGGTTGCTGATTGTAACCCAGGCAGGGCAGACACACATTTTTGGCTCTTAGGAACTGGAATGGGACCCCAGTGGCAGTTCACTGTGCACTGAATACCAACGATTTTGAATGCTACTGATGAGATCAGAAAAAAAGAGGCAATGATACAGAGTTGTAAGGCTTAGAGCAACACCGTCCAATAGATATGTAATACAAGCCACAAGTGTGATTTAAAATCTTCCCGCGGCCATGTTAAAGAAGTAAAAGGAACAGGTGATATTCATTCTAGTAACCTATGTTATTTAATCCAACATACTGAAAACAGCTATCATGAAGTATTTTACATTGTTTCTGCGCTAAGTCTAAAATTTGGTGTGTATTTGCCTCGTATAGCACATTTTAACGCAGACTAGTCACATTTTCACTGCTCGACCGCTACCCGTGTGAGCGGCTGCCGTTTAGCCCGGCACAAGCTTAGACCCTCAAAACTACTCCCAAACTCAATCCATCCCTTCAGAAGTAGAATCTGAAGCAGGAGCTCATCCTCTTTATGGGGGTCACAGACTCTGAGGATTTAATGAAGCCCATGATCAAGGCACATGAACACCCATACACACAAAATTTTGCATTAAGCCTCAGGGGATTCATGGATACCTGAAGGTCATCTACAAACTATCATCTCCTCACGCCAAAGGCCTGAGTGGAGAATTCTAGTCATAAAGAATTCAGTTCTACCTCTAACTTCACATTTTCATAACCTAATATGCTTTTACCAGTTTAGCGACTCTACCTTCCGATCGCACCCATCCCCTTAGACTGCACTTTATATTATCAGATTCAAAAAATGTTCAGTCAAACATCTTCTCAAAGCAAGAGAGTCGAATTGAAAGGGAAGAAAACGGAGATATGGTCTGTATGATTTATCCTGAAGCCTGAAGGTTTCCTCTCCTTTTAGGGGCCTGGCACCCACTCCTTGGAGCAGCTGTGTTAAAACCCACTAGGAGCACCTCCATCTTTCCAAGCAGCTTGTCACAGCGTCTTCTTACGCAGGAAATGCCTCGGGTTGGTATAAAAGCATAGGAAAAGTGGCTGATTTTTAAACAAAAAAAGAATCATGTAGAAACCCACAGGGTCCGGCAAAAATGTTAAGCTCTCAAAAAAACTCAAAATACTGGGCATTTAGTCTCCAGTTTTTGTTTTGAGATGTTTAACAATACTGAAATTTCATGATCAATCAGATGGGGTTTGTGCTTCTGTTTTATAAGAGATTTCTTTTCCCCGCATACTGACTTTGGTGATTATTCCTAATTTTATGAAGAAGCTGCTGCTAATCTTTCTTTAAGATAATTGTGAGCCTCAAATTAAATTAAATTTTAAATGAGAGAAGGAGGTTCCAATCCACAAAGGGAAAATAGCATATTTACAAGAAAATGACTTCAACAGGCCACTGGTCTGTGACATGTCAGAACGCTGCCTGCCTACCAACGCCTGGTTTCTCGTTTGGTTCATAATGAACACTAGAGATAGAATTTTGGGCCTCGACTCCACAGGGCTCAGTTGTATCTTATTTGGTTTGTTCAATCCAGGATCTGGGGGGAAATATATACAGATAGATGCAGATACATAAATATCTATAGAGATATATATTATATATAATACATCTATATACCTATGATGTTTGTTTCCTTTTTGTAATAATTAATGAGGACCAGAAGACATGCTGGCTGGAGTAAGGTTTGTTTGACCAAGAACACCCACTCTTCTTGGCAAGTGAGGCCCTCTGCTTATGTGGTATGCAAGCACACTAAAAATGGTGAATTAAGTTATCCCACAGAGTCTGGAAAGCTAACCCTTGTAACTGCTTAGTTTATATTTGAATCAACTGCGCAGATATCTTTGGTGTTACTTACTACTGTTTAATGCCGGTGCTCCAATGTTAATTGTAAAACCCAAATGCTCTAAGTAGGAAAAATTAAACAGATGAAACTATGTCTGTCTGATAGTCACTGGAATCAGTCTACATGAAGGGCAGTCTCCAAAGAACGCCTCACCTCTGGGGCCCCACCCAAATCGGGGGAACAATAGCATGAATATCCCAGCTACCCTCAGTTGTCCTGGAGGACGACAGGAAGGACACTGTTAAAAGGAGATTAACTGGCTCTAAAAGAGTGAATAAAGTATCATTATCATTCTAAAATAACGTCATGTATGACTTCTGATCCACCATTAAAACTTTCGTATTTTTTAATCACCTCATTTTAGAAAAAAAGCATCACTGCTACCCTTTTTTTTTATTTAAAGGATCTTAAACAGGGGTAAAAAAGGAACAGCAGTGGAGGATGATAAAAAGGTTTAAAGATAATGGTGTGTGTGGTGTTCTCACTTCGTGTGACTCAGGTCTGAGAGCAAAACATTTTCTTCATATTCAGATGTATACTCCTTTAATATTTTCAGGGAAAATCTGCTAGTTTACGTGACTTTCCTTATGCTGAACAGGAGAATACATAGCAGCTTAATGTGCTCAAATGACAAGTCAGGCTTGTATAGAATTACCTCACTGTGGGAGCCGTGATGCCACCAATAAAGAGAATTCTACACCAACTTAATGGATGACTGGCTTGGAACACAAAGATGTGTTTCAAGAAGAAGGTATTCAACTCAGTTAGCTGAAAAAGAAGGAGACATTAGTCAACTTGATACCGCATGCTAAGTGATAATAATATATTCCTTGTTATGGACACTCTTAAAAAAATAATTAGTATGTTCAAAGCATTTTCAGAAAATAGATGGGGTCTTCCAAGTTGCTACAGGAATAGTTGCTATTTTTAAACTAAGTAACAGCCAGTACAATATTGGCACCAACCAACTGGGGGTTACGGGGGAGGTGCTTGAGTGGGGGAAGGGGTATATGGTGGCATCAGCTGTCGTGTTTCCTGGGGCATGGCTGTCACTTGGGTCATGCATGATCTGCTGGAACAGTTGGGAGAGAGATGCTTGGAGAACAGCAGAAATCATGAAGACAAGTATTTGCCATGGAACACTTATGCAGTCTTACAGAAATCAGGCCAGGTCTAACAGATATAGGACTGTAGGAAAAGTGAGCTCTTTAATCACCAGAAGAAGCTTGAGAATGAGAAATGACTGGGAATGCATGTAGCATGTGCCTTGGTCAAAGGCAGCTCTTAAAGGTGGGTGTGAAGGGTTGGTTCAAGGTTTCGTCTACCGGCTGTGGTCCTTTCCTGTGAGGTGAGCATTCCGGTGCAGCTCATCACATGAGGCAGCACGGGGATGTGTTGCCTGCCAAGCCGGCCTGGGTGCATTTCCCATCCAGATTAAGCAAGGAGCGGAGATTAGGGAAGGTCACTGCTTGGAAAACATGGACCAGCAGGCTCATTTCAGTGACGTAAGACGTGTGTCTTTTCCCATAGCACTGATTTTAAGGGTATAAAATTAAAAAATGGTCCACTAATTACCACACACGTGGAAAGCTGGTTAGAGCTCGGTGCTCGTGCTCACCGGAAAGGTGTGCTCCGGGTAATGCTGCCCTTCCAGGAGCACAGTCTGCTATCTCTCCTGGGCAAATCCAAACTCCTGCTCAGTTCGTGGATTAAAGGAAAACCTACACCTTCCTGGATATTGCTTTCATGTGGTAAAACTTAATCCCCATCCATTTAAACTCCCATTTTTATACATACGGACTTCCCCAAACCACGGTGACTATTTTAAGTGTATTCACATACACTTCTGTATCCCTAAAGTCTATTTACTGAGATTAGCATTAGTATTCTCCACATGTGGACCGGGACGATCGTCTTAAAGGTGACACATGCTTATTTTTTGTTATGCGGAGAGTATTTTGTGCACGTGTTCAAAATATAATTTCTCTTCAGGCAAAAGCTAGTCTCCCAAAGTTGTAAAATAATTAACCTGGGGCAGGAGGATCAACACAAAAGGCTATCTCTAGAAAACAGAGATGTTTGGGAATCCTTTTCCAAGACCCTTGCCTGTCTCCATCATTTCAAGCACATGGTGGGCTGCGTGGAAGGAGACCTTCCCTCCACTGACAGCACCTTCCTGGAGGACCCAGGTCCCCAAAGTGCTCCAGTGCCCCACAGGTAGTCGAGGGCTTCTTTACTCGGCTCTCTACATATTACCCAGAGTGGTAACAGCTGAGGCACAATTTTAAAAATCAAACATTAAATTTGGAATGTAAGAAAAAGCCTTTGCATTTGTTCCTTTGGTCCTGCAAATGATCACTCCGAAAAGCTATCCAATGCCTAACTCCTTGGGTGACAGATGCTGACCAAAAGCTTCTTTTGGGGAATTTTAAGCTATTTCTTATTTGCAATTCAAAGAAAGATACTTGAAAATGTCTTCCCCAGGAAGCAAGACCTTAGGCGTGATAACACCATTTGGTTTAATTATTCTACATGTCAGCTGCAGGATCTTCGGTCTTCCGAACCAGCCAGCAGCAGCTAAGCAGTGTCAATTAGCATTAACTCTAAATTCCGGGATGATTCCTATTTTGCTTTTGTACTCTGCCCCCTCCCCCCGCCCCCACCGAGTTCTGGGCATCTGAAAAAATACCTGCCAGATGATCATGAAAAGGTATATTCCAGCCACTCTCTGAAATGAAGATTTGGGGTCAAACCATCGAACGTAGGTCCAACTAGCAGGAGTAAACTGGAGCACAGCTCTTTTGATTTTCCCAGTGGTGGTGTGGATGTCTCTGTAAGAAGAGAATGGCCCCAGTGAAAATCCGAAGAGATAAGGAAGAGAAGGAAGAAAAAAACAAAAAGACAAGAAAAAAATAAAAAAACCCGGCACTGACAGTTTTACAACGCATGCTCAGAACAAAAAGATTCCTGTCGAGTCGAACCGTCTCTCCAACAATGATCTCTCTATCCACACGAAGTGTGGAAAGCTGTGTACTCGATGGGGCATTTCAGGGATGACAGGCACTGGGTACAGGTCAGGTCACTGCAGAGCCAGGAGGGCCTTCACTTGTGAACGGGGGACAAAACAGGCTGAGGCATTCAGCCCCTGGAACCAGGCCGGGGAGAATGAGGGTGCCGGCAAGGAAAGGATCCCACCCGCTGTGCATCCCCCAAGTCAGGGCATTTTAGCCAAACAGACAACTTGCTCCGTACTCTGAGGTCACCCACACCATTTCTTCATCCTACGTGTTCCTAAGATAAGCGAGCAGCTGGGGATGACAAACAGCGATTTTTAACCTTCCTTAGTTTTAATCCTAGAAATCACTCAGTTAAAAACTTCAAACTCCCATGACAGAACAGGTCAGGCTTTTTATTCTTGTGAGAGAAGAGGTGAGGGTTTGTTCCTTCATTCATTCACCTAACGCATCAATAAGCATGTACTGAGAAAATCTCGGGGCGCCTAGGTGGCTCAGTCAGCCAAGCATCTGGTCATGATCCTGGAGTCCTGAGATCGAGTCCCACATCGGGCTCCTTGCTCATCAGGGGAGCCTGCTTCTCCCTCTGCCTGCTGCTCCCCCTGCTTGTGCTCGCTCTCTCCCTGACAAATAAATAAATAAAATCTTAAAAAAAAAAGGAAATCTCGCAGCAAGAAGATCTGAGGCACGAAAGCAACAACAACAAAAAAACAGAGATTATCCAAAGATAAACAAAAACTATGAAGGACCTATATTTAAAAAAAAAAAAGCCAACTATATGGAAAGAGGAAGAGGAATCTGGGAACAAAGAGAGGGACACAGTGGGATTAAGTAGTGGAATGCTTAATACAGGTCTTTCTCAATTTACGACGGAGTTCTGTCCTGAAAGACCCGTCATAAATTGGAAATATCATAAGATGAAAATGCACTTAACACACCTAACCTACCAAACATCATAGTTTAGTTCAGCCCACCTTAAACTTGCTCTGAACACTTATATTTGTCTATGGCAGTTGGGCAAAAATCTAACACAAAGCCTCTTTGATAATAAAGTGTTGAGTATCTCATGTAACTTATGGAATACTGTACTGAAAGTGGAAAAACCATGGTTGTCTGGGTGCAGAATGGTTGTGAGTATCTCGGTTGTTTACCCTCATGATCGCCTGGCTGACCAGGAGCTGTGCTACCACCACCCAGCATCGTGAGAGGGGGTCCTACTTGCAGCCCTAGCCCGAGAGAAGATCCAAATTCAAAACTCAAAGTATCATTTCTACTTTCACACTACTGTAAAGTCAAAAATCATGAAGTCAAACCATCGTAGGTCAGGATTGTCTGTAAAGAGGCCACTTCAACTTTATGTTAATTTATATATTTGACATTAACATAAAAAAATACACCAGTGGGATTTCTGCTTATTAGTTGGGCTTGTGTTCTGGTAAACTGACAAAACGACTCTCAAGTTGAATCTAAAGCATAAATGTATGAAAACCGGGAAGCGTTATGGCAGTGTGTAAAGACCCAGGCAGCCTGACGTAAAATCAGACTCAGCTGCTTGCTACCTGTGTGTCCTTAGGCAAAGTACTAAACCTAGTTCTCACTGTTGCTGTCCCTAGAAGGAAGAGAGAAGTAGTGTCAATCCCTAGGACTGAGGTCAGGCTCAAATGAGAAAGCTTGCTTACAGCACCATCTGGCACAGCTATGGTTTTTGTTCCGTTATATACAGTCTTAACTATATTAAAAAGTGTGTTTTCAAGCCAGTACCCGAAGAAAGGGTTACTTAAGAAGGAGTGGGGAAAACTGTTGAATCAATTGCAAAAACACTATGAAATTCTTCCCTCACACCATATACCAAATTAAGTTTGAGAAAGAGTAAGTAAGTTACTCATAATAAAAAACCAAACCATGAAGAACTGGAAGAAAAATACAGGTCAACATTTACCTAAACAAAAAGACTAAAAGTTTTTGAAGTTTAAACAGAGTACCTACCACAAAGAAAATTAAAACTGGATGACAAAATGGAAAATGAAGTCACATTTATGAGAGTGTTAATACCCTTAACCTAAAAAAAGCACTAATAAAAAGAGAGAAAACCTAATAGACATAGCCCAGAAATTCAGTATCTCACAATTCTATGTGGGATAACACTGAAGAAGGATTAAAGGTAAAATTCAAAGGAACAGTGAAATGGACACATACATACATTAGTGAACATGGGTGAGAATATAAATGGGTATAAATAAATCTATTTACAGAAAAAAAGTCAGAAATTTACACAAAGATATATGTTCAAGAATGTTCGCTCTAGCTTTCTTCATAAAACTGAAAACTTTGAAACAACTAAATGACCACAAAAGGGAACTGGTTAAATACCTCATGATTTATTCATAGGATGAGATCTGAAGAAGCCCTTAAAATCATGGTTTAGGGGACTAACGATGTGGGAAAATGCTTTTTTGTTTGATAAATAAATGAAGGTGAAAACACAATAAAAACAACTACTTTCATGATCACTTTCCCTCCTTGTCAGCGGCACAGTTCCTGTGACCGTCAAATTGAGGAGCGAGTTCAGGGGAGCAGGCTGAGCCATGACAGAAAGTGGGCGCTGTCTCCCATGGTGGCACAGAGGAGGGACGTGCGACTTGGATCAGAGAGTCAGAGACAACTACCTGGAGAGGTATCAAGGGAGTGGACGTAGGAAAGGAGAGGACCCATCACCCCGGCACATGGGGACACAGGTCAAACCCAAGTCCAGAGGCACACGTGCTCGGGCTCAGAACCTCAGGTGCCCCAGAGGGCCTGTAGAAAAGGAGCGGACCTGCCCAGCGCCCTCTGTGCACTTTGTCCTAAACACCATGAGAAGCCATCACAGAGGAATGACACAATGAATCTGACGTTCTGAAAAAGATCGCTCGGAGGGGGTAACCGGGGAACAGGGGGCCAATTAATCCAGTGATGGCAGGGTGAATGCAGGCTGAGGCATTAAGCATAAAAATAAAATGGATGGGAGAAAATCATAAATGATTTGGCAGTTTTCTGGATGAATGCCTGGAATTAGGTCTATAATCGCTCATGAGTTTCGATTACTAACGTGCAATTAATTTCTTATCATCCAAGACCGTACTGAAGTTGCACGCTCCTAACTTGGTGAAGGGCGCATTGTGAAACCCTGTGACTCGTGTCCAGAAAGAAGGCCACTCACTTGAAGCTGGCCCAGTGGTAGGTCCTCATCTCCAGAAAGCGGCAAACGACCATGCCCAGCCAGATGCCGCCGCCATTGCACAGCAGGATGTCCAGGATGACCTGATCCCACCAGCACTCGGCGAAATTGGGCAGCAGGTGCATGAAGAAGAGCTGAGAAACACAAGAGACCATGGTTTTAAAAACAAAACTGCAGAACGATAGAGTTCCTTTGACGAACATATTCCATTAGGAAGAGTTGTTGACGTGTCAGGTTTTCCTGACGTATGAACGGAATAAATAAAAACAATGTCTGTGATTAGGTTTGTGTTTTTATGCTGTGGACGGTTTACAAATATTATGAATCCAAACAGTTCCTTTTTTTTTTTTTTTTTTGTAAATAGGGCTTTAAAGAAATGATAACTGCTCCTGAAAAAATACCACTGATGAACGACCTTGGCCAAGGACGACAAGACAAGGATCTGGGAGGGGGGAGGAGAGAAGTCTTCATGCCCGCCAACAGAGCGCTGGCATAATCCTCAAAACCAGCAGCTTGACAGTTCAAGCCGCGCATTTTAGAAATATTCCATAGATATTTAGGTAAAACAGCGAGGAAACTGCAAAAGTAGAAAGGTTAGGTTTTGATGGCATGTTTTAGGAAACCCATAGCTTAACAGAAAGCCTTTCGATAACCGATTCGCAATCGTAATCTTATTAAAAGTGCTTATGGTGCACAAGGGGTGAGGCAAAATAAAGTCAAGTTTCTTGATCTCAAGGGCAGGAGTCAGACGTTTATCTAGGACCACAAAATAAGGTAGCCTGTGGCAAATGTTTCCATGGTGACATAAACAGAGCATGGTGGGGACAAAAGGAAGATTCATTCTGACAGATGGCAACTAGAGCACGACATACTGCACTGGAACCGTTAAGGACAGGAATGACTGTTTTCAGGAGATGGGAGATGAAGACTGAGGACATTCCAGAACGGAGGAACAGCAGGATGAAGGGAGGGGGAAGGAGACAGAAATCTCCTACGGAAATGGCTCTGTCCAGATCAAAGAGCGGATCAGCCGCGTCCAGAGCAGCATGCCCTGCTGCGTGAAGGCCCATTTTAAGAAGGTCTGACATGACGAAGACCGCGCCTGGGCATTTTCTGGAAAGAGGCAACCTCTGAAGTCATATGATCAATACTGCGAAGTAAAACTGTTTATGAAAGCATTCCAGAGAGGGAAAGCAATGCAAACATCTGAGGAGTCTGCCTGCTTGGCCTGCCAGCCAGTGAGAAGACGGAGCGCAGCGGCTGGTCACGAAGGTGGGGGGCTGCACTCCTCTCCGAGGCGAGCCAGGCCCAGCCCCTGAAGTGTATTCCCAGGTTCCCAGCCATGGCACGGAGCACTGACTGTTGCTTTACACAAGGAAGAGGGACTCGTCAACAGAAGCCGATGACACACATTTGCTGACATGAGACTATGCAAGGGGAGCGGGATGTGGAGGACAGGCTTCGGCCTCAAGAGCTTTCCTGGAAAGTACCAGATACTGGGGGCGAGACACGCCGTCCAGATGAATGCCTGGAACCAGGGATGGGACACGGTAAAAGAGCAGGAACGTGGGCTGCCCATCCAGAGCAGAGCACGTCCTGGCTCACCTAACGAAGCAAGGTGCTGGGCTCTGGCCCTCTGGTCTGTCCAGACCTGCAGGAGGAGACACTGCATAGGGCTGGATTCATTCACTCACTCACCAGGAATCTGGGGAGCACCTGCCACTTGTGAGGCACAGTATTGGGACGATGTGGACACGGGCCCGGCCCTCTCGAGGCCTAACACTTGGCAGCAAAGAGACACTATAAGCATCTAAAATGTGACGACCGTCTCAAAGGAGAAGGGCCAGGTGCTCCATTTGCAGGTGTACAACGTGGAGCGCAACCAGCTCAGGGAGCAGGGAAAGGAGGAAGAGCCTGCAGGTGGGCTCTGGGGTAGGAAAAGACACGGAATCTTTAACACGAGGAAAGCAAAGATGGCTGGATTACAGAACCACAGGATGGGAAGGGTCCCGAGCAGACAGGGGAGGTGGGCCGTGGCCGGTTAACACTGGGCCTCGCAGGCTGGTCCAGAAGTTTGGATTTTGGATAAACACTACAAGATTTCAGTTGAAGAAGGATGTAACCAGATCGAGAGGTGAAAAAAGATCGCTTTGGGAAGAGACAGTGAAGGGAGGAGGTGAGTAGTTCAGCCAGGAGAGGACAGGAGGTTAGATACACATCGAGCAGTGGCGTGAAAGATGTGCATGCAGCAGCACTGCTTACGAGAGTTGAGAGGCAACTGAGGAGCAGGGAAGGAAGGCACGGGGCCATCTGTAGTATGAGGGGAGAGAAGCAGGCAGGCCGAGAAAGGCCCGGAGCCTGGCCCAGGGTCCCACAGCAGCGAGGTTAGGAAGATGCCTGGAATTCCAAGAGGAACGTGGTGGGACAGCAGGAACGTGGGCTGCACACCTGGAATCAAGCACAGCTGGAGTCCGATCCTGGCTCACCTCATGAAGCAAGGCTCTGGTTCCTTCCTCTGTCCACTGGGGATATACTCAGCCTTTTCGGTTTATGGTGAGGATTTAGGATAATACATGTACAGTGTTGGGTACTGTTGTGGGTTGAATTGTGTCCCCTCAAAAGCCACATGTTGAACCCCTAACCTCCAGGCCCTCATGATGTGAACTCAATTTGGAAAGAGAGTTGCTGCAGATGTCATTAGTAAAGATGAGGTCATCCCGGAATAGGGTGGGCCTCTAATCCAGTGTGATTGGCGTCCTTACAAAAAGAACGCCACAGTGAATGCACACAGGGAAAACCCCATTCGAAGGCGAAGGCAGAGACTGGGGTGATGCACCTACAAGCCAAGAAATGCCAAAGATGGCCAGCAAGTCATAAGAAGCTGAGAGGCCTGCGCCACATTCTCCTTCACAGGCCTCAGGACACCAATCCTGCCAACACCTTGAACTCAGACTTCTAGCCCCCAGGGCTATAAGAAGCACATTAACAGAAGCCTGATGTGGCTGGCATGCTTCCCTAAGTTAGGGTCAAGACAACAGTTGTCATCGGGTGCCCGGGTGGCTCAGTTGGTTAAGCGACTGCCTTCGGCTCAGGTCATGATCCTGGAGTCCCGGGATCGAGTCCCACATCGGGCTCCCTGCTCAGCGGGGAGTCGGCTTCTCCCTCTGACCCTCTTCCCTCTCGTGCTCTCTATCTCTCATTCTCTCTCTCTCAAATAAATAAATAAAATCTTTAAAAAAAAAAAAAGACAACAGTTGTCATCAAGAAATATACTGTACACATGGCCAAATTTTGTTCCCTGGGAGTGATTAACTAAGAATAATATCATAACTGAATGATAAATGAGTAAGTCCCCCAAATTTCATGTTCCTAATAGTTTTTCAAGACTATATCTCTTTCAGGAGAACCTGGGTGGCTCAGTCAGTTAAACATCTGCCTTTGACTCAGGTTATGATCCCGGGTCCTAGGATTGAGTCCCACATCGGGCTCCCTGCTCAGCCTAGAGCCTGCTTCTCCCTCTCCCTCTGCCTGCCACTCCCCCTGCTTGTGCTCTCTCTGTCAAATAAATAAATAAAATCTTAAAAAAAAAAAAGACTATTTCTTTCATTCATTAAATGAGACAAACCTGACTACTGAGATATTAGAGCTATATCAGGAATCCATTTTTCAGCTACAAAATATCCTGGATGCTCTTGTAATCCCTAAACACCATAATTCTATTTATCTCAAACTGGAAACTAGCTGGTGAGAAACCTACTTATTTACTTCTAAGCAGATCTCGTTATCATGTATTTGTCTCACTGGGGATTTTAACTTCATTCTTTTTGCTTCATTTCATTTGTTTCTCTTTAAGACTTGTGAGACAAGAGACACGTTTTAAATTAATAAGGAATTTGCACCCCGCCCCCTACCAAAGGCATAAAATATTCCCAGGGGGTGGTTTAAACACAGCTTGTGCCACAGAGGTTGGAGAATGGATTAACTGCCTGTTAATGGACAGACTACCTTCCTCCTACATGTAAACTGACTGATCACAGCCCCTTCTTACCTCAGTTAGCTCCCAGGTAATACTGATTGTCCAGCAGAGACCATAACTACGGATCAACAAGGCCTTCATGGCCCAGCCCCAGAAATGTCCAAACGCAAATATATCAAAGTGGCTGATAATCCTCTCCCAGGTGATAACGTGACAGTTGACAGCGTACTCCTATTCAAAATAAAAAGGGAAATAGTTAATGGATACTCTCAAAATCAATTTTCTTCCAGGATCCTGACAATAAATGAAAAGAACTGATATGACCTTGACAACTAATACCTGTCCTGCCCCCCCACACCCCAAAGCTTTAATAAATGAACATCCTCTAGGAAAAATGGACAAATATTAAAGTTTATGAATCAGAACTGCTTTGCTCTGAATTGCAGAAATTTGATTAAAATGGGAAGCAAAATAATTTTACAAAGGCTTATTAACCTGTCTTAAAGAAGCAGAATCACACAGCCCATGTTACCTGACCGTACGGCAACTATGTTAAAGCCAGTGATAAGAACATAAATAGAATCCCAATTAATAAAGAATAAGTAGAATCCCAATAAGTTGGAAATGTATGTATGTATGTATGTATGTATGTATTTATTTATTTATTTGACAGAGTGAGACACAGAGAGAGAGGGAACATAAGCAGGGGGAGTGGGAGAGGGAGAAGCAGGCTTCCCACTGAGCAGGGAGCCCGATGCAGGGCTCGATCCCAGGACCCTGGAACCATGACCTGAGCCGAAGGCAGATGCTTAATGACTGAACCACCCAGGCGCCCCTCGGTTTGGAAATTTTTTTTTTAAAGATTTGATTTATTTATTTGAGAGAGAGAGAGAGAGAGAGAGAAACAGCATGAGAGGGGAGAAGGTCAGAGGGAGAAGCAGGCTCCCCGCTGAGCCGGGAGCCCAACGTGGGACTCGATCCCAGGACTCCGGGATCATGACCTGAGCCGAAGGCAGTCGCTTAACCAACTGAGCCACCCAGGCACCCTCGGTTTGGAAATTTAAAAACACATCTAAATATCATGGTGTAGAGAAGGAATCAGAATAGAAATGTAAAATACAGTCAGTATTAAATAGTAATGAAAATACTATATATATGAATGATGGGATGAAGCTAAGTAGAACTCAGGAAAACATAAAGCCTTAAGTATTTGTCAGAAAAGAGGAAAAGCTAAAGCATCCAATTTCAGAAATTAGAAGGAAAAAGAATAAACCTCCCATCCCCGAATGTTATCACATGCTACATAATGTAAATATTTAAAATGACAAAGCTGGGCGCCTGGGTGGCTCAGTCAGTTAAGCGTCTGCCTTTGGCTCAGGTTCTGGGTTCGAGCCTTGCATCAGGCTCCCTGCTCAGCGGGGAGCCTGCTTCTCCCTCTGTCTGTCGCTCCCCCTGCTTGTGTGCATGCTCTCTCTCTCTCAAATAAATAAAATCTTTTAAAAACAAATAAATAATAAAAATGACAAAGCTTTTAAGACTTTTGGTTTTGTTTCTAATATCTGTTTTTAATATGACATATTTTAAAGAAATTTTAAATCAACATCCTTATATTTCTGTATTTATTAAGAAAGTGATTGTCATATGACAATGTAAAATATTTCTCGAACCTCTCCATTTAACATTCTTTCTTCCCAAAATTAATCTGATAGGATGGAGTAAGATTTGGAAAACAGCCACCTATTATCAGCCAGTTGAAAGTATTCCTGTAAAGTATTAATATTTTTAAATTCCAGAAATGATGCCTCTTAAGGGAGCAAAAGAGCAATGTGGTACTCCTTCCTCTTCCAAAACCCACCACCATTAGATTTCTGAAGCCTTTCTCAGATCCATTTGGTACGTTTCGATTTGCAAAGCTGAAAGGACATTTTAAAAAACTGTATTTTTTCAGAAACGTTATGATATGATATTATGACACGTAAGTGGGAAATGTGGAAAGAAAAGGAAAAGATTCAATAGGGAGAAGTCAAGACAAGACTTAGAACAAACAACTGCACTGCACTGTAGTAAGAGGAAAATTCTCATCCAGAGTCTGGAACAACATGCGCCCGTCGCAGGCATCAGAGACGATGGAGAGAAATACCCCGAAGCTGAAGCAGCTCCGTGAGGTTCAGGAAGAGCCGAAAGGCCCCATCAACCCAAATTCCTCGACCACCCCATCCTCTTATTTACACTGGACACACTGCACAGGGTGAGAAGAGAGAGCTGAGTTCTGTTTTCAGATGGCTGCTCTTCAAGTCATCGTGGGCTGAAGATGACTTTGGGGGCCCTTCGACTCTCTGTGAGAATATTTCTAGGCTTCAACACAGGCAAAGGCACTTTGAAAGTCACAGAGAGCCAAACATAACTCTTAGCATTATAATTATTAATGCACAGATCTGCCAGTGATCACATCAGGAAGATCTCTGAGGTCCTGGTCGTGGGAGGAAGACGGACCCTGCAGTTTAATGCCGCTAGGGAGCCGAGTGCAGGCACAACTCTGGGCAGCAAGGGGAAGGGGCATTAAATGAGGGAATCCCCGAGCCAGGGGGGCAAGGAGGGGAAGGCGTGAGCACATGAGTGAACGGTAGGTAAAGACAAATTGCACCCACCTCTCTAACTGGTCGCACGTCTGATCTTGGTGCCTCCACCTTCTTCCTCGCTTGCCCAACACTTAACCAAATACCAAGTCCTATTCATTGGGCTCGGTCAGTTTACTTTGTGATACAATCCCCTTTGCTCAAAAACCCAAGAAAACAGTGGAGGAAAGTATCATATACCTGGAACACCTTTCTCCCAATCTCTGTTTCATAAGGCTCCCGTGAGGGTCAAAGCACTGTCACTGCTGGAACTATGTACTTATGGCACAGTCCCAAGGAAAAGGGTAGGTCCTGAAATCAGAGGGATCTCACCAGCTTTGTGCTTTGAATGAGATATTTATCCATTTTTAAATTTCCATTTCCTCCTTGATAAAATGGGGGATATTAATGCCTAGCATGCATGTGTGAGGCTTACACAGAATATACGTAAGTGCTGGCAGAACAGACAACCCACAGTTGGTAACTGCCACCACCCTCACCATACCCATCACTATCATTATCACCATCAGTAGAAGCTCCAAGTCACCCCACGCCACTCTGTTCCTTAAAGTAAGAAACTCCCGGACAGACTTTTCTTCCTGAGACTTTCAAATAATTTTTGGCACTCTTATTTCTGCCTTTAGCATGTCCTTTATAAAGTTAAAGATAAAATGTTGAAACACCATTCAAGAAGGGTCTGACCAATCTCAACTCCACTAGGACAATCACTTCTTGGACCTTTTATTAAGTCCCTTTGTATTGTTTCTTTTTTTTTTTTTTTTTAAGATCTTATTTATTTATTTTGAGAGAGAGAGAGAGAGAGAGAGAGAGAACACGAGCAGGGGGAGGGTCTGAGACAGAGAGAGAGACAGAGAGAAGCAGACTTCCCACCGAGCAGGGAGCCCAATACCTGGCTCGATCCCAGGACCCTGGGATCATGACCTGAGCTGAAGGCAGAGGCTCAACCGACTGAGCCACCCAGGTGCCCCTTTGTATTGTTTCTTAAACAAGGCCCTGCCTATGGCCCAGATGCCTGTTCTCCTTTTCTGAGCATTGCTAGGTTTTTCCTTCAGTCTGTACCAAATGTTAGGTATTATTTAAAAAAATATATTAAAAAGGAAAGAAACAGCATTAGAGTATAAAATAGTCTCTTCCCTGAAAATGAAGTTCAGAGAAGCTTTACCCAAGAATAAAATTATTTTTGTGGGTTAAGAAAAATAATGAACGAAATGGCCTGGATCATTCACATCGGCCCCTTCATGGAGAAGGATCATGGCTTCGGGGCCAGAGTGGGGAGCAGAGGTGTTGAGGGCCACACTGCTAGAGTGGCGGTCACCGCCATCACTGAGGATCTGCCATGTGCAAGGTGCCGGGCTAGGCCTCGGAGATAAGGTTACTTTGTTTAGTTCACAGTAAAACTCCCCAAATAAGTACTATTATTTCACTTTACAAAGAAAGGAAGAAGCTAGCCAACAAGTACATTGCCCAAAGTCTTACAGCTAACAAGTGACAGAGGCAGAATTCACACCCAAGGTTGTCTGACGATAACAGTCACCCTCTTCCCACCATCCCCCTTCGCTCCAAGAGGGGATATCATTTCCCTGGACCCTATCACTCATGGAAACCACACACCTCACCTTCCCAGAGACCCGGCTTTTACATTATCTACATGGGAAATATGCAGAAGTAACAATTTAGAACTTCACTTTAGTGAAGCCGACTATCTCTTATACCCAAGAGTCTACTGATTTCTCTGAGAGACCATGGACAAGTACATACCATGATGTCTGCTTCCCTCGTGGCGTATCGAAGATTTGGATCCAGCCAGTACATCAGGGATTTAACCTGATCAAAGTTCAGGAAGAGGAGGAATACCAGGAAAAGGAAGTAGAGCACACTGAGTCCTGAGGGAAACAAAACATCCCCACATTTAGGAGAGATCTGGGGGTCAGACGCACAACACATGAGAGACTCAAGTCAGACATGGATATTGCAGTGAGTGTCGAGATCCCTGTTACAGTCTGGCAGTTCCTTTGATGAGCGAGTCTGATACACCATCCCAATTCACACTGGGAGGGTTGGTAATACTCTCTGAGAAAACGATGCTCGAGTTGAGTCTTGAAGGACCGGCCAAAATTCAGGTAGAGAAAAGGCATCCAGGTAAGCCCGTGACATCAGAAGCAGAAAGGGGAAGGGAGCACAGTAGCCCTGAGGTGAAAGGGCTTGGGGGCCATGGGAAAGATCTCAGATTTTACCATAAATCAAACAAAGAGCACGTGACAGGCTTTAAGCGGGGGAATAAGATGATCTGGGTAACGCTCTTACAAAGTGGGCTCCGGCTGCTGTGTGGAGAGTGGAGGGAGGTGGGCAAGCCGGTTATGGACAGCCCAGTCAGGGGGCAACATCAGCAGAGACAGGTGTGAAGGGCCGAGAGGTGGCCCAGGGCTACACATCCACGTCTTGTCAGCCCTTGTGGGCATTACGTTCCTGTCGCATCATAGCAGAATCGGTATCCTAATAATCACCCCACATCGTTCAAAAATAATCATCTGCTTTTAAAACAGCAAAAGCCTTTTGGAAAGATTTGGAAACCAACCACCAGTGGCTCTATCACTTCTCTTTCTCTCGAACCTGCTAGAATTAAAACATTTGTGTAGGACACTTAGACACTGTGATACAAATGACCTTGGATCACAGCACTCCGTGTGAACTTGGCTCAGCCCTAATCTCCCATGAGCTGCTCCAGAGGAGACAGTGTCCATGGCTGGACTGAAATCCCCTGGAACATCTACAGCGCCAAGCCTTCCAAAAAGGCCTCTCCCTGTCCTCAGGGAGCTCAGGGGACTTGAGCACAGCATGGCTGACCTGGTTGTGCACCCCAGGGCCCCAGGGGCACACACGTTAGTATAAGGACCTCCGCATGTTTATTACCAGCTGCTTTTATAAATTTCCATCTCAAACGCCCACCACTACACCTTTTTGTTATATTCTTATTTTATTATAATTTTATTATTTTATTATATTCTTATTTTATTATAATCTTTTCAAAATAATTATTTTAAGACAGAAAGAAACCATCTGTGTGGATCAGGGCTTCTTAAACTGGAATTCATGGTTGAGCTTCGAAGTCCCTGAAGCCCCAGATGTAAAATGCACAAATGTGTGTGTGCGTGCACACTGAGAAAGGATTAGTTCTCATCAGATTATCAAAGGGCTTCATGATCCCAAAAAGATCCCAGGTAAGATTATATAATTACCGATAATGGATCATCTGAAATAAGAAAAACTCAAATGTAGCCAACACCCTGAAAATAAATCATAATTTCAAGCAGCAACATTAAGTCCATGAGACGTTAAGTATGATGCAACCAGGACAATCTATTTAAAAATGAAAATGAATCATGTCACTTTTCTGTGAAAAATCCTCCCGGGACTTCCCACTGTCCTTCCTGTCTGTGCCCCTTACGGGCCCACACGCCCAGTGGGGCTCTGTCCCTGCCCGACTCTGGCCTCTCTCTTACTACTCCCCTAGGGCCTGCTCGGCTCCACCACACTGGCCTGCAACACACCGTGCTCTTTCTGGCTGGGGACCATTTTAGGAGCCCTTCCCTTTGCCTGGCTTCCAGCGACCCCAATCCCTGCCAGATCCTACTTTGCACAAGCACGTTTCTGTGAAGCATTCTTTCACAGAAGCGAAGTATGGAATTGGGCATGGAACTGTACCCAATTCCCAAAAGTAAAAGGCTATTAAGTTTTACTGCAAAACTGCTACAGTGATATATAGAAAATGGATTTTAAGTACAATATATTTCTAAATCCACTAATGGGTAACTCACCAAAAACCATTCTCCATAAGGCCGGATGAGGTCGAGTAAATGGGCCTGCAGAGGGAAAATGTAAGGTTAGAACAAACGGGTTTCAAACAAAAACTAAAAAGCAAAGTGCTGCCGCTATAGCGATTTAAAAAAAAAAAAAAAAAGCTCTCTGTCAAAATTTTTTTCTACATAAATATTTTGAGGTCAAGTCTAGGTTGAAATATTTTATTCGCAT
This sequence comes from Eumetopias jubatus, assembly GCF_037043125.1. Lineage (NCBI taxonomy): Eukaryota > Metazoa > Chordata > Mammalia > Carnivora > Otariidae > Eumetopias > Eumetopias jubatus. The sequence goes on from NW_028274810.1 coordinate 147,466,103, forward strand.
TGTAGCAACTGTCACCACAACTGTAACAGGTACCAGTCTTCACAACAGACGTTTTGTTTGCAAAGCTTTGTCTTTACAACTCTGACCCTAATTTCTCAGGGAAACAATGTTACAACAGCGAGTGGTTACCAGGCCAGCCAGCCTGAAAGAGTTATTCAAACACACTGAAGTTTAACAAGTGAAATCTCCCAGCCCAGCTAGTGTGTGTGTGTGTGGGCATGTGTGCGTGCGTGTGTGTGTGCGTGCATGCACGCAAGTGAGAGAGTGAGCAAGAGCTCTGGGAATTAAACAGGAGAAACACTGCTTTGAGAACACGTGAAGTGGGGTATGAAACTGAAAATAAATCCTTTGAGCACTGGAATGTGCTAGTGCAGTGGCTTTTGATCATGAACTGTGGTAACAAAATACCTGACATGGCAACCCCTCCAGACACACAGACGCAGCTTCTGCACCATGAAAACAGGCTTCACAGGACGAAACTTACTCTGACTACAAGTGACCCACCAATACTTTCTCTTGTTTATCTCTTCAAAAAAAAAAAAAAAAAAGCAGAAGCAAGCAAGCAAGCCAGCCAGGCCTTGATCTACTAAATTGACTCACCATCAACGGAAGGGTTACAGTTCACGAATACTGAACAGTGCTCTTGAGGGCACTTGACCTATTTGGGGCTGCCCGCTCCTGTGGAACAGCCTACCTACATACTCCTGGAGGATTTCCAACATCAGAATCCCACATCTCCCGGGGAGATGCGGGAGCTGGCTGCCCAGCCCCCTTCCTAACCGGGGCTTGGTTCTTCAGTCGCACCTGTGCCAGACTTGATCTCAGGAGCTGGCGATAAAGACCTAAGGGTGAGGAGCTCTCCTCCACCTCTCCCTCTCCCTCTGCCTGGACCACCATGGACAGTAGGGGGGAGATGGCACTGGTGATCAGGGCAGTTCCCTGCAGAGGTGACAGTGGGACAGACTATAGCCAGTGCTCACTGGGGTTTCCTCATTAGACCAGTTCTGGGTGACCGGCCAGTTCCTAGAAGCTTAGCCTGGGACCCAGCCTCCTAGCCCCCCCAGGAGTCCTCCAGCCGACATCCTATAAGTCTTTTCAATCAGTAATCAGCTTCTGTTGCTGGCAACCTGGAATCCTGTCTGAAGGAAACATTACGTTGTAATTTTTATTCTGGAACTCATTCTCAATCACCCACCTCATCTTAAGATGACGACTTTGAAACATATTTTAACTGCTTTCTTTTGATGGATCAGGTTCGTATTAGGAAAATCAGTTACAAGTATCCCCTGCCATCCAAATCTAGTCGGTTCCTGAGCTTAGACAGAGGCAGTTCAGAAGGTGAGTGAGGTTCATGTGGGCCTCCGCTCTATCCAAGTTAATATGGTGTCTGAGTTTTGGAATGGCAAGGAGTGAGAGCTCAGATTGAGGGATTTAAATAAAGCGTCTCCAAACCCGTTCCATTTCTGAGTTCTGGTAGCAAAGGCTCAGATAGCAAGGAATACCTGTATTCTTCCTAACTGGCCGCTTTTTTTCTCAGAAAGGCACAGTGAAGCATAGAAACCAGGGTCCCCTTCCAGCTAACAACACGGCTAACTTTCTTCAAGTCCCTGGAAAACAGATGGCTAAAATGGTCATCTTTTAATTTCCTCTTCCCAATGCCCTCTCCACTGCTGTTGGTCACCACGAGTGGCTTCTGTGTTACTGCGGCTGCCTGGCGTGCAAATTATCACTTCATCCAAATCACCGCATTCACCTTTTAGACAGAACACGGGACCCCACCTTTCTCTAGGCTTCCTCTCACGAGGTGAAACTCTAAAATGGTACAATTATTTGGCTTGTAACACAATTCCATGCCCAATCAACACTTAGAATCATATAAGTTGGGTTATTCTCGAGAGCAATCACAACTATTATAGTACTTTGCTGGGCACTTAGTGCGTAGCAGATGGGGGGGAACCCCCCCGTTGTCTCCTAATTGTCGTGACAGCTGGGTGGCGAGAGGGTATCATCACTCCCACTTTACAGCTCAGGACACGGAGGCACAGGTACTTGCCCAGGGTCACACAGCCCACAGGACCCCAACTCTGGTCTGAGAGCACTTTGTGCTTTCTGATCCCCTTGGCCAGGCCTGGGCTGGCTCAAGAGGACGGAGTGGGGGCAGTGGGTGGGGAGACGTTGAGGGTTTCAACCAGGACTGTCTCAGGGCCAGGAGAATGAGGGGAGAGAAGCAAGCTAATGAGTGGTGTTTACAGGTGCTGCCGTGTGGAACTGGTAAGCAAGGTCAGGAAGGACAAGGGGCATGATGAGGAACTGATTAAGGTCCCTCATATCAACTTAACAGAAGGGCCCCCAAAGTCATCTTCAGCCCACGATGACTTGAAGAGCAGCCTTCTGAAAACAGAACTCAGCTCTCTCTTCTCACCCTGTGCAGCGTGTCCAGTGTAAATAAGAGGATAGTGTGGGTGAGGAGTTTGGGGTTGATGGGGCCTTGTGGCTCTTCCTTAAACTGATATGGAGCTGCTTCAGCCTCGGGGTATTTCTCTCCATCAGTCTGTGATGCCTGCGACAGGCACATGTTGTTCCAGACTCTGGATGAGAATTTTCCTCTTGCTACAGTGCAGTGCAGTTGTTTGTTCTAAGTCTTGTCTTGACTTCTCCCTATTGAATCTTTTCCTCTTTTCTCCACATTTCGCACTACGTTTCTGAAAAAAATACATTTTTTTATTATGTTCAGTTAGCCCGCATATAGTACATCATTAGTTTCTGATGTAGTGTTCAACAGTTTTTTTTTTTAATTTATTTATTTGACAGAGAGAGACACAGCGAGAGAGGGAACACAAGCACGGGAGTGGGAGAGGGAGAAGCAGGCTTCCTGCTGAGCAGGGAGCCCGATGCGGGGCTCGATCCCAGGACCCCGGGATCATGACCTGAGCCGAAGGCAGATGCTTAACGACTGATCCACCCAGGCGCCCCCAACAAATACAGTTTTTTAAAATGTGCTTTAGGGGCGCCTGGGGGCTCAGTCGTTAAGCATCTGCCTTCGGCTCAGGTCATGATCCCGGGGTCCTGGGATCGAGTCCCGCATCGGGCTCCCTGCTCAGCGGGGAGCCTGCTTCTCCCTCTCCCTCAGTTCCCCCCCCCCCGCTTGTACTCTTTCTCTCTCCCTCTCAAATAAATGAAATTAAAAAAAAAAAATTAAAATGTCCTTTAGCTTTGCAAATTGAAATGTACTGGATGAATCCGAGAAAGGCTTCAGAAATCTGATGTGAGTTTCAGAGAACAAGCTGCTCTACCCTGAACCACGTAGGTGGGAAGCGTTGGTGTTTTTTGCTACAACAGGTGTAGATAAGGCCCTGGAATGTAAGGTGAGACTTTCAGCAGCTACTTGTAAAACCCATTCCAGGCTTTATTTCAGTCATCACATCTGCCCACTCCTTTCTGAAAAGGTACTCTAAATGTTTTGGTGCAGTATTTCAAGGAGTACATTCTAGCAGCATTACTCACTAAGATTACCAACTTTACCATCAAAGCCGGGACTACTGCTAAAAATACTATTTGTATTATTTTGAGTTTTAAAAAAACATGGAGGATGAGGCTGGTGTGTTTTTCTCTTATTACGAACCCTGACGCTGATGATCACATCACCCACACTTGCCTGCTCCAGTCAGGTGCCGCTTTAGAGCAGTGCTTCCTGCAGCTCTCCGCTGCCCAGGCATGTTAGCGCTGACCAGTCTTCCCCGAACATTCACGCTACCTCCGTGCCTTCCCCACAGATCCCACTTGTCAGCGGACTACTTTTGTCAGTGGGCAAGTCCCGGCAGAGCACCTTCTCCCTCGCCCCGTGTTACGGTCCGGAAGGTAGGGGGCGCTCCATCTCAGGGTCTGCGTCTTCTCTAGGCTTTATTTCTTTTTCTTTTTCTTTTAATTTAATTCTACTTTATTATGTTATGTTAGTCACCATACAATGCATCATTAGTTTTTGATGTAGTGATCCACGCTTCACTGTTTGTGTATAACACCCAGTGCTCCAGGCAGTACGTCCCTCCTTAGTACCCATCACCGGGCTCACCCATCCCCCCACACCCCTCCCCTCTAGAACCCTCAGTTTGTTTCTCAGAGTCCGTAGTCTCTCATGGTTCGTCTCTCCCTCCAATTTCCACCCCCCTTCATTTTTCCCTTCCTTCTCCTAATGTCCTCCATGGTATTCCTTATGTTCCACAAATGAGTGAAATCATATGATAACTGACTTTCTCTGCCTGACTTATTTCACTTAGCATCATCTCCTCCAGTCCCATCCATGTGGATGTAAAAGTTGGGTATTCATCCTTTCTGATGGCTGGGTAATATCCCATTGTATATATGGACCACATCTTCTTTATCCACTCATCTGTGGAAGGGCATCTTGGCTCTTTCCACATTTCTGACTTGATAAAAGGTGCCAACAAGAGCTACTCTTCTAGATCACATGGAAGGTACGGGGAAGGGCTTCTCCAGCAGGCGACGAACCAGTGCTGTTTGGTTCCGGGTTGTGACTTCTTCCCAGGGCCACGCTCAAATGTGGCTTGGTTTACTTTATCAGTCCCTCCATCTAGGACATGTAATTTTCAATCAGATATTAAGAATGAGTTTGATTTCAAAGGAAACAAATCAAATGGCCTTGCCATAAGAAGAGCTAGCACTTCAAAAACTACGTCAGAGGGGCGCCTGGGTGGCTCATTAAGTGATTGCCTTCAGCTCAGGTCATGGTCCCAGGGTCCTAGGATCGAGCCCCACATCGGGCTCCCTGCTCGGCAGGAAGCCTGCTTCTCCCTCTCCCACTCCCCCTGCTTGTGTTCCCTCTCTCACTGTGTCTTTCTGTCAAATAAATAAATAAATAAAATCTTAAAAAAAAAAAAAAAAACTACCTCAGAAATGAGAACATAAGATAGCACACAAAAAATAAGAATAAAAAAAAATTAAAAAAGAAAATAAGATCACAGCTCCACTCGCCAGCAGCCTGTTATGATTCCCATGAATAACTAAGTTCAAGGGACCGGACCTTAGGGAAGTAGTTGCGTCTCCAAGAGCTATGCGCCTGTGCCCTCTTCGTCTGCGGCTTCTCTTGATTATCACTGTTTTTCAGCCTTAATGAGGTATATTGACAAAGATTATTATTATCTGCAATTTTAAATTCCTCTAGGAAAAACCTAGAAAAGGTGAATAAAATGACCTTTAAGCAAATTTCAAACCTAAGAAAGAATTTTTTTTTTTTTTTTAAAGAGAAAGTAGTGGAGCAGGAAACAGGATGAGAGGAGGACAAGAATTTTGTTTCAAACTTAGGGGGCAGTGAATCTTCTGGATCACCTTCAAACCTCAAGGAGACGTGATTAACACTATTTTAGCTCAGAGAAGTCAAATGAGGCCAAAGGACAAACCGAAAGATGAATTCAGGAAAATCAAGAAATACTAGTATTTCACTCTCCTCAAAATACCTTAAAGAAGTGCTGAATGGCATTCCTCTTGCAGACAAGGATTGGGAAAGAGAGGGCTGATTCTGTGAACCTTCTTCTGGGCAGACTCATGACTTGATCCCACAAACACTTATTGAGAGGCCCTGTGGGCCAGGCACTGGGGGTACAGAAAAGGCTTGGGCGGTTTGGGGAGAGCGGGGTGCAAGGGGAAGGAATGGTTCAAGGAAGCCCCCAGAAGCTGGAAAAGCACACCTGAAGGTCACCTGTTGAAAGAAATCTCACAGCCAAACAGATTTTTAAATTTCACCGCAGTGATAGAGTGATAGTTATAATTACACCCTAATGATACACCGGTATAGTTAAAATCACACTTCTGCTGGAGTGCCAGTTGCTATAATGAGATGGAGGTAGCATTTAAAAAAAAAAAAAATTAAGGGAGGGGCGCCTGGGTGGCTCCGTCGGTTAAGCATCTGCCTTCGGCTCAGGTCATGATCCCAGGGTCCCGGATCGAGCCCCGTGTGGGGCTCCCAGCTCGGCGGGGAGCCTGCTTCTCCCTCTCCCTCTGCCTGCCACTCCCCCTGGTTGTGCTCTCTGTCAAATAAATAAAATCTTTAAAAAAAAATTTCTTTTTAAGGGAACTGGTAGAGAAAGAAAAGAGGGCAGGAAAGAAGCAGCATGGTGTAGATATCAGGTCCTCCTTCTCTGGCCTCACCCCAGGGTCTCCTCCCTCCACATCTGCTCACAGGCCTGAAGGAAGGAATTCTAGAACCTACCCCAGTCACCCACCCCGGGGATGAAATTCTGTTTGAGTGTCCACTCCTCTCCCAGATAACTCAGTGGTAAATCTAAGCCAATGCAAGCAATCCTTTTCCTCTTTTTTTTTTTTTTAAGATTTTATTTATTTGACAGAGAGAGACACAGTGAGAGAGGGAACACAAGCAGGGGGAGTGGGAGAGGGAGAAGCAGGCTTCCCGCCGAGCAGGGAGCCCGATGCGGGGCTCGATCCCAGGACCCCGGGATCATGACCTGAGCCGAAGGCAGACGCTTAACAACTGAGCCACCCAGGCGCCCCTCCTTTTTCTCTTTTATTCTTCTGGTCAGTGAAGATCTATCCTGTGCCCACTTGTTTGCGCACTATAAATTCCTGTCCTCAGGTCTGGATGGAGAAGAGGCACAGGGCCCAATTTTGGTCAAAAAGAAGTGAGGACAAGCGTGCTGGAGGGTTTCTAGCCAGGGTCTCTTCACCCTTAAAAAGATGGAAGAAGCGCCCTCCTCCTCCTTTGGACACTGCCCGAGGCCGTCTGTCCAGCACTGCGTCGGCTCTCACGGGACCATTAGGGTAGCAGCGCACAGCACCCACAGGCTGAGGATGGAGCAGCAGAAAAAGGCAAAGAGCCTGGGTCTTCACATGTCACCGAGCAGCTAAATTAGCCAACCCTGGAACCACTCTATCTCAGAACTTCCTGACATTCGGGAAAGTAAACATTCCCTTTATTCTTCAAGCCATTTTGAAATGGGTTTCCTCTTATTTGTGGCCAAAAGCATCCTGACTGTTATAAAACCCTATGGAGAAAGTTAAGGGCTTCCTTGGTTATTTAGACTCTACAAAAAGCATCATGGGGCCCCCACTTCCTGAAGGAGCTGACTGATTCTACCAACTAGCACAGATGAGCTCACACAATCGAATTTAGGCGTACACTCAAACACAGCGGGCAGCCTTTGCGAGGTCAAGGATAGACGCGTTCGAAGCTGCCAAAACAGAGCCATTCTGGGAATGCCATCCACGGCAGGCACTCCCCCAAAACTGCCTTTCAAGGAGAAGGCTAATGTTGGGCTCTGTTTCTCCCATCCACTTTCATTACTTAATTCGAGACTATGTGCCAAGGGTGGGGGTGAACAGAAAATAATGTGACAAGACTGGAACAAGAAGAGGCATGTATACTCTGCTCAGAGAAGCAGCCGCCCAGCATCGGGGCCCCTGAGAAGGCCTGAAGTCTGAGTGCTGGCTCTGGGAGCGGACAGCCGCAGAGCTTGGGAGTACCTTTCCCCAGGGGCCTGGCCAGCTCCCCCATCATCCACACTGGCACCTTCTGAAGCCACCCCCTAATTTTAAAATATTCAATAATAACATTCTTTACTGTGGAAAACTTAGTTTTACTAATCGTATGGAAAGTGTGGACAAAGGAATCTTCAGAAAACAAGGTGGACACGATGTGTTTGCTATGCACACAGGGCTTTAAGAGAGTCCCTCTAACTAGGTGCTGCCCTAAGTCCTACATGTTCTGCCTGTAGGGGAGTGGTGTGGGCGCAGGCGCACACAGAGATGGCAGGGGAAGGATGTGGGGGGAAGAGACGGGATAAAAGAGAGAGAAGGAGGGGCGCCTCGGTGGCTCGGTCGGTTAAGCATCTGCCTTCAGCTTAGGTCTTGATCGCGGGGTGCTGGGCTTGAGCCCCCGCATCGGGCCCTCTGCTCAGCAGGGAGTTCATTCCTCCCTCTGCCTGCCGCTCCCCCTGCTTGTGCTCTCTCTATCTCACTCTCTCTGACACATAAATAAATAAAATCTTAAAAAAAAAAAAAAAGAGGAGAGCGAGAGAGATTGAGAGAGAGAAGGTAGGCTCCGGGTGATATGCTAGCCTCTCTGGTCACAAGACGACATCTGGGCAATGAAGGATGGACACAACCACCCACGAGGTACAGACCAACTAAGACCCTAGGATTATATTCCTGGGAAAAAAGAAAAGCCAGACAGATAGAGAGGAACAGAATAAAAAGGAGATGAAAACATATACAAAGACAGAGATAAAAACACATCACGATGGACCTAATAAGAAAAATATCCAGAACAAGTCAGACTAAAGGAAGATGCCGGAGCGGAGGTCCTCCCACCAGGCTGACATGGAGTGGCTGGGTGAACTTTCAGGGATGAATGAGGGCCGAGCATCTCAGCTTTCACAGCTGTAAACTGAGCAGGCTGAATGAACCCCATGGGCCTATGGGTCCTCCCCACTTTGTATGCATCACAAAGTCCACAAGCCTGAATAAGAAAAGCATAAAACAAACTTAGCTTTTCTCTTCCCAGAAGGAAAGCAATAGTGCAGTCCCACAATGAGAGACTCAGGGGGTTAAGTGGACTTTGAAGATTGGAGGACTTCATTAGGGAACAGAAGAAAAACCAGCAGAAAGCACGTAAAATGTTACGTCCAATAGACTTCATCCCCCAACCTTCAGGGCCCTGGGTGCCTACAGGAAACCATCTGCTAACGAAGCCCCGAGCCCAGCTCCTGCTAAAGCCTCACGGAAGGGATGGCTATAAAATCATAAAATCATGGCTATTGAATGACTAATTTTTGAGACATCTCAGACTTCCAAAATGGCCCTGGAAAAAGAAAAAGCAAGTTTAAAAAGAAAAAAAACAAAGGCAGAAAAGAAATCTTCAGAGCCAAGAAGTTACCTCTGAGAACTTAGCAGCAGTTAACACGCGGCCAAGAAAAGCTGAAGGCTTGCAGAGCAGACCTGACACCTCTGGACTGACCAGTTCCCTAAGCACCTAGCATGCCTTGATGGATGTTTGGAAAAAAAAAAAAGGTAGTAGGACAGTGACAGACTAGATAAGAAGTAAGAATAAAGGGCACAGAGCAATAATGGTCATGCCACTGCCTGATGACATAGGAATTAGCAGCAGACTCTCACAGGATAGGAATGGTAGGATGGCTAAAGGGAGGGGTGCCCGTCACCACCCCTTTATCTGTCACCTGTTCACCCTCCTTCCAGGCTCAGCGTCTCCTCGCTTTGGCCTGTAGTTTTATGCCACCTTTGGAGGAAAAGGCCATGTTCCAGAGCTCAAGGGGACAACCTACAGACTCGGGTGGTTCGTGTGTATTGAATGCTTTATGCTGCACGTGGCCACTTAGCTGTCCTACAACGTGGGGCCCTTGAAAGAAAGGATGGGCTGTGTAACGTCCAAGCTCTCCTCTTGACCAAAAATGCTGAACTCTGAGGTTCTGTGTCTTGGAAGAGGGAGGGAAAAGAAAGTTGGCAAATAGCCAAAAAAGTGGTTTGACATCAGGGACTTTTCCTAGAAAATTCTATAGTAGGGTCAATACCCTCTCATTCCATGACCTAGCCATACCATGGACATCTAATCATCATCCTCCAATAATTGCGCATTACCAGAGCTCTCAATCATCATGGAAAGGCCAAACTATGTTTGTCATATCTGCATAAGTTTGCAGGTGTTATAGACCGAATGTTTGTGTCACCTGCCATGATTCATTATGTGATAATCCTAACTCCTACAGTGAAGACTTCTCTTGGACCCCACAGGACTGGACCATAGAGCTACTTGGCTATGAACATTTGCTATTCTTTAAGACACAGGAAGAAGGATCTCAAAGGCAACTGGGAGATTATCTGAGCTGTCATTTCCACCACAAGCCTTAGAGTGCATGGGCCACTGGGGGGGTGGAGAGTGGGGAGAATATCTCCACCTGAGTTTCAAAAGGCAAGATCAACACCCAGCAGAGCCATGAGGGCAGGCCAAACTCCAGGTGGGCAGAGCTATAGAAACAGACTATTATTACCCCAGTAGGTCTGGAAGGCAGAGCACTGAGCCAAAGAGGACTGATTATTCTTTTTTTTTTTTTTTTTAAGTAAACTCTACCCCCCACATAGAGCTGGAACTCACGACACCGAGATCAAGTCACATGCTCCACCGACCGAGCCAGTCAGGTGCTCCCAGGATTGGTTATTCTTGACCCTTAAAGTCTCATCCAGTTTGCCTTCCCGGTTTTGAACTTGCTTGGGACTTGTCACCCTCCCTTCTTTCCCATTTCTCCCTTTTGGAATGGGAGTGTCTGTCCTGTGCCTGTCCCACTACCGGACTTTGTAAGCACATGTTTGGCTTCATAGGTGCACAGCTGGAGAGGAATTCTGCCACAAGACGAATCTTGTGTTATTTAAACCATCCGGTCTATGGTAATCTGTTACAGCAGCCTGCACTGACTGAGACAGCAGGTCTTCACATCTTGAAAGGTTTCCACTAAAAATTTAATCTAGAAGCTTGAGTGGTGGGAGAGTTAAACTCAGCTGTCAAATAACTTGGTTATCTAAAACAATTCATTCTCTGAAGGATTCAGTCATGGTTTTACTGGCTGGATTCCTACACTCCCAGCAAAAATCACGTAGCGCTACATAAGATTAAGCAAAAATACAGAACAAAATGCCATTGCCATCATCGTGGAAAGACTGAAGGTCTGTAAATCACTGATACTGTGATTTACAATAAGAACTATAGATTTGGTCTTTGTGCCTTTTTCTGGCGCAGGGCTCCTAAAGCCCTTGCAATTTCAAGTGATGAGAATAATGAATATTTTTTGCTATGTTAATGAGACCGGAGGGAAGTACCTAAGGATGGGGCTGGTTGCCAGTGGAGACAAACATGTGATTAGAGAGTTGAAACTTTCAGTGCCATCCCCAAGACCTCCAGGGAAGGGTGAGAGGCTGGAGGTTGAGTTCACTTCCCAATAGCCTATGATGCAATCAATTATGCCTATGTAAATGAGGCCTCCAAAAAAACCAAAAGGATGGAGTTTAGGGAGCTTCTGGGTTGGTGAACACTTTTCTTTTTTTTTTTAATTTTTTTTTTAAGATTTTATTTATTTATTTGAGAGAGAGAGAATGAGAGATAGAGAGTATGAGAGGGAGGAGGGTCAGAGGGAGAAGCAGACTCCCCGCAGAGCAGGGGGCCCGATGCGGGACTCGATCCCGGGACTCCAGGATCATGACCAGAGCCGAAGGCGGCTGTTCAACCAACTGAGCCACCCAGGCGCCCTAGTGTGAACACTTTTCTGACGCCAGAAGAGTGACACGCTGGAGAGTGCATGGAAGCTCCTAGGCCCTTCCCACGTACCTTGTCCTATGTATCTCTTCATCTGACTGTTGACGAGTACCCTTTGTAATAAACTGGCACTGTCATCTAGTGAGTAAATGCATTTCCTGCATCCTGTGAGCCACTCCAGTAAATTAATTGAACCCAAGGAGGGGTCATGGGAACCCCTGATTTATAACTATTTGGTCAGAAGCACAGGTGAAAACCTGAACATACAACTGGCATCTGCAGTGGGGGGCCAACCTGTGAGCCCTTAACCCGTGGGATCTGACGCTAACTCTGGGTAGACAGTGTCAGAATTGAGTTGAACTGTAGGGCCGCCAGCTGGTGTCCAAAAATTGCTTACTGGTGGGGGAACACCCCCATCCCTGCTGCTACTTGCCTCCCCCAAAACACATAATTTGGAATTTGTATTAGAACTTTGTTGCCATGGTAGATTTCCAAGTAGCAAAGAGTAGCATTCACAACGGGCTTCTTATATTACACATTACATTCTACTGAATAGACGGGAGGATAGAGAAGAAACACACCCTCAAGTATGGTGTTTAAACCCGAACATGGCCCTTGGAGCATAATGCATAGGTAAGACTGAACAATTTCAAAATATCTTAAGAGTAAAAAACACAGGATATAAAAAGGAAGCGTTTAGAAATGGTTACAGGGAATAAGTAGAGAATATTCTAGGGAGAAGTTACTGAAGAGGAATAATAAAAAACAAAGCAAGGGACAATTCAGAGGAAAGGGATGAAATCTTAAGTATGGCAGCTTTTATTTTTTTTTAAGATTTTATTTTATTTGACAGAGAGAGAGAGAGAGAGAGAGCGAGCAGAAGCAGGCAGAGTGGCAGGGGGAAAGGGAGAAGCAGACTGCCCGCTGAGCAGGGAGCCCGATGCGGGGCTCGATCCCAGGACCCTGGGATCATGACCTGAGCCGAAGGCAGACGCTTAACTGACTGAGCCACCCAGGTAACCCCTTTAAAAACAAACAAACAAAAAACAAAAAACAAAAGACTTTTCCTCACTCTATAATCATGATGGGGGATAAAATTCACAGTAATGATTGTTTTTTTTTCACCTGATGATGAAAATTCATACCCCAAATGCATGATCAGCAAAATTTACTGTGATTAAAGATCACCTGGGACAACACATTATTTAAGTAATATTCATTACAGCACTGACCCTGTCCTTAGCAAAAAGGACTAAATAATAATTGAGTATTTTATGACTCAGCTGATATAGCAAAAATAGCAACAGGAACAGCTGACACTTACCGAGAGCTTACAATTTGTCAGTCACTATTCAGAGAATTTAACATGTATTAATTTAGTCAACCCTTTGAACAGTACCTACCTGACAATCTCCATTTACAGAAGAGAGAGACTCAAGCACTTGGGAAGAAGCTGGGGGACTTCCCCAGGGCCACAAGGCTAGCCAGTGGTGGAATGGGCAATTTGCCTCCAGAGCCTGTGCCCTAACCACCACAGGTTAGGTTTTTATTCCCATTTTCTGGTTTCATCTTCTAGATGGCATACCTCCCACAAAACACCAAAAGGGCACAATGCACAGGAGAAATGTGGTAAAGCATGACATCACTTACCATTGGGAAAAGCTAACACACTGATGATAAGGAAGAAGAAAATGACAGAGAGGATGCCCCTCCAGATGTTGTCCTCTGGGACAGAGTCATCCCTAAAACAGAAAAGAAAACAAGGAGTATTCATTTTCAGACCTAAACAGTCAATCCAGAAGGCATAAGAGTTGCATGTTCTAAATACCGGGGACTGTTAACTTCATTTTGCAAGCAAAGTCTTTACACACGCTACTTACTCCTCACTATCCTTTCCTAAGATAACACAATCTTATACTAAAGCCCAGTCTTACAAGAAATGCAGTTGGCAACCCTACATACCAACACATATTCCACTGAGACAAACATCTGAGAATCACTCTTCTTTATAAATTAAAAAAAAAAACAAAAACACCCAGGATGTCAAAAGGTAAGGTTTATTTTGGAGAAATGCCTTTTGATTTCAATAATCACTAAAGATGACCTTTATGATGTACACTGTGGCAAAGAAATCTTTTGAAGTCAGAAAGCATAAGATTATAATGAAGAAGAGCACAATGCAATGAGATTATCAATTCTTAAAAATGGGCAGTTGGTCATCTAAGAGATGAAAGAAAAGGGCAAAATGTTGGGTAATAAGAAAGCACCAGAAAACATTATTAAAAGAAAAATCATGAGAAAATGGAATACAAGATTTACGGTCAGACCAGAAGCAAAAGCCCTATAAAGAAAGGGGATGAGTTTCCTCCCTCTGTGCCTGGTCATTTCTATTCTATTGCTGTATTTATCTCTTCCATAACCCTAGTAACTGAAATGATTCCATTTGTTAGTTGGTATGTTGTCTGTCTTCAATATAGAAAGTAAACTCCTCGGGCACCTGGGTGGCTCAGTCAGTTAAGTGTCGGACTCTTGATTTCAGCTCAGGTCATGATCCCAGGATCGTGAGATCAAGCCCCACATCGGGCTCCGTGCTGGGCATGGGGCTTGCTTAGGATTCTCTCTCTACTCCTTCTTCTGCCCCCCCTCCCCTGTCCTGCCAAAACAAAACAAAAGAGTATACAGAAAGTAAACTCCTGAAGGCAGGGCATTATTCACTCATTGTATCCTCAAATGCTGGCACACAATAAGCCCTCAATGGATATTTGTGGACTGATTACTGATTAGGAAGAAAATCTATTGTATAAAACCATGTAAAATTTCCCAAATGGAAATTTTCTTAACATTGATAGCAGAGAAAAATTAGGTTGACAGTTTATATTAAAAAAAAAAAGGGGGGTCAGGGTGCCTGGGTGGCTCAGTCGGTTAAGTGTCTGCCTTCGGCTCAGGTCATGATCTCAGGGTCCTGGGATTGAGTCCTGCATCAGGCTCCCTGCTCAGCAGAGAGCCTGCTTCTCCCTCTCCCTCTGCCTGCCGCTCTGCCTACTTGTACTCTCTCTCCTTCTCTGTCATATAAATTAATAAAATCTTAAAAAAAAAAAGGGAAGTCTAGTAGCATACTTGGGGCTCAAGAGAATCAAACAAAGGAGGGAAAACAGAAGTCTCACACAATAAGATTTTCTGAATTATTGATAAGTAAGTATTAAGAAGCTCGAGAGAGGGAAGTCCAGCGTTTCAGTTCAAAAACGTGCAGGATGAGTAGACAGAAAAGAGAAGAACAGAAGGGAAGAAGATATTTAGACATAATGAGACTAATAGCAATAAATTTAAAAGTGATTTTTGAAAGTTGGGTTTATCTGTGCAAGGACTGCAGTGAAAGAGCTTTCAAAAGACAGATATTAAGATTAAACATTACTGAAGGAAAAGAAAAGAGGTCAAAAAAAAAAAAACCTTACAGGAAAATCAAGTTAACACATAAAAAAAATCTAGAACATCAGAATACATGAAGAGGTGTGGAATGAAATAGTTATCAATTACCCAATTAAAGACTAGGTCCTGGGGTATTGGGCTTCAAAAGAGAAGTTAATTTAGGTACCAACTTCTGTTCATGCTAACTTTCTGCACCCTATTAAATGATTTCCAGATTTATAACAGGACTGAACATAAGGTTCCGAGGTAAGAAATCATACAGATCCCATTCCTTAAATCACCATCTGGCCCAACAGCACTAACACTAATGCTGGACAAACAATGCTTCACTGTTAACTTCATAGATCTGCTTATAAAACCAAACTACCAATCAGACAGACTTCTTCTTGCAGCAAAGTGCAATCATATTTTAATGTACACCCCAACAATTTAACATCTGCCCAGAAGTTATGAACACGGATGGCCCTAAAAATGCTAGCCCAATCATTTACTAGGGTACTTGCCATGGCCTTTGGCTTAGGGAAGCCCTATATCCAATTTCCAAGACGAGCTTTTATTGAAGAATGGCTACACACAGGGACTGGGGGGACACAACGTCCTCATTCAGGCCAACATCACACTACTGATATCGGTAACAATAACGACAATAATAACAGCTCCCCTTTATCAAGTATTTACTGTGCACCGGGCGCTGGACAAGCAATTTCGAAACATCATCTCTAATTGTCACAACCCATCTGTGAAATGCGGTACTATCAATCATTATTTTACAAATGAGGTAACAAAGGCTCAGAAAGGTTATGTAATTCTAATTTGCCCAAGCCTATAACTGTAAGAAGTTGCAGAGTTCCCATTTGAAACCAGGTCTGTTAGACTCTGAAGATGATGAGCTTTCTCTATGCCAAGCTGCCTCCTAAAAAAATTATGTCATCCTAAATCTATCTGACTCATGTTAGATGCACAGGGCTGGTATAAGAGATTTTGACAGGGCACACATCTGTAAATTACAAATATAATAAAAGCAAGGCTGAAATAAATTAACTGTTGCCTGGGAAAAGAAGGTTGACACTATAACTCATACTTTTTACTAAAATATATTCTGGATGATTCGAAGAAGTAAACAAAACAAACAAAACAAAAACAAAACCAAAACCCCCAAAACAAAAAACAAAAACCCAAAAAAGCTCTGGAAGAAACAATGGATGAATTAAAAAACTAAAAACAAAACACACCAATTCCAGAGTAGGGAAGACCTTTCTACAGTATGACACAACCCAGAAATCACAAAGGAAAAAAAACTGGTTAATCTGCATGACAAAGAAATCAGTAAAGGACAAGTGATAAACTTGGAACTTAGATCAAGGCAAAGAGTTAATTAACTTCCCTAATACACATAGCACTCTCCGCAAAACCAATTAACAGAAAGAACAACAAAATGGACAAAGGAAAAAAAACAGAACAAAAGGACAAAGAAAAAAAACAAATAAAAAATGGGCAAAGGATATGAAGAGACAGTTCAAGAGCAGGAAATCCAGTGGCTCTCAGGCAAGTCAAAAGATGCTTACTCTCACTCGTGGTAAGAGACAGACAAATTAAAACAACACCGAGAGACCACTTCTTAATGTACCTATGACAAAGGTAAACATTGAATGACTGAGCTGGAAAGGATATGAAGAAAACTGTAAACAGGTAGTCTCTCACATTGCCAGGGGCAGTATAAATTGAAACCACTAAGACCTTAATGCAGGGCAATTTGGCAACATATTAACTTTATGAATGCATATACCCTGTGTCTTAGCAATTCCACAAATGGGAATTTACGCCACAGATATTCCCTAATTTACACAAAAATCACATAGGTACAAAGTTGTTCACTGTGGCATTATATGTATTAGCAAAAGAATGGAAACAAGCTAAATCAAAGTCCACTGAATGGGAACTGATGAAATAAATTACAGAATTTATTTATTCATAATGGAATACTAGGCAACCAGAAAAAGAAGGAAGAAGCTCTCTGTAAGTTGACTGCTACAGAATAAGACATTATGAGATAAATTTTAATTAACTGTTTTGAGAAGAATAATGTATCCACATTGCTTGAAATCCAAGCTATATCAAAGGGTATGCCAGAAAAGTCTCCCTTCTGCTCCTCTTTTCTCACCCTTGGAGGAAACCCGTGTTTATTTAAATTAAAATTTTGCCTAAACAAAGGGCGATAGCAAACCAGCAAATCAGTCTCTATTTAAGATTACTTGCTAGTCAAAATGCTTGAAGATATACATTAACTGTATAAAAACTTTAGGTCAGTAATAAAAAAAGATATAAAACCAATGAAACTGCAATTTCGTAAATTTTGAGCGATTTTATTAGAAAGACAGGATCAAACGGATGGCTTAGTTTCAGGAGGGAAAAAAACAGGCTGATTAAACCTGAAAAAAAGTAGCAGTGGGGTCTGAAAGTTGGTAGTTTTATATCTAATGGGGGGGAAGCCTATCAAAGATGGACAGCAGTGTTGTTAGAGAAATGGAAAATACAGAGTACAAGGAGATCGGACTTCTATGCTCAAAGATGGGAGGGCGAGCGGGTGAGCTTCAGAAGGAATGCGAGCACCATCAGAGACCAGCCTCGCTCGAGAGCGGAGAGGGTGTGCCCGCCACAGCGAGGCTGGCCCCTCACAAGAGGTAGGTGCACGGAAAGAACTCGAACACATGGCTGGTGAGGCTGCTGCCCAATGCCCCCGCCCACACGCCACCCTGCCAGCTCTCCCAGTTATGACAACCTTGACCACGGCCCTGACTTCTCCCCAAGGTCTACTGCTGCCATCGGCCACAAATGTCTCAACCTCTGATGCTCTGGACTTGCCAAGCAACTTCTACAACTGGCATTTTCTTTGCATGGCCCCCCAGTTCTGTGTGTATTATCTTGACTTGAAGGAGGAAGGAGATAAAGCTCTTGCTTTCTCTGGCCCAGAGTTACACACAAATAAGAGGCTGAGTGGAAGTAGGAGCCAGGGCTTCTGGAACATTGGCTCTAGGTCAAGACTGCTACATTTACCAAAATGATACAGACAGACAAGCTGGGGGGTGGGGTGGGAGGGGAGGGGTAGGCCAAGTCCTTTTCCCTCGCTGCCAAATTTAGAAGATGCTCCAGAAGCATGTGGGGGTAGCCCTGACTACATACGGTGAAAATACTGAATGCGCAGATTACAATAAAATTGTAATTTAAGCTCCAGAGGGCACACATTCCATTTCACTCCTCTGAGGTACCTCAGGCGCCCAGCACGATCCTTGGCCACAGCAGGCCTTCTCAATACAGTGGGTGCCAGAATGAGCGAGACGCTATGGCTGAGTGGGCCCAGCGACTCAGGTCACGTGAGGGTGAACCACAGCCTGAGCCCACGGAGTCCACTAACAGTGGCTTTCCTGTCCCAGTGGGGATGGCGAGTCAAATATTCAAACACTTCAAGTCCTTCTGTCAAATGCTGTTTCAACCAGTGTAAGGAACTAACTGCCCAGAGAACAGAGAATGTCCTAAAAGCAGGAAAGGTATAAGGAAAGTCCTGAACTAAAAAAAGTCTGCACTCAAAAAAAATTGTAGACTCAGATTCTGTGTCAGTTTAGTGTCTGACTATAGGCAGGCCGTGGGCGAGGCCGACTTCAGGAAACTGAAGCAAACTCCATGCAGTCACTCACATGTCACCTCGACAAGGCTTCCTCCCTGGGGCCAGGCAGAAAGGAACCTTTTCCCAGGACTCCTAAGGCTGCTAAGTAGGTTGTCCTCCCTCCCCCCATCTTCTCCTTCCCTTCCCTTTAATAGGAGTCCTTGACATTGAGACACACAGGTAGGGTCATGTTGACAAGGCTGGTCCCTGTTAAGGATCCTCTCTCCCAGTGGAAAACCTAGTCCCAGGTTACAAGGTGGAGTGGTGTTAACTAGCTTTGGTATTGTCTTTAAAGACTACATTCATTTTATTTTACAGTAAGTTACAATCCTTGTCGAGAATTATAACTTAAGATCTATCAATGAAAGGAGAAGAGTGATATTTTTTTAAAGTTCTTATTGGATAAATGATTTCCTGTATTTGATTCATTTAGCATTTACTGGGTGTGTATCCTGGGATGATGAAGATATTTGGCCTCAAGAAACTGATATAGTAACAAATATTATAATGCCAGTAAGAGACACACAATAATAAAAGATACTTGAAAGTATATAAACATGTCTTCCTCAAACAATCGAGAAAGGTGTCCGGGAAGGCACCCATCCAGGTGGACTGTGCAGGAGGCCATGGGCTCGTGTGTAGACAGGAGGCACCGGGAGGTGCTGTCCAGCAGCAGAGGGCCGCCAGCCTGGCACTGGGTGTGGGGTCGGTGAGCCAGCTGGGCCTGCTGTGTGCCCTGCGTGCAGGTGTCAGGGGTGGGGGCCAAGGCTAGAGAAGGAGAACCCCTCCACAACGAAAGACCTCAGAGTCCAGCCAGCATTCCCTACAGGTGATGGGGATGAAGGGACAGACTGTATGCAGGGACAGATGGGGTCACAACTTTGTCTTAGAAGGTCATGAGGGCAGCAGTGTGAAACACAGGTGTAAGGGAGGTGGAATAAAGGTTTGGGAGCATACTATCCCAAAGGATAAGGGGATTGCTGAGCCAAGGCCTGGGCCTGGCTCAGAGAAGAGAAGAGTTCTGAGAGCTGTGAAGGCCCAGTGAGACCTAGGGAAGATAAACTAGGTCTACTCCAGGTGACCAGACACCTGGACCGTTGAATAGCTGAGCTGAATTAAACGGGTTACCAGGGCCAGGAGCTCAGAAAGCAGTTGTGGCTGACTGGTAAGACCTGGTTTCTGGATTCAATGAGACCGAAAACCTGCTAACTTCCCTACAAAAAATCTGAGGCTACAGGGATTATTGTCACAAGACTAACTGTATTACCCTCGGTAACAGAATTATAGCTAAAATGCTAAATACCAGGTAGCAATTGGTAGGCATGCAATCTCTCTGAGGACAGGCAGCATTTAAACCAAATAAACGTCGGAAGTTACCCAGGAACCTAGTTCCTATAGAAGACCCCAAAGAAATATGGATTCATTTTCCCCTCCAATAAGCTTATAATCGTATTAGGGACCTAAAACACCAGACGTAAATATAAGAAAGGACAGAGAAGATGCTTACTGAAATCCAAGGAGAAATAGGATTCAAATAGGAAGTGGGGAAGAGAAACGTGAAGATCACTTGTAACTGGACCTCATCAGAGGGCACCACCTGACAGCGTACTCTGCTCCCCGCCCCCCACCCCACCAGGGCTGGTTTAACCCCAGCACACAGCCGCTGTGGACCATCACTTAACAGAGCTGGTGTCAGGGAACAAGGACATCCAGGCCTTCTGTTAATGGGAGAGAAAGAACATGACGTACACAAAGGAAACAGAACCAAGACAACTGAATCAGCAGTATCAGGAGACGTTTTCTAATGGGATTTATATGGGCAAAAGGGGAAAGAATGGGGAAAGTTGGCAGGTCTCCATGAGGGGGGTGACAAAGAAGGCAGAACTAAGTAAGGCTCAGGGACCTGAGAAGAATGGGAGCTGCAAGTCTACTCAGGGAAATGAAATAAAAACCATTCTTAACAAGTAAATAAGAACAAATCAACCAAAAGTCTGTCCATGTCCCTGCCCTCCTCTGTCTCCTGAGTCTCCTATCAAGGAGAAAGCCAGCACAAGACAGACTAAGCAGCTCAGGGACAGCAAGCTGCAGGAAGGCAATCTCTTCTGGGGTAAGTGAGGACTGGACGAGGTTGTCAGACAGGCACTCCTGGAGAGGTGGATTCCATGGTTTTATTGCCGAGTGCCTCTTAAGGAAAGGGTGGGCTGCTGTGAACGGGATTTAGTAGATTTGGGTGTTTTCAAATCTGATGTTTTTTTGTTTTTGCCATGAGGGCCATTCACTGTGTCCAAGTTTGCCAATCTCTGAAAGCAGAATAAATATGAAACACCTCAGTAATTATACTCTGAACTCGAGACAAAGGTTCTCCTTGCCCCATTTTGGCTGAACAAACTTCCAAGACCTATGCCAAAGCATTTATCTTATACGAAGACTTATTCTAAAACGTGGCAAAATGAGCTTGGGGAGAATGATTCGATGGCATCTGGTTTATTTTTAATGATAGTGAAAGAGACAGGAGATTTAAACACTATGAATTAACAGTGAGTTGGCCTAGTTGCTATTTAACAAAAGAACTACTTGACAAATCCAAACCTGTCTCAGACTTGTGTGCGTGGTATCTAATCCTGCACGATCCTAAATTCTTGCTGTGTCTCTGCAGTATGTGACAGGACCCAGCTACTGTTGCTCACCTACTGGTCACCTACTGGTCATACAGCACCCCAAAAGTATTCGATCTCCTGTTCTCTTACATCACTACTCTTTGAAAAACATACTTTTTCACTGTTACTGAAGGAACTGCACTGAACAGTCATCCAACTAAAATCCTGTTAGAAAGTAAGTATAAGGTACTGAAGACAATCATTACAAAAGAGCACAGAATGAATAGTTTTCATTTAAGAAGTCGCTACTTTCAATCTTTATGGAGAAAGAGCGATCACTGTAATGTCCCACTTTAAAGGGTCACAAATCATTACAAAAAATGAGTAAGAGGTAGTAAGTACCAACTGCACCAAGGGTGCTTATGATTTTATAGAAGGTGAAACTTGTTATTAATGAGTTCTTCAATAGATGGTTTCTCTTTATGAAATTATTGGAAGAAATAAAATGATTATTATTTTTGGAAAAGACCATAGTCTGAGGTTCAGATTATGCCTTTTCTATTACTTTTGACAAGCTATTAAAATTCATATTCTCTGCTGCAGTTTATCGACTGCTTTGGCAGAATATGCTGTAAAAGGGAAATTACAGAAGAATGTGACTTTCTGTAATAGAAAAGAGGAAGAGAGATCTATCCTTAGAGGACCTAGAATAATATTAAAGATAAAAGGCTGAAACAAACCGCTCATTCTTTTTCTCACTGTTTAGAATAAAATACCATAATTACTTTTCTTATTTCCAAAGAGACTCTTGCACTAATTCCGTCATTGTCAACCCACACAGGAGATGAGGTTAAACCGAACTTAATACTAAACAGACATGTGTGTTATCCAAGCAAAGGAATGTCCACTATTTCACTGCCTTCATCCTTTTTCTCAATAATAGAGCATACTTCCTCCTCGCTCCTTGACAAATACAATTTAGAAGACATTAGCATACAATGAAACGATGTAGCAGTTATGGCTAATGTTTACTGAGCACTTACTATGTGGCATGCACTGATCTAAACACAGATCCTCTAAAAAAATGGGAACTAAATCCTCATGACAGATAATCCTATGGGGTATTAATAGGTATTTCCATTTTACACATCAATAAGGAAACTGAGGCTTAGCAAAATTAAGTGGCCACACTGCTGTTAAGCAGTAAAATCAGATGACAGGATGAATTAAGTATTTGAGAGTAACCATGATTAGGGACAAGAATGAGTTTTCTCCCAGGCTAGAAATATGTTCTTGGTTGGATATTATGGATAGGTGTGGTCTTATCCCACTGCACAGAATTAGCGGAAGGCTCTACAATCGTAGTAGCTGTATCCCTCAATCATTAAGAGTAATCGTTACATATGCTTTATAGTTTTAGGTAGACTTATGCAAACAGATAAACACAAAATAAGACCCAAGAGTCAAATGGACTGTGAAGGTAAGAAACAAGTGTGATGTGGGAAGATACTTCATTTTATGAAAATCTGAAAGATTGCAGTGATTCCCAATGGAGGCACCCCCGGCACTTGCGTGTGTGCAAGTGTGCATGTGTATATCTTGCAGGTATATGTGCACACACAAGCATTTATACAGGGGACAGTTCATTCTTTGTTGTACAGTGCTGTCCCGTGTGTCACATAACACATCTAGCGTCCTTAATCTCCACCCACTAAATACCGTAAGTGCCAATGCTTGTGACCACTCAATATACTTCTGCACATTTTCTGCTGACCTGGAACGAGAATCATTGATTGCTAGATAAAAATACTAAGAGAAGTAACTGACATTAATTGTGCATTGTGAATGAGGTACTCTGCTAAGTGCATTCACACATATTCATTTATTACTCATAAACCCGTATGAGGTAAGTACATATTTTATCTCCATTTTACAAGTGTGGATCTTGAGGCTCAGAGAAAGGTTGAGAAACTCAACCATGGACACACAGACACTTGAAGCCAACAGTCTGGCTCCACAACTACACTTCTCTGGGTTGATCGTTTAAGCCATAAGAGTGTGGTAGGCATGCCTTTCCTTTAAAGGGGTTCAGTCAGAAAATACAAATCCTTGTTAAGCAGGACCCACAGTGTGTATGTCATTATGAACCTGGGATGGAATATTTCGCTGGGTTGGAGGTGAGGGGCCACATGTTCAGTGACTAGTTATATGATGTAGGTATCAAGAGTTGGGCTGGAGAGCTCCTGTGCACAAGTACATATTAGAAGAGCTTTGAGCGACTGTGTGTGTGTGTGTGTGTGTCTTCAGGGAGAAAAGAGTTGTACTATGCTGAGGTTTATGGGTTTTATTTATCACTTCCACAGCGCTTACTATGCACCAGGCACTGCCACAACTGCTTGACAATATCTCATTGTGCAGCAATGTGCACAAGAGGTGATAGGTAGCAGCTGCGCTGGAAGGGGAAAGGTCAGCTTTGATACAGATCTACATCATTTGTGTTGTGGTCTGTTTGAGGCTGGGGGAAGGGTTATGCTAGATGGTTTGTGTGCCACAGATACCGGAGGTGCTGCATGGGCAAGACTGGGTAGTGCAACTCACATGTGCATTTTGTGCATGGCCGGTAGTGAATACTGGAAGAGATCCAAAGGAAGGGGTCCTGGTTGTGCCCTGGGCCTGTGTATGGTGCGTGAAAACGCTGTGGACCGGGGTGCTTTCAGCGTGTAGCGGTATGTGCTCAAAGTGGTGCACAGGAGATGATTCATACAGTGTGCTCGGTAGGGACGGTGACTGGAGAGGAGGGGGGCGCGTCGTGATGTGTGTGGGGAGCGATGCTCAGTACGATTGGAGAGGTGGGCATCGCGCTAGGTGACCCGCGAGTGCTCCTGATGTGGCCCGAAGCGCTGTGTAGGAGGTAGTATAGGGTGGGGGTTGAGGGTGGGGGTTGGAGAGTAGGGGCGAACGCCAGTCCAGAAGCGCCGTAGGGCAGGAAGCTGGATGTGCTGTGAGACACCGCGCCCGCGGAGGAGCTGATGGGCGGTGGGTCTGCGAGTGTGTGCGTGGAACAGCCAGCCCGATTCCTCATCCAGAGCTCCACCGGCCCACGCTCCTCACCACCGCCTCCCGCCAGCCCCTTCCCGTCGCCCAAGGGCGCTCCCTCCACGCGGCCCGGCCCGTCTCACCGGGTGAAGGCGAAGTACATAAGGCTGACGATGGTGAAGCTGAGCAGGGTGATGGTGTGCGGCCGGTAGAAGAAGTCGATGGTGATGTCCTCCACTTGCTGCTCGTTGATCATCCGGAAATGCATCTTGTAGTTCACATCATCTTTGCTCAGGGTCCGACTCCCCACGCAGGACGCCATGGCCCGCCTCCCCGTCCTGCGGCGGCGGCGGTGGTCCCGGCCCGTGGAGGCTGGGACCCCGGAGGTGACGAGCCGCTGCAGGAGGGCAGCGGGACGATGGGGCCGGATCTGGCGCGGAGCAGAGGCTGGAAGCCGAGGGAAGGACAGGCGCGGGAGGGCGGGGTCGCGGCGCCGCCAACGCGGCCTCGGGCGGGGGGGCGCTGCCGGCAGTATCGCCGCCGGCGTTCCGGGAGCCGCATTCTGCGGACTCGTGGCGTCTTCACATTACCAGTGGACGAGGCTTAAGGTAAGTAGCGTGCGGGAGAAGGGAAGCTGTGACCCCGGGCCGGCTCTTTCCCCACCCCGCACGCCGCCAGCTCTCCCCCCGCGCAGCCTCGCAGATGGTCTCGCCCACTCCGGCCGCAGTCCACGTGGGCGAGGGAGCGCGGCGGCGCGGGCCGGCGGGGCTGGCTGAGTGGCGGCCGTGAGACGCTGCGGGACTGTCCGCCGGGCCGGGCCAGCCTGGCGGCACCCCCCCCCCCAAACAAACCGGGAGTGTGCGCCTCGCCACAGGTAAAGCGGGAGCCGTCGGAGCGCTCGGGGCGCGCTCCCGGTGGGATTCGGGTCCGGACCCACCCACGTCCAGGCCGGCCCGGGCCTCATGGCTCCCGGGTCCCCGCGGCCCATTCGGGGCGATTAGTTTAGTTTTGTTTTTTTCTCTGGCCGACGAGACGAAAACGCAACCATGCTTGTTTATTAGCGCCTTTTGCGGAGGGCGCGGAAGGAAGCCTAGCGTGGCGGCTGGCTTCCTGCGGAAGTTCGCTTTGGGGACTTGTTAAAATGGCCTAGGAGGGGCGTGTAGCATTCACGAGGGGCCCCTGATTACGAAGCCATCTTCTCAACACCTCCTTTCATCCCCTGACTTCACTTAGCCTTACAGAGTTAGAAATCTTGAACCCTGGGAAAACAGTACTTCAGTGACAATTCCTTTTCTTAGCGAAGAATTAGAGCAAGTCCTGGTATATGATATTTTAATGCAGAATCCTTTAGGGCTTTTTTCTTGAATCTTCCTGAGGGAGTCGTGTTAGATTTACTGTTAGCACCACGCAGGGCCTTTGTGCACGTTGCAAGTGCTTTATCCGCATTTGAATACTGAGTAGAGGAATTAATCATAGTTGCAACTGATTCATTTCCATCCAACAGACATTGGAGCAATGCAAGTCTCTGGGCTAATGGGGAATAGTCACTGGGAGGGTGGGTCCAGAGATAGGACCCAGCCCTGGTCCAGTGAACGAACAATTCATCAATTGTTAAGAGGTACATACAGCAATGAAATGATGATGTAGAGAGGATACTGCACTTGTAAATACAAACAGGATAAACATTAGTTGAATGCATAAAGGTCATTAAATGAATATGGATGGAATTCAAAAGTTAATTTGAGCTTTATGGGACGAGTATTAATTTGAGCCTGGAAAGGCTTTACAGTGAATGTGGGATTTCAGAAGTTTGCTTTGAAGTAGGGTGAAATATTTAGATAAACTTAGAAGTCAAAATATTTTAAAGCTGATAGGGACCTTAAGAATCACATTATTGTATCCATAACCTTTTCAAAAAATTGTTATTTTTTTAAACAATTTTTTTCTTTTTTCTTTTTTTAAATTTTTTTAGTTATGTTAATCACCATACATTACATTACATCATTACATTACATCATTACATCATTAATCATTAATGTTTACATTACATCATTAATTTTTGATATAGTGTTCCATGATTCATTGTTTGTGCATAACACCCAGTGCTCCTCGCAGAACGTGCCCTCTTTAATACCCATCACCAGGCTAACACATCCCCCCACCCCCCTCCCCTCTAGAACCCTCAGTTTGTTTTTCAGAGTCCATCATCTCTCATTGTTCGTCTCCCCCCTCCGATTTACCCCCCTTAAACAATTTATTATTTATTTATTTATTTTAAAGATTTTATTTATTTGACAGAGAGAGACACAGCGAGAGAGGGAACACAAGCAGGGGGGAGTGGGAGAGGGAGAAGCAGGCTTCCCGCCAAGCAGGGAGCCCGATGCGAGCTTTATCCCAGGATCCTGGGATCATGACCTGAGCCGAAGGCAGACGCTTAATGACTGAGCCACCAAGGCGCCCCCAAAAATTGTTATTTCAAGAATAGTTATTGAACCCCCATCATGGGCCTGCAGTGTGCCCACCACCACAAGTAATAGTCTTGTCAACAAGCACAACTGAGGTCTTCTGGCTTCCAATTTACTCCCTTCTGACTTTGTGCAGAGAATGAATGTTGTAGGTTTGAGGGAAAACCTGACAGATTTGGTGGGTCATTTCCTGCCAGAATTTAACAAAAAGCACCTAGCCCATAAGCCTGGTGTGCCGACCTATTTCCTTTCTAAAATCATTTCAGAATGACAGTGAGACTTTCACTTTTGTAAAGCTCTTTCAGGAGATTTCCCTAAATTACAGATCTCCAGGAGGAGGTTAGACTTTCAATATCTGTCTAATTGTGAGCATAAAACAAGCTGAATTCCAATATGTAGAAAAACAAATAAAAACGTTGTATACTACAGTTAATTCAGAATTCATTTATATATGGATGTGTAATCAATAATAATACTAATGGCTAACATTTGTTGAGGATTTTCCGTATGCTGGACTCCATGCCGTGTGTTATATGGATTATCTTATTTAACATAAAATTATATGCATCAAATCTACTCTTCTGATTAAGCTGTCTAAATATAAAATTTCTTCATAATCCTGGAGCTTAAAATATTAACAGCCTTTCCTTATAAAAATCTTTTTAAAAACAACTATTTTTGGTCAAAATATTCATGTATTCTTTACTGGTTGCTTATGTATTTCTGTCACTTCATTTTGCTTGCTAGTTTTGACCTTTTGTTTTTGAAGGCTTCTCTTTTTCTTTTTTTCTACAGCCAAAAAGCAGAATTTGACAAAATTGGTTTTGTTCAATGCCCTTTTGAGGAACAGCTTTATATGAAATAATCAACAGTGTTCAGCCCTGAGGATTAACCAAGAAACAATCTTCTAGATAACAGTGATGATATTTAGGACAGTGATAATTCATTTAGGACAAAGTAGATTTCTTCTTGTTTTTTAGTTTGTGAGTAATGCATAAACAATGCATTTGCATAATTCAGTGTCTTGGATCAACAATCTGCTTCTTCAAACCAATGTCCTTCAAACCAAATTTCAAGAACACTTAATTGCATCACCTTATTTCCTTTAAATATTAAATTAACAGATTATTGGGTTCAGCTGTAATTTAAACATTTACAGATTTTCGTTTTAAATGGTTTTCTTATACTAGTGGTTTTGCTTTTTTTTTATATTGTAAAGCAGTTGTTATTTTTCCAGTTCAGAAGTTTCTGTCTTTTGGTTTGTAACTGGGACTGTCTTGTTTTTGGCTTTTCCTGTGCTTAAGTAACATGTGACTGCTCTAATCATCTAAGTCTATTAAACATTTTTTAATTAGAAAAAAGATTTTCCAGTTTATCATTTTGTTGTTTGAGTACTGTTCTAAACATTTAAGTCAAGTAAGTTTCTCTTTTTTGGTGGTTATATATTTCCTTTGTAGGCTACTTTAAGAAAAATGGCTTTGTCAGCCCAACAGATACCCAGATGGTTCAATTCAGTTAAATTGAGTAGCTTCATTACAGCTACACAATGCGGAAAACATTTCCAGAGACCAGGAAGAATGTTGTTGCATGGCTTTTCTGCTCAGCCACAGATGTCCTCTGACAATTGCTTTCGCCAGTGGGGATTCAAGACTTATAGGACTTCCTCCTTATGGAATAGTTCCCAGTCTACCAACTCAAGTAGGCAAGAGATTGGTTCTGCCCAAAGTACTCTGCTTCCTTCCATGAATGAACAGACACAGAAGACACAAAAAATACCCAACTTTGATTCTGAGCTGTCTCTAGAAGGTAATTCTGAACTTCCAGAAGAGTCCCCTCTGCCCCACTTTGGTAGTTTGAACAGGTTAACTGTTTATAGTCTGTTAGCCTATTTCAGGTCATACTTTATACCAAGTAAGAAAAAGAACAATGCCAGTTCTATTCATTTACTTACTTGACTGAGAAAAAAGGTTTGTAGATTAATATATATATAATATTATATTCTAGATATATGTGTAACAGTTGCTTTTTAAATACTTTATTATTTAAATTTATAAAAAATTCTCAGGTGGTAGTTAGTTACTAGGGTGTAATTTATTCTAATATGATATTCCTGATTAGGATATAATTTTATCCAAGTAAAATTCATCAGTTTTGAGTGTAGAGTTTTATGAATTTTGACAAACACATCTAGTAGTGTAACAGCCTCCACAATTAACAAACTGAAAAGAACACAAATAGAACACCCCAAAAAGCTCCCTTGTCACTTTTTAAGTCAGTCCTCCCTCTCCTATGCTTCCTATTCTGGGAATATTCCCGTGCAAGGAATATTTCACCACAATGAGGGAATATTAGGTTAAGTAGAATATGAAAGACAGCAGGGTCAAGGAGGGCAGAGGAAAGACTGGCTATAAGAAATAAAGGGTAGTTATGAGAAGCAAAAAATAGAACAAAAAAAATCATAGTCTTGATTCTTTAGCTTAAGGTAGGTTACAGTTCCCAGTGTCTCCCATTACGCATTTGGTTTAAACAAAACAAAATCTCAGAATCAGGGCTGTGCTAGAGAGGGTCATGTCCATAGTGAAGGACTACAGGTGGTAGAAACAATCACAGAAGTCTTTTTAAAGACGTACTTGAGAATAACTTGGAGGAAAGGAGATTCCATCAAAAGACATTTCAGGATTGAATTGACTCTAACTCATACAAATCAGGCTGATAGAATATGTTGTACTTTGGGCCAGTTTAACAAGCTATGGTAGAATCTATCTCAAAATGTACTGGAAGGTCGATTGATTTTTAGCATTCTTACCTGTTGATTAAAAGTGAGCTAAAAGGAATTTTGTGTAGGACCTCCTCCTTATGAATAGAAACTTACCAACAGATTGCTTATCTTGGAGGAACAGTGGTTGATTTCTCTAAATAGTCTTAGCCTTACCTCTTAGAGGGTAGAAAATATTTGAACTTGTCAGATATTTAGTTCTGAAATGATCCCAAGATTTAAAAAAGAAGCAAACTAGGGAAGAGGTTTCGCTTTAGGTGTACAGACTGGAGAGCTGACCGCCCCTGTCTTTCTATATGGCTGGCTTCAAAGCACTGGACGACCTGCCTCCGGTGTCTCCGTTGCAGCCGGTTTCCGAGGAGGAGGCCATTCAGATTATCGCAGACCCTCCACTGCCCCCAGATACGTTCACGCTTCGAGACTACGTAGATCATTCTGAGACTCTGCAGAAGTTAGTGCTTCTGGGTAAGTGTAAGTCTCACCAACCTACAGGTACTTCTTCAGTGTATTCCTCATTTGCTTTTTTGCCTTACATTGTTCAGATCAGCACTTTTAATCTTTATCGAGATGAACAGAAGTCAAATAGTGTGAAAAAAGCTTCTAGTGAAAAACCGTACTCTGCTTCATCCTTCCTGACCTTCATGCTATTCCCCAGAGGTGTCTCCTTAACTTTTACAGCTCTTTCTGTTTGTAGTTAATCTCTGTTTATGTCATTGTTTATAGTGCTGTTTGGTTCAACAGTTTTAGACATTGGTTGATCTCTTGTATGTATACACATACTTTCTCCCTATTCAGTTTGCCCAGTATAGTTATGGTGACGATTTTTAGATGAATCATCAGTCAGCGATTATATTATGACTGTAAATATAGCTTGCTGCTCTCTGGGATTGTTTTCATTTTTCCATAGTTGTTAATAGTTCTTGTTTTTCCTTTGATTAGTTTTCTTTATTTCTCGGGCCAAATTTTCTCACACCTTCCAGCAGCCTGTCAGGACAGTGTTTCCTGCAGTAAACCCTACCAGATGAGGAATTCCTTCCTTTTCCCCACCACCCCCTGCCCTTCCTCCTGGAGCCCACTGTCCCCCTACTGTGGATGGTTTCTGTCTAGGCCTGCTCCATAACTATTTTAGCTTGTTGGCTGGGAGGACGCACTGGGGTCTGGATAGTTGAAGACAGCCAGGGGATCTCACCGCAGACTTTTTACTTAGTCCTCTTCTGTTCAGTCCAGCACCTTATTGCAGCCATCTGCTTCTCTCATTATCCCTAGCTCTGGCACATCTCTGATTTCATTTTCCCAGATGATAAACCTCCTTTCTCCCCAGGGGATTGAGAGGAACAGGGTAGGTAAGGGATTCTCTCTCAAATTCATCTGCTTCTCTCATTCTCCAGTCACTGCCATACTTTAGGCTCTTATTTTTCACTGGAAAGTCAGGAGCTTCCTAACTTGATAGCCATCTTATCAGCAACATTGCTCTGATGATCTCTCAAATATCAGTTCTCTTTCTAAAATGCCAATCTGACTATGTCAGTGACCTGTTGGAAATCCTTCAAAGCCTCCCCGGGATGTCAGCGCTCTGCCTAATCTGGCCCCTACTTACCTTTTCAGCTTTACTCCTTGCCCCTTCTCTCCTTTGGTTTGGCCAGCTCTGACCACTGGAAAGCTTAGTTCAAGTTCTTTGGTGGCCCTCCTCTGGACCCTCGCATCACCCCGGCTTAGTTCCATTCTAGCACTAATAACAGCATTACAGTTGTTTACTTCCCTGTTCCTGTGCAAGTTACACAAATGTGCAGGTAATGGCCTTTGTTCTCAAGAAGCTTCAAGTCTCAGAAGTATCTAAATATACATATATAAAAATAACTGGACTGCAAGGATGAAAGGTAAAGTGAGAAGTGCTACTTAAGACATACAAACAAAGTGTTCTGCGGCTTCAAAGGGGAGAGAAAGATGACATCTGCTACAAAGAGGAGAGCCAGTCACCTTCCTTCTAGAACAGCTTCCCCAGCCTTATGATAGGTGCCAGGGCTAATACAAGATAAACAGAAGACGTGGCCCTTGCCTTTAAATAATTTACAGCATACTTAAGAGTTTTGGAATATATGTTGCAGCCGTGCCTTCTCTGTATGTTGATATGTCAACAGCACATCTTGGAAGTAACAAGTGACAGTACCGCGGAGGAGCCGTGATTGCCTTGTCAGATAGTATTTTTGAGGACCCGTGTGTCCCCGTGCCTGTCTGCTTCTCAGATCTGTTTTCTGCCCTACTCTGCCTATTCTCTGTCCCAGGAGGCCAGTCTCCATGCACTAGAGCTTCTTTGCCAGCTGGAAAGCTGGGCAGCTTCAGCCAGTGGGAGGCACTTGCAGGAGGAGAGGGAAGGCAGGTGGGAGTATATTTTTTTCCCTGTTCCTTCCCTGCTTTGGGTCCCGTAACTGCCTCGCTCCATGACAACAGCGCCTCCTGAGCAGCCCTTTCTTAATAGCTTGCAGTTCCCTCTGGGTTCAGGGAATATTTTTTGCTCCCTGTCTGTTGAGCACTAGGGGTGCCCTTGTTCGCTCCCTCATCTGTCACACCATTGTGTAAAGACCCTTCATTAAAGTTCTTTTTGTTCGCACTTTCTAGGGCAATATCTGCTGCCTGCCAGACCTTGATGAATACACTAGATATGTGTAACCATAACTGAATACAGTGGTAATAATTGTAGTTACTGAATGGATAAAAGCAACTCAGACTGCGGTCACCCAGAAGTTAGAGGCGTGTGTTACTCATTTGTTATATCCCCAGAGCCTACCAGAAGTGCCTGGTCCATAGTGGGAATTCAGTGACTATTTTTTCAAGTTAATCTTGAGTAAGCCCAAGTGATTTGTGCTGACAGCAGTGTGCTCTCCTGATGAGATTCTGCTCTCCTATTGCTGTTAAAAGGCAGCTTTTCAGGATTTCTGTTTGAGCGCAGTCAGTGTGTGACGGCTCATGCTGAGCAAGGCACTTCAGCACAGGTCAGCTGTAAGAGTAAGTTCAGTTCCAAGTCTGAACCCTATATGTTATTTTCAAAGCACCCCTTCCTACATTTATCACAGAGATTTGGAACTAGTTTCTGTCTTGTTTATGTATCCATCCACTAATTTATTTTTATTAGTATTATTTTAAAATTAGAATTTCAACTAGTTGTTAATAATGCAAGTACTATAAGGGAAAGAGCTCTCACCTTCTCTACATACCCTTTTCCACTTTCCAGAGGTAACCCTATCACCAATTTGTTGAATAGCTTTCCCCACCTTTCCTATGCAAATATCTTTATTACAGAAAGCCATACATGGGTTTTATATTTTTATGTAGTCATGCTTAATATTTTTTAAACTGTTTTCTTCTAGTAGTTTTAGAGTTAGTACACATTTAGATGCTTCATCTTTTGTGTAAGATATAGAAGGAACTTTTTTTATTTAAGTAAAATTGACATGTAGTTTCAGATACACAACATAGTGATTCAATAGTTCTGTATGTTACATCATGCTCACCGTGATAAGTGTAGCAATAGAAACAATTATTTTTCACACGTATAGCTAGTGGTCTCATTATATTGTAATGAATAGTGTATCTTTTCACCATTAATTTGAAATGCCATTATTATTGTATGCTAATTTTTTATTTTATTCATTTAGTTGATCCTGTCTCTGTTTCTGGTCTTCATTCTGTGTGTGTGTTTGTGTAATCTGTTTTTCTGGTCATGATCATCTTATATCAATGCCTGTTTAATATCAAGAAATTTGGGCTTAGAATTATGTTTGGATATAATAATATATGAAATTACTTATTTTTCTTGTTATGTACACCATTAAAGAAAGAATGTTTTTATTTCATTGCTTTTATATTTAAGACTTGAAAGTTGCATCTGGAAATCAGTTTGAGAGTTATTTTTCATCTGAAGAAATATTTTTAAAAATATAAAATTTTAAGTCTAACCTTAAGGTTTTAGATTATCTTCAAATGTTTACTCTCAATGTAAAGAAGAGGCTTTCCTGTCCATGCTTATTTTTTTAATCAGATAAAAAGAAAAATATGAGAGAATAAAACACTCAGTTGGTTTTTTGTGTGTTTTTTTTTTTTAAGATTTTATTTATTTGACAGAGAGAGAGCACAAGTAGGCAGAGTGGCAGGCAGAGGGAGAGGGAGAAGCAGGCTCTCGCTGAGCAGGGAGCCCGATGCGGGGCTCGATCCCAGGACCCTGGGATCATGATCTGAGCCGAAGGCAGCCGCCCAACCGACTGAGCCACCCAGGCACCCCAAAACGCTCAGTTTTAATGAGAATTTTGAATTACAGGTTACTTTGATTCCTTGCCTAATTAACATTGCCATCTAATTATATCCATAACCAGAGAATACTTTAAAGTAACAACTTGCTTTCTCCCTCTTCTTTCTTTCTCCTATGCCTTGTCTCACTTACTTAGACTAATTAAGATTATAAGGATACGTGAAGGTCAAAGGTTATATACTTTCTGCTTTGTTGTATATTTGAGGGCTGTATATGCTCACCTGTTCTCACACAGACATTTTTGTGCTCCTTAGAGGTACTTGTCTCCATGCAGAAGACCTGGAGATTACAATGAGTAAGACATAGGGCTATTTTTATTCCTCCCCCCAACCCGGAGGAGATCATAAACATATTTCGAAAATAATACTTACAACTAAGGAAATAACAAATGTCAAAGTAACAATTTATTTAAAGGGTTTGTTACACTGTAGAATTGCCAGTTAAGCAATTACTGTGGAGATCAGTAGGAGCGCATAAGCATTATTCAAACAATATTCAAGAACCATAGATAAAGATGATGATCCTAGCTAGGTCACTATGACTTGGTGAATTTGTTTCAGGTAGAAATTTAACCCTGAATGAATTGTTTTCCTCTATATGTGACTTTGACATAAGTACTATGTTTTCATTTTAATTTAATTTTATTTCTGCAACTAGTTTAGTTTAAATATATTTAGAAGTTTCTATTGGCCTGTCTCAGTTCTCTTTTGGACAGGTTGTTGATCTGCATCAGTAATTCCTTGTGTTTTTATGTATGAAGTTTAATGACCTAGCTAAACAGTTATCTTCAAACAGTATTTGTAATTTATTATAGGAGTGGATCTCTCGAAGATAGAAAAACATCCAGATGCAGCCAACCTCCTTCTGCGACTGGATTTTGAAAAAGACATTAAGCAAATACTCATGTTTCTTAAAGATTTAGGTATAGAGGATAACCAGCTGGGAACATACCTGACTAAAAACTATGCTATTTTCTCCGAAGACCTTGAAAATCTTAAGACCAGGTAGGGCTTTTACAGTGATTTTTCACATAACCCAAGAAGTGGTTATGAAGAAAATATATGTCTAAGTTATTTTTAAGTTTAGCTGCATAAGGATTGGCTGATAATGAACATGAATGTTATTATTATTATTATTTTTTTTTGGTTACGGACTTTCTTTGATCAAGATTAAGTATCTAAAACAGTTCTTTTATTTGACTTCTCATTTTTATGTGTTCAACTAACTGCTAAGTCAACACTCAACAGGTTCTCTTCAGAAACTGGAATAAAAAAAATTTTTTAATCCATCAACACATGGCTAAATTACCTGAGAGTGCACGTAGAGTTATGAAAGCCTGAACTTTTGTGGGTTTTAATTTTCTGGGCAGTTTTTGATGGTAGACATCTGATATCCTCTTGGCACATTATTGTATCATTTGCTTAATCATTTCCGTAAGCTGGCTATTTTGGTTGTTCCTTTTTTTCTTCTTTAAAAAGCACTTCCGTAAACATCTTTGTACTTCATTCAGCATTCAAAGAATTTATTAAATCTGTGAGAATCAATACAATGAGATGAGATAGTATTGATCTGTGAGATAAGAACCCTGCTAGGCACTGGGAACACCACAGAGAACAAGACAGAGCCCCTGTCCCTAAGTTCACCTTTTGAATTTATCATCCTCCCTACTTCGCACCTAAGTCTTTCCTGTATCCCC
This sequence comes from Eumetopias jubatus, assembly GCF_037043125.1. Lineage (NCBI taxonomy): Eukaryota > Metazoa > Chordata > Mammalia > Carnivora > Otariidae > Eumetopias > Eumetopias jubatus. The sequence goes on from NW_028274810.1 coordinate 147,501,350, forward strand.
AGATTCACTGAATAGGAGCACTGTTCACCTTGTTGCCCAAATCAGAAACATTAGTGTTAACTTTGGCTTCTCTTCTTATAGTATCCACATCTAGTAAATCAACTGTCAATTCTTTTTTAATCTCTCAAATCAGTCAGTGTATTTCTCTGAATCTTCACTGTGAAGATCACCTTGGGTCCCCATTTCACATGAAGACTGTTGTAACAGTCTCCTGACTGGTCTGCCTCTGGTCTTCATCCCCAGATTATTCTTACTCTGATGGTGAGCCTCACTGCATTTCAGAGGACTTCACAGTTCCTTGAACAACATCAGAGTCCAATGCCTTGTCTGAATTAGGAAAAAGAACTAAACAAAAAACTGGATTCCGTACATTGAACAGTTGGAGCTCCTGTATATGCAAGGCACTGAGCTAGACTTGAACTCAAGCTAGACTTGAACCACTGAGCTAGACTTGAACAGTTGGAGCTCCTGTATATGCAAGGCACTGAGCTAGACTTGAACGTGCACACCCTCTCTCTTCATGGGACTTACCTTCTGGTATAATATAGACAGACTATTACAGCGGAGAGAACGAATGATTCTAGGAAACCCAGTCTGACATATCCAGCTCTGCTTCTCCTGACTGTCTGGAACACTGATCCCTCCCCATTCAAAAACCAGTTTGCCCTATTGTTCAAGATTTATTCAAAGGAAATGTGCATACCAGGAGGTGGGGATTATTGGGAGCCATTTCAGAGACTGCCTACTATGCTGATATTATTTTTTTAAATTGAAGTATAGTTGACATACAATGTTGAATCAGTGATTCAACAAGTCTCTACAAGGCTATCTGTTATGCTTTGCTTACCACATGTGTAGCTACCATCTGTCACCATACAGCACTATTTCAGTATCACTGACTATTGCACCACTATTATTAATATCCCCATTTTCCAGGGGAGACACAGAAAGTTTTAATAATTTGCCCAAGATTACGCGGATAGTGTGAGTGACAGAGCTGGATTCAGGCCCACTTAGTCTATAACTGCGGAGTCCTCGCTGCTGGCCCATGCTGTCTCCCTACTCTTCATTTTGTAAAGGAAACCTGAGTTTAAAAGAAGCTGAAGTTACTTGCTCAAGATCACACATGCTCCTAACAACGAGAGGATATTCTCTCATGGACAGCATAGTCTAATGGTTCCTAAACTCTGGAGCATTATTTTAATTACTTGGAATTTTTTAATAGGTTTATCCACATACAGCAAAAAATAAGCTACTGTAAGAGGCAAGAGTATGATAATCTTTAATTGAACTTAGCTTTTGTCTCTGGTATGTACAGTAGTCTTATTTCTAGGATTTCTGTAATAGCATTGATTTCATATACTTGTTTTCCTTTGAAGAAAATTTCAAATGTTTAAAATTATTTGGTTCTTTGTAAGAATTTTCAAATGAATAACCTGCATTTAATTATTTAAATTTTTTTTGGCTGGGCCTTATATCTTAGTTTCTTATTAGAAAAATTATCACAAGGTATGGGAGCCTGGGAGGCTCAGTTGGTTAAGCGACTGCCTTCGGCTCAGATCATGATCCTGGAGTCCTGGGATCGAGTCCCGCATCAGGCTCCCTGCTCAGCGGGGAGTCTACTCCTCCCTCTGACTCCCCCCTCTCGTGCTCTCTCTATCTATCTCATTCTCTCACTCAAATAAATAAATAAAATCTTTTTTAAAAAAAAAAGAAAAAAGTTATCACAAGGTAGACAACAGTTTTGACAATGTTTTAGTCAGATATTGATTTTTGCTGTGACCGAAAAAAAGGGGGGGACAAAAAGTAATCCTCCTTCCCACCTACTTATATTTGTCCCTCATTAACTTTCTGAGACCCATCTGTGGAGGCAGCTACTAGATCAGGTTTTTTGTTTGACCTGCTAAGAATGTTCTGTCATACATTAGCATATGTGTATATCTGTGTACAAATACACATGAACCCACATACATACAACTGGTAGCATTTATACATACTACTCTGCACCCCACTTTCTTACCTTAACTGTATGTTAGAGATAGTTTTGTACTGGGACTTCCCCTTTTTTTAATGCTAGTTTAGTTCATACTGTGGATCATCCAGTCCCTCACGATAAACATGGTGCTTGATTCCAGTCACTGCTACCACAACAAGGCTGCAGTGACTCTCCATATGTGTGTGTGTGTGTGTGTGTGTGTGTGTGTGTGTGTGTGTGTGTGTGTGTGTGTGTGTGTGTGTGTATATATATATATCATTTTGCACATACTGCTATATATCTGTAGGACGGATTTCTAGAAGTGGAATTGCTAGGTGAAAGGGTATGTGCATTTATAATCTTAATAGATATCGACAAGTTGTCCTTTGTTATGTGGTTTTCCAGTTTATGGTCCCACTAACGTCATACAGAAGTGCCCGTTTCTCTGTTACCCTCACTAATACAGAGTCATCAAACTTTATGGTTTCAGTTCATTTTATAGATAAAAACAATGCCTCAGTGTTGTTTCAGAAATGACATTTGGAGGATCTTTTCCTATGTTGAATTTCTATTTACATCGCCTTTTCTATAAATCACATAGATCCTTTGCCATTTTAAAATTAAGTCTTTTTCTTTCTTTTGTAAGCATTCTTCTATATTTTAACAAAATTAGTTATTTCCCTGTGACATGTTGTAAATACTTGTCACTTGTTTTGACTTTGTCGATGCTTGGGCCGGGGAGGGGGGGGTGCCTTGCATTTTAAGTTTTTATGTAGTTAAATTTATTGGTCTTTTCTCTCATATCCTCTAAGGGAGTCCCTTAAAGGAGTAGTCGTCACTTATAAAATATAAGCTCTAGTGGTGCATGGTATAGAAATCTCATAGGCATGCCTGAGTTCAAATCTCAGCTTGGTCATTAATTAGCTGGTGGTCTAAGAGGAGTTATTTAACTTCTCTGAATCTGTGTTTCTTCAGATACAATGTGGGAAATTTACCTGGTTCACAGGTTTTTGTTTCTTGTTTTATATTTGGTCAGAATTAAACAAGATAGTGTCCTGGTATATTTTAGGCATTTAATAAAACTGCCTTTTACTATGTTTGTAAGTTTTTAAAAATCAATAATGTTATTTCATAGTCAAACTTTCTGTATTTTACTACCATATTTTGGGTCCCAGAAACTTAGCAGGAAATTTCACAGTTGTTAACAAAATGCATAATGGAAATCATAGTAAAAATTATTTATGAATATACATACTCAGTAAATTTGATAAACCAAAAAATTCCTCTCTCGACTTCTGCCATGCTTGAGGGTCTTTATAAAAAGAGTTTGGAATCTCTTATTTTCTTAATTTATGGATTTATGTTCTTAGCAAAGAATTCTTAAACAGAAGCTATTTGATTTTTTTCTACCAAGTAATAAAATAAGTCAGATTAACTGAAAAGAGAATCTGTTAGTAGATTTCAGAATTATTTGGTTTCTAAGTAGAAATGGGAACCATTCTAGCGTTGGATGGGGGCTTATTTTGCTTTAACCATATTTGGGCCATTATTATAGAATGTTTTTACTTATCCTTTTTTTTCGTTTGTTACTTTGGAAAGTAGCATGACATTAGGAAATGTTAATCGTATGTACATGTATTTTTTGTTTGTTTCTCTAGAGTGGCTTATCTACAGTCAAAAAATTTCAGTAAGGCACATATTGCACAGATGGTCAGAAATGCGCCATTTTTGCTGAGTTTTTCAGTGGAAAGATTGGATAACAGATTGGGATTTTTTCAGAAAGAACTTGAACTTAGCGTGAAGAAGGTAAAGAAAAGAGGAGAATTTATATATTTCCATGTGAGCTACATTTAGTAACCTAAATCTCACGTTTCTCACAGATGCCTGGCCCATATGAATTCTGTAAATGCCTGGTATTTTTGTATAAGAATGAATTACCCTACTAGGTTAAATGTGTAACTGTATCATTGTATAATATTCCATCAAGTTGGTGCCTTAAGTTTTGTTTTCAGTTTTTTTTTTCCCCCCTCAAACAGTATTAAGTTTATGTATTTTCAGGGTTCCTAGCTCATATTTTGATTTTCAGTTTTGTGTTCCTAGTAATGCCTTGTTTTCCCAAACTAGTTGAATGTGCATGTATAGTAATAATAGATTGTTTTATAACTGTAGACTAGAGATCTGGTAGTTCGTCTCCCAAGGCTACTAACTGGAAGTCTGGAGCCCGTGAAAGAAAACATGAAGGTAGGTCGACTTTAAGATTTTCAGAAATCAGCTTCTTTCTTTTAAGTGCTTAAGAGGAGGATAGATTTTGCTACTGTCTTCTTAAAGAACACTAGATTGTGAAAGAAGTGATTTCTAAAAAGATGGACATAGGAAATGATAAAATAAATAGCAAGCAGTTTATTCTAGTTAATATGTTCACACATTGAGCAGGTGTTACATGTGTAAATCGCCTTGTAGACCCCGATACCGGTAATCCTAGAATAATGCATTAGGTATCTGGGCGATGCCTGGAAACCGCGTCTGTTGCCAGTGTGAGACTCCAGGTTTATGTCACCTCGGTGGGAGATGAGATTTGGAGGCTGGATCCAGAAGACTTCTGTGAAGAGACTAGTGGCCAGCACATTGCTCTCCTTAGAACTGTGCCCACTGCCCGCTCTAGTTCTATCACAGGACATACCAGACACTTGTTACTGTCCTTCCTCCAAGCGAGTAGTATAAAGCCAAAGGCAGCTGACTAGTTAGTATACAAAGCTGTAGGAGTACTTGAAATTATGATAGAAGGCCTGTTTTTCTGAGGTGCTTAAAGTGTTTCATGTCCAGTTGTTGAAGAAATTTTTGTTGAGCACCTGCCCATGCACTGTGCTAGGAAGAGAGTCCCTGCTCTCATGGGGCTCATAATCTAGTGGGGGCATAGCCTGCAGAGTAATAAGAACAGTGGATTGGTAGGGGAGCAGAGGACCTAACACACATTGGGGGTATTTAGTTTTACCATCTCTGTCTGGAATTTTGACGTGGTTTTTCCAGATAACATGTATGTGAGTGTGCTTGGGAGCAGAGGCTCCAAAAACACGTTGAAAATCTTAACTGCTGGTCTGTGGTGTAGGGCCCAGACAGATAGCCTGACCAGGCCTTCCACATCCACCATGATTCTGTTTCATCGTTATGATAGCTCCTTTTGGTGATCTTCATGGTGATCACCATGCTGTGAGAGTTCCTCTCAGGAGAAGGGCTTGAAATTCAGGATACCCCAGAAGCAGGAAGCTATGGACCCTTGAGGGCATTGGCATAGCTGTCTCCAGATTTTAATGTCCTCATTTCAGATTTTAAAATAATCAGTGTGTCCTCTGTCATATTAGCAAAGTAACTGTTTCCATTTGTGATTCAAGCAACTCTACTTTGTTTTAGGTTTATCATCTTGAACTAGGTTTTAAACATAATGAAATTCAACATATGATCACCAAAGTCCCAAAGATGTTGACTGCAAATAAAAGGAAACTTACCGAGACTTTTGACTATGTGCACAATGTGATGAGCATTCCCCACCACCTCATCGTCAGGTTCCCACAGGTAACAAGTGCACAACTCTCTCTGGAAGTTCTCATTGCCCTTCGTCCAGAACTGCTCTGTGTGCATAGTGCTGTTCTGCTGCAAAAATGATTTGCTGTTTGGGAAGGAATTGGACCAATATATTCTGGTTCTGAGACTGATAGTTGTAGTAAGGTCATATTTCTTTTGCCCATCTTTTAAATCAAGAACACATCTAGCAAACGAAGTTGAGGGATCACTTGTGAAAAGTTTACAACTTCTAGGGCACACATGTACATGTCCATAGGAGACACAAGGGACGAGTCTGTTCCCTATAGTTGTTACCTATTGCTCATCCTGCCTGTTGGAATCTAACGTATTCCCAATTTTGTTTTTCTCCCATCTAAATTAGAAAAGACCACTTCCCTTAAAGGTCCTTTCAATTCTACGTGTACTTTTTATTCACACTGTATCTAAATCCATTAGTTAGGGGCACCTGGGTGGCTCAGTCACTTAAAGTGTCTGACTCTTGGTTTCAGCTCAGGTCATCATCTCATGGGTCCTGAGATTGAGCCCCATGGTGGGCTCTGCAGTCAGTGGGGAATCTGCTTGGGATTCTCTCCTGCCCCTCTCCCCAGTCGTGTGGTCTCTCTAAATAATTGGAATAAATAAATGAATGAATAAATGAATGAATGAATGAATGAATAAATCCATTAGTTAATGAGCCATATTGTAATGATCTCCTACAAAAGCATAAAACACTTCTAGTTTGCCATTGTGCCAAAGCCATATTTATGTTTTCCAAGCTAATGAGACTTTCCTCTTCTTTAGCAAGTGACATTATCTGCTTGTCCACAAGAATGTTAACTCTTTAAAAGCAGCGATCCTGTCGGATTTATACACTGCTGGATTCCCGGTGCCTGGAACTATCGGGACATTTAGTAGGCACTAGATAAGTATTTGCTGAACAAATGAATGATTGAATTTCATCAAAGTCATCCTTTCTTTCCTGTTTGCCATGTGAATAGACACTCCATATTCACTGGATAAATGAAAGATTGAATTTCATTAGAGTGATCCCCCTACGCTGTTGCTACATGTGTTCTTGATATAAAGATAGGCAAAAGAAATACGGCTTTAATATAACTCAGAACTAGATTGCATTTGGTACAATTCCTTCACAAATAGCAGTGTTTATTTACCTATCATACTTCACTATGAATGGGCCCTTAATAGAGAGTTTTTCTGTTTCATCAAATGTGTATGTATTCATTACTAAAAGTGCAGGGGTACAAATTTGGCTTATTGGAACAATTGTAAAGTAAGTGGTCTTCAACTAAAAAGCAGTAACAGTTAGTTTTCCCCTGGGCTGTTAGATAATTCAGTGACAGAGTATGATAAAATAATTTGGGGATGCAAAAATCAATCAGACATAGTCTGTATTCTTGTGGAATTTGTAATCTAGTGTGGAAGACAAGTCTCTAAAATGTAATTGATTTACATAATATTAGAGTCTTAACCAGACAGACTTAGTTAAGTCTAAGTCTACCTTAACCTAGACTTAGATAAGTCTTAACCTTATAGAACTTATTAATTTAATTTAGAAGAGGTAGGAAAATCATAGAAATAATGATAGCTACTAAGTGCTCACCGTGTGTCAGCTCTGTACTTGTATTAATTCATTTAATCCTCACAACCATCATATGAGATAGGTACTGTTATTATCCCGATTTTACAAGTGAAGAAAGTAAGCATGAAAGGATTGTCCAAAGGTGGTTACCCAGGTAACAAGGAACAGAGACAAGATTAGAACTCTGGCAGTCAGGTTTAAAAATCCATGCTCTTAACTAGGATATTCTCCCATTCTAAGAACTGACATTTGAGTGGTCAGTAGAATGAGTGGGGTCTCAAAGATGGACAGAAACTTTCTAAGTAGGGGAAACTATAAACTTGACCAGATGCATCAAAATCACTTGCTTAAATAACACAGACTTTTAGGCACCCCAAACCCTAGCTTCTGGGAAGCCCAGCTATAGAACTGTGACTTCCTTTTTGGGATGCTCAGACTCATAGGGGTCTGGCTAATATTGTTTTAAAAAAAAAAAGGAAAACTACATTAACTGACAGGACTGTGGGGGAACTGATAGGCTTTAAATTTTGGCTGGTGCTTTAAAAACTTAGTGGTATGAAACGAATTTTCTCTTGCACATAACAGTTCTGGTTGACCTGTTTCTGATTCCTTTTTATAAAGTTGCTGCCACTCATGCTACTCCTTAGGAGTTTTAACCCCAAGACGGGTAAGACGTGCTTCCCCTAGTTGCTCCCCTAGAGGCCAGGTTCATTTCATTCTAATATTAGTCAGAGAGAGGGAGCAGGCAGGAATTTTACAAAAATAAGGAAGCCCCACAAGATTTGAAATCTTACAAACTTTTTGTTGCCAGTGGACCTTGATTTCTAACTTTGGTTCTCAAACTTGGCAGTCATCAGAGTCACTCTGACATAAGAATCACCTGGAGAGCCTGTGGGCCCCACAAAAATTGAGTATTTTGGGGGCAGGGCCTGAGGATTTGCTATTTTAACATCTCCTCCATCTGGATTACCCAATGTTCTTTGCCTACAATATAGCCCTAATTACTTTATAATTGTTCTGTTCTTTTTAATCATAATTTCTTAGCAGAAGCTATATGGTTTAAACCCTGTGGCATTTATCATAGTTACTGAGCATGTGGTCAATCCTTTATAATTATTAGCCTAATTAAAATTTTTAGCCAAATAAACATTTTAGTTGTTCATCTTTCAGTGCACAATGTTGTTTTTAAAAACTTTTTTTTTCTTTTTTAGGTATTTAATACAAGGTTGTTTAAAGTCAAAGAAAGGCATTTGTTTCTTACCTATTTAGGAAGAGCACAATATGATCCAACAAAACCTAACTACATCTCTTTGGACAAGTTAGTGTCTGTGCCTGATGAAATATTTTGTGAAGAGATTGCCAAAGCCTCAGTACAAGACTTTGAAAAATTCTTAAAAACTCTTTAGTTTTTGATGAATGTTAAGATGTAAGAATGTAAAATGAATGTATATATGAATGAATGATATACATTTTTAAATAAATGCCTCAGGCCTCCATTGATGCTGGAAACAATTTCTTGATATTGTGAATTTGGGTACACTTGTGGCAGATCTTTCTTACAAGTTCCTGGTGACTTAATTTTCTTCAACTCGACCATTTCCTTCCTTCTCAGGGAGGACAGAACTTAAACCACAGCAAGCTGAGAGACGGAGTGAGAGTCACTTTCCTATGGGCTGGCACACTGTCCTCTAAAGTGGTTTCCTCACAAGACCTCTTTATTTTCTTCAAAATGTTACAAGTTTCTGGAGCATGCTCTATTATTATTCACCTAATAGCTACTATTCACGTAGATAATGCTACAAAACACATTCCATTTTGGATGATCTGCGCTGTATCTTCCTGAGCATAGATACTCAGAGTTGCCCACAATTGGCTACCGAGAATCGGGAAAGGAAAAAGGATTGGGGGGGTGGTGGGAGGAGAGGACTAGTGTGAAGATAAGTAAAGGGCAATGAGACATAGTAAAACACCATAACAAACCTCTGACTTATTGCCAGTATGCACAGATTTACAGCATGAACTGATACTCTTTTCCCCATTTATCATTTAGACATGTAATCCTGGGCCAATATTTTAACCTCTGGGTCAGATCCTTATTTGTAAAACAAGGCATTGTGACTTCAGCTATCTGCCTTGGGATCACAAGTTTGGGTGGGTAGTTAACACTGGTGGCTTCCAGTGAACGAAGCGTTTGTTCTCCTTGTCCCCTTCCACACTGACTCTGGGCCAATGAGACCTGGTCCCTGAGACATTATCAAGCAGAGGCGAGATTAAGTACTTGCACACTGGGGCTTGTCATCTTGAAACATTTGCTCTTGGAACCCTGAGCCACTACGTAAAAAGGTTGGGTGACTCAGAGAAATGAGGTGGAGAGAAAGAGGTGTCTGGCCAAACCTCAGCTATTCCAGTCATGCCAACAGAGCACCAGACATTGGGGCGGGGGAGGGGGGGAAGAAGCTATCTTAGACATTTCAGCCTCAGCAGAGGCAACATGGAGCAGAACTATCCAGCTGAATTCAGAATTGGGATAAAAAACTTTTAAAACACTAACTTTGGGGGTAGTTTGTTGTGCATCAGGGTTCTGTGGTGTGCTGTAGATCCGGAAGCCTCATAAGAAACTAAATTTATAATTGATCAGGGCCTTCCTGTTAGGTATTTTATTCATTTGCCCAACAGACATTTGAGTTCCTAAAATGCAGTGGTGAGTGTGGCATAGATACGGGCCTTCATGGACTTCTCTAATGGATGAGATCAATACACAGGAAACAAGGCTCAGCTAAAAAACAAAGCATGGAACCATCCCAACTGGTCTTTCTACGGCTCAGAACCTCATTTTGCCTTGTATCAGTCAGAATAGGCTAGAATGAACAGTCCTAAAACCTTAAATGGTTTCTTTTTAAAGATTTCATTTATTTATTTGAGAGAGCACGACCGGGGGGAGGAGCAGAGGGAGAAGGAGAAGCTGACCCTGCTGAGTAGGGATCCCGACGCGGGACTCCATCCCAGGACTCCGAGATCATGGCCTGAGGCGACGGCAGATGCTTAACCAACTGAGCCACCCAGGTACCCCAAACCTTAAATGGTTTAAAACCACGGAAGTTTTTATCTCACATATCCTATCCGGGACTAAAAAAGTTCTGCTCCTTATCATCTTTACGGACGGAGGTTGATGGAGCCTCCACTGTGTCTTAAGCGTAGCCAATCTATGAAAGGGGAAAGGAATGTGAATTGCTCTTAAAAACTAATCACATTTTTCTTGGCCAAAGCGTCACATGGCCATGCCTAGCTTTAAGGGAGCAGAGAAATGCAATCCTACCCACGTGCCCGGAGGGAAATCAAACAATTTTTGAATCAATACTAATGACTGCCAGCAAACATCCAGGACCTCTAGGCTCAATACCTCTAGGAGCTGGATTTTTTTGGACAGTCTTGGGCATCTGGTCTCTTGACAAGGTCTTCCTTCTCTTACCACCTTCACCGCGTAACCAGCAAGCTGAAACTTAAGGGTAACGAGGAAACAAGAGTTTACTGAGTACTTCTTGTAAAGCAATGTGCCAGTGTTTAAATGTACTGTACTTCACGTCTTTCAGACTTCACTTTGGCTAGTGCAGCCTGGGAGCAGACATTCATCAGTTTTTAGTGCTGCATAGAGGACTGAGTAATGTGAGAATGTGGTGGCACAAAGAAGATAAAAGGGGAAGGCAACAAAAGTTTTAAAACTGGAATGTGACTAGGACCACTGAATCTAACGTTCTGAATTTACAATGAGATGGATTTCTCTATATGGTCCCAGTTCTCCGCTTAAGCCTGAAGTAAACAAAAGTAGATATTCGTGGGTTCTTGTTATGGATTGAACTGTGTCTCTCCAGAAGTCATGTTGAAACACTAACCCCCAATGTGATGGCATTTAGAGATAGGGCCTTCATAATGCAAATAGTGTCCTTGTAAGATACAAAAGAGCCTGCCCTGTGAGGACACAATGAGGCAGTCCTCTAAAACCCACGGGAAAAGCTCTCACCTGAAAATGACCATTCTTGCACCTTGATCTTGGGCTTCTAGCCTCCAGAACTGTGAGAAATACATTTGTTTTTTAAACTATCCAGTCTGTGTGTTTTGTTATGGAAATTTGAGCTGACCATGACAGTAATGGTGGTAGGAGGTCACTAGGAACTGAATGAGTCAGTCACACTATAATCATTTCTGTCCCTAGATTTTAATGCCTTAGACTTAACATGTTAGGGCTGAGACCTTAAGAGTATACTTTTATCTCAAAATCACACACAAATTCTGCTCTGTATCTTAGGTCAGTATTAAATTTTTTGTGTGTGCTGACCTAACCTACCACGAAAATGGCTTGGTGTAGACCTTAAGCTGGAGAAACGGAAGGCCAGAGAGGGTTAGTGTCTCCTAGATTAGTAGCGTGGTATATGGCCCTAGAATTAAGGAGTCCAAGTTTTATCCGGATCCTCTGATACTAGAAAATAAATCTGGATTCTTCCTAGCTGTGTAGTCTTGGACAATTTATCCAACTTTTCTGAGCCCGTTTCCTCTCTACAATAGGCAAAACCATAGTACTTACCTCACGGATTTGGAACTAAACGATAATTAAAATAATACGCAGGTAAAAGGCTTAGTGCGTTGCTTGGCACAAAGGTAGCAATAAATACTCCCTAAATTCTCACAGGTCGTCCATCACAGAACCCAGGCTAAAGCCCCTTATTCCTTGCCTAATGTTCTTCCCCATCGGGTCCCTCGAAATGGTTCATGGAACGGGGCACGCAAAATGCCCGCCCCACTACATTGGCATGAACCACGCGGAAAAAACGCCAGCCGCAGGGCCCCCCCCCAAGTCGGCTGCCAGAAACTGCGCCTGCGCGGGCGTCCTTCCTCGCCAGGCGACGCGACGCGACGCGAGGCGCCTGCGCAAAGGCCCAGAGCGTTCTCCAGGACTTACCCAGCAGGCAACGCTGCAGCCTCCGGTCAAAATGGCGAGCAGGCCTGCCGGTAAGTCCCAGATGACCTCCCTGACAGGAATTGCCACACTCAGCCTTTTATTCTTGCAGTAAATTGCTCCGCTTCCTCTGTTCTAAGTGGCTAGGTGTGCGACGTCAGGGAAGGTGGAGGCTCCGCTCCAGCCTAAAGAAGGGCTTTCCCCCCACCGTCTTACTGTCCCAGGCCGGCCGGGCTCATCCGAAGGGTTGGAGGTGGATCTGCTGTCGGTGAAGGTGCCCGCGGTGGCTCCGATAGCACTGCCATTCCAACTGCCCGTGCTCGGCAGGCCTTCCCCTCGGCCTTAGAAGTGTTCAAGGACACTAGGAGATAATTAGTGCGTGACTTTCGACCAGAATGAACCGAGTGCTTGCCGTGAGTCTAGCCCTGTCGTGTGCGATAAATTCTCCTGCCAGTGTGACGAGGGCGGTATTAGTTTCCCTTTTACGCTGATTAGGTAACCGAGGCAGAGTGACCGGAGGAAATAGGTCTGCAAACTTCTTCCACCCCTCGCCCTTCTCAAACGGAATTCAGGGCAGCAGAGCCAGTGTTGCAGCGAAGCTTCAGATTAACTTTGGCTTGTCTGGAACGTCAGCTCGGTCTGTAGATTTGGAGAAGTTTGTATTTACTGTAGGCACTAAAACAAACATACTCACTCTGCAGTAGAATACAGAAATTACCGGAATATTTAAAACAGATCATGAACACCAAAGATTTTCCCTCCCGCGCACCTTTTTTGCCGGTCTCTGCCCTCTGGAGGTATAAATTGGAGTAGCCTTTAAATAATATTGGCCCCTATCTCGTCGCCCTCAGCAATGGTGAAACATCAGATTGCCTGAAAAATCCGTTAATCTAAATGACATTGAACTTTTTGGGGGGTGGGGGAGACATTTAGGAATTCGTTGTTTCATTAATTTGACAGATATAGAAGGCACTCTGCTCTGTCTTGTGTTTGAGAACAAGATCGACCTGGTCTCGACCCTATCACTGGCTGACTCTGATCTTGGATAGGATAAGTTCTGTAAACCTTACTCTTCTGCAAGGACAGGCGTGTTGTAAATAAACCGAGCCAGTGTGGGTAAAGCAGATAGGATAGTGCCTAGCACACAAGTGTTCAGTGAATATTAATCCTCACCGTCAATGGCAAATATGTATACAGATCATTTGTTTTCTACAAGTATGTTTGTAGATTGTTGACTCTTTGGTACTCGTTTTTCTAGAAGCAATCTTCTACATGGTGCTTAATTTTCAAGAAGATTTACCAAAGCTGTGTAATCTGTGATATGCTAAGGAGTAGGGATGAGGAGGGGTTGGAATAAAAGAGTTTGCTTTCATCCCTTGGTGAGAGGCTAGCCCCAGACAAAATTTTAAAAGAAAATTTAAATTTGCTCTATCTCCCCTTCTTAACACATCTCTCCTACGAACATCAGGCACTATCATGTTGCCCTTAGCCCCTACTGGGTTATCCCAACAGGCTCAGTCCTGCTCCCCAAAGAGCTTTAATGTTACCTATTTCTTCTCATCCATTTCCTTGTTGGAAAGTTAGCTACTTGGGAGGAGGAAAATGGGCTGCTTCTACTAATCCATATTACTATTAAGAGACTGGCTAATGGTATCGAAAATCCTCCCAGAAATACATACATTTTTAAAGAGGCTAGGCAAGTGAAGTAAAGGTAATGTAGAATAAAGATTTTGGAAGATGAAGGTCATTGAGACTTGCCAACCTATCCTGAAGTCTTACCTTCTTTACATATAACTCCAACTTCCTTGATAAGAAAAGTTTACATTTATTTCCTGTAATTTATTTCCGAAACTGCAGAAGATGGAGGAGTTCCGAGTTTCAGTCCCACACCCTACCCCTTCAGTTCTGATGGTAGCAGGGGTACATAAAAGATGGGTTACTTGACGTGAAGAGGCTGGAGTGCTAATAACTACTCTCTTGTACATCATGTGTTTGAGTTTACCCTTTTTTCCCACGACTTGCTGCCTATTTTTTTTGACCTGTAATCACTTTTGCTCATAGACAAAATAAGCAGTTTTTATCGACAGTATACAGAATATATACTTTCAAAAGGAAATTCCTTCCTATGTTTGCATTCTCTAACAAGGTAACTATAAGAGTACTGGTTGCTTGCCTCTCCAGGTTTTCATATAGTATAATAAGTGAATCGTAGCAACTAATAGTGTGACAATATCAGTTGCAGCATCAAGCCGGTGGCTGGAGGGTATTCGAAAATGGTACTACAATGCTGCAGGGTTCAATAAACTGGGTGAGTATCTATTTTTTTCCTTGGTTTTTTTTTTTTTGCTTTATATATAGTTCATATCATAGGTCTTAAACATGTATATGCCATGTGACCCACAATCTCACTTCTAGGAATTCATCCTAATGAAATAATTTAGATAATAATTTAAATAATTTGCCCAAAGATTTAGCTACAAAGATGTTTTTGAACCACTGTTTATAAGTAAATTACAGTAAAATCCAAATATTGAAATCATTTAAAGTTATGATATTGACTATATATATATGATTCTATGCTATATATATTATATATGATTCTATACTAATCATAATATATATATAGTTTATATATGATTTAGACTGTGTGTGTGTATGTGTGTGTGTGTGTGTGTCAACATCTGTGGATGTTCCATTATGGACAACCAACCTAGTGCCTGAGTTTTACTAGCTTTTGCAAGAGTTGTTATGATTCCGAAAAACAGCTTAACTAATTGTACCTGTGTACATTAGAAAATTGTAAAATTAGGTCACATTTTATTCGATCATTTCCTCTTTATTATTTTGAGAAGAGAGTAATAGAATCAGTCATCTCAGATGTTTGAGGTGGAAATAAGTTACGTTCTTGAAATACGGTAGCAGTACATTTTCCTTACTGCACGCTCCCTCTCCCAACTCCTCCATTTGGCATTTGAAAATTTAAGTTATATGAACTTTGAAAGTAAGAGATTTCTCAAATGTTAAAATTATCAGATGTTCAAATCACTGGATACCTGAACTTTTTTAGAACTTTATAATTTGCCATGAACTTCATCTTTTTTTAATTGAAGCTTGACAGAAGTGTCATTAAATGTTACTGGTTCCTTGGGGGTGCCTGGGTGGCTCAGTTGGTTAAGCGGCTGCCTTCAGCTCGGGTCATGATCCTAGGGTGCTGGGATCGAGCCTCACATCCGGGCTCCCTGCTCGGCCGGGAGTCTGCTTCTCCCTCTCCCTCTACCTGCTGCTCTGCCTACTTGTGCTCTCTCTTTATCTGTCAAATAAATAAATAAAAATCATATTTAAAAAAATGTTACTGGTTCCTTAGTACACTGTCATCTTAAGGTTCTTTAATACCTTGATCTCAGATTCAAGGTATAAGAAAATAGAGATGTGATTTATTGGTGTGTATTTAAAAACAAAGTAGATATTTTAGATATTTTAAAAATTATTTTAGATAAAATGTGAATTTTGTGACAGAGGTTTTTAAAAGACTAATTGTTTCTACAGTACCATTTAAGAAATAACCCATTATGAAGGAAAGGAAAAAATAAAATAAGACAAAATCAGATAGGGAGACAAATCACAGGAGACAACTATAGGAAACAAACTGAGGGTTGCTGGAGGGGAGGTGGTTGGGGGGATGGGTAACTGGGTGATGGACATTAAGGAGGGGACTTGATGTAGTGAGTACTGGATGTTATATACAACTCATGAGTCGCTAAACTCTACCTCTGAAGCTAATAATACACTGTATGTTAATTAATTGATTTTAAATTAAAAAAAAATAACCCATTATTATGTATGAAATGCGTACATATTTCACCTGAATCTTAAGTTATGTCATAAACATATTTCACTCATTTTTTAAAAATGTCTGATTTTTGAGATGTGTATTCAATCTGACTCTCTTGTTTTCTGTCACAGGGTTAATGAGAGATGATACAATATATGAGAATGATGATGTGAAAGAGGCCATAAGAAGGCTTCCTGAGAACCTTTATAATGACAGGATGTTTCGCATTAAGAGAGCACTGGACCTGACCATGAGGCATCAGATCTTGCCTAAAGAGCAGTGGACAAAATATGAGGAGGTAGCTCAGCTTTTATGTATCTGACAATATTGGCCACTAAGCATTAAGCATTAGAAACAGAAACACTCATTTGTATAGTGCTTTAGAGTTCTTAAGGTTGTGTCAAATAAATACCCTCATGACAGTCCAGTGAGGTTAATAGAGCAAATGTTAACTCCATTTTAGAGATAATTACTTTGTGACTTAGAGGGGATGGACTGTTCCAGAATCACTAAGCAAGTCTCTAATACAGAGATCCTGGGCTAGAGTCCAGATCCTCTGTATTATGGATTGTTGTTCTCCCTCTACAATGTTTCCTGCTCAGATGGAAAAATGTTGGTATCCGTGTGATCAGCCCATAGAGTGGCCCTCTGGCTTCCAGGAAGGACTCTGAAGTAAACCCTCACCCCTTAAACTGCATTGAAATTAGGCAAAAGGGGCACCTGGGTGGCTCAGTCATTAAGCGTCTGCCTTCGGCTCGGGTCATGATCCCAGGGTTCTGGGATCAAGACCCAGATCGGGCTCCCTGCTTGGCCAGAAGCCTGCTTCTCCCTCTTCCACTCCCCCTGCTTGTGTTCTCTCTCTTGCTGTCTCTCTCTCTGTCAAATAAATAAATGAAATCTTTAAAAAAAAAAAAAAAGTAGGCAAAAGCTTCTACTCTAATTTCTTCTCTGGCAGACTTTCCCCTTTCAGCCTATCAAAGCAACTTGTATTACAATATCTTTGTGGGTTTTTACATTTTAGAAAAGCAGATAGTTCCTAGTCTGCTTGAAAATATATTTTCTTAAGTTGGAAATAAGAATTAATTTTGATGAATTTCTTTTGTCGAAGACCTCTTGAGTGTTTGGGATATATCAGTATGTGATGGCTGCATATAATATATATATATTTTTTTATTCATTCTTTAGGATAAATTCTACCTTGAACCATATCTGAAAGAAGTTATTCGGGAAAGAAAAGAGAGAGAAGAATGGGCAAAGAAATAATGATGGAGTTGAACTCTGTGGTTGCAGCTGCCCTCAAATATTTTTAAGAAGTTGAATAAACCTGAAGTGTACAATTTAGAACTATCTGAGCTGCAAATATATTACTTTAAATAAATATTGTGATTATTGTTGGAGTGTTTGAATTCTAAATCTTATTCTGAATAACTACTGAATTTACTTACCTGTTAGGATTCTTTCTAGACTTTTAAGATATTTTTTAGTTAGTGTTTTACTGCTTCCTGAAGCTCAGGGAGTCCACTTTAATCAACTTCACTCACTGGTTGGACAACATCTGAATTTCCTGAAGGATGTAACATTCTTGCAAGTAGAATAGTCACCTTTATATTGCCTTTGTAGATTAGCAAGATACTTAGAAGTATCCCTCGGGGCCTCACTTAGCAGGGATGCAATAGAGCAACAAATGAGTGCCCATGACTTTATGGTGTGTAAAGCGAACAGCACTCTTAACTGATTGGCTATCAGACTTCACAAGGTACCCGATAAAAAGAGGATTCACCCCCTCGTTTGCCAGGATTGGTAAACAGCCCTTTCCAACCACTGCTCTCTGAATGTTACTAATTTTACATCCTATCCTTTTTAAAGAAGTTATGTATGTGGTCCCAATATGGGTCTGTGTAGGATACATATATGTGCTCTTGTGTTAATGTGTATTAGAAAACAAAAACTAGACATTAAAACAATTGACAAAAATACAAAGTAAAAGTGTTAAGGTTATAATTTTAAGTATAAATTAGAACCATTCAATAATGTCATTCCCACCCCTGAATTCTAAAATGCTTCAGTGGAAGGAGCTGTGTAGGACCTGCGGCCTATGCAAGGTTTCACGAGCCTCTGCTGTGTGCAGACAGAGCATCTGATTGGGATCTTCCCTTGGACAACAACTATAGTGTGAAAAGCAAGTTTGGGGTTCGTAAAATTCCTAAAGCAGAATCAAAAGTATATTTTTTTCACAAAATGGGTTATGATGTTTGACATTTATGATTGTCTTTTACAACATGAACATGAATGTCTTAAATTTTTTGCTAAAATATCAGCCTCGTTAAATTCTCTAAGAGCCTTCTCTTTCACATTCAGAGTATTTCCTGAAACGCCTAGTCATTCTCGCCAATTTTCTTTAGTCTGGTCCAAGTTAGATGAGTCCTCATTTGATAATGGTCTTGGTCATGGTAAAAGCAGTTCTCCTTTAACATACTTAATATAAGATTTATGATTTGATGTGGCAGTCCATTTGGTTGCATACATTGTTGTACAGTATGACAAATCACAGAGAAACAGATGAAGATGGTGATAGATGCTAGTGTTGGAGAATGGTTTAGTGGACTACATATGCTTAGTTGTATTAAGTTTTTTGTGTGAAGATGCTTCCTTATCAGGCCTAATGAAGGAACTAAGATAAATTCTGACAACCAAGGACCACCCGCTGTCTCTGATTCAGTTTCCTTCCTCTCACACTTTTTCAAATAAATTTGAATTTCATACATTGCTGCTGGGTATTAATAAGCGTATGATCCATTTGGATAGCATTTTGGCAATATGTATCAAGAATGGCAAAGTCTAAATAATTCCAATAGCAGCCACCATTATATTGAGTGATTATGATTATTTTGCATGAGGCACTGTGCACTTCATGATCATTGATCTCACAACGATGCAGTGAGACAGGCACGTTACTCCTTTGCAAATGAGCAAACAAAGGCTTACTTACAGAGGTCAAGCCACTTGCCCCAAGTCATGCATCCACAGAAATAGTGTATGACTCCAAAACTGTGATGCAGTGCTGCTTTATGAAAAAGATGTTTATTGCAGCATTGCTTATCAGAGTGAAAAACCAAACAATGTGAGTTTTCAACAATAGGACATGCTTAAGTAAGCTGTGCTGAGTGGGAAAAGTATATTTATGAAGATAATTTTAAAACTTGGAAACTTCTTGGGCGCCTGGGTGGCTCAGTTGGTTAAGTGACTGCCTTCGGCTCAGGTCATGATCCTGGAGTCCTAGGATCGAGTCCCGCATCGGGCTCCCTGCTCGGCAGGGAGTCTGCTTCTCCCTCTGACCCTCTTCCCTCTCGTGCTCTCTGTCTCTCATTCTCTCTCTCTCAAATAAATAAATAAAATCTTTAAAAAAAAAACTTGGAAACTTCTTGTGATATGTGAAGAAAGATACAACTAGGTGGAACAAGATCCCCAACTCTTTGTTAAGGAAAGATGGGAAACATCAAGGTAACAGTGGTGGTTATCTTTTAGTGAGTAAGGGTGGTTTCGTATTTTTCCTTTTCTCTGATAGTCGATTTTTTATAATTGAGTAGCAATCACTTTTACAGTAGAAAAATCCATAGCAGATGTTTGTATTCTTGGCACAAAACCTGTAGGTCATAGGATCTCTTGCTTTGCTTGAGCCCCCTGCCCCAGGGGCTCTTATGGGTGAGAAGGTAGCTAGCAATAAGACTGAACAATTTTTCTAAAACATGTTCAGGTGAATAAGGAAGACCAGGCTGAAGAACAGCAGGTAGACTGTGCCCTTGTATTTCCTTTGTTGCCAGTGAATTTGCTAGTACGGTGAGGACAGAAAACCACCCAAGCAAGATCAAGACTCTCTGGAGGTTCTTAAGAAAAAGGTCAGGTCCCACTGGGAGGAGGTTTCAACGTAGTCCCACTTGGCAGAAGAAGGTTGAGAAAATGGACTGTCCAGAACCCCTGTTTTTGAAAGCATTTGTATCCTCAGAGAATTTCCTTGACTTGGACTCTCCAGAGGCTCCTTTAACTTCAAGATCACTTTTGCAGGAGTCTGATAATCATTCAACTAAGCGTCCAGTGTGCACCTTTACAAGGAGACCAGAGCTGAAGCACCTCCCACCAGACCCTTACAAAGGTGTGTGAGGAGAAGGATGGGGTGGAGGGAGGCCGAGGCATTAAACTTAGGGACAGTATTTGTGAATGCTGTTGATATTTACAGCAAGCCTAAGAGCTCCACTGAAAGACAGGGACAAACAGCTGGCCAAGGTTAAGGTGTAACAGGAGGAACTGGGTCATCCACTGCTCAAGGTAGAAAATGAGGTGTGGGGGCGCCTGGGTGGCTCAGTTGGTTAAGCGACTGCCTTCGGCTCAGGTCATGATCCTGGAGTCCCGGGATCGAGTCCCGCATCGGGCTCCCTGCTCAGCAGGGAGTCTGCTTCTCCCTCTGACCCTCTTCCCTCTCGTGCTCTCTATCTCTCATTCTCTCTCAAATAAATAAGTAAAATCTTTAAAAAAAAAAAAAAAGAAAATGAGGTGTGACAGTAGGGCAATCTGTGACTTTGTGAGAGCTCTTTCTAGCCAAACTGTAAGGCTTTTCTACATCACTTAATGACCTCATTCTTCTAAATGGAAAAAGTATGCAAAAGTTCTTTGAAAACCATAGAACACTATATCGATGTTTTTACTGTTAATTATAATTACCAGTATTGTTCTGCTTGTTATGAAGAATAAGAGAGAAAATAGAAACAGTATCTGACCCATTGAAAGAATAGTTGAAGGGGTGAGAATTTTTTTAATTGGTCAATGAAATCTTTTCATTTGAAGAGAGGGTCATTTTGTTACCAAAAGCTGTACTGTCTGAAAAAGCAGCATGGGATACTCTGAAATACAGAGGCTCATCATCCTGCAGACAGAATAGAGGGATTCAGGGGCGCCTGGGGGGCTCAGTCGGTGAAGCGGCTGCCTTCGGCTCAGGTCATGGTCCCAGGGTCCTGGGATCGAGCCCCGCATCGGGCTCCCTGCTCAGCAGAGAGCCTGCTTCTCCCTTTCCCTTTGCTGGCCGCTCTGCCTACTTGTGCTCTCTATCGCTCTGTCAAATAAATAAATTAAAAATATATATATATTTTTAAAAAAAAGAATAGAGGGATTCAGAGATGCCCAGATATGAATCCACCTACTGTGTAACTGTAGGACTCTGGTTTAACTGCTCCGTGCCTCAGTTTTCTCAGCTCTAAAGTGGGGCTCATGGTAGAACCTACTTTACAGGGATATTGTGAAAATTACCTGACTTCATTACATGTCAAGCACCTAGAATAGTTCTTGGCACATGGTAAGCACTAGAAGGGCTAGCTTCTGTGCTCCTCTATGTGAATAGAGGGAGAATAAATATTCTGGGGAAATGCTGAGGACCATCAAGTCTAGTAGTGGAGTAGTCGAGGCCCAGGTCCTGAGCACCTTTCCTCTACCTCCCATGTGGCATTCTCATTTCTGGTCCATCTGCCACCTTTGGATGTCTGGCCTTGAATGAAGTACCCTTTACCCGAGGTGAGGACAGGTGGAATTGGACCCATATGACAGTTTGATTGGGTTGGAGCCCAGCCAAGGCTTTCCTTGTTTGGCCTTTTGGATTGGCAGTGTTTTTTAAACTTCCAGTATTTCACATCCTGCTAGTTTACTGTGTACAGCATAAAATGTTTGATATCTTTTATTGTTCGAAGTTTGAAGTTGATTTAGGTTTTGAATATATGGCTTCCTAGTCCTCGAAGAAAGATAGATTTGCTTACTCTCAGGTGACTTACTTTATTTTTCTGTTCTTTGCAATTCCATACAACACTTAGCTTATGCTCACTGATGTAGTGCTTCACTCAACTTTCATGGTGTCCAGGTATAGGAAGCAGAGTAAGGAATGATGCGGCCTCAGGTCCCCAAATACTGACTCTGGTAATCCCAAACTGCACAGCAATGTTTGGTAACATTCCCAAATGGAGTTCTCGCGGCCTAAACGTTCATGTGATGCTCTATGAATGGTGCCAACATGTTAGTGAAGGAATCTTCACTAACAGTACCATGGCCTGTTTTAAAACTCTAGAATCTTAATAAAATCCCAAGTGTAGATTTTGGTAAGGATTTCATGTTTACTTTAAGGATTCCCCTTTAAGGCATTAATTCTGCACTAATTCTGACTTTCTAAAAGACTCACTAATAAGAATAAAAACTGGGCCAAAGCCCAACGTTCCTACAGTCATAATAATCCTTCTACATTCACAAACATGATGGGGTTTTGTTAATACAGACATCCTGTGTGTGACTTTGAAAATAACCAAAGTACTTGGAATTTAATAGGCGAAGAGAAAACCTGTACTAAGCAAACCCGGGACAACTTGGAGGTTGAAGGGAATTGAGTTTACTCTGTATGGGTGACGTGAATTTTAGGAACTATGGTATCAGAGATGAACAGAGTCGATGGGTGACTGAATCACGGAACTTCAGAAAATACAAGGAAAGGTCCCTTGTTAGAATAAGGTACTAGATTCTGCCACTAGGTGGCGATGCACTACAACTTTACAACTTCAAGGTACAACACACTAGCATGGTTGAAGATTTACCCATTCTGTGCCCCACCAACTCCCTCCCCTTCATTTTTCAGGATGACAACACCTTAGAGGTTTACGGCCATCAGGAGAATTTACAACTAAGCTGTATACTGATGTAATGAAATCTAATATATGCTGTGCAATGAATTATGAGATGTTATTTAGTTTCAGGATTTTATTACTTCAATCAGTTATGACCATATTTCCTTTTATATGATTGCTCACTCTTTAAACATACCAGATGACTGTATAAGGAACACCTAATAAAGTCTATAGATGTTAAAATATAAATGTTTTAATTTATTTGCCATAATTTGTTTAAATTCTGGTTGTACTGGTGTTCATATTAAAGTCATAACATGTTAGAATCTGAGATCTCAGATTGGATGGTGCCTCTGAATTGTATTTTGCTAAGAAATGTCATTGTATGTATTAGCAATTGAGCAGGGAAGAAGAGTGGAATCATTACAAGGCAGTTAATTTTGAGCATAGATTCCAGAAAGTCTGTTAATATTTGAGGGGTTTATGTATTATGACAAACTATTTAGATTGTTATTCTGGATTCTGACTCTATCTCTCCTACAGTCAAAAGTATGTATTATTTGTTTTACTTTGTATTTTAATACATTTGCCTATTTTTGCATAAATGCCAAAAATGTAATTTCAAAATAAATCCCTGTGAAACTTCTAGTAACATTATTCAGTTGAGTCATTGCTCTGTTCGTATTCTAACTATTTTAAAGAAAATTTTATACATAAAAATGAAAACTATATTTACAAGCCAACCCCCCCAAGAATGATAATTATTTCATTTACAAAAGAGTCAGTTTATAATTCCTTTCTTATGCATGCATTTAAAATGTGGTTTGCCACTAAACTGGAAACTCAGATCTGATGCCAACAATTTAGGCAAGTCATTAGCCTTTATATATTGGGGTTTCTTAGCTATAAAATGAAGGGGCTTAACTGTAAAGTCTTTAAGATTCATTTCAGCACCAAAACAATCTGGGTCTGTGACTTAATTTATGTACTTGACTGTTAGGCTAAACTACCACTGATGGAGCATCAGTTTTGTACCAGGCATTGTTCATATGTTGTCTCTTTTAATCCTCCCTACGACCCTCTGACATAGGTATTATTGCATCTACTGTATGGAAGAAGAAATTGGGCTTGAAAAGATCACTTAACTATTGTTCATTATATAGTTTAAAATTTTTTTTTGGTGTGGGCTTTTTATGTGCTTTATACTAGGTGGGAGCTAGGGAAAGGACAGGGTTTCTCAACACCGACTCTATTGACATTTTGGGCTGGATAATTCTTTGTCGTGGGGGCTTTCCTGTCCATTGTAGGACGTTTAGTAGCATCCTTGGTTCCCCCCCAGTTGTGGCTACGAAAAATGTCTCCACACTTTGCCAAATGTTCCATGGGAGACAGAATTGCCCCTATACTGACGGTATATTCCAGACCAACTCTCTGTACTTCTCCATCCTGCTTTGCACCTGGGAGGCTGACCTGTATGGACTACATCAGTAGACATCTTGGCCTCTGGCTTCTGGCTTGAGGTTGGCCAATGGAAAGTCTGTAAACTGTCAGTATAGGGACACAAAGAGAGAAACCAAGCTGGTGGAGACAGATATGTAAAGAGATACATAAATATGTAAATAGATGTGTAAATTATCTGTAAAAATATATGTACTGGGTATTAAGGAAACAAGGAAGAAGGCAAACTTCCTCAACCTGGAGGGGAATCAGGGAAGACCCTCTGACAACTTAGCTGATTCCAGAAGAGTAAGCAAAGTCAGCCAAGCCAAGAAGGTGGTGAAGGACTTTCTAAGCAGAGGAAAATAAAAAGGACATGCTCAGAGGCATGGAAGTGCAAGGTGTACATCTTGGGAAGAACAGCAGTTTTGCATTAATGGAGTGGCAGCTGTCAGCTGGGGGATGGGCAAGATGAAACGTGGAAGGGAACTCCATATTGACATGGTTGGACTTTGTGAGCAGGAAAAGTATTTGAAAAGATTCTGAGAATCTTTTCCAGAATTTTCCCAGAATTCCCAGAATTTTCAAGTTGGGTCAAGGGGGATGAATTTTAAAGTTTCTCAATACTGAACTGCCAATTTGCTTTTCAAAACTTTGTAATGATTCATATGCCTCTAAGCAATCCATCAGCACCCTGCGTGCACTCAGTGCTCCCCTTAAGAACAATCTTTGTGAACTTGGTTGGATAGTTTCTTGTTTAAAGTTGCATTTCTTGGATTGGGTAGTTAAACCTTTTTCCATATGCTGTTGTCAAGTTGTTTCTCCTCCTTAATCAATCTTGTTCGTGTCCTTTGCCTATGCCTCTATTTTTTATTTTTACAGTTTTTTCCTTATTTGTTTGGTTTTCTTCTTAGTTCCCCTCCCCCAAATTTGGGTCATTTCTTATCTATTTGTGTGAGACCTTTATGTATTTAGACAGTACTCCCTTTGCTTAAATTTGCTGAGATGATATTTTCTCATTTTGTTGTTTGAGTTTTGTTTTGGTTATTTTTGATGACTTTTCAACTTTGTTCATGGTGGTTTTTGTCAAATGGAAGTTTCCAATTTTTATGTAGCACAATCTATCAGCCTTCTCCTCTGTGGTTTTGCCTTTGAGGTCATGCTTTGAGAAGTCCTCCCTTTACTCCAAGGTTATATAAATATCCAGTGAGGTTTTCATCCAGTACTTTTAGCTGTAAGAAGTAAAACCATAAATCTTTAATCTCCAAGGACTTTAGGTGTATGGTATGAACAGAGTATATTTTTGAGAGATACTAGGAGGTCCAATTGGCAAGACTGGATGATCAATTACATGTGCAGGGGGTGGAGGTAGGAGGTAGAGAGGGAAGCATGGAGGGGATCCACTAAAGGGAATGCTTTAGGGGGGATGCAGGCTGGTAATCAACCCCTTCTGTGAGCATGTCATTCTGCAAGAGTTTTCACTGTGCTGGATATTCCAGATCTACTTTCTGTACTTCTCCCTCCTGCTTTGCACCTGGGAGGCTGACCTGTATGGATTATATCAATAGACATCTTGGCCTCTGGCTTCTGGCTTGAGGTTGGCCAATGGAAAGTCACCTGTAGGAGAGCGCAGACAAGAAGAGAGACTAGGGTATACTCCCCCAGCCCACCCGCTGCTAGGCCATGGGTTAGCAGTCCCTCTCAGGTTTCCTGCAGCTTTCTCCTCTGCACCCATCCTTTGTTGGTGTCCTTTAACCCTGCCTGCCCTTTGTTAGTGGTTTCTTCACTGGATGTTCTTTGGTTGCGGGAATCTGAGTGGCAACCAAGGACACTGACTCAGACAGAGTTGGGCTCCCCTCAAGAGTAGTTGGGTTTCCCCATGGGAGAACCAAGTGCTGCCCCTTGGAACTGGTTTGTGGTCCGCCCCTGGAAAACTTTACAAGCTTGCTTCTTTGAGGTTGGCCAATTCCTGGCCCAGAGTCAGCCTCCAAGAGACCACACAAGTTCCTGTGGAAGGGAATGACCTTCCAAAGCCCTGTCTCCTACCACTCCCACCTCTCTGCCTCTATGCCTGATGGATCTGCTTCCAATCAGAGACTTACTCTTCCACTCAATTTAATTCAGGGAAATGCCAGTGCTAAAAAGATGCTGTATGACAGAAAACAGAAGGTTCACCCATCCTGTCATACTGCTGCGCTGTCTTTCTGGGCAAGCTCTTTCTTCTTGTTTAACTCCCTCTTCCCCAAACACACCTTAAAATTCTGCCTCTAGTCTCTGTCTCTCCTGTTCCCTTTCTCCTGGGATGCCACTCACAACCCTCACCATTCTCTCGGCTTGCCCACGTTCTAGCTTTACTTTCAGACAAAAATGAAATTCTACCTACTCAAAGAAGCCTTTTCTGATCCCAAAGCATCTGATATGTCTATTTTCTTTGAATTTCTGAAGCACTTACTGCTTCAGCCAATCATTTGTTATCTAAAGTTAGCTAATACTATTTTCCTAGTGTTTGCTATGGGCTCATAGCAGTCTTGTTATTCCTTAAAAAAAAAACAAAAACAAAACAAAACAAAATCTCTTTAAGGTGGGTACAATTTTCATAAGGGCTCAGAGATCTTAGGTAACTGATACAAGATCACAGCAGGAGAGCAAACTGAAATTTAAATTCTGTTGGCTTCGAAACGACATGCTGTCTTTTCAATACCTGACATTTTGTATTTACCATCTTAACATTTACAAATTCAATTCCATTTTGTACTCATTCTTTCCTTATACTTTTCTTTTTATAAAATGCCTCTCTGTCAAATGAAATCTTTTGTTTTAAAAGTAGTGTAATCATACTCTCTCTGAGGAGGTAACATTTGAACTACGTCCTGAATGTTGGAGAAGAACCTCCATAGGAAGCCACCCCGATTCTCAAGTTGAGCTCTGCAGAGAATCGCCAGGGAAATTTAAAAACAAGCAAGCAACCCAAACCAAAACAACCTGATGCCTGGGAGCCACCCCGGAGATCCTGAATTGACCAGATGAGAGTGCAGCCTGTAATGCAGATGGTTTTAATATGTAACTAAGGCTGAGAAACACTGGATTAGGGAAGGACACTCTCGGCAGAGAAAACAGCAAGTGAAAAGGACCCGTGGTGGTAGCTAGTTGGGAGCAGCTGAGGAGAAGCTGATGGAGAAGGTTATCGGGCTGACTCTGAACAGAGGAGGGGAGAAGGCAAACCTGAAGTCAGAGAAGCAGGCACAGCCACCTGGTGGAGGACATTTTAGACCAGGGGAAGGAGTTCGAATTTTATGTAAATGCAACTGTAGGCCCGGGACGGTTTTAAGCAGAGCAGTGAACCATGATTTGAAAGCAAGCGGTATGTATAAAACTACCTCATTCTTTTTCAGGAAAGCAGAACTCTCCAGATTATGGGTGTCCAATAATTTATTCAACCACTTGCTCATTGATTGACATTTGGGTTGCTTCCAGTGGAATGCTATTACAAAATAGAGCGGCAGCGAATATCCTTCTGCACAAAAAGTGCTTTTGCATTTTTGTAGGAAAGAGTCCAAAGGCTTAAAAAATTTAGACAGGGGACCTGGTTGGCAGGGAGGGGAGAAAAATCCTTTAAAACTCCTTGTCATGCAAGGGAGAGAGATCTCTTAAGCCCAAGTGTCTCAAATGCGTGTTCCCCACTAGCCAGGATAAAGCCAGGTTTAGCAGACAATCAAGATTTTGCAACCAGCCGCTGGAGTGTCCTACAATAACACTGAAGTGTGAGAAACATGGACACACCCAGCGTTACTGAAATGGACATTTCATTTTCCCTTAGGTTTTCATAATATCATAAATTGATTACATTTGCTCTGCTTTCAGTTCTATCCAAGCTATTTTGCGAACATATTGTATGTTTAGTATTTTATGTTCACGTAAAAGTCAGCTTTTTTAAAAATCCTGTCGTAAATCAGGACCGAATTTTCCTTTTAGGTAGATAGGTATACCATTTTTTTAATAGATAATTCCCATTGTCTAAAGAAAAGGTACCTAATGTGAATATTTCTCCAGCTATTCAAAAATTTTTTCTTTCTTAGGGCATTTCCACCTTTCGTGTGCATGTGCGCGTACAAATTAAGTTTTAATGTGTAATTAACTAACATTTACTCCTGCATTGTGCTTGCTAAGCTGTGGCTTCCAAACATGAGCTGCCCGAAAGCCTTGTCCTCACTGGGTCTGTGGCCTGGAGGGGAGATCGCCCCTGTGACCTGCAGTCACAACTCAGGATCAGCAGGATTTCTTTGCAGAAAGCAGGGGATGGAGAGGGAGCATGGAGGATAGGAACCAGCCAACGCCGGGTGAGGGCTGGAGGTGGGTGACAGTCATTGGTGATAAGCAACTGGAATAGATTGTGGCTACAGTAAGCAGACATCTGTATTGGGAGATGGTCATGGAATGAGTGGAAGTTGTTTTAATTTCCCATTGCTGCTGTAACAAATCACCATAGACTTAGCATAAAACCATGCAGATTTATTGTCTGACCATTCTGGAGGGCAGAAGCCCCTAATAAGTCTTATGGAGCTAAAATCAAGGTGTCATCAGGGCCGGTTCCTTCTGGAGGCTCTGGTGGCGAATCTGTTCCTCTGCTCCTCCAGCTTCTAGAGGCTGCCAGCATTGTCTGGCTTGTGGCCCCAGCTCCTCGGTTTCTGATGCTGGTAGCACAGGGCTTACTGGTATCTTTGACGGCGCTACTTCCCTTTTATAAGAACCCTTGTGAGTACGTTGGGCCCCCCCGGGTGATCCAGGATAATCTCCCCATCTCAAGACTCTTCACTAAGTCCCATCTGCAAAGTCCCTTTTGCCACAGAAGGTAACATACGCACAGGTGCCAAGGATTAAAGCGAGGACCTCTTTGGGGATGGAGGCCGTTACTCCGCCTACCACAGAAGGCAAAAGAGAGGCCTCCAGAAAGGGACGGACGGGCTCAAGTCCTGCCAAGTTCCTGTCCCAGGACTGACTGACTAAAGGCCTGTTCTGGCCACGGCAGCTTCGGGGCCCTGAGTCATTTCCCAGCTCTCCCTGCACCTCTGTTGTTCCCACGAGACAGAATCATCAGTTGGAACATCCAGGTGGTGGGGCTTGGCTCAGGCCCCCCCCATGCTGACTGCTGGGAGAAGGTGTCTTGCTTCCGAAGCTCCAGTAACAAGAGGCGGGTGATTGCCTCCCTGTGGGACTCATACTAGAGGGTTCCCTCTCGCCCCCTGCCAGGAGCATGTGCAGATGCTGGCGGCTAGGATGTGGACACACGAGCACATCTACACCCCGGGAAGGAACCAGTCAGCAGGGGCGTCACCCTGGACGGAGCTGCTGGGGCCGGTGGCCTGGAGAAGGCTACTAGACTAACTCACGTGAGCTCGTCTGTCCTTCTTCGGGTGGCTCACTTCAGGACACTTGGGCCCTGTATCAGGCTGTCATTTTCCTCAAGAAAGGGGACTAATACTAATACGAATAAAAGGTATCTGAAAAGAAATCAGAGACACAGAGTATGTTCTAAAAGCGTACAGACAAAACACAAGGGTCCCTCTCTTTAATACGCTCCTGGTGGGTGTGCAGATTGGCAAGATCTTTCTTACCGAAAGAAAGCATAGGTGCCAAGAGCCTTTAAAAGGACATACCATTTGGTCCAGTAATTCTGCATCTCAGAATGGGAAAGCAGAAAATAAACAAAAATGCAGAGATGTCTGTACATGGATGTTTATTCCAGTGTTGTTTATTATAATTTTACTGTCAACGAGAGGGGATGGGGGTTGCAATATACTCACCCTTTAAAAGTGGTATTCGCCAAGGGTACTTACGGACATGAGGATATTAAAGATATGCCTTGTTAACTAGGAAAAAAAAAGCAGTTTCAAATTAAAACAGATGATGTTAATATTATAAAAGGGGGAAAAGGCAACAGTACCTTTCTGTAAGTTTTTCAGAGGCTTAGGCCACAGACCCCTTGAAATCATACAGGGGTTCTAAATTTAGACTCCCTGGACTAAAAAAAGTACGTCTGGCTATTTGGTTTAGAGATGGTTTTAGCCTTTTTAGGTGTACTTTTTCAGATTTTTGGTGAATAGTTTTTATCATCTGAGCACTTAAAAAAAAATAATGCATTGAGGGCGCCTGGGTGGCTCAGTTGGTTAAGCAACTGCCTTCGGCTCGGGTCATGATCCTGGGGTCCTGGGATCGAGTCCCGCATCGGGCTCCCTGCTCAGCGGGGAGCCTGCTTCTCCCTCTGACCCTCCCCCCTCTCATGTACACTCTCTCTTTCTCTCATTCTCACTCTCTCAAAATAAAAATAAATAAATCTTTAAAAAAATAATGGCATTGAAAAATTAAGCTGTGATATTAGGAGAAAATAAAGACAGAAAAATATTATGCAGCACACATTTTCTTAGTCAGGGATTTATGTTAGAACCACCTGGGGGCCTTCTCCACAATACACTCCACCCAGAGATCCTGATTCAGTATGCAGAAAACAAACTAACAAACAAAAAACCCATCGGAATCATCTGGGTGCCCCTGGTTAAGGATCACCTCCAAACGTGTACGCATT
Source organism: Eumetopias jubatus (assembly GCF_037043125.1). NCBI lineage: Eukaryota > Metazoa > Chordata > Mammalia > Carnivora > Otariidae > Eumetopias > Eumetopias jubatus. Next base: position 147,531,933 of record NW_028274810.1, read on the forward strand.
TCTCATATGGAAAAACAAACTCCCACCTTCCTGGGCATGAATGCCTTCTCTCTCTTCTTCATGTCTTCCTAAGATATTTGCTGATTCTTCAGGCCCCTTCTCTTTCCTTCTTCACCTCTCTTTCTCTTCTTAATAGCTTGCATCTCACCAGAAAGCACTATTATAACTTATTGGAAATAAGTTGATTAGAAATCCCCTCCCCTTTAATACGTCTCTCGTGTCTCTGTTATCATCTAAAAAGGGTTGTGGATTGAACTTGCTGGCAGAACCCTCCAGTATAGGAAGCCACTGCTGCTTTCGGCCATTTAAATTGTGTTAAATACCCAACTACCAGCCCATCCTTTGAAGTCGGACAGCAGTTTGTGGACAGCAGAAAGAGTAAGTCCTAAATTGCCCTCCAGAGCAAGGGTCAAATCCTAATGTCCTTAATGGGAAAATTACAAGACTCACTTAACTTAGTGAGCAAAACTTTGTATAAAACAACACAGTCAGATGCCTTCCCCGCCCCCACCCCAGGAATGAGCTTCCGACTGGAAACTGAGTGAGAAGGCAAAGAACATGTTGATCCACGTGCTGGAATTTGTCCCTGGGGTTAGAGAGAGTGCCTCCTGTCTTTACCTTACTCAAATATTTACAGGACAATTGGGTGAGCCAAAAGAAGGAACAGACATTTTTGGGCAATGGTTCATTTTTCTTTTTTCTCCCCAAATTGCTTTTCTTTCCAATCCATATTGAAATTTTGGTATAAGATGTTTTAAGTTAACTAACTTGAGTATTGAGAACTAAAAACATAGCTTTTAGACATTGGGGAGGGTATGTGCTGTGGTGAGCGCTGTGAATTGTGTAAGACTGTTGAATCACAGACCTGTACCTCTGAAACAAATAATACATTATATGTTAAAAAAAAAAAAAAAGAGGAAGATAGCAGGAAGGGAAAAATGAAGGGGGGGAAATCAGAGGGGGAGATGAACCATGACAGACTATGGACTCTGAGAAACAAACTGAGGGTTCTAGAGGGGAAGGGGGTGGGGGATGGGTTAGCCTGGTGATGGGTATTAAAGAGGGCACGTACTGAATGGAGCACTGGGTGTTATACGCAAACAATCATGGAACACTACATCAAAAACTAATGATGTAACATACGGTGATTAACATAACATAATAAAAGAAAAAAAAGAAAAAAAAACATAGCTTAGCTCACTGAACCATATTATAATATTTTACCTGTTGAGACTGTTATCTAAAGATCAGGAAAAAGTAAGAAAACTGATTTGCTGATGAACAACTGTTTCAAATTATGACTTTGACTTAAAAAAGCAAAATATCAACATTAGACCCTAACACTCCAACTTGGAAGATCTTGGGGCTTGACTGAATTTATAACCTCAATTCCATAACTCTGTCATTCCTGGGAGAAGAGTGTCTGTGGACTTCGGTTCAGAGATTTAAGATAGGGGTCTTAGAGTATAGGGATTGATGAAAGCAGCTGTTCAAATGTCTGAAGAGAATCTGTCACTGGGCAAACAAATCTGTTTTTTAAGCATAGGGGTTGTGCCCAAGTTAAACAACAATAGAGAGCCAGTGTGTTTGGGTTTCTCTCTGATAGTTTGGAAAATCTTTGAATTAATCTCGACCCACTATTTCCTTTACTCTAGAACCTTTACTTTCTTTTAATTATGAAAACATGGGTCACAACTACAAAGTGTGGCCATCTCTGCTGTGAGTCATCAGAATCTAGAGAAACGGAGGCTTTGGGAAGAAGGTATAAAAGTACAGACAGACTATGTTACATGGAGGAAAGGGAAAATCTCAGTGACTGAATTCAACAATTCTGCTAAGTTCCAGGCGATGAACGTTGGGTATACGTGGTGAATAGAACAGATAAGCGGTCTGCCCTAGTGACACAGTGACATTAAGCCATTTGGGAACAATGGGGCAATTCAATCTCTGAGCTTGGTCCAGGCCTGCACAGTTTCTGTGTGCGCGCGTGCGTGTGTGTATAATTTTTTATGATGACTGTGAAGCCTTATAGAATGGCATTCACTGTGGACTGAAAGTTTATGTCCTCCCAGATTCATATGTTGAAACCCTAGTGTGATGGCATTTGGAGACGGAGTTTTTGGAAGGTAATTTGGCAATGAGGGTGGAGACATCGTGATGGATTTGGGGATAAGAACAGACATGAGAGAGTTTGGTTCGTCTTTCTCTGCTCTCCAACATGTGAGCATATGAGAAATCAACTGTCCATAAACCAGGCAGTGGCCCCTCATCAGAAACATCCCATCCTCTAGAACTGTAAGGAGTCTGTGTTATGGTATTCTTTATAGCAGCGCAGACTAAGGCATCAACTAAGAGATCTTTTGGTTGTATTATGGTCACCAAGGTGTTTATTTTCTAGTCCATAAACTGAATCCAAGCTCCATATCTTTGGTGGATCACTGAATGACTAATTATAATATAATATAATATAATATAATATAATATAATATAATATAATATAATATAATATAATATAATATAATATAATAATACATATATTTGTGTGTGTGTGTATATATATATATATATATATATATATATATACAAAATGTCCAGCATTGGCACTTCAGTCTCACCCGCAGTTGAGGGCAGTTTGCTGGCTCTGCCTTCTCTCATATCACGGTGGGCATCCACCAACCACAATGCAGTGTTAAGGCCCCTCTCAGGCCTCTCCGCTTGGTCGGTTGGCATGCTGGCTTGGAGGGGCCCTGCACCTGGCTCTGTGCTGTGAGACCTGCACTCTTGGCAGAACCTAGTGCACGGAGTCATGATGCTGCTGCCCTATCCCTGTATGGTTCTCTCTGCCCTTCCAAGCAGCCCTCGTTTGCTGCCCTTTACTTATGGAAATAAATGCAGGAGAGAAGTGTTGTCCAGGCCACTTGGCCACTTGGCCGTTGGTCCAACACCTTTATTTAGGGGACAGGCCAGGTCCATATGGGGGTGGTTAAGAGCAAGGGCCCTGAAGTCAGACTGTCTGGGTTCAAATCCCAGCTGTGTGACCTTAGGCCAGTGACTCAGCCTCTCTGTGCCCCTGTTTCCTCATCTAGAAAAAATGGGATGATGATCATAAGATTGCTTGGTGAAGTAGGTCAGCACGAAGAGCAGCCCTTGGTACTTAGTAAGCTCTTAATACATGCTGCCCCTTATGATTCCACATAATCATAGGTTGTGAACACGTCTAAACATTCACCTTGACCTTCATATTTTCAGCACAAAAGCAGATTATTCTTCATGTTTAGACCCCTTTGTTTTTAAGTGAGAGGTGCTGATGTGGCAGGAATTTAAAAAGGGCTTCCTTATGGGGCACCTGGGTGGCTCAGTCAGTTGAGCATCTGCCTTTGGCTCAGGTCATGGTCCCGGGGGTCCTGGGATCGAGCCCCGAGTCAGGCTCCTTGCTCAGTGAGGAGGCTGCTTCTCCCTGTCTGACTCCCTCGGCTTTTGCTCTCTCTCTCTGTCAAATAAATAAATAAATCTTAAAAAAAGGCGGGGGGGGCTTTCTTTAACGGACCTGGATAAAAGCTGCCCTAGGCACTCATAACCTGGAGGGAAACACTGGGGAAACAGATCTGGGGCCCAAGAAGTCAACGTCACCTCCTCCAGGTTGACCAGCTGGTCTGTCTATACCCAGGCCCTGCTCCCTCCCATTTACCCTGAATGTCTTATCCTCATAGGGGTGTGACTGTCCCCGAGTAGCTGAGGATAAGAAAACAGGGGGAAGATGCACAGGTCAGTTGTGGTGCTTATGACCCACTGAAGAACAGAGCGTGGCCTATCTGCGAATTCCACGTGTTCACTCGATCCGAACACCCCCCCTTACCTTCTCCCCCCCACCCCAGCAGCTCTAGCTCTGAACTATCAACAAAGGGTTGCTTGTCTGCTGGGTTTTTAAGAGGGAAACGTCCCAGATTCATACATTTGTAAAGAAAAAACTATCTGGCCCATATCTTGGCCTCCCGTTGTCAACGGCAGATCGGTGGCTTCCAAGGTTTCCCCAACCACAGAAAGCTCAGCTTCCCGGCTCGAGCCTTCTGAGTAAGGTGAGACTGACCTCAGAGTTCTGTATTTATCATTGCATTTTGCCAAACAAACCAGCTTAGCGAAAAACATGGAATTGAGACCGTCTTGACGGGGCCAAAACCCGAACAGTAACAAGAACAGAAACTTGGCATTTGGGTCTCCATTTGTTTCTGAAATGCTCCTCTCACCCTCTCCCTCCCTTCCCCCAGGAGTGTTTCAACAGTCGAAGAAAGATTTCGTTCAAAGGGAACTGACTGGCTCTCCCACAAACGGGGTAGAGGATGCGTCAGCACGCGTCAGCAGCCGCACCGAGGGAGGGAGGAAGGTGGTGTGGCTGACACCTTTGTGTCAGGAGCTCAGCTTTCTCTTTTGGCTGGAAGTGCTTTGTTATTAGAGTCTGTTTAAAACTGGAATCCTTGGGGTCCTCTTCTGAAAAGGCATCATCAGCATCTTCGCAAGCCGCTAAGATGTTTCTCTCCCTGCCTCAGATCTGGCCTTAAAAAACCAGACCGTGGCCGCTGGCTTGTTTTGGTTTCTCGGACAATGGAGTTTTCAAACTTTTTGAAGTCTTAGAAATGTTACCTTAAAAGGAATGAGAACCTTGATTTAAAAATATGTGGTAAAAGATCTAAGGCAGATGTTAACAATGTACAAAGCGCCACTCTTTGTAGGCAACAGTCTATGTTAAAGGGGACCTTAAGAATGATAACTTGGTAAAATATTAACGTGGTAAGTGTGCAGGTGGAGGCTCAGGGGCTCTAATAAAATTTGGTTCAGCCCGACTCACCTTTATTGCAGTTATATTGCTATGTGCTTGCCTAGCGAAGGGGAGGGGAATCGGGCCACAGGTAGAAAGGTAACAGGGAATCGTGGGATGAGGGAGGGAGAGAAGAAACCCATGTGACTTAGGAGTTGTGAATTTGAGCAGGTGGTGGGATGGTGATGTCTTTAACTGAAAAAGAAAGAGCCAATTTAGGGAGAGATGACAATAATAACATATTGGATGTGTTGAGTTTATGGGCCTACATGACATCTCCCACCCAACCATGCACCCCAGGAAGACAGCATGACCTATCACGTGCTTTGTATCGATAATGCTTACTCCTGATAACTGTAAAATGCTTGAACTAATGAATTAATGGCAGCATGTGGAGATGTCCGCCATACTGCTGGGAAAGTAAATCTGGTGCTCCAAAGAAGACCAGCATCTAATTGTTCCAGGAAAATCGGCAGAGAATGTAACTGAAGCCCGGGGAGCAGGTACACTGGAGAGTATGAGTGAGAAGAGGAGGTACTGAACGCAGATTTGGGGGGTGGCTCGTGTTTCCCTGGGTGTCCCCCAGCCTTCCAGACCACTAGGGCCCCTGTTGGCCTTTCACAATTGCCAGACCAGTTTGAAGAGAAGTCTGAGGATTAGACATGCATGAGAAGTATATTGTCCCTCCCCAAAATGTCTCCATGGGGAGGTATGTTGCAACGGAAAAAGCAAGTCTTGGAATTATGCCACACACATCCATCAGCAAGTACAGCAAAAGACACTCCCCCAACCTTTTATTTTAAGTTTGGTGAAGTCCTAGATCTCCAACAATACTCTGCAATCAATGTTCTCTTTTTAAAAAAAAAAATGTTTTTCTTTATTGAAGTCTAGTAGACACGCAATGTTACGTTAGTTTCAGGTGGACAACATAGTGATTGGAGCTACAGTGTTACCGCAATTTATAATTGAGTATATTCCTTACGCTGTACCTTTTACTCCCATGACTCACTGCTTCCATAACTAGAAGCTGGTATCTACCACTCACCTTCACCCATTTTGCCCATTTCCCACCCTCCTTGCTCTGGCAAACATCAGTGTGTTCTCTGTATCCATAGGTCTGATACTGCACGGATGTGACAACGGTGGTGGGATCAGTTTTTTTTCTAGGGTGATGGGATGAATCCTCCTTGACGTATGGACACACAGGACCACGTGGAACCTGAAGCCAGGGGCCATGTGGTCTAGGATCAAGGCTTGATATTTTATGCTGCCTTGACATCTTGTAAAATTAGGAAGGCCACAGATGGCCTAGTCACAAATTTTTCTCCCCACTCTGCTCCTGCAGGTAAGGTCCTCTGGCCAAACAAGCCTTATCGCAAGAACCAGACACAGTTCCTGCTTATCCCTAGTAGCAGTCTTCTGTTCCCTGCCAGTGCATGGAATTATTCAAACAAGCTGATCATATCCTGCCAAAAGAGCCAAGGGCCTCTTCTCCATCTTGATACTACAAAGCCTGCCTCCCACAGTCCCTGGTTGTTTCCTCTCTTCCTGAGTACAACCCCTATGGGACATTCTGGGTCCTTTTTCCTCAGGCTGTGAGTGTACGTGACTTACCAAGTGCTGTCCATCTTACCTGTCCAGTGTCGAGTACCACGTGTTCAGTAATCTTCATGACCCCACAGCCGGAAAGCTCCTTTCACCAATGCGGTGAATAAGAGGTGATTAAAATAGGCCTCTCCAAAGGCATTAAGTAGCTGGATTCACCAGATCCAATATCCCGTTCATGCAAAGTGCCTACATAGTGTGTCTAGCCAATCCTTGTATCTTTGGCACCACTCCCTTCCATTGTAAGGTATTTTCATAACATTCTTAATGCTAGTTTACAGAACCGACTGTAGCACTGGAACTCTTACAGTAGCTGTTTCTAGAGGGTGGATGCCTAATATTGTCTTCCAAAATGCTAACTCTATTTCTGATAGGGTACCCCTGGGTGTAGATGACATACTTACCACTCTGTCGATGCTGAGGTATTCTGAGTGATGTTACAGAAAATATGAGTGCTTGTTTCCTTTAATGTTGGAATCAATTGACTTGAAATTTTTTTTCATATAAGGTGGATACCTAATATACCTTTCCTAGATCTCTGGGGATCTCTGGGCTCACCTCTCTCCTGCTCTCTCTGAATTTACAGTCTCTTGTGAGTGTTCTCCCTTCCTCAAACCCTTGCTTCTTTAGAATATGCTATCTTAGTTCCCTTACTCTCCAAACCACAACTGACCATGAGTAGCAGACTTTACTGAAGGTTCAGGGAGAGGAGAATCCATTCACCGAAACTGAATACCAGCAAGGTTGCTAGACTTAGCAAAAAACTCTCAATTAAACTTGAATTTCAGATAAACAACGAGGAAGGTTTTAGTGTAAGTACATCTCAACTAGTGCATGGTAACCTGTCTTTTACCTGGCAACCCTAAATACGAACCCTAAATATTGAAACCCTAAACAGACATCTCTGATCTTACACCAATGGCAGAAATTAACCACTGGCCTTCTTTTCCCTTTTGTTAAATAGAGAGCATCATAGTTGTCAGAGATGAATGTGTGGTGTGGAGTGAAATCCAGAGGGCTGGTGGATGGTGGGCAGTGATGAGTGGAGAGTTGAGGAAGATTGAGAAGAAGCCATGGGCCTTGGCTTTGTGACTTTTGGAAAAGTGATGCCAATGGATGTTGGGAGGAGAACAATGATTTCAAGGCATGGAACAAGACCAGCAGAGGCTCTGTTGAATCTGGCAGTGAAGGGAAAGAGAGTGTATATGAACTGAAGGTGATGGAAACTTACGAATTTTTTTTTTTGAATTGGATAGATTTATAGGTATTTGTGGGCTGAAGAGGAGGAGCCACGGAAGATAGAAAGTTGAACTATGAACCAAAGATTTAAGAGGGGGGCCCCTTTCGTTCTTTGGTCGGGTGTTTGATGAAGCAGTGTTATGGGCTGAATTGTGTGCCGCCATGTGGTAAGGTCCTAACCCCTAGTACCTCAGAACGTGACGGTATTTGGAGACAGGGTCTTTAAAGAGGTAATTAAGGTAAAATGAGGTCATGTGGGTGGGCCCTAGTTCAACACGACTGGTGTCTTTATAAGAAAAGGTCAGCCCAGGAAGGCAGAGCGGGAGGACCATGGGAAGACAAGCAAGGACACAATCATCTACAAGACAAGGAGAAAGGCCCCAGAAGAAACCAACACTGCTGACAGCTTGATTTCAGACTTGTAGCTTTCAGAACTATGGGAAAACAAATTTCCATTGTTCAAGCCCCCCAGTCAGTGGTGTTCTGTTATGACAGCTCTAGCTAAGCCGTACAACAGGTATTTGTGATCATTGTGTACACAGGTTTTGGGACCAGCCAGCATGGGTTTGAATCCTGGCTGGGCTTCTTTCTGGCTGTGGGATCTTGGATGATTTAGTAAACCTGGAAGCCTCAGTTTTCCCCTCTGCAAAACGGGGATTAATGGTTTACACTTGTAACGTTGTGAGGGTTAAAATGAGGCAATGTGTTTAGCACAGTGTTTAGTGAGGAGTTAAGTGCTCAATGCCTTTATTCCTTCAACAAATACTGAAAGACTGTGCCAGGCATTGTTGTAGGTGCTGGGGACATATCAGTAAATTAGACAAAACCCCTGCCCTCTGGTAGCTTTCATTCTGGTGGGGGAAGACAGATAATAAACAATTATGTAAAATCTATAGTAAGTTAGATGAAATGGCAAAATATATAAGTGACAAGTAAAGCAGGGAAGGGATAAATGAAATGCTAGGAGGTATTGAAATCTTAAATAAGGCGACCAGGGAAAACCTCACTGAGTAGGTGGCTTTTGAGTTAAGACCTGAAGGAAGTGAACGAGCCAGCACTCCAGCAGAGGAAACAGCAAATGCAAAGGCCCTGTGGCGGGAACATAAGGCACAGCAAGGAAGCCAGTGAGTATGAAGAGAACAAGGGTAAAAGGAGCAGGAGATGGGGCCAGAGAGGTGACAGGGACAGGTCACGTAGGGCCCTATGGTGATGGAATGGTAGCCCCTAAAATATATGTCTACACCCTAATCTCTGGAGCTTGTGAAGGTTCCCTTATATGGCAAATGGTGAATTGAAGTAATATGCATGTATGGCAAAAAATACGATTAAGGATCATGACAGGTGGAGCTTGTCTAGGATTATCCAGGTGGTTTCTAAAGGCAATCCTAGGTCTCCTTATAAGATAGACACATGGAGAAGAAGGAGAGAGGAAGACGGAGCAGAGAGACGCACCATAAGCCAGAGTGCCAGCACCGGAAGCTGCAAGAGGCAAGGAATGCCTTCTCTCCTAGAGCTTCCAGAGGGCGAGGAACCCTGCCAGCACCTTGACTTCTGACCTCCAGAACTGCAAGGGAATACATTTCTGTTGTTTTCAGCCACTAAGATTGTGGTAATTTGTTACCGAAGGCCTAGGAAAGTAATACAGGGCTGAGAGCTCATATTAAGGAATATGACTTCTGAGTGCTATAAGGAACCATCGGAGGGTTCTGAGTAGTAGAACAACATGATTGGATTTTGTTTAAAAAAATCTCCTTGGGGACTGTGTCGGGGTGTGGGGCCCAAGGGGGCAGAAGTCGGGGGGCCGGTTAAGAGACCCCTGCTAGAGTTCAAGTGAGCAAAGATGGGGGCTAGGACCAGGAGGAAGGCAGAGTGAAGTTGGTGAGAAGGCTCAGGTTCTGGATACATGTCAAAGGTAAAGCCAACAGGATCTAAGAGTTGAGTTGCTGCTCCTGAGATGGGGCATTTGGCAGTAGGACCTGGTTTTGGTGGGCGAGGTGAAGCGCCAGTAAAGGGCCAGTTTGGGACTCAGGGTTACCTCTGAGTTGCCTGTTAAACCTGCAGACGCAGATACTGACTAGCCGCTGCTATATGGCACAGAGTCGTGTGCGGGGTTAGGCTAGCGATGTAAGTCGAGGTGCCAGTGGCACACGGGGTGTAGTTAAGCCGAGACATCTTAGCTCTTCAAGTGGGAGCAAGTGTTTGTTCCATTTGTGTTGTTGTGTTTTAATGGACAGGACCACCGCACTGCAAAACCTTGATTGCCTCTAGATGTCTAAACTCATAATGGTTGGCTCTTGATGTGTCCTTAATCGACTCTGAGCACATGGAGCGCAACCACCAGGATGATGGCGTCATCTGGCAAAGCTACTGCCTTCAGACTTAGGAAAATGCAAAATATTTAAAAATCAGTAATTTCATAAAATCAGTCCAAGCTTCAGCTCTCTTGCAAAATACTCTCTCCCCCACCCCCAGTCTCCAGACAGTCCTCTGTGAACACAGCTTGAACAAGAGCTCTACTTGGTGCTGCGTTTCCCTTCCCACCGCAGAAGGGCAGACCCCAACCAGCACACCTATGAGAAAAGGGAGTGTTTCCTTGAGACCTCGGGGAAATGGAGTATATTTGCAAATCCCTTGTTTTTTTTTTTTTTAATGAAAAGTTTATGAATTTCTTCAGGTTAACTTGGAAGAGCTGCAAGAACAAGTTACTTAATTTTCTGAGAGAGATGTGGCTCATTTGAAAGCGATGACAATGACTTTAGCTTCATAATTGCTGTGCTTTATACAGCACTTTATATTCATAATTGGTTTCAAGGACTGTCGTGTTCATTATCATAACCAGTTCCATTCTCCCTCCTCTGGAAAGGGAAGCTGAAAATGTCACTGACCTCACTGACCTAGGGGGGAAAATAAATTTAAAAATCACAGAAAGTAAACTAGATTACTTAGAAAAAAATTTTTTTAAAATTTTCTATCTTGATTTACTTCATTGATTATAGAACTTTATATGAATCAAATATCCACTTGTTTAAGTGTAAGTGGGGTCTCAGGACCCCAATCTGCCCTACACTAGCCATGATTTGGGACAAGTCACCTTGGCTCTCTGACGCTGAGTCTCCTCCCTTCTTAAGGGGGGGGGGGGCGTAGCAACTACCTCATGAAGCTGTGAGGATGGAATGAATCATATACCTGAGCCCTCAGAGACCTGTCCCAGGGTAGACACTCTGCAGTTGCTTTTCTGCACACATCTCTCATTTGCATCATAAAGCAAGTAACAAACTTACATTTTGTCCTAGGCCCACCATTACCAGATGCTGGAGGTTGAAGAAGGACACAGTCCTGGCTCCTGAGGGTCTCACAGTCCCTTAGGGAATTTATGTATTCAGCTGATAGTCGTTAAGGGCTTATTATGTGTCAGGCTCTGTTCTAAGAGTGAACAGACAAAATCCCTGTCCTTGAGGGGCTTACATTTTACTGTAGGTGACAGTAATCATGCACACGAAGAAGTAGATAATATCAGCCAGGTTGGCATCAGTGCTCTGAGGAAAGTGGGCTAGACAATGATGGTAGGGTTGGTACTTTGGTAGTGTGTTTGGGGGCAGCCTCTCTGAGGAGGTGACCCTTGAAAAGAGACCTGAAGGAAGCAAGGAAGTGAAAGAGTTCCCAGAAAGTACACAGCTCTGAGGTGGGAATGTGCTTGGTTGAGAAATGGGCGGGAGGCCAGTCTGGATGGAGCAGGAAAAACAAGGGGACAGTAAAGGAGGTGAGGTTGGAGAGATAACCAGGGGTCAGGTGGCAGGGAACTCTATAACACAAGTGCTTTGCTAGAGGTGCAAATGTGGTGCTTTGGGGATGCAGAAGGCTCTGCTAATTCTCTTGGGAATGAGAGATTGCCTCAGGGTCGGTGTGAGGGAAGGCTTCTCAGAGAGCCAGAAATGGAGCTGAACCACTCAACACATGCTTACGCTCTGCTGAATGCCAGGGGCAAAGACAAGAAGACAAGGTATTTGTCCTTTAGGGGTTTACAATCTACTGAGATTATGAAACAAAATACTTGACTTGATGGGGACAGAGGGTAGCGATACTTGCAGCGGCAGTGGTGGGCATAAGGTATACACTTGTTGAATCACTATGTTGCACACCTGAAACTAATGTTACATTCTGTGTCAACTATACTCAATTCAAAAAATGTAAACAAGCAAACACTTGACCTGGAAGTCTGCACAGGGCATGGTGGAGCCCCACGGAAGGAGAGGCCGGTGGTGTGCAGTGTGTGTAGGGCATGGGGTCACTGCAGAGAGCAGACCTACGGGAGTCAGGAAAGCTCTTGCAACAGGAATGTGATTGGATCTCATTGTAGGTGATTTTGAAGTTGGAGAGCAGACAAGGTGGGGTAAAAAATACAGGTATTTGCTGAAATTAGTTCAAAGATACGCTTCCCCTCCTCTGTCCGGAGAAGGTCTTTGCCAACGTGACACAAGATACATGGGCCATGTCTTGTCGTGGGAGTGCAGCTTTTGGTGTCATTCAGAAACCCATGGCTTATTCTTCGAGACCTCACGTTGTGTTCCCACATGGTTTTGGCCTCCATTGGGAGGCTGGTCAGGAGGCCTCTGTCTACACCAAGAACTATAAGGAAATATAAGGAAAAGGACATTGTTTCAAGGGCATGACCCCTTGTCCTCTTGCACTGGGCCATCCTGTGAGGATGGGAGATGTGGAGGAGGAAGGGCTCACTTAAATGGGCCTCCAGGAAAGTGACAAGAAGCAGCAGGCATTGATGGCTCCAGGTGAACCAGGGGGATCTGGGTCCGATTGCCTCTTCCACCCTGAGCAGCTGACTCTGGGCCAGCTACTAAAGCTCCCTGGGCTTTATTGTACTCATCTGTAAACTGGGCTAATGATGGCATCAATTTCACACTGCTGTGAGGACAAAATGAGTTATTAAGCTTGTAGCACAATGCCTGGCACATATTAGGTTTCCAATAAGGATTAACTATTTTCCCATATCAATACATCTCATTAGAGGGTAGAAAAGAACTTGGGAGCCAGAAAAGCTCTTTGAGCTGTCATGCAATTGGATCTTCAATGTGAGTGGCGCTGAAGATTAACTGGAGAGGGGACAAAGTGGGGTAAAAAAAAAAAATAAGGCAGCAAAGATGGGTTTCTGTTTCAAGACATTGGGTTGCAAAGGGAAGGAAAACTGATAACTTGAGGGGAATTTTTAGGATAGATTTTAGGGAAGGGCTCAAATTCAGGCTGATGCAGCTGATGGTGGTGCCCTACCACAGGTCTCATTCACTCCCACGGATGTGGGTTTGGTCCTTTACTCCAGCCACGGGGTTGGTAGAGAAAAGCATAAAGTCATGGCCATACTCAGGTAGTATGGGCAGAATGGAACCAGGACAGAGCCCTTGCTCAGACACTGTCAGGCACTGATAAACACCTCTTGTTAACACCTGTTGCCACGGAAACTGTTTTTGCATGGCCCCTGAGCATTTGACTTCTTACTCTTCAGTGCATTCCCACCACTGGGGGTAAAAAACCAACCAACCTACCCCCTTACCATCCTTCACCACGCCTGGCTCATACTACATACCAAATACTTCTTGGCTGCATCAATCAATCTATGCTTCCCTCGAATCAAACATTAAGTCATAATCTATTATTGGATGAAGCTCGAAGCCATCCTGCCGGCTAAGTCTGATGCTGAGATTCCTTGGCCCATGCACAGTCAATTCCATTGTATGGCCATAAATTAGAAATACCTTGCAAAAAAACACTAAAGCTTTTCCAGGTCACATCCATGCCAGAGAAGTGACACAGGGGGGACAATAATGGAAGTCAGCCTTTTTAATTGGAAGTCATGACTCACGCTGGCAAAGAAACCATAGGAAGGCCATGCAACCCTTGACTGCCGAGAAAGTGGAGGCATTAGGACTCATCAGCTGAGTTTTACAGCTAGAAAAATTATGGCATAGCAAGGTTAAGTGGCCCAGTCAGGTGCCAGATTCAGGGACATGTATGGAGGGTCACTAGTGACAACTTTCCTATGGAATTGGACTGCCAAGTACAGATTATTCCATTGTCCCGACACAGAACTCGCTAGAAGGGAGAGGTGGCAGGAGGAAGATGATGAAGCAGTAAAACTCTTTTTAGAGGAAAGTGAAAATGTGTCCAAAGTATATAGACAAGGAACAATATTAGAGTCAGCCAGAAGAGACCCAAGGAGTTACAACTGTTTAAATAAAATTGCCATTTTATATTCACAATGAGCCAGATTTTATCCCGGGATAGCTCTGCAGGAATTCTTTGGAAAGATTCCTAACTCTAGAATTACTTGGTGAGAGTGAATTGGGGCCCTATGAAAATGATACGTGGTGATGATTTTATGCAACTGCTTTTTAACCACCTAATAGACACAGAATTACTTTCCTACTAGTCCCACATTGGCACAGCCCTGGGAAGAACATTCAGCAAATCCCATTATACTGTGGATTCGACTTCTCTTTCACTTTGATAGCTTTTGTGGAAAGAAACTTCAACGAGTTGTGTATTTGTCCAACTAACTCAGCATAAATATTCATTTCTCCAGAATATGCACACTATGCAAAGTTGGCCCAGCCATATAAGCTTAGAAAAGTCCAGCACATACTGTAAGCATCACTTAAGTAGTGAGAGTACAAACCCTGGCAATGTCTATATACCTAGAGAATCAGATTGCTTCTGCTGTTGCCTGTCCCCTTGCTATGGGCAGTGAATACCAAGAAGTTCATTCTGTTCTCTCCTGCTTTCCCCCCCTGTTGGTCCTATTGTAATTATATCCTTTTCTCTGATATTTTAAAATGTTCTGGCCAACGCAGTCTTTCGTTAAGTTGTCCCCCAATTTTGGGAACCGCTACCCTCTTTCCTTATGTTTTGCCTGTCCCAACCTCTATTTCCATCTATGGGAAACCTCTCTCTCCCTCTTTTTCCCCCTTTTCTAAGCTCCCATGGAAATGGCGACACAAAGATGGATGACACAGTTTTCGTCCGTGAGAAACTCACACACAGACTGGTGGGAGGAAATGCGGCGCTCAGGAGATACGCAGAAACTCCAAATAAAGGTCTATCTGTCAGCCTGGGAGGAAATCCCAGAAGGCCTCCAAAAAAAAAGGTGACATCTACATTGAGTCCTAAGATACAGTTAGGAGTAGGGGCAGGTAGGCAGAGTGGGGAGTGGGGAGAAGGAATCCAAGGCAAATGTGAGCAAAGGTAAAGAGGCAGGAGATAGGACAATGGTGTTGTGGGGTTGGTGGGGGGTAGAGGGCTACAGGTCCTCTGGGGCACCTAACATGGCAAAGTAGGTGGCAGCCAGTTGGGGAGATGGGGCTGGAGAAGTGGACAAAGGCTCAAGAGAGAGTCTGCTTCCTTATAGTCATGGTTACATGACAATTCATTGTGGGACGAATGGAGGAATGAATCACTGAGAAATCGTTTACGTGGTAAGACTCACAGAGCCGTCAAACAATGGACATGAAGCTCCTGAACATGGTTCGTATGGTTCATAGCAAGGGTTTGGTTTCTGTGGAGAGTAGTTTAGACTGACAATCAATTTGCTTATTGATTTTCTGTTTTTCTTACTTTCATTATTACCTACAATGTGCCACACCTTGAGCCAGACACTCAGGATAAAAAAATAAGACAGCAGCCCAGGGCAGAGTGTTTTCTTCTAAAGGTCTGGCCTAAGAGAGGTCCCTGGCCCCTGGTTGCACAGACAGAGGAGGAAACTGGGTTTCAGCAAGGTCATTAAGGTTTGCAGGAAGCAGGCTGGTGGTGAGGCCACTAATCTGCAACTGAAAAGAAGGCAGCAAGGCCGAAGGGGGAGCCAAGACTTGATTTTACACACTGTATGATGAGCTCTGTGTGACCTTGACAAAGTTATTGGCCCTCTCAGTTTTCGTTTTCTTATCTGGGACATGGGGGCAATGACGTCTATTTAACAGAACAGTTTCCAGTTTCCAGATTCCAGAATAATTTCCAGATCCATAAGATCATGTATGTGCCTGGAGTATCACAGGGAGAACACAGTTCATTCCAACAAACATTCCTCGAACGTGCAATTTGTATTCAAGTCCTATACTGTTTCTGAATCCTCAGAGCACTAAGGATTCAAAGATGAATAAGACACAGTTTGCATCTGTAAGGAACTCTCCACCAAGTGCTAGCTTTCTTCTGATAATTACAGATAGAAATTTCTAGTTTCATGTCTCAGTTTCTCACTCAGGAAATGAGGTTAGTTTTCTTGCCTTCCTTCCCTTCTCCAGAGAAAGTTCCGAACCTAAGAGAACTTAAATACACACACACACACACACACACACACACACATACACACACACACACACGGTGAGGTATTAAGCACACATTCTGGAAATAACAAAGAAAAACTCCTCATGTCCAGATTCGCACTGGGCTGGTGGTGCCGCCCTGGCTCATAGAGCTATAGGTCAGAGCATGGCTAGTCTGAGGACATAGAAATCCATAGGCAAGTCTTCTAGCTTGTGTCCAGAATCCCCTTATGGCTCCTTGGTGAGGAAAAGGCAGACAAATTCACAGGAGCCTCAGGTTCTCATGCGTCTCCCACATGTTGGTGCTGTCACTGGGGAGGGAAGTAAGCATTCCACATGCCAAGTGCCTTTTGATGATCATGATGGGGTGGGCGACTCCCTTAGGATTTTGTTTCTTTCTTGTGATGTGCTAACCTTGTTCATCTGTTCCATGTGTTCTCACTACTAGGCAGCAGCTGTTTTTAAGTTATCTGGGCCGATCCACAGGGACATGTAAGCATCTAGAGAACATTAGTGATAATACACCTGATAAATCCATTGTGTTACATGGTTTCCCTGCAGAGAAACAAGGAAAAGACCAGCATTCTGATGACAGTCTAGCTTGTGGGGCACATCTGCCACATATTAAACACGTTTTAGGGACTCATTTCTGAGAATGATTCTTCTTCATTTTAGAAGGACAGCTGCAGCTGTGCCTCCCTGTGAGTTATATTCTGTTGAAGGCAGCCCAAACTTAGGAGTTGTTGAAAATTTCAATCACTTTCAATGATGGGCCAATGAGTTTTAATAAAGCAGGATATGTCCAATGATGCCATTGTGTATATTTTTTCATTTGTTCCTTTCTGCCTTCCTTCCTTCTTCCTTCCTTCCTTCCTTCCAAAAAGGAATCTTTCCAGGTGATTCAACTGAGTTTTAACTCACCATAAATCATGACCCAGAGTCAAGAAAGTCCAGTAAAATGCATGATCTGATTGGAAATTTTTGTCATTTCTCTGCAAAAGACGATGTTTAAGAATCTGGGGCATGAATCAAAGTTTAAAGGTAGAATTTACAAAGCACAATGGGGCTGGCCTGCATGTGTAGAGCAGGGTCTACACCCACCATGGCTAGAATGTGCAAAGAAGGAGATTTCATGTATCTTGTAACAGCAGAGTCCAGGGCAATTTTAGAGCAACCTGGCCAGTCTACTGTCAAAAATAAACCAACTGAAGTATATGTAGTCTTCCCTCTTCTTACCTGCCCCGGGACCCAAGCTCGTCTCATCTCTCATGCTAGCCCCCCGGGTCTTTCATTCTAGTTCAGCGGAAATAAAATAGAAACTTGACTTTTTAAAGAGAAAATAGGAGGAAGTCCTGGTGAACTCTAATTGTGCCTTTTCGACTACAAGGAATGGAAACTCTCTGTGCAGCTCCAGAAGTGAGGATTCCTCTAATGGAGACGAATGAACATCATAGGGATCACCAACACTAAGGCATAAGATGGCTCAGAGCATCTCGGAAGCTGGTGAGTCTTCGCTCCAGTCACCACTTTTGGAGGTTTTGGCATCCACACAGATGATTCCCCCAACACTCTGACCTTCATCCCTTGACCTCACCACCTCCAGTGACCCTTTCTTGCAGCCTGTTAGCCACCTACTCCCATGGTCTTACCCTAAATTTTACCATTATCGATAATTTCACCACGGACACTGAGTTCGTGGAAAATAAACGAAATGCTACAAAAATATGGTGAATAGGTGCAATCAGAGGTCTTTCTCTCAATTGATTGTGCAATCCTGGAGTCCTGTCTCGAGAGGTGGCTAATAGTAGCTGTTCTGTGAATGTTGTTTGTGTTTGCTCCTCAGAGCCTCTGTCTTTAAGAATTAAATAAAAAGAGCTAACTAACAAATAACTGGCTGAATACAAGTATGTGTTTACTGTTAAACTCTACAAAAGCTATTCCACCAATAATTATGTCAAGTGTTGGAAAGAAAAAAATGTCCACAATATCAAGTGAATATCTATCTGCTAGTTAAAGCAAAAATTATTTTCTCAGATTAAATTAAGATGAAAAGTTAAGTTCACTAAAAATAATTTAAGAAATTAATTTAACTTCCTGGGGTGCCTGGGTGGCTCAGTCATTTAAGTATCTGACTCTTGATTTTGCTCAGGTCATGAGATCAGGGTCATGGGATCAAGCCCTGCATCAGGCTCCCTGCTCAGCTCACAGAGTCTGCTTAAGCATCCCCCTCTGCTCCTCACCCTGCTCTCACTCTCCCTCTCTCTAAAATAAATAAATAAATAGATAAATAAATAAATAAACTCTTTAAAAAAATTAATTTAATTTCCTAATTGTTTCTTTTGCTGGAAAATAATTTTCTTGAATCTTGAATAATCGAGGAATTTATTTAAATTTGATTACATTGCTATTATTATATATTTATGTAAGTCACTGAATCACATACAATTTACTTAAATAAATGACCTTAAAAGTTACTGAGCAAGTGTAGGTATGTCAAATATTAATAGCTGTTTAACTTTTAACTTTAAAATTCAACATTTTCTTTAGTCACCTTAAGCCTGCATTCAGTAAAAAACCAGGCTTGTACTTTTTTAATGTACACATGGCATTATATACCATATATGCTATAGTATGCTTGTACTGTGGATAACACATACATACAGCAAATAAATAGAGAGTATATCTGCGTTGTTGAAATACCACGTTCTGATTGTGCACATGACGGGCCAGTCATCACTTCCCGACTGCATGTCAGTCATGTTGTGACACCGAGTCCTCATTTACGCTATGGTCAGCAGAGCAATAGGGTACCAGTGGGGTGGTAACAAGTTGAAAGTAGAGCCTGGCTCTCAGATCCAGGTGTCGCGGCTTTCGTGAGCCGGTGCCATGAATTCCTGACCGCAGTGATTTGCTTCCCTATTTCTCGTGTTCGTCCTCAAGCCAAGCAGGTACTCGGCTCAAGGCTGTTACTCTCACGGTTCCCTCCCGGCCCGAGACTGGCTGTGAGAACAGGGCTCACTCACTCATTTGGTTCAGGACTCTGCTCAGAATTCATGTCCTCAGAATGCACACCTGGCTGGTCCCCACACTCTGAACCCTCTTCATTTGTTTTAATGTGTGATACCTATCACCACCTGACATTATATGTCTATTTGGTTACTTGGTTTACTGTTTATCTCCCTCATTAGATTGTAAACGTCACAGGACGACGCCTTTTGTTTACCACTCTATCTCCAAAATAGGGACTTGGTATTTGCTGAATGTGTAATGAATACATGGATAAATCATAGAGCCCTAGTTTGAGTTTTGGCTTAAATGGAGCACAGCTTGAACGTTTCTTTTTCACTGCTTTAGGCGACCTCTCTGCCTCCGAGGGGTTGTGAAGCACCCAAAGGAAACAGACATCTCTTTCTCTCTCACTGCCCCCCCTTCCTCCCCTCTCTCATTCTGTTTCACACATTTCACAATACAAGTGGCTGATATGGTGCAGGACCCTAAGGGGATAAATCTGCAGAGGGAGCCCCGCCTACTTCTTCTCTCTCTCTGCCCTGCTTAGAACAAGCCTCATGCAATTTCCTGGGCATACAGCCTTTGGAAAGAGCTTTCTTCACCTGGTTCTATCACTTGGTCACATACCACTGGGATGACTGTGGGCCTCTCGCCCTTTCCTGCCTACCAGGTCCGGCTGTCAGGTGTGAGTTACTGTGGGCTCACAGGTCTCAACCCAGTGTGATGACAGTCTCCTCCAAGAAGGTCATGCAGAACGTTTCTCCTGGAATATATTGCTCTAATCAATTTTAGACATTGCCTTAGATGTCCTCGAAGCTTCGCAGGAACCATCTGAAGGTGCATTCCCATGAGATTCTGGCCCAGGACACCAGACTACCTTGAAATTAAACAGCCTGACGAATTTAAACATTGCTACGTACTTATTTCTGGGGCGATCTAAAAGCACAAGGTAATTTCTATTATGGGACAGGGCTTGTGTTTGTCTATCATATGAAATGGCAGAAAAGGAAACACCTATTGATTTTGCAAATGTATACTTTTTTATGGTCTCTAAAGAAATGGAGGAAATCAAAGACTCCATTTGCTATTGCCATAAGGAATATAGTGCAAGAAAAATTTACCAGCCTGCAAACCTGCAGTTTCTGGTCTTAAATCTTACCTCTGTATTGTGTTTTTCTACAAATGGAAATCCCTGAACATTTAAATAGAGGACTCACTTGCTTGTCCCTTGAACTGCAGTTCAACGCAGAGACCCTTTTCACTGGATTAGATTGTTTAAGTCCCTTTAGCCGGGAAAATTTTTTTCGTGGTCCTCCAGGTTTCTTTCTGGAAAGTGAGTAGGTCAGGAGGAGAGATACCAACCTGACTTAGCTTTTGTGGTGATGACAAGGGCAATACAACTTCCTAGGGTGAGCTTTGAAGTTGGGCAGACATGGAAGGGAATCTTGTAGTCTCTCCATCCCTAGTTCCACAATCAGGGCAAGTTATTGAGAGAGGTGGTATTGAAGAGTGGTTAAGAAGACGGGCTTCTAGGTCTGACAGCTTGAGTTTAAATCTTATTCCTACTACTTAGTCTATGATCTTGGACAATTGACTTTACCTCCCTGAACTTCAGTCTCTTCTTATGTAAACTAATGCTTTGCTTTACTGGGTGGTTGCAATGATTAAGTGAAATAAAGATGTTAAGCTCTTAGCACAGTTTCTGGCACACAACAAGGGTGCAATAAATAGAAGCAGTTACATCATCATCAACATCATCATCACCATCAGTAACATTAGTAATTGTGGTATTAGTTAATATCACACAGCTAGTCAGTGATGGAATCTTAAAAATCCCTAGTTGCCTTATTCCCAGCCAAGTGACTTTTCTGTTATGTCAAAATATGTAGCTTTGGGAAAAGATTGGGCAAGAAGTTTAACAACGAGGGTGGAGATGATGATGATGATGTTAGCAATGACGGTGGTCACTTGAACCACAGCCTTCTGTAGAGTAGTGGTTCTCATCCTAGATCACATACTGGAATCATCTGGATGGTTTAGAAAAGACCTGGATTTCACTCCCAAAGATCTGGATTTAAATGGCTTGGAGTGCAGCCCGGGTGGTGGGATTTTTAATAAATCATCCTGGGAATTCTCATGTACAGCCAGGGCTGAGAACCACTGGTGTAAGGGCACCTCTTGTGGCTTGCCCCTCAGTGGCGATGGTCAAGACAAGATCAGGTTCTGGTGCCCACAGAGAGGAAAGGCAGCAGACCTGGTCCCCAAATTACCTGCTATTACAAGACTGAGAGGATGTGAGCTCAGTTCACCTTTCTGGGCATCAAGAAAGGAAACAAGCAGCTGGTTACCTCTTCACTTGGGAGCCACCAACCCCGTGATCTCCATGGGAGCCTCTCTCTCTGCACCCAACTGTCAGAGGTTAACCCATCCCGACTGTCAGAGGCTAACCCGTAAGCAAAAAGTGTGCCTACATGTAGACCCGCACATGCTTAGAAGCATGTTATCCTGGAACAGCCACGAGAAACTCAAAATGTGAGTGCATGCATGCATGTGTGTGTATATATAAGTGAAATCATTACATTCAATTTCAGATTCTCCTGCATGTAATTTTATTCACACAAAACAGCTGAATATTGTATAGGAAGATGACCATGATCTCGAGAGAGCCTTGAGGTTGTTCTGAGCCACCAAGTGGCATCATATTGCACATCTAACTAATGGCCTTCGGTTTAAGAGTGCTGATTGAATCCACCTCACTATTTATGGCCATTATTTATCAATACATGATCTCCTCTCTACCCAGAGGTGCACAGCACAGGGTGGGTAGGGCCAGCCTGGCTTGACCAGATCTCACAAAGTTGAGCAGATGTCTCAAAGTGATGTGTCAAGCTGGGGAAAAGAGATAGCATTGTGTCCCTGAGGAGTGGGGAGTTGAAGCTGGGGCAGCAGAGCCAGGCCAGGGTTCTGGAGCGAGAATCAAGGTGTGGAGTCCCAAAAGGGTGTTGTGATACCAGGAAGGTCAGAGGAGAGAAACAGGAAGGGTCTTGGAGCAGTTCTGATAAAATGGGTCAACACACCTTCATTTGTAAGGGAAGCAGGGACCAAAGTAAAATGGACAATTATCATTGCCTATGTATCTATTGCAAATTATTTGCCTCTTGAAACCCTGGACACAGCAGGTAGCTGAAGCTGGTGATTTTATCAGTCCATCGATCTCTTGGGGTCTGGTCCATGGACATTTGACCCTTCCGGAGTTTTAGTTACTGCTTCCCCGCCTCTCTTCTTTCCCAGTGTGCCTTCCTCTTATGAACCACTCTTGTCCTTGCCCCGATCAGGGCCCATGACCAGGGGCTGCCGTGCCCACTCTGTGCCCTTGTTCAGGACCCTCTGCTCCCTCCTCCAAGAAGTCGGCAAGGTTTCCTGTTGGAAAGGGTGAGTAAATTAGTTCACACCACAGCATGACTAACTTAGAAATGCTTAGCATGCACCTCTTCCCTTTAGTGTATTTGCATTTTGTGGGGAAAGCATTACAGGGAAAGGAATTTTAAAATAGAATTTCAGGTGTCTGTCCATAGGACAACGACAAATGATTGAAGATACTTGTGTAAGAAAAGAGGAGTTTTGAGAATTTCACAAATTTTCGTGGGCATGCTGCCCCTGAGACAGGAACGGTCTTCTCCCACGTGCTGGTCTATGCAGAGGTCCAGGTCGGGGGAGCCAGTGGGCCAGGGAGGTGGAAAAAGCACTCTGTAGAGGATCAGCGACATGAGTCTGGGCTCACACTCAGGCACTAGCAGTGTGTGATTGAGGCAATCCACCTGAGCTTCCCAGAGAAGTAGCCCAGCCAGCCTTTATGGGATACCCACTCGGTTTCAGGGCAGCATGCGCTAAGCTTCAGGGTGCAGGGCGAAGAGCATTTACGGACGGAGACAAATGGTGGCCACAAGGCTTTCTAGTGGTACGCACAACAGGGTGCACAGGAGAGGAGTGGAGGGAATGTCTAACTGCAGGGGTACCGGGGAAGCCTCCTGGAGGTGAGCTCTGCACTGGAACAAAGCTCCACAATGTCCAAGCGTCTGATGCTGGGGACAGTGCAGCCTGGCCTGTGGCAGCCTCGAGGTTTGGAGTCACAGAGATAGCCTGAATCGAGGCTCTGCTCCTCACGAGCTGTGGAACATTGGAACTTCATGTGATCAACAGGGAGGATGACAGTATGTACCCCATAGGTGAGAAGTAAGATAATACAAGTGACCTGCTCAGATCGGTGCCTGGAACATAGGAAAACCAGGTTTTATCTCTTATTATTGAATAACTGGTAAAGAGGGGGTTTCCAGGAATAGAGGAGAGACTGGGACAGCATTCTAGGCACCGATTAAGGAGTGGAGGCTCCACCCAGAGCATCGGAGGAACCAGTCACGAGGTGAAAGGGTTGGAGGGTTAGAGCAGAAAAAGGTCTCTGGCAGCTTCGGGAAGGTTGGGCTGAGGAAGGCAGACAGGTAACAGGGGTGTGGGAAGAGCCAATGAAATAGTAAGTCTGAGAAAAGCTCACTCGGGTGTGCAAAGTGCAAGGTGAATAGGAGTGGTCCAGGGAGACCACGGCAGTGCTGTCAACAAGCCCTTGGCCGGGAGGAGCCTGGGGAAGAACCGCTGCTGTCCTGCCCTGGGAGGAGGTGGGAGGGCTGTAGTAAGGACCCTGCCCGCGCCTACGTGTGGCGACTGCTACTGACCACGGGAGTGGCAGACAGGAATCCTCAGAAGGGACTACTCCCTACTCAGCCCTCCTACCATAGCACCCCCCAAACAGTCTCTCGAATGGGAGACTTCTCATGGTGGCTGTAAGCAGAGTGATGGTGTTAGAAGTGGCCGGGACTGAAAACTGCTTCTCTTAACTACGAGAAGTTACTCAACTTTGGCCTCAGTTTTCACATCCATAAAATGGCGTTAATGAGAATGCCTACCATAAGATGGCTTTGAGGATTAAATGAGTCACTCTGTGGAAAGCGCACTAGAATGGTTTCTGGCACACAGTGCTGAATAAGCCGTTTGTTGGCTAAAATATGTAAAATGAAAGTAATTGTACCTACTTCAAAATGTATTGTGAACATTAAAGGACTTAGGGCAATGTCTGGAATGTAACAAACCCTCAGGGAAGTTAGCTATGACTAGTGGTATTCTAACAGATGCCCTGGAGCCCAGGGAAAAAGCCGGGGGCAAAGTAAAGGTGTGGATGGGGAGGACATTTTCCCCCGTTCTGGTGAATCTACTTGAACATGAGTCTTGCTTTGTTGCATTTCTAGTTGAAGTTTACTTTGGACGTGTTTGTTAATCGCTTTCTGCATGCATAGATTCTCAGCTGTATCATTTTTATCTCTGAAGAGATATGAAGCCCCCATTCCTTGCATTGCATCAGGCCTTTATCTGCCTGACCCCAGTTGAGTGCACTGCTGTTGGAAGGCAGAGGAATGGACTAAATGATCTCCTCCTACCCTAAAGATTCTTTTTCTAAAAAGGACAGGTCAGATTTCCCTGGCTGACTCACCCGGAACCCCACATGTCCTCCATTCATCTCAATTGCTTTGCAAGATCAATGCAGGATTGCTCCTCAGTTTGCTGGAGCACCCCCACCACCCCAACCCCCCACCCCAGCTGGGTTTGGAGAGAGGAGCCACAGGGCTAGAATCTCAAGAGAGAAGGTGAACATTTCACAAAAGGGCAGAGAAGAAAGCAGGCAAATGGAAAGCTGGGGGTCTCGGGAGACCCTTGACTCTCTTCTACGCAGAACAGTAAGACCATCCACGGGAGGGCCCGTCTCCTCAGGGGGACAGCAGGGAAGCCCAATAGGGACCCCAGTTCTGTCTCCATTTGCAGGATCCGGACCTACTTACTTGACTTTTCCTTCTCGGTAAGATGAGGAGAACAGCAGTACATCAAGAGTGTTTTTAGGGATTCATGAAGTAACAGCCTTCTTTCTGTTTCTTAGCCTCACGAAGCTTGTTCCCACCCTGGGGCCTCTCTCCAGAGAGCTCTCCCACCAGCCTTTTGTGTGATTACTTTCTTTTCAGCATTTAGGCCTCAAAGCAAGTATCTTCTCCTCAAAAGGTTTTTTTCTCACCACCTGATCAAAAATAGCCACTCCCTGACAACTGTATCATGAGTTCCTTTTATTATTGACATTTATTTGCTTACTAGGCTAGCATCTGTCTCCCAAGACTAGAGTGTTAAGTCCCATGAATACACACTACTGTGTGCTGCGGGCTCGGCCCACCAGACTGATAAATCATGTATCAGAAGCACCTGTATATTCAGCACCTAAAACTCAATGATGTTATTTTTATTATCATGATTTTCCCAGGAAAAGACATCAGTTTTACCATTCTCTTGTCTTATGTCTAACAATCAGAATTCCTTTCAATTTTCAATCCTTAGCAAAATGTTCACTTCCTTTGGGGAACTAGTATGCATTTTTTCTTCAAGGGTTGAGTAGCAGGCCATGTTTCCCTTTTCACTTCAGCTGCCAGGAAGCTCAGGGCCAAATTTTCAACTCCCTTATAGCAGCTATGTAAGCTTTCCTGGCCTGCATATTTGCCTTTCTCTTTCTCCTTAGTCTTTACTTCTTGCTTTATATTCATCTTCATTATGCTTAATCTCTGAGAAGATAAAAAAAATTTGGCTTAGAAAAGGGCAGGTACCAGTGAGGCTGGGCTATGGAAACTACAGCCTAAACATAAGAGAGGAACGACTTGGGGAGGATACTCCTGCCACAGGCCCTGGACATGGGTCTCCGCCACTGTAGATGCAGAGTCCTGAGTGGGGACGTCTGCTTGGACAAGACTAGTCACACGCGGAGACCCTCACAGTGAGGGGAGCAGTGCACAGGGGGTCTCTGGCCTTCTAGGCACCTGTATGAGGCACAGCCCTGCCTCCTTGCCAGACTCAAACAGTAGGGGATTCCTCAAACATGGGAGAGGCATTCAGGTCTCACCCGAAATACACACAATACGAAATACACCAAAATACCCACTGAAGTTTGTTTTTGTTTGGAAGGTATGTTTTTCCTCATATACTTCAAAACTTTTGTGGAATGAAGTGGGAGAGGAGGATATCAATAAATACAACGGATGTGAATTGATCCCTGCCAGAAGGTGAAAGAAACCTTCCATTTCCTTACCTTTCTAAATGAAAACCTACTCCCGGCCCCATTCTCCAGTGGCAGCGAGAAGTTGCTTATCATGGCTCCTTTCTCATTTCTTGGACCACCAGAGCCCAGGAGTCATACTTCTCAGAAAAACCGACGGGGTGGCATCCATTCTCTGGGGAGCCCTCCCCCCCACCCCATTTGCCATGGAGATGCCCTTGTCCGTCTGCCCGGGCGCTCACTGATGTGGGCAGTTCCCCTGGTAACTCTCCCTCTCCGAGCCCCTGTGCTGGGTTGGTTGCTAGCCGGGCCGCTCTGAGGTGAAAGCAGTATTTTCGATCCATCTGAGGGTAGAATCCCTCCGGGTGGGAGGAAGTCAGGCTGTACAGACACACAGACACCCGGAGGCCGGAACATACGGGTGGCCCCTCCGTGGTGCGTTCTTCTCTTCCCACCCCCACCCCATTCTGGCCCCAGTGTCCACGTGTTCAACCATCCTCTACCCAACAGCGTGGCGCACCCCTCACACATTTTCTTCTCCCTCTGCTCCGTCTGCATATGGGGGACACACTGAGTGTAGGACCGCACCGTTCTCCCCAGTGGGAGGAGGAGGGTGACATTCTATATTTTTAAACATAAAAGGAGGCTGGTTTGATCAAACTCCTCACAGCCAACAAATTCCCAAGGCTACCAGGCCGAATTTCCAGGGCAGCAGTTGCCAAGAACAGAACCATCAAGGTGTATCCAAGACTGTTGCTTTCCTGGAGGCCTTAAGTAACATGGCCTTGCCCCTGCCCCGAGCTCCCGGCATGAAAAAGGCTCACGATGCTGTCTGAACACCAGAGGGCGCCATTAGCCTGGTTTCTGGATTCTCGGCGCTGTGCTGATCGGAGTAAGAACCCGACAGGTGTGTGGTGGTAAAACAACACCCAGGATTTTAGATTTCTTTTGTTTTTTGTTTTGTTTCGTTTTGTTTTGTTTCGTTTTGTTTTGTTTCGTTTCGTTTCGTTTTATTTTATTTTATTTTATTTTATATTTTTTATTTTATTTAGATTTTATTTACTTGAGAGAGAGAGAGTGAGCGAGAGAGAGAGAGAGCACAAGCCCAGGGGGGTGGGGTGGGGGAGAGGCAGAAGGAAAAGGAGAAGCAGACTCCCCGCTGAGTAAGGAGCCCATGTGGGGATCCATCCCAGGACCCCCGGATCATGACGTGAGCCAAAGGCAGATGCTTAACGGACTGAGCCACGCAGGCGCCCCTAGATCCATTTTAGAGCCAGTACTTGGCTCTTTGCTGTGAATTTAGGTGACCAACAATAAAGTAGGACAGACCTCCTCCATTCCTTTCTGCCCAACCGCAACGGGAATAAGCAACCTTTCTGAACTATGGTTTAAATGGTTTCCAAGGCCCTGATAATATAGTGATTTTGGGCATGAGAAGCACGGTGCCTTCTATGAAGGATGAGGAAGGCTTTTTTCCGTTTTATCACGATATAATTGACATATAGTACTGTATAAGTTAAAGGTGTACAGCATAAGAGGCAATCTTTTAAATAATTTCAGTGAGAAGCCTTTCCAGGTTTTACACATCACTCGTCTGAAAACCACGTGGTAGGTCCTCCTCCTCCCTCGGTAGAACCACAGTTCTCCTCAGGCCACCCCTGTCCAGTATTTTTCCCAGAGCTTCCATTGGTGAGTAGCCCATCACAGGGGACAATACACAGCCATCTGGGTCTTCCACTGGGAGTTTGTCACCTTTTTGAATCTGGCCTGAGCCAGACTAGGCTTATGGAGAAAGTGCTTGGCAAGTGAATGAAAACTGTAAAGAAGATTTTGGGGTGGGGGGTGGGGGTGTGTGATCAAAGCTTTTGGTCCTCGGCTTTTTCCGTTGTGTGTAAATAGACCGAACTTAGAAATGAGTCTCATGGGGCCATAAAAGCTGGCCTCAGCAGGGCATTCACTTGGAAACACTGGTAGTGGTTATGGTTTTGAAAATAATAAAAACACATTTTTAAAACTGTGTAGGTCATAAGAAATGCACCTGTCATTATGAGCACCAGGTGATGTATGGAAGGGTTGAATCACTATACTCTACACCTGAAACTAATATCACACTGTATGGTAACTAACGAATTAAAATAAAAACTTAAGAGAAAAGAAAAAAAATTCGTTAAGTCAGACTCTGTGTCTTCATTCATCATTCATTTAATTACTGGCTATTTGCCACTGAGTCCCATAGGTGCCCCACAGGAGATGAATTGAGTGTGGTCCTTTGCCCTGGGGCTGTTTGTGGTCTTGTGGGAGATAAATACATGTAAAACGTCATCGCTGTCGGATGGATAAGGACTGGGATGTAAACAAGAACCTAGGAAACGAACCTAGGGAGGGTTAAACGTGGTTTCTCCTTCGATAGTTCCACACCTAATCATGCACTCATTCATTCCACACAGATTCATCATGAGGCATCTCGGGACCAGGCTCCGTGAGACAGTGAGCACACTCCAATTGTAGGGGCATGCAAAGTCTTCCGTTACAAGGTCCCCATCGTCTGGAGCAATTGGGGTTCTGAAACCTCGACACTAACCAGCAAAGGCTCACATGTAGGATGAGGCCCACAGTGAGGAGAAACTTCTGGGAGGCTCTTCCCACCCGTAAGGGCTGACATGCCCTGATTTTATGTATTACCAACGGGAGTAACAACAAAATGTAGCATGGGAAGAATCCTGGAAATCTGAACACATCTTCCCTTGCTCAGAAAATTCCTTCAGCATGGTCACTTTGTACAAACTCTAAGTGTCACGTGTTTTAAAAATCAGTTTCTGGGGCGCCTGGGTGGCTCAGTCAGTTAAGCGTCTGCCTTGGGCTCAGGCCAGGGAGACTGCTTCTCTCTCTCCTCCCCGTTTGTGCTCCCTCTCGCTATTTCTGTTGCTATCTCTGTCTCTTTCTCTCAAATAAATAAATAAATCTTTTTAAAAAATCAGTTTCTGAGTCAAGAAAACTTAATAAATGAAATTAATTCCTCTCCTTGCATAATAGCGAGGAGAGGAAATGCGAGGAGAAGCCAGTTTTGGCAAAATCAGTATCGTTTCTGCTCTTAAAGTTTGGGCAGCATGTTTCAGATCAGGGTAAACATGCCTCACCCAAGAATGTAGCCCGATTCAAAGAAAACATAAGCTTCAGCGTCCACTTGTCTGCAGGCTTCTCCGTGTAACGAATGGAGGCTGACCATAGCGGTTGACTTTGTCTTTTTGCAAGGCATTGTAATGCGCCTCATGTCTTTTGAGCCCCAGGAAGGGAAAAAACAGGAGGTGAATTGATTTATACAATAAAATGGGATCCTGAGATTCCCAGGACTATCTGGGGAAAGGGGGAGATGGATGAGGGAAGTGGCAGAAACCAGGGGGATGGCGAGGAGCGATGGCCAGAGGGAAGCCTCAGGGGAGCCCAAATGAGGACCCTTTAAGAACAAAGACATCTGATGTTGCTTTATATGTCGTCTTGTGGGCCATGTGGCCATCTAACTTCTCCACACCTTTAGTACCAGTCTGCCAGATGTGGCATCCTTGTGTGCTGTGGGATAGCCAAGGTCACAGGATGATATTCAACGCAAGATGGCAAGAGACAGTCACAGGAGGACAGAAAGAGGTGAGAATTCAGCATAAATAGGTTATTGGAATAACAGCAAGCTGGGGGAAACATACTCTTCCAAGAACCCCCAGAAATGTCAGGAACAGGAAGGATGCTAGTTTTCCTGTATAAGATGCAGGCTCTAGATATTTTAAGGTTAATTATTAAAGAAAGGATGCCCCCACACGGCAGCAAGGTGCACCAGCACCCGGACGGCTGGCCTGTATGCACACCCCCACCATCTCTCAGACTCTCTGCTAGGGTTTCCCGCGGGCTTTTTAATTCATTTCCTTATAAACATTCAAAGCACGTTGGTGTCCTGTGAGAATAAATGGCATGGATTGAGTTTTTCTAAGTTAATAAATTTCAAAAACAGTGATTTGACGGGAGCGAGGGAGAGAGTGAGGAATCATCGGGTTAAGTTTGCTTTCTATGTATTTGAGTTTTATGAAAGGGAGTCTCAAATGAAATGATCACTGCGCAGTGGCCACGAAGAGCTCTTTGGGGGGGGGAGAATGGCAGCTTGAATTAATTGGCCTGTTTCCGTGTTTTTTGTTTTTTGTTGTTGTTGTTGTTGTTTTTTTAATCTCCAGCCATGCAAGAAAGATAACCACAGGACTGTGGTAATTACAGACTAATCAGAGTGATTTGTTAAAGATAAACCTAGCTGGTGGTACTAGGGATTCTGTAAACACTTTGTCACTTTGCACATTTTGCAGACGACTTTTAAGGGAGCATCAGCTCATTTAACGGGCTTCCTTGTGTGAGCTCTGTCATTGGAGCCACTGACTCAGCTTTTAATCCTTCTTCCATTTGAGCTGATGCCTTTCATATTTTTTCAGCCATCAATTTTGTGGCCAGTGCAACCTGTCCTGGGGGAAATGCGGCGGCCATGGTCAGGGTTTCCGGGGAACGGCTGCAGTGATGGGCAGAGCCCTCGTGCTGCCCACTGTTCCTTCCCTCCAGTTTTCTCCTGGATCTTGCTTCTTCCACCTGGGATGACTGACATCACTGCAGGGGGTGGGCACACAGGCACAGAAATGAGCAGAAAGCACCTTCGCTGGTGGAGCCCTTTATTCCAAAATGATCAAGGAGGTTGTAATTCCTCACCGGTTTCTTATTTTCTAGCTAGACACCATGAGAAACAGTGTGAATCTTTCTACAGAAGTGGGTTTGTTTGTTTGTTTTTTTAAATATCAACTGCATCCCTTAGTATTTTATGGGGGCAACCTGCAACACAAACCCACATGAACATACGTACACACCCCTCAACTAAAAGTTTTCTAAGAGAGTGTTTGTGCTATGCACAGGAATTCTGATCTATTCTATTCTATTCTATTCTATTCTTTTAAGATTTTATTTGTTTATTTGAGAGAGCGAGAGCGAGAGCGAGAGAGAGAGAGAGAGAGAGCATGAGCAGGGGGAGGAGCAGAGGGAGAAGGAGAAGCAGATTCCCCGCTGAGCAGGGAGCCTGATCAGGACCCTGGGATCACGACCTGAGCTGAAGGCAGACCCTAAATTTACCGGCTGAGCTACTCAGGAGCCTTCTATTCTATTCTATTCTATTATTCTATTCTATTCTGGTTTCATTCCATTCTGTTCCATTCCATTCATTCAATTAAAAAACTGCTGGTCATTATTCATTGCTCTGATGTCACCACCCACAGTAAAATACTGCAATCTAGACCACGAGGCACTAGGTCACCATAGTAAAACTGTCCATTTTATGGCATGCCTGGAAAATGATTAGAAGAAGACATTAATAGGAATCTCCGCTCTCTAATCAGTCTTCTTTCTGATCTATTTAACCATCCTTAAAAAGAATCACTATGAACTTTATAAAGGGGCATCCACCCTTCTCTTACCTGGTTACGTGGGGGTCGGAGGACAAGGGTTTTCAACCCAGGTCTGGTCCCAGCTGTGCCACCAAATGTGAGAGCCCTGCAGAGTATCCAACTCCCCCTCGTTTCTCTTGTCTGTAAAATAATACTATTAATAGTTCAGGTATTTCTATGTGCCAGGCATTATTCTAAGTGTTTTACATGAATTAATTCACTTAACTGCACTGCAAACCTGTGAGTTTGACCCCAGATTGTAGCCCAAAGTCAAGACCTGGAAAGTTATGTGCTATGCTGAGCCTGTAGACCTACAATGCCAGAGCCAGGATCTGTGCCTGGGCAGCCTGGACATTCTTCTATACGTTGTATCTGGGGCAAGTGAACCTGGGTGATCTCCCGGGCCTTGCTCGAATCTGAGTTTCTAGGATTCTCCCTGTCACGGTGGTTCAGAGTTCCTCAAAAGTGAGTCTTCCCGCATGATCCTCCCTGTGGCTCCTCGGGGAAAGTTCTGTGTTATACGGCCGTAGAGAATTGTGGCTTCTGTAAGACAAACCCCAACCAATGCTTCCTACTCTAGCAAGAGGTGTGTGTGCGTGGAAGTGGTCAGAGAACATGGAAGGCAGGCAAGTTGATAAAATCACCCAAGGAGGGTTTTTCCTTTTTCTTTCATACCCACATATAGCACAGTCCCCTGCCCCTCCCAGCACACACAGGAACTGTGGTGAGGCCGGCACCAACAAACATGCCGGTTACAGCTGAGATGCTAGAGAGGATGTAGGCGGGTCCAGAAGAATCTGGAACACATGTCAACACCACTGCCAGGCGTGCTGCTCAGGAGTGGGGAAGACAAAGTTGAGGCTGAACTGTCACAGGCCTTGAACCCCAGGAGGAGCCAACAGGCCTCTTGAAAAGACCTTCAGCATTAAAATGATCCTTCCAGGTACTATTGTGTTACACTCCTACGGTGATATTCTTGGCACATTGGATACGGCCTAATATTGCTAAAATATGAACTAACATCTAAGGGAGGGTCAAACAATCCATGGCAGCCATTTAAACCTCCAAAAAAAATACAGCAAGGGAATCATAGTGTCGCCTCCACACAATCGTAAAAGTGCCCCCCACAGGGAAGGAGTCAGTATTTATTTGATGCTATATTTAAACAAATATCAAATAATAAAATCCTTATGGGGAGATGGGGTTTCCCCCCCTCCATTAGGGCCACTGTGGGGAAATAAATCTATCAAGGGACACATTTAAATAAAAAGAAAAGTAGATTGGTTTCAAGTGGTAGGGTTTGGGGGTTTTTTAAGGAGGAAAATACAAGGTTCAATCCACTCGGTGCTTAAATTAGGATCAACGTGAAAGCAAAGTTTTTAAATCTGCTTCAGTCCCAAATTGTAGCTGGTTAAAGGGGAGGAATAAGAAGAGTGGTAGGACGGAGGGGGGCGGGAGCAAGAAGGGAAAGGGAGGAGAAGGGGCCGGGCTAGGGACGGCCAGAGCCCGTCCCTGAGCAGGAGGAGCGTACTCCGAAGGATGCTGCGATCTCAGAGTCTCAAGGACTCAGGAAGGTGGGCACTGAAGGCGAACTGAAGGGATATTATACGAGGGGAAAAAATAAGAGGAACTGAGGATGGTTCACATGATATCGTTGGAGAGGTGAAGAAGAGATGGATCTTAATCTCCAAAGGACTAGTATGAGTTTTCCATTTGACCTTTGTGTGGATAGGTATGAACTGACCCTCAGTTATGCTTGTTAACAGAGGTGGTGCAAAGGGGTTAAAAAGCCAAAACTGTCAACAAAGTTGTCTAGAAATTTCTGTCTTTAAAATTATTATTTTACAAATGGGCATTTCTTGAATTGTTTTATTAAATCTTTGTACTTTTTTCATTGTGGTAAATACACACAACACGAAAATTGGCCATTTTCGCCATTTTTACATGGACAACTCAGTGGCATTAAGTATATTCATGTTGTTGTGCAATCATCCCTGCCATCCAACTCCAGAACATTCTCATCTTCCCAAATTGAAACTTTGTATCCATTAAACACTAACTCCCCATTCCCACCCCCAGGCCTCAACCCTACCCAAGCCTTTGGCAACTACTATTCTACTTTCTGTCTCTGCTTTTTTTTTTTTTTAAAGACCAATTCATTATAAATGTGACATTTCTTTCTTTCTTTCTTTCTTTTTTTTGTAACTGTGACATTTTATAATCTCAACGTTTAAGAAGCAAAATTATGGAGAGAAGGCTCTTTGAGGAAAGGTAGGGCTTACACTGCCTGTTCAAACCTTAAATCCCATATTTATCAATTTCAAAATGAAATTTCAACCATTTCTCAGATTTAAAGTGTTCATTGACTTCTTTGTCTTTATTTTTAGTGATTCCTAGACACAGAGACACTGGAATATTGTTTTTAAGAAGTCCACAACAGTAAATAGTTACATCAATCATTTCTATTTGAGTAGAATATATTGAAACTAGTCAGTGTAGGTTCATGCCCTAAATATTAACATAAAATATATGAAATTGTTTCTAAAATGACTGAGAAAGCATTGAATGCATTGAACCACTTTTGATGGAGTAGTTGTTCTTTGCAATTTCTTTTACAAGTTAAACCTGGCATGTCAACAAACAAGAGAGCAATAAACAATAGATACTGCAATCATGTACCTAATACTATTTAGAGTTCTGAAGCAAAAATAGATTATGATAAATTGATAGTAAATGTGACATTCTCAGTGCATGTAAATAAACCCTGAATTTGAGAACCTTTGTTTTCCCAGAGCCCTAGTAAATACACTTTTAACAGAGATCTCATGTAAAGTAGCCATATGCTTATAATTATCCAAATATTGTAGATCCCCTGTGTGAAATTTCACATCTTTATTGCTTCTATTTTAATGTTTACAAAGTTGGTAGTGATTTTTAAAACCAAATCTGATCCTAAACAGGAAAGACAATTTCCTATGTAATTGTAATTTTCTATGCAAGATTTGGCAAGGATCAAATCATCCTTAGAATTTAATCATCTTTACTCTTATAAGCATCCTCTATGCTCATTTGAGAAAGGCACTTTGTCTGCTCAATTTAAGTATCCCAATACCTATTAGCAAACTGCAATGTGTTTTTAATCTAGAATATTTGGACAAACATAAAACATGTCTAATCATTACAGAAGAAAAGTGTTGCCACAAATTCACAGTGAGATACAGTAAAAGCTCACTATGTCAAACAAATTTAGCCTTTTGAGAGGAGTTACTGAACAAAAAGAAATTCTTAAGAGGATATGAAAGCTAGTTAGACTGAAGTTTTAAGATGTAATTTCAGAGCAAATGTATAAAGAGTGAGAATTACTAAAATTAACAGAGAATTCTTTGATACTTAAAAAATCCAAATTCTCAAGTAATTAACAACCACTCTAGTTACTAAATACCTGTAATAAAAATTTACATATGCTGTTGTATGTGTAATCTGCATAAAAAACCTAGAGGCATGGATTTTCACCTCCATCAGAGGGGACAAAAATTGAGTTAGAAGATTTTGGGTTCTTATAGCTAGAGAGTGAGACACAACTGGGATCAGAACCATCAGCTCCAACCCCCTCCTCCTTCTTTCACATCCATAGTACCTAAGATGTCTACGGCCCATTTCATTCTGATGCTGTTTTTGTCTCCCTTCCAGGTTCCAAACAGGCCCAACCCTGCTTGCTTTTAGAGATCTGACCAGATGAGGCACATTTGGCCTGCTAGCCCTGTAGGCAATTAAATACACCTGGTTCACATGGGGAATGAAAATTATTTGCTCATTAGGAATAAGAATCACTAATTTGAGAATAAAATTGCATACTATGCATTTCCTTTACAGCTCCCTCTTAAAAATCAAAGCAATTCTTGAAGTTCTTGGCAGGTAGATCACCCCTATCTCAGGGTGCAGACCAAAGGTTCTCAAACCCCAGCATGCATCAGAATCCCCTGAGGGCTTGTGGACCTGCCAGTGGCTGGGTCCCAGCCCCAGAGTTTCTGATTCAGTAGATCGGGGATAAGTCCTAGGAATTTGCATTTCTAACGAGGTTCAGGGTGATGTTGATGCTGCTGGTCCAGGGGAGTCCCCTCAAGAACTACCGGTATTGACAAACTACAATATGGTTGGACATCTACATGCCCTGTGGTGCCCCCAAACAAAGGAGAGCAGTGATTGGGTTGATCGGATGCCCCAGCGGGTCTTTGTGCTTCTTTCAATATTCAGAATCCAAAGTCACCATGCCCTGCCAATCTCAGTACTGTCATCCTGGTGGTAGGCATGGCACCAAGTCAGAGGCAGCTGGTGGAGTGGGGAAACCGAGGCCCAGAGAGCTTGTGAGTATTAGATCATCGGGCACTACTCTTCATTCCATTTCATTTAACTTGTCTGTAAGTCCTTCTGTGAAAGAATGCGAGTGCCAAAGCCAACAAGCAAGGAAACAGAGGAAATGGAATTATCAGTCTCAATATAAATGGAGGAAAGCAGGAAGAATTACAGAGCTGGTACCTCCCAGTCTGAGCTGTGAAGAAGTGGTAGCTTCTGTGCACCCTTCCTTCAGAGGTGTTTGGTTGTTGTTGTTGTTGTTTAGTGTTTCCTTTGTTTTTGTTTTGTCTCATCTTCTGCTTTTCCAAGGCAGAGTCCTTACCTTTCTTCCTGCTGCTACATTTCCCACTCTCTTTGAGGAACATGGCCCAATAGCCTAAGCCAATAGCTTCTTTTGTCCTTTTGGAGGGATCTTGTCTGCATACGAAATTTTATGAAAGTGTCAAAACCATAAGAGCAGGGCTGGTTAAGGTGGAGTAAGGATGGGCATCATGAGCCCTGCCTGGTTGGCTAGTTGGTCTCCTCCTCAGAGTTTTAAACCCACTGATTGGGTCCTTTCTGTCATTTGCTTTCTATTAAGCAACATCTACCAGTCTTAAGTCTCATTTCTCTTGGTCCACATAGGTGATGACTAGCTAGTCTTACCAGATCACCACTTTATCGATTTATTCAGAATAGTGTAACGGTGGTCATAAACTATGAATGGGGACCCTACTCAAGAACATTTGTATTTAACTAGGACTTTCTGAAGATGGTACCTCAAACAAAAGCAGTTATTTCATTTGTGCAAATATCTCACTAAACTATATTTCCTGAACCGTCACCTCCCCTGTGGGGAGGGCACACACAAAAAGTCAGAATTTCTTCACTCACTTTTATAAAAGTTGCGTTTCGACTGGCACTTGAATGAAACATGACATAATAAAAGAGATAAACTGCTTTATTTCTTTAAGAGAATCTTTCTCCCTGGGTAACTATGAAATAATCACTTGAAGATAGTAGCAGCACGGATTTCAGACAGAAACAGGACAATTTTATTTGCTTTGGGTCCAATATTTCTGGGCACGCATATCTCTCACGTATGGTTGTTTTGTTGTCAAATGCTCCACACATCTCATTTGTGACTCTCTAGTTTCTTAAAATCATGCTAATGGATGTCACTCTCCCTTGCTCATCTTGCCAAGCTCCTGTAAACATTCCCCCTCTGGCGCGGGTTTGGTTCTCCGCAGATAACTCCGTCGTTGTCCACAGGGGGGCAGGACATACCATACTGCACAGCTGTTCCTGCTGCCTTCTGTTTCGGGGGGGGAAAGATCTATCCCAGCACAGAATGCGGGGGCGGGGGGGGGGGAGCTGCCCTGGTGCCTATGGCCGACCTCGTTCAGCTCAAGAACCCCTTAGCATTTTTTTAGTTTCTTCATAGATGAAACTACTGAAGAACTTATGAGAGAATCAAAGACTGGACTGAAAACTTAAATTCTATATACTAGTTCAAATTCTCAAACTACTGTGAGAAGATCTGACAACATATGTTCACTTGTAGTTTTCTCTCTGTATCTTTATTTGTAATGCACCCATGTGCGTTACACGCATACACATAGTCGCACGCACATAGAGCAAAAGCCTTGGCATGGCCCTGGTAACACTGGGGTTATTCCTATTTGAATTCCTATTTGAAACACATCCGTGAGGGAGGAAGAGATAAGGCTTTATACATTACTGTGGATCATTGTCACTACATTGGAAATATTTAAGTAAGAAAGACTTGCCACCCAGTCCTGACTGGACCAACTGACTAGAATTTTAGCCTTGGGCCCAGCCGCTGAGTTTGTTTGCTCACCTGGGAGGCAGTGCACTTTCCTTGCATAGACCAGAGGCTGGTAGCAATGAAAGGGAGGAATATCTGCCCTGGGGGAATCCTGGAGCCAGGAAGACAGACCACATCCTTTGTGGTCCCTGTCCCAGTGTCATTTACACTAACATACCACCCCATCTAGTGTGCTGAGAGATCCCAAGCCACAGCAAATAGGCTCATTACTTTGTTTCCTGTTTACCGATAACTTGTAGCTGATAATGATTGCTGTGAGCAAATGAAGAGAGAACATGCTGGGCTGCAGTTGCAGGCAGGGAACATTCTTATTGGATGGGGGGTCTGAAACCATGAATCATCATGAACCAGACTCCATACTGACAGAAATTAAAACACTGATAACACAAACCACAAGTGTTCATTTCCCCGAGGGAAGGTATGGAGAGAGACCACAAGGAGGAAGCCTCTCCTGGATGACACAGGAGAGGCGGATGTACAAAGCCAGAAGCCGGGCAGGCCGGGCTAGACCACATGCATCTCAGGGGTGACAGGTAGGCAGAAGGGGCGACGTGGCTTGTGCTGGTGAGCAATGAGTTTTGAGCCTGTGGTTTTGAAGAGGTGGCCTGCACAGGCCAGGAGGGAAGTGGTGAAGACTTGCAAAGAGGGGCAGAAGGGCACAGAGGAGAGATGTCGAGGACAATGGACTTGGCAGTAATACAAAACCAAGCCAAAAAAATGAAAGGAAGGGCCAGCAGACATGCTTTGGGCGTTGTATTAAGTGACAAGGGCAGGATACAGCAAGGTATCTATCCCTAGATTGCAAGGATAGGAAAACCATGGGCACGACAAATAAAGAAAGAATGGAAGGGAACCCATCGGGGTAAAAACATTTTGATTTGGTGATTTGTCGGAGTGGCAAGAATCTGAGAAACAATTTTGTCCCGTTTCAGTTCCATTTCCTTTTATGTTGTTAATTTAGTAAATAATAAAAAAATTTAAAGCACAGAGAGAGGAAAGAAGATAAGGCTATGGTAAAGCACCTTTGAGTTTAAAGGTAGGAACCTGACAATTATGAAATCAAAACTAGGGGATGTATATGGGGTTGGGATAGGGCCACGGGGCATCTGTGGAGGAGAGGAGGAAGAGAGCAGCCGGCAGACTCTGGAGCAGTGTGACCTTGGGCCTCAGTTTTCCTACCTGTAAAATAGAGACAGTACAGCCCTTATAAGACTGTTTTGAAGATTAAATGAAATAATATATGTAAAGGGCTTACAACCCTGCCAATACACAAGTTCTCTTAGGTGTTTGCCATGACCTGGAGGAGGCCTAGTGTCCAGGATGGAAGGCTTAGCCTAGACCTTAAGGCAGTTAAAGCATGAAGACAGCGGGGATGTGCAACTTCGTCCCCTTGCAGTCAGGTAAGTGGACTGTGCAGGGACAGAAAAAAAGGCAGGGAAAAGCAAAAGTGAGAGGGGAACAGAAGACTGGGAACACACACATAAAAACCAGTGTGGGAGGAAATCATCTGAGAGCAAATAAAACCATAAAGAAAAGAAAAAGTCAAGAATAAGAGATACTGGGGCGCCTGGGTGGCTCAGTTGGTTAAGAGTCTGCCTTCGGCTCAGGTCATGATCCCAGGGTCTTGGGATGGAGCCCTACGTAGGGCTCTCTGCTCAGCAGGGAGCCTGCTTCTCCCTCTCCCACTGCCTGCCGCTCTGCCTACTTGTGCTGTCTCTCTGTCAAAGAAAGAAAGAAAGAAAGAGAAAGAAAGAAAGAAAGAAAGAAAGAAAGAAAGAAAGAAAGAAAGAAAGAAAGAAAGAAAGAAAGAAAGAAAGAAAGAAAGAAAGCGAGCTACTGGGTGGGTGAGCAATTCTTCTATGCTGGAATGGGAACCCTGGATTTGGGGTCCTGGCTGTGGGTTCTGTCCGTGGCTGCAAGTCCTCTTGGCTGAGTGTCATTGGAAAAGTCATTCATCCCCTGTCTGTCTCATTTTTTAAATCTGTGAAAGTGAAAATAGTAAGGCCAGCTTCACAGAGCTGTAGGGAGACCAAAGGAGAGCATTTTGCGGTTGGTGGCGGTACACCCAATAAATGCACAGGGAGACTCTACGTCCCTAGCATTCCAGGGCACAGAGCACTGTGGGAGAGAAGCGGCCCTCCGCCTTGACTTCCAGCGCTCAGGCCCGGGAGTGAGCGAGGCAGTGGGCGGGGAAGACACGCACGGGGAATCTGGGGACAGATAAGGGAAACTCGTGATGGGGCGAGGCTGGGCTGAAGAGAAACAGATTGGGGAAGAGCTGCAAAGGGAGGGGTCCACTGAAAGAGGAGGGGGAGGCCGCGGAGGGAGAGGGTGGGAGGGCAGAGATGGGAGGGCAATGTGCGAAGAAAAGCAGGCTGGGGAAAGGGGGATTGGAATGCAGAAGGAACTTAGGGAAGGAGAAAGGATTGAAGGCGGGAGGGCAAGAAGAGAAAGAAAATGGGGATGCCGTGGAGGCGGGGGCCAGGCCGCGAGAGGAAAGAGGACCCGGGGAGCAAACTGAGGAGAAAAGAACCGGCTAAAGCCAGCGTCAGAAGAGGCTGGGGACTGCGAGAAGAGAGGCTGGGGCCTGCAGTAGAGCGCGGCAGCTTTTAGCATCCATCCAGACTCTAAAGACTCGTGGCCTTTGCCTGACCTCGAGGGTCGGGAACAGACGCCCTGTCTTTGTGGAGAGCGGTACCCCACCGAGAGAATGGGGCTGTTCGGGGCTGGGCCCTGCGCCTGGGACGCGGCGAGGCTTCGCTGGCCCCGGGCTGGCCCCTGAAGGCAGTGAACGGCCGGCCTGGAGGTTGGGGCCGAGGAAAGACGGTACCACCACCACCCGGAGCCAGAGCGCAGTCCGCTGCAGAGGCGCCGGCCGGGAGCCGTCTCTGGGGGACGCCACCGCCGCTTCCCTCCTCCCGGGCCGCACGCTCCCCGGACAGTGGAGGCGACCCGCGAGGCCCTAGGGCCCGCGCGGTGCCCCGGGGGTACCGAGCTTCGACAGTGCTCGGGGGACTCTGGCGCTGTGGATGCTCCCGGCCTCTCCGCCGCCGGGCGGCCGCGCCCGCCTTCCTCCGCCCAGCGCTCCGGGCCCGCTCTGCGCACGCCGCCCGGCAACCCCGCGCGCGTCCCGCGGGGGCGCTGCGCCTCCCAGCCACACCGACACACGGCGGCCCCTCTCCCCTACACCTCCTGGCCGCACCACCCGCCTCTCCTCCCACCCTCCGCTCCCCTCCTCTCCCGTCCCCTCCCCTCCTTCCCCTCCCCTCCCCTCCCGGCGAGGGGCGGGAGGGGGCGTGGCAGGGCCGGAGTTTGTGTGGCTGGGACCCGGCTCCTTGCACTCGGAGTCCGCGCGAGGAGCCGGGCCCCGGCCGCTGTCCAGCCGCTCCGTGCCCCTCGCGCCCTGCGCCGCCGCCTCTCCGGGAGACGCTGCCACTCGCTCGCCATGGATACTCCTAGAGTCCTGCTGTCGGCCGTCTTCCTCATCAGTTTCCTGTGGGATTTGCCCGGTTTCCAGCAGGCTTCCATCTCATCCTCCTCGTCGTCCGCGGAGCTGGGCTCCGCCAAGGGAATGCGAAGCCGCAAGGAAGGGAAGATGCCGCGGGCGTCACGAGACAGTACCACTGCCCGGGCGCCCCTGGAGCGCCACGAGCCACGACCGCGGCCACAGGATGAGCCCCGGCGGCGGCCGCCGCAGCAGCCCCAAGCGCAGGAGCCTCCCGGCAGGGGTCCGCGCGTGGTGCCCCACGAGTACATGCTGTCAATCTACAGGACTTACTCCATCGCCGAGAAGCTGGGCATCAATGCCAGCTTTTTCCAGTCTTCCAAGTCGGCTAATACGATCACTAGCTTTGTAGACAGGGGACTAGGTAAGTGGCAAAGAAGATGCCCCACGCCTCTCTCCCTGGAGCTCCGCAGCCACGGCGCTGCTCCGGCTCTGGCAGGAGGCTACATTTGTGAATTCCCTTCCCTCTCTGGACACCTCCCCCTTTCTTTTCTTAAACTGTTTTTCTCAAGCCCAGTAAGTTTCTGAATGCGGCTGCAGATTTTATTCCAGTTTGCAATCCTCCCTTCCTCGCTTCCTTCTTTCCCTTCCTTCCATTCTCTCCCCCTTCCTTCCTTCCTTCCTTCCTTCCTTCCTTCCTTCCCTCCTTCCTTCCTTCCTTCCTTCCTTCCTTCCTTCCTTCCTTCCTTCCTTCTCTTGTCTTTTGCAGAAAGCAGCGCGGTGGCCGCTCATCTGGTGGCTGGTGGAGGAAGCGTGGAGGACGGGAGGTGGCAGGCAAATGACTGGGTCTGGAGAGGGGCCGCGGCGGGGACTGACGGCACACTCGCCACGGGGTCTCGGGTTGTGCGCGGTGCGCTGTACAAGGCCTGAGCTGCCGTGGACGACCGGGCCGGGGCGGCGGGGGTGGGGGGTGGGGGAGGGGGAGACATGGGGCATGAGTGAGCGTTGGAAAGTCCCGAGCTCCCATCCGATCGGGGTGGGGGAAAAGCCGGCAGATGCAAGTCCCGCGGTCCGAGGAACAAGTCCGCGAACTGCGTCGGGCAATGCCCTGACTCAGCCGCTGCACGGGTTCTCAGCCCTTCCCTGCACTGGATGTGGGGATCATCAGCCCGGCAGGAGCTCCGCGCCCTCGAGCGTTTTTTGCTCCTCCAGCGCGCTCACCGCTGCGAGGCGGTCGGCGAGTAGTTTCTGCTAAGGCAGGGGCAGCAACCGACAGGACGGGGCAGGGGCAGGGCAACTAAGTCTAGGGATTTGTTGGTACTTAATCCATATGGGTGCATGGATATGCTCATCCACCTTTCCAGCCAGGCAACGCTCCTCTCTCTGAGCTCCCAGGGGCCCTGTCCCTGGTCCCCTCTGAGGGCGTGGGTGCAAGAGTGGACGCCTGCGGAAACTCCTGCACCCGCTCCTTGCCACCCGCGTTGGTCCTCGCTGTGAGTGCCTCCCAGAGAACCTTGAGCTCCCCTTGGTCCCAGAAACTGAGTAAGGATCCACGGGCGCCAGGAACTCAGCTCCTAAAGAGGGGAGACAATAACGTGGAAGGAGACAGGAAAGGAAGGGAGATGAAGGAAAGAAAAGGGAAAGGGGAGGAAGGGGACGTGAAGAAAGGAAGGAGGAGATTAAAAAAAAAAAAGATTAAGGATAGAGACTTAGGTTCGCGGCTTTGACCAATTCCCCGCCTCCCACTTCCAGGTCAATGAAAGTGGGGTGGCTCGGGAACCGGCGAGCGCCAGGGTTCAGGCGGACAGGGCTGCTCCCTCCCCGCCTGCGGTGAGTACACGCTCGTCCACGGAGCTTTTCGGAGGAGGCTAACGGCCCCCAGGCCCCCAAGGCCCGGGCTCTTCCCGGGCTTCAGACCCCAGCCTCCACCCTTGTAGCCACCTTCCTTGCGGGCCAGGGTTCCTGCCCACGCTCGGTTCGCCGCTGCAGCCGAGGTCAGCGAGGTTCATGAGCTGCTGAAAGGTCCGGGCGGCAAATTAACGCCTGCTATTTTATGGTGATTTTAGGACTTCTAAAGTCACCTTTGCAGATACACACGGCTTCTTCGCAGCGCTGCAAC
Source organism: Eumetopias jubatus (assembly GCF_037043125.1). Classification (NCBI taxonomy): domain Eukaryota; kingdom Metazoa; phylum Chordata; class Mammalia; order Carnivora; family Otariidae; genus Eumetopias; species Eumetopias jubatus. The sequence continues at coordinate 147,575,262 of NW_028274810.1, forward strand.
TGCATCCCCAACCTCTGTGCTGCCAGCGCAGCTCGCCCCCCTCCCCCCTCCCCCAGTCTTTGCCCTCCCTCAGGAGTCTCCCTCCCTCCAAATCGTCTTTACCGTCCGTCTTCTCTACTCCTCTAGTCAAAGACTACCCTGCACATCCCTAGTGGAGACACTAAGGAAGCTCAGAGAAAATAGCTCAAGAGGCCTTTCCCCAGGGGAAGAAATCCTGGAGGCCCAGGCTGGCGGGCGGCTGGGCGCAAGTTTTCTTTTCCCCAAAGGAAGTGGCAAGAATCTCCGCCCCTCCCCCAAGCAGGCACCCCTAACTCGTAAGCTTCGCCCTGCGAGTTTGGCACGGGACCCAGAGACCCTGCAGGCTCTTCGGAGGTGTCTACCGAAGCCTGGGGCGTGCAGGCAGGAGTGGGAGGTCTCTGGGGGATTCAGGTCCAGCGCAGACGCGGGCTCGCTTCACCTTTGCGGGCGCCGCAGCCTCTCCCCCGGCACCGCGCTGGGCGTCCCCGGGCGCCAGAGGTAGGGAAAGGGACTGGCTGCGAGCCCAGGCCCAGGGGGCCTCTGTTCCCGAGCCAAGGTCTCCAGGCTAGCCGGACCAAGATCCAGACGTCGGCTTCAACTCTGGAACGCGGTCCCCAGCCGGAGGAGACGCGGAGTGACCACTTGGACCGCAGCTTCGAAGGCACGGTCTCCTCCACGCTCTCAGGTTCCCAGCAAACGCGAAGAAGGGCAGTCAGTTGGCTGGGAAGGCTGTGCGGCTCGCCGCACGCCGCTCGGGGTGAAGGAGTGCGGAGCCCAAGGCAGGAGGGGGCGCGCAGAGGAGGGGGGTGTGTTGCGGGCTACAGCGCCAGCTTGATAAAGGGAAAGCCTCACTTTCCCTCTCACTGATTTTGATTTGATGTGTCACCGGCGGTGACCTCGGGCTGGACCTTCCGGGGCTTGCTTAGCATCGGGCCCCTGATTGGAGTGTTTCAACTCAGCGATCTAATTGAGGGTTCATGTCATAACACATCAAACGGTGTCTAGTCTCCCGTGATGGAAGGGACCCGCCAGCCGCGCATCCCTGGCTCCCCGCGAGGACTTCCGCCCCTCTCACGTGGGGACTCTGAACCGCGCCAAACCCGCCTACATCCCCTCCCCCACCCCGTGGATGGCGGGGCAAGGAGGAAAGAGCCGCGGCCAGCCGAGAGCTGGGCCAGCCGCGCTGACTTGGCGCCTTGCCTCGGGGATGTTTAAATCGCCGTCGAGTGCGGCAGGCTTGGCTTGGCGGAGCGGGGGACCCTCAGGGGGAGGAGCAAAGAAAATGGAAGGAATTCTGAAGCCTGTTCAGGAGGCATGAACTCCTTGCTCACGTACAATATTTGTAAACAGCCTTCCTCGCCCGGGAACCCCGGAACCTCAAAGTTACCCCTCAGGCTTGCGACTGTGGGCGAGCAGGGATAAAAATCAGTCGGAAGTGAATGAAGAGCGCTTTGCGTCTATAAAGATAGCACGTTCTCTATTACCTCACCCTTGCCACCTTCTCCCACCCCCTCCCACACACATACCCAACGAGGAGACCTTATTGGAAGTTTTATTTTCTAAATGTCCCTCCTTTCGATTTGCTCTCCAAACATCCAGGGGTAATACTAACCAACATATATTGAGCATTTACTGCATACCGAGTACTGTGCTAAAATCTGTTACCTGAATTATTTCATTTAATTCTAACAACAACCCCTGGGGAAAGTGCTACACTCACTGGTTTACAGGTGAATTAAGGAAGACAAAGAGGTTAAGTTAAGCAAGTTGCTTAAGGTCACACAGAGGGGCGAAGCACATAACCAATTCTAGATCCTGCATGCTTAACTATGGCACTACACGGGTAGGGTAAAGGGTGAGGAAGTTTCTAAGGATGGTGGCAGGAAGCAGAAGTTTTAAAAAAATGGGCAGATTTCCCATCTGGTCTAATATTCTTCTGTGATTTCTTAAGATCCAGTTTGGAGTTGGAGTGGAACTTTGGATTTGAGGGTAGGAATCCGTGCTGTGCATTGCTTCCTCTTTGTGCTCTTTGGAAAGGCACAAACCATGCCATCCCTGATCTTTAAATATTCCTCCATATTGTTCTTTTAAAATGATTTTGAATCCACAAAGATGGAAAGTGTGTGCAGGTGTGTCTTGTTGCAGTTATAAGATCATAATGGATCAGGTTGGATATAGAGAAATTACAGTTAGCACATGGTGGAACCATTAAAAGGCCACTGGTACTGCAGCCCTAGAGCCCCAACCCTGGGGCCTGGGAAAGGCAGACAGTTGGAACTTCTGTGAATTCAACGTGGCTGAGAGATAGAGGGGGAGAGAAAGAGAAACAAACTTTGGACTTTCCGTTTATGGAGTGAGAAGTGCCACATAATTCCAACAAGGGGGGAAGAAACCTCCCCCTTGATTTTGGAAGAAACCAAAATGAGTCTAGGAATACTGGTGCGAGTTCGGTTTCCAGATGATTTGGAAATAAGAAGACTCCTAAAAAAATTTTTTCTGGTTATTGTTGTTGTTAGAATAGCCTTCTCAGAAAGGAGGCAGTAGGGAACAGATAAAAACCAAAAACGAGATCGGAATATCGGAACATCGGAACTTGACACCCTAGAAATGAATCGCTGAAAAGTTTGCCACCGCCCATTGTTGGCTTCTTGGTTTACCTTCTGGGTCGCGATTATCTGGGGGCAGGGCAGGACAATTGGGCTAGCCGTGCTGCGGGGAGGGTATTCTAAGAGCTGCAGCGTTCCCTCGCGATTGAAGTTCGTCTGGGACAGCATGTCAATGCAAAACAGCGAGTTTCTGGGTGGACCTGGGCCGCAGAGTGGCGTAATCAACGCAGCAGCGCTTTTGCCCCGACCCTGTTGTCGTTGGCAAACGGAAAATGAAATATAAGCAGGGAAGTATTTTAATGGGGACGGAGGGAATTCACAACTGTTAATTATTTGGTGACCTTGTATTCGATTTGTTTGAGTCCCTTATAAAAACACTAATGCAGACCAGACGGCCAAGTGAGGAAGCCGGCAGAAGGTTCCAATCTAGGCTTTATTTCCCCGGAAAGAGGGAACAGCCTTGGAAAAGGATTGCTGAGCATTCAAGTGTGCGTGTGAGAGCGCGCCCGCGTGCGCGCCGGCGTGGGGTTTGCATCGCTGTCCAGGTTCATGATCTTCTATCAGGCCTGTGGACTGGAAAGTCCCGGAAAAAGGCCTGGGGTGAGGGAAGGAAGCCTTAAAGAAGGAGTTTGTTCTTCTCTTCTGGTTGGAATGATTAAAACATTTTAAAGGCCACAAACCACAAACGCCTTAGCCATTGGCTTGTTGTTAAGTATCAGTTACTGTCACCCCCATCCCTAAGGCCTTAAGGGTTGCCTGACAAGACTCTTACAAGGGCCACCTTAGCAAGTAAGTTAAGAACACCTAGTACCTTCTGCTGCGAGAGTGCAAGTGGGGCCAGAATTCAGGGCGAGCTTCCTCTGCAGGGGAGGCTAATTTGAAAAGGAGTCCGAACGTTTTCCCCAGCGCGGGAGGCGCTTGGGCTCTGGGAGTTTGCGCGGTAGAGTTGCCGGTGGGGGAGGGGATCCAAAAACGTGCTCAAACATCCTTGTCTTTTCTCCACATTAAAAAAAAAAAAAAAAATTACCTAAACCACAGCTCACCGCAGGCCTTGAGAATCGCAAACTGAATGAAGACATGAAACCTCCCCCTCGCGACCTGCGAGTTTGCGCGCCGCCTGGACCCAAAGGGAACGCGGGCGTTGCACAGGAGGAGGTCCTAAAGCAACCGGGTTTTTTCCCAGTCGGAGTTCTCTGGGTTCTGGAGGCACGCCTCCGTGCAATTGGTGCCGTTTTCCTGGGGCGGCGACAGGGGTAGGAGAAGAGAAGGAGACGCAGAGGTGGGAGGAAGATGTTATGGCAGAGGTAGGACAGAACGAAAACGGTTTCCTGGCAGGACTGCCGCGAGCAGTAAACGATGCAGAGCGCATCAGCAATAATCCCGGGGGGTCTCTTAAGTAAAGTGAAGGGCATTAGTTCAATAAATCCTCGGGTATGGAATAACCCTGGGCAAACGCTGCTCTCTGGACCCGGGGACGGTATCCCAGCCGAGGCCGCGAGGTGTGGTTAGCGGGAACGTCGGTCCTCCGCGTCCTTTCGTTGCTTGGCACCAACCGCCTCCCTGCCCGTCCCTCCCCGCCCTACCCCCGCCTCTCTTAAAGCCCTGGCTGTTTATTTTTAAGCTCAATGGCGGTTAAGTGGTGTCTTCTGTTTATAGGAATTAAATAGGTCCTCGTCGGCCTAATGGGTTCCAGGGTTGCTGTTCTCTGCCTTCCAGGACAGTCCATTAGCGCTGCTGGGGGCCGAGAGCTGGGTTGGCGTGGCGTGAGCCGCTGCAGGCGCTGGGAGGGACTGGCCGCGGGCGCCTGGCCGCACCGGCCAGCTTTCCAGAAGATGCGCGCGCCGCGCCGCCAGTGGCCCGGGGGTCTGGGGGCGGAGTTCGGCTTAGGCACGCGGTAGTGGGCGTGCTGGAGAGGAGAAGGGCGGGCCTCTGGCCCAGTCGGAAGCGGTTTAGCTGACCAAGCCTAGCAGAGAGTAGGGGCAGGAGCAGCGCGGAGAGTTGGCTTTGGGATCCCGGTGGTTTACACGCCCCCCTGCCCCCCCTAAAGAACGTAGGAACCAAAGAAAATCCGTGCGCCTGCTTTGCAAATCTGGCTTCCAGGCACCTTGGTCCAGCCCTCATCCCACTTCCCAGCCGACTGCTGCTCCCGCGCCCCATGGGGAGTTGATGTTGAGTGAGTGAATGATGTTAGACGATGGTCCACAGCTGCCTCCGCGAATCTCATTTTGCTGCGACGTTGGTTCGGAGGTCAGCCCAAGGTGAGCGCAGTAGAGCAGAGTTTCCACTACCCTCCTTCAGAAGCCGCGCCCGGCCCAACACTTTCAAGAGCTCACCATTGAGGTTTCTCCTGCGCAGGAGCCCTGGGCACTCAAGTCCTTTCCTGTCCACACAGCACGCCAATTTGAACCCCTCTCCCCACCTGCAAACCCGAGAACTGGTCGGGGAGGAGAAACCAAATAAAACGGGAACCTTTTCTACTTTTGATCTCGAAACTCTCTAGTTAAAGGCCTGATCGTATTCCACCCCTGAAGGCTGCCTCGCGGCAGAATTTCCTCCTTCCCTCCAACCCTGGGCCTGTGTGGCTCCAGTGGGCTCCCAATGACCCTACTGGTCCGCAGTGCAGCGAGGGCGGCCCCTGGCACATCACCCGGTCCGGGCCCTGCACGCACAGCTCCAAGGGAAGGGCAGTGACCTTCGGAAGGCATGGGGACCCGGCGGAAAGATGGGGAGAGAAGGGTACAGCTTGTGGCAATAGTACCGAGCTTCCTTTTGGATTTCATCCTCAGTGGTGTCAAATTAAGATTCTGGTGAGACTGCCCTGAAAAGAGAGCCCGGTGAAGTGTTCTTGATCTCGGCTTCGAATCACTGGTTCTTGAACCCCTCTCAAGAACGCGTGACCACGAGGTTTCGCACTAAGTTCTTGGACACCACTTTACAAGGAATCCATTTCATCTTAGAGAAACAAAAGAATCTCCTTGAAGCACCTTGGGAGTCCTGCTGGGGGTGCACAGGGCCCAGTGCTCAGGGGAGAGGGCTGGTCCTCCTCTCCTGCCAGAACCTGGCCTCATTGCCACGGAAGGCTGTGCTGAGGCTAGCAGGGCCCCCGAAGTTTGCCTTCCATTGGGTGGCATCTGGGGTTCTCCTTCTCTCCCCTCCCACCCTCACTCATTTGCCTCTGGCTGGGCCAGAGCGTGGTGCACTAACACTGGGATTTCTCTGTGGGATCCAGGTGGGCCACCAGGCCTGCTTAATCCTGTGGGGTTCACAAGGCCCAGGCTTCTTGGAGGGAGGAGGGCACAGTCTGCCAGGCTTGGGAGAAAGACTAGAAAAACCTCTCCAGATTCCGTGGAGGACCCGCCTTGGGCCTCTCTGATCTTTGAAAGGAGGAAAGAAGCTGAGAAACACAGGGCACGCTATTGGAGAAAACACCGGGGAAGCCAAGAGATCCAGAGAGAAGCTGGGCGGGTGAGTGTGTGGTGAGGAGACACACACCTACCCACTGACTGGGGTTTCTCAGGCGACGTGCTCTGCATCTGGGCCCTGCACTCAGCCTCAGGGGCCATTCATTGCTACAGCCCATCTCCCCGCCAAATGTGTCTGGCCCTTTGCGGGTGAAGAACATCTGGAATGTCACCTTCATCCCCACCCCAGATTGGCTCTGTGGACAGATCATGCCTCCTCCCCAAAAGGGCTCCACAGTGGGAGGTGAGGAGTGGGGCAAGGAGACCAACCCCCAGGCCTCTCAGGGCTGCATCTGCCCAGCCAGGGAGCCAAATGGATTAGCATCTGGGCTAGCGCTGGCCCTGAGCCCACAGAGGAGGGAACCTGCTGGGAGGGACCTATCCTTGATGAGGTTCTGGCCGGAGGTTAGTTGTTCACCTGGAAGTTGTGCGAGAGACCTCAGTAGTGGATGACATAATGACACAGGGGCACTGAGATGGATCAATGTGATGGAGGTGAGGCCACAACCCCTGTGGGCCTTAGACTTCCCTGTGACCTCAGATGAATAGGAACTGGAAGTCCGTGCTTCTCTCTTTACCCCTTTGCCCAGCGCCTTTCCTTCATTCACTTCTGGAAGTCCTGCCAAAGTAAGTGGATTGCCTCTCCTCAAAGAAGGCCAAGAGGAGTATAGGTGCATCTTCTGCCTACCTGGCTGTAGGCAGTTATAGTGATATTGACTGCATTCACTGGGCGCTTCTGTGTGTCATGCACAACTGGCCATGAGTGCCTTGACTCTGACCTTTACAATGACTCTGCAAAGTGGGGGATGGTTCTCCCATTTTACAGACGAGGCATATGAGGCTGGGAGAGATTATGTGACCTAGAGTATCCAGGGTCACCCAGCCAATAAGTCACAGGTCAGGTTTCAAATCTATGTCTCTTAGACTCTACATTCCTGTGCTAATTCCGTGTTGTCAGTAGTAACCAATATTTGCACATGTCTTCAGATAAATATCTTTCCTACTCTTTCTCTCATTTGCTACCCCTCCTTCAGTGACTCTTGTGAGCTGGTGTTATCTTCATTTTGTAGATGAGAGAATTGTTTCCCTGTAAGTTCTCTTTCAAAACTCTAGTTGTTAACATCCCTTCAGTTCTGCTGTTTAGGAAGTGATTTACTCTAGGACACCAGAGATCGATGCCTTTCCCCCAAGCATGGGCTGCATGAAAGAGCAGGAGCCTTCTCAGGGTTTCTGCCAAACACAGAGTTCAAGGGCTGGGGTGTCCAGGGTGGTGGCACAGACACTGGAGCCAGACTGCCATGTCTAACTCTTCGTATCTTGGGCAAGTTACTATTCCACAATCTGTATTTTAAGTTTTCTGGTCCATAACATGAGCAGAGTAGTGATATCCTTTTCTTTGCCACAGTTAGTTTCGAGGCTTAAATGAGTTATGAGAATTTAGATTATGCACAGCAGATGGTAATTGCTACACCAGTGTTTGCTATTACGATTTTTATTCTGGATGGTCAAGCCGGAGTACCCAGTAGAGCCTGAATTGTGTGGACTGCCTCCTGGATCTGCCCCTCAGTGAGGATGCTTAGTGAGCTCAGCAGTTTGCAACAGATCTCAACAGAGCCAGGACTCGGGACAAGAATACAGGGGGAGGCTTGGGTTATTCCTGTGTCCCAGGAGAGGGTAATCGTTGGAGCACGAAGTACTCAGAGGCCTTCACGCCGCAGGGGAGAGGGCTGGAGCCTCATTTTTACTCACCCTGTACACCGAACTCGATTTCCAACCTGTAGACTTTGGCACCTCAGGGCAGTGCTGAAGCTGAGTGATCTAGGGAACAAGCGAATCCAAATCTAGCCATGAAATCCCTGCGTGGAGATCGTCTTCCTTCTAGTAAAGGAAGAAAAAGGAAGAAAAAGGAAGATTCCGGGGGAACCCAGTTCCCTGGGAGTTGATGGCACTGGTGATGAATGTGTGTCGCGTGTCCTCCCTCCCTCTTTGCACCACCGCCCAATCAGAGCGGTGGAAGGGGGCGTGGCCGCAGGTCGGAGGGCGTAGGAATTAGGTCCTTCAGATCTTGCCCTTCACTAGCTGCAGGACATTGGGCAAGTGAAGATACCTCGCAGAACGCCAGTTTCCTCATCTATAAATAAGTGTAACAATAGAATGGGCCTCACACCCCGCGGTGAGGATCCAGGGACAGAGCCCATCAAAGCCCTGAGCACGTGCCTGCCGCAAAGGCGCGCCCCAGGAACGCTCAGTGCTGCTGTTGGCTCGAAAATGACGGGGGTTGGGGGAAAGGCTTAACTGCAAAGACATCTGGAGTTTTCTTTGTAAAGATGGGTGCCGATCCCGCCTCTCCCATCCCTCCACCTAGGGAAGTGGGCATGGGAAAGCCCACTATCATCTCGGCTCTCGGAGCCACCGCCTAGTCGCACCCCTAGATCTGCGCCTTCGGAGGACTTGGGGCGGGACGCGTGGCGGGGTGGCGGGTGGAAGCGGGTGCGGGCCTGCCAGACGCTTGGCCATTCAAAGGATGGGAGCCCGACGCGCACGGAGGAGCTCTCTGAGAGAGCTGGGGCCGCGGGGGCACCCTCCGCGCGACGAGTGACAGAAAATCCCACAAGGACTCTCAAGAGAGATCTCAAGCAGCCTACATATCTCAGAGATGTCTTGGAAAAAATGCAGTACGGGCCCTTCCCGCTCCAAACCAAATAAAGTTGCGGGTTTTCAGAAACCCTCAACAGGGTGGCCCAGCTGAGCTGGCCCCAGCAGGAACAGCCCTGGGGGACCCTCAAGACACATTTTCTGCCGCTGCGCGTCTCTCGCTGAGGCTGCCCTCCTGGGGCTCAGGTTCCCGGGTGTCCGGTCTTTGGTGCCCTGAGCATCCTTTCCTTTCTGATCTGGTGTTTGTTTCTTACCTTCCTCCAGCCAAGCACTGAGGCTTCGACCTGCACTGATGACTTTACCTTCCTAGGCCAATTTTCTCATTTAAAATGGGTGTTATAGTCCCTGCCTTGCAAGTGATTAGTTCTTTCTCCCCCGTGTCCGCATTTGCTTCTTTTTAAAAATTGTTTATCAAATTCCATACCAGATGTGCATGTTTGAGGTCTCCTCACCTCAGCCTTTTGCCAACTTGCTCTTAATTCAAAAAAGGCTGACCTATTTATGAAGACTTTTCTTCAGATATACAGATGGTTTGTTCCTTCTCCTCCTTCCTCCATCCACCCACCTGGGAAAATTGATAAGCACAAATCCAGCAATTCTAACTTGAAAGGTCAGTACCTCCGCCTAATACTCCGCAAACACTGAGTTAACTGGGTTTGAGCCAAGCTGTAACAAACCAGATCCATGCAAATTAAAAGCAAAGTAAAAACTCCCATGATTTATTACTGATTGATTTCAATTTAAAGGCCTAAAACTTAGGATTCACTTCCAAGTTGTTTAAAAAAAAAAAAAGTTCCACAGACCGAATGAAAAGTGCATGTTTCTAGGGAGGGGGATGGGAGAGAGGGTCATTTGATGATATCGGCCCCAATTTATAAAGGACTTCAGCTCTCATTTACACAGGACTTAATGGGAGAGGAGGCTTGTGGAAGGGAATGTGAAGGGCTGGCTTCCCACCCACAGGTGGCCGTGGTGGCAGGGCCAGGCTTTTTGATGCCAGGTCAGCAGGCAAAGTGTCTTCAGGGTCACAGGGGATGGTGGTGTGTGCACTCCCCAGGTCGGATGCCTCCTCTGGGCTATTTCTGTGATTCATGGCTCCAGAGCAGGTCCAGACAGGTGGGGAATGTGGTCGGTAGGAGAGCTGTGCAGAGTTGCCACCTTCTTGGACCCTCTGTTAAGGGGTTAGAGGTTCTGGAGACCCAGTGAGAGTACATGTGGCAGAAAGAGTAAAAAAAAATGTGGGGGTGGCTGTGGGGTAGGGGCAAAAAGGAGCTGAGAGAAACAGTGACTTGGTTCTGGTGAGTACCACCTTAGACCCTGCCCTGGGTCCTGTGCTTTGGAGGACCCTATTTTGCCCGGCCCCCAATGGCACCTGATCCACAAGGTGGGGAAATGGGGAAATGTAAAGAGCCAAGGGAACATGCTCATCTCAATTAGTGGTTCTTAAAGTCGGATCCCAGACCAGCAGAATCAGCATTACCTGGGAACGGAGAAAAATGCAAATTCTGGGCTCCACAACAACTCCCTGGGGCCTGAGAGAAGTTCTATTTCTAACAAGGGTGATGCTGTATGATGTGATGCTTATCTTGCAGATTTAGGGACCCTTATAGGTTTAGTGGCCTTGAGAGCTACTACTCTACTGTGGTACCCAAACCATCGAGCTCTTGCCCAAATAGCCCAGGGCCCCCTTCCAGGGCCCGGGCAGCTACTTCATTGGGTCTGTCCTCCAGAGAGTGTATGGACACCACTGAAACATGCCTGGGCAGCTTGGACCTATGAGCAAGGGTGTCCACAGTCATTCAGGCGTGGCTGCTCAAGCTGTGGGGTGGAGCTGGTATGGAAAGAGAAGGGGGCAGGTTACAGAATGAAGTCCCCATTTGCATTCTTCCCTTGAGCCCTGGAAAGATTATGAGCTGGCTGGTCTTGCTAGAAAGATCATCAGAAATCCCAAGGCTGCAGAATCAGTAGAGCCCTCTACAGATGCTTTCCTCTGTTTTGACCATTCTTGAGGACCAGAGAAATGTGACTCGGCTGTAGAGACTAACCATTATTAGCCCACACTTTTTTTTTTAAAAAGAGTAAAAACAAAAGAAGGCTGATTTCTCCATGTTTCATGAGAGAGAAATAAATAAATTACCCTTTACACCTTCCTATGCTCTCCAACCAGTGACAAACTGTCTTAAGAGTTATGTAAGCAGAGATGGAAATGATTTCCTTATGGCGTCCATGTTTTATTCCCAGCAAGGCCTGCAAATGTAGTTGGGACTGTATCCCCCATCCCTCATACCCCAGCCATTGCTGGTTGCTTTTAAACTCTAGTACCTGCACTCCAATAGAGAGGCAATGGGGCAGTGGGGCTTAGGGGCTAAATGTTCCAACTCTGGAATTAAATAGACTTAAGTTTGGATCTCAACTTTTACCACTTACTAGCTGTCAGACTTCAGTAATCAACTTAATTTCTCCAAACCTTGGTTTTCCCGCCTGTAAAATGGAACTATCTACCTCACAGAACTGGTCTGTGCTTGCAGATAAAGTAAGGATGAAAAATATGTCAGCCTTCACAATACTTAGCTGGTGCAGCAAATGCCTTCGGTTTGTCCCTCTCATCACATCCTTCGTTGGGGGAGAGAGAAATATGAGAGGCAAGAAAGTGAAGCCTAAGGCAATAGGTCCAGAGATCTGGGTGGTGGCTGAAGGTTGTCAGACGCAGGTTTCTTTAAAGGAGGAGAAGAAAGTGTGCTGAGTTCCCACTGATTTTAATGTGACCCTGGTCGGTTTGAAGGTCTTGGCTTCCATAAATCAACCGCCTCCAGCAGCTTTTCCCTCTTCACCTCTCTAACCCTTCCCACAGCTCCATCTCAGGTTGGGACATGTGCCTGAGAGTGAGGTAGCCTGCCCTGCAGGCAGCCCGGAGTGGGGACTGGGTTTGGCTGAGGCTCCAGGTCCAGTGCCCTGGGGCTACATCGGGACAGGCAGTAAGAGTCGGACCGGGACCCAGTGACACTTTTACTGTTGAAATCGAACCAAACTTTACTAGCTTCTGGGGAAAGCTGGGGGCTTTGGGGATTTTTGTATTTGCTGGGTTGTAAATATTTTATGAGAAGGCAGCCCAGGAAAATCTGGTTAGCTTTCCGCCTTGCACGCTGAAGTGGGGTTGGCTTCATGCACAAATGCGTCAAAAAAGAAGTCAAGTTTTGCCTTGGTCCCAAAGAATTCACCTTGGATCTTTAAAAGCCTGTTATTCCCCTCACCCCCCCAATTATGTGCCCTAAATTTCTTTTTCTTATTTGTAACCAAAAATTTAATCTTCAAAAGATTAGTTCCAAAGCAAGATTTCAAGATGGGTGGGTGGGTGGAGGGGAGAATGTCACTGTGTGTGTGTGTGTTTGAGGTTTTCTCCTGATGTATTTCTCATTGACTGCAGGGTCTTCTCAATGGATAGTTGCCTGGTGTGTGTGTGTGTGTGTGTGTGTGTGTGTGTGTGTGTGTGTGTGTGTGTGTTCATTTGCCTCACCCCCACCCCCACCCCCGGCCGACTTCTGAAAGCTTGGTTGCTCTTTTGTTAGTTGTTAAAATGGTTGGTAAATTTGAAAAAGCAAGCAAGCAAGCAAGCAATCTCATAGCAGATCTTCATTCTGTCAGCTTTGTGCTGGGCCTAAATACTTCAGCAAAAGTGTCTAAGGGGCAGCAATGCTCCCCGAGACCAGGGGGTCTAACTAGGGCTGCATCTTCAAATCATCTTGGAGCTTAAAAACAAAAACAAAACCCAAAATGAACAAACAAAATCTAGCAAAAACCCAGTACCCAGGCTCTGTCCAGAGATCTTGTCTCAATTGGGCTAAAGCAAGCCCTGGCACTGGTAATTTTTAAATTCTCTGGATGATTATAAGGGGCACCCAGAGTGAGAATAACTGCTCTGGAAGTCTCCACTTCCTGACCAGCATGTACTCCAGGTCAGGCACAGCTATACCGGCTGCGGCGCAAGGGACAAGACACGGTCCTAGCTCCTATGGGCCAGGGGAGGCGGGGCAGGGTGTTGCTGGGAAAGGCAGACCACTAAGGAGACAAATAGAAACGAGGTCACCGTAGATAGTGCTAAGTGGGGTGAGATAATAAACCCGGGTCCTGTGATAGTGACGGAGGGAGGCTACTTTAGATTGGGGTGGTCGAAGATGGCCTCTCGGAGGAGGTGGCATTTGGACCGAGACGTGAATGATGAGAACGACGAGCCAGTCGGCCGAAAGGAGGTCTGGGGAAAGCGCGGCCCGGGCCCACGACCACAAAGGGCACATTAGTGGTTACGCAGGCTCCTGGGGGAAAACCCGGGAGGCCGCCGCCGCAGCCGCCGCTCCAGCAGCCACCGACTTCCGCCCTGGGAGTCCGGGACTGATGGGGGGGGTGGAGGGGGGCGTTCGGGGAGGGGAGGCCTGCCCTGGTGCTCTCCCCCCCCCTTAGCTGCGCACTGGCCCGGGCGGGGAGCCGGGTAGTCAGGCCCCGGGCTGGCCGAGCAGGACTCCCAGCCGGCCTGCCCCGCTGCCCGCCCTTTTCCTCCCGGGCGCGGCCGCCGAGCACCGGGCTGATCTCCCCCTTAAGTGAAACTGACTGTAATGATTTTTTATCTCGCAGACGATCTCTCGCACACTCCTCTCCGGAGACAGAAGTATTTGTTTGATGTGTCCACGCTCTCAGACAAAGAAGAGCTGGTGGGCGCGGAGCTGCGGCTCTTTCGCCAGGAGCCCGCAACGCCCTGGGGGCCACCGGCCGGGCCGCTCCACGTGCAGCTCTTCCCCTGCTTGTCGCCCCTGCTGCTGGACGCGCGGACCCTGGACCCGCAGGGGGCGCCCCGGGCCGGCTGGGAAGTCTTCGACGTGTGGCAAGGCCTGCGGCAGCAGCCCTGGAAGCAGCTGTGCTTGGAGCTGCGGGCCGCGTGGGGCGAGCCGGGAGCCGGGGAGGCCGAGGCACACGCGCCGGCGCCCCAGCAGCCGCCGCCCCCGGACCTGCGGAGTCTGGGCTTCGGCCGGAGGGTGCGGCCCCCCCAGGAGCGCGCCCTGCTCGTCGTGTTCACCAGATCCCAGCGCAAGAATCTGTTCGCCGAGATGCGCGAACAGCTGGGCTCGGCCGAGGTCGCGGGCCCCGGCGGCGCCGGCGCCGAGGGGTCGTGGCAGCCGCCGTCGGGCGCCCCGGACGCGGGGCCTTGGCTGCCCTCGTCCGGCCGTCGGCGGCGGCGCACAGCCTTCGCCAGCCGCCACGGTAAGCGGCACGGCAAGAAGTCGAGGCTGCGCTGCAGCAAGAAGCCCCTGCACGTGAACTTCAAGGAGCTGGGCTGGGACGACTGGATTATCGCGCCCCTGGAGTACGAAGCCTACCACTGCGAAGGCGTGTGCGACTTCCCGCTGCGCTCGCACCTGGAGCCCACCAACCACGCCATCATCCAGACGTTGATGAACTCCATGGATCCCGGCTCCACCCCGCCCAGCTGCTGTGTGCCCACCAAATTGACTCCCATCAGCATCCTGTACATCGACGCGGGCAATAACGTGGTCTACAAGCAGTACGAGGACATGGTGGTGGAGTCCTGCGGCTGCAGGTAGCGGCGCCTTTCCTGCCGCCTTGGCCCCCGACGGCAGGGGAGGCCTGACTGCAGAGAGGCCGAAGAGCTGGCCTCGGAGGAGGCAGAGGGTGGGGGGAACAGCCTGGACGTGCAGCCGGGTGGGAGAGGAGGGAGCTCAGCCCTCCCAGAACCTTCCACCTGCCAGCCCAGAGGGAGATACGGATTTTCACACCTTGCATGGCCACCCAGGAAAAACAAGCCAAGGAGGATTTCTTTAGTTGTTTTTGTTTTTTCCTTTTTCTTTATTATTGTGGCTTTGGATTTCCTTGTGTGCCTCACAGGTTTTGATAGGAGGTGGGGGGCGGGGAGACGCAGACCTGGTGCTCAAGCGCTCCATGGATTGAAAAATGTATAGCTTAAGAAGAGAAACAGTGTGGGAGGAAGAATCACCTTTGACCACGTCTGGGTTTGATTGTTTTCTACCCATGCAAAGAAGGTGGGGTTTTCTCCGGCCATGTCATAGCCTGTGCCTTGTGACCTCCCGAGCAGAGAGTGTTCCAAAAGAGGAATTAGCACGGAGAATAGGAAAGCCAGGAAGGGCCCTGCCTTTAGAAGAACTTGCTTGTATACCGGGCTCTGCCTTGGCCTCTCCCAGTACAGGGAGCCGGCAACCGGCAACCGGCAACCGGCAACCGACATCTCACTCAAGGGGGCTCAGGTCGCTGCCTTTACTGTTGCTTTTTCTGGTCGGGGAAAGGGGAACTGGTATGGATGGAATGACAAGAATGAGTCCAAATGGAACCCCCTGAAGGATAATGAGAAACCACCAGGCCTGCCTCTGAGGGGGCTGACACTGAGGTGTATGAACCAGGCTGAAGGTAACCCAGGAAAGGCCCTTCTGTGGGGTCTGTTTCTAATTGATTTCTTTCAACAGAGTTTGCCAAAATTCAGACATCCCCTCTTAAGGGGAAGGTGATTTTCCAGTTAAACAAAAAGCGAGTACGGGATGGGAAGCTATATAAGTAAGGTAAGAGGTGTGGAGAAGGGGGAATGAGCCAAGAAGCAGAGGCTGAAGTCAGGAGGGGAGGTGGTGGGCCCCTCAGAAGGATGGGGACATAGGGGCCAGTCCAGAAGCAGGGAAGAGGGATTCCAGTCCCTGTGCCCAGAGATTTCTTTCACATCTATGTTCCCTCCCCTCTCTCTTAACATTCCTGAAAGATTACCTACCAGCCAGCGATAGCCCAGGGCTCCCCCAAAAGAATTGTTTCAGATTGTAATTACCAGTTAGGCAATGTTTTTAAAACTTAGTAATGAGAAACTGTGAAAAGAGCAAAGTGTTACATTGAGCTCCGGGTGGGAGATGGGGAAGGGACAGTGAGGAAGGAGGCAGGGGTGGGATTCATCTTCCGGAAGGAAGCAGGAGAGAGCAAAGCGCAATTTAAATACCCATTCCCAGACTGCCAAACGCATGGACTTTCCTCCAGGCTGCACCAGTATGATTTCCAAACATTGCCCATGAGTAGAGTTAGTTTGCAGAGTTAGTTTCCTTCTCATCTTTGACCATGAAATGGTTTAAACAAGGGAACTTGTACCAACCATTAAAAAAGTTTTTGTTTTTCCTAAGTGGTTTTGCTCTCTCAATTTAAGCCTGTTGCTTGTTTGGTTCAGAGAACTACAAACTGTCCAAGAAAGGGTGAGAATGATAATAAATGCTAATATAAAATGTTAAGTAAAGAAAAAAAAAAGACTTGGCCAGGAGAAATAATTTAAAATGCACATTTGCTTTGGATGCACTGTTGTTCTGTTAAGGCTGTATATATTTGTTTATTTAAGGTGACTGAAAGTGCAAAGAGGAAGTGGATAGCATGCAATTCATCTTAATGTACAAACGTTATATGCACTCAAATGTTATAATTTCTAATATTTTTAAAGTTTATATTCGAGTTGTACAAAGTTAAGCATTAATCAGATATTTCATTCTTTCATAATGTTATCATTTTCTTAAATATTATTACAAAATTTTAAGTCTGTCTAATGGAGAGTTTTTTTAAACTGTCTACCTCACTATAATACAAGTATTTACAACACTAAAGTTACCAGAAGTCGATTTTATATTCAGAACATTTTTTACAGTATACTTTTCTTGGATGATATTCAATCTAATACTGTATTATTAAACTCATTTTCCCCCTTAATCACTCAGCCTGGTTTATATGGATCTATTTAGAAAAATCCTTTTCTCAAGGAACTACTGTCCATGGTATTTTGGTCCAGTATGGGACTGAATGTCTGATGAATTAAATGTCCATCCCTTAGAGCATTGCACTTTTTCTTCATAACTCTTCCACGAGTCTTCATGAAATTTTCACTCACCAGATTAAAGCCACATCCTTGTCAACTATTAGAACAGTGTTGATAAGCCTGTAACTCATTCCAGCATCTCAAGACCCCAAGTAAGAATCGGATTATTTTCTTGCTTTCTTTAATGTTGAAAAAAAGCTGTAAATCACTTAAGCCAAGCAAACTGTCAGTAACTCCTGTTTACAGGTACGGCATACAGCAAGCAGAAGGTGTGCTCGGTTCCTGCCTTTGTTCCCTTGCTGTAAATTAGGCTTGTACTTGCTGTACAAGTCTGAGCCCTCACTGTATGTCAGGTACAATGAGGCACATGCATTATTTCATGTAAACCCCTCAGAAACTCCAAGATGTAGGTATTATTTTTATCCCCACTTCACAGATGAGGAAACTGAGGTGCGGAGAGTTTAAGTAACCTGTCGGCGGTCATCCAGCCGGGGCATGGTACTTAGGTTTTAAACCTAGTTCTTTCAGACTCTAGAGCCTGAGGTGTTAACCACTGTACAGTTCTCCCCCAACATCATCTACCTGCTCTCCAACTGGTGCCGAAATGTTAGAGTGGGGAATTTGCAATTAGTCACAATTATGGGGGTTGGTGAGCTGTCACAGGGGCCACCAACATTGCTCACGGTTTTGGAATATGTGACCGCTGGGATGTGGGAAGCTGAATATGGGTACGGTTTGCAAAGCTCAGTGAGTTCTTCGCTTAGGCTTGCCTCAGGAAACCCATCGTTTTAGGTCATTACTGGGCTTCTGTAGAGTCTCTGCAGCTTTCTGGAACTGCCTGGGTGTGGTTATGTGAGTTTGGGTTCTCAAAATAATGGTCAATTTACAAATAGGTTATGTTTCAATAGACTGGTTGTAAGTGGTCTGTGTAGAACTGAGAAACATTTTCCTATGGAAACAATGTTGGTTTGCGTTTCCAGGTCATTTTGCGTAAGTTTTATTTACCCAAATGGAACTTTTTAATAAAGCAACTTTGACTTCTGGGTTTGGGGAACAGATAATCACCTGGGAAAGAAAAAAAAAAGAGGCTCTTGCTCTTCTCTTTCCTGGGTCGAGGCAGTTTTTGAAACAGTTGAGAATTCTTTGCATTTTTCCATCACTCTTTCTATATCCCTCACCCAATTCCCCAGCCTCCCAACTGCCCTGGGGACTCCCAGCCCTACACTGTAATATGCCCCCACTCCAGAAATTTCCCTTTTCTGCATAAATATTTCCAGCCCCAAAGTTATTTTCCTCTCTTCCCTCCATCAGAAAGTTTATTCCTTCACTCAGATGGTAGAAGAAACACAATCTGATTAAATTACATGAAGATGTAAATATCTCCTAGCTCCTTAGCCTTGGAGACATTTGCATTTTAAGCAAAGAATCTTGGTTAACTCAGATTTCTTGTGAGTGATGTGAAAAACAACATGGAAGGTTCAACACGCAAGCCACACACAATTTGGAGAGTTGAATGTGAGCTCCGCACTAATGATACAGAGTGAGTGGAGAGTCTTGCCAGTGTGAATTTTTTTGATGCCCCTAGGGTATATTTTGAAGAGACTATTTATAGCTAACTTGTTTTAAAAATTAATATCCAATGTATTAAAGCAAAGCATTTAATAACTTAGTTTTATTTTTTTCTAAAGCTCTTAATTTTAATGAATGTAGGCCCCATAAAGAGTTTGCCCTTGACTTTGCTCGTTGCTGTGTTCTCAGCATGCAAAATAATGCCCAATACACAGCATACACTCAATAAATATGCTGAATGAATAATTTTACAAATCCTATTTTGCTTGTTAATCTAATCATTTTAACAAGCACTTTGAAGGGAGCCTTAGATTTACGACTCTTCACCTTAGGTTGAATGGATCAACCTCCCTTAATCAATTCTGGTTATAAACCTAGTTAATAAACTTCCTTTAAATATTGTACTGCTTTTATCAGTTTAATATATTCAATTTTCTTTTAAAGTCCTTCAAATTTCTCTAAGAGGAAAAACCTTCCTATGTAAACCACTCCAAGTAAAGCTAATAAATTAAACTTCTTAAGATGATGATTCTTAAGTTCTAGTAAGCATTTCAATACTGTTTATGTCATTTAGCTTAACATCCGGAATCTAAAATGAATTACTCAATTACACACTTAAGTTGATTTCAGAAGGCTAACCTGTTAGATACCTTAATAAACAACATTTTTTAAAGCTTACAAACGTTTTATATACAGACTGTCTCATTGATTAAAAAACCCTATTTTTGAAATTAGTACAACAGTGCTAATGATTTAGATTCAATTTACTTAATCTTTGTATTTATTCTGAAATTTCCTTGGGTTAAAAACACTAACCCACTCCTGAAAATTATAGTGTCACACACAAGGTGGAGAGACCATTTCAGCAGACTGTGGCTGCAAATCTACCATAGGCTTCAGCTGAGAACGAAGTTGGATTCTCCTTGGGACACTGACCACATGCCAACTCCCTTTTAACACTCAGTGTAAAACATGAACCCCAAACTCCTATATTTTATGAGTTGGTCTCTCTTGGTTTCAAGATAGGTCATTAACTCATTTTTCCTCCTGATTTGAGTAAATTGGCTTCCACACTCCTCATTAAGATTATAGCTAACTTTCTTCCCTGATTAATTGGATTTCACATTTATTTAATGATCTTAGGACACATCTTTGTTTTCACCTTTGGCTTTAAAATTACCTTACTGCCAGGGCACCTGGGTGGCTCAGTCAGCTAAACATCCGACTCTTGGGTTTTGGCTCAGATCATTATCTCAGGGGCGAGAGATCGAGCCCTGAGTTGGTCTCCAGACTCAGCGTGGAGTCTGCTTGGGATTCTCTCTCTCCCTCTTCCTCTGCCCCTCCCCCTGCTCATGCTCTCTCTCTCTCTCTAAAATAAAATAAAATCTTAAAAAAACAAATAAAATTACTGCCACTTCACTGAATTATTCTGCCCTTACATAATTCTTTCATGACCTTTTCCAACTTTATTCTCAAACTCTGGTAATCAGAATTCTGTATTTTTTTTCCCCCTGTAATCTTCCTTTGTGGAAGAGCTACAGCTCTTACAGATATTAAAATGGTGTCTGATGGAAGCTGCACATCCCTTGTTCTGGTCTAGTTCCATGGTCACAGCTCTAAAATCGTGTTAATGAAAACACAGTCCCTATGCTTGAGGAGTTCACGGGAATATTATTATCATTACTATTATCTTATGAGGTAATCTTTAGGAAAACTCTAGTTATTATCACTCTGCTTGACAGATGAGAAAACTGAGCCTGAGCCAGGGTCAGTCACTTGCTTGAAAGGCATTAGGACGTAATCTGGTGGAATCCAGAGCCCATTCTCATCTGGTCACTCATTTGGCAGGTAACTCCTAAGTTCCCATAGCATGGCAGGCATTGTGCGAGGCTCTAGGAAACGTCACACATCCAACTAGAGATAAAGGAAGTTCCAAAACTGAGTTCCAGGAGTAAAGGCAGGCTGCTTTCTTTACCTATGTTCTGCATTTTTATAGTTTATTCTTTGCCTTTCCAACTCACAAATTCCCTGAAAACTCCTCCGCCTTTCTCCATAACTGTCGAGGAAGCAGGGAGAATAGGATTCAGCTTTGAGGGATGGGGGAAACACTTACAGCCACGAGTTCTCTACCATCCAGATATTCAAAATTATAAAGGACGTAATGCTAAACCTTCCAAGAGGTCCAAACTTATTAGGGACAAAATGTGTTTGATTTAAAAGGTTTAATAAATATTTGTTATGTATTGGTGTCATCTCTGACTAATGGCAGACTTCACCAGATGTAGCAGAATGATCACATGAGTGGAAATTAGAATCTCTTGATGCAACTTTGTTTTTGAAAATTCATATTTCCAAATGATTATTCTTTTACTTCTATTGGGAGTCCTTAATCATGATAATGATTCAGTAGCAGGAATGTGAGACTAGTTAGTATACTTTTTTTTTTTTTTTTTACCTCAAAACAGCTAGGAAACCAATAGTATGTGTTCAGGGAATTTTAAAACAAGTTTAACAGGGTTATTTACCCTTGACTTGGGACAATGACCAAATGGGGTGGCATCTGTGATGCGATTTGGCCATCCGCAGCTCCATGTTTGGTTGTCCCTCTTCGGAACAGAGAGAATCTTGTGTCTCTGTCCAGAAGACCTGATGATTTCCTCGTGAATGCCAACTGACTTACACCAGCCAGTTGTGCCATAAACTTTTCTTTTTTTAAGTTCTTGATTTGATCCTGACTTTGAATTTTTGTAAGTTCTCGGGAAATGATGGGCTCCATTTTGTTGGGAGAAAAAGGCAGTTGGACTACCAAATGTCTTCCCTCCTTCCCTTTGAAACTAATAGTTTCAATAGTCATTTCCACAGGGTAGTATTTACCTAAGTTGAGATAGTCTTAAAACTGTTGGAGTTTCAATTTTGAGACTTGCCTTATCTCCAGTTTTATACCTAAAATCTCCAATGAGTTGAGCAAATCTGGAGATAATTAGCTTTTGAGTTATATTAGTATTTCTGCCCTTACTAGTGGTTGATGTTTATTGGCCACCCCTAACATTCAAATCATGGTAGAAAATTTAAATTTATTCAAGACTCTTGGTTAGAGGGCTCAGTTCATAGTTTATTCTCACCAGAAAGAATTTTTTAATGTTGCTTAATTTAAAATTGCTATCCAGAGCAAATGGACATTTACCTTATGAGAATGTTTGGTTTAGGCTTAAACAAAACTGTATATATATTCATTCTAGATTTCAACTCTTGCCAAAACCTGACTGCTGAAGTTCGTTGGGAATGGGTTGCCAGTGAGCAAGAACCTTTGCCATTGCAGTGAACAAATGTTTCTTCAAAATAAATGGATAATAGTTTCATTAAAAAAACATTTCCTGATTTCTAAAGATTACTTGTATTAATTGGAAGGTGACGTCTTATGCTGGCTAAGACTGTTGGTAGCTGTTTAGTTGCGTAGCTGTCAGTGGGAGTGCCCAGAATTGAGCACTGGGATAGCATAGTGTTTAAAAGCCCATTTGAGGCATGATCTGAACAACCACTGTATCTTAGAATTCCTCCAAATCTTTGAATTTGGCTATTTGTCCAGCAGTGGGGTACAGGGACAGGCAGATCTGGCTCTTTCACATCAGTGTCTCCCAATCTCTTGATGTGACCCAGGCTGTAGGTGTTTATCCTAAGATCATGTAGGTCCACCCTTGTTCTCTAGCAAGGAAGTAGCAAGCAATTCGTACCTTCCCTAGAAATTCAAGAATGTGAGGGAGACATCATTAGGGCAGGAATTTTGCTCACTCTTGCTGGAATGTTGGTGGCTTTTGTGGTTGGTGGAGAAATTTGATTCTCTGCTAGTTATATAATGTTATCGACAATAGTGGTGGTAATGGTTGTTGAAGAGTCAGTCATTTTAACCATTTGCAATTACAGATAAAGTTATGACAATAAGAGATGGTAATATCACTTAGGTCTTTGTTCAGTTTTATTTAACAGAAACTTCCAGGATAAGAGTAGCTTAAATTTAAAAAGTTCAGTTTTCACACACAAAAAGTTCAATGTTAGGCAGTCCAGGGCCTAATAAGTGTCCCACAGTGTCTTCAGAGCCTGAGATTCCTATCTGCTCCACCATTCTAGTGCATAGCTTTCATATTCAAAGTTATCTCATGGTCCAAGATGGCAGCTAAAGTTCAACCATCACATCCCAGCCGCAGACCAAAAGAAAGAGGAAAGCTAGAAGGGAAAAAAAAGGCTTCTCCCAGCTGGATGAGCTCCCTTTAAGTAGCCTTCCCAGAAGTCCCAAACAACATTTCTTTTGATTTTTCATTGGCCAGAACATACCCATACCCGGCTTCCAAGGAGACTAGGAAATGTAGTCTTACTCAATAAAGCATATGATCGTTTTTTGGTTAGGCAACAACTAGCCTAGGGTTTTAAGGCATGGACCCAATCTTATCACTTACACCTCCTCTTCCCTGAAGGTGTCCTAACCCTGAGAGCTCCTCACAGCGAGTACAGTTAGCTGTAAGGGAAAACAAGTGTCCCTAAAGTGATGGTGGAGAAGCACAGGCCCGCCAGTAAAAGCTTGACTGGAGAAGCAAGCTGAGGCTTGGAAGACAAGCCTTGCACTCTCTCCCTCCGGAAAATGTCTGGGATCTATATAGCACACTCTGATCCAGGGACTTCAGTGTAGAAACAAAGGTTAAACTGAAAGAAGAGGAACTGAACAAAGGTTAAACTGAAAGTGCACATTAAGGGAAGTGTTGACCAGTAAGGCAAATGGTAACTTTGATCAAGCAGATTTGGAACCCCCCTCCTGGGAGAAGGTGGGCGGTAGCAGGTAGAAGATACCATCTGGACCTTAGTTTTCCTCCTGCAGGTGTTCTTGTTAGGCTGTATGTGTATCTAGATTAAGAAACTTATAAAAGTATAAATAATCCCATTATTGTATATACAGTAATATTCTTTATCTTTATAGATTCCCTGTGTATATATAATACACTGCATAGTCTTATAACTCTGAGCTCTGCAATCAATGGGCCCTTAAAGATTAAGGTGTGCTGAGGTATTGGGCCCAGGGCAGCCAAAGCCTACAGCAGCTCACTTCTGCCCAAGAGCAGACTCTTCTGTTTGCCCCAATGTGGTCCACACTTTCAGTGTGGGCTCTGGCCCCCCTAAATGATATGTTAGTTTATTCTAGGCAATCTCATGGTTTGTGTCACAAGAATATCACTTTCATTGTCATTTATCAGTGATGGAAAATAAGTAAAAACTCATGTTAGTTGTAGGCATAAAACTATACTTATTCTGACTGAAATGAAGTGCTGACCTGGGCTCTTAATCAGTGGATAGAGGTAAGAACTAGTCAGGCTCACCATAGTGAAGAACTGAAACCTCCTTAGCCTCCAGATCAAACATCTTTAATGAGATAGAGGAAAAGATCAGGTTACTCCAAGAAATTACAGTTGACTCTTAAACAATCCACTGGTTAGGGGTGCTGATGATTAAAATGTATTTTGTATGTTGTATGTATTATCTACTGTATTCTTACAATAAAGCAAGCTAGACAAAAGAAAATGTTATTAAGAAAATCATAAGGAAGAGAAAACATATTTACAGTGCTGTATCATCAGAAAAAATCCACATGTAAGTGGACCCATGAAGATCAAACCCATTTTTTAAGAGTCAACTATATAGCATCGTGATATTTGTGATATTTTCTGTGATAAAAAACAAAACCAAAAGCAATATTTCACTACTTGGATGTTTCCAGTGGGGTTTTGTGAGGCCGTGCCATTCAAATGATACCTTTTGCCTCACACCAAAAACATTCTTCATTGTTATTATTTAACACTGATCTTTATTCCGCAGATGGGCAAAATGGTAAACTACATGAATGTTAAGAGTTGAGTTCCTTTCATGAACTTAACCTTGAGTGTCCAATAACCTCATATATTATTTTGCTTCCTAAAGGTAGATTACAGAACAAATATTTCTTCTGAAAAGTATGCTCGGGAAGACACTCAGAAGCCAGTTCAGGCTCTGTGGATGTGGAGTGGTCTATGACTGGGTCATGGCACCAAATTACACAGCTTCTTTTGAGAGTATGTGTGGTCTGAAAGTGTGGACCATAGATAAAGATAAAATATAAAGACACACACACACATGTATATTTAGCTCCCTTACAGAGCTTTCTCAAGCTTAGCAAATGATCTAGTTTGTAGAAAGTTAATTATTGTTATCATTATTATTATATTTTTTGGATAGATTTTTGAAAGTTACATTAATTTTTGACTGGCGATAGAAATGATAGTTCAAATGAGCCTCTAGTAAGGGACATCGTTCATTCATTAAGGAGTTGTGACTTTTGGGACATCTATCATATTTGCTAGGTGCTGTGCTTGGCACTCAGAATACAGACTTAAATAGGAAAGTTTTGTAAAAGAGAAGACTTGCTAAAATCATTGCAGCACAACATGGGAAGTATTATTAGAGATTTGAATATCAGGCTGAGGAGGAGAACGTAGAGCTCCTTCACACAAAAGTGACATTCCCTTGAGTTTTTAGTGAGCCATTCACCCTGATTTGTAATCTCTCACATCGGTGAGGTGGGTTGCCAAGTTAGTGTGCAAAGTGCGATTACAAAATTATTTTTTCTCTCTACCTAAAATGAAATAGGCCTTTGAAGAATCAAAGTTTTGATACACATCTTATTAACCCTACTGAGCAAACTCACCTGGACTTTATATTTTAGTAAGCTATCTTAAAGGTTACAGGGTGGGCAGTGTAAGAAACCTTGGTATGTTATCTTGGGTAGAACAAACTCTGAGAACAGATATTCAGATAAGCCAACGCAGAGAATTCATCCTGGGGCCAAAAAAAAGGGGGGGGAGGGGGAAATAGGTGTGTCAATAGGGTCAAGTTCATCTGCATAACACAGAAAGCCCCAAATAACAGTGGCTCAAACCAGATAGTTTATTTCTCTCCTATAAAAATAAATTTGCAATTTGACATTTCAGGGTTGATACGGTGACTTCTTAGACATCAGGAAATTTTTCATCATTTAAATGTGTTTTTATCTTCAAGTTTGCCACATAGTCCAAGATAGCTGCTGGAGCTCCTGTCATCTCATCCATGTTCCAGAAGGCAAGAAAGAGAAAGAAGGAAAGGCAAGAAGGGTGCACTCCCATCCTAGCAGTGTTGGTTATCTTTATGAAGGCTTTATGAAGTTTCACATAATACTTGAGCTTGTATCTCATCAGCAAGAACTTAGTCACAAGGCTTCACCTGGCTACATGGGAGGGTGGGAAATGTAGTCTTTTGCCTGGCACATTACTGATGGAAATAAAACTGAGATTTTGTAATCATGGAAGGGGGGAGAACGTGCATGTTGGGAAGATACTGGCAGTCTCTGAGGTAACAGGCATGAATATAGATAACCAGCGTGTAAGGTTTTTAAGAGGAGTGTTGGCCTAACATAATACAAGTCATATATGAAATATCCATAGTTAACATCATACTCAATTGTGGAAAACGGAGAGCTTTTCCCCTAAGATTGAGAACAAGACAAGGATGTTCACTTTTACCACTTTTATTCAACACAGTACTGGAAGTCCTAGTCACAGCAATCAAGCAAGGAAAAGAAAAGACATCTACATTGATAAGGAAGAAGTAAAATTTTTACTTTTTGCAGATGACATGATATTGTACATAGAAAACCCTAAAAACTCCACTAAAAAACTATTAGAACTGATCAATGAATTCAGTAAGGTCACAGGATATAAAATCAATATACAGAAATCTGTTGCATTTTTATACACGAATAATGAAGTAGCAGAAAAAGAAATTAAGAAAATAATACCATTTACAATTACACCAAAAATAATAAAATACCCAAGAATAAGCTTAACCAAGGAGGTGAAAGACCTGTATAAGACACTGATGAAAGAAATTGAAGATGATACCAACAAATGGAAGGATAGTCCATGCTTATGGATTGGAAGAATAAATATTGTTAAAATGCCCAGGCCCATACTACTCAAAGCAATCTACAGATTTAATGCAATCCCTATCAAAATATCAACAGCATTTTTTCACAGAACTAGAACAAACAATCCTAAAATTTGTATGGAACCACAAAAGATGCTGAATATCCAAAGCAGTCTTGAAAAAGAAGAATGAAACTGCAGGTATCACAATCCCAGATTTCAAGGTATCCTATGAAGTTGTAGTAAGCAACACAGTATGGGTATGGTACTGGCACAAAAATAGACACGCAGATCGATAGAACAGAACAGAGAGCCCAGAAATAAACCCATGGTTATATGGTCAATTAATCTTTGACAAAGGAGGAAAGAATAGGCAATGGGAAAAAGTCTTTTCAACAAATTGTGCTCGGAAAACTGGAAAGTAACATGCAAAAGAATGAAACTGGACCACTTTCTTACACCATATACAAAAATAAACTCAAAACGGATTAAGGACCTAAATGTGAGACCTGAAACCATAAACATCCTATAAGAGAGCACAGGCAGTAATTTCTCTGACATCAGCCATGGCAACATTTTTGTAGATATGTCTTCTGAGGCATGGGAAACATAAACAAACATAAATGATTGGGACTACATCAAAATAAAAAGCTTCTGCACAGCAAAGTAAATAATCAACAAAACCAAAAGGCAACGTACTGAATGAGGAGATATTTGCAAATGACATATTCAATACAGGGTTAATATCCAAAATATATAAAGAACTTAAACAACGTAACACCACAAAACCACAAATAATCCAATTTAAAAATGACCAGAAGATATGAATAGACATTTCTCCAAAGACAGACATCAGATGGCCAAGAGACACATGAAAAGATGCTCAACATTGCTAATCCCCAGGAAATTGCAAATCAAAACCACAAAGAGATCTCACCTCCTACCTGTCAGACTGTCTAAAATCAAACACACGAGAAACAAGTGTTGGCAAGGATGTGGAGAAAAAGGAACCCTCATGCACTGTTGGTAGGAATGCAGCCACCATGGAAAACACTATAGAGGTTCCTCAAAAATTAAAAATAGAATAATAATTCCACTACTGATTACTTACCCAAAGAATACAAAAACACTAGTTTGAAAAGATACATGCACCCATATGTTTATTGCAGCATTATTTACAATAGCCAAATTATGGCAGCAGCCCAAGTGTCCATGGATAGATGGACAGATAAAGATGTGGTATATAGATATACACACACACTAGAATATTACTCAGCCATAAAAAAGAATGAACTCTTGCCATTTGCGACAACATAGGTGGATCTAGAGGGTTTAATGCTAAGTGAAATAAGTTAGAGAGACAAGTACCATATGATTTCACTCATATGTGGAATTTAAGAAACAAAACACACGAACAAAGAAGAAAGAGACAAACCAAAAAACAGACTCTGAACTACAGAGAACAAACTGGCGGGTGCCAGGAGGTGGGGGAGGCGATGGGTGAAATAGATGAAGGGGATCAAAAATACACTTATGACCAGCACTGAGTAATGTATAGAATTGATGAATCACTGTATTGTACACCTGAAACTAATATAACTACGATTGACTTAATTAAAAAAATAAAAATAATAAATAGAAAAAATAGAATAAAATAAAAGACAGTGTTGCATGAACTCTCCCTAATAGCATGGGACATGTTAATGCAAACAGAGGGGAGAGGAGCCAACAATGTATGGTGAGGTTTCAAAAAAAAAAACAAACAAACCCCAAAAACCAAAAATTCAGAAAAAGTTGCCTGTTTTTCTCAATTATGGAGAAGATTTATCTTGAATATCATTAAGTGGTATTGTACGATGTGCAGTTAAGATATTGCTTTCCTGGGGTACCTGGGAGGCTCACTCAGTGAAGCGTCTGACTCTTGATTTCGGCTCAGGTCGGGAGCTCAGAGTTGTGGGTTCAAGCCCCGTGTTGGGCTCCACGCCGGGTGTGGTGCCTACTTAAAAAAAGAAAAGATACCGCTTTCTTGATATCTGGAAAATTATGATCTTGTGTGGGGACAAAGCGCTTGCCATGGGAGAAGAGGGAAGCGTGTTCACTTACGTGCCCTAAAGAGCAGTGGCAATGGGTTTCTCATCTACTGGATCGCAGTGGAAGGGTTGATGTGTTAGTGCTGACCCAGGGCTGGAAGAGGAAAACCAGTAGGCTGGGATATTATTTTTATTGTGTCGACACAGATGCATTTTCGTGAAGATTTATAAGAAACTTTTAATTTTTCAAAATACTCTGCCTCTTGCTTTTCAAATTCCATTTTACTTATGTATGTGTCATCTACACTACAGCCTCACTGGGGGAGAACAACAACAGAAAATATTTCTCTTTTCTTTGAGGTTTTACATTCACGTGGAACATTTTTACTGAGTCAATAAATCGTTGCTTACCAGTGAGTATTCCTCAGAGGCACTGATCATCAGAAAATTTTCTGAAATTTGGGCAAACCAGTAATCATTCACGAAGAGCGAGCAAACAAAGGAAACCTGTTACCTTTCAAGAGAAGCAGGAGGTTTTGCATGATAATATCACCACTACCAACAATCATCAAAAACAGCAACCATTATAGACCACTTGCTCTGGGACAGAAGCAATGCCTAGTGCTTTCCATACTTGCTGTGCCTCCCCCATTTCCTCCTCTCTACTGTACTATTCCCAACATATGGACAGGAAAACCGAGGCTCAGAGAGGTTAAATAAAATGCCTGTGGATACAGCCAGGAAGAAAAAAAAAAAAAAAAATCAAAGCTGGGACCCATACCAGGCAATCTGATCTCAAAGTCCATAGCAGTCGTAACCACTGTATAATATTGTCTCACAAACATCCCCAGAATCTGCTCAATCTCTTATCACCGACAAAGCCTTGGATTTGCTGGGAGAGAAAAAATGCTTGAAATCTAACTGGGCTCCTCTAGTATCTGTTTTGACAGCCGAAATTAATTGTCCCTTTTCTGAGCACTTTTTGGCAGCGCGCTGTCATGACCCGAACTGCCGTCCCCTTCGTTTTCAGCTTGGCAGTTCTCACTGGTGTCGGGCTGACAGGGAGCGGGGTGGGCCGTGCACTCCAGCCATGGTGCCTGGCCGGGTTGCAGGCTTTGATGAGAAAGGAAGCGATTGTTCTCCCTCCCTGGAGTTGCTGAGACCGATGGTGGGCATTTTCGGACTCTCTGATTAGAATGAAAGCCTCACAAAGCTGATTAAACCAAATGTGATAATTGAGTGGAGCCTATCTCCCATCTTTGTGTTTGTCTTGCCAAAGTGAGACCAACTGTCTTTCTCACTCTCCCCCTCAGCGCCCTCCCTGGGAAGGGAGAGCGGTCCTTCCTCTGCACTTTCCCTCAGTGCTGACCAGAAGAGGGAGCAACTTCGGCTAGAAGGTGAGAAATGTTCAGGCACATGTCAGAATGAGCACCCATCTGTAAGTGTGCTCATGCTTTTCTGACTAAAAACATTTGCTAAATTGAAAAATGCTACTGAGAACAGAAAATTATCAGTATTTTTTTTCTTGTAGCTCTGAACTTCTAAGTACTGTTGTGGGCAACTTTATGTTGAGGCTTGCAGAAGCTGCCCCCCAAAGTGCATTTAATAATTACTTGAGCGAGCCCTTAACATCTTTGATACTGTTATTGTTGAGGTATGCATGTGCTAGTGTTTGAACTGCAGAAAGCATGAGTCCTAAGTGCAAGGTACTTACAGGATAAAATGTGAAAGAGATTTTGTGGATAAACACCATGATTTCCACCTCCCCTCTTTATTTTCTCTGTGTTTCTCTCTTGTAAATAATGTAGGATGCAAATAAATGGGGAGGTCAGTGTTTGGCTTTGGATAGGAATATCTTCTCCCCTGATTCTTCACCATCATTCCAGGCAAAGGTAACCTTGAAGTGAGGGTGAACTTCAAGTTGGGTTTTAATTAGGAGGAGAAAAGTAAATTGGAACTGTGAAGGGGAGGTGATTCTTCTAGGCGGGGACTGCCCAAGGAAGAAACAGAGAGGAAAATGAATGAAGAACAAAAGTCACCCTTGGCTGCTTGACATCGGATGGAACAAAGAATTTGGATCAAGTAGACTTTCAGCAAACTATAGGAAGAGGAGAATGAATTTGATGCTAAAGGCCGGGGAAGTATTGAGGCTGGAATGAAGAGAAAGGAGATGCTGCTGCTGGCATGCTCAGATACCAGCAGAAGCATTTGAAGCAGTGGATCCTGCTTGGGGGGGATGGAGAAGGAAGAGGGGTTGTCAAGTAAGAGGGAGGCCACATGTACTGATTGGCCAGGGAAGGTCCCAGTTTATACCTGCTGAAACTATTACTAGCTCTCTTGTTCACTGTCCAGGTGTCCTGGCTTGGATGGTAAATTATATAGTCCCCTTAATCTTAGTTTACATATGGTTCATGGTAAAGATTAATCACATACTTAGCTACACATATGGAGGGGGAAGGATAGCTTTTGGAGAGATTGCTATAAAACAAGCAAACAAAGAAAGCAGGATGACTAGAACAGGGAAAAGTGACCTCACTGGAGATCTCCCGTCACAAGGGGACAAGAGGGGGACCATAAGGGAGCAATGCATTGCTCCATGTGATAGCAAGACCCCCAGGGACAATGGATATTTATTCAATGAAAATATTGAGCCAATAATACATACTTGTGAGGAGGATGAAGTCGTGCACAGGCGGAGGAAGCAGAACCTGATGTGAAGAAGGCGATATCAAAGCCTGAGAGGGAGCTCCTGGAAGCAGAATTGATTTTCCAGAGAAAAGATGTATAGGAGGAAGTGTGGAGGGCTCTGTGGATTCTCACTCCTGGCTGAGCCAGAAATAGGGGGCAGAAGAGTCAATAGAGAGACAATGGTTTGGGGGACAAAAGAGACACCCAGTAGATGAAGCTTCAAGAACAGAGGCGTGGAGAAGATCTTGCTTGCAGTGTGTGCTAGGCGCCGTGCAAGTCATGAGACAGAGTCAAGTGATGCATGGAGGCAGCCCTCACAGCGTTCACAGTCTGGAACTCTAAGACAATCACTGATACGCAGTTACAAATCAAAGGGATGATGTTAGAGGAGTACAGTCGGGAAGGGCTTAATCCTGCTTGAAGGTGGGATGAAGGTCCTGGGGGCAGGGGCCAAATTGTTGGAGATGGCTGATGGGGGCCTCAAAGAAAGATTAGGAATTTTCTAGTTGTGGGAGTGGCAGAAGGGAAGATGAGAACAGTATTCGAGGTGGAGCCATCAGGATGAGCACGTGCAGGGAGGTGCAACTGGAGTGCAGGGTATCGGCTGGGTTAAGACCACAGATGAGGGCACGTGAAGAGCATCCTGAGTTCAAAGCTGGCGCATGTCACTTTTGTCCCACGGCTCACCATGAAGAGTTGTTAGAGAAGGGGAGTGTTTCACAAGTGAACTCTGAGCATGGCATGGAAGGACAGATTGAAGGAAGGTGAGACTGGACCAAGGGAGAGGGTGAACCATGAGAGAACTCTTCATGATGAAAGGACCGGAGAGCAGCAGAGGGAGCTAAGGGACACCGGCACGGTTGGTTCATCTGTTCGCAAGGTTTGCAGGACGATTTGGATGTAGAGGCGAGGGACAGAGAATGCACAAATATTTTGACTATGAGGAAATCTTTGAGAGGGTGGTGAAAGGAGGCAGCTCCAGAAACAGAGCTTCAGGGAGGTGAGAAGCGAGTTTGGTGAAAGAAAGCAGAGATGGGTGGGGAGAGTCTAAGGCTGGAGGGGCTGAGATGGGGTGACAGTGTGGTGGGGAAATGGGGAGGAGAAGGGTGGGGGCGGGCATGCTGCCAAGGCTGGAGGAAAGTGGTTAGTTTTATTTCCTGAGATGGATGGGGGGAGCCTGGGTATATCTGGTTTTGATGGGGCTATAGAAACAGAAGGAAAAAGCTGATGAGGAATGAGGGAGATTTCTGTGCTCACTAGAGAAAGCAAAGAGCTCCAGCCAATGTTACAGCTCTGGTACGAGGCTTACCACCAGCAGATACTCCAATTCTTGCAGATGATAGTGGTGAGTTCAAATTTGGCGGAAATTGGCGGGGAGGCAGGAGAAGAAACATGGCAGAAGAGGCAGAGAGCTGCCAGGGACAACATGAACTGCTGTGTGTTTGACGAA
The DNA here is from genome assembly GCF_037043125.1 of Eumetopias jubatus. NCBI lineage: Eukaryota > Metazoa > Chordata > Mammalia > Carnivora > Otariidae > Eumetopias > Eumetopias jubatus. Next base: position 147,607,567 of record NW_028274810.1, read on the forward strand.
GGGACAGAGGTATTAATAGAGCTACCAGTAGAGAAGGAAAGAGAAAGCAAGGGAATGTAGGGAGCCATGTGGATGCAGAGACACGGGAGGAGACAAGAAAACCAGAAAGCAAGTTTAGGGTGGTGGTGAGAGTTTGTTGTCTTTGCCACCTGACATTCATACATACTTCTTGAAGTGAGAATGTCCTGAATTGGTTTTGGGGAAACCACCCTTATTCAATGTTTAGCTCAAGTGCTTAGCGTTCAGTTGCCTCCACTGAGCCCAGCACTGGAATATGAGGCTGGGTCCAGAATCTTACACATTGTATTTCACCCCCTGGGCGCAGTGGCTGGTACACGGGTATGCACTGTACTCAAGTCAGAGCTAGGGAAGCTCAGTTCTGGGATTCATTATTGAGCTATTGAGGGAGAGGACCCTCCCTCCCTCTCTCCCTTCCTTCCTTCCTTCCTTCCTTCCTTCCTTCCTTCCTTCCTTCCTTCCTTCCTTCCCACCCTCCCTCCCTTCCTCTCTTTTAAAGATTTATTTATTTATATTAGAGAGAGAGAGAGAGAGAGCGGGGGGGGGCAGAGAAAGAGGGAATCTTAAGCAGACTCTGCACTGACCATGGAGCCCCACGCGGGGCTTGATCTCACGACCCTGAGATCATGACCTAAGCTGAAACCACGACTCCAGTGTTTAACCGAATGAGCCACTGGGGTATTCCAAGACCCTTTCTTTAATGCTAGACTAGAACTGAGAAGGATATAAGCTGGAGTGGCAACAGATACTTTAGAGCCTTGAGGGGAGAGCCTATCAGAGAATATGGACAACATAGTGGAGCACACCATTTATAGTGAGAGAAACTGGGTCTTCATGATACCCTCTGGGCTCCATGCCTGAAGCTGGGCACAGCACTAGGATTTTCAGTTGCATGAGCAATAGACCGATTCTCTTTCAGTTACACCATTTGGATTGGGTTTTCTTCTTTGCCATAGAAAAAGCCATAACTGATAAAGGATGTAAAGGGATATAGGTGACCGAAGAGAAGAGAGGGTTGCGTGTAGGAATGGAAGAGAGGCAGGAGCAAAGAGATTGTTGGAGGTTATAAAAATAAGCCTGGCTGGGATGAGAGGAAAGGCTGACCTGACCAGGACTAGCCAGACATTTACATGTGAAGGGCATCCTTGGCATATAGTATATTTCCCTAGTGGATATCGGCCTAGGAGTTGAAGCTGCCCTGGGGATTCAAATTTTTCCTCTCATGTACACAAAGACAACAGCTTGTGGTCATGATATTTACACTCGGGAATACTGATAGAAGCCCATTCATTCATTCATTCATTTGCCCAGTGAAAGTTTATTAGCATCTGCAAAACACTATGGTAAGAATCAGGAGGCAAAGACACGGTCTTCTGCGTAGAAGTGCTTTAATGAGACAGGGCGGCAGTCAGAGGTCATTGCAGCGCTGGGTCGTCTGCAGACCGGGGGTAAGTGCAAGAGTTTGAGCTCAGAGGGAGCCAGAGAGAGGTATCTGTGTGGCCATAATAAGTTAATAGAAGTAATGCAGGGAGTGGATGCATCACATGACTGCTGGTTTGGCACTGGCGGTCTAGGTGAGCTTTGTTCTCTCTTGGAGTCTCAGTCCCACACTGGAAAAGAGGAACCAGATGAACATGGTTCTCTCTGTTTTCCTGTTCTCTTTCTCTTAATGCAAGTGGACACTTGCTTATTCACTGTGTTAACCTCTGGTTATTGTAGGATGCTGTTCACTGAGGCAGTCAGATGGGGATTTTGAAAGTCCTCTTGACTTTCACAAACTGCTGGCTTTCAGTACAGTTGCTGCTGGTTTTTTAGTCAGTATACTGACTGTTTTGCCCACCTGGGAAGAACAGGCTCACCCTGCTTGACTCTCCGAACAGTGTGTCTGAGCAGCTACAACACATATTTGATGCAATGAAAAAGCAATTTTTGTCCTTAAAATAAACAAATTTTCTCCTTCTGTAAGCCTGTCCAGATGATCAAAAACCAGATAAGACCTTCAACAAATCCCTTTTACCGTTTGCAATGTAAAGAACTCCTTGATTCCGAGTGAACCCTCCCCTTTCATTAATGGAAGCGCCGTTCTTATCTTGATGTATGTGTAGCTGGTGCTTCTTCAGTTCTGACAACAGGAAAAGTGAGCCACGGAACAAAATGGAGCCCTGAAAAATTGCTGTCCTGATACCACTGAAATTTCTCCTTCTTTCAAGCCCACTCCACCCATGTGTCATGTTTGAGAAATGAAGAGCATGAGAGATATCTGTAAAGTTGACAAGTCTGCAAAGCTTTTTTTCTTTTAAACAGCCCGTGATTACTGAGTCACTGGCCAGGCTGGAACACTCTTCTAGGTATAGTGACAGTTAACCAGACTGACCAGACACTCTCTTTTGCCCTTCAGAAGCTTCTAACCGAACACGGGCAAAAACAATTAGAAGAAGAAATGAAGTTCAAGAGCTGCGGAGTCTGAGGACCTGTGGACTCAGGCAGTGGCTACAGCTTCCGGCCCACGTGCCATTCTTCGAGTGCATGATAAGCAGAAAAAAATGTACGACTGTGCTTCTCTTGTTCTCCTCCTGCCTTCAGGAGAGTGAAAAATAAAAATAAATTCTCCCATGGAGGGGAGCCTTGCCTATCCAAACTGTGTAGTATGGCAATACTGTGGGTGCCGAGTTCTGGGGGGTGTTCGGTGATGAGCATGGCACTGGACCCACCACCACTCATGATGGAGTAGCACGTTGTAGCTGGACCAGATCTCCAGGCGTCGCAATGAATCTACAGGTAGTTGATTTGTTCGTCATGTCATCCGGGATGATTAGAAACCAAGGACCATGAAATAATGCTTGCTCAAGTCCTTTTGGCTAGATCTTCAGACAACTTTGTCTTTAATCAGTTTGGAGCAGCCCAGGGCCACAGAAAGGACAAAGCAGATGACAGGCTCCATCATGATAAGGCAGCTAAGGTTGTCTGAATAGCCACCAAGACTCCCTCGTGGGAAGATATCCAGGGCACGTAGAGGTGTTATGTGTCAGAGTCTCCTGCTGACTCTGTGGGGGGGACATGAGCTCTGGCATGGTCACCCTTCTCATTTGCAAGGTCTATGACCTGGACCCTGACCACCTCCTGATAACCTTTAGCATAGTACCTTCACCCAAAGTCCCAGATACCTGGCCGAATATCATTTTCTTCATCCACTGGTTGGTGGAGACCATTAATAATGGAGTACTCTAATTTGCTCCTGAAACTTCAAGCTGACCACTCTGATAGACAGTGACCCAAGGGTTTGTGTACCCCTAAATCCATATGTTGAAGTCCTAGTCCCCAAAGGAATGCTATTTGGAGATAAGGCCTTTAGGAAGCAATTAGGCCATGAAGCTAGAGTCCTCAGGATGGTATTTGTGTGCTTATAAGAAGAGACATGAAAGAGTTTGCTTCATTCACCATGACCCGTCACCCTTCTCTGCCACATAAGGATACAGCCAAAAGGCATCCATCCACAAACCAGGATGTGGGCTCTTACCAGGAACTGAGTTGGCCAGCACTTTGACCTGGACTCCTCAGCCTCTAGACTGTTAGAGATAAATGTTCATTACCTAAGCCACCCGGTCTATAGTTTTTTTGTTATAGCAGTTCAAACTGACGAAGGCACCTACCTGAGCCACCTCATCTTGGTCTGCTTGTCTCCATTTCCCTGGCCAGTTCAATACTAACTTCTATAAGCTGGTGGTCCGCCTGGTCCCTATTTCTTACCTCACATTTTTAAAAATGATTTTATTTATTTATTATTTATTTATTTATTTATTTATTAAGAGAGAGTGAGAGTGTACAAGGAGGAGCAGGGGGAGAGGGACATGGAGACTCTGTGCTGAGCACAGAGCCCAAGGCAGGGCTGGATCTCAGGACCCCAAGATCATGACCTGAGCCAAAATCAAGAGTCGGATGCTCGATCGACTGAGCCACTCAGGCACCACACTTATCTCACATTTTTATGCTGGGTTTGCTTCATCCACCAGCGTAGGCAACTGGTAGTACTGAGTTCTGAGTGAGCCAAACCTCACTCAGGAAACTCTCAATGCCAATGCAAATGGCAGCATGGGACCCATGTCATGCTTCCAACGCTGTTGCCATCAAGTGGATAAAGTTGCTCACCAGAAGAACAAGAGCACCAGCTCCTACAAAGAATAGATTCCCAGCAATGTCAACACAACATCTACAACATTCCACCCCATGGGCTCAAGCTACCCATCAACAAAATTCACCCTCTAAGAACTCTTCATGGGAATTCCTTGTCTGAGCAGTTCAGTGCCAAATCCTGTCTGAAAGCTTCCTCTGCTAGAGCACAGGGAAAGGAATGGATGAAATGGAATTTCTGGAGGATGAGAGTAACAAGAACACCCTTGTCTCGGAAAATCCATGGTATCAGGATGCTCTGAAGAGAAGGATTTCATGAAAGAGGCCAAGAAGGAGGCCTGAGGGAGGACACCCTCCCCCTTAGTTTACTTAGCTTTCACTCTGGATCCATTTCCTCCCTACCCCCACCCCTTAAAGCCAGTAGAGTATTTCCATCTAGGACTTTTCCCACCCAAGAGTCTACTACTAAGGACCTGCGGTTCAGATGGCCTGATCTGAGCCCTCTTGACTGGGGTCAAGAGAAAACAAACACGGGGACGATCGATTCTCAGCAAGTAGAACCACAGGGTCACCCCTGACTTTCTCTCTCATGAACCATCTCCAGCTGTTTCCTTGGCTCTCCTATGTTCCTTTCCCTTTCTTTTCTAACTCAGCTTCAAGGCTAGATGTTGGTGGCATTATTCCCATTGTTGAGTTCCCCCCCAAGAGAGAAAATGAACTCTCATTTTCCTCTGGAGGAGCCTTTCCCACTCTGCTGAGGCGGTCACCCTATTTTACCTCCTTCCTCGGGGCAGCCAGAAAGTGGGGGGAAACTGCCTTGATCTCTAAGCCCCTGGGGAAGATCCCCCTCCTCCTCTTCCCTTGCTCATTACAACCATAAAATAGGGAAAGGAATGCATTGTCAGCTAAAAAGAGTAACATTTTCCCCAGGGTGGGGGGAGCGTGGTCAGAGGATTTCTGTCAATTTCTCTTTTTCTTCCATGGTGGGGCTGTTTCTCTACCTCCTGTTTTCCTGGTCTGCCACTCAGTTTTGGTTTTGCGCTGAATTTGCTGCTTTTTGAAAAGGTGATGCTGTTCTGTAAGCCAAAACCAAACAGAAAATTGAAAAAGAAACAGAACTAAAGCGCTCAGACTCCCCTCTTTTGCTTTCATTCAATACACCTTTATCAAGCAGCTAGTCTGTGCCATGCCTGTGTGGGGAGGGATGCAGCAGCAAGTCTTGCTTCCTCCCTGCAGGGAGCTGAGCCAGATGGGAGCTAAGGAATGGCCACCCTTTGGTGGGGGGGGCAGGGGGTAAAGCTGGAGGGAAGTGCTAAAAGTGGCTGACAAGGACTGCAATGATGGGAAGTGTGCCCGGATCATTTTCTATGACATGTAACTCTTCAAAGCTCCGCTGAGAGTACTGAAATTTTCAGTTTAAGGACAACTGCCTTTGCCCAGTGGGGCATAGCCATTGAGACACACATTTGTATAACTTTTGTGGCTTATTCTAAAGCAAGCGGTTCTCAGCCAGGAGAAGTTTGCCTGCCCTTCCCCCACTGCTTTTCAGGGACATTTATTCATGTCTGGAGGCATTTTTGATTGTCACAATTGGGGTGGGGAAATCATGGGGGGCGGGGAAGGAAGGATGATCGTTACTAGCATCAAGTAGGTAGAGATCAGGGATGAGTTAGACATCCTTCGGTACACAGCCTCCCACAACCAAGAATCATCAGGCCCAAACTGTCACTGGTGCTGAGGCTGAGGATCCCTGTCCTTAAGGACACTAACTGTGTAAGGAAAGCGGTAACTAACACTGCCAAGCCCTTACCACGTGTCAGGAATCATTCTTAGGGTTTTACATGCGTTATCTCATTTATTCCTCACAGCTGATTACAAGATAGGTTCTATAATCATCACCATTCTTTTTTTTTTGAAGAGTGAATCCTGGAGAGGTTCAGACTTTTGCTGAAAACAAGGCTGGAAAGCAGCTGGGTTAGGATCTGAACCGCAGCCGCCTGAGTCCAGTGCACCTGCCCTTGACCACTTCATTGTGCCCCTCTGGCAACAGAACTACTAATGTCCATTGTTCTCAGTTGGGAAGTGTAGTTTACTCCTTTTGTTTGTTTGTTGGGTGGTTGGCTGGGTGGTTATGGAAACCTAGAAGAGGGGATGGGGAAAGGGACAATCTCAATGACTTGTCTTTGTAATGAAAATGATCGGGGTGTCCTGTCTCTACACGGCTGCACAGCGGTGGGTGGGTCCTGGAGAACAGGAATGAAGACGTTCACCTGACCAGACAGGACCCACGTTTAATGACAGGACACACTGTGTCAGGCACACCACTCGCCTTAAACCACACTCACCCTGCCCGGCCGACGACCCTGCATCCGAAAGCAGGTCCGCAGCCTCAGCCAGACTTGGAACCCTTTGAAATACCACGTTGGAAACTTCTTGGCAAAGCCTAACAATGGAAACCATAAGCAGATTCTAAATTACCATTATCATTAATCGGGGTTGACATTTAACAACCCCCTCCTAAGTACTGCTCAATCATTGTCCCTTTTCATTCCTTTCTCCAAGATTCCCACAGGCCTCCTTAGAGTGAAGGGTACCTGAGCCCTGCCCCTGTGTGTGGTCCTCGACGGAACAATGGAGGCAAAGTAATGCCTGACAGAGCAGCCTGGGACCTTGGACATAAAGCAGATATGGGGGCACAGCCGGGGCCCTGCAATCTGAGAGAGGGCCATAGGGAGCAGTGCAGAAAAGGGAAGAGGTTGTGGGAGAGGGGCCAGGCATTCGGGGGTGGGTGGGAACGAGGACGGCCAATGATCTGGGGTAGGGAAATGGAGCCCGAGAGCACGTTTGTGTTCATACATACCCAGAGTTGTCACTTTAATGGATGCCAAAGAAGGAGGCAGACATGCTCTACAGGTAGCCTGGGAAACCGGCTTCATATGAGAGAAGAATTTTTTAAAATCCTTAATTCAGGAAACCTACTTATAAATTATTGTCTTAGAGCATGTTTTTCTTTTTAATAAGTATTAGTCCTGCTTCAAATTTTTATTTTACTTAATTTAATCTTTTCCCCCCATGCATGTAGGTTTTAGAAACTGCAAAAGGCCTGGACCACATCTCTGATCTGTCTATTCACTCATTCATTTATTCTGCAAATATTTGTTGAGATCCCACTAAGCGCCAAGCACTATTCTGAGCATTGGGACTACAGCTGTGGGCAAAGTAGACATGGGCTTGCCCTCCTGGAGCTCACATTCTGGAGGGGGAGACAGACAATAAGACAGTAAACATTACAAATAAATAAATGACTTCTGTCCCTCAGAGGACACAATCCGCCGAATGAAAAGGCAACCTGTGGAATTGGAGAAAATTTTTGCAAATCATATATCTGATAAAGGGCTAATATCTAGGCTATATAAAGAACTCCTATAACTCAAGAACAACAACAATAACAACAAAAAACCCAAATAACCAGATTAAAAGATGGGCAAAGAACTTGAATAGAGATATCTCCAAAGATATACAAAGGTCCAACAAGCACATGAAAAGATGTTCAACAGCACTAATCATTCGGGACATGCAAATTAAAGCCACAATAAGATACCGCTTCATACCTATTAAGATGGCTACTACAAAAACAAAAAGACAAAAACAAACAGAAAATAACAAGTATTGGCAAAAACGTAGAGAAACTGGAACCCTGGTGCACTGTGGCAGGATTGTAAAATGGTGCAGCTGCTGTGGAAAACAGTATGGCAGGTCCTCAAAAAAGTTAAAATAGAATTACCATATCATTCAGCAATTCCACTTCTGGGTAAATGATATGCCCCAAAGAATTGAAGGCAGTGTCTCAAAGAGATATTTATATACCCATGTTCATAGCAGCGTTATTCACAATAGCCAAAAGGTGGAAGTAACCCAAGAGTCCACTGATGGATAAACAAAATGGAGGACATACATGAAATATTATTCAGCCTTAAAAAGGAAGGAAATTCCGACCCAGGCTACAATATGGATGAAGCTTGAGGACATTATGCTAAGTGAAATAAGGCAGCCACAAGAACACAAACACGGCATGATTCCAATTATACGAGGTACCTAGAATAGTCAAATTTACAGAGACGGAGCATAGCGTGGTAGTTGCCTGTGGGTGGGGATAGGGTGGGGACGGAGAGAATTGTTGTTCAATGGGGACAGATGAAAAGTGTCCTGGAGATGGATTACACAACAATGTGAATGTATTTAACATGACCATACATGCACTAAAACATGGGTAAGATGACAAACTTTGTGTTATGTGTATTTTACCACAATTAGAAATTTAAAAAAAAATAAGGTATCATGGAGACATGGAAATAAAGCAAGGTGACAGGGAGTGGGTGTGCAGGATGGAGTTGGTTGCATCTTAAACATTGGGGCCTTTAGGTAAGCCTTGCCGAGAGAATGATATCTGAGTGAAGGCTTGTGAATGGTGAGGGAGTGAGCCATAGGGATCTAGGCGGAGGGTGCCGCTGGGGCAAAGGCTTTAGGTAGCTTGGCATGTTTGAGGGACAGAAGCCCAGCGAGGATTGAACCAGGTCAGCAAAGGGGGAGAGAAGTATTGGACTGTGCTGGGCCTCAGAAGCCATTGTAAGGATCTGGGCTTTATCCTGAGTAAGGGTGAAGCCACTGGAGGACTGGGTAGGGAAGAGCAAGGAGCTGGCTGATGTTTTAATGGGATCACTCCATCTGCTGTGCTGGGAAAAGACTGTGGAAAGGAAAGGAAGGCACGAAAGGAAGTTGGGAGACCAGGTAGAAGCTACTGTGTCACCGCAAATGAATGAATTACGGTGGCTCGAATCCAGGTAGGAGCAGTGGAAGTGTATTCTCAGGATACACCATTCACATCTCCTCAGACATCATTTTACAGATAACATCTGGTTGCAAAACTCTGTTTATTCTACGTGGTGGAGTTCGTGAAAATGTCTATAACACAAGTGCCCAAACCATTCCCAGGTATTCCGATGGGTCCGGTGATTTAAGAATTTGGAGAAAATGAGAAGCTTTTAATCGGGTTGGGCAGAGAATGTCTCTGAGGAATCTGATTTGAAAGTTAAATTTATAACTGTGTGAGTGCTGCCATCTTATTAACTGTAGGATCCCATGAAGTCAACAGGATCCATGGTTCACTAGTCTTTCCTTCGGTTTTGCTTATTGTGTATTGTTAGTTTTATAGAGTTTGTAACATACTGTCTAATTACTAAGTTTTCAGAAAAACTTGGAAGAGGGAAGAAAATAAAAAAGCCAAATTATCCATAAGACCATGCTCCAGAATCAACAGCCACCACTTACAATTTAATGTGTTTACTTCTGGTGGATTTTTCCTCCTGATGCTTAATTTATTTTTATTTATTAATGGTTATATAAGCATAACACTTTAGGTTATTCATATTTCCCAACCAGCTGGATTGTTCTGGGTTCATTGCTTCAGAGAAATATGTGACTGACACACACTGTCTCTCTCTGGCAAACAAAATCTTAAAAAAAAAAGGGGGGGGAGAGAAGCTTAGGTGGCTCAGTTGGTTAAGCGTCTGCCTTTGGCTCAGGTCATGATCCCAGGGTCCTGGGATCAAGCCCAGCATCGGGCTCCCTGCTTAGTGGGGAGCCTGCTTCTCCCTCTGCCTGCCGCTCCCCCTCTGCTTGTGCTCTCTCTCTCTAATAAATAAATAAAACCTTAAAAAAAAGAAATACGTGACTGAGCAGAGAGCAGAGAAAATGGGACTCTCTCCCTGGCTTTGGCATTTGAAAAGCCAATGTGCTTAGGGGTATAGAGACCATGGACCAGAGTTCTGAGAACAGATTTGAGGAGTATAGGACCTTCTCTTTCACCCCAGCTCCCTAACACACACACACACACACACACACACACACACATACACACACACACACACACACACACACACTTCCCCTGGGAGAAGAAAAACCCTAGCAGTCCTAGGTCCTGTTCTCCAGGTTTGCCTCCAGGAAAATGGCAACAACTCAGGACAGATTGTCAGCACTGACAGGAGAGGAGCTTGCTCCCATTTTCCGAGTGGGACCTGGGAAAATGGTAAAATTACAGAGAAGGGAAGAAATGGCTGTGGGTGTGTCCAGGCAACAAAGCCTAAACCAGTCTTACGGAATGTCCTGTACCTCACTGTGGTTTGGAAGCAGCAAGATGACCCAGTTGGGGTTGACTTTGGCTGGAAGTGAGGACCATGGCCAGACTGGGGGCTGAGCTTCTCCATAGACGCCCGAGTGCTGTGTGGATACTGCAGAGCTGCTAGGAGGAAGTCAGACACCTGGATTCTCAGGTTAGGTTTCTAGTGCTCCAAGGTACAGATCTCAAAGGGAAATTCAATTGTCATAAGTATTTTTTCACCTTGGGTTCATGGACTAAAATCTGTACCTGTTAACTCTTCTACAGATTTATTTTATATCCGATTTTTCCTCCCATTATTTTTAAGATTTCTATCCGAACATCATTTTTTAATACTGGCTTAATATTTCATTCAGGGATGTCATAATTTTCTTAACCAATTCCTTGTTGTTAAACATTTTGGTGATGTCCAATGTTTTGCAGTAATAATTAATACCGTGTGTATCATTAGACACAAGCGTCTAGGGTGAGGGGTTTAAAATAAATTCCACAAGTGGGGTTATAGGTCAAAAGGAGTGAACAATTTTAATTCCCATAATACATATTGCCAAACTGCTTTTGCAAAAGTTTTGTAGAAATCTGTAAGAGCTCATGAGTCATCTATAAGAGCTCGTTAGAATTCAACATTAGATCAGCATCAAATGACTACTATTTTGTACCTAAAAAAGAGATTTCACTGGTTTATAAATAATGTATATTATTTTTCTCCAATTAAGAAAGCAGAATATGTTCATTTTGGAAAATATAGAAAAGTACAAAAAAAAAAAAAAACCCAACAACTGCAAATCACCTAGAATCTTAGTACTTGAAAATGGCCCCGGCCCACATGCTGATAGAGATGTCCCCATCCTTCTGAGTACGCATGTCTACTCACACGCACAATCATGTCTGCCTATATTTTGCTGCTTATAAAATTAGAATCATTGTATATATCTTTTAACCATACTATATTTTCCAATATCAGAAAATATTTTTATAACACATTTACACTATTATTAACATCCCAAACCCACCTTAGATACAAAACACTCACTCAATAAGAGCTTGCTGTTGGTACGATGAAATGGGGATATATGTACACAGACACACACACTTATCTCACATAGACCCTGGCATGTGATTCTGGCACCCAAAATACATGATTGTTTGCATATCGTGTAGTGGAATGAGCACTGATGTCAGAAAATAAGGACTTTGAGTTTGATTTCACTGTTGCGCAGATATGAGACTGAGCACACCAAGTTAAGCATCACCACTCTTTGCCTACCTTTGTCTTAGGGGTTTACTGGGAGTGTGGATAGAAAAGGAATAGGAAATGTTGTGAGTCTGACATCTTTGAACTATGACTATGAGAGCAGATGATCCATGTTAGTGGTAAGAGCACACATTAGCATTTCCAGGGCCTTCAAGGCCCACTCCATGTCCTCACAGACCCCACACCATGTGAGAGATTGAGGGTCCTGCGGTAATTCTGCAATGCTTCAAGGTCAGATCTCTAAGAAGCATAGAGCCCACAGGTTCTGCCATTCTGCTATTCTGATGGCATTCTGATGTGGATCATCTGCTCTCATTTCCTCTTGTGAACCTGTTATGGTTAATTTTGTGTCAACTTGGCTGGGCTACAGTGCCCAGATATTTGCTCAAGCATTATTCTGGATGCTACTGTGAGGATGTTTTTTGGATGGGCTTCAATAATATTTAAATCAGTAGACTTTGAGTTAAGCATATTGGCTGCCATAACATGGGTGGTCCATATCTTATCAGTTGAAGGCCTTAATAGAACAAGGGCGACCTTCCTCTCAGCAAGAAGGAACTCTACCAGCAGACTGCATCTGGATTCAAACTTCTACTCTTTTCTGGGCCTCCAGCCTGTTGGTCTGCCCTGAGGATTTTGGACTCACCAAGGCTCCATAATGACATGAGTCAATTCCTTAAAATAATCTCTCTCTCTCTTCCTATATACGTTTGTGTGTGTATGCACAACACACACACACATCCTATTGGTGCTGTTTCTCTGGAAAACCCTAACCAATACAGAACCTGTACAATTTAGGTTGGAATCCTTTTAAAATTGAGAGTGAGAAGTTAGATAACTCCTCCTCTAGGATCCCCCCGCAGCTTCCTCTAGGATCCTACTGGAAAGCTCTGTCCAAATGCCACAGAACATCCCAAAGACGTTTTTTTTTTCTCTTCTAATTTTTAAAACTTACAGCTAGCCCCCTACTTTCCCTTTCCTCATCAGATTGCTTTCTAAGTGTGAACTTGGTGGGGCCAGGAGTTTCCGGTCCACAGTGTTACCGTCTACTCTCACTCCCGGTGCGCTGACCTTCTTGTTTCTTGACGGGGCTCCTTCTGGGCTTTGCACTTGAGGCTTGTGGTGCCTGTAACAATATCCCGCGAGACGCTCCCTGCTGTTTTCCTCTCCACATTCGGGCTCTGGCTTATAGATCAACTCCTGGGAAGACTTTTTTTTTTTTAAGATTTTATTTTTGACGGAGAGAGAGAGTGTGTGTACAAGCAGGGGAAGCAGCAGAGGGAGACCCGCTGAGCAGGGAGCCCGATGCCGGCCTTGATCACAGGACCCTGGGACCATGACCAGAGCCGAAGGCGGACGCTTAACCATCTGAGCCACCCAGGCGCCCCCTGGGAAGCTTTCTGATGCCCAGGACAGAGCAGCTCTCCAGTCTCTCCAGTCTTTTTCTAGCACCTGCCTTGTTTTTGTTTGTTTGTTTTTAAGAGAGGGAGAGAGAGAGAGAGAGAGAGAGAGAGAGAGCACAAGCAGGGGAGCAGCAGAGGGAGAGGGAGAAGCAGACTCTCCAGTGAGCAAGGAGCCCCGATCCCAGGACCCCGGGATTATGACCCGAGCCAAAGGCAGATGCTTAAAACCGACTGAGCCACCCAGGCGCCCCACCTGCCTTGTTTTATTGTCTTCCTTGCTACTATCACTTCTGATGTGTCCTGTTTCTTTACTTGTTTAGTGTTGGTCTTTCCCCACCAGAATGTCAACACTGTGGAAGCCTGCCTGGCCTTTTCTGTCTTCTCCCTGCCATATTCCTAGTGCCTAGAACATTGCCAACTCTGAACAGGAGCTCAGTGAATAGTGGCTGAGAGAGTGGATGAATGAATGAATGAGGAAATGAATGAATGGATGGATGAATGAATAAGTACATTTTATGGAAGCACTCAGCTAGTGAGACACGGGTGTGCAGGTGTGTGATATCCTACCGGTGAGAAGAGAGTAAACTGCTCATTTTTGAAGGTGCATTAACTCTTTCAGTTGCCTAGGGTATCATTTAGTTCACTGGAACAGTAATTTACCAAACAGTACCTTAGGGGCTTAAAAAAGTTAATGCGCCTCCAAAAGTTTCTAATTTACACCAGGGAGTAGTTTATTTACCCAGCAGGGTTTGACCTAATAGGTCTTAACTTCATTTAAGAGAGTCATAAGGACTTTATCACTTTTCCACCTTCACATTTCCTACCCTAAACATCTATCTGTTTGTGGAATACTTGTGCTGGTTGTTGGTGTACCTGCATGTGTTTGCGTGCACGTGTGCATGTGCACGCACGCACACACCCCATCTCCGTGTTAATACCAAGACCTAAGGACATTGCCATCTAATATAAATATTTCATGTATATTTTAGTTTGGATAATTTAAAAAATCTGCATAGTATAATCCTTTCAGATAATGTTATTTTAGTGGCTGGTATATATAACAAATAATTGCTTAATTAGTTAACATTTTGTTTTTTATCCAATAAATCAGTTGCAAATATTAGAGAATGTAGAAAATTCTATGCATTTGGGTTCCCAAGATTTATCCATAATATGCAGTCTTATTTTATGTTATGTGATGTTATTTTAGGTTTTTGTTGTTTCAAATAGCAAAGTTGTCTCGACTCCTAGTCTTGGATATGTTTGTTCTGAGATTTTCCAGATTTTGCCTAATCTTTCTTTTTTTTTTACCAATTACTGTCAATTTTGTACTGTTACAGCATGTCAAAAAAATTTCCTCCACTCCTGAGCTTATTTTTTTAAAAGATCATTCTTAAGGATTCAAGCTCCAGAAATATCTTTTTAAAAATTGTCAAACTGATGTTACAGGACTTGGTAAAATGTATTTCTCAACTTTGGGGTCAAATCAAGTATGATTGTTACCAGCAATAGGTAGCATACTTTTTGATAAAACAGGTTGTGGGCAGAGATTTCCAAAAATGGTAAAAACCTGTTAATTAAGAGTTCCCTAATTTAGACTGTGATAATTCATCCTGAACTGGGTTTAAATATGCCCTTGCTTTGGAATGAGGGCTTTGCTAAGCAAATAATAGTGTAAACCAGGTCGTAGAGAACAAACTCTTTTGAGAACATTAGCATATTAGCATAGTATGGTAAAATCTTATTAGGGTCATTTAATTTTTTGCAGCACAAAGTTCTGTTGTTGCTAACCACTGTAAAAACATATCCCCTTCTTTTGTTTTGGCTAATGTGGTAATTGAATTTAATTTATGGATATTATATTTCCTTAGGGATATTATTCTGGACAAAAGTCACGAATCTGCGTAAGTCAGTAGATGTTAATAATTAGGATATTGGATAAATGACGGTTTCATTTATTTGTTTGTTTGTTTATTTATTTATTTATTTTTACAAAGATTTTATTTTTACGTAATCTCTATGCCCAACATGGGGCTCGAATTTATAACCCCAAGATCAAGAGTCCCAGGTTCCCCTAACTGAGCCAGCCAGGCGCCTCTGGATTATGGATGTTTTAAAAGATATTTTCTGATGCAGACTTAAGTTTTGTGAATTAATACATTCTTTAAAGTTTGCTTGTAGCAAAACATCAACAGTGTCTGGAGAAGTGGAAGTTTTCTCTTTAAGATCACAGAGATTCTCTAACAGATTATTTACTATAGCAAGCAGTTTATGTATTTGAAATAAACAGATTTTATTTTAGTATTCTATTCAGACTTTTCACTAATTCAGAATTTATTTTTCCTGTTAATTAAAGTCATTGCTTGAATTATTACTGCACTAGAAAAGCATTTTTAGCTAAGTGTATTTCAAAAGTGGGCTTTGCTACAATATTTCTTTTGTGTCTTATTTTTTTAAAAAAGCATTAAAACTGGACTTTATAATAGACATACAGACAGTGTTGGAGAGGGATTTGGGTGAGTGCTGTTGCCATGGCGACCTTTGTTGGTGTCCTTGCGCAGAGATTTTCCTACCTCTGTGTTATCAACAGGTGGTAATGATATTTAAAAGATCAAGGGTCTAACTTTACTAACTTGACCCTGGCATTCTGAACAGCTACCCCTTAAATTCCTAGGTCCTTAATGGGGCTCGTACTTGGCTGTCAGGTTGTAGAAGTAGCTGGTGCCCTGACTGTGTTCTGATTCTATTTCATATACTCAGATTTGAAGGCTGTACCTAAATTCACGTTTCTTTTTTCCTGAGCCCTAACGTATGACCTAGCTTTCATCTGACAGCTGAGGATGAAAAACTATATCCTGAAAATGGTCTTGTCTTACAAATAAAGAAGTCTGAGCTGGTTCATCATCAACTGTCTGAATTGCTTTCAGGAATATAATTTGAGTCTTGTCATTTTTTTTTTAACATTTATTTTGGCTTCCCCAGGATGAAAGACATCCAGAGGGTATAGAAGTGACACAACAGATTCGTGTCAGAAGATAGGAAGAACGTGGCAGGAGGAAATATCAAGCTGGGTATTCTTTAGTTAAATGTGACTGTTTTAGTCAAAATGACTTGTTCGGTGCTACCTGTGTGTGTCTTAAAATCCTTGAATGACAATTTTGTATAACCCTGTGGATCTCCTTTTCTGATTCTTTAGTTAGATAAAGTTTTAAGTCCTGATGAAAGCCAATGCTGATTCAAGCATAATCAGTTGAAAACTACTCCCTGGGGTCTACAAGAACGCAGATCAAGTTCAGAAAAATTCTAAACGTCACAGGATCCATACAGGGTCCTAAGTGTTCTAGGAGCTGTGAGGCATTATTCTGCTTTAATTTATTATTGGAAGCTCTATGCTTTCAGGGAATTTGTTATATACTTATTGGTAATTTTTCACAAGATTTCATTACACTGAGGAAATATGTAAATATGTGTGAGAAAGCGGTAGTTAGCCTCAAGTGACAAATAGTAATCGTTATTTTAATCTCATATTTCAATTAGCCTTAATCTTTTGTTTGTATAGCCTTGAAAAGCTGTAAAAATCAGTCATTATAGTTTAATTACTAACCATTATCCCTGGTGGCTAACTCCACTTCCTTCTAAACAAGCTCCTTCTTTCATTTCGTGCTGAAATGCAACCATTGGCAGTCTCAAAGATAGTATTACCCTTTATACGGCAGGCTTTGTAAGTTACATTGTAGAAAATATGAAGTTTTGTTGCTTCTTCCTGGTCCCAGAGAGCAGCTGCTACTTCTTCTTTTTCTTCTTCTTCTTCTTTTTTTTCCCTCCCTTTTGAACTGGCCTGTTTGCTGTTCCACTCAGAATAGAATCACACTTAAGTTTTTACATAATGACAGAAGTTGACTGTTTCCTGCTCTAGTGTTTATTTAGTAAAACATTTTACATTCCTGGATAGATACCAGTCTGTCATTAATGGATTCTTGGCTTTGGGCCAATAGCTAATAGTTTTATTGGTCCTCATAACATAGCTATGTGATTTTTGTAACCACAAGGGGCTCTTTTCTGTGTTTTTCTTTCTCCCCCCCCTTAAAAAAATAACCTAACAGCTTAGAGATGCACCAAATGTAAGAACACAGCATTTCTCTTTAAATCATTATCTACCCCTCTTCATTCATTCTTTTTTGCTCTTCAGAAATTCTCACATATCTTGGCGTATTTTGAACAAGGTTGGAACTCAGTCGTTTGATTCTATTCCCAGCTTTCTCATTGCCTTAGCGAAAAGAGGCCTGGCAAGGCTCATTTTCTCTGCTAGGTGGTGTTGATTTGCCCACCTAAATAGGGGAGGGGCAGGAAGGGTTATTTATAGTATGGGAGTTTGTCAAGCTTTATTTGATTGCTTTAAGCGTTGTGTAAGGAGGACCAACATCTGAAATCTTGAAATTGGTTACCCGAAAAAGGAAAAGAAAGATCTTTACAATTGGGTGAGTGTACGCAAAGCTTGTACATTTCATGTAGTTTTTCTCCCCCTTAGACACATAGGTGTTAGTTGTGAGTTCAGAACCTGCTTCTTTGCTCTTGACCTCACACAAAGCTACGCTGTAGTACCTTTGTAACTTTGATGCTTATTTCCTCTTGGTGCCATTTGCTGTTTAGATCTTTCTCCTCCAGCTCCCCACGTATTTTGAAATGGAAGTTAAAGTACTTTGGGTCTTTAAATCGCCTCCCCCCGAAACTCAATCTTCTTCCTAACACGTAAATGACTATGGAATTCCAGAATCCCAGAACTATCTTAAAATAAGTTAGAAATTGGTCACGGTGATAGCTAGGTTGTGTTCCAGGGATGGCAGATCCTTTTCCTTTGCCTTAATATATATAACACAGCAACAACCAAACATGGAGGTAATGCACGCAGTTGTGGAAAATATAAAGACTATAGAATAGGATAATCACTCTTGATTCCCAATCTCTACCCCACTCTCACCCTGTCACAATGATAGATACACGTTTTCACCCATTTCTTGCAGTAGTTCCTTTTCTCCACTTTTATACCTACTTTGCATTCTCCTTGATTTACTTATATGATGCTCATTTCCACATGCCATCAGAACTATAACATAATTTTAAAGGATGTATAATATTTCATTACAGGAATTATATCATAATTTACTCAAGCATCTCCTAATATCGGGCATTTTGTTTTTCTTTTCTTTTCCTTCGCAACCATGAAGAATGTTGCAGTGAACATGTTTGTGCATAAACCCTTACCCGATTCTTAGAATTCTTGAAGATGGCTCAATTTTTAACACTACCCCATCGTACATTAGAGGCGTCCAGTTCCATCGGTGGACACTCACCTCTGGCAGCTAACTCCAGGGACTAGTAAAGAAGAATGCTCTGTTTTGGTGCAAGAGGTTTGCCTTCAAAAAGAGGTAAGAGTCTCAGAGGAGTTTGGTAGGTGGGGAGAAGGTCCTAATTATTTTAAGGAAAGAGGTTTGCTCTTGTTCACCTGGAGGAGTAAGGTTATGACATACGTGCAAACACGTTTCGGCGGCATGACACAGCTGCAGAGGAAGGTGTGCCTTGGTGCCACAGATCAAGTTTATTTAACACTGTGATGTTTTAAAACAGGATGATGCCAGTTCAATGAAATGTCCCAGAACAACAATGTGTTTTGCAAGGCAGTTCTTTGACAAGCAAAACTTAAAAATAAGTGTTTCCCACTTTTGAAAACAATGCCCATAAATAAGTCAGATACTACATAAAACAAACCAGCCACAATATAAAATGTATTAGAAAAGCCAAGAGAGAAGGCTCTGGATAAGAGTATCACTTATCACCCGTTAGTCCCTTAGCTGTAATAGCCTACTTTTGTTTCTTTGTGAACTTAATTCTTTGTTTCTTGTGCTGTTATGTTAAAAATTATGTATGGATTTATAGAACTTAAGAAAACAATAGCTAAAAATAAAATCTGACTTGTGCAGCCACTCTGGAGAACAGTGTGGAGGTTCCTCAAACAGTTAAAAAGAGAACTACCCTACAATCCAGCAATTGCACGACTAGGTATTTACCTGAAGAATACAAAAATACTAATTCAAAGGGATACATGCACCCCGATGTTTATAGCAGCATTATTAACAATAGCCAAATATGGAAAGAGCCCAAATGTCCATTGACTGATGAATGGATAAAGAAGATGTGGTACACACACACACACACACACACACACACACACACACACTGGAATATTACTCAGCCATCAAAAAGAATGAAATCTTGCCATTTGCAATGACATGGATGGAGCTAGAGTATTATGCTAAGTGAAATAAGTCAGAGAAAGACAAATACTATATGATTTACTCGTATGTGTAATTTAAGAAACAAAACAAATGAGTAAAGGGACCAAAAGAGAGAAAGAGAGGCAAATCAAGAAGCCGACTCTAAACTATAGAGAACACACTGATGGTTCCCAGAGGGGAGGTGGGTGAGGGGTGGGTGAAATAGCTGATGGGGATTAAGGAGGGCACTTGTTAGGATGAGCACCAGGTGCTGTATGGAATTGTTGAATCACTATATTGTACACCTGAAACTAATAACACACTGTACATTAACTGGAATTTAAATAAAAACTTAAAAAAATAAAAGCCCATTTTTCATGTGATAAGATTATTGTCAGTATTTTGATTTGCTTAGCTGATGCTTTTAAATAGTGGCATGTTCCTACTATTGAGTTCAACCTCACCCTCCCTTCCTGTTAATTTCAGAGCCGGGTGTATTTGGAAGCTGAATGGAGGAATAGAAATGGGTTATTGCTCTTGCTGTTTCTGATTATTAAATTAAGACTGTTGCTTATCAGATTTGGGGGAGGACATTTTCTTCCCTCTGGATACCCATAGAATTTCTTTTGGGTAAGTTCTGTTTGGGCCGCCAAGCCTAGTTGTGAATCGTGTTAGCGGACTTGGTTGATGGTTCAGGCGAGCCAGGGGAGAACAGCTTCTGTCTTGAGTTACTTTTGTGTGACAACCCAGGCTGACCAAACTGATTTCACACCCAGTGAGATGGTATGATATTCAGAGCTGTCTCCGGGTCTCCTGGATGTCCACACTGGCACTCCGACTCTGGCTGGAAGAGAGCATGGTGACTTGGTAGCAGCCGACACTTTCATTTGTTTTTTGCCCAAGAACTAGTTGGCCAAGAGGCAGGGTTCCAAAATGAGAGGATTTGATTTCCCTTCATTACCACCAGCAAAAACCCTGACTTATTTGAACCACGATGTGAAGCAACCTCTGGTCCTAACCACGAAGCCAAGAGAAGAGAGAAGCCTGGGTTCTTTGAAGCTAAGATCCACATCTTCATCTTCATCTGCCCCTTGCCACTTCATAGCATGCTTTGTATATGGTATGCCCTCACTGAACATTTGTTTAATAAATCGTCCAACACATCAAATTAGGATCTGGTATTAGAAGGTGATGTATATCAAAAGAGCCAAGTCTTGTGCCAAGTTGAGGAGTATGTACTTTTGCCCAGTAGTTCATGAGGCCATAGGGCACTTGGATAAAGGAATGAATCATCAAGGCTCCCTGTGTCCCATGGCTCCGGATGTGCTGAGGAGCCGGCAGGATGGGGGACTTGTTTTGAAGTAGACTCTGAGAAGGGGACTGAGCAGAAGGTGGCCACCTGGCCTGCCATGAATTCTCACCAAGCAAGGCCTGCTATAAACAGGAATGTTTTAAAATAGCAGGATGATAACGTGAGGGATTTCACAAATGATCATTTCTCTCTCAAGTTCTCTCTTCTTAAATGGGTTATGAAGTCATGCTCTTGTCTATGCACTTTCCTTTCATTTTGAACTCCCCATCTCAGCCTGAGCAAGAATTTTGCAAGCTTTGAAATATGTCAACATAAAATAAGCTTTGAGACAGCTTGAAAAATGTAAGATTCATAATGGACTCCACTAAAAATATGGTTTGTTAAAAAAACAAACCAGGCTCGATCTTCCTCACTTGGAAAAACAATCAGATGGAACTTGAGCTATCACCATCCTTTTATAGATTCCTGCACCATGAGAAGTCAAGCGTTTCCCGATTAAAGCAGGCATATTTGTGAGGTTCCTTTCAACTACTTGCCCAGTGACCTCTGTGACCTCTTCAAGTTCTACTTGATATTCCTCAAGGCTCTTACAGCGTCTACCTGTTCCATGAAGGCTTCCAGACTACTCCTCACATGACAACCTATCCATCTGATTTCATTCTCAGCTCTGGATTGGCTTGTATTATTCTCTCATTGATCCATTAGTATTTTCCCCCATCTTCCTCACGGACAAGGTTGTCGTTGGTCAGAATGAAGTCTTTTACTTCATATGAGCACAGAAGTTTATTTCTTCTTCACGCAAATGCTGATGCTGTGTGCAAGAACGGGTTGGAAGGTACTGGAGGGGTTTCCTGGGATTTAGGTTTCCTCCCTCTTGTGACAGCACCTTCTCCACTGGGACCTTCCAAGATCAATACAACACAGGAGAGAGAATGCCGAGGTGGCTGCTGGCTCTCCAAGGCCTCAGCCTGGAAGTGACACATGACATCACTTCTTATCTTGGTTGCAAGGTGGCCGAGAAGCATAGCTGTCACATGGCCATGGGAAGGAGAGGAAACTGTATGTAGGTGATCCCAAGTAGTGTCTACTATGTGGCTCAACATACCCAAACTAGTTTCCCTGGCTATAGTCTTACTCATTCCAATCCAGTTCCTGCAGTAAAAAACAAAACAAAACAAAACAAAACACCAAAAAGTAAATCAGATCATCACACTTTCTGAGTCAGTCATTATCTATGGGATAAAGTCCCAACTCTTTAAAAAGTCACAGAGGCCCTCCAGAAGTTGTCCCCTGACTCCCAGTCCTTCAGCTGTCCCTCGGATGCACATAAAGGTTCTGCTTTGTCCTGCCTGGATACTTTTGCCCATGTGATTCCTTGAGTCTGGAATGTTCTTCATCTCTGCCTGCCTGAAAAATTCCTGCTCAACCTTCCCTTTAGAAGTCTTGGAAGAGCCACCTGGCAGCTTTAGGGGCGTCTTCCTTCGAGCTCCCACGGAACCCCCTATAATGGCTCTTCCCACATAGCTGCCACTGTTTATGTGTCACTCTCTCCCATTTAATGTGGCCTGGGCCTAGGGAAGGTGCCACGTTCTGCTCAGCTCTGAATCATCAGGCGCAGCATTGAGCCCACTGAATGGGCTCTCAGGATATATTTGTTGGGTGACTACATTTAAGTTGAATATATACATTGACTCTACCCACATCGAAAATAATGAGATGAATTTGTTCTCTTTCAAACCTTGTAAGGATTTGGGGGGCCTGGGTTGGGATTTGGCTGAGGGTCAGAGAACTGGGGGAGTTCATATTTTTGGTTTAGTGTGGGCAGTTACGGGGATGAAACAGGGGCTCACTCTCAGAAACAGGTACAAATACAGGAAGGAATATAGTTTAGGGACTGGTTTATTTTTATCTCATTCATCTGTGGTCTATTTTTTTTTACTTCACTGATTTTCAGTGCTCATTGTTTCATGTTCTCCAGCTCTTTGGAGAACATTCTGCCTCCACTGTTCTTGTAGGGCTGTCTCCTTGCCCCCAGTGATTTGGTGCTCCCTTGCATTAGCTAGGCATTCTCAACCTCCACTCTTGCTGAACTCCATGTGAGGAAGAATGAAATCTTGATCTCACTCTTGCTCTATCACATGCCCTCTGATCCTCACATTGCTCTAATCCATCTCACTTTTGTCCTTCATAGCTTAATTCAAGACTCTCCTGCTCCAAGAGGCATCACCAGATTTTCTTAGACACACAGGGGGATGAGACGGCAGCCGCCTCGGCATTCTCTCTCCTGTGTTGCAATGATCTTGGAAGGTCCCAGTGGAGAAGGTGCTGTCGTGAGTTGGAGGAAACCCCTCACCATCACCATAATTAGTCACCCATCACCATAATTCAACAAGTCCTCTGGAGGGTCAACAAACAGCCAGATGGCCTAGAGAGGGTTGAGAAATCAGTCTGAGAAGGAAGGAGTTAGAGATGAGGAGGGATTCTCATGTTAGGCTCAAGGCAAGGGTTCTCAATCCCTGAGGCAGAATAGAATCACTTGGGGCCCTTACACACACACACACACACACACACACACACACACACACACACACACACACACACTGTGGCTCCATCCCCTGAAGAATCACATCTAATGGGCCTAGTGTGGGACCCGGGCATCACTCTTTATAAAAGCTCCCCCAGTGATTCTGTTGTGCAGACAAGTTTGATAAACTCACTGGTTTGCAGGGTTTTTGGAATCCATGGGACATTATCTAAAACCCAGTTCAGAGGGTCATTAGTACTGGCTACTAATAATGGTCATTAATATTTTCCATCGCAATAAATCTCTTCTCTTCCTTCTCTTTGTTTCCCACTGGGAGCTGGAAAGACACTTAAGGGTCATCAAGTTTTGTTCAGTAGTTGTAGGACTCAGCAGAGGGGCCTCACAACTCCAGGCACTCCCTCCTTCCTCCACCAGAGGACTCACACTTATTTATGTCTTTTTGTATTTATTTGCTTATTTTAAATTGGGGCTCTGGTTAATATTTTGTTGGAAAAATGACTTTTGTGGCTATAAAATATTTGAAAATCACTGTAACTGATTCAACTATTTTAGAGATGGACCCACTTTTTAGAGCTTTGTTGCAGGCCACACAGATGGATTATAGCAATGTGAGGATCAGAGAGTATGTGATAGAGCAAGAGTGAGATCTTGGTCTTAGCAACTAACTTCCAGGAGCCTCTGTTGTTTCCATGTCATTAGATTAATGGCCTGTCTGCAGCTGAGAGTCATTCTCGAATGAGAATCTACGTGCTAGCATGATAGAAACACTGTACAATATACTGTGGGAGATACCCTTTTTAAAATTCAGGACTTTTTATCTGCTTTTCTGTGATGCAAACAGACAAAAGCTACTGAAGCTATGTCCTTTTGCAGGGAGAGTGGTGTCACAAAAGTCAATCAAAGGAGATTTGAAGTTTCTTATTTATTCATTCCAAAGTATTTCTTGAACACCTAATATAAACCAGGCATTGTGCCAATTTCTGGGGCTTCCATAGATAATGAGATGGATAAGGTCCCTACCATCCACAGGGTTTGAAAACAGATTCTGAAGGCAATTTCAAAAGGGGTTCCTGAGGGCAGGCCTGCTGGGGTGAGGGTGCCACGCACTGGGACAGCTTTGAAGAGAGCCCTCTTTTAAAGTCTTAATTAAGTTCCTGAAAGCTTGTTACTTTTAGCTAGACTCCTCTTGTGCCTTGCTTTGCTCTCTCCTCCGTATTAGGTTGTTTTAGATTCGTGCTTCCAAGCTGTAGGAGGAGCCTGCAGGACTGCGTTTACATCTAACTAAGACCCAGAGAAAATTTCTTTCTTCCTTCTTTCCTTCCTTCCTTTTCCTTCCTTCCTTCCTTCCTTTCTTCCTTCCTTCCTTCCTTTTCTCTTTCTTTCTTCCTTCCTTTTTCTTTCTTTCTTTCTTTCTTTCTTTCTTTCTTTCTTTCTTTCTTTCTTTCTTTCTTTTTTTTTCTTTCTTTCTTTCTTTCTTTCTTTCTTTTTCTTTCTTTCTTTCTTTCTCTTTCTTTCTTTCTTTCTTTCTTTCTTTCTTTCTTTCTTTCTTTCTTTCTTTCTTTCTTTCTTTCTTCTTTTTCTTTCTTTCTTTCTTTCTTTCTTTCTTTCTTTCTTTCTTTTTCTTTCTTTCTTTCTTTCTTTCTTTCTTTCTTTCTTTCTTTCTTTCTTCTTCTTTCTTTCTTTCCTCTCTCTCTCTCTCTTCCTTCCTTCTTTTCTTTCTTTTTTAAGATTTTGTTCATTTATATGAGAGAGAGTGAGAGTGAGAGAGCACAAGCAGGGGGAGAAGCAGACGGAGCGAGAGAAGCAGGCTCCCCACTGAGCCAGGAGCTCGACGTGGGGCTCGATCCCAGGACCCTGAGATCATGACCTGAGCTGAAGGCAGCCACTCAACTGACTGAGCCACCCAGGCACCCCAAAACCCAGAGAAAATTTCTATGTGCCTCAGGCAGTGATAATGATTTACAGTGTGCTTTCAGGGACCAACTTACTGAAGTGTGCTGTCACTGCCTTGCGTCCAAACTTTTCAGTGATAGGGAATCACCTTAGATGATGGGTAAGCAGCATAACAATATTAACAGCGGCTTCTTCCTCCTTAGCAAAACCATGAAACTACGTATGCAACAAAAAGCAAATTAGCTGCCTTGCATGTATTCCTCTTGGCTTTAAGTAACAACACTCCAGTTTCCTTCTGGGGACATACCTCCTCTCCTCTGTCACATGATTCTGGTGGGGTCCCCTCTCCAATCCAGGAATAGGCACAAGACACAGCCTGGCCAATCAGAGAACCAAATGCCCTCTGTCGGTCTCCATTATTGGCTGAGGGTGGTGAACTAGAACACCAGATTCTCTTGCTCAGGTGATTGGCGGAGGTATGAGAATGGGTTGCGTCTATGTAGTCAGAGTGAGCTCCAACACTTGAGTGTAATACTTTCTTTTGCTGGGATTGTGGGGAGGAGCATGTATTTCTGGACTGCTGGTAGCCAGGGACAGAGCATGCCTGAAAATAGAGACTTTCAGAGGAAAGCCATTGTGAGAGATGGAAAGAAACCACATCCTGATGACATTGTTTGTGTTACTTGATTCATCTGGGCCTGAAACCAGACTAGCCCTGAAATTTTTAGTTACACAAGGAAATAAATCCTCTATCTTTTGTTCTTAGCTCATTAGTCAGTTTGAATTTTTCTTAAAAAATCATCAGATACTGAGAAAGTCTGAACTAATATGATACCCCATTCATTCATTCAACAAATACTTATTGATAGACAAATGTATAAAGCACAACACTATGGCTGGGATAAAACGGGTGTGTGAACAGAAATATATTTATGTAAAATGGGTGATTCTGACCTATAGTTGTATTTCGTCTGTATTTGTTTGGATCTTTAAAAGGTCTTTTCTGTACAGTGGCTTAACCTGGGACGGCCTCCAATCTGTGGACGCTTTGTGGGTCACAAAGTTTAGATTAATTATATAGGTATGCAGGGAGACATTTTGTTAGTGGCTGTTTTAAATACTTGCACATTGGTTTGACTCTTGAGGTCTTGGTTTTTAATAGATCGTATCATATGAAAGTTTCACATTATCATTTGGAGGAAATTCAGATATTTTGAGATGGAGTGATATCCAAACACGTTCTCTGTTTCTGGGAATTTTGGTTTCTATATCCTGTGTTGGTTTGCAAGATATGTGCATGAAACTCTCTTCAGGACAGACCTGCCCTACTGTGCAAAACTGGCTCACAAGCATTAGTTTTTAAAAAAATGCAAAATGATAGGCAGAAATACCTGCTCACATGAGCATCATTCAAAGCTCAGGAGACATTTGAGTTCATGGCTGGCTCATCGATACTGCCGTGGACGCGATCTGCTTTCTGAGGGCTCTCAGCTTGCTGAACTGGACCATGAATTTGTACTGGACCACCTGTAGCTCCTCCAAAAGTAATGTAATTCCTCCCAAAGTGTTTGCTGGTGCTTCCTATTATAGTCTATGGAACTCCTTCTTGTTATGTTTTGTCACATTGTGTTACAATTTGCAGCATTAGCTGATACTTCACAAAGGGGGGAAACAGGATGTAGGACAAAGTAGATGAATAAAAAACATACATTAGCATTAGTTTGCTTGTATATTTTAAAGCAAGTCCACATTATTTGATCAAAATGGTGTTTTTGTTTTAACTTATCCACAGTATCATTGTCACACCCACCACAACTAACAATGTTCTCTAAATATCATGGATACACAATTTCTTTTAAAATTTCCTTGTCTCAGAAATGAAATGTCATTTGACAGTTGATTCATTCAGTAAGAATCCACACAAGGTCCATACTTTGCATTTAGTTATGTCTTATGTCTTCTTTTTTCTATATCAGTCCTCCCTCTTTTCTCGACCCCTCATCCCCCATGTTGTTTATTTGTTGAAGGAACTGGGCAGTTTGGTCCATAGAATGTCTTAGATTCTAAATTGGGCTGATTGCTTACCTTTGGTATTCTTTAATTTATCATTTACTTCTTTTACTTTCCTGTAAACTGGTAGTTAGGTCTAGGATTAATTAGATTCATGTTCATTTTATTTAGGCAAGACTGAAAGGTGCTATACTTCCTATTCTACTCTGTCGGGAGTCATGTGTGCAGCTGTTTTTTCTTTTAGTGGTACTAAGATTGAGCAATGGGTTTGTGTCAACTGCATCCATTCATTATGACATTCACTATCACCCATTTAATTAATTGTTTTAAGTTGTTGCCTGCATTCATTCTTTCATTAAGAGGCTACAGAATGGTACTTTATTAGCTGGAAATCTTCCATGGACAACTTTCCTTCTGTCATGGATGCTGTAACTATATACCAGGAAAAGGGAACTAGCCAAACATTTCAAGTCCTGATTGACTTTGTACCTGGGGACCCAAAGCATTGTGATAGCCTACTTTTAGAGTAAGGACACACAGGGTCTCAGTAATAAGTGGGTTCCTAGCCCAGGTCTGGTTCACAATGGGTCCACTGTGACCATGAACACACCTGGACAAACTTAGAGGTTGGCACAACCCACACATTGGTTCCTTAGCTTTTGGGGTAATAAGAGCTCTTGTAGTGGAGAAAACCAAGTGGAAGCCCTTGAAACTGTTCACTCCCTCTAGCCAAGATAGTGAAGCAAAAATTATATTGCCTCCCAGGGGAATGAGAGAGAGTACTGCCACCTCTCAAGGTCTGACACATGCAAGGGTGGTGGTCCCTATTATGTCTGCATTTAATTTAATCAGTCTGACCCTTACAAAAACCAGATGATCATGGAAGATGAAAGATCCCAACACACCTAAACCAATTAGAAGCCCCTACTGAGGCTGTTCTTCCAGATGTGGTATCTTTGCTAAAGTAGATTGATCTGGCCTCAGGTATATAGTATGAAGCAACTGATCTAGTGATCTGGGAAATATTTCTTCCCCACTCATATCAGAAAGGATGGAAAACAGTTGGCATTCCCTTGGAATGGACAGTAGGACACATTCACAGTCTGACCCAGGGCTGTGGTAACTATTCTGTCCTCTGTTACAACATAGTGCAAAGAAACCTAGGCCATCTGAACATTCAGGGCATAACACTGATATACTCCACTGATGACAACATGCCAATCAGACCAGATGACTAAGAAGTGGCAAGTATATTATTGATAAGATACGTGGGGGCCCACAGGGTAAGAGGTAAACCCTAGAAAATTCAAGGGCCTGCCCTATCAGTAAAACCTCTAGAGGTCTAATGGCCTAGAACAGGACAAGATGTCCTCTTCAAAATAAAGGACAACTTCCTGCATCTAGCACTTGGACATAGCATATTTCAAACATGACCCAAACAACACTGCTGAAAACGTTGAAAGGATTTGGCAGCTGGTCAGATCTACTATTTGTATAGACGTGGAGACAAAGATGATGCTGAAGTTTCCAGTCTGAGGACTGAGATGATGGGGATGCTAGAAACTCAGTTTTTGCATGAAAGATAATGAGTTCAGTTTCAGACCAATTCAGTTTGAGTTGCATGTAGATAGTCTAGCAGGCAGTTGGACACATCAGGCTAGAGCTTATAAAAGATGTGAGGGCTAGAAATAACATGACTCCACAAGTCATTCAATAATTATTTACTGGAAACCTACAATGTGTTTAAAGCTGGAGCTAAGGCTCAGCTTTGTGGCACCATAAAATTAACAAATGCCATATTAGGAGACTAAATTTATATCCACGTGGAGGGGAAGTTATATTTTATTTGACATGGGTGTCATCAGCATATTAATACCAATAATTTAAATTAAGTAATTAATTTAAAAATCAACCTTAAATATTAACATTTGAAGCTATCATTCCTTCACTCACTCATTTATTTATTCATTTACTTGATGAGATTTCTTAGGAAGAGAGAAAGCAGAATAGTGGTTTTTATCTTAGATGTACAAATGGTCCCAAATTTACAATGGTTTGACTTGTGCTTTTTTGACTTTACGATGTGCAAAAGTGATACACATTCAGTAGAAACTGTACTTCGAATTTTGAATTTGGCTCTTTTCCCAGGCTAGAGATATATGGTACCATCTTCTCTCATGATGCTGGTCAGAGGCAGCCACAGTTCCTAGTCAGCCAGGTGATCATAAGGGTAAACAACTGATACACTCACACCCATTCTATTTTTCACTTTCAGTATTTAATAAATTACATGACACAGTCAACACTTTATCGTAAGATAGGGTTTGTGTCAGATGGTTTTGCCCAACTGTAGGCTAATATAAATGTTCTGAGCACCTTTAAGATAAGCTAGGCTAAGCTATGATGTTCGGTAGGTTAGGTATATTCAATGCATTTTTAACACGATATTTTCAATCTGTGATGGGTTTTGGGTTTATCAGGACTTACCCCCATTTGTAAGTTGAGGAAGATCTGTATATCAGAATCACCAGGGAGCTTTAAAAAAATGGAATGGCTGCTCTCCACTCCAGACATACCTAATCAGAAACTCCAAGGGCTGGACTTGGCACATATTTCGTTTCAAGGCTCCACAGGTAATTCTTACATTCAGAAAGAGTTGAAAACCACCAAAGGAGTAAAAAACACATCCTTGGTGAATAGCTCATTTAAGAAGGAAGAAGAGCGGGAGAAAGAGTAGAAGGGATCAGCAAAATAGAAGGTGGTTCAAAAGAGGATAACATCATGGAAATCAGAGGAATACTGTGTGTGTGTGTGTGTGTGTGTGTGTGTGTGTGTGTGTGTGTAGGGGGTGGGTGGAGGATAAAGTGAACTTATAATTAAAGTTAGTAGGGAGAAGTTGTGGTGTCTGTTGAGAGAGAAGGCAGAGGAGGAGTGGCAAGGGGGCTCTGTGGAAAGAACGGTGTGAATTGTTTTATAGGAACACAATGGCTCTTGCATCATATGAAATTGTACTTCTGGCTTCAGGCATAGAGTCCCACTGGACAGGTGTACCATTGGGAAAGAGGTATGCCCTCTGACTCCAAACTAGAACCCAAAAGCAAGACCCTGGGTAGGTATGGGAGGGCATTCAGCATCCCTTGATGTTCCTGAACTCAAGCATTCCAAGGGAGCTTAGGATATCATCACGATGATGGTTGGCCTCAAGATGATGCTTGACATCAAAATGATGCTTTCATATGGATAAGGCATGGGTTGGTGGGAAGCTGTGGTAGGATCAGTACCCTGCCCTATTTCCCTGATTGTTTATCTGAGTTCTGTGTGTTTTTCTCTTGTCATAAAGGAAAGTCTCTTTTGACAGCTGTAGTCTCTTGGCTGCAGAAAGGAAGAAGGAAAAGCATTTTGTTCTCTTGATTCAGAAAACGAAGCACAGGGTAGCCAGCAGGGTGGTAGCAATACCTGATGCGGCTTCCCTTCCTCTCCAGGAGGGTCTTCTTTCAGACTTTAACCCTGAGGGTTCTGAATAATGTTTTAAGTAGGAAGGCAGTGTTTACTGATAGGAACCTCCT
Source organism: Eumetopias jubatus (assembly GCF_037043125.1). NCBI lineage: Eukaryota > Metazoa > Chordata > Mammalia > Carnivora > Otariidae > Eumetopias > Eumetopias jubatus. The sequence goes on from NW_028274810.1 coordinate 147,638,144, forward strand.
AAGTCAGGGTATTCAGTGATGGGGTTGACTCATTTAACTATGATTTCTTTTTATGTATACATGTATTTTTGGTTTCTTTTAGGGGAACCTCTCCCATGGGGAGGTCAAAAGTAGGCCATTATTTTTTTTTATCTCCAATATTCTACTGCAAAATAATTTCAGAAAACCTGAAAAGAATAGTACAATCATCAACTATATTATTACCACCTAGACTCAATAATTGTTAACTTTTGGCCAATATTTGCTTTATCTATCAGTTGATAATTTCTTTTCTGAATCGTTTGAAAATTGCAGATATCATATCTCATCCTTAAAAATTATTCAACTCTCAAAAATATGAACAATTTCCTGCATAATCACAATACCACTATTATACTTAAGAAAATTAACATTAATTTCTGATTTCATTAAATGTCAAATTTGTATTTAAATCCCCACTGTCCCTAAAATGTCTTTTTAGCTGAATTATTCTAAAAAATCAGGATCCAGTTAAAGTCTAGGCATTACTTTCAGCTGTTGTATCTCTTCATTCTCTTTTAATCTAACACAAATCTCCATGATACGGGTCACTAGCTTTTTGAAGAAAGGACCATATCTTTACGCTTCTTATCTCCAGTCTTGAACCTGACCAGTAATAGGTATAATGGTAGATTGCTGCTTTTCTAGCTGTCCTTGAATCTGGGCTGGCTCTCCAACTGCTCGGACCACTAGAATGTGGTAGAGGTGATGTTCCGGAACTTCTGAGACCAAGCCTTGAGAAGTTTTCCCACCCTCTTCCCAACCATCTCTTTGCTCTTCACATCCTGACCTCAGCAGGCTTTTGCAAGCTCCGTTCTCACGGCTGCCTCCCTGCATGCCACATCCTTGCCCATCCTGGATTTGCCGGGGCCTCTGATGGTGCTCCTCTCCTCTGCGTTCTGGCCGCCCCACACCTTCTCTGTGTCTGCTACACATCAGTACTGCCCTCTCTGGAGCTGGTCTGCTGGTCTTTCTCTACGCTCCTGCAGTGGTTTGTCTATATTTCTCCTGTCATATCTGTCATGTTCTGCATGTGCTGCAGAGACTTTGCTCATAGCTCATCAGATCCTGGAGAGCGGGAACCATGCCTCTCATCATTCTATTTCTCTCACCACTCTGCTTACAATGCCTGGCATGGGACAGGTACCCAAGACGAGTTAGAGGTATGGCTCTTCCAGTGGCTAAGAGTGGGTTTGGAGTCAGATTGCCAGGTGTCCGTCCCGCACCTGCTGCCTACCAGCTGTGTGACACCGAGCAAGATCCCAACCTCTCTGTTTCTCGATTTCATCATCTGTAAAATGAGGATGGTAACAGTATATGCCTCATAAGGATGCTGTCAGCGTTAAAGAGATGCATAGCTTGCAGTTAGGCTTGCCGCCCAGTAAAAAATGGATTTTAATCAAAGAAGTTCACTGAATTGAATTAAGCATTTCTTTTCCACACTGTACACTCTTTTCTTTTTCTCCAACCCCTCACCTGGTTTTAGGCTGTATAATTTTCTACAGCAAGTAGAATCTTATTGGATGTAGAGGGAGTAAGAAAGGTCAATCCTCAGGGGCGGGAGGCTGTCATGGTGTAAATAATATGCTACACAAACCTCTGGAAGGAGTGGTATCTTAAAGGCCCAGAACTCCCTTTAACAATTTTTCTTTTCCTTTCCTTTTTTTTTTTTTAAAGATTTTATTTATTTATTTGAGAGAGAGCGTGCATGAGCTGGGGGAGGGGCAGAGGGAGAGGCAGACTCCCCGCTGAGGGGGGAGACCAATGCGGGGCTCGATCCCAGGACCCTGGGATCATGACCCGAGCCGAAGGCAGATGCTTAACGGACTGAGCCATCCAGGCGCCCCTAACAATTTTTCAATATAGACGGACTTCAGGCTGAAGAGGCATTTGTAGATGGAAGAGGGAGAGGAAGACGATGGGATTAAGAAAGAATAAAGTCCTCAGGTTTGGGCCAAAAGGGACTGATAATCACTTTGAAAGGCAACAAAAGGAAGCTGGTCCCTCTCTACCCACATTGTGAGTCCTTGATTGGGCTGGATTCAGTGGGTCCTCACCCTCATGCCAGATGTAGTTGTTTATTTCTGGCTTCTTTTAGGAACCACATTAGAGAGGACACACCCTTTGGGCCCCCTTGAAAGATCCTGCAAAAATGAAGGCACTCCCTTGTAAGTAAAATATTCCTGAATGCAACAATATTTGGGTAATTATAGTCTCCCAGGAGCATAATCCTTAAATGGCCATGATAATTATAGTATCCCAGGCCTGTGGCATTTCTCTTTTAAGAACCTAATCCCATGGGCAGAGGGAAGTGGGGACCCCAGGTTGCTTCTTCTGCTGAGTCTCCCTAGCCCACACCCTATGATGGATCATTCTAGAAAGCAAGCCCAGTGAGTCTTGCAACCCAGACTTTCTTGCTCATGCTAGGCTATGACAAAGAGTCCAGCACAAAGCCGCTTGCGGGAACGAGTGCAGTTATTTATGACAAACTGAAGTCAACCCGGTGTGTAAACAAATGAGGTGAGGAATGATTCTTTGGAACTGTACCTCTGATCATCATTAGATCATCATCGCTGATGATTCTTTCTGGGACAGTTTTGGCCAAGGAATCGAGTCAGTTTATGGTTGTTGGTGTAATTTTTATGTGTATCTTCTAATCTACTCTGGGAAGCTAGCTGGGGCAAGTGTGGTATTTTGGCCAAGACTATGCTTGATCTTTTAAAAGTTCAGATAGATTTGCAGAAAGGCAAATGTGGCTGGCTCTGGGCTGCCCTCTAACACCGGTCAAGGTATAAGCCAATGCCCACAGGGCAGAGATAAGAGAGTGGGGCTGGTTTGGTGTGTGGCCCATCACCCTTGCTGGGAAAACAAGCCAAAATGAGTCTTAAAGAGGTGAGCAGTCAGAGGGGTCCAGCTTGTTTGTGTATCAAAGCGGGGGGGGGGGCGACATTGCTTGAGTCCTGGATGCCTCCCCCTTCATAGCTTATCGTCTATTAATTTGCTTTCGATGCACAGTGGCTCTCTGAGTGATTTAAAACCATTGCAAAGACTGTATATTTTGTTTTATTAACTAGATTATAGCCTGCCCAAGGATAGGTACCATGGTCGATAAGACAGAGGAGAATACTCTCAAGCCTGTGACACACTATCTCCGGGACTTAGCCCTTGGTTTATGGGAACACCGTGCATTTCCTTTTACAACCTGCCACTGTTTGGTTCCCACAATTAGAAGGAGTTGTTATGACTCACAGGGCTCTTTTCTTTTGAGGCTTGGCAAGGACACTTTCTCTAGTTCGACTGACTTCTGTGGGCCTCGGGATGATTTTTATAGATAAGAGTAAGAAAACCCTCTACTGACCTCTATTTCCTAAGCTGGTAGGGGAGGGGGCAGCACAGATCTCTCTCTCCATTCCCTTGAATTCTATAGGGTTTTTGTTTGTTTTTGCATCCATATCTTTTGTAACATTCTTCCATCCATTCACTAGCAACTATTGGTTTCATTCCACTTTGAAGATATGTGCTGGTCGCTGGAAGAAGAGAAAACAAAGATATGTATCTTACCCTTTCAGAGCATATTCTGCACAGAGGATGTTCAATACATAGAGCCCGTGTCTCGTAAAGCACGGCCGTATGTGTGGATAGCATTAGCACGCACTGGCTCACAGCCCCTGATATAGACTTAGCATCAGCTTTCTTATGCCACACGTATTTTCCCCACCAACATCTTTTTGTCACTATTCTGCTAAGGTGATTCAGAGAAGTGTGTTGATGGGGCCCTGCTTTTCCGACTTGCTTTATTTCTAGCTATTTTCTCTTTAAACAATGGAGGCATTGCACTGGGTACATTTCCCAGGACTCCTGTGTTGTCAGGGTGCCTGTGGGAGTCTTTTTGTGGGTCGTACGAAAAGGCAGAGGTTGCAGCAAACAAAAGCAAGACTAGAAGAAGTGCTAGCAAGACCCCGAACACCCCTCCAGGAAGCTTTTGGACAGCTGCAAACCATGAATGTATGAACAGCATTCCGATAGTATTTCACAAGGGAACATGCCTACCTATTAAGAGACACCAAGTCAAGTTCTCCCTTAGGTTCCCTGCAAATCTGAAGGAGTCAGAAAGTATAAACACCTATTCTAAAGCTTTCTATGTGCAAGTGTGTACACATAGGCATACATGCACACATATCTACACACACATTTATCCTGGTAAGAACATTTAACACGAGATTTGCCCTCTTAACAATCTGTAAGTGCACAATACAGTATTGTTACCTACAGGCTGTGTTGTATAACAGATCCTAGGACTTACCCGTCTTGTATAACCGAAACTTTATACCTGTTTAATAGCAACTTCCCACTTCTCCCTTCCCCGTCCCTGACAACTGCCATTCTACTCTCTGCTTTTATGAGTTTGACTATTTTAGATAATTCATCCAAGTGGAATCATGCAGTATTTGTCCTCTTGTGACTGACTTGTTCCACTCAGCATAATGTGCTCAAGGTCCATCCATGTTATTACACATGGCAGAACTTCCTCCTTTAGGTCTGAATACTACCCCACTGTATGTATAGGCCACATTTCTTTGGCAGTGGCCATTTAGGTGGTTTCCACATCTACATTTTTACATAAGCCTTTACCGTCTAGAAGATGAGTTGTTCTTCATGTGATACATTGTATTCTTATCAACACCTAGCTTAAAACGCTTTGAAATTCCCAGAGAAAAATCAAAGATTCCCTAACATAGGATATGAAGTCCACCAAAATCGGGCTCTGTCTGCATGTCCAGTCTCGTTTCTCACCTTTGCCTTCCCTCCCTTTATGCTACAGCTTCAGTGAACTCCATCAGATTCCCACACACAAGTTGCTTCCTGTTGTTTGCCTCAACGTTCTTTCCTCTCTCCCAGGACTCTCTTTTCCTTCCCTCAACCTCTTCACCTAGATGATTTCTACGCAAATGTGAGGACTCAGCTCACGTGTCACCTCCACTAGGAGGCTTCCCAGAACTTTTGTCTCCTACCCCACCTCTCCCCCCTGCTCTGTTGGCTTCTGTGTCTGTAACTCCCACCTGACCTTGAGTACCTCTAGGACAGTGACAGTTCATCTCTGTGCTTCAGGGCCTGGCAAAATGCTTAGCAGAGTACTAAGTTCTCAACACATATTTGTGGACTGAATTAATGAAGGTTAGTTTTTCTAAGCCTCAGCTACCTCGTCTACAAGGTGGGGACAATAATATTTCCTTGCAGGATTTCTGTGGGGCCTGAGAACATGTAGTAAAGTGCCTCGTCCAGAACCTGCAAATGAAAGGAGCTCAGTGGCAGGTGGGCCTTGTTCTTACCAATGAAAGTGCAGTGGACTCGCTGGGGAGAAGGCCATGTTCTGACTGTAGGCTGGGAATCAGTCAGAGTGAAGGATGTGGCTTGTTGCGGCAATGTGTCGTCAGCCACAGTCTCAAGCCTGCTCACTGGGATGACACAGTGACTCTCACTGACAGGTGGTTGCCAGTGATCGGGGCTCACAGATTCTCTATTCCTAGGATAGAGAACTTTCTGTTCATTTTACAGACCCGTCAGGTCACCCACAAAGGTCATGCAACACAGTGGAATTGGGTCAAATGTATTTACTTTCTTCCCCCTGCAAGACCTGTGCCTCTCTCGGAGGTGCTGCAAATGGTCCTGGGTGATGCCGGGCCAAATGCTTTTCTAGATATCAAGTTCATTTTTCTGACTCACTCTGCGTGCTTGGGCAATTGCCCAGCATCTCCACGTCCGTCTCTGAACTTCAATGTACCTTTCCTCACTTTTGACACACACACACAAAATAAATTAAGTTTAATTTGAATGGGGCTTCCCCAAGTGTAGGCTCTGAGGGGACTGTCATGGGTGTCCAGATGCTTTTTGTTCTATGTGACAGAAAACCTAACCCCAAATGGCTTACACAATAAAAGGGAATTTTTATCTCAGCAAAGGTCCAGAGTAGGTTGGGTGTCAAAAGTGGATGCCTAATCATGGCCCCAGCTCTGTTGCTCGGTGATTTTGCTGTTTCTGCTGCCTATCATTTATCGGTATGATTCTCAGGCTGACTGACCTCATGGTGGCAGAAGTGACTGCAGCACGTCAGGACTTCAATATTGGCAAGGACATTCCCCCAGATTCACTCTGGTGCGGTGAATGTCACATACGCCGCATGAGCCAACAAGGATGGCCCAGGAAATGGAATGTAAGGATTGCGTAAGCCCGTCAAACTGGAGTTGGTGGGAGGAAGGAGGCAAGGTCAGCTTCTAGAATGGATACCTGGGTAGGGGAGAGGAAATTACAGGAATGAAAATCTTGGAGGGATGAATGGATATTTATTATCACAAACAATAAAGAGCCACTATAGCCATGAGGGAAATTATTATTTGAAAGAAGGTATGATTTTGGATGGCTAGTTGAATTAGGCCAATTCTATCTCTTTAACCATTACCCCCAGTACATGGGGAAAAAAAATCACAGAAGGTTTCAGTAATGCCAAAATAACAGTGAGACAGAGAATCACAAGCTTCATGAAGTTGTGTCCCTTTAATAAAAGTTATTATTATATCTTTGGTTGTGGGATTATATAGAAAAAAAAAAAAAGACTTGGCTTCCCAACAATACCTCATGGTTTTAGAAAGAGATTGAGACCTTTTGCATCAAGTTCCAACAGAAGATTAGTGATTAATGGTTGAGCTGTAAAATACTCACAAACCCCAGGCTGGTTCATGATGTGTACGAATCTCTAAAACCTTTAAGTGTACGATCTTCTGCTCAGCTGCACCTCAGCCCTTCCTCTCTGTTTTAAAAATAAAGCTACCAGTTTATAAACAACTTTCATACCAAAGGCTTGACCCCCTGGGTGATAAGTGACAAGAGAAGTGTACTAATGGACATTTTAAGAGTCCCGCATCAGCAGACTTACCCTGTCTCAAACTGGCTTGGGGTTATCAGTGTAATCTTTTAAAAATTACTTTCTAAACAAACTTAACAACTAAGATGATTGGTATAAGGGAAAGAAAGTTAAAGCCAAAAATATTTCAAATGTAGCTTTAGAAAGAATGATGGCACATACATTACTGATCAGTTTCTGAGCTCTGGACATTTTCCTGTTTTCTTTGTAGAGCAGAAGAGGTTTCATCTGCTCTTGTGCCTTTGACCTCCTGCCACACATCACAATCTTAAAAAAAAATGTGAACGTTGTAAATAGGATTTGGAATTACTCCTGCACACTGCACCACACTGTGTTAGGTGTGATGGTAAACAAGATAAACAGTATCTTCCATGAAGCAGCTTTTATTTTAAATCAAAGTGTTAACTAGTCTTCTAGTGAAATGACACATTGACTTCATGTGTTTTCCTCCTCTACCTCTACCTCCTGAGACCCTAAAGAGGAAGGAGGAAATAGTAAAGGATGAGAAATTTAAACCGATTCTGGAAGACCGAAAATAAAGCAAGGACTTGTACCTGACATAGTAGGAAAGAGGAGGTCATAACCTCAAGTACTATTGAGAGGGATGCTGATGAGGGACAGAGAAGGATATTGATGGCTGGCAAATCACTTGCCCCCTGTAGCCTTCCTCCTGTAATGCTGAAGAATATAAGGGTTCCAGGAAATCCTGAAGGTGAGCATGAGGTGTAGAACTAAAACCAGGAGACTTGAATTGAAATTCTGTAAAGGAAACAATTGGACCCAAAGATCTCCTCCTTGATGTTTTCTTTTTTTTTAATTGACATAGAGTTGACACACAATGTTACATTAGTACCAGGTATACAACGTGGTGATTAGACACGTCTATCCATTATGTTCTATTTATTGCACCATTATTTACAATAGCCAAGAATGCAAGCACCCCAAGTGTCCATCAATATAGATGGTTAAATAAGATGTGACATATATATGGAATATTATTTAGCCATCAAAAGAATGAGATCTTGACATTTGCAACAACATGGATGGACCTAGAGGGTATAATGTTAAGTGAAGTAAGTCAGAGAAAGACAAATAGCATATGATTTCACTCCTATATGGAATCTAAAAAAACAAAATAAATGAACAAACAAAAAGCAGAAACACTCCCTGATGCTGTTTAAGCAGGGGATACTATCCCCAAGAATGACACTGGAAGTTCATTCTTTGGAATTATTCCAGGCTACCAGATACAGGGAGGGCAGGGACGGTGTTGAACTGAAGGAGTGAATTAAATAAAAACCTCCATTATGAAATGTGGCACCCTTAGGCTGCTTCCTTCCTTTTTCCTCTGAAAACATAAATAGCCAGGGATAAACTCCTCAGGCAGGACACTGGAAAACTGCTCTTTGGAGACAGTGAACTGGTCCAGAGAAAATACTTTCACGTACTGATAAGTGGGAGTTCCCTGACAACGAGCTGTCTGCTGACCCTTTTGCTATAGTGGAGTCTACCCATATACAAGTCCTGATCACTCACAGAATTTCCAAATAGCTTATTAAGAATCTTTTGTTATAGAAAACGTCAAACATATAAAAGTAGAGGGAGCGGTACAATAAACCCTCACACGTCCATTGCTCAGTGTCAACAATTAGCAATTTATGGCCAATCTTGTATTATCCATACTGTTACCCACTTTCACTTTCCTGTATTATTTTGAAGCAAGTCCCAGATATTATATCATTTTACCTTTAGATATTTTAGGTTGTATCTCACGTGTTTCTAAAAGATACCAACTCTTCAAAAGAAACTGCTATCCTGTCATCAGCACTGAAATTATTCAGTGTTCATATTTTCAATTGTCTTATAAATGTCATAATTTTATTTTATAGTTTGTTTGAAACAGTCCCAAATTAGTTTCACTCATTGCAATCAGTTGATATATACGTCTTTTCATCTCTTTGCATCCCTGGGGTCCTTAGCTATCTTTCTCTTTTTGTTTGCAATTTATTTGTTAAAGAAACCGGGGTTTCCTTGCTGGAGTTTCCATGTGGTAAGATTTGCTGGCTGCATCTATGTGGTATAGTTTAATAAGTTCTTTTGTTCTTTATTTCCCATAAATTGGATCTAAAGCCCGGATCAGATTTAGGCTGGATTTTTTTTATAAAGAAAAATTCCCAGGTGGTATTGTATTCTTCCATTTGGTGGCACATAAATCTGACTGGCTTTCTCTTTTTGGATGTTAGCAGTTATTAATGCTCATCCATTAATTTATTAAGGAATGCAAAGTGGTGATATTCTAATTCTATCAGTCCTTCATTTATGAGTTGGAACGCTTCCATAAAAAGAAACTTCACCTTGTTTGGTATTTGCTCACAAACAGTAAAGGTATAATAAGTACTTGATTCTTTCTCTTTATTTGCAATTTTTTAAATAATAAGATGACTCACTGCTACCCTCTAATGATGACCAATTAAATTTTGTTTTGCCTCACTGCTCTTATGAACTTGTGGATTTAAACATATTTAATGTGTTCCAAACTATTGATATTATTATTCTATGAAGCTTAAATTGTCTCATTTTTGGCTAGTGAGTTTGGCTACTGAATCCTTCTGATACAACATTACCATCTTTGATAACTTCTTTGCTATCAATAGAATGGAATGACACGATGATCCAGACCCACTTTGACATTTTTTTTCCCTTAAATCACGGTCATTAGAGAAAAGTGTATATAGCATGAAAAAAGATATCAAAAGAGAAATTCAAAGGAAGCAAGGGTAGCACAGAAAACCATAGAAATCTTCAAAAATAACTCAGAGGTCACTAGGATGGAAGATAAAGCAAAGGTAATTTCCCAGGGGAAAAAGAATGAAAAGGAAATAGATGAAAATGATCCGCTTGAGGCCCGACATTCAACTAGTTGTAAGACCAGAAGAAAAGAATAGAGAAAAATCAAAGAAAGAATATTACTGGGAAAAAAACCCCCAAAATTCAAAACCCAAAACCCAAACAAAGACAATACAAAACCAACTCTGTTCTCCTCCTTCAAACTTTCCCAAGGCTAAAACTATGACTGAGAGGGCCCACTAAGAACCAAAGACAATGAATGAATATTGACCCATATTCAATGCACCATCATGAAATTTCATGAAGTTTCAGAACACCAGAAATAAGGAGATCCCCTAAAACTAATTACATACAAGGAAACAAAAATGAGTAAAGCTTTACACTTCTCAACAATAAACACGCTAAAATACAATGGAGGAACTTCTGCTTCCACCTAAAATGGCATAATGGGGCCTGGGTTCATCCTCCTGCCTGAAACAACTGAAAAACCAGGCACAATATGCAAAACAATGTTTTCCAAAGGAAACAAAGTACGGTGATCCCTGAGGGATGGGAGACAAACAAGGTTGCCTCAGCTGCTGCCTTGAGAAATTTCAGGCCACAGAACTGAACTCAGGGAGATTAAGTTAAGGGTTAAGGAGATTAAACAAACAGTGTGGTGGCTGGAGTTCACAGGCAGAGCCTGGGAGAGAACATAGCTGTGCAGAGAGACATCCAGACACCTGTGGATGAGCTCCCTCAAGTATTCAGCAAAGCACTGATCAGTGACCTCGCTGAGGCTGGGCAAAGAACCAGCACAGAAAAGAATTAGTGGGAATAGTACCTTGAGCTCACATAGGTCTGGGAATAGTTCCTGTATCCACCATCCAGACTGGAAAACCTCATTAGTTAGCATAGTCAGAAAGATCTCTCCTTGTTAGAAGAAAAGAATTAGTCCTAAATGACATGCTACTCTGTTTTTGCTTAGTAAATATTAAAAGCAACATCGAAAAGGATCAAACTATTTCTAAGTCACTTCTAGAATGACGGTCAAGAATATTTATAAGGATGCAAAAATATCTAGTAGCCAATGAAGAGTGGAGTAATATTTTTAAAATACTGAAAGAAAAAGTTTCAACCCAGACTTTAATACCCAAAGTGCTACAAACTAAATGTGCCCCCTCCACATTTCTATGTTGAAATCCTCACCCTAATGTGACAGTATTAGACTGTGGGGGCTTTGGGAGGTAATGTGGTCATGAGGACAGAGCCTTCATGAAGGGCTTAATGGGATTATAAAAAGAGACCCCAGAGAGCTTCCTTGCCCCTTCTGTCACAGGAGGGCACAACAAGAAGACTGAGGACTACAAACTAGCAGGTGGGTCCTCACCAGACATTGCATCTGCAGGTGCCTTGATCTTGGACTTTCCAGGCTCCAGAACGAGGAGAAATAAATTTCTGTTATATATCAACTACCCAGTCTGTTATTCTGTTATAGCAGCCTGAACAGAATAAGACAAAAAAATATCAAAGTGGAAACTGAAGTTGAATTACAGAACTTTTCAGACATATAAAAGCTGAATCTGTCACCCACACACCCGCATTGTAAGAAATGTTAAGGGAAGCCCTTTAAGCAGAAGGAAAATTATGCCAGATGGAATTATGGATTTAAATATAGTAATGATGAGCACCAGAAATGGCATCTACATGGGTAAATATATGACCTAAAAATTATTTACATCTCTTTAAAAGATAATTTACTACTTAAACAAGATGTTAACTATGCAGTGTGGAGTCTATAATGTATGTAGAAAGTCAAATGTATGACCACAGTAGAATAAAGGCAGGGAAGCGAGAAACAGGAGTATACTCTTGTATGGTTCTTATACCATATGTGAAGTGGTATAATATTGCTAGAATGTAGACCGTTATAACTTGAAGATGTATACTATAAACGAAAAGTAGCCACTGAGATAACAAAACAAAAAGTGGTAGCTAATTAGTCAACAAAAAAGATAAAGTGGAATCAATCATAAAAAATATTCAGCTCCCCTCTACCCCCCAACAAAGGTAGAAAAAAGAGGGGAAAAATGAACACATAGAAAACAACTTATTTGTTTGTTAAGACAAATAGAAAACAAATGGCATGATAGTAAATTTAAACTCAACGGTATCAATAAATATATAAATGTAAATGGTATAAACATCTTAATTAAAAGGCAGTTATAATCAGATTGGATAAAAAAGCAAGACCCCAATTAATATGTTGCCCACAAGAAACCCAGTGTAAATATAAAGACATAATTAGATTAAAAGTCAAAGGATGGGAGAAGATCTATTCTAAAACTAATCAAAGGAAATCTGCACAGGCTATCTTCGTATTAGAAAAAGTAAACTTCCGAGCAAAAAGCATGATCAGAAATGAAGAAGGTCATTTCTTAATGATAAAGGAGTCAATAAATCAAGAAGTCAGAGCAATCCTAAGTGTTCCTGCACCTAATAACACAGCTTCAAAATACATGAGGCAAAAGCTGATATAACTGCAATGAGAAACAGACAAATCCATAATTTTAGTCCTAGATTTCCATATCCCTCTTTCAACTTCTGGAACAAGGAGACAGAAAATCAGAACAGAATGGGTAAAGACAACTTGAACAATACAATCAACCAACTTGACCTAATTGACATTTATAGAACACTCTCCCCAACAACAGCAGAGTACACACTCTCTTCAGGACACAGAGAACACATCTGTCAAGTATCAAATACACATGGAACAAGTCAACACACAGCTGACCAAGGTAGACCATAAAATAGGCCTTGATAAATTTGAAGGAATTCAAGTCATACAAAGTATGTTTTCTGACCAGAATGGAACTAAATTAGAAACCAACAACACAGGGATATCTTGAGAAATTAAAAAATAAGTGGGAATTACACAACAAACTAAAATATTTACTTTCCACTCACCTTTTTGGAGAAGGCTAAAAGGATGCACTCCAGAGAAATTAGAGAATAAAACAAGGAAGGGAAAAACCTGTGCTTTGGGATATAGGAAATCCCACCCAAGATCTTGTCCAAAGGAAGTTCAGAATGACAGCTATCCATAGACCCAGAGAGCAATCAGATTGAAATTAGGAAAGAGGAGGGAGAATTTCCTAAGGAAAAAAAATAAAAGTGATACATCATCTGGTATGTTTAAACACAGGCACATGATACAGGGAGAGATTTGAGATATCTAAGGATATGTTTAGAGATAATTATGAGATAAAAGGGAGGTAATAAGGTAGTACCAGTAAAAATAAAAAGTTGTGTAAGAAGCATAATTATATCATACTATTTGGCTGTGCAGAGAACAATATTTTGTGTTGTTATAATAATGGTAATGACAGTTATTGATTTTTTAAAAAACTATGTGATAGCTGTATGGGGAGGCTAAAAGTCTGTTGGTGTAGGAGAATTTATTATCTATCATAACATCAGTAAATAATGCATCTATTTGATATGTCAAGAGGTAGGACCACACTGTCTTACTTAAAATAATGGAGGTTAATATCAGAATAAACAGTCTTCAAAAGCTAAAATTGTTGCCTCTGGATGTTACACTAGGAAAGTGGAATGGGAAAGGGTAGGTCAGGTGATTGCTAATCTCCACTAGATGCTCTCCTCATTCTTTGGGTTAAGACAAAATTCTATAGAGGTATTTTTTGATAAAATATTTAAAACAAAAAATTAAAGCAATTAAGCAGGAAACAGCTATATTTCCAATGACTCTCTAGTTTGAGGGCAGAATGAGGAAAATGTCTTAGAGTCACTCATTGGCATCTGAGCTGTAGAAGGTAAAGCAGAATATGCCCAAGGTGTAAAATGTAGACATATTCTGTAGTGTTTAACTAAGTTTACTAGCTAGTAATATTGAGTTGTAAAGGTAATGACATTTAAAAGGTAATGACATTGCAATGAACAACTAATGGATTGGGGAGGGCATACCAAAAAACCTCAGTAATCAAAATAACATTTTAATATAATACTTTAAAAATCAAGATGAATGTGAAAAATCTACAATGGGGAAAATGTCAAAAGTTTTCATGAAAAGACAAGACTGTAGTACGTATTTTTTCTGTATGTTGGCTCCAATATGGCTCGGCATGGCACCGTTTAACAGAGAGTAAGTGTTCTAGGTACTGGAAGAACAATAATCGTGTCTGCTTTCTTATCCTAAAATTCTGTATGAAGGTGAGCTGTTGGCACAAGGGCAAGGTTTTTGAAAACATATTGTATAAATGTCAGTTGCTTCAAATTATCTCCATAGTACTTTATTACCTGTTAAATCATTAACTCTAATCAAAGGTATATTGACTTCTAGCAAAATCTCCATCCTCTGTTTTCTTCAGCACTCTTAGCAAAATGAGTAATTCTTAGGGATACCATTTTCTTTGCCCGCGACTGGTGTTTAATGTTATTAGCCATCTGTTCCACTTCCCTTACTCCTCACAAGTGAAGGGAAATTTGTCCAAATCCCCCTGCTGGTTTTTTTCCTGTGTTCACAGCTTGAACTGTAACAATGGGGATGGGACTAATATTTTCTGTCAGTAGACAGTGTACCCGTGAGAGCGTGAGCTCTAGAGTGCCAAGATTTGGCATGTGATTGGGGACCTAAACCAGTGGGTAGTTGGTAGAAGAAATGGAGTTCATACTTCTGGATAGGCACCTTTCTCAAAGACCTGTTTCTCTCAAGGTCCATCTTTTTAATTGCTGACTTTGCACAGACTCCAAAAAACCTGCATACCATAATCTGAAAGGGAAGGTCAACCTAAAGGTCATGGGTTTTAAGGGTGCTACTTCAAAGACATTTATCTCCTTTACAAGGCCATTAGTCTTGGGTAATGGTCTATTGTCTTTCATCATCCCAACCTCTTCACCTGCCTGTTTACTTTAAGTCCGACCACAGAATTCAAGGCCCAGCGTGAACGGGTGCTTTTTTGCTACTTCACGTTGGCCCAGTGGAAGCTTGTTCCCAGCCTGTGAAAGCAGTTGTCAGCTGTCGGAAGGAAATGCAGTTACTAGGGGAAGGATACGCTTTAGCTTTCAGCTAAAACATGGGAAAGAAGTATTAAGATGGTATTGTAGTTTTATGTGTAAGTCTAAACAGATATCAGAGACATAAATATCAACAATAAACATGGCTACATTGGTATAGCACGGACCTACACATTTCATGTCAGATACCTCAGTGAATCCTCATTGTGACCCTATGAAATAGGTATTATTATTAGTCCACTTTACAGAGGAATAATTTTTCAAGGCTCTGGTAAGCAGCAGAACTGATATTGGAACACAGGCAGTGTGGCTACAAAGTATAGGCCTTTAACTTCTCTGCTCTGCTATCTTGCATATAAAAGAATAGTATAGCCATTTGGTGAAATATTATTTAGCCTTCAAAATAGTATAAAATCTGTGTGGCAAATAAAGATGAAATACAAATTTCATGATCCTGGGTTTAAGCTGTAAAATATATACAGTGTAGGTAAAGATGGTCAGAGGCCAAGGACCCCAGATGGCCAAAATTAAAAAAAAAAAAAAAATCACAGAGCCAAAATATGGCAAGAAAAGCCATAGTAGAATTTGTAGTATGTATATAGTAGAATTTGTCTTGGAATATCTAATAGAATTTGTGTTGTTGCTAAGAACGCTGTCCTGATTGAATTCCATTTCCCAAACTCAGGTTTGTCCCCAGATTTTGACTTTTTGCAGTGTTCTGGAAGGGTTCGTAGGGAAATCTCTTGCTGGTGCATGTTCTCCAACTCCCTTTGGCTGCTTGGGTCACACACCGATTCACTCCCGCATGGCTGATACTCATCACATACTCCCCAGTCTCTGCCCTTGCGTAGCCCCCCATCCCACAAACAACAATAATGAGAATAGTTCTTGTGGTTTGCTAGTGAGATTATGTTGATCATTTTCTCCTATTAGAAATAAGAACAAAATGTCTTGAACCCAGTTGTAAGAATGATTGTGACATAGAGATTTATTTCCTTAAAAAACCTACCTTGATGGTGAGCGTTGAGTAATACATAGAATTGTCAAATCAATATGTTATACACCTGAAACTAATATAACATTGTCAGTTATACTTTAAGAATAAAAAATTAGGAGACAAAAAATGAAAATAAAATAATAAAAAAACCCTACTTTGATCGATCAAATGGGTTATGTTTGATTAATGCCTGTTGTAAACACAAATAAGGTAAACCTGGGTGTGAGCCTACAAGTAAAAAACCAAAAACCTCTCACCGCTATGAATGAAGTGGTATTTGGAGGAACAGGTTGTATTGGGAGAAAAAGGAAATGGTGGATTCCAGACAGAGTCAGTGATCAATCTATGTCAATCCATTCATCTATTCAACAAATATTTATTGAGTATACATCATGTGCCAAGCACTGTGCTAGGTTCTGGGTATTCAGTGGTGATCACCATGGACAAGGTCCCAATATTTGTAGATTTTATCATATAATTAGTAGTGGAAACAGATTTTAAACAATTAAATATAAGCCTATAATTACTAACTGTTGAGTGCCATGAAGGAAAAAGCAGAGCGTCATGAGAGAATAATCTGGGGATCTACTTTAGACTGAGTACTCACAGAAAGTCCCCTGAAAAGGTAAGACTTAAGATTTGACTTGAAGGATGAGAAAGGACCAGCCATACTAGAAGTCACTGCGAGCACACTTTGGGTGGTGGTAACAGCAGAACCTATAAGGACCCTGAGGTGATAGAGGAAAGTCCAAAGAGGCTGGAGTGTAGCTACTGAAGAGGGGAATAAGGCAGGTGAGGGTTGAGGTTTGGGTCACGAGAGAGTCGTGGATTTAATCACAAGTGCAATGGGAAACTAGGGCAGATCACTACTTGGAGAATAAACTTGAGAGCAGTAAGAATGAAAATGAAGGGGTTACTGCAGATGTCCAAACAAGAAACGGTAGACCTTTGCACGAAGGTGTTGGTAATGAAGATGGGGAGGAGAGAAAGCGCTGAAGATGTATTGTAATGGAAGACTTCTTGGAATTCGGATAAGGGACTAGATGTGGGAAGGAAAGGGAGATAACCGAATGATGTATTCGTCAGGTGGTAACTGCTGTGACAGAGAACCCTTCCAAGTCTCAGTGATTTAACCACTAAAAGCTATTTTCTTGCTCCTATGACAGTCCAGTGTGGGTCAGCAGGAGAGTAAGGGAGGTCTGCTTCCCACATTGAGGTTCTTACATCTCGTGGAGCCTCCATTGTCAACAGGTGGCCTCCAAAATCACCAGGGACAGAGAGAGCATGGAAGACCATGTGGAACCTTTCAGGGCCCATCCGGATACGGGGTGCATCACTTCTACCCACATTCCAATGGCCAGAGCTCAATAACAGAATCACTCTTAACTGCGGGGGCTCGGGGGTGCTGGCTAATATAATCTGGCTGCCTGTTCAGGAAGAATATGAAAGAGGTTTGTAGCATTATCTCTGCCCCAAATGACTGCCTGTTTTTGACTTGAGCAACTGGCTGGATGGTGCTGGTACTATCTGTATACCAGGCTGGGGAAGACCAGGGGAGGAACAAGTTTGTGGAAAAAGATCAAGTAATTGGTTTTAGACTGGCTAAGCTTGAGATGCCTAGTTGCCATCAAGGTGGAGATGTCAGGTAGGCAGTTTGATACTCAAGTCGTGAGTTCAGGTTTTGGCCAGATACATAAACCACAGGGAAGTGTCTAGATAATTTGGGCAAGTCTGTGTGTATTGACTGTGTATTTGTCTGGCTATTTATTTACTTTACTTACTTATTATTTATTTATTTGTTTAGTAGATAGTGTCAAATTGATGGACATCATATCTAATGGAAGGTAAGAGGATTAAAATCAGAGAATATTTTGGGAAGGAGTTTCCATGATGAAATCCTCACCCTCTACATTCCTACTGAAAACACAAGAACTTTTAATCTTCAATACTCACATAACATCCTGGAATTAAAAAAAAAAATTGATCTAGATCCCATTTTACAGATGAAGGAACTGAGAGCTGAAGAGATTCAGTGACTTGCTCAACACCAAAAAGCAAAAGAGTGGTTGCGTGAGGACCCAATACCACAGGATGTTCAAGCCAATGCTGTCCCGAGTGCTTTAAGAACAAATACACTTTTGGGGGCGCCTGGGTGGCTCAGTCGTTAAGCGTCTGCCTTTGGCTTGGGTCATGATCCCAGAGTCCTGGAATGGAGCCCCACATCGGGCTCCCTGCTCAGTGGGAAGCCTGCTTCTCCCTCTCCCACTCCCCCTGCTTGTGTTCCCCCTCTCGCTGTGTCTCTCTCTATCAAATAAGTAAATAAAATCTTAAAAAAAAAAAGAACAAATACACTTTTTGTTCTGTGTTGTTTGTTTGTTTGTTTTGACCCCTTGGAGTATATACCTCTTTAAGCCTAAGTGTATTTCCAAAGTTT
This sequence comes from Eumetopias jubatus, assembly GCF_037043125.1. Classification (NCBI taxonomy): domain Eukaryota; kingdom Metazoa; phylum Chordata; class Mammalia; order Carnivora; family Otariidae; genus Eumetopias; species Eumetopias jubatus. The sequence goes on from NW_028274810.1 coordinate 147,656,378, forward strand.
CCTGGAGACTTTAACACGGTTCCTAAACTCTGCACAAATTCATTCTCAAACACCTGTTAGAATTGGTCTTACTGCTTTCCGCTTCAAGGACTGCACCCAGCCCACACTGTTCTGTAGAAACCTTCTCCAGGAAACACAGTATTTGTTGGTTCTACTTAATTTAAGTTTTGTTCTGCTACTCTTTCTCCCTTGGTCTTGGAGAACACAGAGAACTTACGAGGCTAATTTAGGGCAGCTATGCTAAAAATTGAAAGTAATGTTTTCTCTTTGCAGGAAACACCCCAGGGCAGAGAATGCAGGAAATTGTGTGTCACTGTGATGAGAAACAAATGAAAGCCTTTACAGCAGAAATGTCAGTCTCCAATCACCTCACACGTCCATCACTGCGTGCCATTGCAGATGTGTTGTATGGGCAACAGCCAGCTGAGTGTCCAAAACACAAATTCTCCCCATTCCCTTCTTCACTATGTCCTCCACAGTGATTCCCAGGGATCATAGGAGGCAGTGGATGTGCTCAGAAAAATAATGTGAGCGCCTGTGTGACTTTTAAGATAATTAGAATAGGATGTAATGTATGACCCTGCATTAGGAAGCAACTCCCTTGAATCTATAGCATGTTCCTTTTATTGCGTGAAGGCGGTGGTCATTTTATTCTACTCAGAAATGGTTATCCTGAGGAGCCCATTCCTGTTTCAGTTACCTGGGGAAAGAGGAATACCCTTAGGCAAGTAGTGGGAATTGAGGTGGAAGACTCTGGGAATGTAGGCTGGAGAAAGAACTCTGGGTTTAGTCTTTAAGGATTCCATGTGTCTGGGAAGATTTTCCTTTGACAAAGGTCAAAGGTAGCATCCATCATGAGAAAGCAATTGGGAGGCAGAAGAGATCTCAAATACTGTGTCTTCCAATGCTTTGGCCGGTCACAGTTTGTAAGCCAGATTATTTAGATTCATGCTGCTTTCTGAATTTATTTTCTCTTTGTTATACCCCAGAAGCAAGGTATTTTGGGCACACTTGGCCAGTTTTAAATGAGTGAACATTTCCTCCTGAGACCAGAGATAATCAAGGAGAGACCCTGATGTAGTGGTTCCATCTGGGGGCAATTTTGCTTCCCTGGTGACATTTCTCAAGGTCTGGAGACGTTTTTGATCATCACAACTGGTGGTGCTGGTGCTGGTGGTGGTGGGGTGCTACAGGCATTTAGTGATTAGATCTGCTAAACATCCTGCAACACCCAGAACAATCTCTACTGCAAAGAATTATACAGCCCAAAATGTCCACAGTGTCAAGACCGAGAAACCCTGCTGAAAAATAAAGATGAGCCTCAGGGGAACAGAGTTGGTGGCATGTGGCCGGGCTGTTGCCAACTTCCAGGTTTTCCCTCCAGGGCTACCTTTGGACATTCTGGGGTTTTATTGCTATTGAGATAAGTAACATTTCCTTGCTCCAGTCTTAGGTAACATGCTTCTCCTATTCCCAAATCAGAGAAACCTCCCCGGTTTCCTCCCTTCTTCAAGTCATTAATACCAAATATATGTTGAGCTTAAACCAGTCCTATAAACTAAACTATGCCCTGGGGAGACAAAGAAATTTGAGATGTCCCTTCCCGGAAATGATTAAAGCCTCAGTTGGGAATTCTGAGCTGTCACTGTCTTCACAAAAGTCCTTTTATAAAGGAACTTGAGGGTTTGGAACAATGGGCATTACCTCCCACTGTGATCAGGTAGACTTCAATCTTCTCCTGGGTTATTCCCAGACTCAGAAAGTCATTCTCCAAGTTTAGAACAAATACCTGGGACATTAAGACATTTATAGTCCTCTTAATCTAACCAATCATGGGATCTAAAAATAGCAGTATTAATTGTGCATGATTCTCAGATTGTGTTCTACTTTCATTTCTTTGTGGGATCATTTTCATCCCTCAGCTACATTTTGTTCATTGTTTTCTCCCTTGAGAGGCTGAGGATTGACTTATTTCTTACAGAAGACCTGCTTTAAGAGCATTATTTCTGAATCTCGTTTTCTTTAAAGGAAAAAGGCAGGGTTGGAGGAGGTCAAACATTCCTGGGGACCGTTATTTGCCAATTATGAACAGACCTAGATTTTCAGTATGTATTTATATTACTACCCCCTTCACATACACATACAAGAGCAGAAAATGCTGTGCACCCTCACATGGGGAGTGGGGTGGGGGGGGGCAAAGACAAATCTATAATCCGACAATTTGTATAAATTATAAAAGAAATAAGAATATATAATTTAGCATAAAAATTAATATAATACTAAGTGACATCTTGGTGTTTTAGAACGGTCTGTGGTTTTTCCTACAAATATAATACCTCTGATTTCTATATATGCACTATTTTGCTTACTATTTATTTGTTTAGGTTTATACAGTAGACTTCCTGCCTTTGTGTTATTGGCCATGTGTAAAATTTGAAGTTTAAACTTTGATTCTAATTTACTCACAAGAATGCCAAAAGTTATTTTTTCTACAAGGTAAATTGTAGTATATTAAAGAATTATTCAGCCAAGATCTCATGAATAAAGAAGTAAATTAGACTAAAGCCATTCTTTTCCCAGAAAAGGGTTTTAAAGGTAGAAAATAATCAATTGCTTATATGATTTTCATAGATCTAATACACTTTTTTATGATAACTTTCCCCTCTAAAATATAAATACCCCTTACCTTTCTCCGCAGTTGGGAGTTCTGTGTAAAAACAAAATATAAAATAAAGAAGTCAACAAAGAAAAAAAATAAAGTTGGAAAATATATCCATATGCAGTAAGGAATGAGACATTTTGGAGATTGGGGAGTTAGTTTGAAAACCTGATCACATAAGATAATTCGGTTAAGATGACTTCCTCAAATATTTATTCAGTGCCTCTTACATATACTAGAATTAAAATAAAACATGATTTTAACCAAGAAATCAGTGTAATGATTTGGCTCCATTAAAAAATTCAGTTTAAATTTAATAACCCTGTCATGAGGGTGCCTGATAATATTTCTTGGCATCAATACATCAACAAATTAAGATTAAATTCACAAACATTTAATTAACAAACTAAAATCAACAAATAGTTAAATAGCTACTATGCATAAGCAACTGTTGTAACACGACTGGGGTGCAGTGGGGTTAGGAGGAGACATAAAGATGGATAGCAATAGGCTCTTAACCTCAAGTATCCTACAGATTAGGCCATTTTGGAGTTAATTCATTCCCCATTATTGTAAACTAGTGTATGTGTGTGTGTGTGTGTATGTAAACGTGTGTCAGTGTGGTATGTATGTGTGTGTTATGTGCGTGTGTGTGTGCGCTTTGTGTGTGTATATGTGTGTATATGTGTGTGCATGTGCGGTGTCTGCGTATGTGTGGTGTGGCATGTGTGTCGGGGTGTGTGTGTATGTGTGGTGGTGTGTGTACATGTGTGCGGTGTGTCTGTGTGTGTTGGAGTATGTGTGTGTGTGTGTGTTGGTGTGTGTTGGAGTATGTGTGCGTGTGTGCTGTGTGTGTGTGTTGGTGTGCGTTGGTGTATGTGTGTGTGGCATGTGTGGTGGGGTATGTGTGTATGTATGTGTGGTGGTATATCTCTGTGTGGGTATGTGGTGGTGTGTGTTTATGTGTGTGGTGTGTGTGTTGGGGTGTGTATGTGTATGTGTGGTCTGTATCTTTGTGTGTATGTTGGCGTGTGTTGGTGTATGCGTGTGGCATGTGTGTGTCGGTGTGGCTGGTGGGGTATGTGTGTGTCGGGTGTGTGTTTTTACAATGTCATTGTCACGCTAACCAGTGAAACAGGTCCAACTGAGGAAGAGATGGACGGGACAGTAATACCAACATTTCCTTGAAAATTCCTCCTTTAAACTACTCACAGGAGGGACCGAGAAGGTTAAAGATCTCTGGTAAAAAATTGAGATTTGTTTAGAAACCGTAACCAATTACAGATATCTGAAGAGTTGTTGAAACAAAGGCCAAAGCAAGAAATACATACGCTACTACAGATCAAGCGAGCGATAGTAAATTGCAGCAGAGGATTACTTGTTTTCTCACCGCACCCCTGCACTCTCCCTTACGGCGCCCCCACCCTGAAGTATGAATACCCAGAGAGAGAGGGAGGGTATCTGGCTATTTACGTGAAAAATGACTCTCCCCTACAATCACCTTCTGTCAATAAAATGCTTATTTTCTGACATGTCAATTAGGTGATTCATAATCCAGATGACCATCCCCTTCCATTTAGTACTGTTGGACTGGGTTAAATGTCTTAAGTGTTTACCCTTTATGACCAGTGGCTTGGATCTGTTCTCAGTCAAACTGGGCCACTCTGACATGTTTGCCTGTAGGATTTCTCTCGAGGTAAAGTAACCATTATTATCAGATTTTAAACTGAACAGCAGATTAGGACAGTGGCTTTACCATCAGCAGTGAAGAATGCTTGTTATACAGTACCGTGTATCCAAAATAGGGAGTTTGGAGGAAGAGTTCAATGCAAAATAAAGAAGCCTGTAATTTACAGAACTACGTGAGGGAGGCTTATGAGGCAGAACTTCGGACTTCAAAGGGATTGTTTGTTTTTCAAAAGCCCAGTTCTTAGGGAGGGATGATTTGTCCTAGCATCTAAAGCTAATTTTAAAAGATCTGACAGATAATGAAGTAATCATTTTTTAAAATTGAGATGCAGTTCACATACCATAAAATTCACCATTTTAAAGTATGCAATTCAGTGATTTCCAGCACGTGAAGTAATCATTTTTAAAAAGATTGGTAAGGATTGGTGTAGGATAGCCATGTTGCATTTTTCATTCATAAATATACCCAGTTATACCTAACAAATATTAAATGATTGCAGTGTTAACATATGAGAATGCTCCTTTGTACTTCTCCAAAGCACTCTACAAATAAAGAATAGGTTTCTATTCTACTGAAGGCATGAATTATTAAACAATTTTACAGTTAAAGTTAAAGCATTTTAAGCTTTAGTTCTGAAGAAAGGCAGATGGAGTTTAAAATACCCACTTCAAATTTCTTTACGGAGATGGTGTTTGGAGAACATTTGAATGGAAAATTTTTAAATTGTTCTAGAAACTAGAGAACGTAGTTTTTGATAGATAAAAATAAAGTTTTGGAAAAACAGTTTTTTGCAAATAGGCTGAATTTCAAAGAAGACTGCTTTTCATTATTTTGGAGTGGATGTATGAATAATAGGGAAATTTCAACTTTAAAATGTCAGAATGCTATATGAGTAAAACAGGCTGAACAAATAAGCTGATGAGAGACTTCTGGGTAAATTAGTACAATATAGAAGATAAAATTTAGTAGAAAAAAGAAGATAAAAAATTGTTTTGGCTGAAAGTAGATCTTCTTAACCAGCAAATCTCAGCTAGAGGTGGAGGCATGTTCCCAAAGAGATAAACACAATTTCACTGAGGCTCTTTCACATTATAAGCTCTCTGCACAACCTTCCCACCCCTTCCCCACCAAGATTTTCATGTGTCCTCCTGGTACGTGGTGAGTAACAGCCTCCTCTCCATGGGAGACTAGACAAAGGAAGATAACCAATGCTTTTCCTTTTTCTTTTTCTTTTCTACAGAAATAACTTTTCATTTAAATCACACTCAAAATCTGTAATAATTTGGCGAAGAGTTAAGAATCACCTCTGCATTATCTGTGAAGAAAAAGGCATACTAAGTAACTACAGTAAACATTTCAGACAAAGTATGTTATTTAACCTACTTAAGGGCCTCACTCGTTTACAAGCATATCAGAACTATCACTTACCTAGGAAGAATGCTGTTCTATGGCCCTCCTTTTCACACTACAGCTAAAGCACCTGGGGTGGGGGAGAATCTGATAAATAAATTTGGGACACATCGAGGTCGATAGATGTAAAGTATTTTATGTTCCACACGATTTCTCAGATATTTTAATTTACTGTTGACACGCCAAGAGCGGCGCGTCTGATGAGTAAACTGCCATTTCACTGGTGTTTTCTTTGTAAAGTTGTGGAACATCTTTTTATCTTGCAGTTTTTTTCTGTACATTACCTGTTCATATTCCTTACCTATGTCTCTATTGGATTGTTGGTCTTCTTCTCACTGCTTTTCTTAATTTTTATTTTTTTTAATATTCTATTTATTTATTTGACAGAGAGAGACACAGCGAGAGAGGGAACACAAATGGGGAGCGGGAGAGGGAGAAGCAGGCTTCCTGCCGAGGAGGGAGCCTGACGCGGGTCTCGATCCCAGGACCCCGGGATCATGACCTGAGCCAAAGGCAGACGCTTAACGACTGAGCCACCCAGGGGCTCCTCACTGCTTTTTTTTTTTTTTTTTTTAGCAGTTCATTCCTTTCTATTACACATATTGCAAATATTTTCATTCTGTCATTTGTCTTTTAACGTTAGTGGTTTTTTTGAAACATAAGTTTTTATTTTTGAGTAGTCAAACTGACAGTCTTCATTCTTATGACTGCTGGGGTTTGTACTTTAGAAAAGCCTGCCCCCTCCCCAAGATTATAAAGATATTTTTCTATATTTTCTCTAACAATTATATAATACAGTATTTAAAATATTTCAGTGCCCCAAAAGCTTTCTTCAGTGATAGAAATGCTTGATATTTGGGACGCCTGGGTGGCTGAGTCAGTTAAGCGTCGGTTAAGCGTCTGCCTTCGGCTTAGGTCATGATTCCAGGGTCCTGGGATGGAGTCTCGCATGAGGCTCCCTGCTCAGTGGGGAGCCTGTTTCTCCCTCTGCCTGCTGGTCCCCCTGCTTGTGCTCTCTCCCTCTCTCTCTGATAAATAAATAAATAAAATCTTAAAAAAAAAAAAAGAAATGCTTGATATTTGCCCATTCAATATGGTGGAAACTAGCAACATGTAGCTATTGAACGCTTTGAGATGTGGCTAGGGGGAACTGAAAAACTAAAGTTTTATTTTTATTTAATTCTAATTAATGAAAATTTACATTTAGGTACCCACAGGCTACATACTGAACAACACAGAGATCTCTTTATCTGAAATTTGTTTTCATGTGCACCATGAGGTAGGGAGTGTTTTCTATATGACTGTCCAATTATTCTAATGCTATTTGTTGAACTACTCTTACTTTGAACCAATCAGTCAATGTGGATTGATCTGAAAAGTGCCTTATATCAGATGTCAAATTCCCATGTATATTTAGATATATTTCTGGACTCTAATTTGTTTCATTTATCCACTTGACCATTCTTGAGCCAATATATCATGTTTTAAAATACTTTCTATCTAGCTGGTAAGGCAGATCCTTTGTCATTCTTCTTCTTTTTCAAAATTTATTGGCACCTCTTGCATATTTTCTTTTCCAGGTAAAGTTTAGAATTGGCTTACCAACTTCTATAAAATAGTCTCTTAGAATTTTGATGTGGATTTCAATGGATTTATAGATCCATTTGGAAAATTATTGACATATGATATTACACTTTCCCTCTAGCTATTCTATTTTTAGTTTATAATTCTATTCCTATGTTTATTTTTTGTTAGATCATTCCTAGCTATTTTATAGTTTTTGTTGCTGATGCAAAGAGTCTCTTTTTTGAATTAAATTTGGGGTATAAGAAAGCTAGATTTTTCCACATTGATCTCATACTGTCTATCTTGCTGGACTGTCTTAGTTTTAGTCTTTATTATCTTTGAGTTTCTAGGTAATCAGTTACACTGTCTTCAAATAATGCCAATGTTATTGCTTAGTTTCCAAATTTATACTTCCTCTCTCTATATATTTATCTTATTGCGTTGGCTAGAAGATTGAGAACAAAGTTCTTAAACAAAGTAATGACAATTGGGAATATTATTTTCTTTTTTCTTTTTGGAACTGCTTTAAATGTTTAATTATTATATGGGTAGCTTCCTTATCTCCTTGCTCATCCTAAAGGCTTCCCCATTTCAGTAAATGGCACCTCCAAATTTCTAATTCTGGCTAAAAGCTTTTCTTTTGTTCTTGACTTTAGTCTTTCTCTCATATCTTATACCCAAATCCATATAAAAATCCTGCTGGCTCTACCTTCAAAATATGTGCAAGGAGCTTTTCACTATCTCCTTTACTTCTAGCATCTGTGCATTGATTCAAGCCATTGTCATCTCTTGCCTGGATTGTTGCCTTAGCCTCCTATTTGGTCTCCTTAGTTTTGCTTTTGTTCTTAACACAGCATCCAGAAAAATTCCTTAAGTTTATATCATTCAGATCATGTCTCTGCTCAAATCCTTCTAAAGATTTCCCAACTCATTCAGAGCAAAAGCTGAAGTTCATACCATGTCCTCGAAGGTACTGTAGGGTCAGACCTCCTTATCATCTCTTTGACTCGTGTTCCTTACTCTTATTGTCCCTCCGGCCTCCCTTTGAGGCTTTTGCTTAAACATCAGCTTTTCAATAAACCCTTCTCTGACTACTTTGTTACAACGTTCACAACACCCTACTCCTTCCTCTCCTACTTCTCTGCTTTTTTTTCTTGACAGCTCTTGTTGCCATCTGACATAATCTCTATTTTATTTATTTGCTTGTTGTCTCTCTTCCCCCACTAAAATGTAAGCTCCACGAGGGCAGGGCTTTCTTCTGTTTCATTTACTACATTACCCTATCCACATGGCCTAGAAGAGTCCCTGGTGCATACCAATGGCTCAACGTTCATATGAATTTTCTCCTTAATTCTGCTAATATTAATTCAGATTTAAATGAATGTTTAGCCATAATTGTGATCCTGGACTAAACTCTCATTGGTCTTGAATATTTTTTATACTCTGCTGATTTTGAGTTGATATTGTTTTATTTATGTTTTTGCCTTTTTTTTTCTTAAGGGAGAGCAGTTGATAGTTTTCTGTTTGGTTTATAATTATTCAGTTTTTATATCAAGATTATACTTGTCTCATCAAATAAATTGAGGAGGAGCTTTCTTTCTACCTTTATTCTATGCTCTATAACCATATATATAATAGTCTTTTCATTAGATGTTTTGTGAAGTTTGTGTATAAAAACCAGCTGGACCTAGTATGAAGCTTAGAGTCCTTCTATGGAGATTGAGCTATTCAAATTTTCTAACTCTTGATTTAATTTTGATAAAAACTCCATCTAATTGCATTTTTAAAAAGATTTTGTTTATTTGTGAGAAAGAGCATAAGCAGGCGGAGTCGCAGAGGGAGAGGGAGAAGCAGGCTCCCCGCTGGGCAGGGAGACCAAAGACTCAAACTCGAAGACTGAAGACTTGGGGCTCGATCCCAGGACCCCAGGATCATGACCTGAGCCAAAGGCAGACGCTTAACCAACTGAGCCACCCAGGTGCCCCTTCATCTAATTGCATTTTAAAATTTATATATATAATTGCTGTCTCGTTGTCTTTTTGTTTTTAATGATATTTGAGTCTTTTCTATTTTTTTGCCACAAAAGCTTGTTTTTTACATTAACGTTTTAGAAGCTTTGGCTTTATTTATTTTCTCTTTTTATTAATTTTTTCTTTCTGCTTTATTTGCCTATACTCTCGTGTTGAATGTTTAAGCCTTTATTTTTATTTTTTCTCTTTCTTGTTTTTTAAATGAGTATATTTAAGTGTATAGAAAGCATTTGAGCTGCATCACAAAGATTTTGATAGCTTGTTCTCTTTGTCATACATTTCTACACAATCTGTAGTCTCCATTTTAATTTACTTTTTTTACTCAATAATTATCCAGAAGAGTGTTTTAAAATTTCCAAATCACATGGATAGATATTATTTTTTATGTATCCTTTTGTTATGTTTATTTTTATTTTACTATACTCAGAATCAGCACCCTGCATGATTTCTTTCTAAAACATTTAATGAGATTTAGCCTTATGGCTTCATGATGAATTTTTTTCAATTATGTCATGGGTATTTAAGAATATATATTTTCTTCCTTTGTCATGTGCAAAGTTTTATGGTTATCACTTAGGAACTGCATGATAGTTTATTATTCAGAACCTCTGAATGGTTTATTGATTTCAGAGCCAAGAGTTTTAGGATCTCCTCGCAGGACTGTGATTTGCATTTCCCATCATTTCCATTCTTTAGGTATCAAAACTTTGTTGTTAAGTATATGGCCATTGACATGATAAAGACCTACTATTCTTGATCTCTACGTTTTCTTTGTGGAGTGTTACTTTTATTAAAAGGCAAAATAATATTTTTTGCCCGTTTATGGTTATTTTGTCTTGAATTCCATTTTGAATAAATTAGCAGAGTGCTATGATTGGCTTAGTTTCAGTAGATGCCCACTCTGGACACCGATTATGGCTAGAGTAGGATTAGGTAAGACTATGTGACATCCAGAGTAGCCATGGGGGCTAGGGTTTTGGGCAAAGGGAGCAAGGGATTAGATCTCAGGAAAACAAAGAGGGGACTGCTTCCTAGACAGTGTCACAGATGCCCACCAAATTTTACTCTACCATAATGTAACATGGGGGAAATAATATAAGACATCAGATACAGGAAAGCATGAATTAATTTCACTGTCACTTTTCTCAAATAAACATCCCCATTTGGAAAGCTTTCTTGATTTCAAAGGGAATGAAGCCAGGTCCATGTCTTGCAATCTAGATGACTGGGTAAATACAAAAACCTGAGGTGTTAATTACTTCTAAAATCATTAGGGGAAATGGAAGCACATGTAGCAACTCTCAGAAGGGAACTGATCGGGTCTACAGAATAGAATTCTAAATTCTTAAAAAGAGAAGCTCATAAAAATGTCGCCTTTTAAGCTGAGGCGCTTTAGCAGTACTGAAGTGAAGGGGAATTTCAGATTGTTCATTCATCAGGCTTTCCACTCAAACCTGTGTGGTGTATTTTGCAATGTGGCTCAAACGGCCATACTTTCTTAATAAGTACTCCTGCAAAGCAAACCTTGACTCATGTGGAATAAAAGGCAAAGGGGAATCACAGAACCATGTAATTTAAAGCTAGAAGAAAGGGAGGAAAAAGGAGAGTTTTTTTTTCTTTTTTTAGGTAACAACCTGAATTATGGAAGATATTTAAATACATGTAATTTTATAAACCTTAAGTACATGTTGTAAACTAAGATACAAATAGACCTCAGTAAGAAAAGTGGGGCAGGGAAGAATGACAATTTACCTGGGTTTCACATCACAAAATGAGATGGTGTAATGAGAGATGCAGCAACCTCCTTCAAGAATTTTAACTAGTCCTATATGCCCTCTTGGGAAATACGTGCTCCTGGCATTTGAATATATTGCACTGTAGTTAGTTTGTTTCATGGATCTCACCTATTAGCACACAGACTTTGAAGGGAGGTCTGTGTCATTCATTTTTGTGGCTGCCCTGCTTAGAGGGCTGAAGAGTTCCCAAATCATGGTGCTCAACCAAAGTTCGCTGAAACACTGAATGAAAAATCGAGAGGATTTATGTAGACTGGTCAAAATCCATCATACCTCTGTATCCAAATATTCCAAACTGTTGGTAGATGAAGTAATCATATTAGGTATGAAAATTATCTAAACTGTCTGTATTTAGCACAAACTCAGAGACAGCAGGGTCCAGCTTAGAACTTTCTGTGTTACTCATCAGCGTGGGACTGCATGAGAACAGAGTTGTAGAAACACTCCCAAGTCCTCCCTTAATCCTTTCTGTCCAGCCTGGGTAATCTCAAGTCCTGGTGTGCTTGGGACAGTCCCAGTTTATGCTGTTGTCTCAGTGTAATTATTTAGTGTCCCATTTCAAAAGTGTCTCGTTTGGAAAATAAGTTATATGGTCATTCTATTTAGAGCAGTTTTTACAACCTTATGTTCCTGAACCTATATGCCCTTCAAATACTGGAGATTCTGTTATAGTAGAATAGGGCTTTTTTTGGACCAAAGTGAACGCTTTTCCTGTGCACCTCTGCAGAAATGTCTTGGAATCATGGGAGAGTCAAATTTTACAGCTTTGGGAGATGACATCTTTGGTTGCCTCATCATGCTAGGACAGTTTTGGCTTGAGCAAGACTCCAAGGGGCCAAAATATCTTGGTGCAGTTTTTAAATCTGAGCCACTCTGCTCACTGCTTGACATTTGACCCATTTGAAAAGGAAGAAGTATCAGGTTTCTCCGAAGCTTTGAACGTGAAATTCTCCCACATTCTGGCAAAACCCATTGCCAAGAGAACTGACATACAAGTGACAAAGGCAGGGATGACAATTTAGAGCTTCATATGATTTCAACTCCCAAGTATCAGGTGTGTGGTAAAGGTAGTTTAGAGACCTGTAATGATGACTGCTTTATGCCCTGACCTTTTGGACCCACCTTTCTTCCCCCCCTACCCCCATCCACTCAGCCAGCCTGTCCCTGCTCTGTCTGCTTGATAGTGGTACCTTCTTATTAACCTGAGTCATAACTGTAGTTACTAAGTCACATATTTGTTCAAAACACATTTATCAAATACCTGTCATGTACTGAAACCAGGAACATACAGATTTTTCAAAAGGTCTCTGCATTCTGGGAACGCACATTCTAGAAATTGAGACTGAAACATTGGTAGATCACTAAATTATAGTATGATAAGGACCATAATGGTGGTCTATCCAAAGGGTTATGGAAACTTTGAGGCAAGAATGATTGATAATGTGTTAAACTTGAGGTATTCTGTCAGATATTCAAGCACAAATGCCTTGTAGGCAGTTAGGAATATGGTCATGGGACTCAAGAAAGAGGCTGGAGCTAGCGCTGGAGAATTTTGTCATTTATTAAGAGGTCCTAGTTGGAGTCTACCAGAATGGCACACAGTGTCACATAGAGTTTAAAGATGCAGGCTCTGGAGGAAAATCCTGTTTTGGTAAGATACCAAAAAGAGCTTTTTGCTTCTCTTTTTGATTTGTCTTAATTATAGTTTATGTTAAATCATTTTTGTTTGGTGGTATATAGATGTCATGTCATATGTCAATTTGACAAATATGTCAATATGACAAACTCAAATTTTCCTTTTATTGAGTAAAGGATATTATTTGATTTCTATTAAAATGGCTGAAAATGGATTTACTCCATTATATATCATTAATGCTTCTTTAATGAGACTCCATCTATCTATCTATCTGGAACAATTGAATGTGTTATTTTCCTAAATGGGGATGATGGAGATAAAGATTCTGGTGGCTGGCGAGGAAAAAAATCTGTCATGTAAATGAATACATCATGGAACTAGCTCCAAAACATCTATTGTTCTATAAATATTCCCTCTTATCTCAAGGTGTGTGAGATAAGGCAATCTAGATTTTATCTTAGAAATGACTCAGGAAAGCTAATCCTGATTGGAGACATCTGGCCAAAGAATGCTTATCTCCCCTGCCCCTTTTTACCCTGCAGGCACAGAATAAGAATGATACTAAGTCTTCTGCCCAGCGTCTCTCAAACAAAGACCTAAATCATTGGATAGTTCTTCAGTCCCGTAATCACCATCCAACTCTTCCTCCAAGGCCAGGGATCATGAAGTTTTCTGATGAAAGAAGATTGGAGACATTACTTGACTGAAATGACATAGGAAGGCAGTGTGCAACCTAGAACAGTATGCAAGACCCTCTCCAAGATCCTTTTTCTTTTTCTTTTTTTGTTTTTTTCCCCAAGATCCTTTTTCAATGATGTTTTTGTTTAGGATGTGAGTGGTTGAAGATATAGAAATGACTTACTTTGAATAGCCTTGAAGGAGAAAACAGTTGGGAGGTGTTGTATGTGTTTATATGTCCTGAGTCAATCTTGCATGCAGAAAATAAATGTTAAAATTTTCAGAGATATGTATTAGAATTATTATTATTATTAACAACAACAACAAATAGTAACAACAACTAGAATGATATTAATAGCGGATGGTTACATAGCAAGTACTGTGTGAACCTATTCTTCTAACCACTTACTTAATCCTCACAATCAAAACCTTACAAGGTAGGGATATTATTACCCCCATTTGACATATGATAAATCAGAGGTAACATATTAAGAGGGCTCTTGAAGCAAATTTGGGATTCTCAATTGATTAAAATAATTCTATCTCAGGGCCAGTTTTTTCTTACAGGTACATGAGAAATGATAATGGGAATTATCAGGAAAATTCCATATCAAAAAAATGTTTTAAAGCTTACTTTTTATGGCAAATTAAAATATATATTTGAGATTTTTTTCATCTCTTGGCATAGGGTTTGTATTTGACTTATGAATGGCACAAAGAAACACATTCTAATTAAGTTGTGAATCCTCTTCTGGATCACTTAGTCTTGGGTTCAGCCAAACACATGCTTTTTCTGCACCAGTCTGGGACTTAAGCAGGAGCGAGGAGGACCCTCAAGTAATCTCTTTAGCAATAAATCACCCCAGATACTCAAGAGCTTGCTATATTTCAAATAATATTTATCAAGGGATTGAAGAAAATACCCACTTTTAGAAGTCCTCAGAGAATTTGAAACTTGGTCATATATTTAAAATTGAGTCCTGGGGACTTTAAAGCGTGTTTTTGCTTCCGTTTATGGTTTTGGAAGGGGAAAGAAAAGCCATGTAATACATTTTCCTTACCCTTTCAGGGAGGAATGAACAGTTCTGTGTTCCTAATTTAAGCATTTTTCTGCACAGTCTTGATGACTGGGTCAAGTAGGTCTGATGAATCAAGCCACAGGTTGGACGCGCAGGAAGTGGCTGCCGCAGGATGCCAGCACGCCGAATGCTCTGTGCCGAAGCGTGAACGTCAGCATGACAGAGCTCACGCTCTGTGGGTGACTGATGAGAGGTCAAGGTGTGTAGGAAAATGAATACCAGGGCTGAAGTGAGAAGCTCAGGATTGGAGCACCAGTTCTCTAATATAGTGGGAGGGTGACTGCGAACAAATGGTCTGAGGTCTTGGGGTTTTCATTAAGAAATGGTAAGAATATCTAGCTTACCATGCAAATCTTTAAAAACTATTAAGTGATCCATTAATATTTTATTGATGGTAAAATTCTTAACAGACTATTTGTTCTGCAAATATCTATTGAGGGAAGACCGTGTACTAGGCAAAGTTCTAGGTACTGATGATACAATGAGTGAGTGAGTGAGTTTCTGGCAGGGAAGACAACTTCTGAGGGTCAGGAGCCCAGAAGTGGCTTAGCTGGCAATTCTGGCTCAGGCCTCTCAGGAGATTGTGGTCAAGGTGTAAACTCTGGCTTTGGTCATCTCAAGCCTTGACTGGCCTGGAGGACCAACTCCCAAGCTCATCTGTGTGACTGTTGGCAGCAGGCTCTGATGCTTTAGCACATGGGACTCTCCATAGGACTGCTCACTACATGGCACCTGGTTTCCTCCAGAGCAAGTTATTCAAGAAAGGAGAGAAAGAGAGAGCAAGATGGAAGCTGCAGTGTCTTTTATAACCTAGTCTCAGAGAAGTGACACCTCATCACTTCCGATCAGCCCTGCTATACAGTGGTGTGGAACTACCGAGGATATGGATAGCAGGAGGTTAGAATCACTGGGGGCCATCTTCGACGCTGGTTATCACAGTATCATAATACGTGCAGTAAAAAGTGCTGCAAAAGTAATAAAGTGCTGTGATAGAGAATGGCAGAGGGTTGAGGCCTAATTTAGATAGCCTTTCTAAGAAGGTGACCCCTAAGCCGGGATCTTCCAGCAGCCGTAGGAAGGTCCAGGGAAGTGGCACTGCAGGCAACAGCGGATATGAAGGCAGGGAGGTGAGAGAGGCGAGTATTTTCTGGGGATTGTTAGGAGGACAGTGTGAATGAATAATGGGGAGGGGAGAGAGTGTGGCTGGAGATACCACCGGAGGGTCAGGCAGGGGCCAGATCACATAGGCCATGTCACCATGGTAAGAGTTGGCTTTTTTTTTTTTTTTTCCAAAGAGCAATAGGAAGTTATTCAAAGGCTTTAGGTGAGATGTAGGCATGACCTGCATTTTAAAAAAGATCTTTCTGGCCCTTTCTGGAGACTGGATAGAGAAAGAGCAGGAGTGGAAGCAGGGAGACTGGTTTTCAAGTTATTTTAATAGTTCACAGCCAAGGTAAGAGGGGATGGTGCCAGGTACACGCTGGTGACAGTGAAGGTGAAGGGTGGTGGGCAGTGAGGGCTATCATTTGGAAGAGGAGGTTTCAGGATGTGCCGATGGGTGGAAATTACTCTTTATGTGTGTCGGGGGGCGGTGGGTGAGAGGTAAGGACAGGATCAAGAATGAATCCCAAGTTTCTGTTGGTGCCATTTACTCAAAGGGAGAACAGTGGGTTGCAAGGGTTTGGTTGGGGTGGGGGATTAGTGGATGGGTGTTGGAGAGGATCAAGAGCACCTTTTCGTCTGTGATGTCTTTGAAATGGCTATGAAATACAATTAACAAGAAGGCAGTGGTACATATGAAAACAGGTCTATGAATTTGCGAATCATTAACAGAGGTGTTTTTAAAGCATGGGATGAATGAAACCCTCTAAAGAGGGTGTAGATGGAGAAGCAAAGAGCCCATAGAAACCTAACTTCATCCTGGGGATAAATAGATGACTCCAGCCATCACCACTGTCACTCCAGTCTTTCCTATGAGTGCCAAGAATATGGATTAAAGAAGGAAGGAATGAAAGACCCAAAGGAAAGGAAGGGAAAGGAAGGAAGAAAAGGAAAGAAAGATCTGTCAGAGGAGGAGCCAGCTCAGAGAGCAGAAAGGAGTGTCTGTGAACTGAGCAGAAAACAAGATGAGGGTGACACCCAGGATAAAGAAGAGGAGAGGGTGGTCCACATGGCCAAAGCTCTTGAGGCACAGAAGCGTTCTTTGGATCTGTTTACAAGGAGATCATTGGTGACTTTGCCAAACGGGTTTTTGGGAAATGTTGGGTGAAATCATAGTGGACAAGAGAATAGTTGGGAAATGTAGAAGAAAAGACTGGATAAGTAGCGACTCTTCCAAAACTTTTATGCAAAGGGAAAAGGGAGTACAGTGGGAGCTGAAGGACAATGTGGGAATGAGGGGTGTGTGTGTGTGTGTGTGTGTGTGTGTGTGTGTGTGTTTCAGGATGCTTTTCCACCGGAAAGGAGAGAGAGAGACTTTCGGTGCATGAAAGAGAGCAAGAGTGAGTGAGCAAGAGAGAACGACAGAGGACGACATCTAGATAATACACGAGGCAATATAAACAAAGAAAAAATTAGCTTAAACTTTTAAATTCGTTTGTTCTTTTCACTCCTACCCTCCTCGACTAAAAGAGATTTTAAAAGTTGATTTTTGCCAGATTTATTTAGAATGTGGTGGTACTTTCTTCTTTCAGTCTTTGAGCAATTTTTTGCCCAGAAGCCTGAGTTACTCATCCTGAGTCTGACTCATGCCTGGATGGAGGCTCTTAAAAAACAAAACGAAACAAAACAAAAAAACCCAGCTGGGTGTGGAATAACATCTTCTACACAACATAAAGGTCTTGGGATACTCCATGGGGCAAAACAAAGGGACCACCTGAATGGAAAAGAGAGAGAATTTTCTTGGTTTGATGCCAGTCTGCTGCTTGAAGGTAAAAGGCAACAAGACGGGACAGAGAACCTGCTGTCATGTCCTGGAGATACTCAATACTCCCAGTTGCCAGCGTCCTTGCTCCTCTGTGGGATGTATTATGAAAATACCAGTCAAGTTTCTAGGAGAATTAGCTTGTGTTGTAGCGTATTCGATGAACTAGTTTTATTCTTCTTTTCCTCCCTTCCCCTCTCCTCTCTCTCCTTCGTTAATTCTTTGGTTCTTTCTTTGATACATGTTCTTGGCACTCACGGGGAGGATTGGAGTGACAGTGCTGACGGCTGAAGTCATCTATTTATCCCCAGAATAAGCACAGAATAGGCAAGAGATTACGCAAATTGACATGGATTGTGCATCCAAAAATACTTTGGCCTTAATCGGGAAGGAGGGTGGTTGTCCTGAGCATTGACCTTTCCTGCGACTGCCTGGACCCCACCCCCACCCCCACCTCCTGTCAGTGAGAGTGGTGGTAACTTCTCCTGCAGACCAGGCATCACGCCGGGCATGCGTTATCTCACTTAGTTCTCCTCAGAGGAGTTCTGAGAGGTAGGAGTTCTCATTCTCACCTTCCTGAGATATATTTAGTAATTTGGCTGAGCCTGAATTATATTTATGTATTTTTAAATACCCTTGTTCTTTCCATGAAGCATGTAGGATAGTGTTAACCATCGGTGGATAAAAAAGTGCATCCAAAGTCAGGATGGTCTTTGGCGACTCATTCGCTCAGGACCAAAACCTATTAGCTCTCAGCATATGAGTCCCCTCTGTTTTTTGGCATCCTGCTTCTCCACTGAGGCCATAATAGGCTAGTGTCAAAGAGAATTGTTTAACCTCAGGCAAAGGAGGGATTTGGGTGAAGTTTTTATTTCGGCACCCCTGGCTTCTACTTTCTTCCTCCAGTCTGTCCTTATCCGCCACCCCACCCCCTCATTTGTTGGTGCTTCCCAGCCTCCCACGCCTTTCCCTCTTATTAAAGCCTATTCCGCTCCAGAGAAAGGAACAGATAAACTCATTCTCAGTGAGGTGCAAATTACTCGTCAGTCCTGGTAAACAGCCTCTCCTCCTACAGGAATTTTCTGTTTTTACGTGGGGGAGGAATGAAAAGTTCTCCTGGTAGAACTTTTATCATCAGTGGGCAGTTGGGCAGTTGAGATACATTTTCACCTGGGAAACTTTCCTATGGTCCTGGGGAGCATCCTACCCGCTCTGAGATGGCTGCTAGGGGAAGAGAGAGGCCAGCTTGGCAGTGACAGGACACACCTATTGAAGACTGCTCCTTTCCTCCTCCTTTGGCTACTCATCCCCTGATTTTCAGGTTAGAAATATGCCCCCAGGTTTGTATGGAGGAGAGGAATTTGGTTAGCGGTCACTGATAACCCAGAACGAGAAAACTACAGGATCCTCTAAACTGTAATTTAAGGGAATTGAACGATATTTTGAAGGTAAGATAAGGTAAAATGACCTAAACATTTTCTAATTTCTAGCACTTAAGAAAACTATCTGAGACTGTATACTTTTATTTAAAGGGGTTTGGGTAAAGATTGCCAGTGTTCTTTTTAAATTCACTGTTTTTATTAGATTTAAAAAAATCACAAATACATGCTCATTAAAGCAAGTCATGGAATTCAGTGGCTCATAAGGAAAATGTGTCTACTCCCTCCGCCTCTCTCCTGAAGATATTAGTTTGGTGTGTACCCTTTCACAACTTTCTATGTATTCTAACAAACGTATCTATAAAATAAATATATATAGTAAATGCATAAATGCATCTGTATATAATAATTTGTAACAAATATAATGTATATGTACATGTATATAGAGATATGTATATGCGTACATACACACATACATAAATGCACATAGTAGGGTTTATTTGCTAATTTCTGTAAAATGGTATCATACTAAATAAATTCCCTACAACTTTCATCTCTTCACTGACAATAAATCCCAGACAGTCCTCCAGGTCAATACAAACAGATCAAGCCCTTCTTTTTAAATACAATATTCCATAGCATGGCAGTGTCATAATTCATTTGACCATCGTCCTATTAATGTACATTTAATTATTTCCATGGGGTGGGCGGGAGGGTGTAGATTATAAGCTCCAAGTATAAAGAACATTCTCAAACTGGTAAGAAAAATAAAGTCCAATAAAACTTAAAAAAAACGGGCAAGTAGATTCACAGAGTAAGAACTGAAAATTTCCAAACCTATATGAAAAGAAGCTCAACTCTCGAGAGTCATAGATATGCAAATGGAAACCATTCACTATGTTCTTTTACTCATTAGATTAACAAAAATTTAAAAAAGTCTGTCAACACCAATTGGTGGCAAAGATAAGGCAAATCTTGTATCTTGTTGGTGGGACTGTGCACGGTGACCCAGCAGTGTCTTTCCAAAAGCAAGACCTCTTACCCTCGATAATGCAATCCCACGTTTAAAATCCTCGCTGACATCATAAATGCATCAGTATGTAAGAACCTATGTTCAAAAGATGTTTGCTGCCTGTTCAATCTTCAGATCCAGTAATTTTATTTCTGATGTTCACAAGGGAGATGTCCACAAACTGATTTTAGAAACCTTAGAACAGAGGCAGTTTCATACTAAGTACTGCTATTATTATTGAAAAACTAGAGATAAAACAAAAGTAAAAAACAAAAAACAACAACAAAAGGTGGGGGGGGGGGAACAAGCCAGAACAGCTAACCAACCATGAAATGACATCGCTTAATGTTTGTGGAATATTTGTGAGCATGGATTCCATACAGATGTCCCAGTCTCCCAAGAAACAGAAGCCCCAGGAAGGTGGAGGAGTCCCCTCCTGTATGTGTTCTTACTACCAGGCAGCATGTAGGGAATGTTAAAAGAAAACGCCCCTGAAGTATGGCTCTAATTATTTTCTCAAATTATGTATACCAGACTTAATTCTGATTTTGTCCATGGAAAGCAATGCAAGCTTTTAACCTTTTCCTTACTTTACTTAAAACTACTGAGCCACTGCTCAAATTGTAATTTCAGAACACTATTAATCCTAACATCCTCCTCTGAGGATCCGGACAAATCATGTAAACCCTACAGCCTCACCCAGCAAATATGGTTCGTGAACCCATTACAATTGCCAAAAAGGATGAAATGATGCACAAGGTAGGACCGGCATTAAAGGGTTTAGCAGCCCTGTCTGAGGCATGGGGGAGGGCAGGGCAGGAAGGTGTGCAGAGGAGAGGGTTGCACGTTATCATACTGTAATGTGATCAAGTACTAAAAGTAAAAGGAATGAATTTCCTTAAGAGGAGGTGACATTTGCATCTTGAACGATGAGTGGACTTATTTCTTGGTGGATGAGCATTTCATATGGGGGAACAGAACATGCAAGTGCATGGAGGTTGGAAAGGTTTAAAATAATGCCATGGTAGGGGCACCTGAGTGGCTCAGTCGTTAAGCGTCTGCTTTCAGCTCAGGTCACGATCCCGGGGTCCTGGGATTGAGCCCTGCATCGGGCTCCCTGCTCAGCGGGAAGCCCGCTTCTCCCTCTCCCACTCCCCCTGCTTGTGTTCCCTCTCTTCTGTGTCTCTCTCTGCCAAATAAATAAATAAAAATAAAAATAAAATAATGCACGGTATGTAGTGTATTACAAATAATTGTGGAGAAAAAATTAATAAATCTCAGTAAGAGGTACTGATGGTCAAGACTAAGTAACTGGCAGGAGGAATAGAAAGGAAGAGCTGGAATATCGAGAAATATTTATTTTGGGGGCACAATTTAGGTAGTTTCGGTGACCAGTTGGATGTCGGAGATGAGGAAACAGGAAGCATCTACAACATAGTGGTGAACAGCTACCCTCTGAAGTAACACAGCCCTGGGCCCTTGAGCCGGTGATTTAACATCACTCTAAACTTCATTTTCCCCCTCTATGAAATCAGACTGCTAATGCATTATAACCTCATAGAGCCGTTTTAATGCTTAAATCATAAGATGCATATAAAATGCTTAACCCAGTGCCCACCAGCTAGTAAGTCCTCAGTAAATGCTCCTTATATTATTATGACTCAAACAGTAAGGACGAGAGAGAGAGAGGGGCAGAGAGACAGAGACCGAATGGTCTATGGTGTTATTCATCAAGATGGTATACATGATGTTGAAGGGATGGAGGAAAGATAGCAAATTCCATTTTGAACCAGGTTTGAGACACCTGCAGGATATCGTGAGAGATATATAGTTGGGAAATGGTTCTGGATCTGCTGTGAGAAGTTTTAAGATCCTTGGTGCTTAAGTCATGAGGCCAGATCACACGCAGAGAATAGAAGAAGAAGAGCAGATCAAGATAGCAACTCTGCTGACCCTAATACTCAAGGGTCAGCTTGCTGGAGGTAGTGCCAGCAAGGGAAACCAAGAAAATAATCATGTTCCTAAAACAAATACAGTGATAGACGTGTCCTGTAATACTGTGAAAGCTGGATATCTATCCACAAGCAAGGTCTCATGTCTGAAGTGTTATTTACAGCACTTGCACACACATTACCTGTTTTAATGTTCCTAGCAATCATCTAATGACTTCCTCAGTTATCGTAAATGGAAGCTCAGGTTTTCAAATGGCAGAGCTAAGACTTGAAACCACATCTTTCTGCTCCAAATCCTCTGCTCTTTCCACTTTCTCCAGTTGTTGTTGTTAAAAAAAAAAAAAAAAAAAAGCCAAGTGAAATGTAGATTTGAGCTACTTGTTCCTAGAGACTAGATGACCTGTTGAGATGTTGTGATGATCCACTTATCAGTCTCTTCAATCCTATCAATGACTGGAAATTTCTATTGACACCTGATCTTTGGCACGGCCCCCAGATGACCTAGCAGAGCAGCTCTGCAAGGGCCTCGGAGCTGAGGAATAGGCCCCCTTCCTCGGGGCAGGTGAGGGGAGAAGGATGGAGCATAGAAGTTCTTGCAGGTTATCCCAGTGGGGTTGGGATTATTTTGCCCTCATCTTGCCTTAGGTGTCTTCAGCCTTACTGTCCATTCCTCCTTCACTGGATGAGAGCGCATGGGCTTTAAAGTTGGGCTAGTCTGGTTTTAAATTCTGGTTCTTCCACTTGCCAGCCATGTGACCTTGGGCATGTCATTTAACTTTTAAAAGACTCAGTTTCCTTTCCCAGGAAATGGGTCTAGTGATAATTCCCAAGGGAAGAATTACTTATGTTTGGCAAACAATTGATGATCAAGAAAAATTAAGTCTTGACTGAGATTAAAACTCTTCATTGGCTCTCCATTGCTTTGGGTTAAGAACTCGTCATCTTAACTAGGCTAAAAAGCCTTGTGAGGTCCAGTCTCTACTCTCTCCAGTCTCCTCTCGTAGCATGGATTTCCTATGCTCTTGGCTCCAGCCATACTGGCCTTCTTTCTGCCGCCCCTTGCCATGTACTTTCTTACCATACAGCCTTTGCATGTGCTACTCCCTCTGTCTAGAATGTTCCATCCTCCCCCCTCCTTTGCCCACTTACCTCCTACTCACCTTTTAGAACTCAGTTCAGATGTCCCTAACTTCAGAGAAGCCTTTTCTAATTTCTAGGCCAAGATAACCTCTGTATACTTCTCCCTAGTTGCACTTATTATAGGTAAAATTTTCTCATTGATTTGCGTCATTTTCAGTACCTGTCTGGGAAGGTTGAGACCTTGTCTGTTTTTGTTATCTTTGAATTCTTAGTGGCTGGCACACTGCCTGTCACATAGGAGATTCTCAATATTTGTTGACTAAATGAGTGAATGGCATAATATATGCAAATTACCAGACACTTGCAATCGCTCAATAAATGTCAGTTGGTTCCATAGTTCTCAGAAGAGTGCAGCCATCTCTTGTGGCTGCAAAGCTCTGGATTCCTCTGGAAGACAATATTGTGTTATGAAATTATATGGCACTTAGAGTTGCACTGAAACTGAGTTTGAATGCTGCCTTTGCTTACTAATTGGACAAATTTGAAACCTCTCTGACCTTCATTTTCCTCATCTACAGAATAGGGCAATCATCTCTTACAGGGCTGTTGTTGATGCTCATTCAGATATTTACAGAGTACCTCCTGTGTGCTGGGCACTGTTCTCGCCACTGGGGGCAGAAGGTGATGGGAGTAGTAATCAGTGAGGTCTGAAATGTGATGGGCCAGATCATGTAGGGTTTTATGTGTTACTATGAGGACCTGTATTCTCAATGAGGTGGAGAGGGTTTTGGATAAAGGAGTGACATACATTTTAACACGGTTCCTCTGGATGTCATGTTCAGAATAGACTGTAGGGATGCAGGGGGAGGACCAGGGAGACCAGTTAGATGAGAGACACTAGGGGCTTGAATCAGAGACGTAGCAGTGGAAGTGGTGAGGAGTAGCTGGGTTCTGTATGTATTTTTAAGGGAGAGCTGATTTGCTAATGGCCTGGATGTTGGGTAGTAAGGGAAGGGAGGACTCAAAGGTGAGTTGTGGACAGCAGGAAGAATGGAGTTGCTGTTTACCTAGATGTGGAAGATTTTGGGAGAAGCCAGTTTGGCACCTGGAGTGGGAATCAGGATTTTGTTTTTGGACATTATAAATTTAAGATGCCAAGTAGCGATATCCAATGGCAGTTGGATATGTAAGTCTGGAGTTTGCAAAAGAGGTCTGGAATGGAGATATAAGTTTGGGAATTGCCTGTAGAAAGATGCTATTTAAAGCCACAAGACTGGATGAGAACAACATCCAGTCTAATGTTGATAAATGTAGATTTAAAACAAGAGACATTAGATCCAAGGACTCACATTTAGAGGTTGGGATTGTAGGGAATGCCAGCAAAGGAGTCTGGTAAGCTTGGGATGTAGGGGGAAAGCCAAGTGAGTGTGGTATCCTGGAAGCCAAAAATGAGGAAAATGTTCAAAGCGGAGGGAGTAGCCCATTAGGTGTCAAATGTTACTGAAAAGTCAAACAGGGTGAGATCTGAGAACCGACCACTGGATTTAGCAGTGTGAAGGCTAACGTTTTTGTTATATGCATTTATATATGTAATGGAGGAAGAAAAAAAATTAAGCCATGTGACCTTCTAGGAAAGCCGTCTTTCACTAAAGGGAAATCTCTTTGGGTTAGCAGAGTCTAGATTAATATATGCAGAAGTATTCCTGGAGCCTTCGGTTGTAGTATTTGAGGTAAGCTGGACCCTTTTCATAAAGGACTAAAAAGGATCTGTACTGGGGGTTCGGCTGGGTGGCTTGGAAGGAAAGAGATGAGGAGGAGGGATGAAATCAGAATGAGTGCAGGAGGTTATTGAGATGATCTGAGGCTGGGGTTGTGGGGCACCAAAAACCGTCTGATGATTAGGGCCAAAGAGCCCTGAAGAACTGGAATGGTAATGTTCAAAGTAGGTAGTAAATTGAGCGGATGAAACCATCTCACCTGTGGCTAAATCTTTGATTAAGTCTATTACTCACACTGATACCTTTTAAGAGTATGATTCTGGGGGGCACCTGAGTGGCTCAGCCGGTTTGACTGAGGTCATGTTCTCAGGGTCCTGGGATAAGCCCCGCTTTGGGCTCCCTGCTCAGTGGGGAGTCTGCTTCTCCCTCTTCCCTTCCCCCTCTCCCCGCTCGTGCTCTCTCTCTCTCTCTCTCTGTCAAATAAATAAAATCTTTACAAAAAAGAGTGTGATTTTTGTTTTTCTGATAGAAACTGAGGGTGGGGTTGAACTTGATGTGTATGTTAATGTGAGGTGGACCACATGCAAGATGTCTGAGACAGAAAGATAACCCATGAACCAGAAAGCAGCAGGGGCAGGAATTCAGAGCTTCGGATGACTAGGAGAGTGCTAGCCTCCCTGGAAATTGCAGGAAATTTTGCAGAGAAGCCTCTGGATTTCTCCAGAGTGTGGAATGGGAGGCTTACAGTGGTCCTACTTAAGTGACCATATCCAGGGACTTCTGAGCTTCAACTTAGAAGGCATACGGCAGTCTATACAAATGTTATTTTCCTTCCTCCATCTCAGCTCTTTTCTAACCAAATTTAAGCAGGTTCTCCAGACATTTTTATCAGTAACCACCATGATTAACTACTGACGATGGCACCAGTTACAGTAGGCACTCTAGAGTAGGAGGTAGACAAGGTCTTTGTTTGCCAGGTGCTTGTAGTTGAGATGAGGAGGCAAAGCTAAGGCAAGGCAGGATGAACTCAATGGCGAGGTGGCATGGCTCGGGCTCCTCATGCTGAGGAATTGCTTGGTCAGTCGATGCCCTGTATTGTTCTGGCCTTCCAAGTATTCACCTGTCTCTTAATAGAGCGATGAATTCATCAAATGCAGGTAATGCTAAAACAAGCAGCCCCAAATGTCAGTGCCTTAATCTAACAAATATTCAGTTCTTACTTGTTTCCCAGGCCGACGTGGGAATCGGCTGGCGTTGGAAGAGCAGGATGTTCTGCCACACACTGTCATTCAGAAACCCAGGCCCTTTCTTTCTAGGGGCTCCTCTGTCCCTTCAGGCCTCAGAGTCCTCTGCATCTGTCTAGCCACCAGAAGAAGAAAGAGTGTGTCAGGGATACCCTGACCTTAGTTGCCTGTATCCAGTAGTTGCACCTCACCTCCACTCATGCCATGGCATGTGGTGTCCCCTCGATGCAAGGGAGGTGGAAAATGTGCTTTAGCTGAGTACTCATGAAGAGGCCCTGCCTCTAGTGAGCTTCCAAATTTTATATGAGCACAACCACAGGCCAGGAGCGGGGAAATAACATCATTCTACAGTGGAGGGAACTAGCAGAGGGTGTGTGGAAGCCTGGATGCAATTCACCTTACTTCATAAGAGACAAATTAAGAACACAAATGAGATGGTAAGGGCATTAAATCTGCTTTATAGCTCAGCACCTGATGTGAAGGGGTCCTATCAAGCCTCTTTCATTAACATTTTAGCATTTGTTTATAGGCATAATTGTGTGCCTGTTTAGGTGGTAAAACCAGTCTCTTCTAAATAGGCTTCTCGACCAAGCCAAGTTCTAAACCCCTTTTATCGTTGGACCAACATCGGGGAAGCTGTAGTTCCTTAAGCTGAATTTGGGAGCTTTGAGGACATTTTTAGCAAAAAACCTTCTGAGGGAGAATGGAACGTAAGCATGGGAAAGTATGGAGTAAGGGTAAGAGCATGTGCTTTGTTTCTTCTTTTTAGGTGATCGATCAGGTATTCAATCCAATGGATAATTTTCAGGCACAAACCCAGTATTATTTACTGTGGATATTAAAATGAACAATTCTTATTTCTAATCCCCACGAGAGAATAATCATTTTGAATAACATACAAATAAGAGCTTTAGAGTTGACTAAAATAGCATGGTTAGCCAAACCTTATTATCCTCAAACAAAATGTTAAGACAGGCATCTTTCTTCTCTTTTGTGGCCGAGCTGGAGAATCTGAAGAGAAGCATAAGCAGGCACTGTGAGAAGGTAGGTGAGCAAGAGAGGAATTCCACAGATGGTTTATAAACTATGCATACCATTTTCAAAAGAATACTGACATCTTGGGGTAAAACCTTATATTTCTGTTGTGTACGAGTCACATGTCGTTGCTTGAAAGTGTATCACCAATACAGCCTTGAAATATGAGATTTCTTTTAATTAACATTCTCATGAACCTTATCACCAGGCTCAATGTGATTTTTTTCTTGATATACTCGCGCTTTTGCCTGAGGCTGCCTACAGGAGGCCATGTCCCAACTTTCCCATAAAAATGACTTCCACATTCCACATCCCAATTACTCTGACGGACCTGCCCAAGATGCCTATAAAACTCTACTACAGTCTACACCACCTTCTAACTAATATTCGACATGTGTTTTTGATCATTGAATCAGATTTTCAAAAGTCAGAATGGTTTTCCACGTGGAGTTTGAGTAAACATATAAACCTTTGTTATTTATATACATGGTTCAAAAAATAATATATGAGGCCAAGGTTGTGGAAAGAGCATTGGACTTGGAGTCGGCTGAGCTCAGTGCTCAGTTTAGCCACTTATTCTCAGAGTGACATTGGGAAGGTTAGCTAATCTTTTTGAGTCTCAATTTCCTGATTTGTAGTTACCTTCAGGGTTACTGTGAGACTTACGTGAGCTAATGCATGCCAAGGACTCACATAGTGAGGAGCTTAGAGTAGATGCTTAGAAGATAAACTTGCCTTTGCCTTTATTTGGTGCTTTTAGGTGCCAAGGAAGAAACACATTCAGGTTAAACCTTATTGGAAGTGCTTTTGGTTACAGTTGACAGAGAACTTACACCAAATGATTTAAACAGTATAATAAATATATTGGCTCATTTATGTGAAAATTCCAGATGTGGGACATCAGGCATGGTTTGATCCAGAAGTTCAGAATGTCATAGGGATTGCAGGGCTGTTTTCCCATGACTTTCCATCACATTTGGCTTCATCCTTAGGTTGACTTTTCTTGTGTCACTTGGCTGCCTGCTGCCCCAGGGCTATCATTTCCTTCTTCACATCCAGGGGGGAAGATAGCTTCTCCTGCCCCAAACATCAAACAATAGTAATGAACTCCCTCTGGTTAGGTCATGGGCCCATCATGGAACCTATCTGTCACCGTGACTGGGGAAATCTGATTCCTTGATTGGCTTAGATCAGTCAAGGCTAACTTCTGAAGCTGGGCGTGGAGTTAAGGCTTCTCAAACCACAAAGTTGGGGAATTTCTTTTCTTCTTAAGAATGGGAGAGAGTAATGGATATTGAGGCGACAATCCACTGGCAAATCCACTCCTTTGGTTTCCCCCTTTCTTTCCATACCTACACCTTCAAAAGTTCCTGCCTACGTGAACCACACCCATCTCTTCCACGAAAGGAAAGACCCCAAGTCTCATCTTGAGCTCCAGATCTGGGATTTGCTGATGTACCTTCTTCTAGGTCAGTTTTTGGATGCAACTCTTCACAGTCTGGTAATTTAAGGCTAAATAATATTGTCCATTCTTGTGGAAGAGCCTGCAAATAGTCCCTACCATCCAATCTCCCAGTACTGCCTTTACTCCTGAGTTTTGACGGGGCTCACGGCTCCCCAGCTAGATGCTATCTTTCCCAGCTTTCTTTGCACCTCTGTGTGACCATGAGTCCAAATTCTCAACAGTGGAATGTGACCAAAAGTCACACGTGCAACTTCCCCACTGCATACATCAAATACATTATTTGTCCTCTATTTCCTCTCAGTGTCCCTTTCTGATAGCAAGAGTGCCACGAGGTGGTGAGCCAGTCATGCAGAGGAGCACCACCACATAGTGTTCTCAAAGAGCATCAGCATCACCTGGGAGATCATTAGAAATGCACATTTTGGGGTCCCACTCAGACCGACGGATTCAGAAACTATGGCACCGAGGTCCAGAAATACCTAGTTTTTAAAAACTTAATAGTTTTATAAAGATAATTTGAGGTTACCAATTTAGTTGGGGTAGGAAGAAAGTGATTTTTAATAATCTGGAATTATTTGTTAGATGAGGAAGCAGTGAATATGGGTGGAGAAAAGATGCCACTCCTAAAATCACCTCCTAATGTTTCCAAATTCATTCACACTTATAGCAGAGCAAGAATTTTGCATTCCACTGAGGAAAGGTAACAGAAACTTGCATCTTAGTCTGCTATAATGAAAGAGCTTGTAGCAGAACGAAATTGCTATCAAGAAAAACTTGAAGAGTTAGATAAAATTTAAAAAAACATCTGTATGAAAGCGCCAGGGAGGGCTAAGGCAGGGCTCAAGAACTCTGTTTTAACAAGCTCTCCAGGTCATTCTGATACACACTTAAGTTTGAGAACCACTGCCAGGGGTGATTTGTCCCCGTAGTCCCCAGCATTTGGTAGTATTTTTGATTGTCACAAAATGGGTGGAGGAGAGGTGGTGCTACCAGCACCCAGTGGGTAGGGGACAGGAACACAGTGGTTGTGTGTACAAATACAGTGCATGTGACAGCCCCCCACAGCAAAGATTTATGTGGTCTTAAACGCAATAGTGCTGAAGTAGAGAAGCTCCACCCTCGGGATGGTGGAATAATGAAATAGAAGAACTGTGGGGTCCCTGGCTAACTTTGTAGAGCAGGTCTGTCTACTTGCTCTGGGTGCCCTCCTACCTTTACCCCTGCACTGTCCAACACGGTAGCCACTAGCCGCATGTGGCTATTGAACCCTTGAAATAGAGCTAGTCTGAACTGGGATGGGCTATAAATAAGTACGAAAGAAAAAGAATGTAAACTATCTCAATAATGTTTTATATTGACCACATGTTGAAATTTGGACAGGTGAGGTTAAATGAAATCAGGTTAAATGAAATATATTTTTAAAATTAACTTCACCTGTTTCTTTTTTTTCAATGTGGCTGCTAGAGAATTTTAAATTACAAATGTGACCTGCATTATGTTTCTATTGGACAGTGCTGCTCTAGCCTGCTGTATGAGAGGGAAATGAACTTGTGTCTTCTTTGAGCCACTGACTTTTTAGGTTTTGTTGCAACAACTAAGCCTGAACTCCTTTCTAAAACAACAGGTTAAATATGAAATGGTGGCGGAGTAAATATAAAATATAAAACCTGCGAGAAAAACTTTTATTGGAAGAAGTAGACAATGAGAAGACAATACCTAGTG
This sequence comes from Eumetopias jubatus, assembly GCF_037043125.1. Classification (NCBI taxonomy): domain Eukaryota; kingdom Metazoa; phylum Chordata; class Mammalia; order Carnivora; family Otariidae; genus Eumetopias; species Eumetopias jubatus. The sequence goes on from NW_028274810.1 coordinate 147,686,452, forward strand.
GTTGCTGGTTCATTGCCTCTGTTACAACCTGCTTGACAGGGACAGTGCCTGCCTTGGCCCTGCAGTGAGTTGCTTGGTCAGCCGATCTGACAAACGCTGGCTAGGCTTTCTGGAATGATCCCCCTTGTCCACTGTCCTTCTTGGCTCATCTAAGATGGATATTGGTGCATATGCCCTTTCTGGGATTTGTACTTCTTTGGAGCCCATTACTTTTTGGTGCAAATTTGAGGGGCCTTGGGATTGCCTTGGGAGCTGAGTAAATACAGGCTATTGTCAGCCAAGCTTGGGTTTCTTGGGTTGAACCTGAATTGCTTAAAACCTTAGGCTTCCTGTCTATTTCCTTCCCATCAATTCCATAAGCTGGTAATCAAAGCCAGAGTTCTTGTCTAGCCATCTCTGAGTCTGGGAATTCCCGTCTCTTAGCAACAGACTTCCGTACTCTGCCCTGTCAAGATGGCCAGGGATGACGACTTTGCCCAAACTCAGCCAACCATGATTGTTCAGCAGGCTTTGAGGCAACCAGCCCAAGGGCACCATCCCACAGAGCTACCTGGTACTGTGTGGTGAGTGGGCAAATTGCAGGGATCCTCTGTGTTCAGTAAGTTTCAGTTCAAGGCATCTGTGGAGGAGTCAGTTGGTCAGCAGTAGCAGAAGCCGGGGGCAGCAGACGCGGAGAGGTGGTGGGGTCACTAGAGTGACCGAATACTTCAATAGGAAACAGTAGCCCCCTGCTGCTGAGGAGTGACAAGGTCAAACAGGCACGAGAACTGTTTATATCCTGAATACGGCTCTAGCTTCTGAATACAATTCTGGGCTACATAAAGCCTGGTGGTGTGGCCAAGGTGGTGGGTTTCATGATTGAGAGCAGAGTGACCTGTCTACGTAAAAAAAAAAAAATCCCTTAAAAGATCCCTTTCTTGGGCTGCACGATACCACCCTAAGTGAATCTCCCAGCCCTGGATCTCTGCCACGTGTCTGAAATGTGCCCCGGTCCTAGTGGGTGTTTGTCAGACACTCTGGGTCCCCTCTCTTTGAAATGGACAGAATAAAACTCCTCTCTTAGATTTGTGAGTAGATTTTTCTGGCAGAATAACGAGCCCCTTTTGCCATTAATCTTAATAGGCTTTGGGGCTAACAAAAGCCATTTTCCCAAGGTCGAAATTATTCTTAAGTGGACTTTGGGAAACATTTTAACCTTTTTGTCACTCAGGCTAAAGAATTAAAACACATTTCTGGAATTTTTTTCTGGGGTTATAGAAAGCCAGAGTGAGGCGTGGCTACCTTTGTGTATTTTTCTTTACAGAAATCTTGACATCAGGGGACATGGGCCCTTCTTAGTTCTGGTTCATGTTTGCATTTCCATGTATAGCGCACATTCCCAGTAGATATTTCTAGAAAAAAGAAGTGGCATAATGATAGGCCAAGGAAAGTAAAAAAATGTTTTTTATGAAGCAAACAGGCCAAAACTAAAAAAGAAAAAAAAATAGGAATGATTATGACACTGATATACCACCCCGGTTATAACCCAGGGTTACCGGCTTTGCATTAGAGTCTCAGACTAAATTCTTCTAATGTAAAACAGTGCATGGCAACCAACTCCCCATTTTCTCCCAGGTAGAGTGACATAGTAGGAGATGTCACTTTGAATACTCCCAAGTAAGAAAGAAAGATGACAGATTCAGCCGCTGCGTGGTTCAAAGATGCAGGAAATGGATACGATCCATGGTGTCATTTAGATTTAAAATAAGAGTCTTCGAGTGTTCAGTGTTACTTGCAATAAATATATTAGATTTAAGCCTCAGTTTGAACCTAACCATAACTGGACTCTTAACTATCTGGTTTAAATGACTGGTAACATGAGGCATTTCATAATTTCTGGTCCATTAGTTGTGATCGGGTCCCCATTAACATTCCAGGACCTGGCTTTAGCCAACCTACGTGGAAAATTGGAAGTGGGAGCACATATTTGGACAGCCCGTGCCTTCAGTTGGTGTTTGTCATGTAGTTTGTATTGCATTTGTGTGTGTGTGTGTGTGTGTGTGTGTACACGCGCGGGGGGGGGGGGTTGGACTGGTGGAGGTCATCGGTATTTTCTTTCTTTGATATTAACCTAAGCTGTATATGTACTTCCTGGTCCAAAGACGCTCTCTGTATGTAATGTGAGGGAAAGCCCTTCTCCAGGGTGGTGAGGTTATCTATTGATCGGGCCAGGCTAAAAGCTAAAATCCACTTCTCTGCTTTACTTCCATGCCTGAGTGGGAAGTTAAACCGCTGCCCCAGATTAGCAGACTCGTCTAAAAACACCATTTCACGCACACCTCACTCCTCCAACACAAATCCATCCTGCTCCTTTGGGGGCCACTGTCCCTCTCAGGGAAACCTCGTAGGTTTTTCTTGAACTCCAAACTCATCAAGAGGTGATGTGTCCAAATTATTTGTAGGAGAAACATTAAAAGGATTCTAATACTCCACCCAGAGGATCTGACAGACAAGTCATCCCAGGAGGGCTTTCCCAGAGCAATAGCCATTCAAGTGGCCCACGCTGGGCTTGAGAAAAGGTAAGTATTGTGAGTCTGACATCACCTCAGTACCTGTAACCCTGCCAGGCTGTAGAGAGTGATCTGGATGCAACCGAAAACAGTATCTTTTTAACATTTAAAAAAATTTGTTTTTAGAGAGAGAGAGGGGGCGGGGAGGAGCAGAGGGAGAGGGAGAGAGGGAATCTTAAGCAGCTCCACGTCCAGCATGAAGCCTGATGTGGGGCTTGATCTCACCACCCTGAGATCATGACCTGAGCTGAAATCAAGAGTCAGACACTTAACTGACTAAGCCACGCAAGTGCCCCACAAAACTCTTTGTTTTTTTTTTTAAAAGAATAGCTCCCTCTCTTTAGTTTATAGGTTCACTGGGAGTCATGTACCTGGAGCGAATGCATCGCGGGTAGCATCTGAGAGCACAGGGTTTTGTATTGATGATGGGCTCATCTAATGGCACTATATTCCTGCGTTTCCAACTTCCACTGAAAACACTCCTTGTTGGGGAGTCGATCATGAATGCCCATGAGGCTACTTGAATTCTTGGATTCTGTTTGGCTGGAAAGAGTGTACTGAAGAGGTACAGTGCTTCTATGCAAGCTTTACTTGCACTGGGCTAGGCTTTGCCAGTATTTCTGAGGGTGAGGATACACGGGTACTGTGACCTCTGTGCTTGACTCCATAGTCAATGCCACCATAAATCGATCCACTTCCTTCTATCTCTGGACACTGCATCTGTTGAAGACCCCACCACCTCTCACCTGGACAGCTATGATCCTCTCACCACTGGCCTCCCAGCAGCCATTATCGACCTTTTCCACATCCTTTCTCTGGCCTGCTGACAGATGATCTTTCTAGATTGCAAATTTGACCATCTAACTTCCTTCCATAATACCCTTCCATTGCTTCTCACGGCCTTCAGGATAAAGCCCCAAACTTTTGAGATGGCCCAGAATCCCTCTCTCCTTCCCTGGCTTCCTCAGGACCCTTTGTTCAATGATAGTCTTTTCCCCTCAGACTGCAACATCATGAGGGCAGACTGGAAAGAAGTTGCTCATTGATGTGTCCTCTCTGTTGGCATGGTCCTGCATGGAGCAAGGTGTTCAAATTTGCTGAGTAAACGAACAAATGAAGGAATGAAAGGATGTCTGCAGGGCCAAAACCTAGGAATTATGTAATGACTAAACCAATTGTGGGCCTGGGCTCATCCATTAAATTAGCTGTATGTTAAAAGATAGCTAAAACCTAGAAGGTCAAAGATTTTAGCTTTTTAGGGATGAATGGAAGTGGACTGAGTTGGTATGTCTGATTTGTCATGGAACAATGCATTAAAGAGGATTATAGTAAAATTACAAATGAAATGTCCAGTAGTAGTTATTTTTATTCTGGTCTAAAATAGGATAGGAGTGGGCTGGTGGTTGCATCTCATCTCTGGATGTGGTTTGACAATCTGCAAATACTTTCAGCCTCAGCAGGATGGCTGCCTATGTTCTCATGCATACCTTTGCATGTTTGTGTGGCTTTTGCATTTATCACTGGAAAGTAACTAGCCACTTACCATCTCCAATGGGAACAAGAGGTGGAGGATGTAGGCATAGGGCTTCAGGCAGACATTTGCATGCCCAAACAAAACTTTCTGAATGGAACTCATATAATACACAGATCTCTAACTTCCACACCACAAAGAGTCTCGCTGAACAGTGTTAAAAAAGAGGAGGATCTCCCCCCTCAACCATTTTCCCAGCATCAGTTAGATGCATATCTCACTTTTATCAAAGTAGGTAATTAATACTATTGTATTTGGACAAATGCATCCAGAGAGACAAGAACTTTCATCTACTTCCAACATAATGACCATAAATGATTGTCACTATCTTTTGAATAATGATCGGAACATTAATGATATGTTTTACATGCACATCCCAGAAGTAGATATAGTTTCTTTTTATTTGGCCCTCAATGGATATGCAATTTAAATTACCTATAGACTGCTAACTTCTCATCTTACTCATAGGGGATGAATGGGGAGAAGAGACCACTAAGCTGTAGCTATAAAAAATAAAAATATTTACTTCCTTTTCTTTCTCTGCCCTCTGATGAGTTACTGTTCAGATATGAGCAAACATGTACCAGAGACTACTAGCTGCCTATCCCTACATCCATTCTCCCTTCCTTCTTAATAAAAGAACCTGATATTTAGGTAGGCACATTGTCTCCAAGATGAAGGGCTATATCCTCTTTTTGTAGCTAGGTGTGCTCATAGGATTAATTTCTAGCCAACAAGAAATAAGCAAAGTATTGTGTGGATTTCTAGGAACTCTCCTTAGAAGCCACTTACCATCTTTAATGGGAACAACAGGTGGAAGATGTAGGCATAGAAAAGAAAGTGGCCTTTCTTTTCTGTCCTTTCTCCATCCTGCTGACTGGAACTTATATGTCATGGCTGGAGCTCTAGCAGACACCTTGGACCGTGAGGACAGTGGAGAGGTAACTGGAAAAAGCCTGGGCTCTTGGTGTAGATCAGTCTGGTTGATGTATTTCCAGTCTTTTTTTTACATGAGAGAGAAATAATGTTGTGTAAGCCACTGTGTGTGATGTGATGTGTAGCCGGACCTAAGGCTAACTGGGAAAGAATGGGTGGAATGAATTCTCATTCTTGGCACCCAGTGTCTGCGTGCAGCAATAACATTTCCTTAGAGCACGTTTTTTCCCCTAGGCAATATATGAATTCTATATGCGGCAGACACTCACTCCTCAGATTGGGGTCAAAGCAACAAATGGCAAGATTCGTCTGATTGGGCTCTGTGCAAGGGTTCATGGGGATCTGGCTTTCTGTCTTAGCTTGGAGGCATAGTCTTGCCATCATCAAGAGAACACATGAAGAGAAGGGGTATGCTTGGGGAATTTTAGTATGACTCCAGGTATGGTAAGTGTTTTTATTAAAGATGCTGCTCTTCTGAGATTTAATCAGAACTAGTGGTATGGTAGATCTGACTTGTACAAACTTAGGAGAGCATCTCTTCTCACCTCTATGCTCAGTATGTCATACTGACAGCTTGAAATTGGCCTTGGCGGGAATATTTATAGTATGGAAATCAGCAAATGCTAAAAATCAGTTGTTGGGGTTTCCCCCCCCCCCCCCAGAAATCCTGCTCAGCAGGCCACTGGCTAACACTGGACTAGTGTTCTAAAAAATCTTCCTTTTTCTCACTGAACTATCAGAGAAGAGTCTGGAGCATAATAATTACTTCTACAGTCCAGAGCTTTAAGAGCTACAAAATGCTTTCCCTGACATTATATCATTTGAGCATTATAACAACCCATGAAATAGGCAGGGGAAAGGGCCGAGATTGAGAGGTACATGCAGAATGAGGAGTGAAATTGGGATCGGAAGCCAGTGCTGTTGTCTCTTATTCCAGCTAATTCCACAGGAACCAAGTGCATTTCCCTAGGAACATTGGATAGCGAAGAAGATTAGGAAGATCTAGCTCTGAAGGAAAAGATGAATCAAGGAAGATAGTAATTTTTTCCATTTCAATGTTATTTTTTCTAATATAGACCTACTTGAGGGGTAACCCATAAGGAATCAATGTGACAGGTTGGAAGATAGCATTGTACTTTTCTTTGAGTACCTGTGCTAATTACAGTCCTTTATGAAGCTGTGGCAGCTGTGGTGGGAACCAGCATGCTACTGAGGAAAGAGCATGAATTCTGGAATCACACACCTGGTGCCAGAACTCTCATTTTACTGTTGTGTGACTTTAGGCAAATCACGAACCTTCCACACGCATCAGTTTTCTCATCTGTAAAATGGGTATAGCAATGACCGCTCAGGATTAGGTGAGATTGCTGTGTAAAGCAACCATAATAAGGCCTGGCATATAGTGGATACTCATCAAAAGTCATGACCCCCTTTGCTTTTAGATTTTGAGATGCTAATTATCATAAAGTAACTCACGAGCTGTGATTCATACCTACATTTTCCTCAAAATAGGTCAAAATGTCTCTAACCTAAAACCATTTAGATTATGAATGTTCTGAAGGGACTCCTGGGTTTTCAAAGCCAGAACCAGCATCACAGGTTAGTGGGAGACAGAATTCAGAGGAGAATTTTGTGAGAAAAGGCCAGCAGTTTTTAATTTTGCTCTTTGTCTGTAGTGCATTCCACGCTGGCTTTTGAGACCGAAACCAAATCTGGCAGCAGGAGGAAATCATAGAGTTTTCATGTAATTCAATAATTTATCACAAAAAAATATTCATTTATAAACAATGACTTGTTTTGGAATGATAGCAGCTGTCAGTTTGGAGGCCTTGTTTCTCCCCCCCGGGAGAGGAGTCTGGCTTCCCCTTTGCTAAATCATGCAGGGTCGCTGGGTTTGGAATCTGAGGCTGAATGCACTTTACAATGTGTTTATGTTTTGGTATGTGCATTATTTCATTTTTACTTTGTGGTCATGAAATCCATGTTCCCAGATGCTGAAAGTGCCTCTGAATAGCCCCCCTGCTTGTGGAGAGGAAATAATCAAGCTCGGAGCTGTGACTGCACCTGAAAACACTTGGATCAGAAGAGGTACAAACGTAACTCTCTAGCATGACAGACACACAACGTCCTGGTGTTCCTCTGTGTCATCATTTGGATTTGCTTCAGCAAGAAAGAATCCTGGATCCTTTGCTTTTTGGAAACTCTATTGCCAGAATGATTTGTACGTCTTAAAGTTGTGATTATGTCTCTCTAGTGTCTTGGGAAATTCAGTGTTTTGAGTTCAAGAGATCAGACTGCCTGCCGGGAAGGAAGTGTTTAGCATCCTATGAAACCACTTGCTACCTTGCATCACTTTTTCACAACTTCACAACCGTTTCACTAAGAGCCGAAGGGCCCCAACTTCTCTTAGAGCTCCCCAGGCTCTCTTGAGAGCTTGGAAAGCTGTCGAGTAAACGCAGAAGGGAACTTGCCCAAGAGCTGGAGGTCTTCCACTCCCAGCATTCGCTTTCATTGTCTGCTGTGGCATTTTCCCTCCCAAGTTAGTCTTTCACAGTTCAATCAAGTTCATTCTCAATGGCCACATACTAACTGTAGCCAACTAGAAGACCTATGATAGAGTCAACTGGGGGTGGTGTTTATTGAGACTTTAATTGTGTCCTCCCCCGCCCCTGCCCCCCCACACACCAAAAAATATGTTGAGGTCCTAATCCGTAGTACCTGTGAATGTGACCTTGTTTGGAATTAGAGTCTCTGAAGATATAATTGAGTTAAGATGAGGTGATTAGGGTGGGCCCTATTCCAAGATGCCTGTTGTCCTCCTAAGAAGGAAATCTGGACACAGGCACACAGGGAGAACACCATGTGACGACAGAGGCAGAGCTTGGAGTGATGCAGCTGTGAGAATTACCAAGGATTGATGGTCACCAGGAGAAACTAAGAAGAGATTAGAAAAGCTTATCCCCAGCAGGTGTCAGAAGGAGCATGGCTGGCACCTTGATTTCATACTTTTATTCTCTAGAACTGTGAGACAATAAATTTCTATTGCTGTAAGCCACCCCACCTCAGGTACCGAAATCTGTATTCGTTTGCTAGGGCTATTGTAACAGAAGTACCACAAACTGGGTGGCTTAAGTTTTCCCTGTGTGTCTTAAGAATCAGAAAAGTCCAATGGAATTCTGTGAATCACATTCTCCCATCTCTTTATCACAACTCCCCATCCCTGCTCCTCTTCCCCTAGAATCTTACAATGCTCCTCCCAATGCTTAGCTGTTGACATTGCTTGCATCATATCACCACTCAGGTGATACTTAGGCTCCTGACTGCCTGTTCCCACCAAAGCTTCTTTGTGTCCAATGTCATCATTCATTAGTCCTATGCCAATGAGTAGCAATCATTTAATAGGATAAATAACTTCCCAGTGGGGTGACTTCTCTGTGATAATCCTTCTTCTGAGAGTAATGCTGATTTAACCCAGATATCTTCTTGAGAATTTCCCTAAGAAGCACAAATGAAGTCTCTCAAACACCCTAATGGGCTAGTGGGGAAGATGGTACCAGGAGGATCTTTGCAGTATAGAAGGGGTGCTCTGTTTTCATTCCTATCCTACAAAGGAAAAGATAAGGAAGAAAGAGCCACCTACCCATGTTCTCTCTCTTGGTAGTAATGCTTCAGCCAGGGCTATTTTTGCCCAGATTTTGTCTCGGGAGAAGGAATTTTCCTGTGCAGTCAAGAGACTGTATGTGGTTTCTAACAAACAGGCCTCTTTAATGGTTTATTTTTTGTTAACAATATAGATTTTCTGGACTGACACTTTTTCTTAAAGAAACTTCAGATGGGTTGTAAATTTGTGATGGTATTAAGCCAGCTCCTCTCATCCATTTCTTGCCTCTAAGTTGGAGAGCACTGAGCCACCTTCATTTGGTCTGCCGGTATGCAATGAATGGTCTGTGAGAACCACATGACACAGCAGGACATGTGGTAAGTTTCCATTCCCCTTTCTACTTAAATATAAACTCCCAGCTGGTTTCTTCCCTCCTGAAGTTTTATTCAACTTAATTGCAAATTGTTAGATTGCAGTAAGCAATCTGGGGCACTTAGAATGGGGAGGTAGGATGGGTGGCAGAGAGAGAGAAAGAGGTGGAGACAGAGAGAAGGAGAGAGAGAGAGAGGAGGAGAGAGAGAGAGAGAAGGAGAGGAGCCTCTGGAAATCTGGAAGAATGTGGTGCATTTGAAATCTGATAAGCTGCTGCTGGTGTTACCAGATCTCACGGTTTATAACAGGCATGCAATACTTATGGCTTAAGGCATGTGTGCCCCTTACATAGGTTCAGGATACTCACACTGCAGGACAGACCAGGGACACAGCACTTGGGATTTGAGCCTGGGACTGGTTGAGCCCTGTACCTTGTGACTGTCTCTGATCAGGAATAGAACCTTGTACACTAGCCTGAGCCAAGCATCATGTGTGAGGACACAGTTGGGTTGACTTCACCAAGACCCCCTTTTTTTTTGCATTTATTTATTTATAATTTTTTAAATTAACATATAATGTATTATTTGTTTCAGGGGTATAGGTCTGTGATTCATCAGTCTTACACAATTCACAGCACTCACCATAGTACATTCCCTCCCCAGTGTCCATCACCCAGCCACCTCATTCCTCCTACCACCCCCTCCACTCCAGCAAACCTCAGTTTGTTTCCTGAGACTAAGAGTCTCTTCTGGTTTGTCTCCCTCTCTGGTTTCATATTGTTTCATTTTTCCCTCCCTTCCCCTATGATCCTCTGCCTTGTTTCTCAAATTCCTCATATCAGTGAGATCATATGATATTTGTCTTTCTCTGATTATTTCGCTTAGCATAATACCCTCTAGTTCCATCCACATTGTTGCAAATGGGAAGATTTCATTTTTTGATGGCTGCATAATATTCCAATGTATACATATACCACATCTTGTTTAATCCATTCATCTGTTGATGGACATCTAGGCTCTTTCCATAATTTGGCTATTGTGGACATTGCTGCTATAAACATTGGGGTGCACAATTTACATGCCCCTTCAGATCACTACATTTGTATCTTTGGGGTAAATACCCAGTAGTGCAATTGCTGGGTCATAGGGTAGCTCTATTTTCAACTTTTTGAGGAACCGCCATACTGTTTTCCAGAGTGGCTGCACCAGCTTGCATTCCCACCAAGAGTGTAGGAGGGTTCCCCTTTCTCTGCATCCTCGCCAACATCTGTCGTTTCCTGACTTGTTAATTTTAGCCATTCTGACGGGTGTGAGGTGGTATCTCATTGAGGTTTTGATTTGTATGTCCCTGATGCTGAGTGATGTTGAGCACCAAGACCCATTTTAAGCAGCTGCCCAATATATAGCTGTAGGGTATCCAGGAATCATGACAAATTGGAAGTTATACAGAAGAGATTGAGGAACTCCTAAACTCCTCATACTTTCAGATGAGACCAGGTGCATTCTCATTAATGATAATAGTTATGCCAGTGACTATTTATGAAAGTCTCCTATGCATCTGACATTGTGCTAAGCACTTGACATATATATATCTCATTTAATCCTTACAACAAGCCTATGAGATGTGTTTTACTATTAGCTCCTTTCTATAGATGAAGGAACTATCTTAGGGCATAGCACAGTGTCTGCCATATAGCTGGCCCTCGACAAATACACACTGACTACATGATGAGAGGTAAAAAATGTGCTTAAGTTCATATAGTTAATAACTGATGGAGGCCACATTATATCTTCTCTGTGTGGTATTTTCAATTATACTAATCAATGGACTCTGAACAGAATTTCAGATTGAAATAGCAGAGCTGGAAGTAGGACTTGTTCATGTGAAAGTCAGCAATTCTGAAGAGTAGCATTGAAATACTTTTCTTTTTTTTCTTTTTTTCCCCTCTAGAACAGAGGAAGGAGGGTTGGAGTTGACTGAGGTAGTAGATGAAGGCAGTCAAGCTAGGGCTGTGAACAAGGTAGGAATATTCCAGAGGACAGACTTGAACCTATATAGGACACTTTTTTGTGGCTGAGATAAGGGTGGGGAGGCTCTGAAACCTTACATGGTGTGAACAGAAGGAATGAATTAGCTGAATAAGGGCAACTCTGGACCAGCCAATGCCAAGGGATCAGTGATAACAATCTTGATTCCTTTCTGCTTTTGCTTGGAGGAAACTGCTATGTCTACATGTTTAAATCAATAGTTCTTCAATTCCAGGTCCTGTTTGAGACTCACAGTGGCAGTCAGGGCAGCAGAAGTTTGATTACAAAGAGGTGATATCACACTGGCCTATCTGAAGATGACCACTTCAGAGCTCAGAAATAGTCTGTGTCATCGTAAGCAAACATGGCCCTCCAAAAAGCAGCTGCTGCTTGAGTCTATGGAAAAAATATTGTGAGAAGGAAAATGTGAGCCATGTGCCTGTGCCCCACCCAGTTGCATCCCCATTTAAGGAATGGCCTGCCTTTTGAAATCCTAGGAGTGAGGAGTTTGCACGCAGAGGCCTGAGTACTTTGTGACATGGGAATGTAGAGTTGGCCACTTCTCCAGGAAGGAAGCTTAAGTTCAGACAAGCGTTTAGGCCTGGTTGTTACTTCATTATCTAACTGCTCCAGTGGGAGGGGAATGAACCCCAAAGGACTGCAATACCTTTCAGATGTGGATCCCATAGATCAAACAAAGGTCTCTGAATCCTCCATGATCCAAAAAAGCAACGGAATGGAGCTTCACAATTAATTATTTCTTATTCATTAGTTACATCAATGTATCATCTAAGCAGATAAAGGGAAATGACACAGAACTTAATATGGAAAATACCCAATATCTCTAGTAGACATTGTTGATTTCTTATCCAGCATCCATTCTCTCTTTTCTTCACAATGACATCTCAGTATTGTTCATATGATTTAGGGGAAAGTTATTCCATTTCCAGATTTAGAGGTGAGAACAAATTAATCTTGGCCATCAAAGGAATTGAATCCATTTGTCAGTGAATGCTTTGAGAATGGGCATATGACTTAATTTTGGTTTAGGAGAGGGTTGCTGGAGGCTTCAAAGATAGTTCTTCCCTGTCTGTAAGATAGCAGGCCAGAAGTCAGCTTTTTCTTTCAAGGGATCTGAATAAAGAACGATGTTCTCTACCTCTTGCTGCTGGCTGCCAGAGGAGAAGTCAGATTCAGGACAAAGCTAACAGATGGAAGAGGGAAGAGACTCACAGAGAAATGGAGCCTTGAATGTATCATCAGCAGAACCTCTCTATCTTTGGATTTCCAGCCAACATAGTTCCTTGATGTTTTGGCAAGTTACTGTCACTAGCCAATTTCTGTTACTAGCAGTTGAACACTTTTGGACTGGCAAATCATAAAACTGGTAATAACATGGGAGAAAGAGAAGGAAGTATTGGTTGGTGGTTAATGTGAAGGATAAGTATGAGAGGGAAGACTTGGGGGGTGGGGGAGTGCTGTGAAAGATAAGGCAAAATTCACCTCAAATAGCTGATTGGTACATTTGGGACTCTTAGTCAACTTTTCCCTGTATTTTTCTGAAAGGAGCAATGGTAGGTATCAGAATTTCTATTGCCTAGTAGATCACAGCCAAGGATTTGTCCAAATTTAAAAGTACAACCTCTGTAACAAGGTCAGATGGTAGTAAAGAGGATAGGTGATGAGTGCATACCAGAAGAAGAAACAGATGAAATGGCCCTGCCACTGGCCTGGAAAAACTGTATGATTCCCTTCTTCATCTGTGTGCATAGTGTCGCTGTGGTCAACAATGTGGATTTACACAGCTATCCAGAGACCGGAAATTTTTAAAATGCCATTGCGGAGAGATTTCTTTTATCTCTTTGGAGTACATATTTTTTAAAAAGATTTTATTTACTTATTTCAGAGAGAGAGAGAGGGAGAGAGAGGGAGGGAAAGCGCAAGCCTGAGCAGGGGGAGAGGCAGAAGGAGAAGCAGACTCCCTGATGAGCAGGGAGCCCATTTCGGGACTCAATCTCAGGACCCTGGGATCATGACCTGAACCAAAGGTAGACACTTAACCGACTGAGCCACCCAGGTGCCCTGGAGAAGGTATTTTTTATTATAAGTAGGAGTTTGAAGAGTATTGAATTCTCAGTGATCCATACTGATTGTCATGTTTGATCTTTTGGTCTAGGTTGCAATTATGACATGCATTTGGGAGATACTGGCTGAAGGTTAGGGTAGGCGTGGGGATTAAGGGACCCCCAGCCTGTGGCTATGGGATATTACAAATCTGAATACTCTTTGTACACAGACTGAACATAGAGCTATCACATGGGCCTCATTAGCACTCCAGCTAGGGCCATTTCTAAAGTGCTTCATGTGTTTCTAGGTCTTAGACATGGTCGTGACCATGGTTCACAGAACCAGTAACTCTTTCTACACTAAACAAACAACCAACCAACCAACCCACCACCCATTCATATGAACACATAAACACAGATGTGTACACAAACACAAACACACAGGCAGGGTAGGAGGGAGAGAGAGAGGAAAATTGCATCAATGTCAGTGCTATTTACTAAGTGTGTTTTATTATAAGATCATGCTGTCTAGGAATGCTGCTTTGGCCACCAAAACTCTTGAATATCCCTTTCTGGGTATGAGTTTGCTTAAAGTAGTGTTCAGGACTACAAAAGAATAGAAAAATGGAATCCCTATGTGTTAACAATTGACAAAGAGTCATACAATCCTGTGACCTTGGGTGTAGAAATTCCCAACTGTTTTCTGCCACAACATGCATGATGGATGATGTTGACATGCAGGACACATTTCCAGGAGTGTACCCATTGTGTCTCTGTGGGTGATTCCAGGTGTCCTCAAGTAACATGAACACTTTCTCTGCAACTCAATAAAGCATACTGGCAAATTCAGGGATTTAAAGTGACACGGTTATAGAGATAACCTCAAGGCTGCTTCTAAGTTTTATTTAAAAGTGAATCATTCACAAATGTCAGTACTTAAACTATTATTAGCAACAGATCACTTGCAACATATCTCACAACTGATTGTGTATGATATTACACCCCAGTTGAGAACTGTTACCCTCACACATAATCATGTCTCTTTTATTTCCAGAATGAAGGTTGTTTTCCTTATTTAACCCTTGTGTCTGTTTATTAAGTTAGTAGACAGTCTTCGCTTGATTTCAAGAAGTCTGTCCTTAGGAACTCTAAAGTGTAAATCCAAATAATCCACATCACTCCACAAATGTAACTTTGTGTTAAATTTTCTATTTGATACAGGACTTACTGAAAAACTATGAAGAAATGGGATAATCTGAGTCTATAGAAAAAGAACATTTAATACAGAAAACTGGCTTGATAGATGCAATTAGTGCCACTACCTTGAATAGTGTGAGAAGTAGCAGCATGACGAATAAGATTTCAATCAACTTTTTTTTTTTCTAAAGCAAGTTTTAAGTTTGATAGAGTTTAGATGTTGATGGTCCTCTCTGCTGGGGACAGGTAAGAGAAGGCATTTACCATTTGACATGGCAACTCTTACCTGGCCTGTGGGACAGCCTTAGGCAGCCCAGGTCTCTTTTGTGGCTTCCTGTTTGTGGGAGGCCCTGGGTAGACTGGCGTGATTCCAGTATCCAACATAGCTAAGTGATAGTGATTTCTTCCCTTGTTAGTGCATGCTGAGAGTGGATCTGCCCTGTGGTCATCTGTGTGCCCTCTCCCCATCTGGGAATAAAGCTGCCTGGAAGGGAGAATGCTGGGAGAACTCCCAGAACTTGAGTTTTTCCTCCTGTTACTGAAAGCTCTTGCTTCTCATTTTTTTGCTCCTGGTTGACAGGTGGATAAAACCCAGTGCAGTGGAAGTCATAGGAGGAATTCAGTCCAGTCACATACTCTCCAAGTCAGCCAGTTGGTCTGATTACAGAGAAGTGAAGCCCACCCATAGTCTGAATTAATGCCACAAAACATGTTTAATCACAGCCAGTCAACGCACACACACTCTCACAAACACATGCAAGCTCACTCACACACCATAACAATAACAGCTCAATCAAGCCAGCACTGTGAATGAGAGGAGACATTTTGCCAAGCCCACAGTGGACTGAGGCATCAGGGGGTTTGGAATTTGAAACGTCTTTCTTCTCACTCCCCAACTGCACTCCTTCAACCCCCAGGAGTTGGAGAGTGTCATCTCTTGGCTAAACAAGACTTCTTGATATTCAGGGAAGAAGGGTTCAGCATGGCACACCAGTGCAGAACCTGTGGGATATGACAGCCCTGACAAAAGGAGGGCTGACGAGTTAAGTGTAAATGAATCAGAAACAGATGGATGAGATTTTTGTTAAAACACACATGGGTTTTACAATTAAGGGAGGAGGAGGGCTGGGGGACAGCTTTGGCAAAAATGTCTTGGATTCTGCTGCACCCTATTGAACTGTTTGATGAACCCAGAACACGGCCAGGGTCATCCTTCCATCATTAATGGGTAACATATTGCCCATGACCACACAAAAGCCATGAAGTAGAAATGACCTTAATAAATATGTCCATGCATTAGCAAGATTTTCAGGTTGTGACAAGAATGAAATAGCTCAAATTATGTCATGTGATCGCATGACATGCATCCCTCAAGCCAGCAGTTGACTTGATGCTGGAATGTGGACAGAATGGAGGTGTTCTCTGTACCTCCCTCCCTTCCTGGGGGCTGGGCTCTCTTCAGTTATAATCTTTCACAGGGTATTAAAAAGTGATGCTTTTGAATTCTAATTTGCCCTCCTTTTTGCCACATCTCTTTACTAATTGAAAACTGACAGCAGAAAATGCCCTCAACCACAAATATCTAGAAGAAAACAGAGACATTTGGACAGGCTGAAATACTTTGAGTTTTATGAGCTCTAATAAGGTTAATCAAGGCTCTGGAAAGAATTTTATTTCATGGTGGACTCAACAAAACAATGAGTTTGGACCTTCAGTGATTGGCTGGAGGGGGAGGCCTGGGAGCTG
This sequence comes from Eumetopias jubatus, assembly GCF_037043125.1. Taxonomy (NCBI): domain Eukaryota; kingdom Metazoa; phylum Chordata; class Mammalia; order Carnivora; family Otariidae; genus Eumetopias; species Eumetopias jubatus. The sequence continues at coordinate 147,702,477 of NW_028274810.1, forward strand.
GGGCCCTGATGAGCTGCTGGTAAAGTTGGGCGAGGCCGTGCCGCAACTTCTTTCCACGCTGACGCAATCATGGTGGAACTTGGACCCTGTCTGTTGCTTGGCCTTCAGACTGCTGTCAGTCTCTGACCACAGGAAGTCCTAAATAAGCCCTCCTCTGAAGTTCTTACAGCCGAGTTTAGCCCTCAGTGAATTTGTTTTCTGAGGAGATTCCTCTGAAGTGGAGGCAAGATCCCCTACTTCAATTCTTTATGTCAATGTTATGTAACCCAGCCTGGGGTTGGGTTTGTGCGGATGAGGAGCAAATAGGAAGGAGCCACTCAGCAGGAATAGCAAGGGAGAAAAAGAGAGTTGACAAAATAAGAGGAGGTGGTTCTCCCCAGGTATTAGTGCCAGTGTCAGGTTCCCCACATGCTGGGTAGAAGGGAGACAGAACTCCTTTCCCTGACCCATCAGCCATCTTCTCCAAAGGGGCTCTTAGGAAATGAGGAAGCTTATACCAGCCAGCACATTCTGAGGACTGGCTAACACTCAAGGCCTCCTTCCTAACAAAAAGGCTACTCTGGTGGGTGTGTGGGGGGGGTAGGCATTACCTTCACCTGGGTCACAGGTGTCTCCACAGAGGTTTAGGGGGAGTGGCACTTTATCTTCAAAGCCTCCGACCCTCTCTCCTAAAGTGCTCCCTGCCTTTTCCTCCCTAAGTCTCTTCCATGAGTTTTTTTTTTTTTTTTCCTTTTCCTGACATCCTAGGAATTTCCTTAACTTCTCAGGGAAAAGAGATTACACAGTCTTCAGGGATGGGGACAGTATCCAATGCAGTTTTGTAACATGAGCTCTAGCACAGTGTCTAGCACATAGTGGGCGCATCACAAATGTTGCAGAACTTCTGAAACTGCGGCTCTGCTTGCACTTGAAACTCACGCATTGGCTGTGATGGGGCACGAAAGGGCATGGCCTGCCTGCCATTTTTTTTCAGTGCCTTGACATTTTTCTTCCTTTCCTCCTCTTCCACTGTGTGTTCACATGCCCCTGCTGTGTGTTGGCAGGACCCCCCCCCCCAACAGCCTTCCTCCGCCAAGTCAGTAAGACCCTCCTCACATTCTCACCCCCAGCAGTGTACTTTACTGGAAGCATCAGAGGTTAACTGTGTTGTGTGTGTCCTGTTCCCTCTCTTCTGGAAAAGAAAAAAGTGTCCAATAATTTCTTGTTAATGTGGACTAAGTGCTAATGGATCACTTAGCTATGTCTCCCAGGTAAGATATTTCTGTTAGAGAGAATGCCTTAAGCCAAGAAGTGACCCAGTGGCGGGAACTCTGGGCACCACACTGAAGTCCAGCGCCTCTCCTCCAGTAGGGACGTGGTGCGCGGCATCAGAAGGACATGGCCTTTTGGTCAGACAGAGCTGCATTAGTTCCCTGGCTCTCCCACTTACCAGCTGTGGGAAGATGAAGTAGGCAATTTTCATAAGCTCCCAAAGCCCATTGGATATGAACACTCATCTTTGGGCATCATTGTCATCATCATCCTCATCATCATCATCCTCAGGGTTACTGCAAGGATTAACTGACATGATGTATGTAAATCTAACACAGTGCCAGGCACACAGTAGGCACACACTAAACACAAGTTCTTTTCCTTTTCTTTTGGTTATTCATTTGCTGCTACAATAAACTATAATTAAAAGCCCGGTCTTGCCAGGCACAGTGATTGTCCTACAAAGATGCTCCCCTGTGCTATGTAAGAATTGCTTCCCATTGGCATTAGAGGCCTGGGGCTCTCCACTTCTCAAACAGGCCCCACCTTACCTGAGTAAACTCTTGCCAACCAGATGCTCTTTGGCTGCTGAGGCCGGGGGTGGCCATCCTCCAATGAGTCCTCCTTATAGGTGCAGACATTTCTGTGACTAGTCTTCCACTCTGCTCACAGCTTGCTGGTGTTCCTGAGCAGGCTGTGAGGGCTTGCCTCTCTCCCTGACAGCTGGCTCAGCTCTTTCACAGTTGTGAGTCCAGCTTCCGCAGGGAGAGGTGTACCCCAAACTTCCTCTTCTCAGGAGACGCAGCTCCCCAGTTAGCATCTCCTGCACCCTCAGGCGCTAGCCGGCATTGCCTCAGGAGAAACATTGGTTGGTTTGAGCAGAGGAGGGTGGAGCAGCCGGTGAAGCTAGACTCAGCTCGTCCCCTGGAGTGTGGATCTCCGCTGACCAGCTCACTGCCGTGCTAATAAATATCAAACCCTTCAGCGGGAAAATAAATTATCCTCCCGCTGCTAGGCAAAACAGTCGTGATAAATTGTCGTTTTAGCCAACAGTGTTTAAAGTAAAATCAGTAAAGTGTGAGTAATGATGGCTGAGTCAAAAGTCTTGTATTAAACACAATGGTCTGATGAGGGCGGGGGCAGTGTTCAGAGAAAAGTGAATGCAAGTTTAACTAAAACAACTCTTGTTCAGAGTGGGGAAAAAAGGACTTGGGATTTATTATCCTATTAGTTTTTTCTGTAGGAGCAGCTCTCAGGGTGTCCCGGGCATAAAGTCAAAATCTCCATTTACCAGAGATGTTTAGAAAACATGTTCTTAAAAGTGGGAACTACCAAGTTTTTGACTGGACATCAGAAATATGGTTGAATTCTTTCAGTTTAGAGAGGAATCCTGAGAGGGTTCTATGGTATGGCTCTGTTTCTCAAAGGGGCTCTCTGGAAAGGATTTCTGGGTGAGGGAAATCTAGAGGATTTTTGCTTAAAAGAAAAAAGGCGGGGTGGGTGGTTATGTGACCCTGTTTCCAATATTTATACATTATACTACATAATGTATAGTCAAACCTTACTAATTCCAATGAAAATTAGAGAAAAATTGAAATGAGGGGAAGTTGAGCGTGATGTACTAAATGAACTGGCTTTAAAGTTCTAGAACCATGATAGTATCAAGAGATAACATTTATCATTGAGAACTAAATGTGTTCTAGGCACCCTGTGGATCACTTTACATGAGTTAAATAACTTTCCTAGGGTCATACAGGTGACAAGTTGGTACAGGCAGGATTCAAACATAGGCCTGCTTATTTCCAAATCTGCATTCTTAACCACTATGTATATGGCTTCTATGGTCAATCTATAAATTCTATTTTATTATATTCTGGCACATAGGATTACTCAAAACAATTAAATAGGTGTGCCAAATGAGCATTGTATGGGCTCATGTTTAATGACAGAAATTTCATTACTAATATTAATTAATAACTCACAATAACTGTTGGTTGACAAATGTGCAAATAGCTAAACAAATGAAGGACTATTCACACTTTATACTTCTTCCCATATCAGTTTTGGCAATCAGTGTTTTTTTAATGCTTAAAATGCTTAAGATGCTTAAAAATGGTTTATTTTCAAGGACACAATGCCCTTGTAGTCTTAGTTACATTATAGATATTACTAACTTTAGTTAGTTAAGGATTTGAGGTAATTTAGTGCATATATAGATTATGAAAGAGCACTCATCCCTCTTCCCATCTAAAGTCATTCACCCCCTCTACTACTGAGTGTGTTTCCTTCAACTTTCTCAAAGGGGATTTTGTACGATAGATCATCTCTTGTCTCTTCTCCATTTTTGCCTTTTCTCTCTGTGCTGGTCTCAGAAAACTATTACTTTTCAATCTGTCCAACATCCCTTGATTTTGGGAACTCTTTTTCTCCCATTCCATATGAATTAGGTAGGACTGCCAATCAAAAGGCTGTGTCTTCTCTGCCATAGGAGGGGGCACAAGATACAGACTGTCTAATCAGAATATCTTGTTATCTATTGACATTGATGATTCCTAAGTGATCATAGGTACCAAGCATAATCAGAGTCTTTTTGATAGGGATTTGTATAAATGCTAGGGGAGGGGTGAGAGGGAAAGGGAAAAGAAGGAAAGGGAAGGGAAAGGAAGGGAAGGGAAGGGAAAGGAAGGGGAGGGGAGGGGGAGGGGAGGGGAGAGGAGAGGAGAGGAGAGGAGAGGAGAAGAGAAAACTTTTTTTAGATATGTGAATTCTAAATCCTTGTAAGACTCAAGCTGATTATAGCCAGCTGTAAATATATATGAATAAATCCTAATAATGAAGCCAATGCAGAGGAAATCAGGGATGAAAAATGGAGAGAGGGAGTCCTGAAAACATTTTTGAACAGTCCTCTCCCCCCATGACTTATGTTCATTGAGATCTTAATTTCTGATGATTGTAGTTGACAATTTAATTAGCTGTTATGCCAGAGTACTATCCCTCAATTCTAATGGGATTTTCACAAGCTTCATCCCAATGAGATCAGATTTCCAAACCTAAATTCCTTCCATATCCTTGATGATCTGTGGAAATTACTCCCTGGTACCAGTTTCTATAAGTCCAGGTTCTTGGTTGCAAGAATTTTAGTAGGGATAAATTTATTATTCAGATTTTTGGTTGCTAAATTTAGCAGAAACACATTTATTGAATGACCTCTGGGTAAGTTCATAGAATTGATTGAAAGCTAGAACACCAAATTAAACATTGGTAAGGACCAAGGGAAACTTGGCAACAGAGAACATCCTAATTATCTTTGCATTATTATATCACCCCAGTCAGAATCAAAGTCCTGGAGGGTAGCATCCTACTGTCAGAGTCTAAGTCATTTGCCTACCCCCATTCTTGTTAAGGAGTTTTGTGTTTAGGTTAATAAGGGATATTGTTGTATAGTCTTCTTGTAATATCTTTATTTTTTGCTATTAGGGTAATGCTGGCTTCATGAAATAAATTGGGAAATGTTCTCTGCTCTTCTATTTGCTGAAATAATTCATGTATAATTGGTATTATTTCTTCCAAATGTTTGGTAGAATTTGCCAGCGAAGCTATCTGGGCTTGGACTTTACTTTCTTGGAAGGCTTTTAATTAACAAATCCAATTATTTAAACAAATGAAGGACCATTCACACTTTATACTTCTTCCTATATCAGTTTTGGTAATCATTGTTTTTTAAGAAATTTGTCCATTTCATCTAATTTGTCGAATTAATATTTCTTCATTATCCTTTGAATATCTGTATGATCCCTAGTGATGTCACCCTTTCCTGAACAATCTTTCTAAAGGCTTATCAACTATTAATCTTTTCAAAGAACCAGCTTTTGGTTTCATTAATATATCACTATTATTTTTCTGTTTTTTATTTCATTAATTTCTGTTATTATCTTTATTTTGTTTACTTTAGGTTTAATTCACTTTTTTTTCATATTTTCATAAGGTTGAAGTTTAAGTAATTGATTTGAAACTTTCCTGATATAAGCACTCCAAGGACTGCTTTCATTCATCCCACAAATTTTGATATGCTTTCATTTTTACCTATTTAAGAATAATTTTTTCTTGTGCTTTCTTTTTTAATTCACGCATTATTTAGAAGTATGTGACTAATATCTAAGTATTGGGGATTTTCCAGATACCATTTGTTATCAATTTCTACTTTTATTACTTGGTGGTCAAAGAATATACATTACATAATTTAAAGTTTTTTAAATTTATCAAGTTTTTTTTTTTTTGGAGTTCAGAATATGATCTAGTTTAGTGAATGGTCTCTGAGCACTAAAAGCATGTGTCTGAACCTGTTACTCGATGGAGATTATATAAATAATAATTAGGTTGAGTTGGTTGATAACTTTTTTTTTACATTTTATAAATGCTTACTGATTTTCTTAGTACTTGTTTTATCATTACTGGGAGAGGAATGTTGAAATTTCCAGCTATAATTAGGGATTTGTCTATTTCTACTTCAAGTTCTATTAGTTTTTATTTCCTGTATTTAGAAGTTCTGCTATGAGGTATAGACATTTATGATTATCATGTAGTTTTGATTATTTGATCTCTTTATCATTATAAAATATACAACTTTATCCACTGTAATATTTCTTGTCTTGAAGGCTACTTTGTCTGATATTAATATAGCCACTCTAGTTTAGTGTTTGCCTGATCTCTCTTCTTCTATCTTTTTATCTTTTGTTTATTTGTGGGAAAAAAAAACTACCTCTGTTTGCAGATGACATAACCTTGAATGTGGTCTATAAAAAAATACTTTAGAACTAATAAGTAAATACAGAAAGACAGCAAGATACAAGACACAAAATTCAATTGTATTCTTCTATATAAGCAATGAACAATCTAAAAATGAAATTAAGAATAAGTTCCAGGACACCTGGGTGCCTCAGGTGGTTAAGCATCTGCCTTAGGCTCAGGTCATGATCCCAGGATCCTGGGATTGAGTCCCACATCAGGCTCCTTGCTCAGCAGGGAGCCTATTTCTCCCTCTGCCTGCCATCCCCTCCTCCGAAAAATAAATAAAATCTTAAAAAAAAAAATCTTAACCTGTTAAAAAAAAAGAATAAGCTCCATTCATTACAGCATCAAAAGAATAAGATACATAGGAATTACTTTAACAAAATAAATACATGACTTGTTTGTTGAAAACTACAGAACATTGCTGAGAAAATTTAAGGAAGACTTAAAACATTCTATGTTCATGTATTAGAAGACTCAGTAGTGCCTAGAGGGCAGTTCTTCCCAAATTGATCTATATAGTCAATACAATCCTTATTGAAGTCCCAGCAGACTCCTTTGAAGAATCTAATAAACTGATTCAAAAATTTACATGGGAATGCAAAGGACCCAGAATAGCCAAACATTTTTGGAAAGAAGAACAGAGTTGGAGGACTTATGGTACCCAATTCCAAAACCCACTATAAATCTAAAACAGTGGTGAAGAGAGTGTGGCATTGGCCCAAGGACAGATATATAGATCAACAGAACAGAACAGAGTCCAGAAATAACTTTACAGTCAATTAATTTTTTATGAAGGTTCAAAGACATTTAAATGGGGGGGTAGTATTTTCAACAAATGATCCTGGATATCCACATGCAATAGTAATAGTAATAATAATAATAATAATCCCATGCCCTACCCACACCATACACAAATATTAAGCCTAAATAGATCACATGTCTTTTTACTTTTAACCTAGTTATTGGGTCTTCAGATTTAAAGGAATCATGCTTTTAGTCCCATCTGACAACCTATGTCCTTTATTTTATTTTATTATTATTATTTTTTTTAATGGTAACTTTCTTTCTTTCTTTCTTTCTTTCTTTCTTTCTTTCTTTCTTTCTTTCTTTCTTTCTTTCTTTCTTTCTTTCTTTCTTCCTTCCTTCCTTCCTTCCTTCCTTCCTTCCTTCCTTCCTTCCTTCCTTCTTTCCTTCTTTCTTTCTCTCTTTCTCTCTTTCTCTCTTTCTTTCTTTTTTTTCTTTTCTTTCTTTCTTTCTTTCTTTCTTTCTTTCTTTCTTTCTTTCTTTCTTTCTTTCTTTCCTTTCCTTTCTTTCTTTTCTTTCTTTCTTTCTTTCTTTCTTTCTTTCTTTCTTTCTTTCTTTCTTTCTTTCTTTCTTTCTTTCTTTCTTTCAGTTAGCCACTGTATAGTACATAATTAGTCCTTGATGCAGTGTTCAACAATTCATTAGTTAAGTGTAACAACCAGTGCTCATCACAGCATGTGTCCTCCTTAATACCCATCACCCTGTTACCCCCTTCCCCCACCCTCCTCCCCTCTGAAATCCCCAGATTGTTTCTCTGGGTCCATAGTCAAACAAAGAAAGACAATTATCATATGGTTTCACTCATATGTGGAACCTATGCCCTTTAAATGGGCTAATTTGACCATTTATGTTTAATTGATATACTTAGACTTAGATTTACCATCCTGCTCTTTCTTTTCTGTTCATTCCTTTTGTTCTTTGCCTTTACTTCCTGGAAGAGGCTGTAGAATTTCAGTAGAATTTATTCCTTAAGTATTTGGTATGATTTACCAGTGAATCCATCTAGGTTTGGTGCTTTCTGTTTTGAAAGATTATTAATTAATTATTGATTCAATTTCTTTAAAAGATTTAGGACTGTTCATATTATCTGTATGTCCTTGTGTGAGTTTTGGTAAATCATGTCTTTCAAGGAATTGGTCCATTTCATGCAGGTTATCAAATTTCTGGGCACAGAGTTGTTTGTAATATTCCTTTATTATTTCCTTAATTACCATGGGATCAGCAGTGATGATCCCTTTTTCATTTATGATATTAGTAACTTGTGTTTTTACTCATTTTTCCTTAGTTAATCTTGCTGGAGTTTGTTGATTTTATCAAACTTTTCAAAGAACCAGATTTTGGCTTCATTGATCTTCTTTTTTGATTTCTTATTTTTAATTTCATTGATTTTTGTTTTAATTTTTATTTATTTTCTTTTTTTTAAAGATTTATTTTAGAGAGAAAGAGAGCACACGTGTGTGTGTGTGTGTGTGTGTGTGTGTGTGTGAGAGAGAGAGAGAGAGAGAGAGAGAGAGAGAGAGGGAGGAGGGGCAGAAGGAGAGGGAGAGAGAGAGAGAATCCCAAGCAGCCTCCCGGCTGAGTGCAGAGCCCAATGTGGAGCTCAATCTCAGGACCCTGAGACCATGACCTGAGCTGAAACCAAGAGTCAGATGCTTAACTGACTGAGCCACCCAGGCACCCCCACTATTTCTTTTCTTTTGCTTTGGATTTAATTTTGCATTTTCTAGTTTCCTAAAGTGAAAACTTTGATTATTGATTTTAGGTCTTCTTTTCTAGTGTATGCACTTGACGGTACAAATTTCCTTCTAAGCACCACTTTCATTACATCCCACAATTTTGATGAGTTATATTTTCACTTTTATTTAGCTCAAAGTAGTTTTTAATTTTTCTTCAAAGAAGAATCTTTGACCCATATGTTATTTGGAAGTGTGTTGTTTGATCTCCGAGTATTGGGGCATTTTCTAGATATCTTTCTGTTATTTCTAGTTTAATTCCACTGTGGCTGAGAGCATTAATTTGTATGATTTCTATTCTTTTTAGTTTGTTAAGGTGTGTTTTATGACTCTGAGTGTGGTGAATGTTCCATGACCTTAAGAAGAATGTGTATTCTGCTCTTGTTGGATGAACTATTCTACAGACATGAATTAGATCCAGTTGATTGATGGCACTGTTCAGCTCAACCATGTTCTTACTGATTTTCTGCCTGCTGGATTTGTCAATTACTAATAGACAGGAGTTGAAGATTCCAAGGAGATACATAATACTTGGATCTCTTTAATTTTCAAACTCTTTTTCCATGTTCTGCAATTTTACTGTGATAGGTTAATGTTTGGCCTATAAAATTTATCTTGTTCAGAACTTGATAGAATATTTTAATGTGGGGATTTTTCTTCAGTTTGGGGAACTGTAACTATTTCTTTATTGCCTTATTTTTCTAGTGACATTAGATTCTTAATCTATTTTTCATATTTCAACCCTCTCTGCCAAAACAAAACAAAACAAAAAACCACAAAACCCATGTCTATGTTTTCTTTTTCAATTATAGGCAAATCATTAAGGCACAAATTCACTCACTTGCTCCTCATCAGCAAATATATTGTATTTTTATTTTCAGATCTTTTTTCTAACATCTTCAGTTGGCATTTTTGTTTCAAAATAATTATTTCCTGTTTCATATATGTAATATCCACCTTTATGACTGTGATGTTCCTAATTATGCTGAAATTATACATTTTACTCTGCAATTAATTATCCCTCTCCATGCTTCAATTTCCTCATCTTTAATAGTAAGGAATTACAAATAGCACCATTTTCATATATTTCTGTAAGGATTAAATGAGATAATGCATGAAAAACCCTCACAACAGCTAGAGTTTCTCTGCCTGACAAAACATTTCCTCTCCCTACAGAGATCTACTGAGAGAGAGGGCTGAGTAAGTAGTTGCAGGGGCTGTGCTCCAAGGTTTTCAGTGAGAGTTGAGGACTGATGATGTTTGCCGCTGGGCAGGGTACCTGGGTTGCACCTTTTCTGGTCTTGGATGCACTTTGTTTTTTCCATGCAAATTTAGCCCTGTGTGGTATTGCTCAATCCTTCTGCTCTAAACATGGCTGTTATCAGGGACATTCTTTTTGCTATTAACTGTTCCTGGGGGTTGCAGGGAATTAATGCAGAGGTCTACTAGCCTTCTATTGTCATGTCAATACCCCCAACCAATCCTATAGTCAGTTGCCCTGTGCTTCTTCCTGATCTTGGCTTTCCCCCAAGTGTGAACTGTATTGCCTTTCCCACCTTTGACATAATCTTCCCCTGAGGATTCCTACACATATTGTGAGTGATCTTTTCTCTGTGTAATAAATCCCATCTGTCTCTCAGGGAGGACTTACTGATAATTTTCCCTTTTACTTTTGAGTAAAATTACGTATTCAGAATATCAGTTATTTATGGTAGTGTGCAATAGACCACCTCAATACTTAGTAGCTTAAAACATAAACACTCTACTTAGTTCATGGGTCAGCAATTTGGGCTGGCCTAGATGGGTGGTTGCACTGATTGTGGCTGACTGAGCTTGCTCAGGCATTTGCTGGCAGCAGCCTAGTCAGCTGGGGGCTGACCGGCTGGTCCAAGATGTTTCAGCTGTGATGGCTTGTCTTTGCTTTACATGGTGTCCTGTCATCCAGCAGGCTAGGCTGGACTTGCTCACATGGCAGCAGCAGCAGGGGTTCCAAGAGCAAGAGTGGAAGTATGCATGTATGGCATCTTGAGGACCAGACTCAGAACTTGGCTTCCACTATGTTCTATTGGCCAAAGCAAGTTCCAAAGCAAGCCCAGGCTCGAGGAGTGGAGAAAGAAGCTCCAGTTGTTGATGGGAGGAACTGCAAAGAGCTGTGGCCACTTGTACAATCTACCACATTTTGTTATATAAAAATTTATCTTGTCTATAACTTTTAATTTTCTTAATCCTGTTTGTGGTGGTGGGGGGGGAGCTTTTTAAACATTTCTCCATGTATTCAGTTCCTCATTTTCTATTTAACTCTTTAATTCCATCTGCCATTTATTTTGGTATATGCTGTAAGACATCACTCTAATACATTTCCCTATAAAATGTCTACATATCTGAATTTCAAATCATTTATTAAAAATTATTTTATAATAATGTTAGAGAGCTTACTTTATCACATATTGAGTTTTTATACATAATTGAGTCTCTTTCTGGACTCTTGTTTTATGGAACGCTTTTTATTTTGCTTAAGTACCCCTCTATCTTTAATTCCCATCTATGATAGGTTTTAATGACTAATAGAGGTAAATACTCTTGTTGCTTTTTTTTCAGAATTTTTGTCATTCTCATATGTGTATTTTTTCTTGTAAGCTATCAGCATTTTTTCAAATTCCATATTAATACTGCATCCAATTTCAAAATAATATGGGCAGAAAAGTCAATTTTTGTAATTTTTAAAAATACTGTATACTTGGTGACAAATTTCTCTCTATATTTAAAATTTAAAAATACTCAAATTAATATTTATGCTTTTAAAATAACTCCAAATTTCTCTCAAGTAACTCTATTTTATTGTTAGGAAATTGTAAAAGCCCTATTGTAAATGGGATCTGGATCTATCTTTTTCTAAAATTGATGTGCTATTTAAATAGTTATTGACAGTATGAAGGAGCAATATTGACTTTAGAATTTATCTTGAACTTTACTCCTTTACCTAAGTTCTTTTATAACTTTGAGTCAGTTTTCTTATGATTTTTTTGACTCCATAACTACATGAGCCAATTCTTATAATAAATATTTCCTTTTATATATATCCATATATATCTTATTTGTTCTGTTTCTCTGGAGAACCCTGACTAATACACGTATATAAGCATGTCATCTTCAATTATTAATTTGTCTCTCTCTTTCTAATACATATTCATTTTATTTGTCATAACATTTTGCATTAGTAAAAATTAATACAATAATAAAATTAAAATGGTAGTGGTGGACTTCTTTGCTTTGTTCTTGAATTTGAGTACACTATTGAGAATAAAGTTGGCCAATTTTACCATTTACTGAACAAGTGAATTTTATTTGAAAGGTTTTTGACGTGGCCATTTTATTGGATTTTTAAATAATGCATTATAATTCCATTTCTGTGATAATAAGCATTTGGTTGTGATGTTCTTTTCTTTTAAATGTTTGATGAATTATATTTGACAGTTAAAATACTAATTAAAATTTATATTCTTATATATTTCTAAAAACTAAAATCTCTAAGTACAATGTGTTTTTTGTTAATTCTCTTCTTTTTAACACATTTTTCCCATCTGTATGTATTTTTTGGTGGTAGGTTATTAAATGCGTACAAGCCTCTTTTTAATATTACATCTTTATTATTAATTTATATCTGCCATCATAACATAATGTTCTCCTTTTGTATTCCAAGAGTTTATTAATAATGTTTGCTCATATTATATTTTAAGCTTTTCAGTATCTTCATGCTTTTTGTACAACTCTAAGTTCATCATGGATTTAAATAATCAAATAGCATGTCCTTTGGTGAGTGAATTAAATAATTTTATAGTCTTTATTTTATTTGTTCTGTCTTATGTTTTCATAGTTTATATTTTATAAAGTAAGACTTTCATGTTTTTTTCCTTTATATTATAAATTCTAATGAATGGACTGTAATATTTTTTTCATATTAGAAAAATTTAAAAGTTGAAGTCCTATACTTACCATTATGCATGATTAATTTAAAACAGGCTATAAACATTCTTAATTGCAGTAGTCATTAATTTATTACTGTAAAATCAGTCACAGTTACTTTGGCAAATGTTTAGTGTTCTAATCATTAATTTAGATCTGTACATTTAAACACAATTACTTTGGTCTCTCTTCTGTGGAGGATAAGACATTTTTGTGCTTCATGACTCCCCCTTTCTTCTATTTGTCATTTGCTTAACCTGAGGTTCTTATGCCTTCATTATTTTTGATTTATTTTGTTCTACTTTTGTTTAAACAATTAGTCTAATTAGTTAGATGTCTCAGCAATATCACTCTCCTTTCGTTTCTTTTTCCCTCATGTATTTACTCTTGTCCTATCAGTATTGATTCACTATCTTTTTGTATTAACATTTGCTTATATTTTTTTTAAATGAAAAGAAGGGAGGGTTGGCTTTAGTGGATATCATACATTATTTTCTGCATCAATTTTTTCATTCAAGAATTCCTTCTTATACCTCTACCCCAGGGTTTAGTGTGCTGGTTAACACCCCATGCGATCTCTGTGGAAAGGGCATTCAGTAGGTTTTCTATAAGATTAACCTCAAGGGAACCCAGCCCCTGCTTCAATCAGTAGGCTCTGGGTCTGTCAACTGACTGAAATCTGAAAACTGGGTTTTTCACTGTGGTGGCTATCATTAGCTTTCAACTCATCAACCTTTGACTTTTTCAGATTATACAAATTGAGCCGAACTTTGTAGTTCATTTATTTTGTCCCCAGGAACACCATGATCTATTCTCTATTACCAGATCCCTGTGGGTTAAGTCATTATGATAATTAAATTCACCTTGCCTCTGACGTGTGGGTCCTCCTTGCCTGATCTCAGCTATTCTAGAATCCCGTCATTCTCGATGATACTCAGTATCATTAATCTCCTACTATTATACTGGTTTGCAGAGAACAGCCAGCCCCTAGTTTCTCAATTATGCCAATGCTCCTCTTACCAACAAATTCCTTAATGCTTTACTTAGTGAATTGTATGTTCTCTGGGCCTTGCCAGGAACACAGTCAGGTAGAGAGTTCTCAGGTAACTCAGGTAATATAAGCATAGTTGATGCTTTTTTTTTTTACAGCTTTATTGAGATTTAATTCACCAACAAAGTATACAGTTAAATGGCTTTTAGTATATTAACATAGTATTCTAACATCCATTTATCACCACAGTTTTAGAACATTTTCTTGTCCCCACTAACACCCTGCATCCTTTAGCCATTACCATCCAAAGCTCTCAAAGCCTCTATCCCTAGGCAACCACCATTTTGCTATTTCTATAGATTTGCATATTCTGGACATTTTGCATAAATGGAACCAGTAATATGTGGTTCTTTGTAACTGACTTCTTTCACTTAGCATAATATTTCCAAGGTTCATTCATGTTATAGCATGTATCACTACTTCATTTCTTTGTTATTGTTGAATAATATTCCATTGTATGGCATATCACATCTTATTTATTCATTGATGGACATTTCTACATTTTGGCTATTATTAATAATGCTATATGAACATTTATATACAAGTTTTTGTGTTTGCTTATGTTTATATTTTGCTTGGGTATACCTAGGAGTAGAATTGCTAGATCATATGGTAACTCTATGTTTAACTGTTAGAGAAATTGTCAGACTGTTTTTCAAAGTGGCAGAACCATTTTGCATTCCCACCAGTGGTGTATAAGGGCTCCAATGTCACCATATCCTCAGCAACACTTGTTATTATCTTTTTATTATAGTCATTCTAGTGAGTGTCAAGTAGTATCTCATTTTGGCTTTGGTTTTCCCTTCCCTGATGGATAATGATTTTGGGCATTTTTTTAGGGTTGACCATTTCTGTATGTATCTTCTTTGGATAACTGTATATTCAAATCCAATTTTAAAATTAGGTTTAATACTTAAATTAGGTTATTTTTCTTTCTGTTATCAAATTATAATAGGTCTTTGAATATTCTAGATACAAGTCCCTTATCAGATATATAATTTGTAAAAATTTCCCCCATTCTTTGAATTATCTTCTCTTTCTTGATGTTGTCCTTTGAAGCACAATTAAAAAAATTTTGTCCAGTTTATCTATTTTTCTTTTGATACCTGTACTTTTGATGTCACATCTAAGAAATCATTGGCTAATCCAAGGTCACAAAGATTCACACTTACATTTTCTTCTAAGAATTTTATAGTTTCAGCTCTTAGATTTGGTTTTTGACCCATTTTGAGTTAGTTCTTATATTTGACATGAGGTAAGGGTTCAACTTCATTTTTTTTGCATGTGGATATCTAGTAGACCCAACATCATTTGTTGAAAAGATTATTCTTTTCCCCATTTCAACAAGGCACCCTTGTTGAAAATAAATTGACTGTAAAGAGTCAATGCATTTTTACACCCACCTCTCTCAGACACTTGAATTCCTTCTAGGTACCAATGTTAAAGAAAAAAATTATTCAGACACTTTTTAAAATGGGTAGGAAGACTTTGTTTAGGACTACTGCAATAGGAGCATTGCAGTAGGGAAGAGAAATCAGGCTCAACTCCAAATACAGCAAAGACAGCTGAGAATTTGTAGCCAACAAGCAGAATGAAGGGATCAATGGATGGAAAACTACTACGAGGAGACATCGAGGGTAGGGGGATTCTTTCTAAAATGACTTAACAGGATTCTTGCAAAGGCCAGGCTATGATGATCAGATATCAAGGGTGGAGGATGAGGAATTTGATCAGATTTCATGAGTGGTCAGATATCAAGGGTTGGGGGGATTCTTGTGAAATTGAGTTAGCAAGATTTTTTGCTAAAACTGGAGTTTACAAGGACAGAAACAGAAACCTGAAGTTGAGGACTAATTGATAAAAGGGCTTAGAGGAGCCTGACTAAAGTTTGGTTAAGAGAGAGTTTTTGTCTCCACACCAAAGAAATCTTACCATGTTACAACTGTCATAACAAAATTTCAAGTAACCACCATCCCTGTATAGTATTAGGGCCAGCTCTAGGTATCCTTGCCAAACATTGAATCCTGAGTTAAAAGTGAATGCCCTCTATCAGTGAATTCTCAACTATTAGGTTTTATAGTCTACTCCCAAATCCTAACACTCCCCAAATCTACCCAAAACATATTCTCCCCTTTCTTGCCATACATATTAGGCAGGTTCTGCATTTCTTTTGGTGTATAAGATATTTCATCCTTCAGGGATTATACAATCCCTCTTAGATTATTCTGAGGCCCTTACTTTTATTAACAGTTGGAAGGCAATGAAGAGTGGTGGGTGCAAGTATCACCCAGGGAGGCACCTGCTTCACCTGAGCTCATTGTATGATATTCAGGCAAGGGGGAACTTTCTTCTCTGATAAGAAGAGAGCCACTTTTGCTGGCCTGGAGGGCAGAGGATTTGAGGGTTTGAAGATTCTGTCTTTTTAAAAAATTTTATTTTATTTCATTTCAAGTTATTTAGCATATAGTGTATTATTAGTTTCTGGGGTAGAATTTGTGATTCATCAGTTGCATATAACACCCAATGCTCACTATATCAAGTGTCCTCCTTAATGCCCATCTCCCTGATGATTCTCAGTCTTATCCATCCAAATATCCTTATTCCATATTTTAGGAGACCACATTTCCTTTCAGGACCCTGACTTTGACATGAGAGACCTGTTAAGGCTACATATCCAGTCTCCATTGCAGTTCTGCCATTCTTACAATCAGATCCTGGGCATAATTTTCAGCACAGTCTACCTTGAAATTGAAAGAGATGAGAGTCTCTTTAAAGCAGCCATAGAGGCCTTCTGGCTTTCAGTGGATGCTGTAAACTTATTAATTTATATTTTCAAAGTTTCCAGTATAATCACAAGAAGTCAGCCCTGCACAAACCCATTATTATCATAGCTCACATATTATTCAAGTGCCACTGCACTGAATAACTCAGTGTCTTACCTTCTATTTGCATCTCATTCCAACTAAACCCAGGTGAAATCCCTAGTACTTGTGATGCCATTGCAAGCCAAGTGTTGTCACCCCAGTTACCACCAGCAGTGATATCTCTTGTGCTTTCAGACCACTGAGTAATCCACCTCCAGAATCTAGTCTTGAGAGTCTGCTTTCTAGGGTCACTCACAGTGCCCACTGTTTTATACTAGGTTCATCGGGATGCAGAACCCAAAATAAAAGCCTATGTGCTGCTACTTTATTAGGGAGTGAAATTCCTGGGGGAAATGGGAGTAGTCAGGAAGGGAGCAAGTGCAAATATTAGGGTATATCACCACCTGGGTACCACTTGATGTCAGGTGCAACTGACTGTTCAATCTCATGAGACCATCTTCTGAGGGTTGTATAAACTCAGAATAGTCCATCTGGGAATAGGAATATGGTCAAATTCTTGCCTCATGTGCACTAACTTCCCTGCACTCTGGTTTGGGCATGTGTGGGGCATATATAAATACCAAATGGGCCCTATGGCATCTCATGCCTCAGCCACAGGGACACCTGAGCCTTGAGGTAAGAGGCAGGTAACATGGAAATGAGTAAAGGGGCTTTGGGTTTGTGCTTTTGTGTAATTTGCTGCTATGGTGGCAACTGAGTGGTGTCCAAGTAGAGATTATCACTGATAAGGAGACTGGGCTGAAACAAATGGTCAAGGGTCCAGGTATAGGTGAAACTGAGTGGAAATGAGGTCATGAATATCATGTGGAGATACAACACCCATCTAGTCAATATGCAATCAATGTGTCTGTGTCAAAGAATATAATTTAAGTTGCCATTATGAAATGAACCATAGTAAGATCTATGACTGGTATGCAGATGAAAAATATATGGAGTGAAGAAACTTCTTGAACCGAAAAAGGCCAACATTTCAACAGCATTTGTTCTTGAACACGAATGAACCAAGAGATACTGCTTTAAAATGCAGGCTTATATTATTACAATAAAATATGCCCAGCTTCCTTCACACGTTTATATTACTCCTCTGGCCCCATTAAGCATTTGTGTTTCAGACTACCGTAAAAAGGAATAATAATGGAATATACCATTTACTGAAAGCTTACCATGTTCTGGGTGCTTTATGTAACTTACTTATTTAATCCTCTGAACAACCTTAAAAACTACATATTGCTTCTGTTTTAAAGACAAAGAAAGGGAGGCATAGACAAATGACTTTAACTTGTCCCCACACAGCTAATGATGGCAGAGCAGGGATGAAATCCAGAAACATCTGGCCATGAAGCATAGCTGCTGAGCTGCTACTGTGTGAGCTAAGGGGTAGATAGTACACTGTATTAGTTGGAGTTCTCCAAAGAAACAGAACCAACTTATATAATATTATATGTGTGTTTATATTATATTATATTATATTATTAATTACAATAATATGTTATAATTGATAATATTAATTATCATAATATATATTGTTATATATTAGATATTATTATATATACTATATTATATAATGTTATTATATAATATATAACTAATAATATATTAAAATATAATAACATAATATAAATATATTCTATGACATGAAAGCTGATAAGTCCCAAGATTTGTAGGGTAACTCGGCAAGCTAGAGACCTAGCAGAGCTAATGGTGTAGTTCTAGTCCAAAGATTCACAGGCTTGAGGTGCAGAAGAGCCAATGTTTCAGTTTGAGTCTGAAGGCAGGAAAAAAAGCCAATGCACCAGTCAAAGGCCATTGGGCAGGAAAATTCTTTCTTACTCAGGGGACTCAGCTTTCTGTTTTATTTAAGCCTTCAACTGATTGGATGAGGCCCACTGGAAGGGCAATCTGCTTTACTCAGTCTACTGATTCAAATATTAATCTCAGTCAAAAACACCCTCCCAGGCACACCCAGAAAAATGGTTGGCTAAATATCTGGCACCTTGTGGCCCAGTCAAGTACACACATAAAATTAACCATCAGACACACCTTGCTTTACCCAGGCCCTGTGTCTGCCTGTGATTCCTATTTTATAGTTGAGGCATGGAGTGGGAGGTGGTAGAGACTAAATGATTTTCCTTTAGTCACTCTGTTAGTTACCAGAAGAGCTGAGCTTCACACTCAGCACTCCTGGGAGCCAATGCTGGAGTCATTTCCCCTGCATAGTTCTTTCAACAGGAAAATTTCTGTTCTATGATGAGGGGTTGTCAAGGAGAAGAAGAGGGGGATGTGTGTTCAGCCTTGTTTCAGGAAGATTAATTAGCAGGGAGTATAGAATGGATTTGAGTTTTGTCAAGGGTAGTAGACAGCTGGTAGACTAATGTTCATTCTAGAGGTTCATTTAACATCTCTAGGTCATTCATTAACCATAGGGGCATGTCATTGTTGAGAATTTGAAGCATAATTCTAGGGTAAAATATTGTATTAAGCCTCTTCTCAACTTACTAACAAAATGGATTTTAAATAATTTTTCTTTTGTAGTAAATACATCCTGTATTTCTATAGTGAGTTTGTTTAATTTAGCTTGGTTTTATTTAGTTATAGAATTGCTTTCATTTTTCTCTTCCTTTTCTCTTACTTAACCTTAAACAAACATATGTGTGTGTGTGTGTGTGTGTATATATACATTTACTTTTAACAGATTGCAAAATTAATTAAAATTCATACTCAAATATATATTGGTACTTAATGTTGAAAGGCAGTAGAACACAGTGGTTAAGAGCTGGACTCTGGAGACAGATCGCCTTGATTCAACTCCTAGCTCTGCCACCTACCAGCTGTGTGGACTTTGAGCAAATTACTTAACCTCTCTGTGGCTCAGGGCTTTTTTCTTTTTTTATCTGTGAGTGGGTTGTATTAATAGCACTTAGAACAGTGCCTGGCACATATTAAAGCATCTAAGGGTTAATAATTTTTAGAATGAAGTTGGCTTCTAGAATCTAAAAAGGAAAGGGGACAGAGATTTTCCTACAGCCTCCAGAAGGAATGCAGCCTTGACTACACCTTGATGTTAGCCCATTGAAAACCATTCTGGATGGCCTTCAGAACTGTCAGGAGTGGGTCATCTGCAGGCTTCTGCTTTTCTTGGACATGGCAGGTGTCTGTCAGGTTCCTGCTCTGATTTCTCATCACTTGTGGTCATCACTGTAGGCGTGCTGCCCAGCCTCCATAGGAAGCCACCACTCTGAGTCAAAATGAAAATCTACACCAAAATTAAGAACTTTGAAGTTACCAAGCTTGATTGGACCAACTGACTGCAAATATGAGGAGCCAATATGCAGGCATTAGGGCAATAGAGGCATGAGAGTCTTTGTCCCCTGTCCCGGAAATTTAATATGAATTTTCTTGTCCTAATTCTGAATATATAATTTCCATTATGCAATAAATTTGTGTTTTGCCTGCTCAAAAAAATAATTTTTATCATTACTCTATGATAGGCATTATTTTAGATATCAGTGATAGAGTAGCAACTAAAATAAATGAAGTCTTTCTGTTCTTTGCTTTTGTGAAACTCATTCTATTGGAGAAGGCAGCACCCATTCTTATTGTTTATCAAAAAAAAATTCAAGCTTAAAATATTATTTTTGCAACCTATTAGACACAGATGGCATATAAACACAAAACATGTCTAACCTCAGTAGTAATGAAGAAATGTAAAACAGTTTAACATTTTTGCTTATTAATTTTGCAAAGAGGAAAAAATATCATTGGTGAGGTTATGGGAAAAGAGCCCACAGCACACTGTTGAGTACAACAACTATTCTAGAGGGTATCCTCAATTGCCTCTATTTCCTTCATACCCCACACCCAGTCCATCTGCAAGTCTTGTCCTCTACTTTGAGGTGCTTTTAGAAACCATCTTCTCCCCCAGGGCAAGGCACTATCCCAATGCCAGCCACCCTTGCCTCTTGCCTCTTGTCTGTACTAATGTAACACACACCTAACTCAACCCCCGTTTCCCATTGTTCTTTCAACACCCATCAGCCAGCCATATTCTTAGCAGGTCACATGATCATGTCACTCTACCCCATCACAGTTAGAGCGCTCATGATCTGACCCCTGCCTGTGGCCCCCACATTCCTCCTCTTGGCTACTCCACGCCAGCCACCTCAGCCTTATAAGCCCACAAAACTGTCAGGCTCAGCCCACCTTCCAGATCTTCCTATGTGTTCTTTCCACCTGGCACACTTTCCCCAGGGGTGGTCCCTGCCCAAATGCCATGTCCTTGGAGAGGCCTCCTGGCCATCCTCTCAAACATACCAGGCCTTATCACTGTACCCTTGCCTGTTTTATTTTTCTTCAAAGCACTCAGCATTCTCTGAACTCACATCATGAATTTAATTTTTCACTTGGGAATTATATCCAGAGTTGCCTGTTTTAGAAATTTTAGTATTGAAGTTCCCTGTCAGCTAGCTAGGATTTTGGTGGGTGTGCTGGATTAAAATGTTTTTGTCCCCCCAAAATTCATATGTTGAGAGCAGAACCCCAAGTGATAGTGTTGGGAGGTGAGGTCTCCGGGAGGTGATTAGGTCATGAGGGTGAGCGTCTATGAACCAGGAAGTGGACCTGACTATGCTGAATCTGCTGGCACCTTAATCTTGGACTTTCCAGCTTTCAGAAGCATGAGAAATGAATGTTTGTTGTTTAAGCCACGCCCATCTATGGTGTTTTTGTTTTAGTAGCCTGAACAGACTAAGTGGGTTTTGGGCAAATTAATGGGTTGCCTCACATAATCCACTATCTTACAGCATGAGACTCCTTTCTGAACAAGGAAAGAGCTGGGCAGGAAGTAGGCATTTGACTAAATCAATTAAAAAATGCATGGAGTTATCATCCTGTGTAAGGACAGAAGAGGGAAAGAATGAAGGATTCAGTGCAGGGAAGAAGAGCAAGGAGCCTCTTGATCTCCAGAAATAAGAAAACAGAGATGAATATTTACCTGAATATTAAATTCATTGTGAATTAGCCCAAGTAGACTGATGTTGAACCAACTTAAAATAAAATTACATTTCTTTCTTTCCTTCCCCAAATCCACTTTTATGTTAATCTGCAAGTGTTTTGGCCAGGATCCCAGGGGATTCCTGTGAAGAATAAATTTTCCCCTAGTTTAAATGTGCTCTGTTGATGCCACAGAGTGATACCACCTTGGAAGTAGCCTTAGACTCTGGATGAATTTGTAAAATTTGTAAAACTTGCAGCTAGTACGAAAGACTGCTGATGCCATTTCTTAGAAGATCATCTCCTCAAGGTCGCCTAAAGTAGTTTCATTTTAACAGAAATCTGTAAACATCTACACTTTAAAAATAAACTTACACAATATTATAGCATAATTTCTTGTGCATTTTCTGTGCATGGACTATAGCATGAATCCTTTTCTCAAAGAAGAGATTATGTCATTTTGTAATAGTACTCGCCCTTGAAATCAAAATCCTTAGGTGTCTTTCATTTTCCTGTGAATGTAATGATGCAAAAAAATCCGAAGTTCCAAATTTGAATGCAGTTTATGGAGCTGCAATACTTTGGGAAGGGGGCTCCCATGTTTTTTGGACAATAACTGTCATCAAGAATCCCACTGCTGTGAGGTATAGAAATAAACAACATTCAAAAAAAAAAAAAGCAATATACACATCTCCTTGCTGTTCTGCTTCTAATAGAAACAAGGAAAGAACTAGAACTCTCTCTTACAATTTGTTTTGCATGAAAATGCCCAGCAACGGGGAGGAGGGTTGCAAAATCGATGAACAGCAGGTCACAAGTGAATTGAAAAGAGAGCCTCAAAGGACATATTTCTTACGGCTGATAAGTAACCACCATGTGAAAAAGTATGATCAACTTGAGGAAAGAGAAATCTGCAATGAATTTCGTTTTCTTTCTTTAGAGATGTTCTGAGTTGTTGGAAGAAGTCTAGGAGAGAAAGAAAGCATAGATCTTCCAAGAAGGTCTGGCTCCTGGGATGACATAGGTGAAATCCTCTTCTTATAGCGCCCTTGGTATACTTGGCTTCTCTCTTGCCCAGGAGCGTCAGGAAGATTGAAGATTTTCTGAGGTGGAAGGCTTCCCTGGTGGTAGCCTCTATCTGAGGGCGGACCTCGCTAGGGCTCTGTTTATTGACTCAGAGTGGTCAGGCTTTGGCATTCCCTATTACACAAATGTTCCTTTCAGTGTTCAGCTCACATGGCACATTGAGTCCTAGAACACACACATATACACACAGAATCCCTCGTTTTGCACTGCTGGGGAAGCCCTTCAGAGAACTTGGGCCTTTCTCTCCAGTTCCACCAGCAGATGTCTCTCCTGTGTCTAAAGGACAGAATCCTCTCATACGCTTGTGTCTGGAGCCAACTTGGGTCTTGATCTAATTTGACCCTCTCACCAGTTCTTGGTCAGGGAGTCAGTACTTTGCCTTGTGCATGCTGTTCTGCTTTTAAAGACGTTTTCCTAAGTAAGGCCGTGGAAAAATAAGATGTGTTTTGAAGTTATTTTTAAATATGTCTAACTGGAAAAGACAAGTTTCCTTCATTTACAAGTGACAACATAATGCAATAATTTCAGAAAGTGTTGCCACAAAACATTCTCTGCAAAAGAACTATGTGTACAAGACTTACTTCTGAGCAGAATTTTAGCTTTGTGACTCTGGGTATGTCTAAAATATAAATCTGATTAAGTGGTTCCTCTACTTAAAACTTGTCTGGCTTCTTTATTGCCCAAAGTTAATAATCAGAAGTTAATTAATAATGATATTGTAATAAAATATAATAATATTTAGTGGAATATATGATTTAATAATACTATTAGGTTAATTTTCTGGATTTTGTGATGCCTATGATATTTTTCATCTTTTAAAAATTGTAATTTGTTAGAATTATTTTTCTTATTCTAAATAAATATTTTTAATAAATATTTTATTATTTTAAAAATAAATATAAAATATTTCTTAAATAAAAACACTCATTTTATATTACTTTTACTGGAGTGGAATCTCCAAAAGTATTCAGGCCCCACAAAACCTGAATCCTCCCCTGGTCATACTTCAATCAGAATTTGCTTAGAGTGATCTGGACATCTGCATTCCTTGCTAGGCAAATGTTCTTTTGAGGATGCAGTTCACATGGCACACGGAGACCAAGAACACATACATATACACAAAAAATCCCTCGTTTTTTACTTCTGGGTAAGCACTGTGACTATCCTGTGACTATAAGCATCTGGAAAAACTAGAAGTAGGGCGGGAGAAAAAGGCCAAGGCAAGAGGGTTCCTTATTTATCTTATCTCTCATTGAGAGAGGAAATTGCTTTGTGTGTTTTGGAAGGATGCTTTAACCCAAGTTTGTTTTCTTTGGGGATTCTTGGGAATCACTTTTTGAACATGACCTTCTAATCCTGTGTCCAAACCATGAGCAACCTTGGGCTTCCCTGTGAAACATATACCTGTGTATGTTTCAGACCTCCAGGGGTGTCACAGCCAGGGGGCCTTCCCCTTTCCAATGGTCCTGCCCCACCACCAAGCCTACAGATCCTCTTGTAGATGCTGCCCACTCTTCTCTAGTCCAAGCCAGCTTGTATCCTCCTACCCAGCTCCAGAATCAGTTCCATGTGATGCTGTGGAAAAGACAGATAGCTCCAGGTTCAGAGCCTGACAAATCATGGTGTACTGTGGTGGGTTCATCTTTTTAAAAGATTTTAAATCCTTCCATTGTACAGCTGAGCCCCAGGAAGGCTCATCAGCTAACTTTATGTTATTAGTATTAACTAGTATATATTTTTTTCTATTTAGCTTCCCAGTTTGTGTCAAATATTTCCCAGTAGAGTGAAGCTTTAATAATCCAGAATGGTTTTAATTAAACAAAAAAAGTCAATTCAGCACAAAGGCATAACCGTAAGCCCCCATCACCCACTTCCAACCCCCTCATCCCCGCTAAAAATTTAGGAAAAGTTGTTTGGGGTGAGATCAGTCTTCTGAAAAAAACCAACTTTCTCTAACCAATAATTTGAATGTAAGTGGCTGAAATGTTTCACCCGAGGGTAGTCAGGAGTGCATATGACTGTACTAGTCTTGTCTAAAATCCAGACCTGATCAGTTGTGTCTTCCCAGCCAATACAATGGGATTGACTGCATAAAGTCTAGAAAATGAGGAGCTAAAGAGGTAGAATTTTTCAGAGCATCTCTATCACTGTCCAGAGAAGGCAGCACTCTCACTGGTCTTTGGACCCATTTCCATCCACTCAACAAGGATAGAGATATTGTACTATGTGGTTGGATGGATGAGAAAATTGGGCTGACCCCTTGCTTATTTCATGGTTCTCAAGCCAAACTTCTGCTTATAATCTTGTTTCCCTGTGTATTCTCCTAAAAATGTGCTAACTACGGAAAGTTGACAATTAAAGTCCTTGGCAGTTATATTTTTATGGATAATTAATAAACTGGCATTTTCTCAAGCCTGAGCACCAAGTCTGAGACCACGTGGAATGTCAGGATTGTGGAGTAGATTCTGGATGGCCTATAGTCTCCTCATTAGACACCACCTTCAAGGTGGCATGATCTGAGTACCTGCTGTACTTTCTAGGAAGCTCCTTATTTCCCTCTTTCTAAAAATGTAAGAGAGTTAAACCTTTGTGTGTTTTAAATCTGTTGAAATTCTGGTAAGTTGGGATTTGGCTCACAGGTATAACTATATTCATGTTCTAAATGTTTTTCATTCATCCATTCATTCAATTGTACATGTAACAAATCACTACTGATTACCATTCCATTCCAGCCATTTTATTAGCTAGTGGGAATATAATGATGAATACAGCACAACCCCTGCCCTCTAGGGGCTCTCAGTCCAGTTGGAAAGGCACATATCTTAAACACATAACCACATAATATCTTAAGTACTGTGGCAGAGTTATAGAAAAAAATGTGGAATAGGAATTCTTAATTGTTCACATAGCAAAGTCAGAGAAGACTTCCCATAGGAGGTAATATTTGAGCAGAATCTTGAGGTTGGCCAGGAGTTTTCCAGGCAGATGAAATAATTGGAAAGTCTCCAACAGAATAAAGAATATCTTCAAATAAGTAGTTCAGTTAGGATGGAATTTAAGCATATGTGCATGTGGGTTGGGGAGTGGAGAAAAGAAAGATGGATGAAGTTGGAAAAATAGGCAGGTGTCAAGCAAATGGTTTTGTATATTAGGCTAAGGAATTTATATTTTTATCCTGTACACTAGAAGAGGAGTCCTTGAAATACTTGTCAGGGAATGTCATGGATCACATCACATTTGTTTGATTATACAGGATGGATTGGATGGGAATGGGCATGGCAGCAGAAAGACCAGTTGGGGGGCAGTCCCCAGGGTCTCGTTGAGGACTTAGGTGTGAAACTGAGGTAGTAAACACAAGAATTAAAAGTTGAAACAGGCTTCAAGAAAAGTTAAGGCAGGAGAAATGTCCGAGCTAGGATGATTCCCACATTTCTGACTTGAGCGGATGGGGTGCCCTCAACCTCAATGGGGAGGTCCCTTATGGGGAGATGCAAGATGTGTTTTGTATGTGTTGACTTGGATCTGTTCAGACACAGATGTTCAGTTGGTGGCTGGAAGTAAGAGTTTGAAGGTTAAGAGAGATATCCGGGCAGGAAATAAATGTTTGAGGATTAAAGAATGGGTAGTAAGTGAAGCCACAGGAATAGATGAGGTTGCCCAAGAAGATCTAACAAAGGGAGAAGAGAATTGGACCCAAGGTAGCACTCTGGAGAATTTTAACTTTTAAAGGAAGAGCTGAAGAATGAGAGAAGTGAGAAGGGGCCAACTGATGATTTGTTTTGGAATGTTCTCATGTGAAATTGTCTTGTTGATAATTACCAGGACTATTCTTCCTTGACTTTTTCTTTCTCCTCTCCTCCCCTCCCCTTCATCTTCTCCTCCACAACCACCTTTTCTTTTTCCTTTTCCTCTTCCCCCCCTCCTCTCCCTCATCTCCCTTCTCCTTCTTCTTCCCTCTTGCCCTCCTCTTCTCTCCCCTCTCCTTGATGCTCCCACCCCTCCTCATTTTTCTTCTTCTTCCTTCTTTTTTATTTTTTTATTGTTATGTTAATCACCATACATTACATCATTAGTTTTTGATGTAGCATTCCATGATTCATTGTTTGTGCATAACACCGAGTGCTCCACGCAGAACGTGCCCTCCTTAATACCCATCACCAGGCTAACCCATTCCCCCACCCCCCCTCCCCTCTAGAATCCTCAGTTTGTTTTTCAGAGTCCATCGTCTCTCATGGTTTGTCTCCCCCTCCGACTTACTCCCCTTCATTCTTCCCCTCCTGCTAACTGTTTCTTTTTTTTTTCTTAACATATATTGCATTATTTGTTTCAGAGGTACAGATCTGTGATTCAACAGTCTTGCACAATTCACAGCACTCACCATAGCACATACCCTCCCCAATGTCTATCACCCAGCCACCCCATCCCTCCCACCACCCCCACTCCAGCAAATCTGTTTGTTTTCTGAGATTAAGAATTCCTCATATCAGTGAGGTCATATGATACATGTCTTTCTCTGATTGACTTATTTCATTCAGCATAACACCCTCCAGTTCCATCCACGTCATTGCAAATGGCAAGATCTCATTCCTTTTGATGGCTGCATAATATTCCATTCTGTATATATACCACATCTTCTTTATCCATTCATCTGTCAATGGACATCTTGGCTCTTTCCACAGTTTGGCTATTGTGGACATTGCTGCTATAAACATTGGGGTGCACGTACCCCTTCGGATCCCTACATTTTCTTCTTCCTTCTTAATCCTTGACTCTTCCAAAATAAAATCTAGGGACACGGAAGAAGCATTTCTTTTACCTAGCACATTTTTCTCCTTACCCTACCTCAGAACCTTAATATAGACAAAACACCATTTACTGTTATGTAATTGCTACATAACAGCTAACAGTAAGAAAAACTAACATTATTGAGCATTTATTAGGTCTCAAGAATTATCTCACTTGAATCTCTCACAATCCTGTGGGAGAAAGTACTCTAATTATCCTCATTTTAAAGAAGATGAACAGAGGCTCAAAGAGCTTACATGGCTTGCCAAAAATCACACAACCAGATGTGGTGGTCAGAATTCAAACCTATGTCCATGTGCCTGAGTCCTACATCATATTTCCCTTCTCCATTTTCCCATGACTTGCTCCTCTTGCCAATCCTAGTGCTGTGATGTTCCATCCCTTTGTACCCAGAATCTCCATGAATCCTTCAAGCCTTCAAGTCTTAACTCCTATTAGCCTGGGGGAAAAAAATAGTCCCTTCCTGAGTCTCTTTCCAGCAGCTTCAGTAAGACTTGTTGGCCTCTGGGTCTGTTCCAATTTTTTCTGTCTCCAGCCCCCTGAATGATTTTGGATTTCTCTCATGGTGGTTGATTATGCCACCAGGGGCAGGTGACCTCACTCCTGAATAAAAATAATACTAGCAAACGTTTGTCCTTATTATGTGTCAGGCATGTACTAGCTCATTTTCACCTTACAGCAGCCTGCAGGTCATCTACAGGGCTTGCTGTACTCACCACAATGTCTTTGCATCTCAACTTGGCCCTGGCTGGCCTTCCAGGACTCTCACATGGGGTCGACTCCCTACTCTGATGGGTCTATGGCTAAGTCCCAGCTGGTCCCCCTCCTGCTGGCAGCTAAAACCTTCTCTCTGGCTAGGCCTGCCTGCTTAACCCCCAAGAATGTGATCTGTATTCCCTAGGACTTTTGCCCCCTACTTCTACTGCTTTTGAAAATAAACACCCCCAAATCTGCTTAACAACTTGCTGACAGTGCTACAGAGTGTCTTGCTGCCATAGACAGAGTAATAAACAGAGACAGCGTCTTCTGGCATGGACTGTAAGGGAGGCAGGACTGTCCGGGTAAACCTATCATCCCGATTTTCTGGAGGCAAACATTTCTGGGCTAGTTGGCTTTTATTTTATTTGCTTGATTTCTCTGGCTCTAATAAACTGGGTAACCTCCCAGTGTTCTCATGATCTGGGTGGGATTGGGGAATAAGTCCTATCTCTCAACCCCCCAGGTCCATGCCTCCAAAACTGGAGGATCCCATCTTAGGGAGACACAGAAGTGGGCTGGGGGTTTGCACAGCACAGGATTCATTAATATGCTGCATCTTCCTGTAGCAATAGTTTTACTCCACAGCAGAAATAAAGCCCCTGTTTATGGAGTAGAACACAAAATTCATGTTAATTTTTAAGATTAAATGAGACTTCAGGTTTCCTACTTGCTACAGACTGGATTCCCAGGGACCCTTGCCACTCCTCTGAGGGCAGAGAATTTTGGTGGAAAACTTTGTGAGGCTCTGGCCTGAGCTGAGGCAAGCAAAAGAGGCTAGACCTTGTCAGGTGCTCATAAGTTCTCTCTCTCTCCTTTCCTTCCTCCCTCCCTCCCTCTTTTCCTTGTCTCCATCACTCCTCATCTTGGTTTTCCCTTCTCTTTCCCTGTCACTTCTTCTCTCCCTCCTTCCCTTCCTCCTTTCCTTCTTTTTCTCAGGCTCTAGCTCTCCTTTTCTGTCTTAATTAAATGCTCTCTTTACTGGGGACAGTTTGGCACTGTCATTTTCCAAACTGAAATGAGTTTGGGAATTATATAACTGTCATAGACTCAGAACGCAATAGCCTCCAGTGACCACAGAAGTCTACCCCTTCCACTTCTTAGGTGAGCAATGGGACGTGACTCAGTCAAGGTCACGTGGATGGTTAAAAGCAGAGCCAGACTAGAACCCAGGGCTCTGGACTTCTGTTCCAGTGCTTGCAGTGAGTAGGGAGAATTTTCAAAGAGACTTTCAACCAAGGCACCAGCTCTCATTTCATGAACAGGTTGTGGAATTTGCAGATTGTCTGTTGTTGGTGCTGCTGTAGGAACAAGATTGTGGTGATGATAGGAGGTGTCTGTTCCAGATTAGTAATACAACAGCTCTTCTGGAAATGTAGGCCTGGAGTGTGGCTCTTGCCAAACTGTAGCAACCAGTGCCCAGGAATCCAGATCCAGCCAAACCAGGGCCAGCTGCTCCAGGGAAAGGAACAATGTGTTCTTTCCCTGCCCATCTGGGGAGCTGGGCATGTCCCCAGGCAGTTCACTGTTAGTTACCACAGCTGCTCCCCTACAAGGGAGGACACTGTAGGTGCCTTCACATTTTTGCATCCTCACACTTCTTGGCAACTGGCTCAATTATTTTTCTCAATAATTACATAGTAAATTGATAATCAAATGCACTTTTTTATTCTATAGGTAAATGCAGATCTCTTCCTTCAGATAGACTCTTGCTATGTGAACCACAGACCCAGAAGGATCCAGAAAATACGTGGGCAAGATAATTTTGTATCCTGCTTTTTCTTTCACAAATATATCTGAGAACTACTCCAAGACAAGTTTTGTGAGAGGAGTTTGGAACATGCAAACCAAAGACATGATCCCTGTTCTCCGGGATCTGACCCTCACAATTAATTATATTCATTTCTTATTGGGGCTATAACAAATTACCACAAACTTAGCTGCTTAAACAGCATTTTATCAAAGCCTTGCAGTTCCGGAGGTCAGAAGTCCAAAATGGCTCTCTTTGGATTACAGTCAAGGAGCTGGCAGGGCTGTGTTCCTTCTGGAGTCTCTAGGGGAGAATCTGTTTTCTTGCCTTTTCCAGCTTCTAAAGACTGCCCACATTCCTTGGCTCATGGCCCCTTCCTCTGTCTTCAAAGATAGCAGTGGCCAGTTACATCTTTCTCCCATTACCATTTTTCTGGTTCTCACTCTTCTGCCTTCCTCTTCTAGTTGTAAGGACACTTGTGAATACATTGGGCCCACCTGGGTAATCCAGGACTACCTCATCTTAAAGTCAGCTGATTAGCAAACTTAATCCCCCCTTGCTATATAACATAACCTCATTATGGGTTCTGGGGATTAGGATGTGGACATCTTTGGGAGGCCATTGTTCTCAGATTTAGACATGTTCAGAGATGAGCATTAAACATTAGGATTGGTGCCCTGATTGACAGAAGGGGAGGAAACTGTGGGAGACACTGCGGGAGCATGTCAGAGAGCCTAATCCAGTATGGGGGAACTGGTGTGATGGTGGGGCAGCAGGGAGGGACTCTTCCTGGAAAAGGTGACATTCAAGCTCAGATTTTTAGCTTGTGTGAGAGTCTGGCCATGAGAGGGGGAAAAGCATCCTAAGAAAAGGGAGAAGGGTACAGGAGAAGCAAGGGTATGGCAGTATGACAGGGAATGAAACTGCACTGGAGTATAGGGCCTGGGGAAGAGAGTAGGGACAATATAAAAAACGGGAAACGTTGTGCCCTGGAAAGTCCTCGTAGGAAACAGATGGCACTCTCAAAGGGGCAATGGAAGGGCCCTTTTACCAAGTTTGAATGAGGGGTCCTTTGGCAATTTCTGGGCCGGGTTAAGGGAAAGCAACAAGGGGTGATAAAATGCTCCAGGACTAGCAGCAGTCAGAAGTGTTACCACCCATAGGCCTGGGGACAATGGGAAGGAATCACTGAGAGATGGTGAAAGTTATGACTATAGGAGAAAACCACCTCCTAAAAAAAAGAATAAAAACATAGCCATGGTGAAACTACAGCCCAGCGGGGAGTGAGGCAGAGGCACACAAACTCTCATGTCTTTGTCTTTCCATCTTTTAATCTGTTGCTCTTGCCTTTCACCATCAAACTCAACCAGAAGCCAGAAGACAAGGAGGCTGGTGGCCTGGTCCTGGTGGACACAGACTCTGAGCCCTCTCTGATTCACAAGAGAGTGGATCTGGAGGGGAAACTGCAGGGACCAAGATAGGAGGACTTTGTATGTTGTGAATAAAGAATCTGAATTTTATACTGAAGGCCACAGGAAGCCCTCAGAAGTACGATAAGCAGGCTCTTTGAAGCTTTCTGTCAGTTGGTTTACCATCCCATTTCCTATACTACCTTCATCCCATAACTTTTTTTTTTAAGATTTTATTTATTCATTTGAGACACAGAGATACAGAGAGAGAGAGAGAGAGAGAGAGAGAGAGAGCATGACCAGGGGGACAGGCAGGCTCCCTGCCGAGCCAGGAGCCTGATGTGGGACCCGATCTCAGGACCCTGGGATCATGACCTGAGCTGAAGGCAGACACTTAACCATCTGAGCCACCCAGGTGCCCCTTCATCCCATAACTTTATCTAGCCTCCAGCTTGACTTTATCCCATCTCTCAGAGCCTTATACACTCTTTGTCAGTAAGGGTGTTAATGCCGATAATGCCTTCATGTGCTCCTTCTTTCAGATAATGTTTAGATTTATTGGGAGCCTTCAGTCCTGAATCAGTTATAGTGCCATAATTATGTTGTGTTACAAACTGATTCCAAACTCTGAGGCTTCAAACAAAAAGTATTTATTTACCTCAGAAGTCTATAGGTTGGCGATTTAGGCTGGGAACTTTTTCTGGTCTCAGCTGGGCTTGCTCTCATACGGGGGCCATGTAGGCTATTGGCTGAGGACTCACGTATCTGGGGATTGGCTGGTAATCAAATCGTTTTTGATGAAGCTCGTCTCCCCATGTTTCTCCCACCTCTCTAGTAGGCTAGCCCAAGCTGGTTCTAAGTATAATGACCCAGGTCAAAGAGCAGACTCAGAAACATTCAGGCTCTTCACCAAGATCCTGCTTCTATCGCAACTACCACCATTCTATTGTTCAAAGTGAGTCATGTGACCAAATAGACCCTGCCTTTTGATGGAGAAACTGCAAAGTCACATGGCAAATGACATGGGTAGAGGAGCAGATAAAGAACTGCTAATCATTGTTGGGTGTCTGGGTGCCTTATTTATCAGATTATTTATTTGTTGTCAGAATATTCCACTAAAATGTAAGCCCTGATGGGTCACAGCTCTATGCTGGAGCTCTGAAGGACCTCTGTACTGGAGGTACTGTGGAGTACCTCCAGTGACTCTTATGTGCTCAATAAATTTTCATTAAAGCCATCAGTGAATGCCCTGGGCTCACATGGGAATTATTTGGAGAATGTTCTTTATAGACCCTACCCTAGTTCACCAAGTCCCTATAAGCAGATAATTGTCTTTAAAAATAAGTGAGCACAAATCTGGTTTCCTCCGGTACATTTAGGCCTGCTACATTGCAGTTTTACTTTCTCTCTTTTAGGTTTTGATCAAGCTGGGTGAACCTAGTCAAAGGCATGAGGTACAAGGAGATGAGTGGTCCATCAGTCAAGGCCTTGTGTCACCTGTTCACTCTCAGTTAGGGATTGGGGAAGCTGGCTTAGTTGTACAGCTTAAACAGATGACATCACTGAACTGAAGGGTGTGATGCTCCTGTTACGGCCTGAATTGTGCTCCCCCTTAATTCGTATGTTGAAGTCTTACCCTCCTATACCTCAGAATGTGGCTGTATACGGAGATAGGGTCTTCAGAGGTAATTAAGGTAAAATGACATTATATAGGTGGGTCTTAATAGAATATGATTGTGTTCTTACAAGAAGAGATCAGAACATAGACACACACAGATGAAAGACCACGTGAAGACACAGGGAGACATGGCCATCTATAAACCAAGAAGAGAAATGTCATAAGAAACCCAATCTGCTGCCACCTCCTTCTCAGACTTCTGGCCTCCAGACTTGTGAGAAAATAAAGTTCTATTGTTTAATAGTGGTACTTGGTATGGCAGCCCTAGCAAACTAACACATTTCCCCCTTTAAAAGATTTATTTATTTATTTATTTGAGAGAGAGAGAGCACGAGGGGAGGGGCAGAAGAAGAGAGAGAGAGTCTTAAGCAGACTCCCTACTGAGTGTGGAGCCAGACATGGGGCTTGATCCCAGGATCCTGAGTTCATGACCTGAGCTGAAACCAAGAGTTGGATGCTTAACTGTCTGAGCCACCCAGGTGCCCCACACTTCCCTTTTTTGAAAAGGGGCCAGCCAGAGGGAGACTGATTTGGAGGGAACCCCCAACCTTGCTCCCAACAGAGTCAGAGGGATCCAAGCTGACTGTTGGGGAGAAGCGTGCTCATAGATGAAGCTCTGTGAACTGGAAGGCTCATGGGACCCCTTCAGAGTGGCCAGTGCAGGTTGGAGACAGATGGTGCTGTGGCCCTTTCACGTGGTCTTCCCTGGGGCTTTGCAAGCAGTTCTAATGTGTTCCTTGTAGGCTGATGCTAAATTCCATTCATTAGCAAGTTTTCCAGTGGTCTGATTTTATTGGTTCCTCAGGAGTTCCTCTCCTGCTTTTCAGGCCTCCAGTCATCTAAAATGTGGTGTCTTCAGCAAATTCACCCACCTCATTATGTGTGATCCCTCTTCTAGGCCGTTTAGCCCTTCTCCCGGCTCCTAATAAATAAATACTGATTCTAAGACCGAAACCCAAGAGGCCATACGTTTAATTGCTTTCCATGCTGAGAAAGAATCATTTATTAGTGCTGTGCAAAGCGCTGTGTTTGAAAACTCCAAACCACATGAAACGCCACAAGTTGGGAGCCAGAGCCTAACGGAGAAACAGCCAAGTTTCATCTGAACTTTGTTAGTCCTCATGACCTTTTACAAAACCTCAAAGCAAATATAATTCAGCCCCTGGATAGGCTCAAACTCTGAGTCGAGTCCTGTCATTTGTTTGGTTTTGTAGCAGCTGCTTATAGCACAAATCCCCACTTCTGGTTAAAACAACAACAACAAAAAGATCCACGAGATGGCTTCAGCCCAGTGTGATGTTCTGTTTTATTTTTGTTTTCTAACATGTCTATTAATTGTGAAATTTAAAGCTCCTTTGGAAAGCTAACTCTATCGAACAACTTGTGGGTTTAGAATTGCCAGGTAAATTGGGATTGAGAGATTTAAATGGAATTCTATGAGAAATCAATTGTGAATATGACTGGAATAATGAAAGAAGGAATAGATGGGGTAGGAGGAGGGATGCCAGAGGAGAATAATTCTGTTTTGTTTGAAAGAAGAAAGGATTAGTGCACAGGCATTGTCTGCATAGTGGGTGCTTAGTGAGAATTTCTTCCTGACCTCTTCAGCACATGTAGTCTGTAGTTTTCTCTTGTCCTGAACTTAATCCAGAGATCCTGGACAGAAATTTCACAGCCATTTCTCTATCACCAAATATCCATCCGGGCCTGCTGGACTGCTGCCTGGCTGGGTTAGAATGGGCTTGACAGCAAATGCTGTTCTAAGAAGGAGGCCAGCCTGGGGCTCATCTTGTTATAGCTGGACAGAGAAAGAACAAGGATGTGGCACACAGGGAACATTCAGACTTTGAATCAGACACATCCCCTGGGTAGGGGCAGGTGCCTGGGGTGGAGGCAGACCTAAGAGTGGGTAATAGAAGTTTGGTTGTATAGACTGATGTATAGACTGTAGATGATGGTGGTAGCTTAGGCAGAGAAGGACCAGAGCAAAAATGGGGTCTTCCTCTGACAGGTGGAGCCTTGTAATGGACAGCCATTCCGGTGGTCAGCCCAGATTGGCCTGGTAGCAGGTGGCTGCCTCCACCATGGGATGGAGTTTGGGGGCAGATTCTGATCAGTGTGTGTTAAGAATTAGTTTGGATAGGAAAAGATGTTAACCATAGTGATGTTAGAATAGCAGGAACAAGATTGGATTCATCTGGGTCTCAGGATGGGAACTTGGTTCTAATAGCTAGCAGATGACCACCTGTTACATGGAGTCTCAAAATCAGGTAAAGGATGCTGACTCATTTATGACTTGGACCAGAACTACTTAACATACTTCTTTTCTCCCATTTCATCCTCCTCACCCAACTCTGTTCTGCCACATATGTGACAGAAAGGGTGCACTGGGGGGGGGGGGCGGGGCGCAGAGGGCAGGGGAAGGAGATGAGGTCACAGAAGGAGGGGATCTAGATCAGGTGAGGCCTTAACAGGCCACTATAAGAACCTGTGAGGTAAGTGGGCTCCAGCCATTTCACTCACTGCCTGCTCTTCTCTGCTTCAAGGTCCCCAGGCCCACGACAAGTCCAAGCAGCACCCACAAAGTTGGATTGGACCCCTTTTCCTACATTCAAGGTGATACGTGAACCAAATCCAAAGTATTTGCATTGGCAACCTTTTTGTAGATATTGATCCTATTCTCAACAGCAACTACTTGCATTTGCTAAAGTTAATGCTTATGTAACTTTTTTCCTTTTTCTCTTTTCTTTCAAAGATTTTATTTATTGGGGCACCTGGGTGGCTCAGTTGGTTAAGTGTCTGCCTTTGGCTCACGTCAGGATCCCAGGGTCCTGGGATGGAGCCCTGCATTGGACTCCCTGCTCAGCAGGAAATCTGTTTCTCCCGCCCTCTTCCTCTTCCCCAGCTTGTGCATGCTTTTGCTCTCTCTCTCTTTCTCTCACTCACCCTCTCTCTCAAATAAATAAATATTTTTTAACTTATTTGAGAGAGAGTGTGTGCATGCGCACAGCGGGGCAGGGGTGGGGGGCAGAGGGAGAGGGAGAAGCAGACTCCTCACTGAGTGTGAAGCCTTACAACTACCACAGGAGAGTCTTGAACCCAGGATCAGGACCCTGAGGATCATCACCTGAGTCTAGGTCAGACCGATTACACCACCCAGGTTCCCCAATGCTTATGTAATTTTACATCAGTCCCACCAAAAGTAACTAAAGAGCAAATAGTATTTTGACCCTGATAATTTTGGGTTTGTATACTTACCCCATAGATATTTTATCTCTTTTTATAAACACAAATATTTAATAAGAATCACACCAAAATTGATGGATTTTTAGGATCGGCCTCTGTTAAATCAATTCAGTTCTTTGATGACATTTCCATAAATAGTTAAACCATTTTTATTTTGTATTTGTTTGAACAAAGACTTGTCTTTAGGATCAATTAATTTTTTGGTGTGATTCATTTATTTTGACTCAACTTTTACCTAGTTGTACATTCTGTGATTTTTTCTTTTGCTGAAATTATTTCTACCAAGTTTGTTTCTCAGGTCAAATTTGATAAATATGTTAAGATTGGATTCTTCTGTTCACTCTCAGCTAATAAGCATTTTAGATCATGTGCAATTTTAGATACTGTTGGTTTTGTTTTGAATAATTATTTCTGCCAAGCCTGTTTCCTATGTTTATTGTTCAGTTTTTCATCTATGACATATTTTACCACATACAGTTTTAGCCAATGTTAGTTTTATTCTGTGTTATTTTTTCCAGTAAATGTTCAATGAGAAATTAGATAAAGGGCTGCTAGTTGTTAAGGTTTTCTTGGAGCAATGGGCAAAAAGCACAATCTTAGGCATTGGGTGCAGGGCTGAGTCTAAAGTGGGATCAAAATGCCCTGCCCCTGGCCCACCCTCCTTCCCACCAGCCTACAATGGCAAGCCCATTAACCCCTTGCTTGCATGAAGTAGGCCTGTCAGGAAGATCCCTTGTTAGCTCTTTGATATATATGCTAATTTCACCAGTAGAGAGTGGTGGTGGGGGGCTGGGAAGGAAGAGTCTAAGATACAAGTGACTGCCTCATTATGACAAAATTCCAGAAGAAAGCAAAAATTTGCATATCCCCTTGACAATAATTTTTGGTTCAAGATTGTTGTTCACGAGTTCCAAAGTTGCTGATATGCATCCCTCTAATTTATCACAAAACTTTGTGAGAAGCCTAAGAACTTAACAGATAGAGTAGAAAAGAGACTGTGAGCTCTTTAGGAAAAGTCTAGAATTTGCAGAGTTGGAGTAAACTGAAGGCTGACCTGACTGACCTACATGTGAAAAACGGAGCTTGTAAGTTATATTGGAAAGAACAGGAATGTGGGTCCAGAAGACCTGGTTTCTGGTCCCCCAGAGTCTGTTTGCTATCTTGGGGGACTTAGGGCCATATACTTGGCAGCCTTGACTCTCGGTTTCCTCATCTACAAAGTCCTGAACATCTTTTAGGGTAGTTGTAAAGTTTAAGAAGCAAGCACTCTGACTAATGAGAAAGTAAAGTAAATGGCCATTCTTATTGGGTAGTGGTCATAGGCTTGGGAAGTGAATCAACTTTTAAAAGAAAGCTTCTTTTCCTTTCCTGTTGTGTCCTCTTCTCTCCTCTCCCCTCTCCTCCCACCCCCCCTTCTTTCCCTCTTCCCTTAGCTGGCCACACCAGATAGTCTTAGGATGGGGGCTGACCACACAAGAAAGAGCCACCTCATTAATCAATTCGTTAATTAATTTCAGTTAATTAAAAATTCTCCTTGTGGAAGAATTTAAATTTAAAAGATTTCCCTTGTGAACTTGAGCAAGTAAGTTATTAATTATTGGTTCAATTTCTTTGATATAGGCCTACTCAGATAGTCAGTTTCTTCTTGTGTGAGTTTTGACAGATTTGTCTTTCAAGGAATTGGTCATTTCATCTAAGTTATCAAATTTCTGAGCGTAGAGTTGTTCATAGTATTTTTTTATTATCCTTTTAATTTCCATGGGATCTGTAGTGATGTTCCCGCTTTCATTTCTGGTGCTAATAATTTGTGTCTTCTTTTTCTTATCTAGCCTGGCTAAAGGCTTATCAGTTTTACTGATCTTTTCAAAGAATCAGGTTTTGGTTTCATTGATTGTGTCTACTTTTTAATAACTATTAGGTAGTAGTTCTTCCTTTCTTTCTAAATCAGTCTTGAATTTCTTTTAAAGCCCAAACTTAGTGTGAATTTAGCACTTTTGTTTTTGTTGGCAAATACATGCAGAAGCCTGCCTGCAATGTACACTTGTATAGTTCTCATATACACAAACGATTCAGGGGTCACATTGTGTATTTAAATACTCATCTCCTAATCCCTAAGGTACTGACTTTAAAGTTGGCTATAGTATTTAATGATTCTTTGTAATATCCCCTATTTTGAGCTTAAATATTTTTTTTTTTCTGGCTAAGAGCCAGTGTAAGAGATGGGACTAAAGTGTGCCTTGTCATGAACAGGGGTGTCTAAAATACACATCACATTTCCAATAAGAGACTTACCTCACACACTGATCATCTCTGCCACATCAGTCAGTACTTTTTAAGACTCAAGGGAAAATACTAGGAGTATGTTGTGTGCTGTCTGGCACCTGATTATTGCACTAATAATGATTCAAGTATGTCATTTATCACAGAAGTGATTAAAAAAAACTTATATGCCACTGAGTTCCCTGAAATCTATTAAGTAACCATAGAGTAATCTTGATTTTTTTCTCCCAGAAAGGGCCCTTAGAGATCACTTAATTCAATCTTCTCCTTTTATGTTTAAGAGAACTGTGTCAGAGGAGTAAATGATGTGCTCCAGATCACAGAACTGAAGCCTGGTCAGGGTTCCCCCACTGTGCAGCGCTGCTTTTTAAAGGAGCTCTGAGTAATTCTTGTTCATTGTAACTCACCCTTCCCCATGTACAGTTGTTGTGCCTGACAGAAGTATGGGGTTTCCAGCATTAGCTGCTCCCTTGCACAGCTGGAGTCAGGGCCTGGGACAGCTACTCCTCTAGAGTATGTGCCACAAACAGCCTGTCTTTCTTCATAAGGAAAGTTCTTGGGACTGAACTCTTATATGCCCACTTGGTCCTCACACATTTGCAGTTTTGCAGTGCTGCTTGAAAGGACTACTGAACTCCATTCCCAGAATATTCTAGCTCTTCAGAAGGAATTGTGTCCATAGACCAACTTGTCCATTCAATATTGGCTGGGTTTTTTTATTTTTTATTGTTATGTTAATCACCATATATTACATCATTAGTTTTTGATGTAGTGTTCCATGATTCATTGTTAATATTGGCTGTTTTTAATAATGGATGATTGAGACCTTTCCTAAGTGAGGCCCCAGTTTGACCTGAGCTCATTTCTTACTCCTTGTCTCAAATCATATATTATGCTGCAGGTCTAATGTGGGGACACGTACCACATCTGCAACTTTGCTGGAACCTAAAGAGAGGCTAAACCTAATGCAGCCCTACTCATCTTCTCTTTCATTTAACTACCAAAACTGAAGAATATAGCAAAAGAAGGTTTCCTTTAAGAATTGCCCTTGCCAGTCATCTGTGGCCTCCTGTTCTGGCTCTTCTTGTTAGAAACTTTCTGGACAGAGGAATCATAGGCCAACAAATACCAGGAGGTATTCTCTTGACATGATTCCTGGGCATGCTCTACCAACTTACTCCAAATACTCACTGGGCCAATGGGGCTCAGCTTCTGAGTCCTAATTCTGTAAAATTAGCAATGCCAAATTTCTGCTTGTGTCCTATTCGTTGCTGTGACTGTCAATTTTTGTGGAATAACTACTCCTCAATGTCTAAATCCATCATTTCCTCTGCTGTAAGTAACTAGAAAGGAGAAGAACCTAAAACAAATACAGCAAGGCAGTTTGTTTTGACCAAATTGGCAATTAATTAATTCCATGTGCTGGAAGTTGCAACCAACATCTGCAGCAAGAGCAGCATCTTCTGGATGAACAGAAGAAATGAAAATAAAAGGATGGAGAAAGGGTCCTACATCTTAGTGCATAGGTTTCATGGCTGTGTATCCAGGGACTGATGTTTATTCCCAGGTGTGTGTGAGCAACTCTCAGAGAGTAAGAGCTAACCAGCACCTGTGTACAGAACAGGAGGAGGAAGGGTTTAATTACATGTGTCTCAAATGGGAGATGAAGAAGGGAATCTCACCACCTGCTCGATTCAGAAAGAGTGGGACAAAGAGCAACTAACCTCCTTCTGTTCAGGTAGTATGCCTTTCAAGATAACTACATTTCTAACAGGAGTTCCTTTGAATGTGAAAGAATCCCCAGGAGAGGATTCTTTTCCCATAGTATGTATGCATGAGGGTGACATTGAACTAGAATTGAGGATGGAGGCTGAAAAGGCAAGGCAAGAATATTGAAGAGCAGCTGTGTCAAAACTGGAATGTGGCTAACTATGGGACTACCGTACCCCCTCCCACTAGGTGCATCCCTCTGGAGGAAATTTCTCTTTTTACTTTTTACTAATAATCTCATTGCCTGAGACACACACACACACACACACACACACACACCCTCTTCTCACTACAGGGATGCTCATTCTCGTGCCTCCTGAGAGTCATTACATGGTCACTCATTCTCATTCTCTCCACGCTCATTACAGGGACACTCACTCTCTCATTCTCACGGCTTCCTTTGGGGCAGGGATGGTGATTCTCCAGCCTTCTTGGTGAGCCCTACTCAGGCTGTGTGGTGGCCTCGTGCCCTCTGTCCCTGTGTAGCAGCTGCTGTGTAGTAGTGCACAGTTCTTCTTGGGGACATGACTTGTTTTTCTTTCATTTACTTTACTTCCTATATTCTTCCTTAAATGAACAAAATCTTGGCAAATGGCCTATCTTAAAAAAAAGGCTGTTCTGGTTTCCATTTCTAAGAGAATTTTGGCAGTAAAATCCACAGTGCTGGATATTTTACTGCACTTATCAATTGAGCACTGTGCATATGGAAACAGACCTGTCTAGATAAACCCTCAGAGCAATCACTGTTCACAAGAAGCCATTTCGAATGAAGAATTTTCTAACTCCAAGTGGAGCAAAAAAGAAAACTATAAGGAGTGGGCCAGGAAAAATCTGATGACCAAGAGGAATGACACACTTTTCTAGTTCATAAAAATAAAGTCTGGTAACTCACTTGTGGTCAGGTCTGATAAACCTCCTTTTTCAAGTCAGGAATCCATTGTTTGTAAATCCAGACACCAAACTCAACATATTTTAACTACAAATAGGGATTCATTTTGAAGATCATTGGTTCTCTCAGGGAACCCAAGAAAGAGTTAAGGACTCTAGCTATAGAAGTGGTCAGGATGCAGATCGTTCCCCATTACAACCAGAACCATCTCTTTTGGTGTTGCCTGGCTTTCTCCACATGGCAGAAATGATGGCATGAGTTTCCCTTTTCACTACTGTGAAGAGACTGATCTAACTCCCTCAGTCTCAAGTTCAAATATGCAATGTAGAACTTACTGGCACAGGTTGATACAGGTGTTCACCCTGGAACAATCAGCTATAGCAGGAGAGATGGGCCACTAGATTGGCCTAGCTTAAATCTGGTGCCCACCTCTAGGCTGGTCAACTGTAGGGTGTGGGGGAAGGGGGAGGTTGTAGTGTATTTACATGGAAGTTTCCATGTTAACCATGTGGATCAATGAAAGACAGCAGAAAATACCATAGGTGGCATCTACACAGTTCAACACTATTTGGTAAACTGTCCTTTTTGTGCTTGTTTTCCTTACAACTTTGCTGATTATAGGAAAATAATGTTTCTTCAACTGAGTGTGGAATGGAACCTGTGTTTCTGTTTGTGCCTGGGGGATATTTTTGGCTCTGAGAGGTTAGGCTCACCCTCTGCCCCCTCCCCACCTCCTCACCCCCCAACTCCCGCCCAGAGTAAGCCCTGATGGCATTAAATATTGGCCTTTATGAGAACCAAATACAAATGGATATTAGCCAATATCATGGTTTGAAGAGTATTGTGTTTCTTCTAATTAAAGGCTCTTAGGCAGCAGCTGGGCTAAGGAAATGCTCAAATCAGAGATCAGCATCTTATAGCATGCTGATTTTCAGTGAACTGTGAGCTGGGATTCATTGCCACACACCTCTTCCTGCCACTTGTGAGAGTCATTGATCTCTGCTGTTTCTATTTTTAAAAAAAGTGTGGCCAACAAGGCATCTTCAACATACTCCATTCCCCTTATGACTCTATACAAACAAAGATTGCCACATTGATATAAACATTTGAAAGCTTCTCATCCCTAACTTAAAGATTATCAGGGTGACTGGTTAATAATTCCAATTTGCTTTATTATAGAAGCACTCATCAAAATCACTGAAAGCAATACAATATGCCAATATTCCAATGCCAGTAGGAATACTGGTCAAGGGTCTTTCATTCTCTAGGAAGAATTTGCATGAACCTTATCACATATAGAATCCTGAAAGATATAGCAGAGTTAGGAAGAAATGCATTGGGAAATCCCAACTATTTCTACTGCATACATTTACAGGTAATATAATCACACTTCTGAGGAGGAAATAGACAATCAGAGGCACGTGAATCAACAAAGGAAAAAAACCAACAAATGGCTTGTGAAAATATTATGTAATATAAGAAATGGTAAATGGTTCATTAAAGATAAAAAGAAAAAAATTGTGTAAGAAAATCAGTTAACTAAAGGAAAGCAAAGAAAATCTTTGAAAGCATCTGTTTTGTGTTCTCAATAAATTCTCAAAACATGTCCTCTATGAAACAAAAGAGGGAAGAGAAGATGATAAGACAGTTGACTAAGATTAAAAGGGAGTTAGTTGCTTAGGATGTAGGACGAGATTAAAAAGGCTCAATGAGATAATAGGTAGTAAATAAATTTAGATGCTTCATACATTTTTAAGTTGATATCGCAAGTTTAAGTAGTTGCAGAGGATCCACTTTTTTTTAGCATATTATGAACATTGGTATTTCAAAACAAAAAATTATTATCACTATTTAATATGTGTCCAACATAATCTACATGACATAATCACTTTTATAATGACCATTTCTGCTTTATAAAGTACTTGAACAAGCTCGTCTTTAACAGTAGGAAATTTAAAATAGTTTCTCACATTTTCAGTTCACTTTTCCTTTCTTTATAGGATTTATACTAATGTAATTTAAGCATGGCTTTTTTTTTTAAAGATTTATTTATTTATTTTAGAGAGAAGAGAGAGTTGAGAAGGGGGAGGGACAGAGAGAAAGAATCTCAAGCAGATTCCCCACTAGAGTATGGAGGCTGATGTGGGGCTCGATTTCATGACCCTGAGATCATGACCTGACCCAAAATCAAGAGTCATATGCTTAACAGCTGAGTAACCCAGGCATCCCTAAGCATGGGGTTTTTAAATTAATCATATTTGCAATTCCAGAAATATGAATGTACATTTAAACTTAAACTTTAAAAAAATTTCTATGACCATAGGCTCTAAGGGTTACACAAATTTCTTCCAGTTTGAGCTATCATTAAACTTTTGGTATTCAACTGATCAAAATAATACAAATATATCATACATTGTGATAATTATTAACCATAAGAAGTATATGGTTTTATTGAGAATGCAGTTCTTTATTTTAAAAGATTCTATTTATTTACTTGAGAGAGAGCAAGAGAGAGTGAGCATGAGACAGCACAGGGAAAGGGAGCACAGAGGCAGAGGGAGAAGCAGACTCTCTGCTGAGCAGGGAGCCCGACGTGGGGCTCGATCCCAGAACCCTGGAATCATGACCTGAGGCAAAGGCAGATGCTTAGCCAACTGAGCCACCCAGGTGCCCCTGAGAATGCAGTTCCTAATGAGATGGTTAGGGCTATTTATCTTTTGGTCAATCAGTTCATATGATCATGAATGAATATTACTTATTGTTAGAATGATATATGAGTCAGCATCCATTTTGTTCTTTTTTTTATTTGCATAGATGAAAATGAGAATTCTTATTCACATAAATAAGAATACAAGGAATTTTGCTATAGAAATGCCATGTATTCTTTGAATTCCTTCTGACTTGTACACCAAAAATCATAGAGCTACCAAATATAAAAAGTTATTTAAATTATTTAGCAGTTGATGAAAAAGTTTTCTTATAATTTTGTTGAAAACAGAGAATCAGAAATCATGTGACATGCAACAATATGTGCTACCCAGTTGCTAGAGTCTTTCCCTTTGTCAACATCTACACCAGTTTTTCAAATTGTCCCTTTGTCACCCCAGAGGCTTTTAAACCCTAGGCCAAAGCACCTGTTTCCATTACTATTGCTACATAACAAACCACTCCAAAACTCTGAGGCATAAAGCAACCATTTTGTTATGTGTACAGATTTCTGTGGGTCAGGAACTTGGTCAGGGTGTAGTAAGGTATTGCTCCTTCTCTGTGATGTCTGGGACCTCAGCTGGGGTGAGTCTTAAGCCTTGGGACTAGAATTATCTGGAAGTTCCTTCACTTATATGTCCAGTGCCTGGACTGGAGGACTTAGGGCTGAGCTCAGCCAGAACTGTCCATCAGAGGGCCCATAGCCTCTCATGTAGTTTGGGCTACAGCATCATGGCCTCAAGAGTTCTTACAGGACTAAGGCTTCCAGGGTCAGTATTCCAGTGAACAAAACAGAAGTTGCATTGTCATGCATAACCTGGCCTTGGAAGTCATATAACGCCCCTTCTGCTATACTGTATTGGTCAAAGCAGCCATAATCTAGCTCAGATCTAAGAGGAGACATAGACTCCACCTCTCTGGGGAAAGAGGGTCAAAGAACTTGCAGCCATCTTTAAAAAGATTTTATTTATTTATTTGAGAGAGAGAGAGAGAGCATGAGCAAGCATGAGCAAGCATGAGCAGGGGGAGAAGGGGCAGAGGGAGATGGAGAAGCAGACCTCCTGCTAA
This sequence comes from Eumetopias jubatus, assembly GCF_037043125.1. NCBI lineage: Eukaryota > Metazoa > Chordata > Mammalia > Carnivora > Otariidae > Eumetopias > Eumetopias jubatus. Next base: position 147,747,388 of record NW_028274810.1, read on the forward strand.
GCAGGGAGCCTGACACAGAGCTCCATCCCAGGACCCTGAGATCATGACCTGAGCCAAAGGCTGATGCTTAACTGACTGAGCCACCCAGGCACCCCATGGCAGCCATTTTTAAAACTGCCACAGTACCTAACTAAGATTTGGATGAGTGAGAGATATAAGTTTCTTTTCTAATGTGGGAAAAAGACAATTGTGAAAGGAACGAAGCTCATGATGTCTTGATGGTATGTCTTTTCCTAGGTAGATCAATTTTAAGAAAATTTACATGTAGAAGCTGAACATCTGGAAATTGATTTCTTTAAAGATATCCACCTTCTATATGTACATTGGAAAATCTTTCTATACAAACAGGGGTATGAAAACTTCAGTTTGAATATCATTGCTACAGGGTTTGGTATTGTCAAAGCTGATTTAAGTGTATTCTAGAAACATTTTAAAATTATACAAACATCTCACCATAAAATAAATAGCAGTAACAATAAACCCCAATAACAATAACAACAACGACACAAAAATTGCTTTAAAAATAAGAGAAAAAAGAATGAAACATGGTATTTGATTTCTCTTTTGCAATACAAAAAACTGGATAACAAGACTTAAAATGAAATGGTCAAGACTTAAGAATTCTGTATTCAGCAAATATTTATGTGAACAAATTCCAAGATAAGAGCTCAGAAAATACATAATTTATGTATCTTCCTGACATAAACACTTCAAAACACTAATAGAAGATGTGCTTGAACTAATCAAGTGAGCATAAGTGAGTAAAATCTCAAGAAGAGGGGTATTAGGGATGATGACTTTGGTAGTGGCTGAATAGCTTTTGGATCTTCCCGAATCCCTATGTATAAACAGATGGAGCATAGATCATGAAAGAAGATTTACAGATATTATTTATAGCAAAATCAGCTGATAAGATATCTTCAAAAATCAAATGTGAGAAGGGGCAGAGCAAGATGGCGGAGGAGACCTGGATCTCGTCTGGTCTCAGGAATTCAGCTGAATAGGGATCAAACCATTCTGAACACCTACGACTCAACAGGAGATTGAAGAAGAGAGTAGCAACAACTCTCTGAACAGAGAAGCAACCACTTACTGGAAGGTAGGACGTGTGGAGAAGTGAATACGAGGCGATATTCGGGAGGATAGACAGTGGGGGAGGGGTAACATTATATCATGATATAATGTTACCTTTTATGAGGCCAGCATTACCTTGATCCCAAAACCAGACAAAGACCCCATCAAAAAGGAGAATTACAGACCAATATCCTTGATGAACATGGATGCAAAAATTCTCACCAAAATACTAGCCAATAGGATCCAACAGTACATTAAAACGATTATTCACCGTGACCAAGTGGGATTTATCCCTGGGCTGCAAAGTTGGCTCAACATCCGCAAATCAATCAACGTGATACAATAGATTAACAAAAGAAAGAACAAGAATCAGATGATCCTCTCAATAAATGCAGAAAAAGCATTTGACAAAGTACAGCATCCTTTCTTGATCAAAACTCTTCAGAGTATAGGGATAGAGGGTACATACCTCATAAAAGCCATCTATGAAAAACCTACAGCAAATATCATTCTCAATGGGGAAAAACTGAGAGCTTTGCCCCTAAGGTCAGGAATGCGGCAGGGATGTCCACTATCACCATTGCTATTCAACGTAGTATTAGAAGTCCTAGCCACAGCAATCAGACAACAAAAAGAAATCAAAGGCATCCAACTCGGCAAAGAGGAAGTCAAACTCTCACTCTTTGCAGATGATATCATACTGTATGTGGAAAACCCAAAAGACTCCACCCCAAAACTGCTGGAACTCATACAGGAATTCAGTAGAGTGGAAGGATATAAAATCAATGCACAGAAATCAGTGGCATTCCTATACACCAACAAGACAGAAGAGAGACAAATCAAGGAGTCGATCCCATTTACAATTGCACCCAAAACCATAAGATACCTAGGAATAAATCTAACCAAAGAGGCAAAGGATCTGTACTCAGAAAACTATAAAATACTCATGAACGAAATTGAGGAAGACACAAAGAAATGGAAAAACGTTCCATGCTCATGGATTGGAAGAACAAACATTGTGAAGATGTCAATGCTACCTAGACCAATCTACACATCCAATGCAATCCCCATCAAAATACCATCCACTTTTTTCAAAGAAATGGAACAAATAATCCTAAAATTTGTATGGAACCAGAAGAGACCCCGAATAGCCAGAGGAATATTGAAAAAGAAAAGCAAAGCTGGCAGCATCACAATTCCCGACTTCCAGCTCTATTACAAAGCTGTCATCATCAAGACAATATGGTACTGGCACAAAAACAGACACATAGATCAATGGAACAGAATAGAGAGCCCAGAAATGGACCCTCAACTCTATGGTCAACTCATCTTTGACAAAGCAGGAAAGAATGTCCAATGGAAAAAAGACAGTCTCTTCAACAAATGGTGTTGGGAAAATTGGACAGCCACATGCAGAAGACTGAAACTGGACCATTTCCTTACACCACACACAAAAATAGACTCCAAATGGTTGAAAGAGTTAACGTGAGACAGGAGTCCATCAAAATCCTAAAGGAGAACACGGGCAGCAACCTCTTCGACCTCAGCCACAACAACTTCTTCCTAGAAACATCGCCACAGGCAAGGGAAGCCAGGGCAAAAATGAACTATTGGGATTTCATCAAGATAAAAAGCTTTTGCACAGCAAAAGAAACAGTCCACAAAACCAAAAGACAACCGACAGAATGGGAGAAAATATTTGCAAATGACCTATCAGATAAAGGGCTAGTATCCAAAATCTATAAAGAACTTATCAAACTCAACACCCAAAGAACAAATAATCCAATCAAGAAATGGGCAGAAGACATGAACAGACATTTTTCCAAAGAAGACATCCAAATGGCCAACAGACACATGAAGAAGTGCTCAACATCGCTCGGCATCAGGGAAATCCAAATCAAAACCTCAATGAGATACCACCTCACACCAGTCAGAATGGCTAAAATTAACAAGTCAGGAAACGACAGATGTTGGCGGGGATGTGGAGAAAGCGGAACCCTCCTACCCTGTTGGTGGGAATGCAAGCTGGTGCAACCACTCTGGAAAACAGTATGGAGGTTCCTCAAACAGTTGAAAATAGAGCTACCATACGATCCAGCAATTGCACTACTGGGTATTTACCACAAAGATACAAATATAGGGATCCGAAGGGTTATGTGCACCCCAATGTTTATAGCAGTAATGTCCACAATAGCCAAACTGTGGAAAGAGCCAAGATGTCCATCAACAGATGAATGGATAGAGAAGAAGTGGTATATATACACAATGGAATATTATGCAGCCATCAAAAGGAATGAGATCTTGCCATTTGCAACGATGTGGATGGAACTGGAGGGTGTTATGCTGAGTGAAATAAGTCAATCAGAGAAAGACATGTATCATATGACCTCACTGATATGAGGAATTCTTAATCTCAGGAAACAAACTGAGGGTTGCTGGAGTGGTTGGTGGTGAGAGAGATGGGGTGGCTGGATGATAGACATTGCGGAGGGTATGTGCTATGGTGAGCGCTGTGAATTGTGCAAGACTGTTGCGTCGCAGATCTGTACTTCTGCGACAAATAATGCAACATAATTTAAGAAAAAAGAAAAAGAAGAAAATAGCAGGAGGGGAAGAATGAGGGGGAGTCAGTCAGAGGGGGAGACGAACCATGAGAGATGATGGACTCTGAAAAACAAACTGAGGGTTCTAGAGGGGAGGAGGGAGGGGGGATGGGTTAGCCTGGTGATGGGTATTCAAGGGGGCACGTTCTGCATGGAGCACTGGGTGTTATGCACAAACAATGAATCATGGAACACTTCATTAAAAACTAATGATGTAATATATGGTGATTAACATAACAATAAAAAATTAAAATTAAAATGTAAAAAAAAAGAAAAAAGAAAAGAAGAAGCTAGCAGGAGGGGAAGAATGAAGGGGAGTAAGTCAGACGGGGAGACGAACCATGAGAGATGATGGACTCTGTAAAACAAACTGAGGGTTCTAGAGGGGAGGAGGGTGGGGGGATGGGTTAGCCTGTTGATGGGTATTAAAGAGGGCACATTCTGCATGGAGCACTGGGTGTTATGCACAAACAATGAATCATGGAATACTACATCAAAAACTAATGATGTAAGGTATGGTGATTAACACAACAATAAAAAAATAAAAAAAATAAAATGTGAGTGGCAACAAACCACCATAGCCATAAGATTGTGTGTTATTCATGTCTGTGCTAGAGAAAGCAGAGGGTCCTGTGAGTGGGAGAATGCATAGCTGAAGTTATTCACCGGGAAGAAAGTCAGTTGATTTGAGAAAGCAGATAAAAGTAGGAAGGCTTTGCCTCTATGGTAGTGGATAAGTGTTAAGGGGCTCACTATAAGCATAATGTGGCTGAAGCGTTGTGCTCCATGAAACCTCAAAACAGACCTACCAGGACTCCCTTTGGGATAGGTATCCACACCAAGGAGAAACTGCCAGGAAGAGAAATGTAGAGGTAACAGAGCCCAGGAGTGTTTAGAAAACAAGCCACCGTATTGTTAAATACCATACAAAAACAATAGAAAAGGTTGTTCTGAAAAGTTAGAATTGCTCTCTGAACCAAGCCTCCCTCTAAAAGTTCAGGAAAAAAATCGCATAAAAATAAGCAACAGAAAAGTACTGAGGCCAAATCCCATACAAAGTTATTACAGAAAAAAAGGAGAGATTAAAAAGTAGAATAACATCCCCACAGACAAGGAAAGCATGCCAGAAAGACATGTTCACAAAACAGATAAAACTGTAATGGATCATTTAAAAACAAACTAAAAGGCTTAAGGAAAGATACTAGACATGAAAGAATAACATAAATAAGAATTAGAAAACCTAAGAAATGTGATGACAGACTTAGTAAAGAATTAAAAATGGAAGAAAAACACCATTATAGAAATGACTAAGCTAGAAGGAAAACAAGATTGGATAAACAACAAATATCAGAAATGAAATAGAACATGAAAGAGAGGAAACATTAAAGTCAAGAGGAAGAAAGAGACAAAAGAGGCTTTGAGAGAAAATGGCAAATATTTAAGAAGATCCAAAATACTGATAATAGGAGTCTCTGATGGAGAGAGGCAAAGGAACAGGAAAATAATGTGTGCTATAATTCAAGGATATTTTGCTGACATAAAATAGGCTTTTAAACAACATATTGAAAGAGTACATTTTATACCTAAAAAGAGGAACCAACACCAAGACATTCTAGTGAAATTATTAGACATTACAGAAACAGGAAAAATCCTTTCAGCATCTGGGCAAAAATAGCAAGTAACTTACAAGGGAAATAGAACTAGATTATCATTGGAACTTTTTGATATTAATGCTTATGTCACAGAAAAATAGAGTAACATATTTAAGATAGTCGAGGAAAGAAAATACGAGCCAAGAATTTTAATGTCCGACAAAACTGGCTTTCAAATATAAAGGACACAGAAATGGTTATCAACACTCAAGAACTCAGGAAATATGTTCCCCTGAGATTTTACTAAGCAATCTACTGGAAAATAAGCTTCAGACAAGCAAAATGACTAGAGAGACATTGACCTAAAGACTTATGGTAAATATTAAACATATAATTACTTGCAGAAATAAGACTAAATGAGGTTTAAAGGAGAGGTTAAAATACGCAATGGGTAAATAATCTGAAAATATAGCTACAATCCAACCATTAAAAATGTAGGGGGAGAAGGAGGAAAACACATGCAAATAAAAATTTTAACTGTTTTCAGTAATTATAGTAGGTGTTGGTAATATTAAATTATTATTCTAAGTCTACTGTTTGTGAAGAGTGGATGAACCAAATCAGTAATTATGAGATATTCTAGCATTCCTTATGTCTTTGAGAACTGAGATTCTTGGAGTGAAGGAGACACAGATCTAATATAGAAGACATTAAGCAAAAAATCTTTTAGTTCTGAATTTGAACTGGAAATATCAGTATGCTCTTACAAAGTATTTTAATATATATGTAAAATACATAATTATACAACTATTTTATATATCATACCAGATAGTAAGAAAACTATCAAAGATTATTAGAATACAAAAAAAAGAAAAAAACAAGAAAAATACCCAAAAGCCCTCATAGCCAATTTGAAGAGAATTCTACTAGCCAAAGGCAGAACATTTTGAGTTTTTTAAACCACTTTATTGAGATATAATCAACATATAAATATTAAGTTTTATTAAGGATAAAAATTGTAAGAGATTAAAATCCATCTAATATTTTTAAATCCATGAAAACTTTTTTGGTCACGTTCTGAGGATGATAGGGAACCAATTCATTAATTTGAAAACTGGGTGAATATAAGAAAAGAATCAAGAGTTTATCCTGCTTTTTCTGTATGAACTCTACCACATAGAATCCAAATGGTGGATGAGGGGAAATGTCTCCTTATAAAATTATTTCTAGCTAATAAGTGAAAACAAAAAGATAGATGTTAATGTTACCATTTTTCAACCTACAATGCTGACCAACAATGGTTATTAACATCCTAAGAGAGAAACCAAATCTGGATTTCGTCTGGTCTCAGGAATTCAGCTGAATAGGGATCACACCATTCTGAACACCTACGAACTCAACAGGAGATCGAAGAAAAGAATCGCAACAACTCTCTGAACAGAAAAGCGACCACTTACTGGAAGGTAGGACGTCCAGAGAAATGAATCTGAGGTGATATTTGGGAGGATAGATGGCAGAGGAGGGGGCCTCCGTCGGCCGCTTCTGGCAAGTGATAGAGCCGCAGAGCACAAAATTGGAACTTTTAGAAGTTGGCTTTGCTGAGGGAGGTTGCTCCAGTGGCTAAGCTGGGAGTGGAACCCTCACGGGACAGTGTGGTCTCAGGACCCTCGGGGTCACAGAAAGACCGGGGGTGCCTGAGTGCGGCAGAGCTCCCAGGTATCGGAGCGGGGAAGCCGGCTGCAGAGACGGAGCCGAGGCGTGGGGTCTCAGCTCGGGGTTGCCATAAAATGTGATCCGCGGCCCAGTTGGGCCACTGCTCCTCCAGCAGGGACTGAACAAGCGGCAGAGCTGGGGAAACTCCCCTTCCTTCCTGGGGAGGACCGGCGCGGGAGCGCACCGCAGGGATCTGCTGGGTTTGGAGACTCCACACGGGGTCAGGTGCCAGAGATAGAAACGCTCGGTCACAGGCCGGGTGAGCACAGAGTGTGGCCAGAGACCAGGGAGATGGGAGTGACTGACTGCTTTTCTCTGGGGGTGCACCGAGGAGCGGGGCCCCGAGTTCTTGGCTCCTCTGGGTGGAGATTGGGAGGCCACCATTTTCGCCCTGGTCCTCCAAGGCTGTGCCAAGAGCTTGCAGGGAACAAAAGCTCCTGAGAGCAAACCAGAGCAGCTTACTTAGCCCGGACCCACAAGGGCGGGGCAATTCTGCCTCCGGCAAAGACATTTGGGAACCACGGCAACAGGCCCCTCCCCCAGAAGATCAGCAAGAACAGCCAGCAAGCCAAGACCAAGTTTACCGATCAAGGAGAACGGGAGAACTCCAGCGCTAGGGGAATACTGCACATAGAATTCATGGCTTTTTTTTTTTACCATGATTCATTAGTTTTTCAAAGTTAATTTTTTTAACTGTTTTTTTTTTTAATTTTTCTTTTTCCCTTTTTCAACCAACATCTTATCAATCCCTTTTTTAAAAAAACATTTTTTATTTTTCATTTTTACAGTCATATTTTATCCCTTCATAGTAGTTACCCTTATTTTTGGCATATATATATAAGTTGTTCTCTCTTTAAAATTTTGAGATACAGTTTCTTCTAACAGATCAAAATGTACCCTAAATCACTAGCGTATGCTTTTGTTCTAGTCTCCTGCCTGATCACATTCTCTCCCTTTTTTTTCTTTTTTTTTCAAATCTTCTTTCTTTTTTCAAACTTCTTATCTTATCAATTCCTTTTATATAATCTTTTATAATTTTCATCTTTATAGTCATCTTCCTTCGCTTCATTGTATCAACCCTTATTTTGTACATATATGTCTTTCTTCCTTTAAAATTTTAGGAGGCACTTTTTTCTAACAGACCAAAATACGCCCAAAATCTAGTGTGTGGCACTGATCTATGCACTAGCCTGATCATATTTGATCATATTCTGGATTTTTTTTTTGTATTGTTCTGTTTTTGTTTTTATCTTTTTCTTTTTGTTTTTTTTTTTCTCTTTCTTTTTTCTTTCTTTCCCTTTCTTTTCCCCTGGTTCCAGGTCTTTTCTGATTTGTATACAGTATATTTGCTGGGGATGTTGTTAACCTGTTAGCATTTTGTTCACTCATTCATCTATTCTCCTCTGGACAAAATGACAAGACAAAAAAATCACCTCAGCAAAAAGAACAAGAGGTAGTACCGTCAGCCAGGGACCTACTTAATATGGACATTAGTACGATGTCGGACCTAGAGTTCAGAATCATGACTTTAAAGATACTAGCTGGGCTTGAAAACAGCGTGGAAGTTATTAGAGAAACCCTTTCTGGAGAAATAAAGGAACTAAAATCTAACCAAGTCGAAATCAAAAAGGCTATTAATGAGGTGCAATCAAAAATGGGGGCACTAACGGCTAGAATAAATGAGGCAGAAGAGAGAATCAGCGATATAGAAGACCAAATGATGGAAAATAAAGAGGCTGAGAAAAAGAGAGAGAAACAACTACAGGATCACAAGGGCAGAATTCGAGAGATAAGCGATATGATAAGACGAAACAACATTAGAATAATTGGGATCCCAGAAGAAGAAGAAAGAGGGAGAGGGGCAGAAGGTATATTGGAGCAAATAATAGCAGAGAACTTCCCTAATGTGAGGAAGGAAACAGGCATCAAAATCCAGGAGGCACAGAGAACCCCTCTCAAAATCAATAAAAATAGGTCAACACCCAGACACCTAATAGTAAAACTTACGAGTCTCAGAGACAAAGAGAAAATCCTGAAAGCAGCTCGGGAGAAGAGATATATAACCTACAATGGTAGAAATATTAGATTGGCAACAGACCTATCCACAGAGACCTGGCAGGCCAGAAAGGACTGGCATGATATCTTCAGAGCACTAAATGAGAAAAATATGCAGCCAAGAATACTATATCCAGCTAGGCTGTCATTGAAAATAGAAGGAGAGATAAAAAGCTTCCAGGACAAACAAAAACTAAAGAAATTTGCAAACACGAAACCAGCCCTCCAAGAAATATTGAAAGGGGTCCTCTAAGCAAAGAGAGAGCCTAAAAGTAGCATAGATCAGAATGGAACACAGACAATATACAGTCACAGTCACCTTACAGGCAATACAATGGCACTAAATTCATACCTTTCAAGAGTTACCCTGAATGTAAATGGGCTCAATGTCCCAATCAAAAGGCACAGGCTATCAGATTGGATTAAAAAACAAGACCCATCAATATGCTGTCTGCAAAAGACTCATTTTAGACCAAAGATACCCCCAGATTGAAAGTGAGGGGGTGGAAAACCATTTACCATGCTAATGGACACCAAAAGAAAGCTGCGGTGGCAATCCTTATATCAGACAAATTAGATTTTAAAACAAAGACTGTAATAAGAGATGAAGAAGGACACTATATCGTACTTAAAGGGTCTATCCAACAAGAAGATCTAACAATTGTAAATATCTAGGCCCCTAATGTGGGACAGCCAATTATATAAGGCAATTAATAACAAAAGCAGAGAAACACATTGACAACAATACAATAATAGTGGGGGACTTTAACACCCCCCTGACTGAAATGGACACATCATCTAAGCAAAAGATCAACAAGGAAATAAAGACTTTAAACGACACACTGGATGAAAGGGACTTCACAGACATATTCAGAACATTCCATCCCAAAGCAATGGAATGCACATTCTTCTCTAGTGCCCATGGAACATTCTCCAGAATAGATCACATCCTAGGTCACAAATCAGGTCTCAACCGGTACCAAAAGTTTGGGATCATTCCCTACATATTTTCAGATCACAATGCTTTGAAACTAGAACTCAATCACAAGAGGAAAGTCGGAAAGAACTCAAAGACATGGAGGCTAAAGAGCACCCTACTAAGGAATGAATGGGTCAACCAGGAAATTAAAGAAGAATTTAAAAAATTCATGGAAACCAATGAAAATGAAAACACAACTGTTCATAATCTTTGGGATACAGCAAAGGCAGTCCTGAGAGGAAAGTCTATAGCAATACAAGCCTTTCTCAAGAAACAAGAAAGGTCTCAAATACACAACCTAACCCTAAACCTAAAGGAGCTGGAGAGAGAACAGCAAATAAAGCCTAAACCCAGCAGGAGAAGAGAAATAATAAAGATCAGAGCAGAAATCAATGAACTAGAAACCAAAAGAACAGTAGAACAAATCAATGAAACTAGGAGCTGGTTCTTTGAAAGAATTCACAAGATTGATAAACCCCTGGCCAGACTTATCCAAAAGAAAAGAGAAAGGACCCAAATCAACAAAATCATGAATGAAAGAGGAGAGATCACAACCAACACCCAAGAAATACAAACAATTATAAGAACATATTATGAGCAACTCAATGCAGCAAATTAGATAACCTGAAAGAAATGGGTGCATTCCTAGAGATTTATCAACTACCAAAATTTAACCAGGAAGAAAGAGAAAACCTGAACAGACCTATAACCACTAAGGAAATTGAAGCAGTCATCAAAAATCTCCCAACAAACAAAAGCCCAGGGCCAGACGGCTTCCCAGGGAAATTCTACCAGACATTTCAAGAAGAATTAATACCTATTCTCCTGAAACTCTTCCAAAAAAATATAAATGGAAGGAAAACTTCCAAACTCATTTTATGAGGCCACCATTACCTTGATGCCAAAACCAGACAAAGACCCCAACAAAAAGGAGAATTACAAACCAATATCCTTGATGAACATGGATGCAAAAATTCTCACCAAAATACTAGCCAAGAGGATGCAACAGTATATTAAAAGGATTATTCACCATGACCAAGTGGGATTTATCCCTGGGCTGCAAGGTTGGTTCAACACCGCAAATCAATCAATGTGATACAATATATTAACAAAAGAAAGAACAAGAATCAGATGATCCTCTCAATAGATGCAGAAAAAGCATTTGACAAAGTACAGCATCCTTACTTGATCAAAACTCTTGAGTATAAGGATTGAGGGTACATACCTCAATATCATAAAAGCCATCTATGAAAAACCTATAGCGAATATCTTTCTCAATGGGGAAAAACTGAGAGCTTTGCCCCTAAGGTCAGGAACGTGGCAGGGATGTACACTAACACCACTGCTATTAAACGTAGTATTAGAAGTCCTAGCCACAGCAATCAGACAACAAAAAGAAATCAAAGGCATCCAACTCGGCAAAGAGGAAGTCAAACTCTCACTCTTTGCAGATGATATCATACTGTATGTGGAAAACCCAAAGGACTCCACCCCAAAACTGCTAGAACTCATACAGGAATTCAGTAACGTGGCAGGATATAAAATCAATGCACAGAAATCAGTGGCATTCCTATACACCAACAACAAGACAGAAGAGAGAGAAATTAAGGAGTCGATCCCATTTACAATTGCACCCAAAACCATAAGATACCTAGGAATACATTAAACCAAAGAGGCAAAGAATCTATACTCAGAAAACTATAAAATACTCATGAACGAAATTGAGGAAGACACAAAGAAATGGAAAAACGTTCCATGCTCATGGATTGGAAGAACAAACACTGTGAAGATGTCAATGCTACCTAGACCAATCTACACATCCAATGCAATCCCCATCAAAATACCATCCACTTTTTTCAAAGAAATGGAACAAATAATCCTAAAATTTGTATGGAACCAGAAGAGACCCCGAATAGCCAGAGGAATATTGAAAAAGAAAAAGCAAAGCTGGCGGCATCACAATTCCCGACTTCCAGCTCTATTACAAAGCTGTCATCATCAAGACAATATGGTACTGGCACAAAAACAGACACATAGATCAATGGAACAGAATAGAGAGCCCAGAAATGGACCCTCAACTCTATGGTCAACTCATCTTTGACAAAGCAGGAAAGAATGTCCAATGGAAAAAAACAGTCTCTTCAAAAAATGGCGTTGGGAAAATTGGACAGCCACATGCAGAAGAATGAAACTGGACCATTTCCTTACACCACACACAAAAATAGACTCCAAATGGTTGAAAGACCTAAACGTGAGACAGGAGTCCATCAAAATCCTAAAGGAGAACACGGGCAGCAACCTCTTCGACCTCAGCCACAGCAACTTCTTCCTAGAAACATCGCCACAGGCAAGGGAAGCCAGGGCAAAAATGAACTATTGGGATTTCATCAAGATAAAAAGCTTTTGCACAGCAAAAGAAACAGTCCACAAAACCAAAAGACAACCGACAGAATGGGAGAAAATATTTGCAAATGACCTATCAGATAAAGGGCTAGTATCCAAAATCTATAAAGAACTTATCAAACTCAACACCCAAAGAACAAATAATCCAATCAAGAAATGGGCAGAAGACATGAACAGACATTTTTCCAAAGAAGACATCCAAATGGCCAACAGACACATGAAGAAGTGCTCAACATCGCTCGGCATCAGGGAAATCCAAATCAAAACCTCAATGAGATACCACCTCACACCAGTCAGAATGGCTAAAATTAACAAGTCAGGAAACGACAGATGTTGGCGGGGATGTGGAGAAAGCGGAACCCTCCTACCCTGTTGGTGGGAATGCAAGCTGGTGCAACCACTCTGGAAAACAGTATGGAGGTTCCTCAAACAGTTGAAAATAGAGCTACCATACGATCCAGCAATTGCACTACTGGGTATTTACCACAAAGATACAAATATAGGGATCCGAAGGGTTATGTGCACCCCAATGTTTATAGCAGTAATGTCCACAATAGCCAAACTGTGGAAAGAGCCAAGATGTCCATCAACAGATGAATGGATAGAGAAGAAGTGGTATATATACACAATGGAATATTATGCAGCCATCAAAAGGAATGAGATCTTGCCATTTGCAACGATGTGGATGGAACTGGAGGGTGTTATGCTGAATGAAATAAGTCAATCAGAGAAAGACATGTATCATATGACCTCACTGATATGAGGAATTCTTAATCTCAGGAAACAAACTGAGGGTTGCTGGAGTGGTGGGGGGGTGGGAGGGATGGGGTGGCTGGGTGATAGACATTGGGGAGGGTATGTGCTATGGTGAGTGCTGTGAATTATGCAAGACTTTTGAATCACAGATCTGTACCTCTGAGACAAAGAATTCAATATATGTTAAGAAAAAAAAAAAAGAAGCTAGGAGGAAGGGAAGAATGAAGGGGAGTAAATTGGAGGGGGAGATGAACCACGAGAGACGATGGACTCTGAAAAACAAACTGAGGGTTCTAAAGGGGAGGGGGTGGGGGGATGGGTTAGCCTGTTGATGGGTATTAAAGAGGGCACCTTCTGCGTGGAGCACTGGGTGTTCTGCACAAACAATGAATCATGCAACGCTACATCAAAAACTAATGATGTAATGTATGGTGATTAACATAACAATAAAAAATTTAAAGATAAAAAAATCCTAAAAGCATACAAGGAAGAGATTACAGGAAAGTCTGGATAGGGTTGTTTTTTGGAGAGGAAGCTAGCAACCCTAATTGGGATGGGACACATGGAGGGTTTTTTGGGATATTTGGGAAGATTCTGTTTCAATTTTGAGTCTTAAACTCTGATACATAGAAAAATATAAGCTAAAATATGTATATTTTAAAAATATAGAAGTAACTACGATAATAATTAAAATTTGCCTTTCTTTCCAATTTATTAAAAAGCAAAAGAATCAATCAAACAAAACTACAGAGTCCTTAAAATAAAATATAGAACAGAAAGGAAAGAGCAGGGATAAATAAAAGAGATAGCATAATATGAGATCACAGATGACCAAACATATAGAGCAAGGCAAAAGGGCCCACAGTGACCACTGGCTGAATGCAAACAGGCTCATTAAGCGACCCACCTCGAAATAGCCACATTCCCTAACTGAGCAGTTACAATTAGGCACCGTTCCTAAGAATACCAACAAAGGGAAAATTCCATACATCCCCATACTCCCTCACTCCGCACTATAAATGTGGCCCTTCACCACAGCCTCCTCACAGACAGTCTCTCCTTTGCTGTCCTACCCACTGCTCCCTTGCAGTGTGTTCAGTAAACTTTTATCTCTTTTGTTTTGTCTTGGGTGAATTCTTTCACCTCCTATGCCACTGTCCCCCACCCAAATGGGATGCCCCACATTTGGTGGTGCCCATCTGATTGGAGCACCCCACTAAACATAATAGTTTTTAAATAAAGTAAATTTATGGACTTCCCATGTTAATACACAAAGGTGTCATTTTACTTTATTTTATTTTTAAAGATTTTATTTATTTATTTGAGAGACAGAGTGAGAGAGAGAGAAAGCACGAGAGGGGGGAGGATCAGAGGGAGAAGCCAACTCCCTGCTGAGTGGGGAACCTGATGCGGGGCTTAATCCTGGGACTCTGGGATGATGACCTGAGCCAAAGGCAGATGCTTAACCAACTGAGCCATCCAGGTGCCCCCTAAGGTGATCATTTTAGATCAATACACAAAACTGGATTTTGTGCTATTTTTAGGAAACACAGTGTATTATACAGGGTTCTCCAAAGAAACAAGACCAACAGGGTTTGTGTGTGTGTGTGTGTGTTTGTGTGTGTGTGTGTGTGTATAAGGAGAAACTGACCAATCCAAAATTATAGAGGAAGATTTTAATATACTTCTCTCAAAAAGTAATAACAAATAAAAAATTTAGTTAGGGTGTAGAAGATTTGAAAAATATTACCATGTCAGTTCCAGTGGACACATATAGAAAACGAGGGTACACATATTATTTCAAAATGCATGTAAAACATTTAAAAAATTATTTAGTTCTACTTGTTTCTTTTGGTGTTGAGTTGTATAAGTTCTTTATATATTTTAGATATTCACCACTTATTGGATATATCATTTGCAAATATCTTCCATTCAGTAGGTTGCCTTCAGTAGGTTTCTAGATCACAAAGTTAATTTCATCAGCTATTAAATAATTAATAAAAACAACGGTTTATGACTATGGTGTAATAAAATTGTAAATCAATATGAAAATAGTTTAAAACCCCATAGAAATAGAAACTAAAATTATACTTCACAATAATTAATGGACCAAATAAGTAATCATACAGGAAAATTATTTAGAACTGAACAAGTGATAAGAAAATCCTACTAATAAAAACTGATGACACTACAGAGGGAAATTTATAGTATCAAGTGCATATGTCAGAAAAAGGACTGAAAATTAACTGGCCAATCATTCAAGTAAAAATTTAGAAAAAGAATAATAGAATAAATCCAAAGAAATTAACTTAAGAAAATAATTTTTAAAAGGGTTAGACATTTATTAAATAGGAAACTACGCACTGGTTTGAAAATTGACAAACAATTGGCGAGATTGATTAAAAAAAGAGAAATATATAAATAAACACTGGGCGCCTGGGTGGCTCAGTCGGTTAAGCGGCTGCCTTCAGCCTGGGTCATGATCCCAGGGTCCTGGGATCGAGTTCCGCATCGGGCTCCTTGCTCAGCAGGGAGCCTGCGTCTCCCTCTCTCTCCCTCTGCTTGTGCTCTCTCTGTCAAATAAATAAAATCTTTAAAATAAATAAATAAATAAATAAATAAACACTATTAGGAAGAAATAGGGACTGCAACTAGAGAAGGATAGGGGTTTCAAAAATCATAAGGAACTTTGTGCCAATAAATTTGAAAA
Organism: Eumetopias jubatus; assembly: GCF_037043125.1. Taxonomy (NCBI): domain Eukaryota; kingdom Metazoa; phylum Chordata; class Mammalia; order Carnivora; family Otariidae; genus Eumetopias; species Eumetopias jubatus. Next base: position 147,763,273 of record NW_028274810.1, read on the forward strand.
TAAGGACAATTTCTTCTAGAAACATATAAATGATTAAAATGGAATTAAGAAACATAAACACCCTGGATATATTTATAATCATTAAGTAACTTAATAGTCAAAATTTTACCCATAGTATTATTTATCTATATTTACTATATAATACATATTTATTATTATATGAGTGTTTTCCAGAGAAACAGAACCAGTAGGATGTGTGCATGTGTGTGTGTGTATGCGCGTGTGCACGCATGCACAGTTACTAAATATAAGGAATTAACTCACGCAATTCAGAAGGCTGGCAAGTTCCAACCGAGGTCTGCAGTCAGCTAGCTAGAGACCCCAGAGGGCAGATGTGTAGTTTCAGTCCAAAGGCCTGAGAAACAGGAAAGGTGATGGTATAAATTCCAGTCTAGAAACCAGGCTAGAGGGGCACCTGGGTGGCTCAGTCCATTAGGTGTCTGACTCTTGATCTCAGCTCAGGTCTTGATCTCAGAGTTGTGAGTTCAAGTCCTGTGTTGAGCTTCATGCTGGGTGTGGAGCTTACTTAAAATAATAATAATAACAACAACAACGACAATAATAATAAAAATAACAACAACAACCAGGCTAGAGACCCAAGAGCCGATGTTGCAGTCCAAAGGCAGGACAAGACCATTGTCCCAGCTCAGGTAGGAGGAGTTCCCTCTCATTCAGTCTTTTTTTCTATTCAGCTCCTCAACTGATTGAATAAGGCCCACCCACATCAAGGAGAACCATCTATTTCACTCAGTGTACCAATTAAAATGTTAATTTCATCCAGAAACGCCCTGACAGACACACCCAGAATAATGTTTCGCCAAATGTCTGAGCACTCTGTGACTCAGTCAGGCTGACACATAAAACAAACCATTACAGTTATTTATTTTACTCATAGTATTATTTATACTTAGATCTAAGATAACTTATAGAAAAACTATTAGATCAAATAAGAGACTTCAGCCAAGTCAGTGGACATTGGATCCACATACAAAAATCAGTATTTATATACACTAGCAGCAGCCAATTAGAAAATGTAATGAAAAGAAAGATCATATTCACAGCTACAGGAATTGTAAGGTATTTTCAAATAAGTAAAAAAAAAAAAAAGTAAGGTTTTTATGAAGAAAATTTATTGAAGGATGTGAAAGAAAATACACATAAAGGGTAATATACTATATATTATATAGATAGGAAGAGTCACTTTTCATAAAGAAATGTATAAGTTCACTGCAATTCCAATCTCAAAAAATCAATGGGATTTTTCATGAAATTGAGCAATTGATCCTAAAATTTTTTAGAAAAAGTAAAGGTCCAGGTCATTCTAATCATGAGAAAAACATCAGAAAACTTTCAATAGAGACATATCATACAATATGCCTGATAAGTATTCCTCAAAATTGTCAAGGTCATCAAAAACATGGAAAGTCTGTCATCATACGTTATTAATATGTTGTACACCTGAAACTAATGTAAGATTGTATGTTAATTACATTTCAGTAAAAATGTAAAAACAAAACATTCACTGCTGCCTGAGGTAACTACAAAAAATAATTGAAGAAAAAAATAAAACCAAACCGTTATTAAAAAAACAGCAAAACAAAAACAAAAACAAGGAAAGTCTTAGAAACTGTCATAGCCAAGAGGAGCCTAAGGAGACATGATGACTAAATGTGATATTGTATCCTGGATGAGATCCTGGAACAAAGAAAGGACATTAGGTAAAAACTAAGAAAGTCTGAATAAACTATGAATTTTACTTAATAATAATGTATCGATATTGGGTCACTAATTTTAACAAATGTGCCATACTAATGTAAGTTGTTAATAACAGGGGAGACTGTTAGGTGTGTTGGGGGGTAACACTGGAACTTTCTGTACTATCTGCTCAATTTTTCTATAAATCTAAAACTTTCTAAAAACAAAGTTTATTTTAGGAATCAAAGTCCAAGAATAGGCAGGAAGAAGGGAAAGGAAGGTAGACTCACCACCATACTAATATACCAAACTAAGGAACTAGAAATAGCCACATTCTGGGGATTTGATATATGACAGACATACCGCTAAAAAGCAATGGGATGGAGGAATATTATGTCATAAATGGTGCTAGACAATTTGATCTCCATATGGGAAAAAATTACATCTTAACCACATAACACACACAAAAATAAATTCCACGTTCACTAAATGTGAGAAGTAAAGTTTATAACTTTTAAATGAAGATGTAGGAGAATATCTTCATGATGTTGAAGATAGGGGAGAATTTTGTAAATGTGACACAACAGGCACAACCATAAAAGAATGTTTTTAATACATTAAAAAGTAATACATTAATTATATATAAAAAATCTGTAAAACAAAAGAAACAATAAAATTGAAACCAATGCCACAAACTAGAAAACGTTTGTGATGCACTAAGAAAAAACTGATATACAGATAGTAAAGCAATTGTGTATATAATTTGGACAAAAACGTTGTACATGTGCCCAGACATATACAAATGTATACAATATTGTTTGTAATATCAAAATTACATACTCAGCTTAAATGTCAAATACTAAGAGAATGGATATATAAAACTTATTTTATATAGTCAAATATTTATTATATAGCAATTGAAAAGGATGACAAGACTTCACGTATAACACACATATAGCTTGAAAGCATAAACTTGAATGAAAATTACAATTAAAACATATTTAATATTATGCCACCAATATACACACGTAACAATATTGTCAAAAAAGTAGAAAACATGGGCAGGATGGACAAATAATAATACTTATAATTGTGGTTATAATTAGATAAAGCTATAATAAAGGTTCAACTATATCTGTAATGCTTTATCTCCTTTAGAAAAATATCTGGATCAACTATGGCAAAAATAATAACATTTAAAAATCCAGATGGTCCTTAAATGAATTTTTGATGCATCATTCTTTGTAGTTTTTTTGTATTTATAAACATCTCATGGTAAATATACCTTTGATGAAATCCGTTTAAACATCTTCAACAGAAGCAAATGCTTTGACCATTAAGATGGATCCACACAAAGTGGTTTTCATTAACATTTGCTGACCTTAGGAACTACTGAGGCAAAGAGGACCATGGGTTGAACAGTTTAATTCCTGAGCAATGTGGTTGTCATCCCCACCTGGGGAAAAGAAGTCCTAAAGAGTGTAGGAACCATATGTGACTAAATCTCTCGTCCTAAAGAAGAATTTCCTATAGAGTGGGAACTCTGCTCTCTGTAGAACCAATGGTCATAAAATTGTTAGGTTTGAGTTTATTAAGAGGACACTTGGTTGTCTAGGATAGATCTAATTAATAAATCATTAATGTGCTCAACAACAAATTTACTGGATTTACCGGATATCTATTTTGTTTGGTTCTGGAGACATACAAACAGGGCATCTGAGGCAGATGTATAAGGAAATAACTCTCTAGTGCAGTGAAATTTTTATTATCTTAACAGCTGTTATCCATATTTCTCTCAGGGAGTGAACTGCGTTTGACAAATTACTCTACGTTCCTTTAAATAGAAGATGTCTGAAGCAAAAAAACCAACCAAACAAAAGCTCTTCTGCATGAGAAAATGTGAATACCCCTTAAAAAGGAAGCATGGCAGAGATTGAGATGAGAGAATAGAGGGCTGAGCATGGGAAGGGGAGGAGAGGGCCACCAGCAAGACAGCAAAAGGATGGATACCACATAGAGTTAAAGGACCATAAATAGCCCTGTGGTATCTAAAATTAATTTTAAGAATAGGAATAAATATCACAAAATTTGTTTTTCAGAATAGTGCAAGATAACCCCTCACTACTATGCCCATATATTCAGTAAGTTGCTGTGAAGACAAATGCTGAAAAAATAAGGACAAATGCTGTAAGGGAGGGACCTTTCTGTAAAAACTGGAGACACACCCTGTGTTCCTGTTTGGGTCAAGGTTGTCAGGAAAAAAGACAACAGAGCTAGAACCCAGAGGAGTTGATTATGTACATGAAAGTCTTCTCAGGGTATATAGAAATATTGGTGAAGGGTTCTGGATTCCCATTGCCTGAAAATCTGGGGGTATGAGCCACTATTATCTAGATCTCAGAAGGTCAGTAGAATCCAACTTGAGTATAATAATAAAGGAATGAGACATATGTTTGCTGGGAGGAGAAAGTATCTAATTCCCTGTGGGAGTGATGAAGTTTTCATAGGGGATGTGATAGTTGATCTGGGTATTAAAACATGTGTACATGTGTGCTGCAGTGATAAGGTGAGAAAGAGCAGAGGGAGTAGGCTAGGCAAAGCCACAGTCAATAGTGTAGTAGTTAAGAACACAGACTCTGGGATAGATTACTTGGTTTAAATTCCAGTTCTGCCACTTACTGGTTATATCACCATGATTATTACCCTCTTAGTACCTCAGTTGTTTTTTTTCTGTAAAATGAGGATAATGATAGCATCTACCCCCTAAAAGTTGTTTATGATGATTAAATGAATCACCAGTACACAGTAAACTCTCAATGTGTTGGCTATTATTATTATATTCCAAGAAAAACGAGTAGTTCAGTAATGACATGCATTGGGGTGCCTAGTGGTGAACATTGAAGGCAGAATGTGAAGGTCTTATACACCAGACTAATTTGACTTTCTTCTGTTGGTGCTGTGGAGCACCACAATTTTTAAAGTGTGGTGAGAGTTATGCTTTAAAAAGATGTCTGTGTCAGTTCCATGGGAAAGGACTGGAAGTGAGAGAGAAGAAAAAGGGGAGTAGCTGGGAAGTTTCTGCATTGGTCTGCATTGATTACTTAGAGAAGAGACAAGTTCCTCATCTAGGGCAATTTGTTGGCAGAGTTGGCAATTTCCCTCAGAGCCTTGTTCCAGCCTCAGAATCCAGAACTCTCCAGTGGAAATACAATGCAAGCTACAAATGTAAACCATGTATGTCACTTAAAATTGTCTAACAGCCACATTAAAAAAAGTAATTAAGAAGTAGGTGACATTATTTTTGATAATATTTTATTTAACTCAACATATCGAAAATATTATCATTTCAACATGTAGTTAACATGAAGATTTGTTAGTGAGATATTTTACATTCCTCTTTTCATATTGAGCCTTTAAAATCTGGTGTGCCTTTTATATTTACATTACCTACCAATTCAGACTAGTCATATTTCAAGTGCTGAATAGCCGCATGTAGCCAGTAGCCACTGGACAAGGCAGGAAGAGAATCTTTCTGCCATCACTATTGTCTTTCAGCTTAGAAACCCTCCAGAAGTTTCCAGAAAACCTGTCAACTTTTTGTTCTGGCCAGAGATGCAAGGAGATATTTCATCATTTATGGGGCCCTTTAAACTGGCAACGGTGATAGGTAGATTGGGCTCACTCTGAGGGCAATAGTGTGTGTGATAAAAATCTTTGTTACTTTCCAAGTGGTCTGATGTCCCTGAAGACTATTAGTAACTAGAATTTCTGAGAATTTGTCTTCCTGCAAACTTGCAGGGCTTGCCTGTATTGTAGTCTAACTCCACAGTCACTTGAAGGCTCTAGGGTTGCCTCATAAAAATAGAATTAGCTTTTATGTGGACTAAAAAATGACCTGAAATGTTTAGACTAGCAAGAGTAGTGGTGAGATCTCTTTTTATATTGAATCATTTATTTATTAAAAAAAATATTAAAGGCCTACTAAGTATCAGGCACTATGGGGACACAGTGCTGACTCTGAGACATGATTTCTTCTCTCATGGAGCTCTGTCTAATTGGTAAAAGTTGGAGTCATTTGTGCTTAAGCCACCTGGTTTTATATGGACTGCATGGCTTCAGAAGGGTTTTTTTAATCTGGTTATTCTAAGTGTCTATCCTTGTCTGGGGGAATTATTTGGGTTGCAGGCAACAGAACTTTGGCAAACAAGTAGCTGGCCCAGTGGAGGTAGGTCACACTCTCTAAAACTCCCCTGAAGTGGGTTGACGGGCAATACCCCCAAAGATCCTAACCACCGGCACCTGTTAATGTGACCTTATTTGGAAAGTGGGTTTTTACAGAGCTAATTAAGGATATCAAGATGATATTGTCCTGGATTACAAGATGGGCCCTAAATCCCATGACAAATGTCCTTATAAAAAATAGAAGTGCAGAGGCAGACAATAAGGAGAATCCACGTGAAGACACAGGCGAGATTGGAGTCATGTATCGACAAGCTAAGGAATGCCAAGGAGGGGCGCCTGGGTGGCTCAGTCGTTAAGCGTCTGCCTTCAGCTCAGGTCATGATCCCAGGGTCCTGGGATCGAGCCTCACACCGGGCTCCCTGCTCAGCGGGAAGCCTGCTGCTCCCTCTCCCACTCCCCCTGCTTGTGTTCCCTCTCTTGCTATCTCTCTCTGTCAAATAAATAAATAAAATCTAAAAAAAAAAAAAAAAAAAAAAGGAATGCCAAGGGTCTGACACCCACCAGAAGCTAGGAGAGAGGCATGGAACAGATTTTCCCTCGGAGCCTCCAGAAGGAGCCAATCCTGTGCCTACACCTTCATTTTAGATTGCTGGCCTTCACAGATGTGAGAGAACACATTTCTTTTGTTTTAAATCACCCAGTTTGTGGTCATTTGTTATAGGAACCACAGGGAATGAATACACCCTCCTTTCCTTTATACTTTGAGCTTTGTGGGAGGGAGGAGCTGCTTTCATCATCTTTGTCAAACATTTATTAATCTCTCCCTGGGTTCCTGGTGCTAATCAAGGTACTTACATAAGGTCACCAAGAAATCGAAGTATCCCACTTCATCAGCCCACCCATTCCTTTTGCTCAAATGTCCATGGGCTCTCAATTTTCTCCCAGTTTGGTAACTTTTTGATGTCAAAAAAGGGATTCTTACTCAAAAACACTGGGGAGCTCTGGCCAGTAAGATGAAACATAAATGCCAAAATTACAAGAGACAATACCCTTTATGGGGAGAGAGTTCTAATTTTCCTCTTAGAGCCATCTTCCAAAGTTGCTCCGTAAGAAATCGTTGCTTCAGTGCAAACGAACGTCTCACAACTCTTGAACACACCACATTATCACCCAACTGCAGCTGAAGTCTGTTCTCTGCCTATTTATCCCTTCCTCCATGTCAAATATTATCTTCTCTGAACAGTCTCTGATTTACCCTGAGCTCCAAAGAATTTGACTCAATAGCTGCTCCCACTGTAGTTCAATGTATTCATTTACATGATCTTTCCTTCTGGACTACGAGCTCATCAAGGATGAGATCCAGGTTCATTCATCTTTGTGTGCCCAGAGCCTGCAAATGGTAGGCACTCAGCAATTACTTACAGAATCACTGAATGATGGAATAAATGATCTTTGAGTGTGAACTCATATAAAGCAGAACTGGAACAAAGTGGTGTGCAAAAGAGTGGCGTGGTTATAATCGGGCCATTTTGTTAAATGCAAACGCAGGAAGCACCTAACAGTTAATGCTTTAAACATTTAACCAGAAAATAAAAAGGTTAGAGCCAGTTTTCCCATAGATTCTGACTTTCAAAGTTGTGATACTGGTGGCAAGGCCAAGAGTGGTGTCTCTCCCACCCTGTGAGCCTCCCTGGGCACGTTCCTTTCCCATCCTCTGTCAGAGCCCACCAGCGCTGCCAGCCAGAGCAGAAATCGCTACTGCTAGATCTGAGCCCCATGCTGCTTTCTTCTTTTTCCTGGAAGGGGATGAGATTCTCTTGTTTCATCAGTCATTTGCTCCCTGTCAACAGGCCTGCTGCTAGAAGCCTTGTGTGGCTCAAGTGGCTGAGGGGAGAAGTCCCAGTGGGGCAGAGGCCGTTTGGAGTGAGTAGAAGGCCCCCAAACCAGCAGGTGCTTTAGCAGCCCCAGAGGAAAGGAAACAACCTAGACGCCTTCCCCTAAGAGGTGGTTTTACCAGAAGAAGGATGAATAGGCCGGAAACCATCCCGCCAGCAAAACTCCCCATGTCAGCTCCAAGCTGGACAAAACAAATGCGCTTTATCTGCAAGTGAGATTGGCTTCCGCGGGCTGATACATCATGCGCAGACAGAGTGACTCCCTACCAAGGAGCTTCATCTTCTCCCTTCTCAAAGTGCCCTGCTCCCCTGGCGGCCTTCCTGCTGGTGACCAAACAAGTTCAAAAGGGCAGGGGGATAAGGCAGACGCTGCCTCTCTTCCTCCACCCATTCAGCCTGCACTTGGCCCCGAGGCCCAGCCTGACTCTGGGGGGGCAGGGGTTCTGCCTCTCTCTGGCATTGCTTGCCAAGGCCCAGCAGCCAGAGCCTGATGGGGTAGGAATGGCTGACCTCCAAGTGCCTCATTTCCCTCCACTCATCCCACCTAGATGGCTCAGAGGAAGTTGGAGTTCTGGTCTGCTTCGTGTTCGGATGGCCTTTCATCTCTGGTGGGAGGATCTGGGGATCCCACAGATCAACTGCTCAGCCTTGGGGATTCAGCCACATTGGTCATGGGTTTTACCCAGCATTGCTGTGGTTCCCATTACATAGTGGCAGGTTGGCAAATAGGTTAGAAGAAGGTTAATTTTGAGCTAAAAGCTCAAATTGAGAAAGGAAAGGGACCTATGATATTTTTAGTTTTTTCTCCATAATCCTAACCAGCTTCTCAGCTATTAATTCTGACTATGTCTGTCCCCCATTTAGGGTACAGGAAAGGAGACTGTGAGGGCAATGGAAAGGAAAGGATGAAAAAGAGACCACCAGAGAACAGGGCACATAGAAAGGTGAGGGGAACGGGAAGGGTGAGGTCATTTGGATAGAAAACCAGGCAGCAGAAGATACTGTAAGAATAGGACCTCTGTCTGGCAGAACACACGTTTCCATTCTTTTCCCAGATCCTATTTCTTCCTATTTTGAACACTCAGCTGGTTTTGGAAATGTTTGGGAAACTATCCTTGGCAGTGAAGACTGCTTTCTTCACACTGGGGGAGGCCAAACTTGCAATTGCCTCATGAGCAGGTAAACTTTATTCTCGAGCGTAAAGTCTTGTGCAAAACTCTTGATTCATAGGACCGTCATCAGCCATCTCTCTTTTGGGACAGACAATGTGATAGAGTGGAAAGAATTCCTGAACTGTCCTGAACTCAACTCTACCCTTTTTAAAGATTGATTTTATTTATTTATTTATTTATTTATTTATTTATTTATTTATTTATTTATGAGAGAGCGAGCGAGCATGTGAGCAGGGGGGAGAGGCAGAGGGAGAAGGAGAGAATGTCAGGTAGACACCATGCTGAGCACAGAACCCAACCCATCTTACCACCCTGAGACTATGACCTGAGCCAAAAGCAAGGGTTTCAGACCTTAACTGACTGAGCCACCCAGGTGCCTCATAAACTCAACTCTACCCGTTTAACAAGGTGCCCCATAAACTCAACTCTACCCATTTAACAAGGTGCCCCATAAACTCAACTCTACACGTTTAATTGTGTAACTCACTTAATCTGTCTGGATCTTAACTGCAAGATGGCACGCCAGATTCTAAGGTCCTCTCCACCTTTAAAACGGCACAATATCTGATCATATCTTTCACCTGCTTAAAAGTCCTACAGTGCTTTTCCCATTGCCCACACTAAGTGTAACATGACAGGTCCTCCTCTGCCTCTCCAGCTGTGTCTTTTCCTCTCCTTTCCTTACATTCAGTGTGCAGGCCATCCTGAAGTAATCAGTCACTCTTGATTCTGTTCTTTGAACATGCCATTCCCTCCACAGGAATGCCTGCTCTCCTCCCTCTTCTCCTGAACTCCTATTTTTCTTTTCCATCTCTGCCTCTTCTGGGAAGTCTTCTCTGGCCATGCCCTCACTTCAGCTGAATTAGGCCCCCCATGTGTTCTTAAAGCTTCTATGTTTACCCACAGGTCACTTTCCAGAGGATATGGTAATTGTTCTTCCTATCACATCTTCTTGTTAGGCCTTAATCTCATTGAAACCCTTTGACAGCATGAACTGTCTCTTGTATTTTTATATCCAGTTCACATCCGGGCATAAAACATAAATATAATATGTAAAAATATATGAAATGTAATCTATAAAAATATAAATATATAAAACATAACACAATGACTTCGCCAGTGAATCGCTGAAGCTAACCTTAGACCTCTGTCTATCTTTCTGAATTTTTTCTTAGAAATATACAGAAGAAATACTTTCTTTAGTAAGAGACCCAAGGCAATGGGAATGCCAGAAAATGGGCAATAAAGCAAATGTATTTGGACCCCAAAGGCCTCTGGATTCTGTTAAAGAACTGTCTACACTCTCGGACTAGAGATATGACGTGGCCTGTTTCAAGGACTTGGAATGCACAGGGCTGACCTCAGCAGAGCTATCCCCCCAGGGAGAAACATGACAAAGTAACTGAAGCTAAAATGTGGAGGGGCATTTAGAGAAGTGAGCAAGAGAAGTTATCAGGGTACATTTATGAATCACTTTTCTCATTTTCCGGTGACTCTGTTAACTCACGCTCTCACTCATCCTCATTCTTAAGTACAGAAGCATAGGACCGGACACTCATCCAAATCATGGCCTTCCCACATTATCCAAGTAACAGTGAGAAACCAGGCTTTGGAGGAACCTGGGGGCGACTCCAAAAAATTGTGAGCGAGTCAAAAGGGCACATGAGTGTCATTACTTACTGAGCAAATGGGAGGCAGGAACTTTGGAAACATATGCTCATTAAAGAAAAAGTGAAAAATGGAGAAACATAGCAGGAAGGGAAAAAAAATTACCCAAAGTCTACCTGCCCCTCCCTAAAGACAATTACCAAAGAGTTTGGTAGGTTTTATTAACTTCTTTTTTCCATGCATATTTTACTCCCTTTGCTTTATTTTAAAATTAGTTGTCTTCATACTGTATATCACTTTTTCAATTATTTTAACTTAAATGATAAAAGAATAATCTTACTTTATAGGTACTTTCAATAAACCTTTTGGATTACTTTTTACTGGCTCAGTGTCTCTTTTTTAAAGGTGATAAATAGACATATATCCTATATAAACAGTAAAGAGTGGAGACTGAGTAAAAGTAAAGAAAAATTTGAATTCTAATCAAATAAAATTCATGATAAATGTAATAAGGAGTATGTGAACACTGTATATGTAGCTCCTTTTCTAGAGACAAACCAAGCATTTCCAGAGTTAACCTTGGTAAGTAATGGGCTTGCATAGTGGGAGGAAAAAGAAAAATTTGTGGTTCCTGGCTTGTCTCTCCCCCAAAGAAGGGAGGAATCAACTGATGTTCTTTTTTCTTTATTTTCAGGCCAAGTAGCCCCCAAGGATCCAAACTGCTGTTGATTTGCAATACCGAGGGTGAGTGAGATGGTCAAAGAGGCCCTGGGCCAGTGGGTGGTACATTCTCTCCTGCCCGGGGCCCCTGGTGGCAGAGTCACCTCAGACCTTCGGGAGCAGAGACATGGCTTTCTCTTCTTTTCTGCCAGGAGCTCTGCTCTGTTCAGCCAGGATGATGTGGGCTCACAAGCACTTCTCTCTATATTAAACAGGCTGAAGGGCAAGAGGGAAGGAACTGCGGATCGCTCAAGTGATTTCCCACCCAGCTCCCTGAAATGCTATGAAGGAAAGCTTCATTCAGATAATACCTCTGAAAAGATTAACAGGTGCACATTAGTTATTCATCAACACAACAATCATTCAGACGTGCGTGGAAAATGTAGGAATATCAATAGTAGGGTATTTAATGAAATAGTAGGAAGAAACTAGAAACTTCTGATTAATACCTAACTTCATGTAAAATCCCTTTCATTGTTGACTCCAGATATGGACTAATGAAGCTATTAAAAGTGCTTTGGTTTGGTTTTGTTTTAGAAATGTAAACTTTTTTTTTTAAAGATTTTATTTATTCATGAGAGACAGAGTGGGGGGGAGAGAGAGAGAGAAGCAGAGGGAGAAGCAGGCTCCCAAGGAGCAGGGAGCCCGATGCGGGACTCGATTCCAGGACCCTGGGATCATGACCTGAGCCGAAGGCAGACGCTTAACCATCTGAGCCACCCAGGCGCCCTAGAAATGTAAACTTTATTCCATATCCCTATTTAGTTCTCTCTGATCTCTCTAAGGAAAAGTGAGGGAAAGGGAGAATCGTAAATAGCTAATTCCAACACCTTTTTTTTTCCAGCACCTTTTTTTTTAATTTTATTTTATCATGTTATGTTAGTCACCATACAATACATCATTAGTTTTTGATGTAGTGTTCCATGATTCATTGTTTGTGCATAACACCCAGTGCTCCATGCAGTATGTGCCCTCCTCAGTACCCATCACCGGGCTAGCCCATCCCCCCACCCCCCTCCCTTCTAACACCCTCAGTTTGTTTCCCAGAGTCCATAGTCTCTCGTGGTTCATCTCTCCCTCCGATTCCCCCCCCCTTCATTTTTCCCTTCCTTCTCCTAATGTCCTCCATGGTATTCCTTATGTTCCACAAATAAGTGAAACCACATGATAATTGGCTTTCTCTGCTTGACTTATTTCACTTAGCATCAGCTCCTCCAGTCCCATCCATGTTGATGGAAAAGCTGGGTATTCATCCTTTCTGATGGCTGAGTAATATTCCATTGTATATATGGACCACATCTTCTTTATCCATTCATCTGTTGAAGGGCATTCCATGCTCATGGATTGGAAGAATAAACATTGTTAAAATGTCTATGCTACCCAGAGCAATCTATACCTTCAATGCCATCCCGATCAAAATTCCAATGACATTTTTCAAAGTGCTGGAACAAACAATCCTAAAATTTGTATGGAATCAGAAAAGACTCCGAGTCACCAAGGAAATGTTGAAAAAGAAACATAAAGCTGGGGGCATCACGTTGCCTGATTTCAAGCTACATTACAAAGCAGTGAGCACCAACACGGCATGGTACTGGCACACAAACAGACATATAAACCAATGGAACAGAACAGAGAGCCCAGATATGGACCCTCAACTCTATGGTCAAATAATCTTTGACAAAGCAGAAAAAAATTTATGCAATGGAAAAAAGACAGTCTCTTCAATAAATGGTGCTGGGAAAATTGGACAGCTATATACAGAAGAATGAAACTCGACCATTCTCCAACACCATACACAAAGATAAACTCAAAATGGGTGAAAGACCTCAGTGTGAGGCAGGAATCCATCAAAATCCTAGAGGAGAACACAGGCATTAACCTCTTTGCATCGGCCACAGCAACTTCTTTCAAGATTCATCTCCAAAGGCTAGTGAAATAAAAGCAAAAATGAACTTTTGGGACTTCATCAAGATAAAAAGCTTCTGCACAGCAAAGGAAACAGTCAACAAAACAAAGAGGCAACCCACAGAATGGGAGAAGATATTTGCAAATGACACTACAGACAAATCGCTGATTTCCAAGATCTATAAAGAACTTCTCAAACACCCAAAAAAACAAATAATCAAGTCAAAAAATGGGCAGAAGACATGAAAAGACACTTTTCCAAAGAAGACATACAAATGGCTAACAGACACATGAAAAAATGTTCATCATCATTAGCCATCAGGGAAATTCAAATCAAAACCACATTGAGATACCACCTTATACCACTTAGAATGGCAAAAATTGACAAGGCAAGAAACAACAAATGTTGGAGAGGTTGTGGAGAAAAGGGAGCCCTCTTACCCTGTTGGTGGGAATGTAAGTTGGTACAGCCACTTTGGAAAACAGTGTGGAGGTGCCTCAAAAAATAAAAAATAAAGCTACCCTATGACCGAGCAATTGCACTCCTGGGTGTTTCCCCCAAAGGCACAGATGTAATGAAAAGAGGGCTGTATGCACCCCAATGTTCATAGCAGCAATGTCCGCAAAGCCAAACTGTGGAAAGAGCCGAGATGTCCTTCAACAGATGAATGGATACAGAAGATGTGGTCCATATATACAATGGAGTATTACTCAGCCATCAGAAAGGATGAATACCCAACTTTTGCATCAACATGGATGGGACCAGAGGGGATGATGCTAAGTGAAATAAGTCAAGCAGAGCAAGTCAATTATCGTATGGTTTCACTTATTTGTAGAACATAAGGAACAGCATGGAGGACATTAAGAGAAGGAAGGGAAAAATGAAGGGGGGAATCGGGGGAGAGATGAACCATGAGAGACTGTGGACTCTGAGAAACAAACTGAGGGTTCTAGAGGGGAGGGGTGTGGGGGGATGGGTTAGCCTGGTGATGGGTATTAAAGAGGGCACGTTCTGCGTGGAGCACTGGGTGTTATACACAAACAATGAATCATGGAACACTACAACAAAAACTCATGATGTATTGTATGGTGACTAACATAACATAATAAAATTAAATTAAATTTAAAAAAAGAGAAGCTTTATTACCTTAAAAAAACAAAACAAAGGTGGTAAAATGACTAGGTCTCCTGCCAGGACACAAGGCTGGAGAAAATCCTGCTATTTTGTGTTACAGGATTTTTAATATAGAGAAATCACTTCATCAAGAGAAGTAAGATTGGAATCAAAGTTCAAATTGGCATTTTTTTCCAGTGTATTTTTTAAAATGCCTTAGTATAGAGATGTTATATAAAAATAATACAAGCAATTAAATTACAGATGTTTGGGTGACTTCTAAGTATTTCAAGTACTGTTTTCAAGTATTTTCCTGAGAGGACAAAAGGGAGAGGAATTTTGAAGAGGGGTTGTGAAGAGGAAGAAGGGAAAGACTGTGATGTCATTTGGGGTCAAGAGGCTTCTTGGATGTCGACTGGTCACATTTGCAGCCCTAAATTCCTGCTACATCTTCAGTCCTCTTCTGATTTCCAAACTGGTATTTCATTCAACTAACACTTACTGAGTGCTTCCTATGTGTCCATCAGATTTAAGACTGCCTTCTGAAGGCCTGTATGTCCAAAGACGTTGTTCGCTTCAGAGAGGGGGAAAGAATAAACACATATTATTTCCCTGCTCACCCAAGCTGCACCTCCCACTCTGCTCCTTCCCCAACACACACAGTGCTTCCTGCCTCCCTAGCTGGGAAACTCTCACATTGTTCTGTTGCTTTTTCTCTCTTGCCTCCCACATTGTAGTCTGTCATGAAACCCTGCTAAGTCTGCACTCATGTGTGTTTGGCCTCTCATCTCTGTCTCCTTAAACTCTGCCTTGGTAAAGAATGTGGCCATCCCTAATCCAGATCATTGCATCCGATTTCTAGTCACTGGCCCCAACCCCTCCTCATTCAGGCCCATTTCCTTCAACATTGTTGCCAGTTTGGCTCATATTACTTTTTTTGCTTGCATTTCTGTAGGCTGAATACCTGCATTTAACCCTCACAGCTGTGTTCTTTCTCTCTGGAAAAGTACCATTTTCAAATGATTAGTCTTTTTTTTTTTAAGATTTATTTATTTATTTGAGAGAGAGAGAGAGAGAATGCACAATGGGGGGGTGGAGCAGAGAGAGAGGGAGAGAGGATCCCAAGCAGACTCCATGCTGGAGCCCAACATGGGGCTCAGTCCCAAGACCCTGAGATCACAACCTGAGCCAAAAACCAAGAGTCAAACACTCAACTGACTGTGCCATGCAGGTCCCCCCCCAAATGATTAGTTTTTTTACCTATCTTGTTCTGCCAGTTGATTGGAGCACTTTGAGGCAGAGCCATGAACTTCCCCCATTTGTATCCTCAGCACCAGCAGAGCAGGGAGTGAGTTCTCAGTGACTGTTTGTGGAATAGAACTTACTGGGCAATGGAGACAGGGAAGAGAACCGAGGTAGAACCGAGGTAGAAGGGAGGGGCCTCTTCCCCTTCCCAGGTGGCAGCAGAACTCTTCACGAATCATTTCCCAGCTCAAACCAATGCTCCCCTGGTTCTGTCAGGTGTGGCAGAGGGACTTGACCCCTCTGTGAGCTAGGTCTTTCTGCTAAGCAGCTAGTAAGCAGAAGATGTAAACACTGGAGAGTATATGGTTAGAATGACTCCTGGATGGGCCTATGAGTGGGCTCATGGGCACCCCTTAGTGGAAGCTGTAAAGGCAGCTTTTCAATAGGGTCAGTCTCTGACTTCCTTTAAGTAACTATAGTATCTGGAAGCATGCATGGGTTCGAATGACACAAAATTGCTTACGAAGCAGTTTTTTTCGTAGAACAATTTCTATGCTTCTGATGACTTCCATTATAAATGGAATAGAAGAAAGACAATAAGGTACTTTAAGAGTTGATGGATGAACTCTCATGGAGAAAAAGTTGTTTTGTAAAATTCCTTGATGGGTGAACAATTTGATTCTGGAAATGTTGCTCACAGGGCTGTCCAGGATGAGCCAAAAGTGAGATGGAGATAATTATCCTACTTTTGCATAAGAAATGGACAGAGAGTATATGGGTCGCTGGCCAATAAACTAGACTGAAAAGGGAAGGAGGTCAAAGGAACAAGAAAGAGATATACCTGAAGACAGAGAAGACAGAGTTTACTTGACAGAGAGACTGCTCAAAATCCTCCATGCAAGACTGATCCAAGGATGGTTCAGACTAGGTATTTGTACAATGCTGCTATAATCCATAGTGATGTAATCCCTTTCCATTGCCTGGAACCTTCAGCCAAGGTCCCTCACACAATAGCCTTTGGTGGGAATGAAGTACTTTGGAGAATAAAAAGACCACAGCAGTGCCAAGTAGGGTAACATGAAATTTTAAAAAATTAGTTTACAAGAAAGGTAAAAAGCTAGAATGCCATTTAAAAATTCAACAAATAAGTAGATTCTTGGAGATAGAAGCAACAGGTAGAAAATATGAGCGCTCAGTCATACTCCATACTTCAATTGTCCTAGGGAGAAATACAGATTTTCCCCACTATACTGAGTATGGTGCTTGAGCCAATTTTAACTAAATCTTAAAAGACACAGTGAGAAGCTTGATATTTAATAGCCCCAAACTGGAAACAATCCAAATGGATTCAATAGGCAAATGGGAAACCAGACTATGGTACACCCATACAATGGAATACTATTCATCGATAAAAAGAAACAAAACAACAGTAGATTTAACAGCTTGGATGAACTTCATGGGCATTAGGCTGAGTGAAAAAAGCTGCTGTCAAAGGGTTACACACTGTATATTTCTATTTATATGACCTTTCAAGTAATAAAATTATAGTTATGGAGAACAGATCAGTGGATGTCAGGGACTAGGAGCTAGGGTTCAGGGGAGGGTGTGACTATCAAGTGGTAACAGGAGGGAATTTTCTTTTTTCTTTTTTTTTAAAGATTTTATTTATTTATTTGACACAGAAAGAGAGAGAGAGAGAGAGAGCGCACAAGCAGGGGGAACAGCAGGCAGAGGCAGAGGGAGAAGCAGGCTCCCTGAGGAGCAGGGAGCGCAATGTGGGGCCAGATCCCAGGACTCTGGGATCATGACTTGAGCCAAAGGCAGACACTTAACTGACTGAGCCACCCAGATGCCACCAGGAGGGAGTTTCCTTGTGGTGATGGAACAGTTCTGCATGCTGACTAAGGTGATGGCTACATGAATCTACACATGTGACAGAATTCCATAGAACTACATATATATGTGTGTCTGTGTATTGGTGATATCAGAATAAGATCTGTAGTTGAGTTACTAGTATTGAACCAACATTAATTTCCTGGCTTTTTTTGACATTTTATTTTGAAAATAAGATATTTCAGTTGAGACAGCCAAATGAAGCATACATAGAAACTCTACTATTTTTGCAACATCTTGTGAGTATTAAACTATTTCAAATAAAAATAGAAATGGTCAATTCTCATTATTTGCAGTAGTTATGTTCTTTAAAATTTCCACGAACACTTAGTGAATACAGAGCCATGGCTTCTAGGGGAAATACAAGGTTTTGTTCCTGCAAGCCTCTGGTCACAACATTTTCTTTCTTTCTTCTTCTTCTTTTTTAAGATTTTATTTATCCATTTGACAGAGAGAGACACAGCGAGAGAGGGAACACAAGCAGGGGGAGTGGGAGAGGGAGAAGCAGGCCTCCCATGGAGCAGGGAGCCTGATGCGGGGCCCGATCCCAGGACCCTGGGATGATGACCTGAGCTGAAGGCAGACGCTCAACGACTGATCCACTCAGGCACACCTGGTCATATTTTCAACAACCAATCAATACATAAGTTTGTTTTATGTGTGTTTCTGTTTAAGGATACCTTACACAATATCTATTATTGATTCATTAACATTGAAATCCCAGCCAACAGGACTATAATTCATTCTTGAACAAAGCTTATCTAACACACATATTTTCTCTGTAAGACTCATCACAACCTGCTGACACTTAGGAACATTAGACGGGACTCCAACACTGCGCTTGGGCCACTTTAAACAGTGAAATGGCCATTTTAAACAGTGAAATTACCAACAAAAAGCACAAAAATTCAGAAAATGTGGTGCTAAATAGACCACAAAAAGGACACTTGTGTATGGTGTGATGATATGAGAATGGAAACAAGAAGGCGGAATATTGCCTTGTCTGAGCTCAGTTGGGAGAGTGTGTGTTGAGTGACTCAAATTTTTGTCAGTCTGCACATGTCCACAAATGACTAAGAAAGAGCCACAGGTATTGATTCTGGGCTTATGAATAAATTTTAGTAAGTAGGTGAATTAGGAAATACAGATCCTGTGAACAATGAGGATTGAGGTGTATGTCTATGTGTCTCTCTCTACATGTATATGCACACACACATATAGATATAGACACACACGCACATATATATATACACATATGTATTTATTTTTCATATGACATGGTGACTGCAGAAGAGGCTGGAGCCCAAATTAACATAATGATATATATTGTATAATAAAATTGTAAATGTCATCTCAATAGGAAAAACAATCTCTTCAAGCTGAGTTGAGAGCTGCTCATTTTCTTTGTAGTTTAGGGATTTGCAGCTTTTTCTGAATTCTGGGATTTTTTGGGCTTCTAAACTCTAACTGCTGTGCTTAAGGCTGGTCCTTATCACCATTATTCAGAAGGCCAGGTTGGTTTTCCATCCCTCAGGTTCCCCTTTTTATGCTCCTCTCTTTCACCAACCCATAGTTAAACATTTGAACTTAGGTGACTAAACTCCTGCTTCCCCTTCTAATGGCTCATGCTAGTTCTTTCAAAAGCAGCTAATGACAGGTGTAAATGACTGATAAAGGTTCATGAGGGCCCCCTTCTAAGGACCAACTTCCTACTTGACTTAGACAGAGGAAACCAAAGTCAAGTAGGATATAATTTTAGGCACTGAGCCACTGGATGGAATATATATATATATATATGCACACACACACACACATTCTTTACCTACTGTAAGTATATATAGGATGAGGGTCATGAAAAAGCACTGCAGGTACTTTTGAAGTCATACTTCTGAGCTTCCTTGATGTATTTAAAAAGCCCACACTAATACAGATTTGGGTACTTTGTTAATAAGGCTAAGAAAATACATAATTTTCTGAAAAGAAGTGGCTGTTCTCCTCAGTGGAACTGTGTGCCTTTAACTGTTAAAAAAGGGGAGCTTTTAAAGGTTCCAAGAGGAATCCCATTCTCACTATTATTAGGAATTACCAGAGCTCTTTCCTGTCCATACTGGGAATGGTCTTTTAGTGATGGTAAGCCTGAAGCTCTTTTTGACAATCTGGAATGGCCCTTCTCATACTTGGTATCTATAACTATTATACTCTCCATTATGATTAAATTGCTTTTCTTCACTTTAGTTTCTCTTTAATCCTTTGTAGGCATATGCTAGTTCTGGAACTCTTATATAGAGTCTCTGGTTAGTGTATTCTGAGAAGTTAGATAAGGCCAAACTTTAGTTAAGCTCCACATAGCGGAGTGACATAGAGCTGTTTTTGGCTAAAGGCTCTCTAATTTTCCAAGTGCTCAAATGGAATCATTTAAATATAAAATGTATGAACATCTTTCCTCTGAACTAAATGGTACTCTTTTTCTTGGCTTAATTTCCTCTAGACATAAAAATTAAGACTCTTTCACCAGTACCAGCGATCAGTAATGCGGTACATGTTGCCAGACTTACAGATTAGATAAGCATTTTGGTTTCCAGTAGTGTTTTCATGGAATTATCTCTATTCAGGTCAAATTCTATTTTGAGAACTCCAGCTGATTCAACAGCCCACAATTTGTACTTTTGGTCTCAAAGTAAATACTTGATTTAACTCAAGCCGAGAGAACTGTACTTGTATTTGAGCCCTGACCCATGTAATTTTAATATCCATTAGCCTGTACTATGGGATGTAATTGGATGGATCAGATGCTTCATAGGTTCATGCAAACAGTGGGGAAAGCATTCAGGCCATTTCCCTTCCAAAGCAAACAGGGTGAGTCTATTGGTCTAAGCAGGAATTGCCAATTAGGCCCTGTTCCTCCCTCCACTGCTTCCTTCCGCTTTGTGTTGTGGGCCCTAAGTGCAGAGAGATGAAGTGAAGGATTTTTAAATAGGTATAAAACTGCTTTAGCAGATTCAAATTCAGATATAAACTTGTAGTCAAGATATATTCAACAACAATGCAGGGACCCGAGTTACAGCTTGATATAAACATGGGTCCCATGAGGGCCTCCTATAGTCATTTCTCCTGAGATACAGGGGAGAGGGTGGGACAGAGAGAGAGTCCAGGTGGGAATTGGGTCATTACCAGGGATTACCTCTAGATTAATTAGCAATCTATGAAAAGTTGATTTGCAAGCAGGTAGGAGTATTCACACAAGGGAGAAAGATACATTTGAAGTCCAGAAATAAAACCACATCAAACCCTGAGGAGACCAGGCAGTCATCAGAAGCAGCCATAGGGACTCAAGCACAGCTCCTCTGGCAACATTGCTGCCCTTTTGCCCAAGATGAAACCATCAAGCATGTCTGCTCTGACCTAAGGGTACCTAAATAGAGTAGGCAGTAATTCTGGAGTCAAAGCTGGAAAATGACCATTAACGATAAAATAATCCTTATTAATAGCTACTTTCAATTGAATGCTTATGACATGCTATGTACTACTTTAAGCACTTCCCATACATACAGTTATTTCATGCAATCCTCACAACATCTCTTCCCTTATACAGATGAAGAAAGTGAAGTTCAGAGGACTTTAGGAATTTATATTAGTTCGAGTATCTTGTGAGTGATAAGATTAGAACTTGAAACCATGTCAATTTGACTCTGAAGCCCACGGACCGATCAGAGCCTTATATTTTTATAAGGCCCTCAACATGTGTTTGTGTGTCTTTGACTTTATGTTTCTGCATTTCATATTATAAATAAATATATATAATATATACATATCTATCTATCTATCTATCTATCTATCTATCTATCTATCTATCTATCATCTATCTATCTATCTATCTATCTATCTATCTATCTATCTATCTATCTATCATGGCTACATGTTCCTACATTTCTCTTCTCCCTTGAGGGGGATAAAATGTAAAAACCCCTCTTTGATGCAGCATGCTGAATCTGTCTGTTCTTGATGTGCTTAATAAAAATGTTGATAATGTTTTCTTTCACAGCACATGTATACTCAACACTTTGGGCATTCGGTTTTGTGAGAACAACTTTATGACACTATAAGTTGGGAACTGAACCCTATCTGCATGGGTGGAAGCCATTTTCCTGATTACTTTAGGCTTCAATTATGTTTTATACATCTTGTCATATGGAACTAACAGCACTATCCATTTCAAAAAGACATCTCCTAATGCCATCTGGGATTTTGAGCCTTTGAGTCTTTTATTGCTGCATTATGAAACTATTAAGGCAAGATGTATGCTTTATTCATCTCTTAGTTCTCTATAGTTCTTAACATTGTGATCCGAGTAGCATCAGTATTTAAAAACATTTGTCAGTGACCAAATGAATGAATAATTAAACCCGTAACTTGCAGAGGTTCAAGTAATCTTTGACTATGGCAGTACTGATATTTGGCTGGGATACTGTTAGGCCACCAATCACTAGGGTTGATTTGATCACTACTTCTGCTATTACTACTAATCATAACTGACATTTACTTAATGCTTGCCATGCGCCAGGCACATGAGGAAATAGGCTTGGAGTTTCAGTACATTGGTACATTAGGGAGTAGGAAAGGGGATCCTGGAATTCAACCCAGAAGACCACCTTCTTTCTTAATGCAACCTTGATCATCAAAAAATGTTCTTAGTTACTTAGGATCAGTGAATGGGGTTTTGTGGACTCAACGTGAGGCACTTGCTTAGCAGCTCAGTTTCTTAATAGATGCCTTTCATGATGCAAGAGACTAAGTAGGAAAAACTAATGGCCAACTGGGCTCCCCCACGTTTTTAAAAAAGATTTATTTATTTTAGAGAAAGAGAGAGAGAGAGAGAGAGAGAGAGAGCACACACACACAAGTGGGGGAGGGACAGAGGGAGAGGGAGAGACTCTCAAGCAGACTCCCCACTGAGCGTGGAGCCCTCTGTGGGGCCATGACCTGAGCGAAACCAAGTCAGACCCTCAACTGACTGAGCCACCGAGGTGCCCCTCCCCTACATTTTTTTTAGATGGAATTAAATGGAAGTGAAGTTGGGACAAAAACAAAGTTTTAATTTCCATAGATTGTCCCTACTTGGTTAGGATAAGTCAGTAATCTGGAATGGGTGCTGACTCAGTTTATCAGTCCATAAAATTTAGGGTGCGACCATGGAGTGCAAGGTCTGGGACTAAGCAATAGCAGAGAATCCAAAAAGAAGAGAAGATACAAATGTCTGCTCTTACATAGTTTTTAATCATTGTGTGTAAAAGAATCTAAAAGGAAAAGGAAAAGAAAAGGGACATACAAGAATCACTACAAAGAGGCTAGCAAATCTGTATAGTTTATTCTGAGCAACCAAGGATAGCATTATATTTAGAAGCATTCAGGTAGTATGGCATAGGGAGAACCCAACATATAACACAGGGAATCTCTATTTTTATTGTGTTCTTTGATTTTGGCTAAATTTTTTTATTTTGGAAGGAGCCCAGAGGAATGTTTCCTTTTACTTATGTATAAATGTAGCCGTATTGTTATACACTTGTTCCTGATTATAAGATCTTCCAACATCCACTCAATGGGCAGCTTCTATGTGCCAAGTACTTTGCACAAATAAAACAATATGCCCTCACACTTAGAAATTGGAAATTCATTGCAAAGTAGGTATTTTTTTAATCTGTGGATGGTAGAATTATGTGTTAAGATTCATTTTTCCAATTATATTATTCTGTATTAAAATTTTTAGAATATGTAATACTTTTATAATCAGAATGCAAACGTTAAAATAAACTAGGTTACTTAGATTTATGACACATGCAAACAGAAGATAAATCATAATAATAGCAATTTTGAGAGTTTCCTATATAACAAACAGGTAGTGTGCTGAGCACTTTATATGAATTGTTTTATTTAATCCTCACAATAACCTTATTAAGTCAGTACTATTTTTAGTGCTATTTTTATTCCCATTTTAAAGACAGTTATGCTGAGGCTACAAAAAAGGTGGAACCCAATATTACACAGCCATAAATGGAAAAAGACACAAATGCACTGCTAAAAATCTCACAGCTACACCTATCTGGTAAGTAAAAGCAAAATGGAGATAAATTACATATTTTCTAATACTGAGAAGTCTCCTCACTATGCAGTTATAGATATACGCAGCCAAGAGGCTTTATGCACCTCTACGTATTCGATGGTATATATTGTTATTTTTGGAAGATTGTCTGTTTCTTTTTCATAGAAAAAAGCCATGAACCATATCTTCCTCAGTATTATTCTTTTCATTCTTTTTTAGTTTGTTGTATTCCTTCCTTCGAGTTTCCCGTCTGGACCACATTTGGGAAATACAGTTGACTGCCTGGCACTGTGATTGTGTAGTCACAAAGGTCTCCTGCTTTGCTAAGAGAGATGACGGATTCTGATATGGTCTTTGGCTGGGCTCAGTTTCTTAGCTTCACTGTGGGACTTTAAATCAATATTAGTGTTTTTCCTATTAATATTTATTAAGCATCTACTTGGTTTCCAGCCCTGAAAGTAAGATCTCTCCAGCACTGAAAGTAAGATCTCAAAGGAGGAAATGCATTGCATTCAGAGGGTTTAGGTAGCCCTGAAAGATCTTATAGGTTACTACCAGGACTGCTGTGAGCCTACGTGTTGTGTTGATGATAAGTGCTTTAAGTTTCTCTGAGGAAAACAACTATGTCAGTTCCACTGGGATTTGGTTTTCTTTTCAATGATTGGGTGACTGGTGTGTTAACCTGTACATTTTCCACTTCAGAATTTTGTCTAAGAAGAAACTCTACCTGGTTTCAAGAGAATTGCTGACTTATTTGTGAAATTATTTAAACCTGAAAATCTAGGTGTAGTAGTTAACAGTAAATACTGAACTGCCCTTTGTTCATCTAGTTTTAAAGCGGTTATTCATTGAGCACACTTTTCGGGCAAGGCAAGATTCTAGGTGCTACAGATAATACAAAGATGACTAAGACATGATTTCTGACCTTCAGACATTTACCAACCCCAGCAATATAAACACAGGTTACTAGAAAACAGCAAGAAGTGATAAGTAAGGTATGAAAAGTATAGGACACTGACACATGCAATGCTTCTGCACAGGAGATCAACAGCAACAGTTGTCAGAGAAAGCTCTAAAATGGGTCAGGACAGAGCATTATTTAAATGTACTTCTGTGCCATGTGGTACCCAAGGACAAGCACATCTTCCCATTCCAAATTATTTCCAGCTGCGTGTAAAATACAGGCAATTAGAGATTCTGCCTCAGAATCAAAATGAAACTTTAAGATGGTCCAATACAAAAATACATAAATACATGTTAATAATAAAATGCCAATACAGTAGAAGTGTCCCAAATTTGAATATGGAAATCTCTCTTAGTATCAATTGTCCTTGGAGTAATTGAAGCCCCCAAATTAATTCCTCTTAAAAGTTAAAGATTCAAAACATTCAAATCCAAAGAAATTAAGAACACAATCAAATTATCTTACCCTAGTGGTTTCAAAGTAATTTAAGTACAAAATTCACTCTCTGCCCAATTTCTTATCCTGCTCTCAACTGGAAGGTCCTTGTTTGCAGGGTGGGCAGCTAGAAATTCTTCCAGGAGAGGTTGCCTGTGCTGGGCTGCAACTCTCTTGGTAGCAGAGTTCCTTCAGGGCCTCTGAAGCTAAACTAGTTCAAGGTCATGTCTCTAAATGGCTCTCTCCCCCAGAGGAATTCAAGGACAGGTAAGTTCATGACAGCAGAGGCCTCACACCCACCGTATTCCGGAAACAAACCAATACCCTGTTCGTGCCAAGTACTAATAGCAATCTGAGAGAAGAAATGGTTTCAGTTTCTTCAAAGGTGGTTGGACTCTGTCAGTCACCCAGAATCCATGACCTGCCAATTCATTTGTGAGAAACCTCCCCTAAGAGAGCACTCTGTAATGACCATGTATGGGGTGTGAGATGGTTCATCTATGGGCACTGTCTCTTCTCTCAGAGAGTAACCTTTGAGACATTGCTAACTCTCTGCAAAGTTTAGACATTTTCAATGGAGCCAGCCCCAGCCACCAAATCATATTTGAGGTGTGTTTTTAACCAACATTCCAAACTTCTTGTGTTTCATCTTTCTGTGAGACCCAGTTTCTTGCGCTCTGGACCAGCACTGAGGTGGGCTCTATGTGGTGACATGGCGGCCACTGGCCCTTGTGAGCCACACTGGCTGCTCCACCGCCTGCTACCAGGGGGTTCTCTAGTTCTGAAGCACCTGCCTCTATGGACAGTGCCTCCACGCCTGCATCTGTCCAGCTGGAGAACGGCCTCTAGCAGACTCAGGACCTGGAGCTGTGGTTGTTGCTTCTGAAGAGTGTGTCCCTGGGAGCTTGGTGACTTCCAGTACCTCTGCCGTGTGCCTCTCCAGGCATGGTCCTTCTTCTGCCCCCTTTTTTTAAAAACTCATTTTTAAATGGAAAATTTCAAACATATACAAAAGCAGACAGATTAGTATAATGAATCCCTCATCTGTACATTACACAGTTTCAACAATAATTAGCTCATGCATGATTTTGTTTTCCTCAACTTTTGAATATTTTGGGGCCTTGAGGAGGCTTCCTAGCTCTTGCATGTTTCTCTGCAGCACTGGGATACTCTTTTGTTTTTTTTAATTTTATTATACTATGTTAGTCACCATTCAATACATCATTAGTTTTTGATGTGGTGATCCATGATCCATTGTTTTCGTATAACACCCAGTGCTCCATGCAGTACGTGCCCTCCCTAATACCCATCACCGGGCTAGCCCATCCCCCCACTCCCCTCCCCTCTAAAACCCTGTTTGTTTTTCAGGGTCCACAGTCTCTCATGGTTCATCTCCCCCTCCGATTCCCCCCCTTTCATTTTTCCCTTCCTTCTCCTAATGTCCTCCATGGTATTCCTTATGTTCCACAAATAAGTGAAACCACATGATAATTGGCTTTCTCTGCTTGACTTATTTCACTTAGCATCAGCTCCTCCAGTCCCATCCATGTGGATGTAAAAGTTGGGTATTCATCCTTCCTGATGGCTGAGGAATATTCCATTGTATCTATGGACCACATCTTCTTTATCCATTTGTCTGTTGAAGGGCATCTCGGCTCTTTCCACAGTTTGGCTATTGCAGACATTGCTGCTGTGAACATTGGGGCGCATATGGCCCTTCTTTTCCCTACATCTGTGTCTTTGGGGTAAATACCCAGGAGTGCAATTGCTGGGTCATAGGGTAGCTTTATTTTTAAATTTTTGAGGAACATCCACACTGTTTTCCAAAGCGGCTGTACCAACTTGCATTCCCACCAACAGTGTAAGAGGGTTCCCCTTTCTCCACAACCTCCCCAACATTTGTTGTTTCTTTCCCTGTTCATTTTTACCATTCTAACTGGTATAAGGTGGTATCTCAATGTGGTTTTGATTTGAATTTCCCTGATGGCTAATGATGATGAACATTTTTTCATGTGTCTGTTAGCCATTTGTATGTCTTCTTCAGAGAAGTGTCTTTTCATATCCTCTGCCCATTTTTTGACTTGATTATTTGTTTTTTGGGTGTTGAGTTTGAGAAGTTCTTTATAGATCTTGGATACCAGCCCTTTATCTGTAATGTCATTTGCAAATATCTTCTCCCATTCTGTGGGTTGCCCCTTTGTTTTGTTGAATGTTTGAAAAATATTCCCATGCTCATGGATCGGAAGAATAAACATTGTTAAAATGTCTATGCTACCCAGAGCAATCTATACCTTCAATGCTATCCCGATCGAAATTCCAATGACATTTTTCAAAGTGCTGAAACAAACAATCCTAAAATTTGTATGGAATCAGAAAAGACCCCAAGTCGCCAAGGAAATGTTGAAAAAGAAAAACAAAGCTGGGGGCATCACGTTGCCTGATTTCAAGCTATATTACAAAGCTGTGATCACCAAGACAGCATGGTACTGGCACAAAAACAGACATATAGACCAATGGAACAGAATAGAGAACCCAGATATGGACCCTCAACTCTATGGTCAAATAATTTTTGACAAAGCAGGAAAAAACATGCAATGGAAAAAAGTCTCTTCAATAAATGGTGCTGGGAAAATTGGACATGCAGAAGAATGAAATTTGACATTTCTCTAACAGCATACACATTTTGAGTTTTCAAAATGGATGAAAGACCTCAATGTGAGACAGGAATCCATCAAAATCCTAGAGGAGAACATAGGCAGTAACCTCTTTGACATCGGCCACAGCAACTTCTTTCCAAGATACATCTCCAAAAGCTAGTGAAGCACTGGGATACTCTTAGTGTTTCCCCTCTTTCTGCTCCTCCCCTGGCAAAGATCTTTTGAGCTTCTTACAATTGAACATTTTCTTCATTAATACACGTAGGGCTAGAGCTACTGGCTGGGAGAAAACTTTTCTTCCCCTTCACTTTATCTTTGCTTTTAATCCCACACTTCTGTTTTCCTGGTATATTCCTTTAGATTTTGTTAGATCCCCCATAGTAAAAGCTATGGCATGAATCAATTGTAGGCCTCCTCAAAGCATCCATTATTCAAAAAATCGTCCATTACATTCCACAAGTATTTTTTAAGCATCTACCAAGTACCAGTCATTTTCTTTGCTCTGAGTCATTAGTGGAGCAAAGCAGTAAATATCCCTGCCCTCAAAGAGCATATATTGTATTGGAGGGAGATAAATAAGAAAATTGGTAAAATGTATGTATCTCAGACAATAAAAAGTTCCATGAAGAAAAATAAAAGCAGAGAGATGTATAGGAAGTGCCTGGGGTTGGGGTGGGGTTGTTGTAGTTTAAAATAGTGGGGTCTGGGAGGCCTGGCTGAGAAGGGGTCACCTGAGCAGAGGTGTTAAGGGGAGGTAAAGGATGAGTTATGCACATATCTGGGGAAGAGTGTTCCAGACAGAGGGCACAGCAAGAGGAAAATTCCTGCAATAAGAGTGTGCTGGAATACAGGGGGGCTGTGTGATAGGAGTGGGTGTGCAAGGGGAGAAGCAAGAGACAAGCCAGAGAGGTAAGGTGATGGGACAGTCTAAGGTGGGAGTGTAGGCTGATCTGATGCCTTGGCATTTTCTTCCAAATGAATTGAAAGCTTTGGGAGGGCTCTGAGCAGAGGAGTGACAGGAGATACTCTCCCAACCATCAGACAAACACTGAACACAGGCCTGGTTTTGATCTATTGCTATTCTGCCTGCTACCCCTTTACTATGGCTCATCTCCTAGATAAGTGCCTTCCCTTAGGGTCCAATGCCATGAATTTCTATGGCATATTTCTTTAGAGTTTAGGCAATATCTCTATCTCTACCTACAGGGTATTAGACCTGGAAACTCAAAGATCACGCTTGGGGGATTCTTTTCTGATTTCCCTAGCCTTCCATTCTCAAATCTGCTCAGGTTTTCCACAGCCACTTAATACAGCTCTCTTGGACTTCCCAGGGCAAGTCTCTGCTTGCTTTCTCTATGAACTTGTTACTTACGGTTCAGACTCGCAAAAGTTCCCTGGATTCTGGCCAATCATTTTAGATTCATCTGGGCAAATCATTTTAGATTCTGCCTCTGACTATTGCATTTCTTCTTTGGGTTCCAGTAACTTTTCCTCGAGCAACTATAATTAAGCCATTTCTCCTTTTACTGGTGCTCTATTTCAGAGCAGTTTGATCTGAGGATTACTTTTCCTTTTTGCATCTTTTCTGGCCTTTGGGATCTCATTTTTATGTTTCATATTCATCTAGACTATGTTCTAAGACCTCACCTTCTTCCTGAAGAGGCATCTCTCCTTCTCCAGTGAAATCAGCTGGACTTTCTTGGTTTGCTTTCATTCTTAGAGGCCAGCATTACCCACAGAGACTAAAACCAGAATTATGGAGCCTCTAAGCAGCCTTCTGGAATTTATCTAATTTCCAGAACCAGCTCTGAAAAGTGAAATAATTATTATCATGGATCAACAAATCACAGAAACCTGAACTTTTCACTCTGGAACAAGGTTGCTCATTTTCACCTCATTTGAATAATCAAATTAACAGAACTGGGACCCCTGAGGTTCAGCACAAATCTATGTAGGCATTTCTGTCCTGAGCTCATAGAGGTTGAAATTTAAGGAGGCTGGTGGGGGAAGAGAGGAAGAAGGTTTCCCTTAGAAATAATCTCTGTTAAGAACAAGGAAGCAATATCTTACTGTTCTGAGCTGCCAAAACTCATTTTTATAGAATCAAATCCATGAAGAATTGGCTACAGTCCATGTGATATTGTGAGCGTTAGAATTTGCACTTGGTCCCTCTAGTTACTTGATCTGTGTGAAAAAAAATGCCTTTTGCCAGCTCACTCCCCACTGGCTACTCAGAGTATTACTACTCCACTTAGGAATTATATTCTAAAAAGAGACTTCAATTAAGGCCATTTTCAAATGGTAGAATTTGAGGATGTGCTAGGCCATTTAATCTCCCGGTACCCTTCCCACCCCTGCCACTCCATTCTGACTCTTCTGTAGCAACCAATGACCCATTTTGAAAAGCCCAGCATGAGACTTCCTACCTCTGAAGTTCACCAGGCACAAATATTACACCTAAACACTTTGGGTCCCTTTCAGCTTGACTGCTGGCAGTCTTGCCAAGGTCCTTAACCGGAGAGATTTTTCAGCACATTTTCCTGAAGTCATTTCACTTGGGGCACCCAGGAGTTAATTTTCAGAGATTCATGGTTCATACATCCTTAGTGGCAGATAGCCTAAAGTTGTTAGTTTTGACAAACTGGTTACGAACATATTGGGACAGACCGCATGTGCATTTCATCCTGCAGCCTTCTCATTCACTCATTCATGCATTCATTCATACATTTATTGAACAACTACTCTATTTCAGGTGCTAGTTTCAATGCTCACTGTGATCAACAGGAGACTAAAAAATGTCACAACCCTGACAGTCAAAAAAATATCAATACCTCCCAATCACATGATTGGGGTCACCTTTACCCTTTGGATCTCCACTATGGCATTGCCCTAGAGGTGGGTTCTAGTTGGCAGTCTGGCTGAGAATCTCAATCTTGCACTGATCTCCCACTATATTTGTAGTCATGCATCAATGAAGCATCCAGAAAGGCAAGTACTGCTGAGAACATCTGTATAACATAAACTTTACATGGGCCTAAGTTTGCACTGTTATACACATGGGCTAAGTTTAGTGATTAATGGTCCTTCCTGGAATGGGGATCAAATCATAGAAACATGTACTTTTAGAGTTAAAATGGCTTTTAGATATTGTGCAATCCAACCCCTGGTATGACCCAAGAACTATAAAGCCACCTACTAATTCAGTCACTGATGTGACTATCAATAACTATTCATTAGCTATTATGGTATTATATGATAGGTACTAGAGATAAAGTAGTAAAGAGGATAGATTTGACTCATCATGGAGCTCATAGAGGAAGGGAAATAAACATTAAACAGCTATTTACACAATGATGTCATTACATGGAAATACAAATCACTAAAGGAGCATCTAATAGGGAAAACACTCCCCTTGTCTGGGGGAATCAAGAAGCCTTCTCTAAGGAAGTGAGGATGTGAGGAATAGTGATATAGGCAGAAGGAACTGTGTGCTCCAAGGCTGGATGGTATATGTCACATCAGAAACTCTGGAAGGACTCCATTGTGGGTAGAGAATACTGAGTGTAGGGGAAGAGCGATTCAGCATGAAGTTAGAAGAGTAGTTCAGGGGCCAATTATACATGGTCTTATAGGTCAAGTTAAATATTTTTAAATTTCATTCTAATTGCAATGTGAATTCATTCAAAAGAGTATATCAGGTAAATTATATGGTTTCACTTATCAATTACTTTTGCATTTATACTTAACTTTACCTATACGTATTGCTCTCAGAGAAGGTTTGATACATAGAGAACAGACTTAATCTTGGTCTTTGAGCTCCTACATTGATTTTTTAAATTGTAATAAAAAATACATAACACAAAATTTGGCATCATAACCAGTTTTAACTAGGTTGACTTTTATAAATATATAGCAAAGACAAGGGTTTTAAAAGCCACTGTTTCCAACTCAAAGGGCCACAGATTTGAGAAAATAAAATCCTTTTTACTATGAAGAAAAGGAGCACAAAGTTTACCCATTAACAATAGTTGGAAAGAATAGGCCCAATAATGTAAGAGTTAGTTTCAACAAAAGAAATAATATTGTGTTCAACTAGCTAGAAGAAGGAAAAAGTTGGGAGAGGAAGCAACTAGAGCTTAAAAGTAGTGGGTCTTTGAAAAGTTCTCAGCACTTTGACCCCTCCTCCGTGGAAGGATTCCTGAAAAGAAGGACAATGGGTACCCCCATGTAAGTTTTGGGGGATCCTAGAGCCAACAGCATCCTTGCTGTCTTCTTAAGAGGAGCACAGGACACCATATACCTATTCAAAGAGCCCTACCCTTAATCAGTGGGTGATATCAGCCATCTCTTTTTGTGTGAAAATCACCCCAAAACATAGTGGCTTAAAACAAGAGCTATGGTTTTATTATCAATCATGTTTTTTTGTGGGTCAGGAACTCAAGAAGGGCTCAGCTGGGCAATTCTGGTAACAGTGCTAGTGGAACATCAGCCATCACTCCTATATTCCTGATACCAAGAAGGGTGAAGAGGAGATGGATAAAAGAGGTGCACTTTCTAGCAGAGACATTTCCCTTTGACAGTTATCTTTTTTTGCAGGAAAGTCTTCCTGGAAGTCCCATATATCATTTCAACTTGCATCTCACTGGTCAGAATTTACCCATAGAGCCACACCTAGCTCCAAGAGACTGGGAATTATGGCCCTTTTGTAGGGTCTCAAATAAAACCAGCATTATTTTGAAGATGATGAGCATCTAAAAGATGAAGGGCAAAACAAATTGTGGTAGGCAATTGGAAGTCTCTGCTTCATTACATAGAGCAGACAGAGTTTTAAGCCATAAGAAACTCAGTTGCCTGGCAAGACTGGTTAATTGCTGGAATCCAAGTGAAAGGTGATGATGACCAGGATGGAAGCCATGCAGATACAGAGAGATGAGCAGATTCAGGTGAAGTAGAGTCAACCAGGCTTGGTGATGGTCTGGGGAAGAGAATGTGTTAAAGATAATGCAGAATTTAGACTAGAATAACTGGGCAAGGTGTATTAGGGGAGATAGTAGTACCATTTACTGAAATAAAAATGACTAGGAGAGGCCCTTGTTTGAAAAAAAAATAAATTCCATGTGAAGTCTGTAAAATTTGAAGTGCTTTTGAGGCATCCAAGAGAAATGTGAAGCAGGCAGTTGAGTATTACTGTCCAAAGCCCAGAGTGGTCTGAGTCGGAAGTACGTATTTGGGTATCAGTATATAAACAGTGATTGAAGCCATGGTTGTGGATGAAATAACTCAGGATTAGCAAACTAAGTGTGCAGATTTTAAAACTCTGAAGAGAAGGCTGAGTCAGCAAAGGAAACTGAAAAGAAACTGTTTAGAAAATTAGGTGGAAAATAAGGGAAGTAAAATGGCTTGTAAGCCAAGAAAGAAAATGTTTCAGGAATGAGGAGAAGGAAGACTAAAATATTTGCCCTGGATCTTGTGATGTGGAGGTCACTGTGACCTCAGCAAGAGCTGTCTCAGGGGCTTAGTGGAGACAGAGCTAGACCAGGGTGGAATGAAGAATGAGGGTGAGGGGAAGAATCAGAGACCATGGGAGCAGTCTGCTCTTGAGGAGTTTGTCTATAATGGGAAGGAGAGAACATGGTAGTGGTTAGGGAGCAGGGTGGAGGCCTTTTATTCTAACAACATAAATTCATGAGGAATCAGAATCAGGAAATTGCTATTGTCTTATGCCATCTTGTCATCTTGTCTGTAATTTACTTCAAACTACTTAAACAGTGTGATATTTATCATTGTTGATTTTGATCTATTATTTTAGGGGTTATTAGTATTCTGATCAGGAATACACTATCTAGAAGTGTTTAGTTAGCATATTAAAGCTTCTCATCAGAAGCCCAGATATGAGAGATGGCTTTATGCTAACAGAATAAATATAATAAGTGGCTTTTCATCAGTGAAAGTGGGAAGTTCAAGATACATGGATAGGCTAGAAATATTATAAAGGCATTCCTGCCCTTGCATAAACAAATATCTCGATGGCCTGTGCCCTTCAGAACTGCATCTGAAGTGTAATTCTAAAATGGTTCCATGTTCAGCTATTGATGAAAGATTCTGGACTACTGAATCAGGCTACAATGTTGGCCAAACCCTGCCTCTAGAATAGTGCAGTATTTGCCTCAATGAAACCATTTTGTTATTTTTTAAATTTAATTTTTTATTATGTTCAGTTAGCCAACACATAGTACATCATTAGTTTTTGTTGTAGTGTTCAACGATCCATTAGTTGCGTATAACACCCAGTGCTCATCACAACACATGCCCTCCTTAATTCAATGAACCCATTTTGAAAAGTACTATGAGAACACCTAAAAGAACAAAGACCTGTGGCTTCATTAGGTTTCAAGCTATAGAACAGGTTGTATGATTGTTTTATATCTGCTAGTGAATAGGCATCTGCAGATGAGGTAGAATTCAGTACACAACTTCACTATAACTCATCAGGTTGTGGAGGATCTTATCTGTAGATTTTGTCTGCCTATAAACATTACAGGCTACTAATTACTCCCCCAAAGATCTTCATAAATGTGAATGACCAAATTAGCATGGTTTATTCAAAATCCTTGGAAGCAGGTGATAGAAACCCCAGATAGTTCTAAGGGGAATTTGAAAATAGTCAGAACTTATGAATAGCTTGAGGAGAACACAAAACTCCTATAGAAGCCCATGATGCCTAAGCAATCCTGGGTAGAGTTGGAGAGACAGGTTGATAACTTGATAATATACTCATTGTTGGCATATGGGGAGCACTCCATAAATGTTAGTCAATTCATTAGTCAGGTTCCTGGCAGGAAGACAGATGGCCTACGAAAACTGGGTAATTCAAGAGTTTAAAAAAGAAATGCTTACGGGTTATTAAATGCTATGGGATGGTTTGAAAAATCTAAGAAAGATGCTGAAGAAGCAGAATGAATCCATTCTAAGTCATATCCATTGTTACAGTTTGAATGTTTGTGTCTCCCACAAATTCCTATGTTGAAATCCCCAATGCAATTGCATTAGGAAATGGGATCTTTGGGAAGGTGACTGGGATGAGCTCATGAGGATGGAACACTCATGAATGGGATTAGTGCCCTTATAAGAGTCATGCGAGAGCTTGCTTCCCCTCTCTGCTGTGTGCTATGTGAGAATACAACGAAAAGTTGGCAGCCACAACCCGGAAGAGGGCCCTCACCAGAACCCAGCCATGCCTATACATTGATCTCAGCTTCCTAGCCTCCAGAACTGTGAGAAATAGATTTCTATTGTTTATAAGCCACCCAGTCTATGGTATATTTTGTTATAGCAGCCTGGATCAAGACACCCATCTTGTGACCTTCAGCTCAAGATATGTAGTTCAGGCTGACCAGTTCAATTGGCCTAACTTGGGTCATAGGTCATAGGCTGACCCTTTGACCAAGCAAAATAGGTGTCTTTTATTGTAGTAAAACATATATAACATAAAATTTACCATTTTAAGTGTATAACTTAGTTCAACTAAGTATATTCACAGTGCCATACAACCACCATCACCATTAATTTCCAGAACTTTTTCATTATCTTGAACAGAAACCCTGTATCCATTAAATTCCTTGCTCTGCTCAGCCCTTGGTAAACTCGATTCTACTTTCTGTCTCTATGTATTTTCTTATTCTAGGTACCTCATATAAGTAGAATCATACAATATTGTTCCTTATGCATCTGTCTTATTTCATTTAGTATAATATCTTCAGGGTTCATCCATGTTGTAGCATGTGTCAGAATTTCATTCTTTTTTAAGCCTGAATAATATTCTAGAGTGGGTATTGGCTGGTGGTTCTATGAGATGGCATACATAGGGGGCTGGCAGGGAGTTGAGGTCTGGTAAAGGAATGGCCAAGAAAGGTGCACATAGCAGATCTTCCAACAGTCTTATTTCTCTGAGCCTTCATATTCCTTCCTCCACAACATACAGGAAGTTCTGGCATTTCATTCTCACTGGCAATTAACCTAGCAGACTGTTAACAGCACTGCCAGGTGCCTGAGCCAACTCATTAAATCTAAACATTGGGTGGATACATGCATGCCAATAAATTCTGCCCAGTCAAGCCTTATATTTCTCCATCCTTGTTCAAACACCCTTAGAATTTGCTCCCATGTGCTCTCAGACTTCTGTAGATACAACCTAGTAAGGTCCTGTACGTCACTTGGTATAGAGCACAGAACAAGCCTTGTGTTCTCCATTGGCCTTTGTTGGGCTCTAACTCTTATTATAGGCTTGGAGGCAATGAGAGGTGGTGGGGGTGGACTTCTAGGAGAAGTGGCATCATGGTGAGGCTCCTGCCCCAGGTGCGTGCATTGAAATGCTTTAAGCATGGGGAGAATGCTTGGGAGTAAGAGGGGCTGCCTCCACAGGCTGGGAAGGTTATGTGGGATCATGGTTCTAGGCCTCGTTCATGTCTGCCCAAATGTCCTTATTCCATATGCCAGGGTCCCACACCTTTCCCACAGTGCCTCTGCCATAGTGCAGGAGACTTGATAGGGTTGAACGTCTATATCTTGCTGCAACTCAGCCACTGTTACTACCAGGCTGTATCTATTCTGTGACCACAGGAGATAAGACTCCTTCAAAGCCATCCTTGATGTTTTCTCACTTCCTTTTCTGTTCTGAGTAGAATACTCACCATCTTCAATTTCTCCTTTTCCCTTTTCATCTTTACTAGGGCACTAAATATAGCCTACTTCTTTATAATCACCATTTTTGCCATAAGCAATTAAGTCCCATATCTACTTGATGCCCCAGTGCCTTGTCCTGCTCCTGTATTCTATCCTACAATTCACTGGTGATTATTGGAGTAAGTGGATGCCCTGCCATGTTCCAGATGCCCAGCAGTGACCCCAACCCACACAAGGAGGTCTTTTGTGGTCTCCTAAAATGTGAGCAACTGAATTGGAGGATGCCATTTTGAGGTATTTAGAGAGTACCTCTAAAACAAAGTGCTCACAAGATTGGTGACATAGTTGCCTTTGAGAAAGAAGCCTAGCAGCGGGGACAAGAAGGCAGGAAACTTACTTTTCATTATGTGCCCTTTAATACATATATAACTTAATAATACAGTATCTTCATTTATAAGATGTGTTTGTTGGATTAATTGATCTTTAAGGTATCCTTAAGCCTAAAATACATTGAGTCAGGACAACTGGGTGGTTTAGTTGGTTGAGCGTCTGCCTTTGGCTCAGGTCATGACCAGTCCTGGGATCGAGTCCCACTTTGGTCTCCTTGCTAGCAGGGAGCCTGCTTCTCCCTCTACCTGCTGCTCCCCCTGCTTGTGCTCTCTCTCTCTCTCTGACAAATAAATAAAATCTTTAAATAAATAAATAAATAAAATACATTGGGTCTATAATTTCCTTTGAATGTAGAATAAATAAAACAGAATTAAATGTGGATTCACCTTATTACAAAAAGCTTAATGAAGATTTAAAATCCAGATTTTCCACGTCACTGCAAATGGCAAGATTTTGTATTTTTTGACAGCTGCCTAATATTCCATTGTGTGTGTGTGTGTGTGTGTGTGTGTGTGTGTGTGTATATATATATATATATATATATATATATACTACATCTTCTTTATCCATTCATCTGTTGATGGACATCTTGGCTCTTTCCATAGTTTGCTATTGTGGACATTGCTGCTATAAACATTGGGGTGCATGTACCCCTTCGGATCACTACATTTGCATCTTTGGGGTAAATACCCAGTAGTGCAATTGCTGGGTCATATGGTAGCTCTATTTTCAACTTTTTGAGGAACCTCCATACTGTTTTCCAGAACGGCTGCACCAGTTTGCATTCCCACCAACAGTGTAGGAGGGTTCCCTTTCTCCGCATCCTCGCCAACATCTGTCATTTCCTGACTTGTTAATTTTAACCATTCTTAATGGTGCGAAGCGAAATAAGTCAATCAGAGAAAGACATGTATCATATGATCTCACTGATATGAGGAATTCTTAATCTCAGGAAACAAACTGAGGGTTGGTGGAGTGGTGGGGGGTGGGAGGGATGGGGTGGCTGGGTGATAGACATTGGGGAGGGCATGTGCTATGGTGAGCACTGTGAATTGTGTAAGACTAATGAATCACAGACCTGTACCCCTGAAACAAATAATACATTATATGTTAAAAAGAAGAAGAAGAAGAAGAAGAAGAAGATAGGAAGGGAAAAATGAAGGGGGAGGAATCAGAGGGGGAGACGAACCATGACAGACTATGGACTCTGAGAAACAAACTGAGGGTTCTAGAGGGGAGGGGGATGGGGGGATGGGTTAGCCTGGTGACGGGTATTAAAGAGGGCACATATTGAATGGAGCACTGGGTGTTATACACAAACAATGAATCATGGAACACTACATCAAAAACTAATGATGTAATGTATGGTGATTAACATAGCATAATAAAATTAAATTAAAAATAAATAAATTAACTAAAATCCAGATCTTAAAATCCAGATTTTTAAAAAGCTAATTGAAGATGATCATTTACTTTTCAAAAGCCTTTCCCATGGGAGTTCTTTTCAGTGATTCTTTAGCTTGGGAACACCTAGAATCACCTGGGAGCTTTAAAAAAGAAAATCTCAGGGCACCTAGGTGGCTCAGTCGGTTGGGCATCTGCCTTCAGCTCACATCGTGATCCCAGGGTCCTGGGATCAAGCCCCACATTGGGATCCCTGCTCAGCGGAGAGCCTGCTTCTCCTCTCCCTCTGCCTGCTGCTCTGCCTACTTGGGATCTCTCTCTATCTCTCTGTCAAATAAATAAATAAAATCTTTAAAAAAAGAAAAAGAGAAAAGAAAATCTCCATAACCAGGCAATACTCTAGACCAATCAAATCAGAACCTCTGAGGGTGGAATCCAGGTAGTAATTTCTTTAAAGTTTCTATTTAGATTCCAGTTAGTTAACACATTGTGTAATATTAGTTTCGGGTGTACAATTTAGTGATTCAACACTTACATACAACACCTGGTGCTCATCCCGAGTAGTGTACTCCTTAATCCCCATCACCTATTTAACTCATCCCCCCACCCACCTTCCCTCTGGTCACCATCAGTGTGTGCTCTATATTTAAGTGTCTCTTGGTTTGCCTCTATTTTCTTCCCCCCTATGATCATTTGTTTTGTTTTTTAAATTCCACATATGAGTGAAATCATATGGTATTTGTCTTTTCCGACTTATTTTGCTTAGCATAATACTCTCTAGCTCTAACCATGTCGTTGCAAATGGCAAGATTTCATTCTTTTTGATGGGTTAGTAATATTCCCTTGTGTATATATACCACATCTTCTTTATCCATTCATCAGTCGATAGGCATTTGGGCTCTTTTCATATTTGGTTATTGTTGATAATGCTGCTATAAACATCGGGGTGCATGTATCCTTTTGAATTAGTATTCTTTAGGTAAATAACTAGTAGTGCAGTTGCTGGATTGTAGGGTAGTTCTATTTTTAACTTTATACTGTTTTCCAGAGTGGCTGCATCAGTTTGCATTCCTATCAACAGTGCACGAGGGTTCTACTTTCTCCACATCCTCACCAACATCTGTTGTTTCTTGAGTTGCTAATTTTAGCCATTCTGACAGTTGTGAGGTGATATCTCATTGTAGGTTTGATTTGTATTTCCGTGATGATGAGCGATGTTGAGCATCATTTCATGGGTCTGTTGGCCCTCTGTATGTCTTTTTTGGAAATCCGTCTATTCATGTCTTCTGCCCATTTTTTAATTGAATTATTCATTTAATTGGTGTTAACTTTTATAAGCTCTTTTATATTTTGGATATTAATCCTTTATCAGATATGTCATTTGCAGTTACCTTATGGGGAGAAACTGAGAACTTTTCCTCTATGGTCAGGAAAAAGACAGGGATGTCCACTCTCACCACTGTTATTTAACACAGTATTGGAAGTCCTAGCCACAGTGATCAGACAACTAAAAGAAATAAAAGGCATCCAAATTGGCAAGGAAGAAATAAAACTTTCACTATTTGCAGATGACATGACACTCTATATAGAAAACCTGAAAGACTCCACCAAAAAATTGCTAGAACTGATACATGAATTCAGTAAAGTTCCAGGATATAAAATCAATGCACAGAAATCTGTTGCATTTCTATATACCAATAATGAAGCAGCAGAAAGAGAAATTAAGGAATCAATCCCATTTACAATTGCATCCAAATCATAAGATACCTAGGAATAAACCTAACCAAAGAGACGAAAGACCTGTACTCTGAGAACTATAAAACACTGATGAAAGAAACTGAAGAGGACACAAAAAAGTGGAAAGACATTCCATGCTCATGGATCAGAAGAACAAATATTGTTAAAATGTTTATACTACCCAAAGCGGGGTGCCTGGGTGGCTCTGTTGGTTAAGTGTCTGACTCTTGATTTCAGCTCAGGTCGTGACCTCAGGGTCATGAGATCAAGCCCCGCATTGGGCTCCATGCTCAGTGGGGAGTTTGCTTGAGATTCTCTCTCTCGCATTCCCTCTGCCCCTCCCCCCATGTACTCTCTCTCTCTCTCTCTCTCTCCCTCTCTCTCAAATAAATAAATCTTAAAAACAATGTCTATACTACCCAAAGCAATCTACACATTTAGTATAATCTTTATCAAAATACCACCAGCATTTTTCACAGAGCTAGAACAAGCAATCTTAAAATCTGTATGGAGCCACAAAAGACCCCAAATAGCCAAAGCAACCTTGAAAAAGAAAAACAGAGCTGGAGGCATCACAATTCCAGACTTCAAGTTATATTAAAAAGCTGTAGTGATCAAAACAGTATGACAGTGGCACAAAAATAGACACATAGATCAAAAGAACAGAATAGAAAACCCAGAAATGAACCCACAACTATATGGTCAATTAATTGTCAACAAAGCAGGAAAGAATATCCAATGGGAAAAAGACAGTCTCTTCAACAAATGGTGTTGGGAAAACTGGACAGCAACATGCAAAAGCATGAAACTGGACCACTTTCTTATACCATACACAAAAACAAATTCAAAATGGATTAAAGACCTAAATGTGAGACATGAAACCATTAAAATCCCAGGGAATACTTTTAAAGCTTCCTGATGATTGCAATGTGCAATCTAAGTTGAGAAACACAAATGGTGAAATTAATCAGTTGAATTCACTTAATTAAATGCCCTTATGATACATACAATTTCTTTAATCAAGTAAACTAGGGCCTACTAGAAATTTTAAAAAAGGAGTTTATAAGGATTTGCAATCATGGAAGCAAAGCTGTAGTATTATGATACACAGATGCTACGTCTATGAGAACAGCTGTATGTCTCTTGAAACACACCTGACAGAAGGACTGAAGGTACATCATGACGGAGATAGTGACCCAGCTGACTATTTCTTTCTTCTTTTTTTAAAGATGTATTCTGTTTATTTTAGAGGGGTGGGGGTGAGGGGGTGGGAGGTGAGGGTGGGGAAGAACAGAGGGAGAGGGAGATAATCTCAAGTAGACTCCCAACATGAGGCTTGATCTCACGACACTGACATCATGAGCTGAGCGGAATCCAAGAGTCGATGCTCAACGAATGGACTGAGCCACCCAGGCTCCCCTGAGCTGACTATTTCTTGAGAACATTTGCCAACTCTCTGAGGAGGAGGCATTGTTGATTAAATTTAAACTCACACTTGCATCGTATGTTTGAAATTGGTTGTCATGTTTAATTTAACTGTTAAGTAAATTTAGTTAGAAATTTATACACAGTGGTTGATTAATTTATTTTTAAGTATACCTCCTTCTACTACAAAGCCTAGCTAAAACCACAAAGAGTGCTTTGGTTATATGAAAAAGAACCCCCAGATTTGCTCACTGCATTGGTTCCCAAGAAGTGATGACTACTTTTAGTAAAGTCGTCCTTGTCTGTTATAAAGAGAGTAGGGATAGAGGTCTGGGGACCACAGCCTTGAATGGGGTGATTCCAAGTGAGTAATCCTTAAAATTTTAAGATGCCTTGGGTTGTGGGATGCATGAACTCATTGATGAAATTAGTGCTCAGACAAAGGGAGAGTTGACCCAGGAGCAGGAATCAGAGTTTGGAATACCCCCCAAACAGGGGGTTGTCGTTTCATTGTTGTTGTTACAAACCTTATTGCTTTTGATTTTGTAAACCATAAATGTGTGTTAATTTGATAGAAGTTAAACGAATAATAAAAATATGTGGAAGGATACATATTTTAATTTATTAATAGTGATCCCTCCTAGGGAGAATCAGATGGAATTGGGAAAAGGATGACAGTTATTCTAGTTTTTGCTCAAATTTCCTTGTGAATTATCCATTTTCTTAACAAGAATATATTCATACATTACTTCTATACTTAAATAAGATAAAAATGAAAGAAATAACAAAAGAATATATCCTAGGGAAAGAGATTTCATTTGAATGAAATGAAAGGCTGGCAGAGTTTGAAATGAGAATGACATGGTAGACTAAAAGAGTCTATCAATTGCCAAGCAATATGAATAAAAACAGACTCACATCTAGACAGAATATAGTTTAATTTGGGGGATGCAAATATAAATAAAAATCCTAAAAGGTGCCAGAGGAATAAAGTAAATCCCTATATTAGAAGAAGTATAGACACTGTATTTCTCACCAGCCATACTTGTTCTAATGAAACAATACAACAATATCTTCAGATATCTAGGGAAAAATTTGAACCTAGAATTCTTTATGTAGCCAAACTATTATTTAAACATGGGGGAAAACAAAGATATTTGAAACATTTAATTGCTGGAGAGATCTTTACCTATGAATTTCCTCTAAGAATATTAATGGAACCCCTGCTATTCAACATAGTACTAGAAGTCCTGCCCTCAGCAATCAGACAACAAAAAGAAATAAAAGGCATCCGAATCAGCAAAGAAGAAGTGAAACTCTCACTTTTTGCAGATAATATGATACCTTATGTGGAAAACCCAAAAGACTCCACTCTAAAACTGCTAGAACTCATACAGAATTCAGTAAAGCATCAGGATATAAAATCATGTGCAGAAACCAGTTGCATTTCTATACATCAACAACAAAACAGAAGAAGGAGAAATTAAGGAGTTGATCCCATTTACAGTTGCACCCAAAACCATAAGATACCTAGGAATAAATCTAACCAAAGAGGCAAAAAGTCTGTACTCAGAAAACTATAAAATACTCATGAAAGAAATTGAGGAAGACACAAAGAGATGGAAAAATGTTCCATGCTTATGGACTGGAAGAACAAATATTGTGAAAATGTCTATGCTACCTAGAGCAATCTACACATTTAATGCAATCCCTACCAAAATAGCACCAACTTTTTTCAAAAAAATGGAACAAATAATCCTAAAATTTGTATGGAACCAGGAAAGACCCCAAATACCCAGAGGAATGTTGAAAAAGAAAAGCAAAGCTGGTGGCATCACAATTCCAGACTTCAAGCTCTATTACAAAGCAGTCATCGTCAAGACAGTATGGTACTGGCACAAAAACAGACACATAGATCAATGGAACAGAATAGAGAGCCCAGAAATGGACCCTCAACTCTATAGTCAACTCATCTTTGACAAAGCAGGAAAGAATGTCCAATGGAAAAAAGACAGTCTCTTCAACAAATGGTGTTGGAAAAATTGGACAGCAACATGCAGAAGACTGAAACTGGACCATTTCCTTACACCACACACAAAAATAGACTCAAAATGGATGAAAAACCCAAGTGTCAGATAGGAATCCATTAAAATCCTTGAGGGGACACAGGCAGCAACCTCTTCAACCTCAGCTGCAGCAACTTCTTCCTAGAAATATCACCAAAGGCAAAGGAAGCAAGGGCAAAAATGAACTACTGGGACTTCATCAAGATAGAAAGCTTTTGCACAGCAAAGGAAACAATCAACAAAACCAAAGGACAACCGACAGAATGGGAGAAGATATTTGCAAATGACATATTAGATAAAGGGATAGTATCCAAAATCTATAAAAAAACTTATCGAACTCATCACCCAAAGAACAAATAATCCAATCAAGAAATGGGCAGAAGACATGAACAGACATTTCTCCAAAGAAGACATCCAAAGGCCAACAGACACATGAAAAAGTGCTCAACATCACTCGGCATCAGGGAAATCCAAATCAAAACCTCAATGAGATACCATCTCACACCCATCAGAATGGCT
Source organism: Eumetopias jubatus (assembly GCF_037043125.1). Classification (NCBI taxonomy): domain Eukaryota; kingdom Metazoa; phylum Chordata; class Mammalia; order Carnivora; family Otariidae; genus Eumetopias; species Eumetopias jubatus. The sequence goes on from NW_028274810.1 coordinate 147,807,078, forward strand.
AAAATTAACAAGTCAGGAAATGACAGATGTTGGCGAGAATGTGGAGAAAGGGGAACCCTCCTACACTGTTGGTAGGAATGCAAGCTGGTGCAGCCACTCTGGAAAACAGTATGGAGGTTCCTCAAAAAGTTGAAAATAGAGCTACCCTATGACCCAGCAATTGCACTACTGGGTATTTACCCCAAAGATACAAATATAGTGATCCAAAGGGGCACGTACACCCCAATGTTTATAGCAGCAATGTCCACAATAGCCAAACTATGGAAAGAGCCTAGATGTCCATCTACAGATGAATGGATAAAGAAGATGTGGTATACATATACAATGGAATATTATGCAGCCATCAAAAAATGAAATCTTGCCATTTGCAATGACATGGATGGAACTAGAGGGTATTATGTTAAGTGAAATAAGTCAATCAGAGAAAGACAAGTATCATATGATCTTACTGATATGAGGAATTTGAGAAACAAGAGAGTGGATCATAGGGGAAGAGAGGGAAAAATGAAACAAGATGAAACCAGAGAGGGAGACGAACCATAAGAGACTCTTAATCTCAGGAAACAAACTGAGGTTTGCTAGAGTGGAGGGGGGTGGGAGGGATTGGGTGGTTGGGTGACGGACATTGGGGAGGGTATGTACTATGGTGAGCGCTGTGAATTGTGTAAGACTGATGAATCACAGACCTGTACTCCAGAAACAAATAATGCATTATATGTTAAAAAAAAGAATATTAACGGAAGATGCATTTCAACAAAATGAAAAAATAAATCCCCAAGGAAAGCAAAGGACACAAAAGAAATAACGAGCCAAGAAACAAAGATCTGAATGTTAGAACAAGCTTAAAAAATAATCTGAATTTAAAATACCAATGACAGCAATCCACCAGAGGTAAAAAGCCATAAGCTATCCTGAATCTAAATACATTGCTTTGAAAAATATAAAACAGCATCTGTGAGAAGCATATAAATAGAAACTGATAAATCCATGATCTTATTGGAACATATTAGTACATTTTTCAGAAGTTTTTTGACAAATTATATATCATTGCATCCAGTAAAAAGAATAAAGGTCTTTTTTCTCCAAATACATATGGAAAATTCACACACAAAAAGCATAGATGACACATCAAGCCATGAAAGTAATCCCCTATTGATTACAAAAGTAGAAACTATGCCAGGAGCATTCATTACAATGAAATTAAAATCTATGCCAAATGGATAGAAAACAAAACTTTGAAATTTAAAATCAATTTCAAATATATTTTGAGTTATAGAGAAAACTATATGATAAACTTCTTAAAAATGATAAATGAAAGCACAATACAGTAAAGCCTGTGGAATTAAAATGACTTTATGGTCAGAGAAAAATTTATAACCATAAGCCAAATATTATAAAGTTATAATGACTTAAAATAAACTAAGTGGTCTTCCAACCTAAAAAACTTTGAAAATAATATCAAAATAGGCTTTAAAAAGTAAAAGAAAAGCATTTTAGAAGATAGAAATAGTAATTAATGAATCAATTTATTAAAATGTTTATTTGAAAACATTGATAACATTACAACAACCTTTGAAAATCTTATTAAGAATAAAAAGACAACTGAAATGCCATTAGGGCCATAAATACCAATAGAAAAGAGTAAGTATCAGAATATATGTAAAACTTTATAATATTACATTTATAAGTTATACGAAATGGAATATTTTCTAGGAAAATGTGATTTATATAAAAATGATCTCACAACAAAGTAGAAAACTGAATGAGCCTATAATACCATATAATTGAAATGGGAATCAAAGAACTATTATTAAGACTGGAGAAAGGACCAAATAGATATATGGATGATTTCTACCAAAACTTCAGGAAACACATAATCTCCATGACCCATAAATTATTCCAGCACATCAAAAAAATTGTAAAGCTATGTAACTCATTTAACTAAATTTCAAAAACTTAGCAAGAGAAACAATAGAATAGAAAAGGAAAGCATAGAACATTCTTAAAATATGGGGCAAATTTTTTCAATAAAGATTTTATTTATTTATTTGACAGAGAGAGATAGTGAGATCAAGAACACAAGCAGGGGGAGTTGGAGAGGGAGAAACAGGCTTCCTGCCTGAGCAGGGAGCCCGAAGCGGGGCTCCATCCCAGGACCCTGGGATCATGACGGGAGCCCAAGGCAGACGCTTAATGACTGAGCCACCCAGGTGCCCCTGGGCAAATTTTTTAAATGAAATGTCAACAAATAGAATACAACTCTGTATTAAAAGAATAAAGCACATGACCAAGTAGGGTTGTCCCAGAAATGCAAAGATGATTCAGCATATGAAAATTTTACCAATGTAATTTAGTATATTACAAAACAGATTAAAGGAGAAAATCTTTTCGATCATCTCAAATAGATGCAGAAAAACCATCTGATAAAATTCAATGACCCATAAATCGTACACAACTTTCAATCAGCTAGAAATAGGACAGGTTGAAAAGAAATTTTTTTTGAAGTGCATCTAACAGAAATCTAGAGCAAACATCACACCTAATAGTGAAACAGAAGTACTTCTAATTAAGTTAGAAAAAAGACAAGGCTGCCTATTATCACTGAGACTCTGAATTTTGTGCTGGTGACTTTATCTTTTTTTTAAGATTTTATTTATTTATTTGAGACAGAGAGAGCAGGAGCAGGGGGGGAGGAGCAGGGCGAGAGGCAGGGGGAGAGGGGAAGACTCCCTGTGTAACGGGGAGCCCGATGCAGGGCTCAATCCCAGAACCCTGAGATCATGATCTGAGCCGAAGGCAGACGCTTAACTGACAGCCACCCAGGTGCCCCTGTGCTGGTGATTTTAGCCAAAACTTGAAGACAAGAAGAAACAGAAGTTACAAGCATTGGAAAGGAGTCATCATCATTTATAGCAAAAATACATTTTTATACTAAAACCCAAACAGAGATAGCTGATAAAACTAATAAAAAGAGTTAAGCAGTGGCTAAAATATGGGAACCAAATATTAAAATTAATTAGTTTAAGAAATTTTACTCAGTATTAAAATAAATGCAATTCATTTTTAGTTTTTGCCTAGGTCCCAAGGCAATAGGTGGCAATTACTTCCACATTTCAAAGTTGGTACTGCACCACCCATAAAGGACTAATCCCTGAATCTACCCAAATCAAAGGTATAAAAGTATTAAAATTTTGGAGCTGAAAATAAAAGACATTGTTTCTTTGGTGTGAAAGAGACTACATGGGCCCACTTGGAGAGACTGACACAGGTTTCCCAGAGTTTGAGGGCCCAAGAGGGCGGGTGTTTGACACCCATCTGAGGATTCTAAAGACACAGTAAAACTATACGTATTTCTAATATTCATATACATGTTTGTAAATCTGTAAGGATATATCCTACACCTATAACAATAGTTACTTTGGCATGGGAATTAGGAATGGGACAAGGAAGACACAAGCTTTATTTGAGTTGCTGGAAAGAGACATTATTACATTGCTGCATCAGTGGGTAAATTGTATGCTGAAAACTTGCTTTTTGAAGAGACTATAACTGCCTGAGTCCACATATTCATTAAAAAATACCACTTTTGATAAACAACCCAAAATGCTTTCCAAAGTCTGAAGACATAACTTACTTCCATAAAAAGACTTCATTTTTGATCTTAGACCTTTTTCATGAACTTTATCTTACGTACTATATGTTTATATTATAACTATATGCATATTATAAAATTTCAAATAATATAGAATAATGTAATTAGAGTTAGTGTTCCCCATTCACTTCTCCTTTCTCTAGTAATCCACCTTTCCTCAAACTAACCATCATTATCAGTCCAGTGTGTATTTATTGGGATAAATTTTGTGCACTTATATGTATATTTATGTGCCTATAACACATTCACACATTATTCTGCAGCTTACTTCTTCACTTAATAATCATCAACATTGTTCCTTATAGATCTGCATTATTTTAAATTCTGCATGATGTTTTACTATAGATGCCTTAGAATTTCTTCATTCCCCTGTTAAATATCCAAAATTTAGATTTTTCCTTAATTTTTACTGCAATGAACATTCTTGTACATTCATCTTGGAGTACAAGTTAAAATACACAGATGGGAGTGGGATAAAATGGTTTCTTAAAGGAGAATCAAGATACTGTTACTGCAGAAGGAAGGAAGGATAGATGGATGGATGGATGGATGGATGGATGGATGGATGGATGGATGGTGGGTGATCAAAAGCAAACCCCAAAGATTTGAAATCTTACATATTTATTTTATTTTATTTTTTAAAAGATTTTATTTATTTATTTGAGAGCAGAGCGAGAGAGTGAATATGAGCTGGGGGAAGGGGCATAGGGAGAGGGAGAAACAGACTCCCCGCTGAGCAGGGAGCCCAACACAGGGCTCGATCCAGGACCTTGGGATCATGACCTGAGTGGAAGGCAGATGCTTAACCAACTGAGCTACCCAGGTGCCCCATAATCTTACCTATTTAAGTAAAATGTTTGCCTCTGTAATTTGGTTGAACTGTATGAGAATGCTGAATGGTATGCTTGGGTGTTAGAGCTAGGTTGAAAATAACCAGCCTATAATCCGTGAATGTGTAAACTTTGGTCTTTCAGAGATAAATTGAGACTGAGCTTAAGTTCACATAAGCACCTTTATCAATGAGAGAAGTAAAACTAAATTATGTATCATATTGATATCATTCTATATGAAAGGGAGTATTGGCAAGTCTTCAGCTCATACTGATGATTAGAGAACACTAATTAGGGTAGGTAAGGCTCCACTGTGGAATATCTATACTAATTTTGTAGTGTGAAACTCTACATAATTTGGTATTACTGACTGATTGGTATTACTGATTGTTAATTCTACCCTTGACTCTGAGCTTTGTCAATTCAGTCCTAACAACAAAATTCTTTTGATTTAGGGGTTCCAGACCAGGTTTGGGAATTCTCTTTCTCAAGCTTCTTACCTTCACTTACTCTTTCCCCTGGATCCTAATGGCTTGGCTTGAGTGATAACCTGTTAATGTGGTCTGTAAAGCCCTTCTCTCTCTGGATGGGGTGATGATCCCACCATTCCTTAGCTCATGGGGAATGTGTTGCAGCTGTCTGAGGAACACAGATCATTAGTGATTTTGGCAGGATTTTGTTGGAAGTACAATGCTAAAGATGAAAGGTCAGTTTTATTTAACTGATGAAAACAATGAGTAGCAGATTAGGCTAGTTTTCTGGTAAACAGTGCCATTACTTTCCAGTAAATAGTGTCAAGATGCCTTGATGAATAACATACATGGAGATAAAGAAGAACATCTCTCAGTGATGGAAAATTAGGTATCTTCACGAACTCAAATATGCCTTTAGTTTTCTTCTTGCTATGATCTGTTCCCTAAAACATTTATCAACAGGTCATTTGGTCGTACTCATGGAAAAAATGAAGTATGTTCCGCTGAAGACACAGTCTACAAAGAGGGCCCAGCTTAAAGAAAATTCTTTTCATCTGAAGTGTTAAGACATCAAAACAAAGCAGTGTGTTCCATGCTACTCCTGTATTGTCCACCCGTCTGTTGAAGCTCAAAGATGAGCTGGAATGCAGTAAGAAAGGAGCCAGTCTAATAAAAATCGAGTGCAGCATACCAACCCGTCAGCGTCCTTCATGGCAAGATGGAAGACATAGTTTTGGCCTGATTGCATGCACTTTTTTTTTTTTTTCGTTTGTTTTGAAGCACACGTTAATAGTCCATGCTGAGAGGCAGAATCTTGAGACAAGAAGCTACATAGTGCTTGCTCTCTGGAGAGTTAAGTTCTCCATAGTACCTGAGTGGCTCTATGGTAGTAAATGCTTAGGGTAAATGCTTTTTTTTAAGGGTACATGCTTAAAGGAGGACATTGACTCTTGCAAGGTGTTCAAGGACCAGTTAGTAATTTTTTTGTCATGGTATCACTAGCAATAATTAAAAGAACAGCTAACATTCATTGAATGCTTATTGTATTCAATACTTTTTTCAATACATTGTTTTTAATACCTTTCAGGGATAATAATATTCAGTCCTCACAATAACCCTATGAGAGGAAAAAGAGGCATGGAAGGGTTAATAACAAGTGTTTCAAGTCACATGGCTAGTGTTAAAGTTGGGATTTGAACCCAGGTGGTATATAATAAGTCTCCGACCACGCTCTCAACATTACACATAATACCATTAAATTATCTCCTAGAGGCCTGAAGTAACGATCTCAAATCTTTTATATTTGTGGTGGCTGATTTTTTTTAAAACTCATCCTGACTTCCCCTAAAGGACTGTGTATGGTATAAATAAATTAAAGGAAAAATAACTTGAACCAATTAACTGTGGGTTTTTTCCATTTATTTTTAGTATTTTGCAATATCCCTCAAGATATTTGGAGACACCCCACTAAGTGGTGAAGCAGATAGCAGTGAATTGGTCTGTGACTTTAAGTGAATGAATTTCCCAAGCACTTACAATACTGTTTTCCGCTTAAAACATTTTGAAACATCCTGATGACAGAAAAAAGAAAGAGCAAGAGAGAGCCAGCAAGCTGACCAAGGTGAGGAGAATCTAGTTGCTTACCCACGTCTCTGCTTTGTTGCCTCAGATTTTAAGGGAAAAATATTTTTAAACCATTATTTAAAAATGGAGCTTTTTGGACACTGATTCATAACTGTTTTTGATCTTCTGGCCTGTTTTTGTTGAAACGATATATTGTTTTACAAGTAGTGTTGAGCTCCAATCCCACATTCCTGCTGACATAACTATAATTATTTCATGGTTTCAGCATCTTTTCTGGTAACCTATGCATAATTTAAAAAAAAATAGAGAGATATGTGTACAAATGCATGCACATGTGTGTGTTTGGGTGTGTGGGGGGGAGGAAAATCCCTCCGGGGAGTGCTGCACTGGGCATTGAGTCCATTCAGATTTTTCTGAGTATGGACAGCAAAGCAGATTGCCCAAAGCACTGTGTTTACAAAACTACCAGTTTGTACAGTAGAAACAAACTGATTCCATAGAATGAGTGGATAGAGTTGGATGTGTGTTAATGAGGTAATATCTGGCTTTAGGAGAGCACAAGAAAATGTTATTTTCTTGGGTGAGAATTTTTCCCTTAGAATGTTCCCATACAACTCTCTTAACTTGCTCCTTCTTCTTTCCACTCTCCAAATGGAAATAATGGTGGAGGCCAGAATTCAGTTGCCTTGTAGCTCTTTAAGATCCTAACGGGTTTGCTCATATGATCCAGCAATTGCACTACTGGGTATTTACCACAAAGATACAAATGTAGAGATCCGAAGGGGTACGTGCACCCCAATGTTTGTAGCAGCAATGTCCACAATAGCCAAACTGTGGAAAGAGCCAAGATGTCCATCGACAGATGAATGGATAAAGAAGATGTGGTATATATACACAATGGAATATTATGCAGCCTTCAAAAGGAAAGAGATCTTGCCATTTGCAACGACGTGGATGGAACTGGAGGGCGTTATGCTGAGTGAAATAAGTCAATCAGAGAAAGACATGTATCATATGACCTCACTGATATGAGGAATTCTTAATCTCAGGAAACAAACTGAGGGTTGCTGGAGTGGTGGGGGGGTGAGAGGGATGGGGTGGCTGGGTGATAGGCATTGGGGAGGGTATGCGCTATGGTAAGCGCTGTGAATTGTGCAAGACTGTTGAATCACAGATCTGTATCTCTGAAACGAATAATGCAATATAGGTTAAGAAAAAAAAGAAAGAAGAAGAAAATAGCAGAAGGGGAAGAATGAAGGGGAGTAAATCGGAGGGGGAGATGAACCATGAGAGACGATGGACTCTGAAAAACAAACTGAGGGTTCTAGAGGGGAGGGGGGTGGGGGGATGGGTTAGCCTGGTGATGGGTATTAAAGAGGGCACGTTCTGCGTGGAGCACTGGGTGTTATGCACAAACAATGAATCATGGAACACTACATCAAAAACTAATGATGTAATGTATGGTGATTAACATAACAATAAAAAATTTAAAGTAAAAACCAAAAAAAAAAAAAGATCCTAATGGGTTTGCTCAACTCACTGGCTGATTTGTATATTAAGCAGGAAATAGAGAAATCTAATACTTCAGTAATGCTTATTACATCATTAACTATAACAATACTGCACATTTTTATAGCATGATGATTTATAAGCACTTTCAAATCATTTTATCATTTTATTTTCTCTCAAATTCAGGAAAATCAAGGCAAGCAGTATTATCCCTATTTTACAGATGAGAACACTGAGATTCAGACAAGTTAGAAGATATGATGAATGGCAGCCAGCTGGTGAGTGTTAGATCTGAAATTAGACCCAGATGTTCTGATTCTCATGTTGAGCTTTTTTTTTTCCAGTATACCAAGATCCCTCTAGTCTTTAAATATGACATTTATGGTTTGGTTCTGTGGTTATAATAGAAAGCTATTGTAGAAAACCTGAAAAATATAGAAGAGGTGAAATCCCCAATAATAATACCAACCAGAGGTATTTTCTCTTAATATTCCATATTTTAATGTATATAGTTATATACATGTACACTTCTAATTTATTTTTATCATATGTTATATATGTAAATGTGAATATATATACATATATATGTACACCTCTGTGTGTATGTATATATGTATATGTATATATGTGTACACACACACACACACACACACATATACAACACACAGAGACATATTTTTTAGGTTAGTACCTACACATAGCTTGAATTTCAAAAAGTTTGCCATAGGTACTCTGTTGTACAGCCGATTTCTAGATTTCTAGAACTTATTCATCTTGCATAATCGAAACTTCGTTGTGTGCTTTAAAATGTGTCAAGAGGATAAATCTCATGTTAAGTGTTCTTACCAAAAGGCAAAGACAAAAACAAACATAAAAATACAACAACACATACATCACAAAAGAATGCAAGAAAATTTTTGGAAGTGATGGCACCATGGGTATAAGCATATGTCCAAACTCATCAAGATGCATACATTAAATGTGTGTAATTTTTTTGTATGTCAGTTATACTTCAATAAGACTAAAAAAGAAAGAGAAAAATAAATTTCAAAAAGCATATAGAGTGTAAGTCTTTTTCCTACTATTATTCTCTAGACTTACAATGTCCCTCTCCGTATGTTAAAATATTAGTTTCTTGAAGAGCTCTCTAGAGATATTTTATTTAGAGCTATTTTATCCATGCAAGTAAAGATGTACATACACACATACACATGTATGTTATGTATATATATTTTTATATATGTATATATATTATTTATATGTAGGTATGTATTTTTATATATGTGATACACAATGCACACACATATATTCTCATATGGTAAAATGCTATGCACCCTATTTTGCATTTTCCAGAAGGATCAAATATCTTTACATTTCTTACTTAACAATTTATCTTTGCAATTTTTCCATATAAATACGTAAAGAATTTCCTAAGTCCTTTTTTTAAGGCTACATGGAGAAATATTAACCTGTCCCTTACTGATGAACATTTATATTGTTTCCAAACTTCACTAACACAAACTACTCACACTATGCACAGTTATATATAAGCCACTATAGAAATGTTGAAGTTTACTGAATGCCTTTTGAAAATCTATGGAGAAATTATAGATTGTTTTTCTTAGATCTATTAATATGATGAATTACAATAATAATTTTTTTCATTATTGAACCATCTTTTCATTGCTGAAATAAATTACTAGATAATAGCATATGATTCTTTTAATGAGCTGCTGAAGTCTGTTTATTAATATTTCTTTGGTATTTGCATCAATAATCATAAGTAAGATTGATTTATATTGTGCAATTGAGTTTTGTTATCAATGTTACGCTCGATGATAAAAAAGGTGAAAGCTTTCTTTTTGGTGTGCTTTGGAACAGTTTAACTAGCTATGGAATTATTATTATTATTATTATTATTACTATTATTAGGACAGGTAGAAGCTCCTCATACAATGATCTAGCCCTGGGGATTTTGAGGGAAAATAGTTCATTATTAGCTTCCTTCATTTCTTCTACAGCAACTGGTTTATTTAGGTTGTTTATCCCTTAGGAAATGTCCATTTCATCAAGGTTTCCTAACATATTTGTAAAGTTGAGAAAATCATTGTATATGATACTTTTTGGTTTCTTCTGTATTTGTATTTCTTCTGTATTTATTTCTCCCTTATTTTATCTTTTTTTAGATTATTATATTTTTATTACATGCAGTACAGATATCTTTTTTTAAAGTTTTTGTTTTGTTTGTCTTCTGTTTTAGTTCAAGTATAATTAACATACCATGTTATATTAGTTTCAGATGTACAATATAATGATTCAACAATTCTACACATTTCTCAGGGCTCATCAAGATAAATGTGCGCTCCCTTATTTTATCTTGTTTGTGCATTTATGATTTTTCCTTTCACTTTTCTTGATTAGGTTATTAAAAAGTTCATTGATTTTATTGGCTTTCTCAAAGATTCAGTCTTTGAATTTATGTATTAGTTTTCAAACTAATTTATGCTTTAATATTTTCCTGCTTTTATTAAGTAACTTCTTGAATTGGATACCTAATCTATTTTTAAAACTCTTTCTTGTTAAGGTAAGTACCATAAGGAGGTAAGGACTATATGTTTAATGTAATGACTATACATTTTCCTGTGAATACTATTTTAGATGTTCTCATACATATTTTCATTATTATTATTATTATGTTAAATAGTCTTCATAATTTATTTGGATCTTTTCACCTCCTTGAATATTTTTTTGGTATAATGTTCAATGATTCATTAGTTGAGTATATCACCCAGTGCTCATCATATCATGTGCCTTGAATATTTTTTAAGATTTTATTTTTAAGTTATCACTACACCCAATATGGGGTTTGAACTCACAACCCCAAGATCATGAGTTGCATGCTCTACTGACTGAGCCAGCCAGGCACCCCACCTCCTTGAATATTTTTACAGTTGATCATCCACATGCATCCTAGAAACTCTAATTTAGTCTTGCTCATTAAAAAAAAAAAAATGACATGTCTTTCACATTCTTTTAATCTGTAGGTTAGCATTTTATCCCTTTCTTCTTACAGTTTATCTGTTGAAGGACCTGGAGCACATGACTTAGAGTTACCTACCGTCTAGGTTTTGCCAACTGCACATTTGTGGTACAGTTCAACATAATCCTCTGACCTTTGTATTTTCTCCAAATTGGCAGCCAGATCAGCCTTGTGTTCTATCCCTTTAGCAAGACTATAAGAGATGGTATGTTTTTTCATCAGGAGGCACATAGCCTGATTATATCCCCCTTTGTGGTGTTGGCAGCCATTGATGTTCACTGCTTCGATCCATTAACTTATTGGGGCTTCAGGATGGTAATCATTTAACTTCATCATTTCTGCATCACTTACTACTTGTACTTCTTTTATAAAGAGATGTTTTTGATTGGCTGCCAGTCATGTAGGAGAAACAGAATAAGTAAGATTTTTCCCTTTAATTACCAGTTTTAAGTAGCTTACTACTATCCTTTGAGAGTGACCAATTAGTTTTAAATGTCATCATAATTCATGGATTTAAACATACTTGGTAGGTTGCAATCAACTGCAATTATCTTTTGTGAAGTGCAAGTTCTATTTTGGGCCAATGAATGTCTCTTCATGTTGGCTCCTGGATCCTTTTGATGGAACCCTGGCAGTCTTTTATAGTTTCCATGCTTTCCGGGATGATGACATATTCCAGATGCATCTTGTACATTTCCAGACCTGGAATCAGCTATTCCTGAAAAATTCCTGGTTTACTTTAGTGAGAAATTGTATTTTAAGATCACTGGGTAGGTATTACTAGGAATGCTCATTAGTAATGAGGGTGTCTTTTCAGTGTTCAGAGGCAGAACTCATGGAGACTTCATGAATGTAAAGGATCATTCCAACTCCAGTTCAGTATTTCTGGTTTTTTCCCTTAAGCTTTTCAGTATTACACCTATTCATCTCCTTTCTTCCATTCTCAAGACACAGGGGATAATAGAATTAGACTATCCCCATAACTATGCATTTACTCTGGCCAATATTATATGCATAACAGTCTCAGAATAACTATACTATCACACAAATATAATTACTGAAAATAGTTTAAAAATGTTTTTGCATATACTCTCCCAATTCTACCCATTTTTAATAGTATAATATATACATTACTGAAGCATATAGCCATTATATACAACGTTCTCTCCCGTGAAGCTTATATTCATTAAGCAACTATAAGCAACTAGAGGCTTAATGCTTGCCACCAGTTTTTGTGATATTTCCCTACTCATTTTGGTTTTCTGAAGTTAATTTTTCTATTAAATTTATAAGGAAGAATTCATGGAACAAGATTCTCTAACTTCTTACACACTGATAATGGCTGTGTACTTTCTATATGAAAGTCAATTTTCTAGGTGTAAAATCTTTGGTTTACATTTTCTTTACTTGGACATCCTAAATATTTTACTCCATTGTCTTCCGGCATAAAGTGTTACTGACAAAAAATTTATTGATAATTTAATATTTTGCCTTTGAAAGACACTGTTTTTGCATAAGAACACAAAGGATTTTTTTTCTCTAAAGTCCAATAATTTAGAGTATATTTTCATGTTGGTCATTCTGCTTCAATATTTGCAGATACATGGTATGTGCTTTCAATATGCAATTTTAGTTTTTTTTTAAGATTTTTATTTATTTTAGAGAGAGAGAGAGAGCAGGAGGAGGGGCAGAGGGAGAGGGAGCTAGGGAATCTCAAGCCGACTCCCCACTGAATGTGGAGCCCAACACAGGGCTCGATTCCTAAGATCATGACCTGAGCCAAAATCAACAGTCAGACACTTAACTGACTGAGCCACCCGGGTGCCCCCAATTTTAATTGTTTTTATCATTTAAATTTTAGCAAAGTTTTCTTGGATTATAAAATTTAGTGTTTATTCTGCCTCCTTGCTTCAGTTTTCCTTTTTAGGGATGTCTATTATCCACTAAATATGTGTTGCCTCTCTTCAACATACTACAGTTTTTCTAAAATCCTTTTTTATTTCCCCATTTTTTTAAGTTATAAAATTTCCTCCTTCTTAAAAAATCTTCTGTCTTAATATGTTCAAGATGCCATAACAAAAATACCATAGATTATGTGACCTATAACCAGAAATTTATTTCTCATAGTTTTGAAGACTAGGAAGTCCAAGATCAAGGGTCTAGCACATTCAGGATCTGGTGAGGTCCCATTTCCTGGTTCATACATGGCCATCTTTTTTGCTGTACCCTCACATATCAGAAGGAGTGGAGAATTCTCTAGGGTCTCTTTTATAGGGACACTAATCCCATTATAGCTATATTAAACCATTTGATATTTTCCGAGATGTCATGGATACTTTCATAATATTTTTTCTGTTTTTTTTTTCCTCTGTGTTTCATTCAGGTAGGTTCTATTGCTACTTATTCAAGTTTAAGTGTCTAATCTTAATTTTCTTCCCAAATGTCTAATCTCCTAGTGAGCTCATCTAGTGTATTTTTCCTTCAGATACTCTATTTTTCTTTATACCTCCATTCATGTTTTTAGAAAGAAACCTTCTATTTCTCTCCCAATAATGTTCATGCTTTTCTTTACATCCTTGAGCATATATGTAACATTTATAATATCTTTTTTATTTTTATTTATTTTTTATAAGATTTTATTTATTCATTTGTCAGAGAGAGAGAGAGAGAGAGCACAAGCAGGGGGAGCAGCAGGTAGAGGGAGAAGCAGGCTCCCTGCTGAGCAAGGAGCCCAACGTGGGACTCTATCCCAGGACCTGGGATCACGACCTGAGCCGAAGGCAGACACTTAACCAACTCAGCCTCCCAGGTGTGCCATATATTTTTTTAAAAAATATTTTATTTATTTATTTGAGAGAGAGCGAGAGAGTGGAAGAGGGCAAGGGAGAAGCAGGCTCCCCACTGAGCAGGGAGCCCAATGTGCGGCTCCATCCCAGGACTCTGCGATCATGACCTGAGCTGAAGGCAGACACTTAACCAACTGAACCACCCAGTCGCTCCAATTTATAATATCTTTTAAAGAGTGTTGTGTGCTAATCCATCCTCTCCATTATGTCTGGGTCTGTTAATAGTGATTGGATTTTCTTTTCTTTCTCCTTTTTATGTGTACACAGGTTTTTTTTAATTTTTAATTTTATTATTATGTTCAATTAGCCAAGATAAAGTACATCATTAGTTTTTGATGTAGTGTTCAATGATTCATTAATTTCTTTTGAGTATGGTTCATCTTTTTTTTTGCTTCTTTGCATGTATGTTAATTTTTTCTTGGATGATGAACATTTTGAGTTTTACATTGTTGAGTGATGTATTTTGTTGTATTCTTTTGAAGAGTTCCTTTTATTTCTGGTATACACTTAAGTTATTTAGGATCAGTTCGATCAGTTTGATCCATTTGAGGCACAATCCTAATTTCTGTTAAGTCAGGTCTAAAGTAACCTTTTTTTCTAGAGATAATTTAGTTCTACTATAAAGGTGAAAGACTTCTGAGGGTTATATAGAATTTCTTATGAATTACAAGGTCTCTCCATACTGACTGCTTTGTGAGCTCCAGGAATTGTTTGGCCTACTGCCTTCCAGTATTTCTTTCCCTGGCCTTAGGGAATTTCCACTGCATTAATGTGCACATCCCTACTCAAGCAAGATTCAAGCAACCTTCTGCTGATTCTCAGAGCTCTCATTCTATGCATCTACCTCCTCTTCAATACTCTTCCCTAAAAATTATAGACATTTGAGCCTTCCTGAATCTCTGTTTCTTCCATTCAGCAAGGCTGATAGGCTCTGGGTTAACATTCTTTGGGGCGCCTGGGTGGCTCAGTTGGTTAAGCGACTGCCTTCGGCTCAAGGTCATGATCCTGGAGTCCCGGGATCGAGTCCCACATCGGGCTTCCTGCTCAGCAGGGAGTCTGCTTCTCCCTTTGACCCTCTTCCCTCTCGTGCTCTCTATCTCTCATTCTCTCTCTCTCTCAAATAAATAAATAAAATCTTAAAAAAAAAAAAACATTCTCTGAGCTGCATTTTCGAAACTATCTCCAGGTAGTGGGCTGTTACAACTGTAGGGCTCACCTGACTTGCTTTCTTTTCCTCAGGAATCACTGCTAAGCTACTTGCTGACCGTCGTCTGAAAACAGTTGTTTTATATATTTTGTCTAGTTTTTTTTTATTAGTATGGCAAATCCCATGGCAATAAGTCTTTCAAGGAAAGAAGTGAATGTCCCCTACTTTCTCTTTTAAAGACAAATTTCCATGACCTAATAACTTCAGGGATGTCCTGGTTCAATATATTACAATGGCTTATTACAAGTACATGCTTCCTTTTTTGTGTGTGTGCACATGTGTGTGTGCATGCACATGAGAACATCTGGGAAGGAAAGGGGAGCATTTCTGGCTTAGTATGGTTATTAGTTGGTTTCTCTTAAAATTGGAACATGAGACTACTGCTTGGGTGAAGTTAGTTATTTGGAAGGTAATTCCATGAAACAGATTTGAGGTAGTGGGGATGTGAGGTCAGGAGGAAAACCAATGTAGAAAATAGGTTTTGATTCTGCTGTGATCTCTTAAGATGTATACAGAACTGTATATCAAAATAATTGGAAGTTGGGTTTTCTCTGGGAACATTAATTCCTCTGGACTGCCAGGCTGTATTTGCTCCTGGACCAATCAAACTCCCTTGGCGATGGAGAAGGCCCTGGGGTTGGAATGCGGAAAGAAACTAGGCACACTCCTGAGGAGGGTGCTGGCAGTGCAAGCGGAACTGAAGATGCTCATTGTTAAGAGCCCCAGCTAAAATCAAAGGTGAGCTGAGAGTTCTGGCATAGGCACTAGAAGTGTCTGCTACAGCATGATTTTTCCCACAGGATCAGAACACAATACTCAAAACTAGAATGTGAAAGTAAGTCTGACCAGGCCATAACCGAGGGTTGGTCTTAAAGTAGTTTCCTGTTTAAAATCATAATCTTGGAGATAAAAAGATCCTATGGCATGGCTATAATTTTAATCATTTACACATTTGCCACCAGAGTAAAAAAATAAAGAAATAAAAGATATAGCTGAGCAAAGGTTTGGAGGTGGGTGGAGCCCTCATTTGATACAGAAGGCTAGGACCCTCTTGGAGAATAGACTTACTTTGGCTTGGATTCTGGAACCTCTTTTCCAAATATTTCCTTTTCTGCATCTCTTTCCCCACTCCTAGAGTTCTAGTGTCTTTTTGTCACACAAAACAGCACTGTTAAGTATAGCTCCAGTGGAAAATAATCTTAAGCCTTCAGATTTAGCAAATCCTGTCCAACCAAATGCTGACCTGCTGTCATCATTGACAAATACTTTTAGAAAGACTTGATGCCTATTAAAAAGCTACAGAACACTAACAGGAAAAACGATTTAACAACCTGCTCCTGCCCAAATTCTTAATCTCCATTATTTTTCATGTAATGGGATACTCGTTCCTTTGCATTTCCTGACTCTAGGCATAACAAGTCAAACTTTACAGCCACAACTGACTTCTCCTTCCAACACAACTCCTCTACTCCCTGAAAGTCAAGCCTTTATCATAAAGTCTTCTCTGGATCAGTGTTAAGATCTTGACCAGAGTAACAGATGAGACAGAGCACGTGTCCTACTCATGTTGAAATAACCGGAAGATGAAGGAACATACCAGGGCATTTTGATATTAACAGTTAAAATCCTGTTCTTTCCAAGATGACAAGTTGGTGTCTATGCTAAGGAGGAAGATATTATTTATGATTTTAGGAAGCACTTGAATGTTGAGATGGTGGCCTGTTTTCCTGGTAAAGTCCTCTCCTATTCTAGAACTTGTTTTTGAGCATGCTAGTGGACTAGACTTCTACTGATTAAACGTTCCCCCTTCCCTCTACAACTTACCTTAACTTCTGATGAAATAGATGCAAACCCCTATAAGCACTTTCATGAATTTATACAATCATCAGAATAGGGGCAGAGCAAGTAATGACATTAGCCAAATCAGCCTAAATTAGGGTAGAGTCCCAGGGTATGATATTGAATTGCATCAGGATGTTACACAGAGTGGCTTACATTATACACATCTAAGCAGTAAGTAATGATCTTATTTGAAGAGTGGAACCAAAGCTGGCCCTGTAAGAGACTGTGAAGACATCCAAGACAAGAGTTCAAGTGCTGAAAACCTAAAAGTTTTAGAAGCAGAGTGCAAGACAGGATGCAAAGTTCAGAATGGAAGTTTCAAGTCAACAGTTCTAGAAGGCTGGAACTTTCCTAATGGACTGTGGCCAGGTGGGAGTGATGGGTGGAATCAGATAAGAAAAGGTGCTTTTGATTGATTGGTTTAAGCTGAAACTGAGCTGCTTTGGACAGGCACTTCTCATATCCTACCTTGTATTCTTGATTGAATATCCCATCCAGAGTATAAGCACTTTGGGGATAATGTGGCATCGTGTAATTTTCTATAACCAGCATACCACCCAGCACAATGTTTTGCTCCCTGCATGTTTCCTAACTGGCTAAAAACCCTCCTAACATATCAGCCATTTCATTTGGTCTGGCATAAATAACACTAAGTGCTAGTTCATGTAAACTACATTTGACAAATCGGTGTTAAATGTTTTATGATTTATTATACCTGGCAATATTTACTAAACCCATTTTACTCTTTAAAAAGTAAATCAAGAACATATTTGCAGGAGGTGTGTGAATTTTAAATCACTTTCACCCACATTAAATGGTCTCATTTAATTTAATGAGAATAGTCTCATTTCCATTAGGAAGTTCTCTTGTGTTTTACTACCTCAATGCCCTAAAGAGGGAGTCAAGTTTATATTCCAGCAAAGGGGCAGATTTCCCTGTGCCACTTTCATAGAAAACCTGCCTGTGTTATATTGAAAATTCCATCCTGCACTGATTACTGGTCTCAATAAACACATTATGATGGCTTTTATGGTTACCAGTGTTTGAGAGTTATTAGAAAATATAATGAAAAAAATTTAATATTGCCATGTGATTGCTTCCTACATTTTTTTCTATTTTAAAGAGTTAGTTAAAATGGTAATGTGCACCTCTATCATCCTGATACATTGCAGTTATTATAAAACTAAGAGATACTCATGAACTTTAAAGAGCAGCTAAGCAACCCAGGTTTGATGCTTTCCAGATGACTTGGTATTGGGCAAAGTTATCTCTCAATCTCAGGGCCACTGGTGCTGAGTGGACAGTGAGGATAGGCACACTCACTTCATATTCCTGTCAAAATATGACATTTACCGAATACTGAAAATACACGAAACTTGTGAAATGCTTATGGGCTATAGATTAGTTTGTGTGTGTGTATGTGTGTAAAACAGAGGAGCTCTTTTTGACATAATAAATTAGCTTCTATAGCCTTTAGAACAGGCTGTTTTAGGCCTTGAGAACTTAACTGAGATTTCTGAATATCCAAATGCTTTTAAAGGTAACAATAATTATTTTTACTTTCTGAATGATATGATGAGGTGAGAAAAGAGTCTTCATTCCATGGACTTTTAAACCATGCTAGACTGGAAGAGGCATTCCCCAAAGAGGAGTTACACAGAAATCAGGGGCAGAGAGGTGTAATATCTATCTGTGGTGGCTTCAGAAGGTATCAGTTTGGCTAGTCTGAACGGCAGTTCCCAGAATTCCCTTTCCTGTATGTTTCTACAAAGGGCAGCCCACAGAGAAATGGGGGAGATCTGGCAGGTGGAAGTGAAGCAGCAACCATCTTGTAGTTCATCATGGTATTGCTGATCTGTTGACTCACCTCACTGGTGTGAAGTAGTAGCTACACCTACAAATACTTCACCTTTCCTTGGGTTCACCTTCAGATTCTCCAACTCCTGGGCTAGGTTTATGTGTTTAGTTCCATGATGAAGGGCCCCCACTCTCCATACCACTAAAGCCAGAGGCAGTAAGAACTGACACAGGATTCAGCCTGTCTTTGTGAGGCTCTTGCCCATGCTTGTGGATTCTCCCCCAATATGAGACATCCATCTTCCCTACACACACACACACACACACACACACACACACACACACACCCCATCAGAATTCACTGAGGAAGCAGAGCCACAGGCTGTACCTGTATGTATATACACTGTATATGTGTGTATATATATAAATGTAGAGCCAGCATATATACATATAGGTACAGCCTGTGGCTCTGCTTCCTCAGTGAATCCTGACTATAAACCATCTCTCTCTGTCGCATTGATATTGAGGCTTGAGTTGAAGGCTTAGATTTGTTATTGAAATATATTCTTCATTTTGTTCTTGGTGATCTGTATTACAGAAAGTGCCCTTGTAGTGGATCTCCAGCACCTCCCCTTAGAGATTGCTTTAAAAAAGCTGCAGTTGTGAAATCTGGGAAGCTTTCCAAGGTTCTTTTATTAACCTCTCCTCGATCCTCTTCTCCACTGTGGTCCCTCTATTGATCAATCTATTTTATATCTATGGAAAGGAGATGATGCTTAAGAGAGTGGCTGTGGAAACAACATCTTTATCTATCCTATGATTTATACATGTCACTTTAGAGAAGAAACTTCAGAAAGAATTTTTCCAGTGGTCAGTCCCGAGAACTTGGTCTAAAATTTGAAAATCAAATTATGTTTAGTCTTGCACATGGAAATTTGGCTCAATTCTCTCATGATTTTTCATTTTGATCTGATATTCAACATGCAGGACACAGTTGGATGCAGGATTCCAGACCTGATGACCTGGCCTGTCAACTCCTTTGTTACCTCATCACTCAGAAGAGGGGACATTTGGAATTTTGTTGATAGATTGGCTTATATAGGAACAAGCTCAGAGTGATCCAGCTTTCTCTTCCAGATCTATGTTGGCTCAGTGATGCTGACAGTAGCAGAAATTGCTTGTGATTGCAAGAGCGATTACCTTCAGCCATAGGGAGTGGATCTGTTCTTTCTCGTCAGCGGACATGGTGTTCTGTCATTACAGTCATGGCAGTCATCTTGAGGTTTCCAAATGCCTTTAGGCCAGATGTAAGTCATACTGAGCTTGAATTGATCTGGAGCTTCATGAAAGCCAATCCAATTTCTAAGAATTTAAACTGAGAGTCATAACAACTCACAGTTACAAAGTGCTGATTCAGGCTTCATGCCAAACATTTTACAGGAATTTTCTCATCAGAGCAACTCTCCGAGGAAGTTATTATTATTCCCATGTTACAATTGAGAGCATTGAGGACCTGAGGGGTTAAATAATTTGTCTGAAAGTCATATGGCTAATAACTTGAAGAGCTAGGATTTGAACCCAGAATGTTGAATGCAAAGGCCATGTATATAATCGCCGTGCAACACTGGGAACTGAAGGCAAGCCCAATGGGAAAGAATGAAATAATCCACACTGTTGATTTATAGCAATAGGATAGAAGCTCCCCCTGCTTTACTTCCCATCCTACCTCATGGTCAGAGAATAGACCGGAGAAGAATTAGAAGTTCATGCTTATTACCCTCTCACAGCCCTCTGAGTCAAGGTCAAAAACAAAAACGGACTGAGTAGGTGAGCAGCTACCACAGAGGCACTTCCCGTAGACTCTACCCCTCCTGGCTGTGACCCAGTTCTCTGCTAAGATGCTAGGATAACAGATCAGAGTAATGGTGATGTTTCTCTAAGTTTTACTAAATAAATGGGGAAGCTGAATGTACAAATTTTCTCAGACTATTAAATTTCTACTAAGTTAGGGAGTAGGAGTGAGGCAGGATGAAAAGATACTACTCCTTTTGGCAAGACAAGCAAAACAAAATCTGGTTCACATGATTCTGGTCAAATGTGCTAAGTGCCCTACTACCCAGAGAACACATTTTGTGCTCCACGTTAAACTGTCAGGACTTGTTCCACAGAGTTGTATGTGGAGAAGAAAGCCAGTCCTGCAGGCTGCTCCCTGGTCCTGTAGACCCACTTGGATAGGCCCATAGTTCAGCATGACACTGCTGATATTAACGTTTTTGTTGCCTTGTCGTTGATAAAGAAATAAAATCAATATTATGACTCTCACTTGATTTATTGTTTATAGCTTTCAGCACTGCCCTTCAGATCTTTAAGAATTGATGGGATATATTCAAAATCAGGATTCCAGTTCCAAATCACCTGCCATTTTGTGGGCTCTGATGCCCCAGTTATTGTATCTCAATCCCACCATTAGATATAAATTAAGTGACTCTCTGTGTTAGGTGCTGAGGGTACAAGGCTAAATGGTCATTTACCCAGGGAGAGCAGTCTGGCACAGGAGACCCATGGTTGTGAATGAGCCACAATCATTTAATGGCTTATAAGCACTAGAGCTCTCTAGGGGAAACAAGCATCTCTGTCTAGGGGAAAGGATTTTGGGGAACCTACAGAAAAGGAAGGGAATGACTGAGTTGAATTTTGAAGGATGCAAAGAAAAACAGGCTTGAGAAGCAATGGGAAATTGAAGGACTTTAAAAAAAATTTAGTTAACATATAGCGCAGTATTGGTTTCAGGAGTAGAATTCAGTGATCGCATACATACCACACCCAGTGCTCATCACAAGTGCCCTGTTTATTACCCATCACCCATCTAGTCAACCCCCACCCACCTCCTTCCATCATCAGTTTGTTCTCTATTGTTAAGAGTCTCTTATGGCTTGTTTCCCTCTCTCCTTTTTTTGTTTTGAGTAGTGTGAGTAGACAAAGACCATAGGTAGAGACATTGTCAGAACCACATGGGAAAGTAGGCAAGAAGTCAAGAGGACTGTTGAATGCCATGCTAAATAATTTCATGATGGGGAAACATGAACATTGAATGTTTTGAAGCAAGGGAGAATTATGATCAGAGTAGTATTTTCATATTTTGAGAAGCTCTCTCTGCAGCAATGTTGAGGATGGATTGGAATGTCAAGAGTGAAGATGGGGGGGGGCAGTTAAAAGCCATTACATTTTTTTGACAAGAGATGATGGAAAAAAGAAGCCAGTAAGTAGATTACAAAATGGTGTTCATAGAAGCAGCAGATTTGGGACTGAGGATGATTAGGCATTTTAAGTCAAGGTGGGGAGCGTTTCATAAAGGAAGGAATGGCTGACAATGTTAGAAGCTGCAGGTACATCTGAAAAGATAACAGGTAGCTACTGGATTTGGTATTTGGCAGATAACCAGTGACCTTGGTGAGATTAGTCTCAGTGAAGTGGTATAGCAGAACTCTGACTGCAGTGGATTGGAGAAAGTGTAGGAAAGGAAGACATTGGGAAGTCAGTATGGATCATCATTTTGAGAGAGCTGTGATGAACAAGATGATAGGTTTTTTTGTTGTTACTGTTTCCATTAAAAAAAATCAACAACAAAAAAACCGAGAGGATGGAAATTATGAAAATGGAACCAAGTCAGCTCCCTGTTGTCTTGTTAGTATTGGCTCTTTAAACCTCAAGACACACTGCAGCTTCAGAAGGATGAGCCATTTGGACTCTGCCACCATGAGAATAACTATTCTCTTTT
The DNA here is from genome assembly GCF_037043125.1 of Eumetopias jubatus. Classification (NCBI taxonomy): domain Eukaryota; kingdom Metazoa; phylum Chordata; class Mammalia; order Carnivora; family Otariidae; genus Eumetopias; species Eumetopias jubatus. Next base: position 147,829,636 of record NW_028274810.1, read on the forward strand.
GTCAAGAGCAACTGTCCTGATCATTCTCCTACATTTAGCCTGAATCCCATCTTCCTCCCATCCCCCTTCTTAGATGTTATCCTGTTTACTTGGTTGATGCTTGTGCCCTGAATTAGTCCATAACACTAGTGTTGACCATATCACCATCCTCAGGCTCAGGCTGTGACTCTTCTCTGGTTCTGAACTGTAGACAGAGTGTATAAGGTCATCCTGGGCTACAGTTCCACTCATACAAGGATCTGAACCTCTTCCAGGTTAACATCCTCCAGAATGAATACCAAATGGCAGTGTATGGTGGTAGGTTAAGAGTGGAGGTTCTGTAACCAAGCTGCCTGTGTTCAAATCCTAGTTCTGCCACCTATTATCTGGGTGATTGTAGACAAATTTCTTTACCTCTCTTTGCCTCAGTTTCCTCATTTTCTCCCTGGGAATAACAGAACCCAACTAATGGCATGGTTTTAGGGGTTACATGTGTTAATATATGCAAGGTGTTTAGAGCAGTATTTGGCACATAGTAAGCCCTCAGTGTATGTCCTTATAAGACAAGTTCCACAGTTAGCTCCAGCAAGGGTTTCTACTTTTTTGCTGCCCTCTGGTGGCCAGTGAACACATTGGCGGACTTAAAGCGCAAAGCTGACCCCTTGTGTGTTGGATACAATGCAGATCACATGATGATGATGCTGCTGGTGATAGAAGTGTTGGATTATTATTTCACTGAATCTTCCCAGTAACTAGGTAGGGATCATCATTCCCTTTCCATAAAGAAGAAAACTGACAGGGAGAAAAAACCCCAAGATAAACTATATGTGTATTGAATTAAATATCATATGCATTAAAGTAAACCTTATTTGTAGGCAGGGACTCAAGTTGAGGGAAATAAAAATTTATTTGTTTAGTTTAAATTCAGGGAATATTTTGATCTGATTTTTTTCTCCAGTTCAATAGTTTCATAAAACATACAGTTTCGGCTTCAAATCAGACTGGTTCAGTAGGTTTTTTTCCCACTTCCTCCAAGAAAGTTGCTTCAGTTCATGGTTTAGTAATACATTAACATTCAGGTTCATGTCTGCTTGGCTTTTGGATTGAAGTTAGATTTGGTTCAAGTCCTGCTTCCAGGAGTCTGGTGAGTTTTAGATTGATGGACACATTCAGGAAACGGCCAATGGCTAACAAGAATGCACTGCGCCTGTTTCATCAAAAACCTTTCCACAGCCCTCTTGTCTGAACCCGTATGATATCTGGTTCTCTTTAAGTTGGCTGTCCTGAGATGGAATAATAACGCTAAACATAGTAGTGAGTAGTGATTTTGCAACACTGACAAATGATCTCACTTTGCTGGACAGACTTCTAAACTTACAAATTTATAAATTTAGTCACACATGCATTCTAAAGGATCATACATCACAGATGGATAGAATTTGGGGGCTCCATGCTTCTTGTACTTACTGTCTTGTCCCCATTGTAACTGTGTAAACAGTGTGTGATTGTGACAACTGTTTTGAATATGGTTAATATCTCATTGGTAAGTTATTTTTCTTTAAAAATGTTTTGAATTCTGAAGTTCCACTTCATTATATATATTTTTTTGAAAAAAATGGGTTTTCAATTTTATAATAAAATTTAATAGATAAATAGGACTTACTTTATGGAAATGTGTTTATAGCCAACTTAGCTGGAACATGTCCTTCTTATTAAGCAAGGAAGCCTAAATTAAGATTTTGTTTGTATTGGGATAGTGGTTTATGGTGTCAGAGCATCAAGAAGGATTGGGAAGCTGGGACCTGAGAATATAGGCGGAATCAGAGATGCTGTAGTAGTAACATTTACTGAGCACAGACTGTGTGCCAACTTCCCTGTCACATAGATACTATAATTATTTCCATTTAACAGTTGAGAAAAACAAAGCTTAGAGGACAAAAGTAACTTGTCTAAACTGTGCTGGTTAGCAAGAAGCAGGATTTGAACCCAGGCTAATCCAGAACTCAATCACTTAACCATCATAGTAAATTTGCAGGTAGTTAGGAATTGGGTACAAAATATAAATTAAGATCAAGGCAAAGGAGAAATTCAGACACCAAGCAGGCAAGCAAAATTCAGGGCATGTGCAGCAACCAAGAGTCAAGAGAAGTCAAAGGTCAGAACCTTTTCATGCAGATGAAAACCAGAGGGGAAAACCAGTCTGATGAAAAAAGAAAAAAAAATAGTAAACTTGGCTTGACAAACAAGGGGCTAAGAGAACAACTGTAAGGCCTTAGTCATAAAGAACCCTTGACTGAAATGCATCTTCCATCCTAGCCAGATGGCCTCAGCCAAGAAAGGAGCCAACTTAATATTGGACCCATTAGAACTAAGCATAGTATATAGGTTCATCCTCCTTGGGTAGACATGTGAGGTCAGAAATAAAAATAGGTTTAAGTTAACCTCAGGCCAAAGAATCTTCTATTTTGCCACATGTCCTGTAGATCAATTGCCTACTCAAAGCAAGAATCTCTTCTACAGCATCTCTGACAAGGTTATCCAAATGTTTGGACATTTCCAGGAGTGGTAAGCTTGCCACCTTCTAGGCAGCAACTTCCTTTGGTTATAACATTCTAATTGCTGGAATGTTCTTTTTTATGGGCCCAGAATTTCATCTATATGACTGCTATCCATTGTTTTGACTCTGTCCCTGTGGTTGCACAAGAATACATCTGCTCCTTTTTTCTACATAACAGTTCGTGAGAGATGATGTTTAAAATATCTAAAAAAAAATCCAAAATCTTCCAAGAGATAAGAGAAAAACAAGCTAACACACCCAGAGCTCATTAGGGAAATGTGGGAAGAGATGCCATAATGAACCACAGTCTGGTGTCTTTTCATTTTCATCCTACCCCAAGAAAAGTTCACCCTTCTAGATACTACTACATACCAAATCTCTTAGGCAAAGCCCTGCTGTCTTTGCAGAACCATGAAGAACTAATTAATAGTGCTTTTGTCTTCCCGTTAGTTCTGTGGAGACAAGCTAGTATTTCTCAAAAATAATTATATTAAGAGAGACAAAGGAAAAAGAAGTACAAAAGAAAGATGATGAGCATATGATCAATAGACATAAGCCACAAATTTGGATAGTGTTCCTTCCAAACTAGAATGCCTCCTTCTGTATGCTCTCTATAAGAATGGGGAGGGGGAGGCTGCAGTGGAATCTTTCCTTTGGGGGATTATGGCCTTGTTATCTCATGTGTTGAGCAAGGGGGGCTGCAGTATTTTTGTGTTCTGGTAGGTGGTAGAAAGTACGGTGGTCATTACTTCTGTGAAAGGAGAACTAGAAGATCCAACCTTTATTGAGTACATACCACGGGCCTCTTAATCCTCATAGTAACCTAGTAAGGCTACTATGTAGTAACCTAGTAAGGCTTCTACTATGTAGAAGCCTAGTAAGGCTTCATGCAACCCATTTTACAGATGAAAAAAAAAAAACTGAGGTTCAGAGAGAGTAAATTGCCTTAAGTGCACATAGCTAGCTAGCATTAATAATAGTAATAAATATAATACAAATAAAGGTGACATCATTTATTGAGTGACTTCTATCATGTTAGTAGTTATATGTAGCAGTTACTTAACATTCTCTTCCATTCATTCATTTAATCGACATTTATTATGTAACTTAGAGCCAGTATGTGGCCAAAATTTGAATGTAATCAAATTTCAGTGTATATAGATTGAAGGCTTATTGACAAACCAGGCTTCCGCTAAGCATTATATGTGATCAACAAAATACAATCCCACTTTCATGGAATTTACCATGTAAATTTATCCAGTAGCTGAGACTAGCAAATAAATAAGCAATGACAATGATTAATGGTAAATGTTGATCTGAAGGCCGTGTTCTTTCCCCTCCTACATACTGAGAAACATGAAATCTGGAAACATGCTCATGGAGCCTCAGGCTGAGCTCCAAGGAATTTTCCTTTTTAAAGACATTAAGCCCTGCAGGCTCCCCTGCCTTCCCAGCACAGTGTAGCCCCAGGAGAGGATGAAGTGGCCATGGGGGTGGCAGTGTAGTACCTGGGAATGTTAGCAGGCAAGGGCTTGGAAGTGGCTGCCTGGCCACGTGTGTGTGCAGGGGTTTGCAGACAGCTCAGCCCTTCCAGTGAACCACTTGCCAAGGTATGAGTGAGTCCTTCTGTAGGGCACTGGAGAATTGGCTGGGCCTGGGGAGTGGGGTGGGGGTGAATGGCGGGGGTGGGTGGGTGGGAGGACTGGCGTGCTGTGGTCCACAAAGACAGGAACATAAATTTTTTTCATTAAAACAATCTTGAAATTGTTGGCAAGCCCATAAAAAGGATTGGTTAGAGCCGTCTTGGGGCAGCTTTTCTTTGAGTTCAGTTTATTAATGTAGGTTTTTACATGGCTTTTTATTAAGAAACATATGGTACTTTAGGCCATTTAACACCAAGGAAAAAGCTTCATAAAGAAACAGTCAGAACACTAATATAATATAAACTTGTACTCTTGCATTTTACAGAAAAGCAAGTTATTGGAAGATCTGTGAATAATCTCTAATGTTCATTGACAAGATATTTTATCTTCATTTAGAAATATATACATTAAGCCTTTCAAAAAGGGGAAAGAAGAATCTGGGTCAAAAAGGTGTGTGTGTGTGTGTGTGTGTGTGTGTGTGTGTGTGTTGAAGGAGGATGAAAATTTGACAATAGGAGATTTTATATATATCTATATCTATAGATATAGATATTTCCCCTCCCCTCAAACACCTTTGAGGTGTTTTCTTCTCTCTCTCTTTTTTTTTTTAAGATTTTATTTATTTATTTGACAGAGAGACAGCGAGAGAGGGAACACAAGCAGGCGGAGTGGGAGAGGGAGAAGCAGGCTTCCCACTAAGCAGGGAGCCCGATGCGGGGCTGGATCCCAGGACCCTGGGATCATGACCTGGGCCGAAGGCAGATGCTTAACGACTGAGCCACCCAAGCGCTCTGAGGTGTTTTCTTAAAGCAGCTGAGGAAGATGTCTTATGTTGCATGAATTTAGGGCAAGATTCCATTAAATGAGATGCTTTCAAAACTATTCTCTACAAAGAAATGCAGGCTAATTAGAAAAAGAGCACTGGGGTTGACTTTATTTGTTCATTTTTTTTTGCCCAATGCTAGGCCCTGGTTCACAGAGCCAGACTCAGAGGTAAGAGAATTCTCAAAAGAACAGTACCCAACCTCAACAGAACACCTGCTGGAAACATGCCCCTATCAATTTTGTTCTATCTGGGAGTCACTACTAATGTCACAGATAATAGCCTTGCCCCCATTCTAGAGGCAGCCATCCAGGAATGTGCAGAAGCCAGGGGCTGAAGCTATAGACACTGACCCCAAAGACAATATGCAGCTGATTGAGACTACTACTTGGAGGACTGGAGCTGGAACCAATAGAATCCTAGCCTGACGGGGTCATTTATGTGGCAATTTGTGGAAAGCCGTATGTCAGTAGTGGTTCTCCAACAGGAGGTTTTGCCATCCAAGGGTATTTGGCAATATGTGGAGACATTTTTGGGTGTCACAACTGAGGGTGGTGGTGCTTCTGGCAGCTAATGGGTAGATATCAAGAATGCTGGTGAATACCTACAGTGCATAGGATAGTACAACAGATTTATTCAGTCCCAAATGCCAGTAGTGCCACTCTTGAGATACGGATGCCCTTTGGGGTTTGAATTGGTGTACACACATTGAAATGGGGGTGTTGCATGTTTTTCTGCTCTATCCAGGAAAGTCCCAGAAACTCCTTGACCATACCCAAGAGTCCTTAAAGGCACTAAATCAACTCTGCCTTGCTGTAGGAGTAGAAAGTATAGATTTTCCAGATAGTTGGGTAGCCACCTTAGGGGAGTGGACAGGTGGCTCTGTTGTATATTTGGAGGTTCTAAAATTAAAAAGCAGAGACAAATAAGGTGGGGAGGGAATGAAGGAGGGAAGCTGTTTTGACTCTGGGCCCAGGATGTGGAAGACCCCACCCTCCAGGATGGCTCTGAGTCCGGAGATTGCTGTGTCTGTGACCAAGGAAAGGACTGCAGTGGAAAGCATCAGTGCCATCCCAGATCAGTGGAGGACGACAGTCCCAAGACTAGGGACTGGTACAGGACCTCCCCAGGTCAGCTGTTGCTCTCCCAACCAGTGTGCCCCCTTGTGGCCACAGGACAAGGTGTTGCTTCCCTAGTTGACTGAGGAAGTTGGCAGTCCCATCATCCTTAGGGACTGATCTAGAGTGGATAGTGCCCTATGAACTGGGAAAGAGGAAAGTAAATACTCCTTTTACTCCAAGCTCAGATTTTCATCACTATCACCTAGCAGTAAAATTCACAACTATTGATTCAACGCCTGCTATGAGCAAGACACTGTTCTGGATTCTCTGGGAGAGATATATAGAGGAACGGACCCTGCCCAAAAAAAGATTCATTCCATAGTAGGGGAGACAGATATATCTCCAACACTATAGAATATAACTGTAATAAAAACCAGATCATTGTAAGTGCTGTAGTAGAGGTAGTACAAGTCAAATGTAGTGGGACAACAGGAAGCAGAAAATAAATTTATTCCAACTGGAGGCCATGTGGGAAGACCTTAGAGAAAATGGCATTTTTACAGGACCTTGAAAGATAGAGAAATTAGCATGTGCCTAGAGTTAAGAGAGCACATGGCCTGTTTGAGAAGTCACAATTAATTTGTGTAACTGAAGCAGACAAAAGTTTCAGGGGAGCTGCAATGAAGACTACAAAAGGCATTCAGAGCTGACCACAAAGGACGTGAATACCAAGAAGAGGAATTTGTATTTTATCCTATCTGTAGCAGCAAACTGTCTGAGGGTATTTGAGCAGGGGAATGATATGATTAGCTCTTTTCTTTAGAAAGGGAATTTTGTTAGTAGTATGTGAGAGATGGAATGGAGAGATGGGAGGCTGGATAAGCAGGCAGGGAACTTTGAAAGCAATTGATGGGTTTTTTTCCCCTTCCTTTTTTAGAGACATTGAGGATGAAACTGAAAGGTCCAGCCAATACTGGAGAGGGTGGCAGCACAGGATAGCAGATAAGAACAGGGGCTCTGGAACGCTATGCCCACATCCAAATCCTAACTTTGTCATTTGGTAAATGGCAAGTTACGTCACCTCTTTGTGTCTCAGTTTTCTCATCTGTAAAATGTGACTAATAAATATAATCTTCCTTACAAAGTTGTTGTCAAGAGTTTTAAGTGGGTTACATAGAAATACTTAGGATAAATTTAGAGTTGATTATTACATTTTCCGGAACCTTGCAAGCTGTTGACATCATTTTAGTAGCTTGAAATAAGTCATGGTGGGAGTACTTACAAATGGAAATTGGCAGATTCTACAAATCAAAGAGACAGAGAGAGATCCAGAGAGAGAATGAGAGAGGAAGGGAGGGATGGAAGGATGAAGAAAGAGTGGGATGGGAAGAGGGAGAGAGAGAAGGAACTCATACATGATTGAGCTCTAGAACCAGCTCAAATCTCAAACCCAGCATCTCAAGCAATCTGAGTTCTTTGAGTGGTATTAACATTGGATGGAAGGAAAAGGGTCTCAACAATTAGGCATTATAATACAGTCTGCATTGTTTATCTCACTATACTTCCATGGAAAAGTGGAATTTGAAGTGACTTTTGAGGAATGAAATCAAAGTGATTTAATTTAAGCAACAAGTGTTAGAGGAAATGCTATTTTGCTACAGTAAGCCTCAGGCCACACAATATATATAATACCATGTTTAATTGAAGATAAGGTTCAAGGATAGCTGGTTTGGAAATCAGACTACCTGAGTTTGAATCCCTCTTCTACTACTTATTAGCTTGAAGAAGATGTTTCTCCTCTCTGTGCCTGAGTTTCCACATCTATAAAATAGGGTAATAAATAGCACGTCTCTTGCAGGATGGTCAGAAGGATTAAATGAGTTACAGTATGAATTGATATGTAGACTACATAGAACAGTGCTAGCTCGTGGTAAATACAATAGAATTATTAGCTGTTATTCTTATGTTTTCAAATATTAACTGTTGAATTTCATGAAGTCATGTGACCTCTTTGACCTTTGGTTTTCTCATCCATAAAATAGAAATAATATTAACAACTGGCTCATCTATCTTATAGGGCGATTATAAGGCTTGAATTAAATACATTAAATGTGAAAATGTTTTGGAAACCATAAAGCACTAGAGTATCACCTCTGGTGATGAGAATAAATATAGTGCAGAGAAGCAATACATTGCAGAGAAGCAGTCTTGGAATGCAATTCCAAGGAATGAGATAGCTATTTCTGCACAAAACCCACAGGCTGACTGTGAACATAAGAGGCAAATTGCAACAGGCTGTGCAAATTAGGAATGCCTCTGCCAAGCACACATTGGCATGCACATGTGCCCAGCATGGAACGGAATCTGACTACATGTTGGTCTTTTTGGCTACAAACCCATAAAGAGATAGCAATTATAAGCAGTACTAACACACAGTAAAAAAAGTTCACTGTCTGGTTATACCTGAAACTGGAAAAGCCACCACACAATGAGTAAGGAAGTGATGTTAGATTTCTAGGAAAGCCTCTAGGCTCCCATCCCCTTCTTCCAAGCTCACTTACCTTAGCTGAATAATATCTGACCTCAGACCTCAGTACATCATTCCTTCATTACTAGAAAAGCTAACAGCTTACTAAGTTATTATCCACTATTTAGACCCCAGGGTGAATGAAGAAAGAGAAAAGTTTTCATCCAGATCTGGGCATATTCTAAGTAAATACTTTGCACAACTCTTATTAGATCATTTCTCAGGGGTCATCTCTGTATCGATAGATCAACTTTACTTTGTGTTTGGCCCATTAAAGTCCTTTGTCCCCCGCCCCCCTTTTAAAACTCTCTTTTCCTTGACTTCCATGACATCACTTTATTTGGTTCTTCTTTTTACCCTCTGGCCATTCTTACTTCATTCCCTTTGATACCTCCTCCTCTTAAATGTTGGTGCATTCCTCATGATGTATTTCTCTGTTCATTCTATAATCTCTTCTGTGTATTCTCAGTTATATATTTGAATATATATATTCTCCCACACCTGAATGTCTAGCCTAACTCTCTCCCATGAAACTCCCTCTTATTGTGGATGATTTGAAAGCACTTTGAGGTCAAATGTCTAAAACCAAACCCATTTTTTCCCTCTGCCCCCAAATTTCTCTTCCAATTGTCTTCCCAACCTGTCAACCATAGTCAAGGTCTTCACCATCCACCTAGTAACCTAGGTTAGGAACCTTCATATCCTGGATGATTTCTTCTTTCCTTTCACCCCCACATTCAAATAACAACCAAGTCACATCTACTCTTCTGCACATGTATCAATCAGTTCTCTTTTAGTGCTCCTCTCTTGCTGTCTTCATTTACGTCCTCATAATGTTCCATTTGCATAACTGCAATATTTTAACCTGTTTTCTGGACTGGAACCTCTCTCCCCAGTGGAATTCATTTTCCACAAGGCCAACAAATTATCTTTGTAAAATGTAAATGTTATTAATCCACTCTCTTACTTGAGCCTGTTTATTAACTATTAAATTATCTCCGAACTATTACATGACCTAGCCCTAAATACTATTCCAACCTCCTCTCCCATCTCTGTCCAAACATGCACTCTATGTTCTAGTTGCAGAAAAATATTTACTATTGTTCTATTAGGCTTCCATGCCTTTATACATGGGAATCCTGTATTCCTTTCACCCTTACCCCTACCCCCACAATTCAGCTAAATAATATCCCTTATGAGGATGCATTCCCCCACTTCTCTAGTCTCAATATTGTAGTCCACATATGAGTGAATATGGCATGCTTAAAAGTAAATATCTGCAAATGATGACTTTGTCTCCAAAGTCACTATGGAGCAGCCATGGAAGAGTTTCCCCAGAATCCTATCACATCTTCCATCAGTATCTGCATCCATATAGTTGACATAATCTCCCTTCCTGCTATTGTAGATTAACATTCAGTATCCCTGTATAAAGCCAGTTCCTCTCTTTGCTCCTACCCTGCATTACCTACAGAAGGGGAGCACTCCAGGAATTCTTCTCCGCTCTCTCCAACACCATCAATTTTTTTCACTTTCTACTTGGTGGCTCCTGTCAGCATTCAAACCAGTTACTATTTATCCTAACTTAAAAGATAACCCTTTTCTTGGATTTCACTTTCCTCCTTAGCTCCCAGCTTATTTCTTTCATTCTTTCAGCAAAATTTCTCAAAAGAATTTTCTACATTCACTGTTTCCTATTTCCCTTCTTCCATTTTCTCTGAAACCTACTCCAATCTAGGCTTACGCCCATGGCTACCCCCAAACCACTCTTGTCACTCTCACTAATGATGCAGCATAGCTCAGTCTTTGGTCCTCTTCCTAGTTTACACTCCTCTCAGTGAATCATCAGCCCCCGTGCCTTACTAGCATTAAAGGCATCAATATGCTGATGACTATATATCTGTATCTCCAACTCAGATCTCTCTCCTAAACTCCAAATTCCTAAACTCCACTCCACCTGCCTGCTTGACAGCTCCACTTGAATGTCTAACAGGCAGTTTCAAATATGTCTGAAATCAAACTCCTGATCCTTTGCCCATACCCTGCTCCCCACACAGCTATCTGCATCTCAGCTGAGAGTAAATCTATCTTGCCAGTTGCTGGAGACCTAAAATACTGGAATCTTGATTCCTTTCTTCCTCTTACATTCCATATCCAACCCATGAGGAAATCACACTGGAGGTACTTCAAAATATATCCAAAATATGACTGCTTCTTACTGCCTCCACTTCTACCACCTATCCTGGCACCACCATCTTCTTTCATTTGGACCACTGCAGCACCTTATAACCTTGCACCACTAGAATCTATATCCTACACATCACCCAGACTCATCCTTTTAAGATCTAAGTCAGATTATGTCACTCCTCTACTCAAAACTCTGCTGCACTCGTTATTTTACTCAGATAAAAAGGAAAGTCCTTACCATGACCAGAAGATCCATCAGGATTTGCAAACTCTAGACCTCTCTGACTGCCTCTTCTACTGCCCTCCTCACTCACTGTCCTCCGACCACTTTGGCCCCACTCCTTTTCCTCAAAAGTTCTAGACATATTCTTGCCTTAGGACCTTTGTTCAAGCTTGCCTCTGCCTCCAGGCCTCTTGCCTAGATACTCCTTGGCATACTCATCTCCTTCATGAGCAGTATTGTTTACTTTGTTCCCTACTGTATCTTAAGTGCCCAGAACATAGTACATGCACAAGTCTCTCTCTCTCTCTTTCTGTTTCTCCTTCCTTCCTTCCCTCCATCTCTCTCTCTCTCTTTTTTATTTCTTCCTAAATTTATACTTTAAAACAACAAAAAACCCAATTTTAAAAATGGGCAGTGAATGGTCACCTAACCAAAGATACAGAGATGGCAAATAAGCATATGAGAATCATTGGTCATTAGGGAAATGCAAGTTAAAAGAACAACAAAATAATACTATATACCTATCAGAATGGCAAAACTCCAAAACCTGACAATACCAATGCTGACAAAGATATGAACCAATGGGAAGTCTCACTTATTGCTGCTGGGGTTGCAAAAATGGTACAACTTTGGAAAACACTTTGACAGTTTCTTACTAAGCTAAACATGGTCTGAAGCAGCAGTTGTGCTCCTTGATATTTACCCAACCGATTAAGAGATGTATGTCTATGTAAAAATCTGCACACAAATATTACAGCAGTTTTATTTATAATCACTAGAATCTGGAAGCATATGTGTGATGTGATGAGAATGACACTTTACTTCTGTGATCTCCTTATTAAAATCTTATAACTCCAGACTAATCATGAGAAAAACATCAGAAGAATTCCAATTTGCAGACATTCTACAAAATACCTTACCAGTGCTCCTTAAAACTGTCAAGGTCATGCACAAACAAGGAAAGTCTAAAAAACTGTCACAGCCAAGAAAAGTTTAAGAGATATGATTACATAAATGTAATGGGATATCCTACATGGGATTATGGAACAGAAAAAAAATGTTAAAACTAAGGAAATCTGAATAAACTATGGACTTTAGTTAATAATACTGTATCACTAGTGATCCATTAATTGTGAGAAAAGCACCATACTAATGTAAGATGCTAATAATAAGAGATCTGGGTATGGAATGTATGGAAACTCTCCGGACTAATTTTATAATTTTCTGTAAATTTAAAACTAAAGTTAAAAGTGTATTTTTTTTCTTAAAAGCTCTAAAGCAATCTCAAATTTACAGAATACTTGCTAGTACAAAGAACTCTTTTATTTCCTAAACCATTTGAGATGATGCTCCCAGATGCCCTATTACCCCCAGAAACTCGAGTGTGTAATTTCTACAAACAAGAACATTCTCCTACATACCCACAATACAATGACCAGTATCAGGAAATTAACATTGATGCATCACTACCACCTAATCCTCAGACTCCACTCAAGTTTCACCAATTATCCCAATAATGTCCTTTATTGCAAGGGAGCCAGTCCAGAATCATACATTGCATTTAGTTGTCAAGTATCTTTAATCTCTTTTAATTTGGAATAATATTGCCTCGATATTTTTTTGATTTTTTGATCTTTTGAAGATTTTTTGAAGATTGCAGACTAATTATTTGGAATGTCCCTGAACTTGAGTTTGAATAATATTTCCTTATGATTAGACTCAAGCTATGCATCTTTGACAGAGATACTGCAGAAGTAATATTCGTGTTGCATGATATCAGGTGGTGATTTGTCCCCATAATGATGATGTTCATTTTGAACCCTTAATTTCGGGGATGTCTGCCAGTCCCCTCCACTGTAAAGTTATTCTTGTCCTTTTGTGATTAATAATTAATTGAAGAGATATACTTGGAGATATCCTCTTCTTCACCAGTCTTTTCATTTGTGCATTTATTTATATCAGTTTTATCTCTTGGTTTCCTATTGTATTCAATGGGTTATATAATCCATTACCGTCATTTTTTATATTGCTGTTTACATTGTCCCAGATTTAAGCTGGTTTTTGCATCCTTTGCTTTCTTTTTTTCCCTTTACTTTTAAAAACATTTTCTGTATCCTTTTGGTGCCTCATCATCATTCTTACTTTTTTTTTTTGAAGATTTTATGTTTTTATTTGACAGAGAGAGAGAGAGACAGTGAGAGAGGGAACACAAGCAGGGGGTGAGGGGGAGGGAGAAGCAGGCTTCCTGCTGAGCAGGGAGCCCGATGTGAGGCTCGATCCCAAGACTCTAGGACCATGACCCAACCTGAAGGCAGACGCTTAATGACTGAATCTCCCAGGCGCCCCTCATTCTTACTTTCTGACACAAATGTTCCAGACTCATCTAGCTTTTCTCCACCCCAACCCTGGAATTCGTAGCTTTTCCACAGAGTCCTAGTTCTTTTCAGTGGAGAATGGTTCTCGAAACTAAGATTTGGTGCTAGGTGTGCTCATTGTCCTCCCAAGCCCTCTTACTGGACAAACATTGAGAATAAATTTGTACATTGAAGACTATAATTCTCACTGAGATCTCCAATTCTAATCCAAAATTCATAGGGTTCAGTTTAGTTTTCTCCCTTTCCATATTTCTAATTCCCTCATCAACAGTGACAACCCTGGCACCAACTATCCTTAATATATTGCTAATTTGACCAATCCTACTCATGTAGGCAATCTCCTGCCACCACTGCCTCCCCTCCTAGCACGGATGCCCTCCTTAGTCCATGTGGGTTTGGATACTCTACTCCAGCCCCCCAGATGCCATCCTCATCACATGCAGGCTCTGACACCCTACAACCAGGCTGCATCTGTGTGTTCCCCTTACCCTTGTGGACACCCATACAGTATGCTGAGCTCTCCTCTGGGGGGATGCTTTCCTCACTCTGCCTAGGGTTGTTTACTCCATGCAGAATATCCTCCTTTGCTGACACTCTCTTACCCCATGTGGATGTCCACATGCATAATGGAATTACCTCCCTCCCTACCCCTTGCATGGTCACCCACCTCACTGGGCAGGCTCTGGGTCCTAAACTCCCTTCATCCTGGTGAGGATGCCTATATTGGTCTGGCCATAAAAAAGACTTTAGGACTGAATTGTTCCAAAAGGGAAGAGAAGGGGAAGAGGAAGAAATAAACATTTCTTGAATAAATGAATGAATGAGTGAATGAATATAAAATGCCTTAAGTTTCTTCTGAACTACTGCACCTGCTGGTGTTTAACAATGGTGTACAGGGATTATTAGGGTATCAGTCTAGGGGTAGAGGGATCAAATTTTACCTGAAATCAAGGCTGGAAGTCATGCCTCTTCCCAAAGAAGCTTCTACAATCTAAAATAACCTTCTACAACCTAAAATAACCTTCTACAATCATAGTTCTCCATAAATTGGTGGCTAATCTATGAGAGTGAGTCTAAAATCTCTTTAGCTGCTAAGTCTTCTATGCCTAGATCAGGACTCTCCAGCTCTAGAGGTGGTTAAATACTAAAGCCCTGGGTTCCTCTGTTGGGATGGGGAAAGTTTAAAGCTATTGCATAGGAAGTGCCAGTTGCTGTGCTACTAGGTATCCATTTTCAGCTCATACTCCAAGCAGGATGTGACTTTGCCTGCCAAAAGGATTTCTAAATTTCTCTTTCATGCCACAGCATACATGACACAGATGAGGCAAGAGAAACAACAGGGTCTACAATGATTAAAGGAGGGGCTGAGTCATTGCAGCCATTTTGTTAGCAATTTAAGTGTGCAGCAAGAAGCATGTGGGGCAAAGCCTTCTGAGGGGATCACCGATGAGTATTTAAAGGCTGACTCTGGGTAATGAGTAATCAAAGTTTAAAAACTATAAAAAATTAGTAGCAAGAGTAATAAAATAAAACATAGTCAAATCTGCTCGAATTGAGTAAGCTGGACCATACTAGAACTACTCTACTAGCCACACTAGCTGAGGGTTATCACCAGCTCATGACTCAGAATGCTGGACTATCTCTCAGGAATTCAACACTACTCTTCTTGTTCCATGCACTGCCCTCTTGTACAGTAGTTAGAAGTGTGGAAACTATATTCTCAATATCCCTGCCAGCAAATTCTAGATTAGTTTCTTTGATGAGAGACACTGTATTAAAATGTAGGGTTATTATTATCATTATTATTATTATTATTATTATTACTCAGGTATGGTGAGGCCAACAGATCAGGAGATGACCGCCAATGAAAAGAAAGTTTGTTAAACTCACAGATCCCAAGAGGAGGGGGCACACCACGCCACCGGGCACCACACCCACACAGGAATTACCAGTGTCAGTCAGGAGGCAGAGGGAGAGGGGAAAATGTGAGCAAGATCCTTTATTGTGGTTTCCAGGGGAAGGAACAGTGAGGCAGGCAAACAAGTTTAGGATTGGCTAGCTTGAGTAATTTCAGCTGGCTCTAGGTCATAGAGGCTGTTCCTAGTTGTCTGGTGATTAGGACAGCAGGATAGTGACCCAAGAGTATGAGAGTCAATAAAGGAGATGACGGGGGGGGGGGGGGGGGTGTGGACTCTAGATTGATTGGTTCGCATATGAACTGGTGATTTGTTTGTTATCTCTAGGAATTAGCTAATCATGGAAGAAGCAGTCCTTCTTGGCCCCAAGGTATAAAAGCTTCAGAAAATGCAGGCATTTACGTGAGGTTTGGAAGGCTGAGCAGAAGTCACATATTGTTACGCAGGCAGCAGTAAGCAGATGCCTAGGCTTTGGCAGAGGTGAGATTTTTGTGGCAACCACAGCGACCCTTACTGCCAAACACCCATCTTAGTGCTATGATCATTGTCTAGTTTCTTGGAATTCTTACAATTTCTCAACTCTCTAAAAGCCAGCAGTACCCCTGAAATGTAGCGGTTGCCTTCTCTGACCTTCCTTTTGCTGTTCTTCCAGTGGTTTTATAAAAGCACAATTCCCTGCATTAAAACTTTCCTGCTTGAAATACCTAGAGTAAAATATCCATTTTGCCGTCCAAATCCTGACCAACCTTCAGAAAGATGTGGATGTTACTGTGTACATTTTATAATTTATTGTTGATAGTAGGCTAATTTGACTTCTCTTATCAAGATTCTAGTATCTAAAATTGGCAAAAGTATGTGCACAATTCCCTTTCTGGAATTCTGTCTTAACAGAGTTTATTCCTCTTTGGTGAGCCACATGCTGCAGTCTTCCTATCTCCTGTATTCTCAAAGTACTGTGTCTTTATTTTTACTGTGGTATGATTACTTAGTACCATAATAATTTGTGTACATACTTGTCCTTTCTGCAAGATCTGTGAACTCCTTTAGGACAGAGTCCTTGTATGCCTCACATTGTAGCCTCAGAATTTTGCATGGTTCTTGACGCACAGCAAGTAGATGGATACACTGCACAGTAAGTGGGTATGTCCCACCCTAGCTGTATGTAGGGAATGCATACAGATAAAAATAGCTCCTGTTTATCAGTCATACTATATAGTAGGTGCTTTACAATTGTCATCTCAATCCTCACAAAAACCTTGTAAGGTAATAATATCTGAGACTGAGGCTTAGAGAGGTTTGGTTTTGCTTAACGTCACATAGCCAGTAGAGTGCCACAACCAAGAGGTAAACTCACTTCATCATCACTTTCCCCTAAGCCTCTTTCTTTCCACTATACTACTCACCCTCCCTGAAAGCAAGGCAGGTACCAAGAACAAGGGAAGTGGCAATAAAATATAAAGGTCAGAGAGTTATGAATGTCAGAATAGGGTGGAGAGTCTGAAAAATGTAGTCATCCATACTTCAGAATGAGGAGTTAGAAACTAACAGGGTAACTCAACATTGTATGAGCAAAAGAACTCAGAGACCAGGAAGCCCAAGGGACAGAGAGAATGTGAAAGGAATGGTGCTGGACCAGTTGAGGGGGATTAGACTACCTTGAGTCTTTTTTTTTTCTCTTGTCCTATAAAGGATGCCAGAGCTACATGCTATTGGAAGGCCAGGTGAGGAGAGTAGAGGCAGTGAGTGGCCCTACATTAGCAGGAAAAATTCCTTAAATAGATGCAATCCTGCCCTCCCACTTCCCCTCAACACTGAAACAACAACATACCGAGACCATGGAGAACTACTTAAAACTAATTGAAATATGAACAACCTCGGAAGAAGGGTTTTGGGCAAAGCAAACTCAAAGTTACTTGCTCTTGGAATGAGAACAGGTAGAAAATGGCTTTCAAGGATTTTAGGAAGCTACTTCTAGGAAGCTACACAGAACAAACTCCCAGTTGAGTGGGGATTTGTTTCTTTGACTTATCTGAGATCAGAGCTAATTGTCCTGGTGGTTTGGAAGGGCCCTAAATGTTTTTCTTCACCTGAGTGGAGCTGTTTTGGAACTGGATGCATCTCTTTGTAAATCACATTCTATCTTAGTGCTTGGCCCCCCACCTTCCTAAGAGCTTTTTGAAGAAAAATATAATGTTCATCTTCCTATTTCCATCACTTAGCACAGTTCCTGACTCGTGTTAATTAAAGGAATGAATGATAATGAATCAATAAAATGGAAACAAATAAGTAGATAAATGCAAATTAATTTCCCTAATATATATCCTATTTCTGTTCAATATAAAGAGACATAAACAAAATACATGGGTCTTAAATTTATATATTATAATGGGAAATATTGGACAGACTCTAAAAAATACTCCGGGCAAGCAAGGTTTATGTACTGATAGGTTCCAACACTTGATCTGCATGACCATTTCCTGTTTGGTGGTCTGGCTATTAAGATCTTGAGATTGTCACAGGCAGGTGAGCTGATAGAACTAACATGAAGTTTTTGTATCCAGAATGGAAATGCAAATGAAATCCAATCTTAGAAAAATGATGGGTACTGAGACTGGACAAAAGAAAAAATTCTACTTGCAGTGACCTTATTATTTTCCTTTAAAACTACAAGTATTATTTCTTCCCTTTATTTTTTCTGCCAACTTCTCACAGAGCAGTATGCACACATTATCAAATTGTACAATACTGTGTATTGGTTTTCCAGGGCAGAGTATCAAAGACTCTCACAAGGAAAGAAAAGGTTTTTGTAGAATGACACTGGATACTCTAAACATTCTCATGTTCTTTTTCTTCCAGAATTGGAGCTCTTTTTTGATCCGTTTTACATTTGACTATTTTGAATATAAGATATTTGGGGCAGAAGAATAGTGTCCTCATTCTGCTAACCTTATGACGTATTTTAGGAAAAAAGAGAAAAACAAAAAAGCCTTAAGGGGAAAAAAAGAAATCTTCTAGAATAATCAGTAAGGGATTTTTTATTTTTAATTCTTTTATATATATAAAATTGGATATGTCCCTAAGTGATCTTGCCTTTATTCTGTTCATTACCTGTATTATTTCACATCAATGGCAAACTCTGACTATGACTCATCTTACTCTATTTAAAGTTATCCAAGTGGTTTACGGTTGAATCATTTCTACCATTCCTCTGGAGATTTAGGAAAAAACAAACATTAAATTTGACTTTTTAGGTTTTGTTGTTGTTGTTGTTGACTAGCCTAAAATGTTACATTTGAAAGATTTGTAGTTATCCACAAATCTGACTAGTGAATTCCATCCTGAAGTTCAATCCTACAAATTGTTTTTGAAGAATGTATGCTAAGGCAACAATTTCCAACACAGCTCCCAAGAATGAGATCTTTTTATTGATACTATTAATCTCTTGTTCTATGGGCTAGCAGTACTCTCCTTGTCACCTCCCTTATACTACCCTCCCAGAACAGTCTAATCAGAAGAGAATAGTCTCAGAAATATGGTCCTGATAGATCACTGGCATTCTGTAGGATACTTGTTCTCAAAGGAAATTTTCCAGATATAAATTACAAACACTAACAAGCAATGGGCAGGTCAGAATATGAATGTCTCCATAATTAATAAATGTTCTTGGATACTGAAATCAAAGAGAATGAAATTGAGACCAGCTTGTTTCTGTTTTTCCATTATATCCACAAATAACCCTTTTCCGCTCACCTGTATTTGTTTTAAATATGCTTTAGCTTCCAGAGGAATTTAAGAGCATGAGTCTTGCAAATGAGGTAAACTCAGAGGATCAAACAGTCTTAGAGTCTTATTTATTTATTTATTTATTTTATCTATTTATTTAATTATTTATCTATTGATTTATTTGAGAGAGAGAGAGAGAGAGAGAGAAAATGGGGGGAGGGGCAAAGGGAGAGAATCTCCAAGCAGACTCCCTGTTGAGCAGGAGCCCAAGGCAGGGCTGGACGTGGGCTCAACCTCACCATCCAAGAGATCACGACCTGAGCAAAACCAAGAGTCAGATGCTTAACCAACTGAACCACCCAGGTGCCCCTTAGAGACTTTTTAAGTAAGGAGGTTAACAAATCCAACTTTTTCAAATATTCTATGCATCTATCAATATTTTTACCAGCCTGCAATTTTTTCCAGTCTGTCCTCCTATGTCATTGTTTTATGTTTTCCTCCTTGAGTCAAAGTGGTCCAACTCATAAAGAAAATGAAACTTTTCATAATACAAAAAACTTGTTTTAGTGATTCTTAACTTTCTTTTTTCCTATCTTTTATGCACTGGGGGTGTTTGCTAAAATAAGAGTCCACAATTAAACATCCTTCTGAGTTTTCTATAGAAAAGATAATACTAACCAAAGAGATTCCTTAAACTGGGAAATTAGATAAGTATCATTCCTGGTCTCTACTCTCTAGGAGCTAGCAGTCTAGCACCACGAAAAGTGATAAAACACTCTTAGGCTGTGCATGGTAAGTGACAGTGAATGGAGGGGAGAATGGAGGAAAAACAGATGATTGGAGGTGATAGAGGTGTTAATAGGACAGAGTGACCTGCTAAATCTTCACAGGGAAGTTGAAATTTAAGGTGGGTCTTCAGTGACAATGTGTTTGATTCCTATGGCAACTGTAACAAAATTCCACAAACTGGGTGGCTGAAAATTGGGCCATGCTCTCTCTAAAGGCTCTATGTGAGAATCTTTCCTTATCTCTCCCAGCTTCTGGCGGTTGCTGACAGTCCTTGGCAGTCCCTTATAGCAGCATAAATCCAATTTCTGTTTCTGTTATAACATGGTAGCCTCTCTGTGTGTTTATTTCTGTGTCTCTCCTCTTACAAGGATTCATGTTGTTGGATTAGGGTCCATTCTAATCCAATATGGCCTCCTCTTAGCTTGTTGATATTTGCAAAGACCCTATATCCAAGTAAGGTCACATTCACAGGTACTGAGAGTTAGGACTTGAACATGTCTTTTGGGGGGACATATTTCAAATAAAAAAAGACAGCATCTTAGATCATGTGTCCTAGAAGCCGGAAATCATTTGTGAGATGAGTTTTGGAGAAAGTGTTCTCAGGAGATGGAAAGTGAGGTAAGCAGGCTAGGGCAGGGATAAGAAGCCAGTCAAGGAAGTGGATATAAAACCTCCTGGTGAGGCTGCTCCCACTTGGCCCAAGGCAATTCTCTGGAGCAGGGGGCTAGCAGCTACCATGCACACTAGCCGGGGATATGGGACATCAGCCTAGTGAAGGGGATCTGGTGGGGCTCCAACAGCATTCAACTCATTCTACCCCTGATCCTGTTCAGGTCTGCTTGCCTTTCACAGGAAGTTCCTTCTATCCAGACACAATTACCTCCAGACTCTGGTTGTTGTATTTTATAGTAAAGCTTATAAAATGAAGATTAGTGGTTAGTGGCTGTTGTAGTTGGTCCTGAGGCTATAGTTGATTCTCACTAACATCTCCCTCTACATTTCCTCTACATTCCATACCCCTTGACTAGAACTTCTGCTAATCTAAATGCTCAAAGCCTGGGATGAGTTTGAGCTTCTGTCTACCATCCCCTTAGCAAACCTCAATTGCTCTACTTGATCATTTATAGTAAAAGTCTGGCATAGGAGTATTGAGTGACCTAGTAGATCATGGGTACTCCATATATTTCTTCCGGCCTCTGTTTGGTAGCAGCAGTCCTACCTCCTCATGATCAGGGTTTATTACGCCTGTCCTTGCAGTGATTCCTTTCTGCACCTGCAATTTTACTGCCACAAGTAGCCCAGAGAGATCAGGTGGCAGGCTTAGCTTTAGGTTTAGTGGAACTCTTACTGTATCCCCTGACAGAAGTATCTCTTTTCCAGACCCCAAGACTTTGAGAACCAAATAAGCCAAAGCTTTGGAGATGGGAAGCACAAATATCCCAGACAGGTCACTAGGAGTGATGTTACTTCCATATCTTGATTCTCAGACCTATGTATTCTTCCTACTGGGGACACAGCACCATATGGTGGTGATTGGTTTAAGATATAA
Organism: Eumetopias jubatus; assembly: GCF_037043125.1. Lineage (NCBI taxonomy): Eukaryota > Metazoa > Chordata > Mammalia > Carnivora > Otariidae > Eumetopias > Eumetopias jubatus. The sequence continues at coordinate 147,850,988 of NW_028274810.1, forward strand.
ACCATATCTAAGGATGGGACCCCATCGTTGCCGGGTTATCTCCAAGCAGAAGCTTTAGTTGCCCTTTCAAGAAGCCTTTCCAATAGCAGCTTCTGGATGATGCCATACATGGTTGTACCAGGAATCTGATACCAGATGTGTGGGCTTTTCTACACCAAGCAATTTTCCAATTCTTGGCGGGCACTCACTAGATGTCCTATGATTTAACTCAATTCTCTGAATACTTTCTTTGGATTTTCCTTCACATCTGACAGCACCTTTCTAACACCATAATCTTGATCCCAATTGCCCACTAAATGGTGATTTCCTTTACTCCATCTTAACTCTTCCTCTAAACCAAACCAATTTTTAAGAATAAATTTGTCTTCCAATTGATCATAGTGACTTAAATAGTTTATTTCAAAGGTAGGCAATTGATGGCTTTGATTTAAAAGAACGATGTTAGAATTGACATCTATGTTTTTTCTCTTGGTCATTCCTATTGGATAGCAAAATGTCTACTACTACAGCTACATCTATCACACCCATGTTCACAGCAGGAAGAATATAGGGATATGGCCAGTTGCCTCTATAAACATCTACCAAAACAAGCATTCTCAGGAATTCCCACTGATTTCCCCTTATTTCTCGTTTGCCAGATCTGGAGGGAAGCTGAAGATGGGGGTCAGGATTGCGTTGACTGGCTTAGACTAACATGAGCCACTCCTAGAGATGGGCACAGAGCAGCTCTGAACAAAATTGGAATTTGTTTAATAATAAAGAAGGGAGAAATGGACATTTAGGTAAGTAACCAACACATATGCAACAATTATCCAGATTAATCTTCAGATATGCTGTGAGAGTAATAGAGGAGAAACACAGTTTTCCCTTTCAACCACCATGCCAGCACAAAATTAATAATTCTTCACCACATAATAGTTGTTCCATATTCAAATTTCTGGCATTGCTTCAAAGATTGTTTTCCCTAGCTGATTTGTTTGAACTGGGATTCAAAGTCCACACATTACATGCAATTATTTTTCTTGAGCAGATTTTTTTCCTGCACTTTTTAAAAGTTGTTGCTTTGTTAGAAAAACCAGATCGTTTGTCCTGTTGATCCAACCCCCTCCCCCCAACCTGGATTTGGCTGATTACTTCCTTGTGGTGGTGTTTAACTTGGTTTCTCTATCCCCTGTATTTCCTGTAAATTGGCAGTTAGGTTTAAGGGCTTTATTAATCTTCCTAAAACATCAATTTCATCAGTTCCTCTTTTTCACTTCTGCTCACAAGTCCTCAGTGGTCCCTGCCTAGAGCAAACTTCCCAGGCATGATTGATTAAATTATTGGCCATTAGTGATTAACTCAATCTCTAGTCTTTCTTCCCTCCCTGGAGGCAGGGGTGGGGATGAATTTTCCAACCCTCTAATCACAAGGTTGGTTTCCTGACAACTAGTCCCATTCCTAGAGGCTTCCCAAAAGTCATCTTATTAACATAAACTCAGGTACGGTTGAAAGGGACCCAATATGGATCACAAAGATGCCCCTTCTACATTTATCACTCCAGAACTGTTTCAGGAGTAGGGGACAAAACCCGAATATTAAAACAAAAGATACTCTTACTGCACTTAGGATATTACAAGTGTTTTAGGAGCTCTAGCCTGGAGCAAAGAATGAAGACAAAATATATATTCTTTATTATATCACACTATCACAACAGTGATAAAAAATAAAGTCCATTTTACTTGTTAGGCAACAATATTGTACAGGTAGTGTTGCACATTTCCTACTGCATCACATTATGACATATGTAATTTTTAGTGATGTCATCAGTCACATCTTTCCTTATCAAGTTTCACTTAATAGTTTTAACATCCAATGGGGATCACCACCTACAGCCATTTATTTTATTAGGAGTGGCACAGTGGCAATTCTCTAATTCCATTATTTTGTATTTATTGGCTGGAATGCCTCTATAAAGAACATCACCTTGACATCTATTTGGTAACTCTGAAATATAGCCTATATGGGAAAGGCAAAAAGAAAAAAAAAGAGGCTTGTTTCTTTTCCTTTATAAAGTTTCACAATAAATAGTTGATGTTTTAATAATCTAAATGATAACGAATTAAGGTTTTTGATTGTTTTTGTTTTTTGGGTTTTTTTGGGGGGGAATGGAGCATTATAACCTTGTGAAATATTATATATGTGATGTGTTAAAATTCACTACAGTCATTTTTTAAAAAAATTCTTTTGTCACTAGGAATCCCTTCAAGTTGTCTTTCTGACATGACCCAGTTAGTCTTTGATAACTTTCTTGCTTTCTGGCACAAAACAATGCTCCAAAACCAAGAGTCATTTATTTTTTTCAAAGGTCTCTTGTTCCTCTGTTGGAAATGGTAGTACAGGCCATTTAATCTGGGTGCTTAGAATGCTCATTGCTACTGGATTGTCATTGTGTCTGGGTCTTTTCAGTAGAGAGCACTAAGAAATATGCAATTTTTAAAAAAAAAAAAAGAGACAAAATTGTGTGGTCACTTTAATATTTCCAATTCAAATTTAATATCATAATCCTTAACCCAGGCAGTTGTGATTAGAACAGATTTAGAATAACTAGTATGTGTTGGGAAGAGTCAGATGACACAGTGGAAAAAATAGTGACCTGAGAGTCAGTGAGACCCAGCTCTCTGCTCTGACTTAGCAAGGTTCCAACTAACATAGTCACTTAAGCTCTTTGGACTTTGATTTCTCTTTATGCAAAATGGGTGCACCGGAACATGACGATCACTATATTCTCTTCCAGTTCTAACATTCTCTGCATCCATAAACTTAGACCATTTACATAGAATATGCATTCTTGTGCCCTTAACAGTTATTGAAGGAGTGAATGAATGAATAATGTGCTTAAAAATAACACCATTATTAAACTTACTTATTTTTAGTGTTTTGTGACTAAAAAACATTTGTTGAATGATTTCTTTGGATTATTATTGAATGCACTGCATTATTTTAGGCATGGTGAGGAATTCAAATAAAAATGAAGTTAGATCTCTTAGGAAAATTGGGGTCTGGGTAAGAAAATAAAACATGTCCATGGACAGTCCTTGGTAAAAACCTGCTGAAATCCAGGCTGTACATTAGTCAAAATGTGATCTTTATGGCATGAGAAAAGCACTGTGCTGAGAGCACAGCATTAGGAGTCAGATAGATAAAGATTTCCATTCATTAACAGATATCAGTTTTGGACTGCTCAATATGCGCTATATATTATGCTTAATACTTTTATTTTTTTATTTTTATTTTTTTAAAGATTTTATTTATTTATTTGAGAGAGAGAATGAGAGATAGAGAGCACGAGAGGGAAGAGGGTCAGAGGGAGAAGCAGACTCCCTGCTGAGCAGGAAGCCTGATGTGGGACTCGATCCCAGGACTCCAGGATCATGACCTGAGCTGAAGGCAGACGCTTAACAACTGAGCCACCCAGGCACCCTATGCTTAATACTTTTAAAGTAATATCTGATTTCAACTTCACTTACTCATATGAAATTTTGGTGTATCAGACTAAAGATGGCCACAAGTTTTGATGTTCCTCTCAACAAGAGGTAGGTAGAGTCTATAGTCCTTCCTCTGGAATATGGGCTGGACTTTGACTTCTTTGACCAAGTACAGAAGTGACTCTATTCCAGTTCAGGCCTAGCCTTTAAGAGGACTGTCAGCTTCCAGCTCTCTTGAACCCTGAGTTGCCTTATAAAAAACTTTGGCTAGTCTGATGGTGAGACCATGTGGAAAGGTCCAGAGGCTCTGTGGAGATCAATAGAGGCTCACTGTATTCCAGCCTCCAGACATCTCTACCAAGGTGACATATGTGAATCAAGCCATACTGGACCCTCTAGCCCAGTCTAGCCACCAGCTCTGTCCCCAGTCAGTGCCAGATGGAACAGAAGAACCACCTAGCAAACCTGGTCCTAACCCCTCACATACAAAATCATTAGTGAGAATAAAATTGTTGTTACTTAAAGTAACTAAAATTTGAGTGGGTAATTGTGCAGCCGTAGATGATTTGAACAATTGAGTAAATAATTTAACTTCTCTGAGGCTCAGTTTCCTCATCTGTATAATGGAAACACCATTGTCATCATCAATATCATTTTTGCTTTACATTTATTGGAAGCTTACTCTGTGCCGGGCATGGTTCTAAGTACTTCACATTTAAACTTCACAAAACCCTGTGAAATATGTACTATTAATATTCCCAGTTTCCAGATGGTAACTGAGGCACTGAGAGATTAACTTAAACAGGTCACACAGTTAGTAAGTGGCAGAAATAAGATTCAGACATTCATGGCCTGAGTGCAAGATGAAAAGAGGTTTATAGAGTATACAGAATAGTGTCAATCACATAGCAGGGTCTCAGTGCATGGTGACGATGATGATGACGGTAGTGATGGTGATAGTAGTAGTAAGTAGTAGCAGTAGTAGTGATTGTTAACATCACATAGGAAAATTTTCTTGGGGAGTCTGGCTTCTGAGCAAACACTTCAAGGAAAGAAAAAAACTTGAAGTGCATAGGGTGATAGGAAAAATGCCTTTTACTGGAAAGCAGGAACCAGACGTAGCAAAGGAACATGCAAACATGGTAGAAAATACTGCTGGGTGAGAGTGAGAATGGGGGGTAGAAAGTGGGTCTAAACTGATGCTTAGCCAAGTAATTTAAAGTGGTGGCTCTGTAGGGTCTTTTGGTTCAGAGAAAGTGATAGGGCTGGCCATGGGTGATTTATTATGGCATCCAATCAAGCCACGTGTTCATGAAATGCGTGACTTACCACTGCACCACATTACCAAACTTCCTCTTCCCAATTAGGGGAAATATCCTTTTCATTTATGAAGTGATTCGTGGGCATCTGAATGATCCCACCATTGAGGAGACCTGATGAGGGTCATACCAACAGACCAAGGTCAAGTAGTCAAAAGATATTTATAGCCCATTAGGTACTGTCAGCCAGGCATATCCTGTAGAGCCTTCCTAAATGAGGTAAATATGCTGGATCCTGGGCTCTCAGTATGGCTATGTGGCCAAGGATGTTTGTTTGTAAGTTATCTGAGAAATCAAACAACAGCCAAAGTGGTGGATCATCATGTTCCAGATGAGTGCTCATGATGCACCTATCTTACCCTGAGTAGGGGTCATAATTTTTCAGAGAATCATCAATTGTTAATTCTCGGAGACCTTAATTTAGCGCATTCATTGAGAGATGCATAAACGGACAGCTATCAAAGCAAAGGGATTTGTCCATTAGCATCAGAGGCCAAGTATAGGACTACAACATTTTGTTACTTCTACTAGTTTTCCTTTAGAATATGTGGAGATTCAAGATTACTTAATAAATGCCAGTGGAATAACTGGATACCAATTGAGGCAAATCCTTTAGATTCACATCTCATAACACAAAATAAACTCCAGATTAATTACTTAATTACAAAAATGTTACCTCAAAGGAAATAGTAGAAAATATATTTATTATGTTTGCATAAGCATGATATAATTATGTCAGATTAAAGCAATTAGATAATTTAACAGACGTGACTACAGAGAAATTTAAAACTGTATAATAAAAATAGGAAACATGCAATCAAAAGATATATCACAAAAAATTTGGCAGAAATTCAAACACTTGGAAGCTAAAGACCACTCTGCTCAAGAATGTTTGGGTCAACCAGGAAATCAAAGAAGAACTTAAACAATTCATGGAAATCAATGAGAACAAAAACACATCGGTCTAAAACCTATGGGATACTGCAAAGGCAGTCCTAAGGGGGAAATACATAGCCATCCAAGCCTCACTCAAAAAAATAGAAAAATCCCGAATTCACCAACTAACTCTACACCTTAAAGAACTAGAGAAAAAGCAACAAACAATGCCTAAGCCACGCATTAGAAGAGAAATAATTAAAATTAGAGCAGAAATCAATGAATTAGAAACCAGAAACACAGTAGATCAGATCAACGAAACTAGAAGTTGGTTCTTTGAAAGAATTAAGAAGATCGATAAGCCACTGGCCAGATTTATCCAAAAGAAAAGAGAAAGGACCCACATTAATAAAATTATGAATGAAAGGGGAGAGATCATGACAAACACCAAGGAAATAGAAACAATTATTAGAAATTAATATCAACAACTATATGCCAATAAACTGAGCAATCTGGATGAAATGGAGGCCTTCCTGGAAACCTATAAGCTGCTAAGACTGAAACAGGAAGAAACTGACAACCTGAATATGCCAATAACCAGTAATGAGATTGAAGCAGTGATCAAAAACCTCCCCAAAAACAAGAATCCAGGGCCTGATGGATTCCCTGGGGAATTCTACTAAACATTCAAAGAAGAAATAATACCTATTCTACTGAAGCTGTTTCAAAAAATAGAAACAGAAGGAAAACTTCCAAACTCATTCTATGAGGCCAGCATTACCTTGATCCCCAAACCAGGCAAAGACCCCATCAAAAAGGAGACTTTCAAACCGATATCCCTGATGAATATGGATTCCAAAACCCTCAACAAAACCCTAGCTAATAGGATCCAACAATACATTAAAAGGATCATCCACCACGACCGAGTGGGATTTATCCCCAGGATGCAAGGGTGGTTCAACATTTGCAAATCAATGTGATAGAACACATTAATAAGAGGAGGGAGAAGAAACATATGGTCCTCTCAATTGATGCAGAAAAAGCATTTGACAAAATACAACATCCTTTCCTGATTAAAACTCTTCAGAGTATAGGGATAGAGGGAACATTCCTCAAGTTCATAAAATCCATCTATGAAAAACCCACAGCGAATATCATCCTCAATGGGGAAAAGCTGAGAGCATTTCCCTTAAGATCAGGAACACGTTAAGGATGCCCACTCTCGCCACTATTGTTCAACATAGTACTAGAAGTCCTAGCAACAGCAATCAGACAACAAAAAGAAATAAAAAGTATTCAGATTGGCAAAGAAGTCAAACTCTCTCTTTTTCACAGACGACATGATAGTTTATGTGGAAAACCCAAAAGACTCCACCCCCCAACTCCTACAGCAATTCAGTAATGTGGCAGGATACAAGATCAACGCACAGAAATCAGTTGCTTTCTTATACACTAACAACGTAACTGTAGAAAGAGAAATTAGAGAAATGATTCCATTTACAATAGCACCAAAAACCATAAGATACCTCGGAATAAACCTAACCAAAGAGGTAGAGGATCTACACTCTAGGAACTACAGAACACTCACGAAAGAAATTGAAGACACAAAAAGATGGAAAAATACTCCATGCTCATGGATCGGAAGAATAAACATTGTTAAAATGTCTGTGCTACCCAGAGCAATCTATACCTTCAATGCCATCCCGATCAAAATTCCAATGACATTTTTCAAAGTGCTAGAACAAACAATCCTAAAATTTGTATGGAATCAGAAAAGACCCCGAATCGCCAGGGAAATGTTGAAAAAGAAAAACAAAGCTGGGGGCATCACATTGCCCGATTTCAAGCTATATTACAAAGCTGTGATCACCAAGACAGCATGGTACTGGCACAAAAACAGACATATAGACCAATAGAACAGAACAGAGAACCCAGATATGGATCTTCAACTCTATGGTCAAATAATCTTTGACAAAGCAGGAAAAAACATGCAATGGAAAAAAGACAGTCTCTTCAATAAATGGTGCTGGGAAAATTGGACAGCCACATGTAGAAGAATGAAACTCGACCATTCTTTAACACCATACACAAAGATAAACTCAAAATGGGTGAAAGACCTCAATGTGAGACAGGAATTCATCAAAATCCTAGAGGAGAACATAGGCAGTAACCTCTTTGACATCACCCACAGCAAATTCTCTCAAGATACATCTCCAAAAGCTAGTGAAACAAAAGCAAAAATGAACTTTGGGACTTCATCAAGATAAAAAGCTTCTGCACAGCAAAGGAAACAGTCAACAAAACAAAGAGGCAACCCACAGAATGGGAGAAGATATTTGCAAATGACACTACAGATAAAGGTCTGGTATCCAAGATCTATAAAGAACTTCTCAAACTCAACACCCAAAAAACAAATAATCAAGTCAAAAAATGGGCAGAAGATATGAAAAGACACTTCTCTGAAGAAAACAAATGGCTAACAGACACATGAAAAAATGTTCATCATCATTAGCCATCAGGGAAATTCAAATCAAAACCACATTGAGATACCACCTTACACCAGTTAGAATGGCAAAAATGGACAGGGCAAGAAACAACAAATGTTGGAGAGGTTGTGGAGAAAGGGAACCCTCTTATACTGTTGGTGGGAAGGCAAGTTGGTACAGCCGCTTTGGAAAACAGTGTGGAGGTGCCTCAAAAATTTAAAAATAGAGCTACCCTATGACCCAGCAATTGCACTACTAGGTATTTACCCCAAAGACACAGATGTAGTGAAAAGAAGGGCCATATGCACCCCAATGTTCGTAGCAGCAATGTCCACAATAGCCAAACTGTGGAAAGAGCCGAGATGCCCTTCAACAGATGAATGGATAAGGAAGATGTGGTCCATATATACAATGGAGTATTACTCAGCCATCAGAAAGGATGAATACCCAGCTTTTCCATCCACATGGATGGGACTGGGGGAGATGATGCTAAGTGAAATAAGTCAAGCAGAGAAAGTCAATTACCATGTGGTTTCACTTATCTGTGGAACATAAGGAATAGCATGGAGGACATTAGGAGAAGGAAGGGAAAAATGAAGGGGGGGAAATCGGAGGGGGAGACGAACCACGAGAGACTGTGGACTCTGAGAAACAAACAGGGTTCTCGAGGGGAGGGGGGTGGGGGTATGGGTTAGCCCAGTGATGGGTATTAAGGAGGACACGTACTGCATGGAGCACTGGGTGTTGTACGAAAGCAATGGATCGTGGATCACTACATCAAAAACTAATGATGTATTGTATGGTGATTAACATAACATAATAAAATTTAAAAAAAAGATATATCACAAATTGGGAAACTCTTTCATAATATAAGATTTTAGAGATCACTGGCAAGAAACATAGATAATTTACCTAAATAGGCTATAATTATTAAACACAAAAAGGAATGTTAAACCTCCTTAACAAAGACATAATAATTAAATAACAGTTAAAACAACATCCAATTTTATACCCATTTATATAAGAAAAAAATTTAGTATTTTTGATCATAGCAAACAATACTAACTAGACTGTAGTGAAATAATTTTCTGGTGGCATTATATATTGGTCCATTTTAGGAAATGACATGACGATATTATAGAAACTATAATATTTTTATAACTTTGGCTTGGTAATCTCACTCCTGAGAATTTATCTAAAGTACTATCTCAATTCATTAATAACACCTGAATCTCCTGCTTAATTTCTGTTCCTTAGGTGTGTTCTTGTTTCCTATTTCCAACCAAATTTGGTATTCTGGTACTTTAAACCCTTCCTGTCCAAAGTGAAGCTCATTGTCTTTCCTCTAAGCTATATAGCAAGCCACTTTTAATCTCTGCATCACTGGCACCTGGACTGTGCCTGGCACATAATAAGCGCACAATAAAGTTTGCTGAATGAATGAACTAATTCCCTGTTTTCATCTTCCAGGCCAGGCTGGGAAACTTGGGAGTTATCTTTGACTGTCCTTCTTCCTTATATAAAACTTGTCACAGAATTTTGTTATTTCACAATGTCTCTTGGCCTCTCCTTTCTTCTTATGTCCTTCTCTATCCAGTTCCCTATGGCCTTGTATTTTGTTAAGTGGAGTGGCCTACTGGTTCATCTTCTGATTCTCAAGTTTTCTCTTTCCCAAATCACCCCATGAGAGTATAACCACCAATTTATCAGTATCAACTAGAGATCATTGGTGCAAGCCACAGAAAGCAATTCTGGCCAACTTAAGCAATAAAAAGTGATGTATTGGAAGGTTGCTGGTGAGCTCATAGAATGGGAGGAAGAGCTGATCAATCAAGCATCAGAAAGACTGGAAACTGGGACTATTCCCTGGATTTCAGCAACATGAATTTGTATATTGTCTCTCTTGGCTACTGCCATTAGATAATTACCTCCAAGTACTTTTCAGGGCAGCAATAATTTTCTTAATGTTTAAGGTGTTATGCCTTCTTACCATACTGTAAGTCCAAGAGCAGGGATCATGTAATTTATTTTGCAACCCTAGAGCACTGAGCATGAAGTATATACTTGACTGAGACAGACCAATGATAGGAAAGGAAAATGAGCTGGCTTGTGGTAGAAGGTGGGGTAGGACACCGGGGAAAAGTGATTCCAGAGGTAAGAAAGTTTTATCTGGAATCCCAGATTTTTGATCCTGACCCACATCTATCAGAGCTACTGTTTTCTAGGTCTCCGACAGAGAAAGCCAGTGAGATGCTCTGAAAAAAATGCCCACTTGTTAGTATTTGGGCCCATGTTATTTTGTAGCCCTCTACTCTGATAAAAGAGCTAGATCAAATATGAGATGGGAGACTTTTTTCAATCCTGTTAGCCAGCAGCAGGCTTAGGAAACCAGCTCTAGCTTTTTTTCTCCTGAGCCATCTGTTGGGCTTCTCCGAAGTTCTATGAATGCACTACTATGCCAAAAGGAGGAAAGAGAAAGGAAGAGCCCCTTCAAGCACTTATATAGGAAAGGCCTCCAGAAGGATGAGAAGGTGATCCTCCAAAGGGCAGTCCTGATGGAAGTTCAAGCTTTCTCCTCTTTGCTCCTATCACAAATCCCCACACATTGGCTTTGGTCTAATTGTGAGCCTTTGATGCATTCCAGTGCTCCTTTCCTGGAGGGAGGAAATCATGTTTAAATTCCCTCTTTTCAGTACAACGGCTCTCTAATCTGACTATGCATGAGAATCACCCACAGAGGCCCCATTCTGGGTAGAATTCTGGGGAGGAACCTAGGATCCATATGGTAACAAGTTCTCCAGGTGATTTTTAGGCTATCAGCCCAGCACTGGTACATGGCTTGGACTGGAGGGAACTGCAGCCCTAGAAGTGGGGCAGGGCCATTGCAAGCCACATTTTGTCGTTGCTTGGGTTAACTCAAGAATATCAAGGCTCCATGATCAATCAGAGATGTGAGTGACCTTTTCCATGGAGGCAAATCACCACAGTATTAGAAAATTCCTGCATATGACATCTTAAGGACACTTCTTCACCCTTGATCATATGTATTCTGATATAATCAGTGAAATTAGAATATTGTTAGGAATTATGATTTCTTGGTGGACTCCAGAATGTGGTTTATATATTTATATGACCAAAATGTATTTTCCCTTGCAAAACAAATTTAGATTAACTTTCAAAATGTATTATATAAAGAACATATATTCTCCCATGAAATAATTTACTTATAAAACTAAAATACATTTTCCAGCAAAACAATATACTTAATCAGATTTATCCTGCAAACTTTATCTTTCCTCAGCCTTTGATGTCCTTATGCATGGGAAATAATAAGAGCTAACATTTAGTGAGCATTTGCCATGTTCTAGGCACTGTTCTAATTGCTTTACATGCATTAGCTCTTTTATTTCTTACAATAACCCAACTTATTCTTCTACAGATGAGGACACTGGGCCAGGGCAAGATTAAGGAGTTGGTCCCAGGTCATCTAGCTAGTAAATGGTGATGCTAAGATTCAAACCCCAGCAGTCCTGTGCCCAGTCCTTATAAGCCAAGCTATACTGCTTTTGTAAGTTCTACATCAATGGCAGCACAGACCTCTCTTCCTGAAAACACCTTCCCCTGTTAAAGCAGATCTTCTCTGTTCCTTCCAGATTAATCTGCTCCTCCTGCAGGCCCTAGCATCCATGGTGAGTTAGACAGAAAAAAGGAAAACTGAAAAATCAAATACCATTCCTTCTACCTGACAAAGAGCCTACAGACCACCTTGCCCTGAATCTAGGACTGAGCTCTTCTTAATGCCAAAACCAGATTCTTGATGATATTTGTGAGATGTCACCCAAAAGTCTAAGCAGTTCTATGCATAGATAGAGAATGCCTGTTAATAACAGACTCCATCTTTTAAAAACTGTCCCATAATTTCTCTGGAACTTTGCTCATGAAAAGACAAGTTGCTCTGACTCCAGAAACGAATGATTATCCCTCCTTACAACAGATGACTTCCTCCAAATCTCCCAATGCAGGCAGGAGTCTTGCTTCCCACCCAGGAATTTGCAGTGATAGTTTGGGCTATTGCTGCTGTGTAATATCCCTGAGTGGACCTGCCCCCACATCCTATATTTGCCTTCTTGATATGCTGGACTATGGCAGGTATTCATCACAATGAGTGGGACAAATCTCCCAAACCTTCAAACCCTTAGCCAGCTACTCACTATGGGTTTTGAAGGAAATATGCAAAGGGCACTGGACAAATGAATACTTTCTCTGTAGTTCAAATGAACCCGGAGACCCATGTGGTCTTAGAACACTGTTGTGTTTCAGAAAGAAATTCAAAACCAAGAGTAAATAAAAGGGAGTTCTAGTCCTTATGCTACAATGAACATTAAAGGGGACCCACAGTGGGGCACCTGGGTGGCTCAGTAGTTAAGTGTCTGCTCAGGTCATGGTCCCAGGATCCAGGATAGAGCCCCGCATCGGGCTCCCTGCTCTGCGGGAAGCCTGCTTCTCCCTCTCCCACTCCCCCTGCTTGTGTTCCCTCTCTCGCTGGGTCTTTCTCTGTCAAATAAATAAATAAAATCTTTAAAAAAAAAAAAAGAAGGGGATCCACAGAAATGTTTATTTGAACTTGCTTTCTTCTCCCCTTCTTTTCCCTTACTTAAGAAGCTGCTCCCAAGACTCCCCTCCAGCCCACACAGTCTTTCTTTTGTCCTTCCCTCCATTCATGCATCTCCTCTCACCAGATCTCATAAAGTAGATCTACTTACCTTGCTCCCAAGAAGAAAAAGTCCTCCTTTAAGAAATGGAGAGGAGGCTTTGAAAACTGAGTTGACAAATAAAGGATTTTCTCTGGTACTAAGGTTGGGGCACGAGTCTCTGAATACTGCTATCTCAATATTTATCTTTCTTTTTAAATATATTACAGTATATATTACTATATATACTACATATACATACTATATGTATACTATATATACATACTATATATTACATATAATAAAATATGTATATTACATATAATAAAATAAGATTTTTTTATTTAATAAATTAATAATAAATATTTATTTATTTTATAACTGGAAGTTTGTAGCTTTTGACTCCCTTCTCCCATTTTGCCCAACTCCCACCTTGCTGTTGCTTCCTCTTGGTATACTGTTTTCTGTGGGTCACTTTGCACAGCTCCTCCAAATTATTGAGGTAGTGAGAAATTAAATCAAGAGTGTAGATTTACACCCGTAATCTTCAAAAGAGAAATATTTTGAGTCTGTAGGAAATAAATGGTCACCCCAAAATAGATTATGATACTTACATTAAACGAAGTTTTTTTAAAAGATTTTAAAAATGTATTTATTTGAGAGAGAGAAAGAGAGCAAAACACAGAGGAAGAGGGAGAAGCAGGCTCCTTGCTGAGCGGAGAGCCTGACAAGCAGTTTGTTCCCAGGACCCTGAGATCATGACCTGAGCCAAACGTAGATGCTAAACTGACTAAGCCACCCAGGAAGCCCTGTTAAATAAAGTTTTGTGTTTTAATTATTTTTGTGTCCTGAATAATTGCCAGTAATCCATACTCCTTAAAATGCAATAAAAACTAGGCTGTTTTCACAGTATAGATTTTTTTCAAAATTCTGTAACAAATAATTTAATGCCATAATGTAATTTTAGTATTCTTGCTGGATAAATCCATTTTATCAATGTTTTACAGAAAATATGGAGAATGTTTTCTGTTTTAATGAGCAGAAATTTGGAGGCACTCAATTCCTTGTTGTAAATCTCTTGACATACAGTTTACCATATTAGTGGTAATTAATTTATGGCATAATTTAAACCAAAGTTGTAGAAATATAATGTTGATTGCTTCTGGCAACCGTTAATCTGTTCTCTGTATCTATGGGCTTTTTTTTTTAATTCCATATATAAGTGAGATCATTTGGTATTTATCTTTCCCTGCCTGATTTATTTCACTTAGCATAATTCCCTTAAGGTCCATCCATATTGCCACAAATGGCAAAATCTCATTGCTTTTCATGACCGAATAACATTCTATAGTGTGTGTGTGTGTGTGTGTGTGTGTGTGTGTGTGTGTGTGTGTGACATTTTCTTTATCCATCCATCGATGGACATTTAGGTTATTTCCATATCTTGGCCATTATAAATAATGCTGCAATGAACATGGGAGTGCATGTATCTTTTTGAGTTAGTGCTTTCATTTTCTTCAGATAAATACCTGGAAGTGGAATTGCTGGATGATATGCTAGTTTTATTTTGAATTTTTTAGGAACCTCCGTACTGTTTTCCATAGTGGCTGCACTAATATTTATCTTGTCACTTATTTTTAATTGGAACTTTTTATGAAATGCCTATCCAATCCTCTTTCCTCATGAGCAAGTTTGAGAATGTATTTGAACTGTGAGGATCCTTTTGCCTTGACTATCAAAGCAGCTACATGGGCGGGAAGAGAAAAAAAAAAGTGAAGCAATTTTTGAAAAGGGCTTTTCTAAGAAAGCTAAGAGGACAAGGCAGATTCTGAAAGGAGAGGGGTCCCAGTGGGCATTCCAGGCAGGAGCAGGAGCTCTTGAATCTTGTTGCTCCTCCCACCAAACCCTCTACCCAGGCACCTTGGTCCAATTTGTGCTTGACCCACACATCACAATAGAACTCTTCCTCTTCAGGTTTGGGGACTTGAACGCCCTCTAGAGGCTGAAGTGTGCCACTAAGAGCAGGTCACCAGGATATATAATGCATAGAGGTTGAAAGAAAGCCAAGTGTGAAAAACTGTGAGAATAATAAAGAGGCAGTGACTGGGTCTAACCCAATAAATTGAAGAGGGCTTCATAGACAAGGTGACAGAAAGAGTGAGTGAGTGACTGAATGAGCATATGGATTGGCATTGCTCTAGTTTATACTTGATGGCACAAATCTCATTTTGAATGCTTGAAAATACACAAGAACTACAGGGTGCATATTTCTGTTTGGGAAATGAGACATTTATTGGTTCTCTTTCCGGAATTTCTCAGGTTTCTCCTTGCCATTCTACTCCCAAGCCTGCCTGGCTTCTGTGCAGCAATGCTTGGCTCTTCCTGAGATATGGTGTATGATAGCAGGCCTTTGGAGTCTCTTTTGGGCAGGCATAGCTTCAGTTTATGTCTCCAGTCTTCCAAAGGCTCTAAATCCAGGACCAGGTCTGTTGAAATGGAATAAGGAGACAGGAAGAAATAAAGTGAACTCTATCTCCCCCGCCCGTATCTCCTCAATATTAGCTTTAAACGGGAAGATGGCATTTAGGAGAGAGGAGCCACCCAACAAGAAACACAGAGTGATTCTTTTCTTCAACATTGTGGGGAAATAATGGCTTGCTCTGAATGCTTTGTGCTGGGGGTGGGTGATCTGCAAGGAGTTAAACCCCTTTCCACGTAAGTTTTTAAGTAAACTCTAGCCCCAGGGTTTAAGAAATCTCCCTCTCTAATTGATGTCTTTAGTCAGTGGCTGCTTATAATCAAGAAGATTGCACTTAAAAGGTACAAAGGCTGGTCTTATTATTGGCATTTCAAGATTTTGCTTTGTAATTAGAAGCCAGAGAGTCTAGGACCACTAGAACTCATACAGAAAGGACAGCAGATATTTTAGTGCAAACTGTGCATGCTCATCAAGAAAAACTGCTGTGCTATTTGTAACAAGAAGTACTATGGGCTTTTTTATTTTCTAAGCTTCTGTTATTTCATTCCATTTGTTTTATAATGAAATTATTTCTTATGGTGAATATAACCAATATCTATTCAATATAACCAATTAAATATTGGTTACATATATATTTAAAACCTATAATATATGTATAGGTAGTATATACATTAAACATTTATTGAGCATCTAGTATGTGCCAGGCACTTGTACAGAAAGCTTTGTAAACAATGGGGTCTAAAGATACAGATCCAGGTAAACAGATTGTTGAATTTAAGGCATTATGATCAGGAAGGCTTGGGGAAGACTTACATCAGGGGTCAGCAAACTCTTCCATTAAAGGCTAGATAGAAAACATGGTCTCTGTCACAACTACTCAACTCTGCTCTTGTAACATGAAATCAGTCACAGACAACACATAAATGATGAGCATGGCTATTTTCTAAGAAAACTTTATTTATGGCCACTGAAATTTGAATTTCATATAATTTTCATGTGTCACAAAAACTACTCTTTGTTTTGATTTTGTTTCAACCATTAACAAATATAAACACTATTCTTAACTCACAGGGCTTTCAGAAACAGGCAAAGGAACAGATTTGGTCCATGGGATGTAGTTTGTTGACTTGTGACATGAACTAATCTCTAGGACCATCTTGCCACTGTCTGGGAAGTATGTGACCTCATGGAGGAGAGAGCAACTAGTGCATTCCTTTGTCTCAGGTGTGACCCAGAGTTGGTAAAATGTCAAAAGATATTTAGAGAAGGACGGTCTCTTTTCTCCACTCTCATAGTAACAGTTCCAATGTGTAAAAACCTTCACATGAGGGAATTCTTTCCAATGTCTAAACTCAATCCATTGTGCAAGAGATAAGGTTTATCATCAAAATGAGACCAAACTCCAAACACTAGTGCATCTGAATTGTGTTTTTATAGAACTTGATGGTAGGGGAAGAGTAGTCACACATATGGATCCTAAATAGGAGGGCACTTTCTGGAGTGTGGGTTTTGATGAGTGCAGCCTTTGCATATCTACATATCAGCCTTATTGTGGTCACCTGGAAAGAACCTTTGTCAAATTTGGAGTCCATCTTTTGCTAAAGTTTGATGACAGAATGAACTACTTTCAGAGATACTGTGTTCCCCATAGTAGAATTATATACAGAGTGGTTAGAGCTCACTTAGTGATAATAATGGGAAGAAGGTGATATGGGATATATAACTTGAATTTACAAATTCTAAGACCATCAAAGATGTTGACTTTGTGGTACATGTCATCTTATCTCAACTGGAGAAATAACATGAAAAAAAGACAGATTAAAATGTAGTATATTGTCATACACAATATTTTACATTTCAGATCACATGGGTCCAACCTCACGACTTGGTAGACATAATTACCAAGACTCGCAGTTCCCTGGGTCCCGTGATGGGTAAATGATCACTAAGTGGGTAAGTATTTTATATCCAGGTTGAGTTTTCTCAGCCTCGTGAACAAAGCACGAGGCATTTTAGTAAAAGAGGATGAAAAAGTGAAGGCGTTTCATTTCATTTTATAACCCAGCCTAATATCCTTTCTCCTGTTGATTTCTGATCTTAGAAACCAAATACTTGCTGAGGGGGATGGAGTCTGAAAAGGGGAGAATTAAGCTAAGTTTTAGTTAAGTATGTCCCTGTGGTAAGAATTTAAATTAAAGCACAAGAAAAAGTTTTACAAACCAAGTGGTGAAGCCTCCCCTGACCTGGACTTTTAGGGTCCAACCCTAAGAATAAGGGCAGGTCCCCAAGGCAGCTCTCTCTTGCACTGGCTGGATGAACTGCTGTGTCAGCAGCACCATGCATCATTAGCCGACCTGGACAAGCTCCAGCTGCCTTCCTTTTGCACTCTCTCTGTACCTCTCACTTTAAAAAAGCTTTCATCAACATCATCCCAAACATCTTTTGTTTTCCCAGCTGGAGAAGCCTTTCTTTCTGTTTGCATCCCATCTCTAGCTAACTAAGTTCTTTTGCCCTTAAGAACTGCAGCCATGAATCAAAGGGAATCATCACCTGTAAACTCTAAAGTGAATCTGAGTGCTCTGGGATTCCACATCCCATCTATCTTCTTGGAGCTGCCATATTTAGTTACCTTTTCCTATCCACTGTTGGTGGTCATTATCTTCCCTTTTTCCATCCACCATATTAGAGACAAAATATGAAGATCCTTCCAGCAATATTTTCTTCTGATTTAGCAGCACTACAAAATAATCTTCTCTTGCTTGCTGAGTTTCCCAATGCCCCTGTCAAGCTGGGTGAGATACATGTCTAGCCTAGGCTGGAGTTATTTACTACATAAAATGATCTCCTGATCTTAGGTTTTTCCCCAAATTCCCTGAAAATGGCTGTACAATAAATCTAGGAAAGAAAATCAGAGTTTTTTTGTTTTGTTTTGTTTTTTAAGAATTGATACCTACTCCTCGTCCATAAAACTTCACACAGAATTCTTGGCTTTTACTGTCTTCATACATTTTAATCCTCATATCCAAAAACTAGATGGAACTTTAAAGAGTCATCCTCCTGCCTCCAGGGAGGAGACTCTGCTTTGATTTTAAACATGGTAAAAGCATAAAATTCTGCTATTTTACTCAGGAACCCTGGTGCCTCAGGAATACTTCTTCACAATAATTTCTTATGCCCATTTCTTGTTATTTTGGATAGTGGTAGAAATGGCAGTTAGACTATCATCGTTTTCTAGGAGACATAACTTGATGTGATGAAAATGTTTTCTAGATAAGCTGCTTCCAAGCTGGGGGTGGGGGTTACTGACCTTTCACACCCTGCCAATTATAGCTAGCCTTTTTTTTTTTTTAAGATTTTATTTATTTGAGAGAGACAGCATAAGCAGGTGGGGTGGAGGAGGGAAAGGGCAGGGTGAGAGGGAAAAGCAGGCTCCCCACTGAACAGGGAGCCCAATGTGGGGCTTGATCCCAGGACCCCAGGGATCATGACCTGAGTTGAAGGCAGACACTAACTAAGTTACCCAGGCCCCCCATAGCTAGCCTTCAATACTATACTTTGCCCCTTGCCCTGCATATCACTTGTTTCTTCTTTTTAAACTTGGAAAATCCAATGCCCAGATTACAAAAGGGGGAAGCCCAGGGAACTGAGCATAATTCAATCTATATACATGCAAAATTGTTAGTGCATAATTTGTTGTCTGCTAAGAGAATTTAAATATCCATGTGAGTGGGTTCTGAATGAGATTGAATGCCCTCCCTGGTACATGGAAACTTTTCTGGATTTATATTCTCAAATCAATTTTCAAGGCCTCAACTGGTCATTTTCAAAAGCTAGCTTCACAGTGTCAAGCTAAAAGTAATGGCTCTGATAATGTGAGAGAGACTTCCATTACCCTCTCAGATAATTTCTGAGCAACAACAAGGAGAAGGGAAAAGAAAAGAAAGTGAAAGGAAGTTGAAACCATCCTGCCCCTTGGAAGGTGGGGGGTGGGGAGCTCTGTGCCAGTAAACTTGGAAAAACTGCTAACATGACAATGACAATCCCTTCTACTTCAATGTACCTGAGTCTAGTGGGCATGTAGCTTTCACAGAGATCAGTGAACTAAAGTCTGAAGAGACGTTATTAGACAAGACAATATAGCTCATAAGTGGTAAGACCCACATTTCCCTGAACAGTGGCTGATACATAGCTGGTATTCACAGTATAGCTGCACTGGTTGTTAAAATACGGAATAGGCCTATACAGTTAGTAAATAGCTGTTTCCTTGAGCCCCACAGTCTCCCCACCCCTCCACTACTATTCTAATTCCTCCAGCCTTTTCCTCAGAACTAGCCCTACCAGCAAGCCTCCCTCTGTAATCCTTCAACTAAAGGCTAGTCCCTGACACAGCAGGAGGCCTTCAGGGCCCTGCTCCAGCTTTGCAATGGCTGACATTAATACTGGTTTTTCAGTGTCTGTAGCATATCAGTGAAATATTTTAAACATCACTCTTGCTCTTAATTGTGAAACTTTGCTTCATCTGTTATGCTGGCATGTGACCCATCTCCTGTGATCTCTACCTGGTGAGACTAAGAATCTCAGCATCTTGGAACAATTGGTTTCTTGAAGAGCCCAGCCATTCTCAGATGCATGAACTGTTCTTATAAAACTTTGGTCTTTGTTTAGGAATCAGCGCATGTTATGGACCGAATTACGTCCCCAGCCCCGCAAAATTCATATGTTGATGTTCTAACCCCAAATATGTCAGAATGTGATATGTTTGTGGATAGGGTCTTTAAAGAGGTAATTAAGTTAAAATGAGGTTCTTAGGGTGGGCCCTATCAAATATGACTGGGGTCCTCCTAAAAGAGGAAATTTGGACACAGACAGGTACACGGAAAAGATCATGGGAGGCCCAGGGAGAAGACAGCCATCTACAATTCAAAGACAGAGGATGCAGAAGAAACCAAGCCTGCCGACACCTTGATTTCAGACTTCCAGTATCCAGAACTGAGAGAAAATAGATTTCTGTTGTTTAAGCCACCCAGTCTGTGGTATTTTATTATGGCAGCCCTAGAAAACTAAAATAGTATAGTACCTCTTCCTGACCTTGTCATTAATCCATGCCATTAATCAATACACTTTCTTTGCAGTATTATATTCCTTTGCCAAAGAACATGGTGCTTACGGTGACCACACATGTTAATGTGCCAGGAGAGTTAACCAGTTTGTGCCTGCTGTCCTGGCATAATGTTCACAGTGCCCCCTTTATCTCTCAAAAGTATCTCAGTTTGGACAACAAATTGTGTGGTCACCCTAAATTTGTTTAACTCTTGGCTCCAATATTTGTAATTTTCTTTCACATTCTCAGCTCCTCCTTGTCAAGTACTTGTCACTTCTTTCTTTAAGTCCTGATATTTGCTCTGCTCCTTCAGTGCCCCTAAAATAGTCCAGTTCATGACATGGCCCAACAGGCAATGGTATTATTCATTAGATATGAAGGGTACTGAACAAATTTCTGTGGAGAGTTGTACAGAATGAACACTCCACTCCTTCCCTCAAGGAGTGGTGACCCAATATGAAACATACATAAATTAGAGTCATCCTCTGCCATCTTATTTCTGTCCTACACAGACCATTATTTTATACTTGATTTATTTTTTGGAAAATGTTCTTAAATGCTGTTTAATCTCCCTATCCAGATTCACTGCAGTGAATTTATGGCAGGCTTCAGAATACAATTAATGCATACTTCTATCTCATCCCATCTTGTAACTGGCTGTGGCAAGATAATGCTTTTTGGCAAGCTGACATGAGGAGAGAAGAGAAGCTCTGTTCTCAAGGAAAATGTTAGCGATAAGTGAATTGGCAGCATTTCAAATGGTACTGGGAAGCTAGTTTATGGTTATGGTGGCCTTCCCCAAATATCTCCACTGAATCCCTGCAGTAAATACCCTCTCTTTCTTGCCTCTCATGTGAAACTAAAATAATAATAATTATAACAGTTGCATTAATAGCTTAAGAAATCATTAATCTACCAGGTCAAAACAAGCACCACATGTGAAGTCTGTAAGATGTGACTGAATCAAGAAGGACCAGAAGACAAGTAGACATAAAATTCTTCCTTCCTTCTCTCCATGTTTGCTCTTTTTTTCTGGAGTAGAATAGTTTCATGAGGTACAGGGTGGAAGATAGGGTTTAGGAGGCTCTATTCTAAATCAGTTTCAAGATTTCTCAATGGTGACATTCCTCTGGAGGAAGGCCAGTTGGTAATATTACCTGAGGTCTATTTGGCTAATGAGGATATAGCCTAAGACTGAGTCCCCTCAGCTCCATCTCTAAAGAGCTTGTATGAATTTGAATTTGGATATATGAACTCATCTTCACGGACTTCAGTTTCACTGTCAGTACAGTGGGCACAATGACACCCAATGACCCATTTATTTGGGATGCATAATAACTGTAGTCCAGGTACCAGTGAGATTTGCTGTGCATATCCACATGGACCACGAGCCCCTGGCCAGCCCTGTAGATATGTGTTGATGATTCTCCTGGACAGTTTCCCACTGACAGTATTTTCTTCATCTGTCCACATGTGGATTTGGAAAACTTGTCCATTTGAAATAAGGATTGGTGTTTCTGGCCCCAGGAAATAATTTATGTAATTATGGTGAGGGAGATGAACAGAGCACAGGATGGTTTCCAGCCTTTATGTCCTGTATTTTGTCAAGAGACATTCTGGCAAGCTTGCTTTTCTTTATAACATCCCTATTAGAGAAACGAAGAAAACTGCTTCTCCAAATGCATTTGAAAGGAAATGCGGTAATTGGACGTCATCGCTGTCCATCACATTGGGTGTAATAAAGGGAGGCAGGCCATTGGAATGGGAGAAGGAATGAGGAATGACCAGATCATGTTTATAGACAAAGCTCTTTCTGTCTGCCTCATCCAAGTCTGGATGGGATGTGTGTGGGGTCAGGGGAGCAATTCTCAAAACTCTGCTCAGAGCGCGGAGACATTTCAGAGTGCCACTGGAGGGCTTTTTCTTTTTCTAAAAGAAAAATTTTTTATATCTGTTTTTAGAGCTCTGTATCTTTCACTCACAGATTTATAAAACAAACAAACAAAACAAAATAACCAAAAGGAAAAAAATATCTACTTATAATTTTGAAGACCTGGCAGGAAGAAAAGCATCCTCACTGATTTTTCTGTTTGTTTTTGCCAAACATACCTGAAACACCACTATGAGATGATCCGTTCAGGTGCCCAGAAATCCCATTCTCACAAAGGCTTGTGAATTGGCTCTGTTCTAACCCCATTTAGCTTCAAGAAAAAGCATCCACTTTTCTGAGACAGTCCATTTTATTTCTCAGCCAATGAAAGGCCTATACCTTGTAAAAGTCTTTAACACACAGACCATGGGAATAAACAGGCCATGACTTCCCTAATGTCACCAGGACGCAGCCATTCCCCACTCTCCATACCCTTGAGATGGGGTGTTGGCCCTGCCTGCTCTGCTTTCGCCCTGGGATTTCTATGCCACTGGGCAAATGACATAAAAGGGAGGCGTTCTTGTCTTTATCCCAGCAAGCTTGTTCTGCTCTTCCTTGCCTTGTTTCAGGAATGAACTGGCAATGTAACTGACACTGATAATAACTCCAATCTGCTCATTCAAAGATTGTATCTTGTCCCTTCTCACAGGGTCATATGCCCCCTTTGGTTCTCAATGACTGTCCTGGAATTGGATTGATTCAGTCCTAGCCTTGGGTTTAGGGCCTTCTCTCTGAGGCAACCCTTGACACTAGATACCATGGGAGAAATAGTAAGAGAATTTGGGACAATGCAATTAAGTCTTTTGGCCAAAGAAAAGAGATGTGAACCACCTCTGACCCCAAGGGATGGAGTGACGGTGCTAAGAAAGCTATGATGAGGGTCCAAGGAGACTGTTCAGAGGAGAACTCACGATATCGCCACTCATATCCTTCTAGCCATTCTCTGGAAAACTCCACATTTTCCCAGTAAAAGCTGATTTAAAAAAAAAACCCTAGAAAAAGGATGAAAAGGGCTTATGTCACTTAAACGCTGAAAGAGTAATGGCTCTGACTCTAGGAGGCAGGACATGGTCTCTTGCATAGAGCAGAAGAAGCAATCGTGGGAGCAGCAACTGCAGAGATATGGGCAGGTTTAAGAAACAGAAAAGAGTGTGAGCCACCCAGGACCAACAGAAAGGGGGCACGACTGAGTGTTTTGGAATTCCAAATTGGAATCCTACTACACTCTGATTGCCCCCAAAGTTAAGTGAAAGGAAAATAAGCATCACACCACAATAGAATTATTTGGTTTAACATCTGAGAATATACTTTGAGAAGTATAGGTGTGTGTGTATAATATATTTCTATTATACATGAAACACTCTTAATATTTTGTAAAATTCCAAAGGAAAAAGATTTCAGTCCAAAACTGACCTACTTCAGGAAGTCTTCTTAGATTAATCTCATCCAATTTTCTGTATGTAATAGGGATTGATTAGTTCGTGGTTTACTCTTTCATTCAACATTAACATTTAATGACATTTGATAATTTTGATTCTATTTATTACTCTTGCTTAGGCTCCTCAGCAATACCATGGTCTCTGGGATGTGATGAGAGGAGTAATACACAGCCAGGCTGCTGTGCATCTCAGCTACATCCTTTGAAGACAGTGCCCTGATGTCTCTTTAGCTTATGATATATTTTGTATGCCCTTGTTCCTCCTCATCCCAATTATTTTATTCACACATTCATCCATTCTTTCCATATCTACTTACTGAGCACCCACTAAGGGTCAGATCCTCTATTTGGTGCCAAGGTTGCCATGGAGACTGATGAACCCTGTTACTTTTCTCTCCATTTGCTCAGCTGAGCTCTGTCCTAACACCACCTCATAAGCCAGCCCCACCTGTTTTCTCCCAGCTGTATTTCATAGTTCATGGGCTCAGTGAAGGCCATGCCTGGTTCTGCCAACACTGCATGCACCTAGATAGGTCATGGTTATTGATGCACATGTGGGTGTTATATTATTCTCTGGACTTTAAATTATTTTTCTAAATTGGGAAAAATACCTTGTAAACTTTCATACATGTTGGTTATCTTTATAATCAATTAGATTGATCAATTAGATGTTTTACATCTACTAAAGAATTTCTTTTGATTCCCCAAGCACCCAATTTAGGGCTTTGGATAGTTAATATATGCTAGTTAATCGAATGAATAAATAAATGAATAAGGCTCAGATATAATATCTGTGAGCCTGTAGTTAAAAATGTCATTTGAACACAGTGAGGTTTTTCTTGAGAGGCTGTGAAAACTTGCATCAGTACAATTCTGACTCTATTGGGGGCTCAAATTAAGGAGGGTTTTGGAGTTAATTACCTTAATTTTTTCTTGTGCCTTATTTTAGATGCCAGATCCCATGATATCAAAGACATGATAAGCCTGGAGGAAGTTTGCAATGACAGGTACAATAATAGTGTCATGATTCTACTGCATCCTTTCTCTAAACCGCCTTCTGATATTGTGAGTGTTTTGTTCATGACACTTCATGGAATCTCCTGCTCCAAGATCCCAGAGTTTCCCTTAATTCTTGGAATAACTCTGTAATCTAGTTCCTGCTCCTGCAAGCCTGGGGCACTACTATTCCATGCCTATATTTTTTTTCATGTAGATACAGAGAGTTTCCTAGAAATAGAGAAAGTAGAAGCTAAGACCTCACCTGAAGTCGGATGCTCCAGAAATCTAGATGGAAGTAAAACTATTGATACCCTTGTGTGTTAATTAGGGTTCTCCAGAGAAATAGAACCAACAATATGAAAAGAGATTAATGGAAAAAATATATATCTATATGTATATATAGATATATACAGAAGTTAGATTAATGTGGAAATATAAAAGAGATTATGGTAAGAGATTTATTATAAGGAATTGGCTCATGTGATTTTGGAGACTGGCAAATCCAGATCTGAAGTGTGAGTCAGCAGCCTGGAGACCCAGGAGAACCAGTGGTGTAGATGAAGTCCAAAGGTGCTTTGCTGGAGAGTTCTCTTTTGCTAGGGAGGCTGGCCTTTTTGTTCTATTCAGGCCTTCAACTAATTGGATAAGGCCCACACACATTATGGAAGGCAATCTGCTCACTGAAAGTTCACCAAAATGTTAATCCCATCCAAAAACACCCTCCAAGTTGACATATACAACTAACCAATACACACTACATAGTGCCAAATAAGAAGTAAGTGTCAGAGATGGCTCTGGTGCCTGGCTGGCTTTGACAGGTATCCAGGGTGAAGTGGGAGAGGGAGGCATGGAGACAGAACAAATGTGTGCAAGTGTGCATGAGCTCAATGCTGTTGTGAGGTGCTCAGTGTTTGTGGACACCCTCAGCTTCAACTTTGGGGCAAACCTGGAAAATAGTTACTGATGCCAAGCCCAAACACCATAGCTTGTTCCTGAGTGAGAGAATGAGCCTGCATTTTGCTACTGCTTTCTTCTTGGGTTCCCAAGGAGTTGGTGAGGATGTTAGGCAGAGATCTCAGTTTAAGCCTGCCTGAATGCATTCTCAATGACGGTCACCTCAGGTTACCTTAGCAGTAGCCCAGAGGAAATATTCAATTTAAGCAAATGTATCAGACATGAGTTTCCCTTTATCAATCCATGCTGACTGACCTTTAATAAATTAGGGAAAAATCCATTCCACATTGCCTGAATAAAGATGTAAGGCTGATGCATAAATCTTGACTTTAAAAAGAGGTAAATTCAAACCAGAGTTAGGAGCTCGTGCCTTTTGAGGCTATAGCAAGGATATTAATGACTCATAGTTATGTAATTATTTGACCCTATTTATATCTCAAGAACCCTAAATTCCATTTCTATTGCTCTTGTGATATCAACTCAGACTCTGAGTTTGGAGTTATAGTGAAACCCACTGCTTCCCGTCACTGTCCTGCTCTGAGTTCTTCATTGCATTTCTTCGTTGGACAGAAGTCTTTGGCTTCCTTTGTTCTTTTGTTTATTTGTGTTCATTTGGTGGAAGAATAACTCATTCATCCCTTGCTGGGCCAGTCTGATTGAAAAAAGCAATTCAGAACTTGTTTTCATTCTGTTCCTTTTAAAACTGTCCCCTTCATCCCAATTTTGCTCTCAAGAGATATGACCATTGTGGAAATTAAATTATAATTAGGGTCGAGGACTTTGAAATAATGACCCCCAGACTGACCCCTCTCTCTGTACTCTTAAGTGTCTCCTGGTGGCACACCCAGTGTTGGGTTCGGGACCATTTTAAACCTGTTTCCAGAATTGCCACCTGACACTTAACCGTCACACAATACTTTGCCTTAGTAAATGCATCTGTTATATGGTATAGCACTAAATGCTTTCCTGAAATCCAGATAAATTATGTCTGCTGATTTGGTAATGTGGCCCAAGAATTCAATTTAGGTGAATTTATCAGACATGGCCTTTCCTTTATCAATCCATGCTGACTGACCTTTAATAAATTAGAGATAAATCCATTCCGTATTGGTGGATGTACAATCTGAGTGGAAGAGTAATCGGCACCGGATCTACAAACATACCCTTGCCTAATTTCCTGTCCTTAATGTGCTCCAGTCTGTGACAGGGCGCAGGGAAGCTCATTAGAATTGCTTCATACTCCTGAAGAGTCAAGTGGGATGTGGAGTTGGAGGAAACGTGACGTTCTTTATGCCTGAGAGGCGCAGGGAGGGGGAGCATGGCTTAGTCATCTGGATGGGTTTGCAAGTGCCGGAAAAGATAGCTGTGTAGTTTTAAGGCACTTCTTCCCCATCTCTGGACCTCAGGTTCCACTCTAGGAGAGGAGATTTGTAAGGCCCCTTTCTTCTCTAAAAACTTCCAGGTACAGGGAAATAAAGCAGGGAACAATCACTTATACTCCATAGTCAAAGGAGCCTGGCATTAAGACTGGCCTGATGCTCAACTGGGATCTAGAATGGGATGAAATTAACTGGGGGCTACGATGAAATGGGGCCAGTTTTGAAGATCAAGGACTTCAGGAGCAAGGTTAGAGTTCTCCTTTATCCAAGAAGACTTATTAGTAGAATTGAAACTTGAAAAATATGCCAGCAGTGTTCACTGTAATCTTTGTCTTTGTAATGATTTTTTTTTATTTCAATGCATTTAAGATATTGACACCTGCTGAGTTAGAGAAAAAAAGCCAACTGATACTCCAATTTGGCAGATGATCAACAAGAAAATGGTCCACGGTGAAATAACTTCTCAACAATACAAAAGTAAGTCCCATCCCATTCATAAATTCTGAGATTCACAATCCTGTTCAGATCCCATACAGGATCTGAAAAGTCCTGCAGGAGAGGAATCTGTTTAGCTTTGCAAATTTATTTGATGCCGGGACCCATTTTGTTTGCTTGTTGTTGTTGTTTTTAAATGAAATGTCTATTAAACTAATATTCCTATTCAGATTAATATTCCATACAGCACACTTTGGAAATGCTCATCTAATCTTTCCAGGGATCCTCTTGTCTGCTTGTGTGTCAGATAGTTTTCATTCTTTCTTCCTTTGGAGGAATGTCCATCTCTGAAGTGATCTTCAAGGTACTCATCTTCAATTCCTTAGAAAAGATGGTTTCCAATTTGGCTACACATTCTTGTTGCTAAGATCTACCAAAACCTACCACATGGGAAAATCCTTGCTTAAGCTACTTTTGAGTTGCCCTTGAAAGCTTTCAATATTTAAAGATATGAATTTGGTATCTAAATAATGGAAAGGTAAATATTTATTTATTTAAAAACTAAGGGCTCTTTAATAAAAAATTTCCTGTAGCCCCAATTTATTTGGGGAAGATGATTGTGGCAAAGACAGCCATGTGTGGATTGATAACACCGAGGAATCCTGGATATGATGTCTCTTAAACTAGCTGAACAGTAGAAATGCTGGATGTGCCCTGGGGGATGCCAGGCTGGTATGTGCTGCATTGAGGCTGAAACACAGAGCGGAGTGCTGAGAAGGTGAGAGTGACCCCCCTTAAGCTGGCTCTGGCATCTGTAAAAATCGCTAACAGACCATATTTCTCCTCACTTCTTTTCACCCCCTACCTCAATTCCTAGCATACTAACAGCATACTTTATTTCTGAGTTATTAAAAATTACATATTTCTTAAATTGATTCTTGACAGTTACCAGCTGACTTCTAACGGTTTCCAGGTCTGGGGTTTCAAATTTACTGATTTCCCTTTTGATATTTTAATCATTCTTCTATCCCCTCCTTCTTCTCTTCCCTGCTGATTTGCCTTGTCTTCAGAATTTCTCAAAGCAGCTGTAAGGACTCTAGCTCCATTTCTCTCGTTAAATATTTCTGTACATTCTTAAGGGAAATCACCAACCAGGTAGATAGACATCGTAGTGTCTGTACTTCTCTGATCAATTTGAACAACTGCTATTAACACCAGAGCTACAGGCCCATGAACTCCCTGGGGACATAGTTTGTGGGTATGGCTCCCCAACATTTATAGTATGGTTCATCCTCTCTTTTTCTCAGGTGATGGTTGGACAATATTAAAAACTTAGCATCAAACCCCAAACAGATCACAGGATAAAACGATAGATTATAGAAATGTATGAATGCAATGAATTCATTCTGAGCAACTTGGGAAAAAATGAAATTGGAGTTGATGTGTGGTGAAGTGAACCCAGCCCAGGCAAACTGACATTTGAGATGACAGTGAGCTCCATGCAGTCACAGAATTTGTCTATTTGTTTAATGTTATATCCTCAGTGCCTGGTGCAGCTTGAGACCAGAGTAGGCCTTAATATATGTGTTTCCTTCTTCCTCTTTATGATTCTGACAAATAATCAGAGTTTGGGACAAATTTAGTAAGTAAAACATAACAGGAAATCTCTACACTTCTCCTAAGTGACTTTCCAACTCTTAGCACCATTTAGCAGTTTCCTTCTTTGGCCCAAGAAAATATTTTAGGAATTCTCCCTTTAAGAACGTATATTCTGAACATACAGATCCATAGAATGTTTGAACCTTAGAGTCCACTGGGCTCAATGCTTTAGTTTTGCAGTACCACAATGGTGCCCTCAGAAGTGAAACGATCTCCCCAAGAGGCTTCACTCTACATGGAATGAGCATTCATTGTGAGTCCTTGGTTCTATCCAAGACCAGGAGGAGGACCAGGACTTGGAGAAGAAGGTTGCAGTAGATTGGCTCACTGGTCACCAGCTCTTCAAACATCCCCATGTTATATTTATACATCCAGACCCTTTGCCATGTGACTTTCCTTCCTCCCACTAGAGGAAGAGTACATTTCCCTCCTCCTTGACTTTGGGTTTGGCCATATGACTTGCCTTGGTTTGCCCTCTTAAGCTGCTTCCATTTGCCATGAGGACAGACCCCGGGTAGTTGCTGTTCCCACACATGAAAAAAGACATTCAGGCATTCCTGAACCCAGTTCTGAGACTGGAATCAACCCAGCAAACTCACACCCCAAAGCACAGCCACTTAACCAGCTGAGCTCAGATTAAATTAGAGGAAACATGGTCTACCACCTACCAACCCATGAGGTGCTGAGATTTTTGAGGCTGTTAGACAGCATAAACTGACTACTACAGATGCAATGTGTGTGAACAAGTTCTGGAAATCATGGAAAAAGGAGAATCCTGGACAATATGGCTGTTCTGGGTAGCCAAATTTAACACCCAAAATCTTTGACCACATGATCAGCAGAGGCTTTCTAAGGAAGCAAAAGTTGAAAAGAAGTTCAAATGAACCAGCAGTATGGGTAGAGGTGGTCCAGAAATTGGAAAGGAAGGCAATGGGGCTTTGCAACACTTAAAGCAATCAAAACAAACAGTTGTGAAACCAGGAAAAGGCAATCCCCAGCACCGGGTCTGCCGCTGGGCTGCCTCAGCTTTGGTACATTTAATCTATCGCATTAACACAGCTTTTGGAGTTATAGGCCCTCAAAAGGATTTGGACTCTATTTCTATTGCAGTTGCCAGGGCCTAAAACTGTCAATTAGAAAACCATTTACCCAAGTGAGCCCCAACACTGGCTGTCAGGTGAAAGTTATTACTCCAACCTCCATTTTGGCCCTTTTATTTTGCAAGGAGATCCAAACTCTCCAAACCTGTTTCACCATCCAAATCACATTCCCATAGTGTGCTACAGAAGGGAATGCACTTTGAAACGGTGTCAAAGTATGCAAACCTTAGTCCTCATGGCTTTGTCTCAGAGGAGGTGTGACATAGAAGTTCAGTTTGCCATGCAGTTGGGCAAACCTTCTCCATGACTGCTTTTCTTGACTTTTTCCACACACCTCCCCCCCCATTTTCAGTTCAAGTTTCTCGTTGACTGAATAAAGCAGTTTGAAGTGGCCCTCCTAGCTTCCCGGTCACATTACTATAATGCATCTTACAGGAGAGTGGTAAGCATAGGGTCCTTTCTAAACACAGGCCATTCTAATTTGGGATGCAGAGGATAGGAATTATTCCCTGCTCCACCTCCCTGAAATGCGCCACCCCCAGGAAGAAGGGAAGTTAACATTCCCTAAGTGCTTCTGCCTATGTTGCCTCACCTCAGACCCCCATCTGATGGGAATTTGCCTGAGAGATGGGCCCCTTAAGTTCCACTTCACAGAGGAAAAATCTAAAGCCGGAGAGGTGACCAGACAGATCTGGGATTCCAACACAGCTTGTCTCATTTGAAGGTCAGCTGCCCTCCTCTTTACACAATGTCGTTTTCGGGGAGGAGCGTTCTTCATGGCTGTGTCCAGGCACCCTGTAGTAGGCTAAGGCCCTCTACCTCTAGACCTGGGTTTGGGCACCTCTACCCATACATACTCGGCACAGTTCTTTTTCACTGCCTGAGGACAGTCGCCATATTAAACTTTAGAGGCATCATATGCTGTGTTGGACCTGCCAATCTCCTTGCTTCTGTTCTTGCCTCCCTAATGTTCATTGCCCACAAAGCAACATAGCAGACAGCGGGATGTTTTAAACACATCAATCAGATCACCACACCCCCTTACTTAAAACCTTTCAAGATGTTTCCACCTCGCTAGAGTAAAATCCAAAGTCCATGTCTTAACCTACCAGGTCCTGCATGATCCAGCCCCTGTTACCCCCAACCTCATCTTATACCTACAGCCCACCCACTTACTCATCAGGCAGTGGTTGCTTCTATTCCTAGAACATGCCAGCTTGTTCCTGGCTCAAGACTTTTACTGTGACTGTTCCCTATTTCCAGAACATTCTTACCCCAGATCTTTGCTCAGGTGGCTCTTCCAGTCCAGGAACCCTCTCCTCAGGAAGATCTTCCTCTACCACCCTGACTAATGTACACCTTTCTGCTTGCTCCATCCTATTCCATCAGACTCACGATGCACTTTAATTTCTTTCACAGACTGTATCATTCTCTGAATGTATGATAGTTATTCATTTACTTGTGTACTTTCACAGCATCCGTCTCCTCTCACCAAAGAATGGGCTATTTGACACAGTGCAGACATGTGTCATGTCCACAGTGCATGTGACAGTGCTTGGGCATGGAAGGTGTTCATCAGAATGTGTTGAGTAAAGAGAAATGTTTGAATGTGCTTTGTACCTAGCTTATTATGTTACTGTTTATTTTAATTTTAAAACTTACTCCAGCTACCTTTTGAGCTAGAAGCACAATAATCATACTTTCAAACAATTAAAGAGAATATGGATTAATGTGGGAACCTAGAGCAGGTACAGAGCCTTGTGAGGGCTCAAACTCTGCTGCCTTGTCCATTGTTATATCCATGCCTAGTACAGTGCCTGGCACATGCATGGTAACAGAAAGAGGAAGAAGTTCAAGGATGAATGGGGTCCTTAGTGGTTCCTAAATATTGTCAGGAATGGAATTTTAGAGGAAGAATAAAAGGCTTTTAAATAAAAATAAATGAGGGCAGCATATATCTTTTACCTTTCTTTCCTCTGTGCTCTCTTTTCCATTTCATGATGAAGTTGTGGCAAGATGATGCCAGAGCAGGAAGATGCTTTCAGTTTGGAAGTCCAGGCAGAGTTAGTATGGACCCAAAGAATAGGAAAGCTGGAATAGACCTCTTTGTTTTGCCTCTGCTCTAGGCCAGGTGCTGAAGAAACAAGAGTGGTCCTTGAGAATCTCACATGGTAGGAAGCCAGAGAAAGATTTGGGAATGAAGCTCCCATCTGAAGTGAATTTTCCTAGAGTATCTCTGAATATGTAGTTTCAGAAGCTTGGTGGGGGAGTTGAGAATTAAATGGCCATTTAGTTTGGAGATTTTGACCACAGCTTTTCACCTCTGTTTTTTGGCAACAATGGTACTTGAAAACCATCAGGGTGAACTTTCTCAAATATTTTTTTCTCTCAGAGAATGAAACTACCTTTTGGCTTAATAAATAGCATAGGGAGAGAAATAAAGCCTGAGCAATATAAATGGGATACTGAATTAGTTAGTTACCTTGGAATTTTAGAGAAAAACTATTTCTAAGGAGAGAATATTGGATAAGGTTTCAGGATCTATTATTTTCACAATAAAGAAAAGCAGATCAAAACTTATGAGTACATACATGAAAAAGATTCAAGAATAGATGCTTTATTTCTCAATTTTTTCTACTATTAAAATGGCATGTTTTTGTGAGTGGGGAGCTTTAAATTGATTTGGCTGGAATGATAAAATGCCAAAGTTCACATGAAAAATGTAAAGGATTTGGGATGAGAGTCTCCTTATGAACACAGTGCTCACTTTCTTATGTATTAAGAGTAAGATCAAAGAGATCTAAGCTAGAATATTTTCTCATCTAATATAATGGATATAAGAGTAAGCAATTAGAATAAATTGCTAACATATAATTTAACTTAGGAGGTGTATAAGATAAAATACTCATATGAAAAACCAAAGATAACTGAACATCAGTCATTAAATGAGACACAGTATTAGCAGAATGTGCCAGGTTTTTTTTTTTTTCCAGGATACTAGTGTGATTCTTTCCAGTGTCATGATGACTTTCTCTAGCAGTCCCATACTACAAGGGTATATTCAAATGGAAACATACTGTAATGTCAGACTCTTTTTCCAGTTTAGGTTGCTAGACATTTGGTCACTCTCCCAAGTATCCACAATGACCAAACTGAAGTGTGGACTGAGAAGTGGAATGACAAAAGATTTTATATTCTTGGGCATGGAAGTAAAAACTGGGCCACAGTCATCTTCTACTAAAGCCAAGATGAATTGGAGGTATATTTCCACCAGTGGATGATCTCATCTTTACTACAACGTTTTGTTGATGCATTATCTTGACTATTTATACACAATGTAGTTGATTAGTTGAACATGATGTTAGCAGCAAGACCTAGAATTAGATCCTAGTCTTACATCCTGACCCATTAACTCTTCTCAACATAGGCCAGATAAGGAATGAGATGCTTTGATTAAAAAACACTGTTTTTTTTAAATTGACATTTATGCTAAGAGTATTAACATTAAAACTACATACAATTAGGAAAAAAGATACCGTAATTAGGCTGAGTATATTTTAATCTTTACTCTAGGAATAAGAAGATACTTTAAGATCTTGGGGCTTTTAGGGGTTTTTATTATATAGAGAAACTCTGTGTAAAAAAGTTCTGTTTCTTTGGAAAGCTCTGATTATGTGAAGCCTGCAGGGGGTTGACAAGCTGCAGATCACCCCTCTGTAGAATAATTACTAGGAATAAAACTAATGCTATGTTGATTCCAATGTTAGGCAACTAATCTATCTTCCTTAATATCAATATATGTATTTAGAATTTGTTCATAATCTTCAAGGTATCAGGGATGAAAAAAGGGGTCTTGAGCAGAAGTGGAGTCCTTCAATAATGCCCTTTGGGAGACAGCGTAGTATAAAGAAGTCAAGTCAGGCAGCACTGATAAGATTCCAAGTCCACTGCTTACCCACTATGTGACATGAGCAAGTTACCAGGCTCTCTGCGTCTCTTTCCTCAACCATAAAACTTTGGATATAATATCTTGCTTTGTTAGGATTAGAAATAGTACCATATGCAAAATTTCCTGTCTGGTCTTTGGCATTTGTGGAAACTACGTACATATTAGTTTTTTGGGTTTTGTGGCAACTGTTTGGTTCTGCCATTGTAGTGTGAAAGAAGTCACAGACAATACATAAATTAATGAACATGACTGTGGTCCAATAAAATTTTGTGGACACTAAAATTGGAATTCCACATAATGTTCACATATCTTGAAATATTATTTTTCTTTTGGTCTTTTTCAACCATTTAGAAGTGTAACATATATCTTAACTCACAAGCCATACAAAAATATATGGATGCCCAATAAAGAAAAGCCCAGGACTAGATGGTTCACAGATGAATTCTACCAATAATTCAAAAATGAATGAACAAGAATATTTTCAAACTCTTCCCGAAAATAGAATAGCAGGAAACATTTTCTAACTCAGGCCATGAAGTCAGAATTATCATGATGCCAAGGTTCAACAAAGACATCACAAGAAAAATAATCTCACAATAAAGACTACATATAACAAATAAATAGAATAAAAACAGGTAGAGGGCTAAATGTGGCCCGTGGGTATAAAGGAAATGTGATGCATCGTCCTTGTTTTCTAGGACTCTTTAGCTTTACAGAGATGTCTAGCATTACTCATAAAAGTAGTTGAATAACCATAATATAGCATACAAACAAATAGAAATTAAGACAATGAAAATGGGGCAGGGAACAGTTGAAGGCACAGGACACGAAAAGATCATTCATAAAGGTCTGGTTGACCCTGAAGACTGGAAGAGATAGACTGTTGGTTTTTTTTTTTTTTCCATTCGTTCAATCATTTATTTGTTTATAGGATTAGGCTTTGAGCTTGGGCATCAAATAGGAAGAGATTGAAAATGGCAGAAAGAAGAGATATTTTATGGCTATACAAAAAGCATGGAGATAAGCTTGAAAGCTTGTGTGGGAAAAGGGTTAAAAGAGATGAGAGAGATAGAGAACAAGAGTGCAGTATGGGGATGACAGGTCATGGTTCAGTTAGTCAATTAGTTAATGCAAGGTTTTGAAGTCAGTAGAGAATGGTTAACCATGGATTGAAAACTAGAGGATAATTTAAGTGTTTCTTTTGACTTCCAGTTGCATGTATTCCTATTAATTTTGACAATCTTATTTTCATTCCTTATATATTTATTATTTATACCTCTCTTACTAACAAAACAAAACAAAAAACAATTGACTTGAGAGGGCTCGTGTACTTTTTCTTTGGGGATTACTCTGAGCTGGTCTCTACATCCAGATACTTATCTAGCCAAGTGGCCCATTATCTCTTGCAAAATAATTTAGATTAATTGTAACGATTATTTGTGGTATGCTAAAATGAACAGATTTTTTAATTTTGGCTAAATGACTTTTCTCCTAATTGATATATTGTCAACACACCAGGAACATCACATTTACAATTCTAAATGTTCCTATAAATCACAAATAGAACACCCAATCTGACCATAGATGCTCTACTTCTGCCTCCTTTCCAGCTAGAAAAATCTGTCCTTTCAAAAGTTGCTGTTTTGAGTTTGGTTTCTACCTAACAAGGTACTTTACCCTCAGTCCAAGATCTGAGCTAATGATCTCTGAGATGTTACCAAAACCATTCTGGAATTTCAAGTATATAATGTCAGTCTTTCCGTGGTCACTATGGAAACTATATCCTAGAAAAATGTAGTCATTTATTTCAGTATGACCTATCCCTTATAAAACTAAATTGGCCATTTCTAATAAACTTAAGCTTTTAAAATCATTCCCTTACTAAATCATTGGTAATTGTATTCATTAATATTCTTACCATGACCAGTAGTATAATTAATATGAAACCAAGGCAGAATATCAAGATAGCTCTGGTATAGTGGGAAAACCATTGGACTTGAAACTGGGGCACTTGAGAATAAACCAGACTGCCATTTACTCTCTGACCTTGTTCAAGTCATGTTACCTTTCTGAGCCTCAATTTCCTCAAATATAATATGGGGGTAATAATACCATCTCAACAGTGTCCTTGTTAATATTTGGTGAAATGACAAATAACTAGCCAATTGAGTCTACAAAATACATATTCATTGTAATTGTGTGTCCACTAACTTTCTGCTACTGTGAGTGATTTGTGATAAGACAGGATAGCGTGGGTAAAGAAAATCAGTAGATTACTTCTTAAAACTCAATTTAACCACAACTTTTGAACTCTTTTTCCCACCAAACATTTATCAAAGCTAGTAAATTGTTACAACAGAAAGAAAAAAAATTAATTTTCTTTTCTTCTCTCGTAGCAAGTTCCCCCTTTGGAACTGATATTGACCAGCAAATATGTATAGGCCTGGAGACAATGGATATAGAGAGAATTCACAAAACTGGACTCTCAGTCCTAGATATTTGCAGATTAAATGGATTTTACTTTCTCTTTTCATTTAGTTGCTAAAAATCCAGAAAAAAATACAAATAAACATTTGGAACAATTTATGGTGGTATAATTATGGTACAAAGAGACCTAGGAGTGGGAGAGAACACCCTTTGGGGAAATCAGTTCAGCTCATTGGGTAATGTAACTTCCTCTTGGTAAATATTCATTTCTCAAAATCCCTATTAGAGTATTGATGTTATATTTTTAAAAATCCTTCTTTTAAAAAATGGGTGCTGAATATCTATGATGAGACAAAGCATTTCAAACAAATGGCTATGAAAGATTATTTCAAATAACTCAGCACCAAAATAAAAGTATCAGACACATAATGTTTATTTTTTGCCCACCAAGATATGGGGATTCCTATAGATACAAGCTGGATTTCCTATTTCAAAAATGCCCATCACTTGATTAAATAACCCAATCTGCTTGTATAGAGAAATGTCCAATGTCCTCCAAAACTTTGGGGAGGGGAGTAAAGATATTATTGAAGCTTCACTGCAAGTAAAAAAAAAAAACAACAACAACAAAAAACCAAACCCAACAAACAAACAAACAAACAACCAGGTAGACTGTTAGCAATTCTGATGTTGTATTCTAACTTAGTTAACTTGGATAATCTTGAATTCTGGGTGATTACAGTTCTAAATTACAAAGCTTATTTCTCTTCAGTTACAGGACATGTCAACTACTTTGGTATAGAAATGAGATCATTTTGCTTATTTTTTCCCCAATGATTACCACCAATCAGCATCTTACTCTGATGAACTTTTTTATTGTTCCAGCGGATAAAGCAGCTTCTTCTGGCATTGAAACCTAGGTCCATCAATTGTCAGATATCACAGCACTCTCCCTGGCCCTACTGAGGTTAGATATTTCACTATAGCTGTTCAGAGTTGGTGATGCAGAGGAATGGCTGTTCTCTCAAATTTATCCCGTTTCTTTAGGATGATTATCCTTCTGACAGGTTAAGAAGTAAAGAGAAGAAAAAACATCAACACCTTACATCCTTGATTGGATGAGATTGATGGAACCAAGGATTTAGTCCCAAGCAACTCCCCTCCACATTGGTGGTCATTTAGATTTGCTGACCCTAATTAGAGGTTCCAGAGTGTATAGGTCTTTCTGTATTTTATCATGGTCCCTAGCAAAACTGCATACCCCAGTCCTCTATGGTCCCAGCTATGGTGCTTGCAGGTAAATATTTAACCACTTGCTCTCCAGAAGAAAAAAAAGCCAGATCTGTAGTGAATGCCAATCTCTTAGTGTAAATATTCCTACCATCAACCAGAAGTAATTGAAAATAAATTTGGAAAGAGATGCATACCCCAGTAAACTGGGAAAAAAGAGTATATTAATAATTTAAATAACATATCAGACACAATAGGTATAAATGGTATTGGTGTCACTTACCTATTGAAAATTCCTCAATGGCTCTCCTTTACCACAGGAAACATTTCATAGCAGATGAGTGAATTTGGCATCTGTACTTCCCCTAGCCACATCTATCCCTTTTCCGGCCTCATCTCCCATTGCTCTCTCACACTCAGGCTGTGCTAAAAATGTACAGACATATTCAGAATATCTGAATGCTCCATATGTTTCCATGATTTGCTCCCAGGTGAAGACCAATTGTGAGTTCATATGCATGATCAATGGGCCATCTAGGAAATGCTCTCTACTCTCTTGAATTTTAGTTCATCTAGTCTTTATTACTTCTACAGCTCTCTAAGACTTTAAAAAATAATTTTAAAAGTGTATTTTTTTTCTGATTGTTGAAGCTGTCATAAGCTACTACATGATTTCTGGAAGGAGAAGCAAGAAAAGATATTTAGCATTAAAAATATTGAGGGTATAATCTCAGGATAAAGTTTCTCTAAAGAGAAGAAAAATTGATTCTTTTATACCGACATGTACATTGTTATCTTTATTTCATTTCAATGTGTATAGGTAAAAACTTTATCACCAAACATGGGTCCTTGTTTTGGGATTTAATTGTTCTAATAGAAACTAAAAACTCCTTGACAGCGGGAAGGTCAGTTTTGTGACATAACAGAAGCTCAACAAGTATCTATGGGAAGTGGCTGTATAGATGAATAGTTAAGAAAAATCTGAAGTCCTAGGTATTTTTTGGGTTTTTTTCTGGGTTTTTTAAAGATTTTATTTATTTCTTTGACAGAGAGAGACAGAGTGAGAGAGGGAACACAAGCAGGGGGAGTGGGAGAGGGAGAAGCAGGCTCCCAGCTGAGCAGGGAACCCAATGCGGGGCTCAAACCCAGGACCCTGGGATCATGACCTGAGCTGAAGGCAGACACTTAACGACTGAGCCACCCAGGCGAGCCTGAAGTCCTAGTTTCGAGGCTCAGTCATTCGCCAGGCAGAGGACAGTACAAATATTAGGAGTTGCCTTTGAAAGCCCAGGGAGTCATGAAAATAAATGGGAGTGAATCTTTGCTGAGAAAAACAGAAACCAATAAAGATTTTAGTGGTCTTATAAAATTGGAATAACAAATTAAAAATTAGAAGCTTTAAATACATGACTATTTTTCCTCAAAGAATATTTTCTGAGTTTTGGTGATGCATAAAATGCTGGTATATCAGTCAGTTCCAGAGAAACAAAACCAATAGGACCTCTGTCTCTATCTCTCTATCCACATGCACATCTCTGTCTATTTATACATATTAGTATGTACAGATATGCATAGATCATTGGAATTTATTTTAAAAAATCGTTGGATATTTTAGAGAGGCATTTTTTTTAAAGTAGGCTCTATACCCAATGTGGAACTTGAACTAACAACCCTGAGATCAAGAGTTCCACGCTCTACCAAATGAACCATCCAGGTACTCTTTAAAGTGGCATTTTCTTCCTTCCTTCTTTCCTTCCTTCTCCCTCCCTTCCTTCCTTCCTTCCTTCCTTCCTTCCTTCCTTCCTTCCTTCCTTCCTTCCTTTACGATTTTATTTATTTGAGAGAGAGAGAGAGAGCACAAGCAGGGAGGAGAGGGAGAAGCAGGTTCCCCGTGAGCAGGGAGTCCGACATGGGGCTGGATCCCAGGTCCCTGGGATCGTGACCTGAGCTGAAGGCAGATGCTTAACTGACTGAGCCACCCAGACACCCCATTAAAGTGGTATTTTCTAAGAATAAAGAGTGCAATTCATTTCAAAGATATCATATCCCTAAATTTGATTGCACTCCATTAATCTTAAAAATATTTTTTAAAATTGGCAAAACTAACTGAAAAATAAATAAATCATAATCATAGTGGGCGACTTTAAGAAACTTAAGTCAATAGCTGATAGAACAAGCAACCAAAAAACTAAGAATGATATAAAAAATCTGAACACAACTAACAAACTGGGATTATTTGATAAATATGGAACACTGCACCCCAAAATGACATTCTTTGCAGGTGTATATAAAATACTAACCAAAATTAACTGTATGTTAGGCCATTAAGTGAGTCTCAATAAATTTCAAATGACTAAGATTACATAGAATGTGTTCTCTGATCACAGTGGAATCAAGAAAAAAATTAGTAACAAAAAGATGATTAGAAAAAATTTAATTACCTAGAAATTAAAAAATAGATTTATAAATAATCCATGTATCAAAGAAGAAATCAAATTGAAAATTAAAATGTTTTGAACTGAATGATGATAAAGACATGACATATCAAAACTTGTGGCATGCAGTTAAAGCACTACTTAGAAGGAGGATAATTTATACTTCTAAATGGAGAAAAATGAAGAGTCATGATATTAGTGGTTTAAATTTCCATCTTGGGGTACCTGCGTGGCTCAGTCAGTTAAGTGGCTGCCTTGGCTCAGGTCATGAACCCAGGGTTCTGGGATTGAGCCCCACATCAGGCTCCTTGCTCAGTGGGGAGCCTGCTTCTCCCTCTGCCTGCCACTCCCCCTGCTCTCTCTCTCTCTTTCTCTCTGACAAAAAAATAAATGAAATCTTTAAAAAAAAATTTCCATCTCAAGAAATGAGTAAAGAGTCCATCAAATCAAACTTAAGAAGCGTATATAGAAATAAATAATAAAAAAGACAAATCAATGAAAAATTTAAAAAACCCACACACATATGATAGAGAAAATCAGCAAAACCAAAAGTTAGTTCCCTGAAAAGATCTATAAAATTGATAAACTCCTAGCAAAATTAACCAGGAAATAGAAATAAATGGTTAATATCAGCATTAAAATGGAGAACATTACTACAGATCCTAGAGTCATCAAATGATAGAAAGAGGGTATTGTGATAAACTTTAACCCAACACATTTGGTAATTTGAATAAAATGTACAAATTCCTCAAATAAATTACTTATTACAACTGACAAAAGAATTAAAGAAACTCTGCATAGTGCAAGTTAGGATCTATTTAAAAAATGAAATTTGTTATTAAAATTATAGACAACTCAGAAACATAAATGCAAAAACTTTTAAATAAAATGCTAGAAAATTGAAACCAGTGATATATAAAAAGAATAATGTAATATGGCCAATAGATTTTATTCTAGTTTTGGAAGGTTGACTTAACATTAGGAAAATCAAATAATGTAATTCACTACATTAGTAGAAAAAAGGCAGAAAAAAGATCACCTCAATAGAATAAAAGAAATTGACAAAATGCAACATCTATTCATGATGAAAATTCATAGCAAAGTAAAAAGAAAAGGGAACTTTAATTTGATATGTAAATCACATGATATATTGTATTAAATAGTGAAATGCTAAAATTTTTTTTCCCCTTGAGATCAGGAATGTCCATGGTATTCAATTTAGATAAAATGCAAAACAAGCAAAGTTAGCTTAGAATACAGGATAGTGACCATCCTCTGCAAAAAGGGAGCAACAGGGGGACTTCTGGGGTGCTGGTAATATCTGGTTCTTGATCTGGTTATACAGTTATACTCACTTTTTAAAAGTTTATTGATCTGAAAAAAAAGTTTATGATCTTGTCACAATATGTGTAATTTTCTGTATGTTTATTACATGTCAACAAAAATTAAAAATATTCAGACAGAAATTTAAAAATCCAACTTTTATTTCAAATAGCTGGCACTCTCTCAGGAGATAATTGATTGGATTCTTCAATGCTCAGGTTGTTGTTTGCCATCATGTTGACTCAGCCTTAGCAAGGGCTGAACGATGGACATTTTGGGGCCCATTTAGAGAATCTGAGTTCCTCAGACAATGGGAAACCATCCAGACCTTTCATCAGTTTTCTTATAGCTAAGTGAGCTTTTCCAGCACCCTTTTCAGTCCTCAGATAATGCAGTTCTATTTCAGGAAACTTTCCTAGGGTGTGTAGATAGCTAGTGATTCTCCAAAGGAAAGGCCTGGTGAGCTATCATAGATATTTCTCACTGCCCTGCCCCTGATGGGGTGGGAGGCAAGGTGAAAAGGCAAACTCTCTTAAAAGTCAAATTATACTTTGGGCAGTGGCAGGAGCAGAAGTTAACAATAGCCTGCCAGGTCCTCTGGTCAAGATACATATTCCTAGGAACCTCCACACCAAGAACAGTAGCTATTGGCCAGAAATGACAACTCTTGAAGCTATTATACAAAGAATGTTCTCCAAATGAGTTGCATGTCTTCTGTCTAAACCTAGGCACAAGAGTTCCTCTCCAAATTTCATCATATTTTCTCATTTGTTCAGGAGTTCCTATAGGCTTGCTAATGGCCAATGAGTCAGGTGGAGTGGTGGCATATTTGCAATGGGTGTTGGTTGACTCCTTATTTTTTTCAAATGGAAATCAAATCAGCCAGTTTTAGCAAAAGAAGTTATCTGCCTTTTTACCCTTTTCCTAGCAGGCAATGATTTTGATAAGCTAACTTCTCATTCTTCCAAG
Organism: Eumetopias jubatus; assembly: GCF_037043125.1. Lineage (NCBI taxonomy): Eukaryota > Metazoa > Chordata > Mammalia > Carnivora > Otariidae > Eumetopias > Eumetopias jubatus. The sequence continues at coordinate 147,893,634 of NW_028274810.1, forward strand.
AAATTCTCTTGGACTTGTTCCAGTTCATAATCATCTCTTCCTTCTCTAAACTCTGAAGGCACACAGGAATGGTACTCAGCTTATAAAGAAGCTTATAAACTGGCTTCTTTTACACACACACACACACACACACACACACACACACACACACACACATACACACACACACACACACACAGGGTAAATCTACAGCTTAGAGCCCTGCATTTTGTACAGATGTAATATTTGTGTGGTACTTAGTTTCTCAAGATGGTCCACGAAGCTTGCTCAATGTAGGTGCATCCAAAAGTTTTATATGTGTAATATGATGAAAACCTTTGTCTTTTTAGAGCAACATTTAGCAGCAGACACAAGTCTTCAGAGTTCTATCTTGACCTAATTCTATCTGTTCTTGGAAATGGAGTATGGTCTCCTCCCTGACCTGCTCCAAATTACTTATTGCCAGTGTCCTACAAACCCAAATCAGGATCCTTACTATTTCTTCAACATTCTTGCTCATTCCAGTCTTTCCTCTTTGATTATTCTTCAGCCACACTGGCCTTTTTTTCTTTTCACAACTATGCCAAGGACACTCCTGTCTCAATCCTTTATACTTGCCCTTCTGTCTGCCTGGAATGTCATTCCAGGTGTCAGCTTACTCATCATCTCCTAAGGAAGATCTTGCCTGAGCACTCAATCAATCTACACATCATTCTTTAACCTTTCTATAGTTTTATTTATTTATTTATTTATTTATTCCCTTGCTTATGTTGTATCTACCATCACTTTAACACAAGCTCTATGAGTGAATTGAATCTTGTCTGTTTTATACACTCTATGTCCCAAGCACCTAGCATAGTACCTGACACACAATAGGCAGTTGTGTCAGTCTGAGTCCTCTGAGGACAGAAGCCAAGAAAGGATTAGGTATGCAAGAAGCTTATGAGTGGAAATACCTATGAAGGATAAAGGGGAGGGAGCAAGAGTAGCCTGGTGACACAGGTCTGACACCTGTGAATGGAGAAAGGGAAGGAAGGAAGATTGGGTAGGAAAAGCCTCAGACCACAGGGCAGTTCTGAGAAAGTCCTCTCCAGGGGGAGAGCAGGGACCCATATAAAGATTGCCTCCTAGAGAAGTCCCAGGTTGGGCAGGAGTGGCCTGGTTCCAAAACCCCCATCATGCTCAGACAGTGGCTGAAAGTGACCTTGGGGAAGCTGGATCCACAGTGGATCCAAAGGAACAGCATCTGGGGCTGTTGTCCGTGGGGCTTCCCATGAAGATTCACTTGAAAAGAGATCTGGATGGTGAACTTTTCTGGCCTTCCCAACCAGTTCATAGATACTTCTTGAAAAAAGGAATGAGTCAAAAAATGCATGGATAAGTTTCTGAACTCCATGCTAGAGACACCTTCATGGTCTAACTGGACAAGTTGTTGCACTCTTCAGTTGGTCTCATGCAGGGCTGATCTTCCTGGCCATCACTTCAATGGATAGCCACACATTAGGAGTATGTTTAGGTCAGGGGTCACTTCCGTGCTTGATACCTCACAATTAGCACCTTAACTGATCCATAAATTAGCTTTATTATTGTTATTGTTTTCTCTAACCATATGATAATCCAGGAAATGTTAATCTGTCCCTGTTTTCTGCCACAGTTCTTAGCATAAGTGCTAGCCGCACTGTTATTCTAAAGTAAAGATCCCAACCTCCAAAGCCTACTGGAGCCAGTCATGTTATAGAGACAAGTGAAGTAGGTCTGGTAGGGAGTGGTAGGAATTATGGTGAATTGGAGTGGGCTTGCCCCACCTAGATGGGGCGACTGCTATAAAGCTATAGCCCATTATTGTCAGGTGGGAATGCAGACTTTGTGCTACCAAATCAAGTGATGCCAGAAATCTGGATTTTTATGTGAAATCTCCTGATTTTTAAATGTTGGGAACTAATTAAATATTTCTTAAACACTCTGCAGGCCAACACTAGCCTGGCCAAGCAAAACATGCCTGTGGGATGATTTGGCCACCAGTTTGTAGTCTCCATTCTAGACCTTGGTTGACAGACAACATTCTAGATCTTTAAAACTCATAGTTTTGTTAAAAGTTCTGTGGCAGTTATTCTTGGAAGTCTTCTCAGAACCAGCCAATGACTAGCCATTTATGTCATTCCCCAGTATCCTGGATCCAGAAAGCATAGAAGAGAATAGGCCATATATCTCTGAGTCACAAAGATCATGGGGCTCATGAGACTGGGGTAAAGTTCTCCAGGAAATTCAAAGTGACACACATCTCTTTGCCAGTATGTGAGCCAGTCTGCCAGTGAGAGCAAGGCTAAAGACAAACAGATGGATCTTACTCTCTGCCTGAGGGAGCACAAAGTGGGCTCAGAGGGGCTGGAGTAAATTCTAAGGCAAGGCTCACTTTCAGCAAATGTTATAACCTAGAGCTAGAAAACCCACTTTTTTCTTTGGTGGTAAGCTACAGGATTAGAAATCCCAAGGGGTAAAGGTAAGAACAATAATGATAAACTCATTAGTTATTCAAAAGTATAGGAGATTTAAAACAGTAATACTAAGTTTTTAAAGTCCCTCCAAATGACAAGAGTTTAATCCATTTCTTTCCTGCATACACACAGTATATGCCCAATTATATCTTTGGTCCACTTTGAACATGTTGATGAGAATGCTGATATTTGACATAATGAATCATTTCCAGTTCTCAGCTGGGACATACATCCTAATTCAGACTCTAGGTTTGTGGCATTGATAGTGACCCTCTGCTTGGGTTTTCGGAAGCGTGAAGGAACAATGCATTTTAGCAGACCCATTGCAATCGGGATGTTTGCCAGTTTAACATGCAGTAGGAATACCAGTTCTTGGGTTAATATATTAACAAAGTTGTTGTTGGGACCTGATTGGCTTTTAGGTCCTTGTTCCTTCTTTAAAACTGTGACTGTAATCCAACAAAGCTGACAATCTGCTTCTGAAGTTCCAATTCTGTTTTCATCAATAGTTCCATAATCCATCCAATTTTGTATTTATTTTTTATTTAATTGCATGATGATTGCCTTCTTCAAAAGTTATCCGTCCAGTTTTAAAATAAGTAATTGCACTTCTGAAGGTATAGTCATGCTCCTTGCTTCTTTTTCTTGAATTTCAAGTTCAATGTATTTCTATGTTTTGTCACAACTGTAAGAAAGCATCGCCATGTGAATAGCTAGCACTCTGACAAGTTGGGCTTCTTGGTCTTGCAATTCCCAAAAGTCCCTGATCTGAGGAAGCAACTCCATAAGTCTCATCATCAAGTTTCCCCATCTGACAGCATAAAAATAAATGGCATCTGCCCATGCTGCTTTCGCTGCTTCCAAATATCTCATAAACAGGCGATGTCTGTAGGGACTGGCTTAGAGAAGGGTCACAATTGGAATCACTTGCTGCATCACATCACATCACATAATGGACTTGCCCACAAGAGGTCATGGTCCCAGCCTTCGCAAGATGAGGCAATGGTGGTCTGGCATGGTAGCCGTGCTACTGACCACAGTCAAGTGTCAGGCTGCTCTTCCCCCGTTCACCACAGGTGCCCCCACTGGCAAGTAAACTCGTCTCTTCCATGTGTGGACCAAACTTCTCAGATTCATGATGGGCATATAGTTAGGACTCAACAGCTCAGGTATGTCAGATAATTACACACATCTGTGTACATGCTAGTGTAAGAATCTATACTTATGCCATTGTAAAACATTTAGAGTTCCCAGAGCCTAGTCCAGGAGACTGTCCTGCAACTGCAACTTCTAGACTCTATCCTTTTATTCATTCAACCCATATTTAGTGAGAAAATATTGTGCTTAAATGCTTAAATTCAGGGGTGCCTGGGTGGCTCAGTCGTTAAGCATCTGCCTTCGGAACAGGTCAGGATCCCAGGGTGCTGGGATTGAGCCCCATATCAGGCTCCCTGCTCAGCAGGAAGCCTGCTTCTCCCTCTCCCACTCCCCCTGCTTGTTCCCTCTCTCACTGTCTCTCTTTCTGTCAAATAATAAAACATTTAAAAAAAATGCCTAGATTCACCTTTTACTTGTTGAGCTTTTAATTGTCAACCCCAATCTCTTTGAGGTGACAGTACAATAGGACAGAGGGGTTTATTTTCAAATGGTCTTAGCAGAAATTTGTGTAGCAATTAACCTCTCTAGAAGAATCCCCTGCTATTTCATCAGTTTACTAACTTCTGTGCACTGGAATGGAGATGGCTGCCAAGTATAGCATTCTTTTTGGAAAAAAAATAAATCCTAGTTTAAAATCCTCTCCATAATCATATTCTGCTTCACTTGGCAAAACTCTTAGCTCCTTTGATTGAGACATCAATTGCTCTTTTTTAAAACTCTCACATAGTAAATCTTGCATGTTTCTAAATCCTTCTTGAAATATTATATTTACTGTATATGTTCTACCATAGGTAGTATTTTTATAATGCTTTACCAAAATGCTTTGTGACCTGCCTGCATTTAGCTGACCGCAATCTGCCTTTTAGTCCACATCTGCTTACAGCTAAGCAGTTTGCCTTTGCTGTAATTTTGTGTTAAACATGACAAGTTATTATCGTGTTTGCTATTTGCTGCCATTTGCAATTGTCATCTTTTAAGACATGCTGTCTCCCTAGACCATTTTTGAGCATTTCCATGACATAAAAAGAAACGACTGCAAAAAAATTTGCTTAAATGCTATGCCTGGTTGTGGTTTTAAGTGAAACATCTGGGCTCATTCAAATCACCCTTTCTTCTGATGTGAATTTCTTCGCATGACTAACAAAGGCAGGAGGTTTGGTCAGGTGTCTTTTCCCAAGAGTTACTGGAAAAAGGGAATTCTTCCTCCAGGGACTGGGTTTCCGGCCTCCTTGAGGCCCTTGGGCAGAAATACAGGCACCTCATATTATTCTCCTCAACCTGTCCTGGTCTATGAGTAGCTACGAGGAGAAAAGTCTCTGGAAGGTCCTTTGAAAGGAAGTCCAGAGAAGGGTCACCCAGGAGCAGAGGCACAGCAGAGAGAAGTGGAAAAGCCTGGGGACTGAAGACCTGGCTGTCATCTCTAAAACTGTGCGAAGGAACTGGGCTTGTTCTGGCTGATTTCAAAGTGTGGAACAGAGTCTACGTATGAAGAGTACGATTTTCACTTCCACAAATTCATTAACTGCTCCTACTTTAGGTCTCAGCTGAAAAACACTTCCTCAGAGAGGCTTTCTCTGCTACCCAAACTATAGTAATCACCTTCCCTTGATAATCATGTCACCCTGCTTATTTCCTCAAAATAGTTATGAAATAGCGAGGTTTTATTTTCTTTCTTTCTCTTCCTTCCTTGCTTTCCCTTCCTTCCTGCCTTCCTCTCTCTTTCTCTCCCTCTCCCCCCTCTCCCTGTCTCTGTCTCTTTTATTGTTCTCCCCAGCGGAAAGTGAGCCCCATGACACCAGGTACCCTTTCCATTTTGTTCCCCCAAATGTCTCCAGAATAGGGCTGGCTACATAATATTTGGGGCCCAGAGCAAAATAAATATGTAGAGTGCTTTGTTCAAAAAGCAGGAAATAAGTGCTATTAAATGTACTAAGGTATCAAACTTCTTTCTTGGGTGGTCTCTCTTTCAACTTAGCATTTTGCTTTTTATTTGCTATTTAATGACATTCTAAGTTAAGAAAAATTGAAATTGTAAATTATTAGCATGGGTTTTACCATTCATCTTTATATTGTGCAGTGCTGGTTTTAAATGCAACTATAAGAGCATTTAACTCATATGTGGTATAACAAAAATGACACAATTCATATTTCTTGGCTTATACATGCATATGTATTTCATTCTTACCAGAACAGTAGAAATGCTACACAAAACCAACTCAACAGTTTTTATTTCATTTCTTGATACATTCTACTAACACTCTGTACCTTCAGCTTACTAATAAGTAAGGAAGGACTGAGAAGGGAAGGGACTATGCATTGCCTGTATTTCCCTTTCCTTCTATGTCATCATTTCAGCATTAAGTGATTGGCTAATGCAGAGAAGTAACATGCATAAGGAAGCATGTGACCATCAACAGATGAATGGTTAGGAAAATGTGGTACATATATACAATATTACAATATTACAATATTTACAATATTACTCAGCCATAAAAAGAATGAGATCTTGCCATTTGCAACAACCTGGGTAGATGTAGAGGGTACAAAGCTAAGCAAAATAAGTCAGAGAAAAACAAATACCATATGATTTCACTCATATGTGGAATTTAAGAAATAAAACAAAGAAAGAAAGAAAAAAGAGACAAAAAGCCAGAGTCTTAAATACAGAGAACAAACTGGTGGTTGCCAGAGGGAAGGGGGTAGGGGTAAAGGGTGAAATAGATAAAGGGGATTAAGAGCTGAGTAATAAGCACTGAGAAATATTGAATCATTATATTGCATATCTGAAACTAATATAAAGCCCAAAGAGTTCCCTGGTCCTTGTTCTGCTTAGAATAAAGAGCATGGCCTCTAGGATGTGAACACCTCCCTCTTTCCCACCTTACTCAGTAGCAGCAGTAACATGCTTTGCTTGTACTTGCTTTGAGTCTCCCTGGATGCTGTTGCATTGTGGGGGCCATGGAAATTCTGTGCTCACGGGGCAGCCCAAACACTATATGTGAATGGGAAGACAAAGAGCTATGGGTATCTCCTTTACTCATGTGAATGTTCCATTATCCAAATGGACTTCACTTACAAAACATAAGTTCAATGGAAATATTCAGAATTATCACAGCAGTACAAAAAACCAAATGTGGGGCCATTTGATTGCGTGAGTCTGTGCCCATGAAGCCAGCCTTGGTCAACATCTTACTATACTGGAGCACACTGAGCACAGAGGATGAGCACATCCATTCCTACTGAACAGGCAAATAAATGATCAATTCAGAACTGTCTATCAATGACCTGGGCTGTAGGAATAAGTGACCTCATGCCCAGAAAGAGAAAAAAAGAGGCAGAGAGGGTGTTCCAGCTGTAGTTCCCATTAGTGCTCCTGTTAATAAGCCTACTTAAACCTCTTCCCCTAGAATTTAGTGAAATATCCCTACCTCCTTATAGTAAATCTCCCCTGATTTATCTAGTTCAGAAAGTATCAGGTTTTTGCAGCTGCCTGACAAAGAAATTCACTTTGTGCCTTGGCCCACTCATGACTCACTCTCCAGGCATACCAGTCCTCTGTATATGCCATGATTTTTCACATTTTCATGCTTTTGCCGATTAGAGCCATTCTAAGAATGTGATTGGCTAAGAATGGCTCTGTCCTCTCTTTTCTAACAGACCAACTCGTCTTCCTTCTGGAAAACCAGCTTTCCTGTTGCACCCTCTTTAGTTCTCATTTGACATAGTTACTCAAATGTCATTGTATTGAAAAAGATTTTTGACATTTCTGTCTCTGAGATCTCCTCTGGGACAGGGTGAAGATTTGTTCTCTTTTGCATTTCTGTTGCCTGGAACCTAATATATTACCTGGTCCTTAGCAGATGCTCACTGTCTATTGCCTGAGAGTTAGTTGATGATTTACCAAATTACATCTGCAGTTAGGGCTGGGAAATGTTGTGTTAAGACTATTTTCAGAATACCTCAGTTACAAGTTGGTTACCACTCCCCAGTCCTTATTCTTTTTTGTTCAAAGATGATTCTTCATTGAAAGCTCTTTTAGCTGATTGTGGGGATTATGCAAGACAGTGGTGGTAGAAGGGAGTGTGGACAATAAAAAAAGGCATATTGAAGTAGTCTTGGAATTAAGCCATTCAAGAAATTGTCTGAGCTCAGCTGTGCCTAGAGTACTTTTAGAACAAGCTAATTATGAAGTTATAGACCACAGAACACTGACTATGACACCCACATTCATTCTTGAAAAATATGACTCAGTTGTAAGTCCTGCACATACACAGGAGTAGGAATCTGGGGAGGGGGGAGAAATATCTATCTCCTGCAGATGCCATTCACAAAGCTCCCCAGACAGTCTCCTAAGCAGACTACATTGTTCTTGTCTGGTCTGATCCCCCTGGGAAACAGTCCAGGGTGTTAAATATTTTCACCGAACATACCAGTCTAACTCTTTAGGCATGGTGTTTTGCTGGGTTCTCTCCCAGTGGGATGTTGTTTATCATTTATTTCTCATCCCAAGTGAGAATTGCTATAGAAATAAATCCTGCTTTCATTCAGTACACAGATTTGTTAAAATTATAACTGAAATATAACAGATATTATCGTGATTTTGCAAAAAAAAAAAAAAGGCCTTACTCTGACAAGATGGGAATCTTAATGAATGAGTGACACATTGTTTAAGGCTTTTTTCTCATTGTTGTCAGGAGCTGGCTAGGAGGAATGGGATATTAGATCATGTGGGGACTAGGAAGACTCCAGTGGAAAAGGCAAAAGATAAAAATTCTACATGAGACAGAAGCCAGCTCTGGAATTTCTATCTTCTTTGCTTGCTTCATCATTGCACAGATGAAGTGATTCCCTACTGAGTGTCAAGACAGGCAGGTGAGACTGGCTTACATAACTGGTGAGTGAAAGTGCCCCTATCATGCTAGAAGATCTAAGAGCTATGAAGTCCAGATGAGGAAGTGGGAGAAGAGTATCAGATATCCTCCCCCCATAGGCAAATGTAGTGGGGGAATCAGAACTGTTTAGTTCTGTGGTCTAATTGTGAGTATTAAAATTATTACCCCAATTGTGAGCCAGTTGAATCACTGGGTCATCTTTCATTAGTTCTGGTCATTTAGCTCTCCATTATACCATTCTGTCTCTGACTGAATGAGTCCTTGTCAAATAATGGTTAAACCTTCCGCTGTTTCCCCAAATACTGAGCACCAGCTGGGTATAGATCACTTGCCAACACCAGCAGTCATGTGAAACTCACTAATTGGGCACATATCTCCTGAGAATACAAACATGCCTATGCCAAAGGGGTGGCCGTGCCTCCTAACACCTTCAGAACATACAATAATTTCACTGCTTAAAAAAAAAAAAGAACTAGGGAAAAAAAAAAAGCATTGAATTGTACACTTAAAAAAATAAGTAAGAAAAAAAAAACTGAAAAGACTTGGCTGAAGACAAGATTGCTTTTCGGAAGGGAAACTCTTTTCCCAGGGTGCACTATGCAGACAAAACTTACTGCATCCCTTCTGAAAATGTGTCTGGAGCAGTCTTCCAAGATGATTAATAGAGCAAGTATTTTTCATAAGGGTCTGACCTTTGAGAGCACAAGCAGACAAAAGGCACAAATGGCCAGAGTTGAGTGGAGAGCTGCAGGCTCACAGAACACCCGTGTTGTCCACACACCCACCACTCATCAGGACCTATGACACACTGTGCTGTCCCTGGGGGGAAAGCCCCTAGGGCCATGATGCCTTTGAAAGGTTTTTTGTGTAATTTTAAGGGCCTTTACCTGAGGAAGATTTTCTTTCAAATGATGGGACAGCCAATATATTTTAAGTTCAGGGACTGTGAAGATAAATTTAGCCAGAAGATTCTTGCACCAAGTTTTCAGCTCTGAGCAATGGAGCACAAGTTTAGAAACAAATTCCCAAATGCAATGTGTATGTTTCATTGGCGATGGAAGGAAAAAGAGGGTAGATATTTTGGGGAAAGAAAGATCAATATTTCTGAGGACCTATTTTCAAATCTTTATAACTTTACTATGAGCAATGTTTGTGTTCCCACTTTACGGATAGGCAAACAGGACCCTGAAGAACTTGGTAAGGTCATGCCAGTAGAAAGATGTGGAGATTCAAGCCCAGTTAGGTCTAATTCCAAACCTCACTCTCATTCCACAAACCACAAACCAACCTATGTCAGGCTGGAGGAGGAAGGATTAAACAGATAGGTCTGGCAAAAATTCACCTGCTTAAAAAGAAACACATGAGGGGCACCTGGGTGGCTCAGTCAGTTAAGAGTCTGACTCTTGATTTTTGGCTCAGGTCATGATTTCAGTGTTGTCGTCATGGGGTAGAGCCCTACATAGGGCTCCGTGCTCAGGGGGGAGTCTGCTTGAGAGTCTCTCCCTTTCCCCCTGCCCCTCCCCCCATGCTCTCTCTCTCTCTCTCTCTCTCTCCCCCCTCCGCTCTCTTTCCCTTCTCTCAAATAAATAAATAAATATTTTTAAAAAGTTTTTTAAAAAAGCACATGTGTGATGAGGGTCTCTGCTGGTTGGTAAGTTGGTAAGTTTAAGCAATGCTAAATTTTCTTGTACTAAATTGTGTTAATGGCTTCTTTATTTCTGGCTTCTCTTACCTTTTAGTTTTTCAATAATTTTCATTTATTTATACTTGGCTTATTTGTTGGCTTAAAAATTTTTATTGAATAACTGATCTCACCAGGTACTGTGCCACACAGTTAGTATGTGGTAGCTGTCTTAGCTTGGCTTCTACAACTGAGACTGAGACTAAGGCTTGCATGTGGATGGTTTATTTAGAGAGCAGAAGTGAGGGACCAGGAAGAATGAAACAGGGAAGAGGAAAGCCAATATAAGGCTACATTACAGAGCTGACCATCAGTGCAGGCGGCTGGTGCGCACTCTTATTGGCACCTTCTGAGGAGTGTATAGAGGAATCAGAGGGAGAAGCATTTATCCTTGGCTCCTAGCCTGCTTTGGTTGGGAGTCACCCCACAAAGCATGAACACTTGCACACTTCTGGGCTGCACATACACGAATGTCAAGTGGGCTCCTGCAGGGTCTCACCCAGGGGAGTAAGGGAAGCCCTCAGGCAGGAAGCAGAGGCGTTTGGTGCAGGCTTGAGGTGTGCGCTGTCAATGAGAGCAGTCTGAAATCTTGTGGAACTCTGGCAGAGCCATGAGCTGAGACTGAGAAGTGGTGAGGTGATGAGCAAGATATCTGATGTAATGTGCTAAATGGATATGATCTTTGCACTCAAGAAAAAGCCAACAGTTTAGTAAGAAAGATGCATAATAAAATAATTAATATGTAGCTACATAACTACAAATTTTGATAAGCTCTATAAAGGAAAAGGATAGTGCCAGAACAGAGACTAGCAGGCCAGTCTACCTTAAACAAGGATGGTGAAGGAGGCTTCTCTGGGGGAGTGACATTTAGGCTGACACCTGCAGAATGGGCAAGAGATAGCAGGAGAGAGGTGCGGGAAAGGGCATCAGAGAAACAGCCTTTACACAAAATGGAAGCAGAGTAGATCCTAGTGAGCTACAGAAATGGAAAGAAGACCAACATATCTCAGCAGAGGGAAGAAGTGGAAAGAAGAAAGAGATATACCCGGAGAGGTGGGCATTTGGCTTCTGGATTTTACTTTGGGTAAGATGAAAGGCCAGTAGAGGTATTTTATATTTTTGAAAATTCTCTATGGTTTTTATGAAAAATTAATTTGTGCTCTGCAACAGGGGAAGCAGGGAAGGATTTCTGAGGTAGTCGCAGTAGTCTGGGGAAGGAGAAAAGTGGGCAGACTAAAGAGCTATTTTTCCTTCCAGAGAATGTGCTGGTGGGTTGATGAGGATGAAGAAGAAAGGGGAATCAAGAATGACTCCCAGATTTCCATCCTGAGCATTTATTCACTCACCCAAGAAATATTTACTAAACATTTACTACCTACAGGGCATTCCTCTAGATCACAGGAATCCAAAGATTGATAAGACTTCACCCCAGCCCTTGGAATGACTCACAGTCCAGTGAGGAAGACAGAGAAGGAGACAGACAATTCCAGCAGAGGGTAGTAAGTGCTATGATCACTGCACATTCCAGACCTCATTAAAAGCTAACACAATCCAGGTTACTTCCTCCTGTCCAGATGACCATAAATGTATTCTACTTGGGTGGCCCCAAAAGACGATTAGTTGCCCAGAATATTTCATTCACTCCTGAAAATGGAAGTGCTAAGTGGGTTGGAGTTATCTGGGGGGTAGTGTAGCAGGGTCAGTCTCTGTAAGGAAGCGTTCCCAGCATGAGACACTGGTAATTCCTCTTCTGTTTTCTTTGAAGCCCCTGAAGCCATGACATGCTACCAGCAGTGCTGTCCTCCAGCTGGCATTCTCACCACTGTTGGCCAATCTTCTCAGGCTGCATTATGAGGACGAACTTTATAAGGTCAAAGGGCTGCCCTCAAACACTGCCGAGCCCAAGTCCCTGTGTCCATGACCATCTCCTTGAAGGTACTTTACCCTGCTGTAGATCTGCATTTTAATTTGCAATCAGATATCATCTAGCATCTCCAAAACTATACCATGTATGCCTTTTGTCAGCCACTCTTGGTCAAAACACAGCAGAAATAACTGTCCCCAGAGGAGTAAGAAAATAATTACTCAGCACCATTAAGACCGAGGGAAGCACTGTATCATGCACACTTTGAATAACTGGGAGCCTGAGATGTGCACTCTCTTGTTCTGTCTGAAAGCCATGGGGAAAGTTTGTATTAACTTCTCCAAGAAAAATAGCACTGTAGTGAATCAGCACTAAACGAAAGGCACCTGTAATCCTAGGTGTTGACTTCCCCTCAAAGTCATTGTAGCATTACCTTCCATTCAACAACCTAGAATCAAGATTCACTTGATATCTACCAGATTGGCTGATAATCTTAATGACAGTCCCCAAGATTAGAAAATGCAAAAATAGATTTTTTTTCCCATGAAAAGACTTGGGAATTAATTTTTTTTTCTGAGTTCAGGAAAAACAGTTTTGCTGGTTTTAGTGCACTTGTTCACAAACGTATCGAGTAAATCCATCTGATGATAGGACATGAAAGGCAAGACTTGAATCACAGTGCTGAACTGGTGCTGATGCTTAGTAAGGACACTTAGTAATTTTAAAAACAGGAAAGAAAAGCAGTAGAGAGAGGATATAGGCTCTTCTCTCAGTACTCCTGCCCAGGGCCCTATCCTGTGGAGCTGACCCCTTGCAAGTGAGCCTGATGTAGTCTAGACTTGGCCCATCAGAACACTCCATCCTTCAGACTGCAGTTTGGTTCAAAGATGTGTATGTGACCTGTTGTGAGGTCAATTAGAGATCTCCATGGGCCTTTTGGGACCATAAAAAGGTATTTTGTCTTTCTGATCTCTATCTGTGAGCAGGTATAAACTTGAAGGTATTAGTATCTTGCTTCCACGTAAAGAGATCTTGCTTGCTTTCTTGCTTGCTTAGGTAGAAGCCAAGCAGAGGTAAGTAGTTGAAAAGAAGAAGAGGGAGGAGGGAGAAAAGGAAGTGAGAGAGAGTGAGAGAGAGGAAAAGAAGGGAGGGAGAGAGAAAGGGGGGAGGAAGGGAGAGAGGGAGGGAAGAAAAGGCAAAGGAGGGAAGGAGAGATTGAGAGAGAAAAGCTGGCATGGGAGGGTGAGAGGGAGGGAGAAAGAGAGGGCAAGAGAGGGATTGAGACCTCAAGGCTACAGGTGAAACCCAGGAGAGACCTGAGTACCTAAAGAGAGCTCTTTGTTATGGGAGTCAATGAATTCACACTTATTTATACTGTTATCTCTTGCAAGGAAGGTTCCTGGTGACCACATCCTGCTGTTTGATCACTGCATTTCAGCAAGAATCCAGGGAACCCCAGATGCCTTAGGAAGGAGTTCCTGTGTTATGAAATTTTTGCAACCATGAAAATTTATATATTTTTTTAAAGATTTTATTTCTTTATTTGACAGAGAGAGACACAGCGAGAGAGGGAACACAAGCAGGGGGAGTGGGAGAGGGAGAAGCAGGCTTCCCGCTGAGCAGGGAGCCCGATGTGGGGGCTCGATCCCAGGACCCCGGGATCATGACCTGAGCCGAAGGCAGACGCTCAATGACTGAGCCACCCAGGCGCCCTGAAAATTTATATTTTTGACACACATTTAATGACAGGGAAAAATGCTCATGATAAGTCAAGTGGAAAAAAATTAAAAACTGTTTATAGCACAAAACTTAGTTTTTTTTGTGAACTATATTTATATAATTGTATAAAAAATAGACTGGAAAGAAATATACTGGAATTTTAGAAGTGGTTATCTCTGTAGATAGGATTAAAATAATTTTAATTTTCTTCTTTATACATTTCTTTGTTTCCTAGATTTTCTACAATACCTAAAAACTGCTCCTATAATCTATAATAAAAAGCATATTAATAAAAGTTAGAAAACTCATACTTTTGGGTTAATTCAGGATGGCTTTCACTTAGCCCACAAAGCTCCCCCAAATGTATCAAAGGTTATGATTCAAAACACCTGAAAAATTTGGTACTTGACTTCCAAATGGAATCCTTTGGGTGCTTGTGTATTTTACTGTAATGGCCCCTGACCATGTTTCTAGCCCTCTTTCACTTTTAGTTCAAAGTAGGAATGAAAAATGTACCTTCCACATGGAGCTAAGGGTCCAGTTATTACGACAGATGTTAAGATAAGGGACAAGTTCTAAACTCTTTATCAGGGCAGTTGTGTCATCTGGACAACACTTCTCAATTTCATCTGACAAAAATGCTGGATGTCAAATTCTTAAATAAACAATACCAAGTTCCTGTGAGGGTAAAAGCAAGTCAAATAGGAGATACTTGCTCTTGGCATAAGAGTATATATTTAAGGATAAACTTAACACATTTCACAACTCACTGCGGACTAAGAGGGGTAGAGAAGAAAGGGTCAAAGGCTGCTCTAATTACTCTCATTTTAGCAAGCAGAATGAAATGAAGTTTCCTGGGGGTAATTAATCACAGCATGATGAAAAGCGAACACACACTGGACACTTCTTTTGGTCAGAGATTTTGTGGAAATTGCCACTGCCTCATGGAGGACACTGTTGTCCATCTGGCAAAAGGTTCTCACTTAGGAAAGAATGTATAGTAACGCAAGGTCCAGCATTCAAAATAAAGGCGTAAGGAAAACAGAAGCAATCATCTGGCATTGCTCTCACTGAGTTTTGGCTTCAATTCTTGCTGGTAACAGGAGGCTTGCGAGTTTCTACGGTGTGTTGGGTGGAAACGGTCTATGCCTGGTGATTTTCACAAACAGATGAATATACTCCTATTTCCAAGCATGCGATTTAGCCACTTGGACTCCAGCAATAACTGCCACCCGTTTCAAAGGAACTGGTGTAATGCAGTCCTTACTATCTGAGCTCATATCTATTACGAAAATCAAGCTGCATGTTTTTCCAGGTGCTACCATCTTGGAAACAAGGCACAAGGGGACCAAAAAATGTGTTTCAGGACCTAATGTGAAAGCCTCCAATTAGGCTTTTTTTTTTTTTTTAAATCTAGTTATTGCAAGTTGTTTTGACTAAAACTGGAACGCATTTAAATGTCTTCCAACCTTGTGTATTTGCCGCTCTTACTGCTTATGTGTTATTTTGGAAATGTTCAAAAATCCCATCAAATTAAATGTAGACTTGACATTGTAGTCTACTTTGGTCTTTTTTATTAATTTGAGTGTGAAATTAGGCAATGCCTGTTGATTGTCAGTAAAATGATTACAGTAGAATGACTAAATAGCAAATAGTCCAACTGTCAGAGGATTTCTGAAACCAGACCAGGAAAAACAGCAACATGGAATTAAATGTTATTCGGGGACTTTGATTCTCTGTCTATCTGTCTCTTTATGGTGTTCCATATTTCAGGCCAATCCTATACCCCCTCCCCCACCCCTCAAACAACATGAAAAGCAAAGAACAACTCTCCTGCTGAACACTGTGTTACTCTGAATTATATTTTTTAAACTTTTTGCCCAGTTAGTCATATGTCTGAAAATGCATAGAATATCCTCTTAAGCAAGAGTGTGACTCAAAATCTCAGTACATACTTGCAAAAGAACTTTGGCATGCCCCGTCTCTGAGGAGGCTGGTGGGGTTGAGACTGGACCAAATGGTGGCAGAATGCCTTCATGAACATGGAGGTAGCTCCCAGATCAAGGCTGGGTGGATCTGAAGGGTGGGGCAGCCCATGGGGCACCACAGAAAGTGGGAGGGGCAGTAATGTTGGGGAAAAATTGAACAGAAACTGAAGGAGTCAACCCAAGGTTGGTGCCAAGTTTCTCCTCTTTTTCTACAGGAAATTTGAAATCTGCCCTTATCTCTTTTACCCCACCTCCCAATCTTTACTGGAGCTTGTATTTGGTCTCTGCATACAATCATATTACATTCCATCTTCCAGACTTTAAGACAGTGTCTTGACCATGAAACTGGCCACTTCCATCACGCTACAGACCTTCCAGCTCATAAAGCAACCCCTTTATAATCCCACAATAATGCCCAATTCCTTTCCCAAATGCTACATGAAACTTCTCCAGAAAGCTTTCTCTTGTATATTTAAACCTAGATTCCTTACCTATTCTCTTCACATTACTCATCAAAATTATTGATCCCCCCAAAAAACAGGCCATCTGTAGATTTACTGTGAAATAAGGGATTGGATCAGAAAAGAATGACTAAAAATTACAATACAATGCAAAAGTACTTGAGTTGATGCCCTGGAATCAAGCATCAATGTGATACCTATCACTATAAAATGACTGGAGTTGAACTAATAGACACTGCTGAGTGGTTATTCAAAATGGTATTTTTTTTTAAGAGTACCTTTAAAAAATTACATCTATTGTTTAATGGATCACAAGAAACACATGATCATTGTAAAAAAAATTAGAACACACATATTAAGATAAAAGAAGCCAATAAGAATCATCTGTAATCCCATCACTGGACTGTTGACATTTTTGTTGTATATCCTTTAGAATTTCATACTGATGTATTTCACAGTTATATACACAAACACATGTGATAAGATATCCTGAGTAAGCCAAAGCTAAGATTCAGATACATTTGGTATATGCTATGAGGTGTCACCCTACCCACCTCCTGCTCTTCCCAAGCATCTTTTTGCTTCTACATGATTCACATGGAGATGGGGAGCTTTATGAGAATGGAATTTAAGACATGTCCAACTTGGGGTCCAGACATATAGTTATGTCTGGCAAATTATGTATGTGTGTTTGGGATTCTGTTCCCCCAACAGAAACCAAATATCAAAGAAGATCTAGAGATCCCTGAGAAAGAATTCATCTTAAGTGTCAAGCTAGTTGGACCAAACTCAGAAAGAGGAATCGGAAGAGAAAGTCACAATTCTGGATTCAGGGTAGCTATAATTTTAATCCCCATCCAACCCACTCCTCAGTGCCTCAGTTTAGTGCATGCTAGAGAAGAAGACAATGAGAAAACAAAAGTAAATCTTAAAATCCAGGATTCTAAATAACTTTGTAGTAGAAATCCTTTAACTGAGCATAAAAAGAGAATTAGAGAGCTAGTAAAACTCAGGCATTAGGTTCGTTGTCCATAATGGAACATCCATAGAGGTTGACACACACACACACACACACACACACACACACACACACACACACAGAGTCTAAATCATATATACACTATATATATATTATGATTAGTATAGAATCATATATAATATATATAGCATAGAATCATATATATATAGTCTGTAATATCATAACTTTAAATGATTTCAATATTTGGATTTTACTGTAATTTACTTATAAACAGTGGTTCAAGAACATCTTTGTAGTTAAATCTTTGGGCAAATTATTTAAATTATTGATTACCTAAATTATTTCATTAGGATTAATTCCTAGAAGTGAGATTGTGGGTCACATGGCATATACATGTTTAAGACCTATGATATAAACTATATATATATATATATATATATATATATGATATACCCTCTAGAGAGACTGAAACAGCTTACTCCTACCAGCACTGAATGGATGTGACAGATAAAATGTTATTCTTTTAATCCATGCTGACATCCTGGATAGAGTAATCCCTTTCCTTTCTTAGAACCACCACCCACTGTAGAAAACATGGAGGTGTTAAACTAGATGGACCCAGTTTATAGCACCAAGTCTCATCTTTGATCAATAGGGCAGAAACAGCCCCATGTGTAAATTATCAACCTTGGCCACTCTTGCTCCTCTTTACTCTGCAAGCCTATATCTAACTCAGGCAGACTTAGTATAGTTTTTTGAGTACTGCATTTCCCTCCTATTTAATAGCACGTTGCTGGGATAATTTTCTTCCCTAATATACAATTTTACTTTTCCTTAGATCTGCTCTTATTTGGCATTTCCAACCTCTCTGATTATGTTCACGTAACAGTGTTTAGATTCACTCACATCTGAACCATTTTAAATTAATGCACCAAATAAAGATCCATGAAGCACTACCATTACCAACAGCACCCCAATACTGCACTTCATTTCTTCCCTGCTCTCAGGTTCTTTCTGTGAGCTCATTTCTGATTTCATCAGTATCCTTTATTCTTGCTGTCTCTGTTCTACTCAATTTTAGAAACACATTTTTCAGTAACAAAATTGCCTTAAAAGGGGACTGAAAAATACACTATGAAACACAAACTTTTTCCTCTGTCACTTGGCAAAGGTTGTACAGAATCATGGAGGTTACATAGGAATTTTTAAAAATTCGCATTTTTATACATTGATGGGTATAAATCAATAGAGTGTTTCCAGAAGGTAATTTGGAAATATGTATCAAAGTCTTGAAAAATATTTTGTGTGTGCCATTCTATCGCTATGAATTTATCTGTTGCAAATAACTGAACAAGTATATGAAAATTAACATAAAAGCGTGTTTATCACAACATTATCTATAAATAAAAATGGAAATAGAATGTTTGATAATAGGGAATTGTTTAAATCAGATTCCATATGCATATGGAAATATATACAGCTATTAAAAATGAAGACAAATCTGTATTTATAGTACTGAAAGAACACTGATGATATAATTTTAAGTAAAAATGGCAGGCTGCATAGTAATTGATGTAGTGTGATCCCATTTTAGTAATAAAGACATTTGCATTTATGTAACTAGAGTAGAAAAGCTGGATCCCAATTCCACTGCATGATTAACATGGGAGAAGAAGGAACCAAACAGTGGTACTGGGACACTTCTGCCCAGGGAAGAAGAAAAAAGCAGGAGAGAAGGCCTAGGCCAGCCTATGTATAGGTTTGATCCCTATAGAGATGGGGCCATTTTCTCTAGTTTCGATCCAAAATAAAACCTGGCGCTGCAAATCCGAACATGATGGGAGTGGAGTTGCTATGTTCACACCTAAGGAGGGACAGGTCTGGGAGCACCAGGAGACAGCATCCCAGGCAGGGCAGTTTGGCTGCAAGGAACACTGACAATAGGCAATGGAGGTTGTAGGAATATAAAGGCCTCTTAAGAAACTGGCATAATGGCATTTCTTTTTCTCTTAAGTAAAGCAAGTCACATGGTGAAAAAAAAAAGGGAGGAAGTGGGGAGACACATCCAATTTCTTTAGTGGGAGGGGTGTCAGGTAACTCAAATGTCAAAGGGCACAGATTTAGCAAATGTTAAAGAATTTAGATTACTGCAATCTACCACACCTGTATTTTCTCATATTTTGGACAATAATCGTAACATTTGTGCAGTTATGCCTATAAAAATACATGGTGTAGTAGACTGTTACACTAATGGTCCCCAGAGAACCATGTCTCCTAGTGCTCATGACTGTATTAACTTTCTAGGACTGCTATGATAAAGTACTACCACCAACTAGATGGCTTAAGACAAAAATTTATTCTCTCACAGTTCTGAAGGCCAGAAGTCTGAAATCAAGGTGTTGGCAGAGCCATGCTCCCCCAAAGGCTCTAGGGAGAATTCGTCCTTGCCTCTTCCAGCTTCTGGTAGCTCAAGGTGTTCCTTAGCTTATGACAGCACAACTCCACTCTCAAGCTCAGTCTTCACATGGCTGTCTTCCCTCCATGTCTGTGTGACTCATCCTCTTCTTAAATGGACATCAGTCATATTGGTTTAGGAGCCCACCCTACTCCAATACAACCTCATTTTAACTTGATTATATCTGTGAAGACTCTATTTCCAAATAAGGCCACATTCTATAGTACTGGGTGTTAGGATTTCAACTTATCTTTTTGTGGGATGCAATTCGGCTCATATAGATGCCCTTGTGTTGTCCCCTCCCTCGATGATTCTGGACCACATAAACTTGCTTTGGCCACATGATAGGCATAAACTTGACACAGAAGAGGTGTGAAGAACCCTTGAACGCTGAGGCTGGCCTTCTTGGAGCACTAGTCCGACTCTGGGAGGAAGCCTGGTTCAGCCCCCTGGAGGAGGAAAGGGTCACAGGGCAAGGGAAGCCCAGGTATCATGTTGTCCCAGCTGAGCCCAGCCAACCCTCAAGCTGAATTCAGTCACATAAGTGAAGCCAGATGAAGTCACAGGACTGCCCAAGCAAGTCACAAAATAGTGAGAAATCATAAGTTAGTGTTTTATAGGATCCGAGTTTTGGGGTGGCAGTAATAGAAAACTGACATGGATGGTTACTGGTTTTCCTAAAGTCTAAGCCCAAATCAGATCTGACGTATCCTAGCCCACCCGTTCTAGAATAATTGCTTTCACTGGAATTTAAAAAAACTTTAGAGATAATGCAGTCTGGCTTCCTTATTTTACAGATAAGAACATTGAGACTCGGAAGCAAAAGTAATACACCTAAAACCATGCTGTTGTACAGGTGGGCATCTGTCTCCTGACTCTTGGATTTGTGCTCTATCAACATAGCATGAGGTCACATGCTCCAGTATGGAAGTACTACTCCAAGGGTGGGGATGACTCATGGTCACACAGCTTTTTAGTGTCAATATCAGGGCTAAAACTCAGATTTCCTAACTTCCTATCTAGAATTCTCTTCCTTTTCGGGGGATGGTGAGCCTGCAGCATATGTCTTTTACTTACACATTTAACTGAGTATTGTCCTAAAAATGTTATCTCTGTGCCAGAGTGGGATTCAGAAGAAAAAGATATCGTCCCTTATCTTTCCTAGCTCTGAAACCTCTTTCTCTTCCCTTTTTTCTCTCCTCTCCTAAACCCCCAGCCCTGGAAATATGAGTGAGAATTCCTACCCCTCCCCATCAGCCACCACTTCATGCAGGATGGATTAATGAGGTTATGTCTCTAAAGAACTTTGAGTTCCTTGGAAGAAAGGCATCAACATGCAAAGTGGTGGTTGTTATTGCGATTACTTCACTGAGTAGGGTTTCACAGCTGTCCTGATGGAAAAGGGGCCAACAAAACAGAATGCCAGTTTCCCCCAGCAGAGAAGCAGCTGGAATGGATTATAAATGAGACCTGTGTGCCCGGTTCTCAAAGCCCATCAGACTTCCTCAATGCCCAGCACTCCCTCTGACAGCACAGCAAGCTGTCTGAGCCAGACAGGTGTGGGCAAAGGCACCATCTAAGCTCCACATGGATAAGCCTGCTTGGCAGGGGCAGCAAAACCCTATATTCTGAAACGGGGCCAACCCATTACCAGTGCTCAGTAATGCAATGGATTTCTCCAGTGGTGATTTGGGGTAAGTAAAACATTCTCTGTTGCTCAAACTTCCCTCCACTTTATAGGGCACCAGGGACAGGGGGAGGGAGAGGGAAGAGGGTGGGCAGACTCAGACAAATGTCACACTGCCAGGACCAGAGCACCTCTACCCACCCTTTCTGCCTTCTTTCTCTTTTCCTCTCTCCCTCCCTCCCTTACTCCCTCCTTCCCTCCCTTCCTTTGTTCCCTCTTTCCTTCCATTGAGTGGATAGGCATTCAGTATTATGTCAGGTATCATGTTAGGTCCTAGAGATATAATGAAAAACAAGATGCAGTCCTTTCCTTCAAGGAATTGCCCCTCTTGGTGAAGGAGTGGTGGTGGTGAGTAAGACAAAGACAGACACGTGGATTTAAAAAATGACATTCCATAACACATTCCAAAACCCACATTGCTATCGCAAGATTAAGTATATAGTACCATAGGGACACATAGAGAAGCCCCTCAAATTGGTTTTGAAGGGGTCTTGGAAGACTCCTAAAGGACCAATCAGAGATTGTCACATTAGGTGGAGGGCAAGCAGAGGGAATATTCCAAGCAGCCACGGTTCCATTGGTTCTACGATAGTATAAAAACTGTCTATGTTTTATGTGGGTATATAAAAGAGAGAGAGAATATAAGCGGTGTAGTATTATGCTCTAATCATATTATTTGTGCATTTACCAAACACTTGCTATGTGCTAGGCATCAATAAAAGTTTTAAGTGCACTGCCTTATTTGATCCTCATAACAAAATTTTAAACAAAAATTATTTGCTGATACGAAGAATAAAGATGGCTTATTTTATAAAGCAGGTTCCATTGCTGTTTTTTTGTTTTGTTTTGTTTTTTGTCTTTTTTAACCAAAGGTGAAACTGAGGTCCAAGGACATTTAAGTGACTTGCTTAAAGTCACAGACTCAGTCAGTAGGAGCATCACATTTACCCCCAGAAAGCCTCACTCCAGAGCCCATGCTATAACCAGCATAAAGCAGTTGTGCAGAGACCTACCACCTCTATACATAGGTTAACTTCGTCCTGACTCGACTTTTTAAAAATAGGTCTAAAATAGTAAGGTATAACATTCAAAGTGGGTTCTCAAATATTCGCTAACTGAAAAAATAATTTCTCCAAGTCCAGGAAATATGAGTTCTTTAGTGCATTGGATAAGCAAAATATTTTCTTCTTATCCAGTAACTCATATATGAAATCGCTTTTTTAATCAATGCAAAATTGTATGCACAAATATGCTGGCAAACAAATTAGAGAGTAAGTCAAGAAGGAGTTAAATTTGTACTTTGGGACAGTTCGGACCTTCTTAGTTACAACTTGTCTTTAAGTTGTCAAACTTTTTCTAACCCTTTTGTCTTGTCTCTCCAGCCAGACTGTAAGCACCTGGAGGCCAGAAACTTACCTCTTGTCCTTCTCTGTCCTTGGCAGTGTCCAACCCCACTCTCTCTGTTGTGCTCCAAGGATATCTGGCTACGTCTTTACCAAAGGATTTTTCATAGCATCCCTCGGTTGAGTTAGTTGTGTGCAAATTTCACATGAATTCTTGAGGATATTTTTTGAAGGGGGAGGGGCACATAAGAGATTTCCAGTAAATATTTTTTGACTTGAAAGCAGAAGGCACTGGGTAAAAGTTCAGGGCTGGCTGGAAAACCAAACCCAAATCAAAGGCTTTCAAGCAGCTTATGTACCTTCTTCAACATCCTGTGGGTCCCAGTCCTTTCCACTCTCAGTACACTTCCCTTCACTCCCTGCCCCTGGGCAGCATGCCTTAACTAGACACTAAAACCATGTCGTTTATTGCATTGTCCCTTATGCTCCATTATAGATATCCTTTGGGGGGGATCACCCAGTTTGGGGATTTTTTTTTCCTTAAAATGATGACCATTTCAAATGCCTATAAAAGCATTTTGCTCTGTTTTCAGGTGTGTGTGTGTGTGTGTGTGTGTGTGTGTGTGTGTGTGTGTGTGTTATTAATTCCAAGTATCCTGTTTAATGTATTTAATAATCTGACCTGCACATTTTCCTTAGTGCTTCCTACTTAAACAAAAATCATTTGCTGATACGAAGAATAAAGATGGCTTATCTAACCAAAAAAGGGAATATTACTGGATCTCTTAATTCTAGCATGGAATTGGGCTCAGGCTTTTCTATATGTCAGCTCATTTGAACTTGACAATAGCCCTATGAGGTAGACACTCTCATCAGGTCCGCACTGTAGATGAGGAATCTGAGACTCAGGGGTTATAAGTGATTTGTAAGTGTAATGCTGAGATTCAAATAGATCCAATTTCCTCATGCTCTTTTGCCCCCTCTTATTGACCCAGAGTCATTTCTCAAAGCACTCTGGGATTGATCTCATTTACCTCCCACATACAAGGGTGGAGACTCCTGGGCACATGTAGGTGATACGCCTAAGGTCAGGAACTGTTAGGCCTTGATTCTGTTTGTTGGTGATACCCCACTACTCATGCCTGTTTTGAATAATGAGGTCAAAGAGGCTGGGGATCAAATTGTTCCCGCTTGCTTTATACAGAGGTAGGTCACGTTCAAGTGACAGAAATAAACAGACATTTACATATGTCTGGGCTCTGTAAAAATTAGCTGCAAAAACAGCTTCTGCCTTTCTCAGTTCTTCAGGACAGTCGCAGTGAAAGTGAGGCAGGTCGAGAGGATTGGCTTACCCACATCACAGGGCTCCACGTCTTTCAGTGGTTCCTTTATATTGTCCCCCAGGCATATGTAACCAAACTGTCATTCTGTAGCACTCCTCAGACCTTTCTTCCACGTGTGGTATTTCCTCTGAAGCAAGTTGAGCTTGAAGAGGACAGGGACCTGGCAGCCTGCCTGGGGGTTATTCAACCCCACAAAAATAAAGAAATACAGAGGTGGGACTTAGCATCTGGTTGGATCCCATCCATTATAAACCAAAATTATTTCAGAGGGAATCTTCCTTTTGTCACTCTTTTCTTCCCTGTTTACCTAAAATCTGATAGGAACTCTGCAGAATCATTGCATTTCCCTGAATTCCACATGCCGTGTGAGGTAGAAGGCAATGGTGGGAGTGGGGCAGGCTACCTGAGGTGGATATACATGACCTCACCTCCTCATGACAACTCAGGCTGCTGAAAGCATTCGGTGTAGAAGCTTCTCTAAAGCACCTAGAACAGGCCTCAGTTCCAGGAAGGCACCTAACAAATGTTAATTCAAATTCCCCCTTTGTTCACAACATTTTTGATGAATTATTTTGTCCGAGACCTAATATATATGTTAATCTAGGGTTTTTCTGCTCTGTCACTACCAGTTCTTACTTATGGGCATCTCACTTGTCTAAGAAGGAGTGATCAATAAGAGTTTAGACTCTGGGGGCACCCAGGTGGCTCAGTCGGTTAAAGTATCTGCCTTCGGCTCAGGTCATGATCTCAGGGCCCTGGGATTAAGCCCTACATTGGGCTCCCTGCTGAGCAGGGAGGCTGCTTCTCCCTCTCCTCCCACTTGTGTTACTTCTGTCACCATCTCTGTCTCTCTCTCAAATAAGTAAACTTTTAAAGACCTTTAAAAAAAAGAGTTTAGACTCTGTAGCAGGCTGCCAACATTCAATTGCCTACTCTGTCACTGAATGGCTGGGTTACCTTGGAAGAGTCACTTAAACTCACTATATAACTCAGTTTCCTCACCTTTTAAATAGGCAAAGTAGTACCCACCTGACAGAGCTGTTGTGAGGATTTGAAGAGTTAATTCACATAACTTCTGAGAATACTATCCACATATACAATAACTAGTTATTGCCTCTGCTTGCTCCTGCTATATCTGTAAAAACAGAAAACTTGATATTTTCTGCATCTATCTTGTCTAGTTGTTGTGAAAGAAGGAGGCAGTTAGGGAGGCCCTACTATGTGTAGGCACTAGCAGCTTATGAGGACCAAATATAAAACAGATTTAAAGTGAAAAGCCAAAACTGTGTAACTAGCATAAAAGACACTATGATTCAGTTAATATTAAGTGATTGAGGGGTTTTTCATAGTACTGCAAGAAAGTACTCTCCCCAGTACTTCACTCTAGGGAGATGGTTTTGTTGAGGTTTCCAGGGACTGGGGATATAGAATAAGTGACATGACAAAGGAAGCTGATGCTACAGTCAAATTTGTTGAGACTCTCTGAGTCCTGATCATCCACTATGGGAATACCAGCTCTCCCTTTCCTCTAGCCCTTGCTAGAGGAAATGGCCTTCCTCTGCAGCACTTATTGTGGCTGACTTTATGAGCTGATGGTTGTCCAAGAGGTTTGACGTAAAAAGAACCAGGAAGGCTTCCACCCAGAAAGAGCTCCACTTCCCACTGGTTGGCAGGTGCATAAGGAGGCAGTCTGGACCTCTTTCTGTTCCATAGGCCCCTTCCATATTCACTCTATCCACTTAGAGCTCCCTGGACACTTCATGCTACTGATCACCTTCAGGCCTCTGCTCTTGAAACTCCCTCTGCCCAGAAACCTCTCCTTACTTATAAGGAAACAAACAAACTGAAGACCTGAAGTTTTAGTTAGGCCATCACCTTCTTCATGTCTCCTTCCTGGTTGACTTCTCCCTCAACCAAAGATCAACTTGACCTTTTAGCGAACCCTGTGTAGAGTTCACAACAGGAAGTACTGGGAATACCTGTAACACTGCATTACTCTTGCCACTGAAATGTCTATATTCCTACAATATAGAATTCCTAGAACTAGAACACTTCAAGGGAGACAATATATCTTAATCATCTTAGTTTCCCCCAAACCTAACAAAGTGCCTGGCTTATAAAAGAAAATCAGTTAAATGTTTGTTAAAAGGATGAATAAATGAGATAAATGAATGAGGTTTAAAAACCTCCTGGTCTTCAGAAAGCCAAGTAGAAGAAACTGAAGTCAACTAATTTCACCACTTTTGAGTTGCTTTGGATAAATGGTCCTGGAGGGAGGCTTAAATTCTTAGCTACGAAATTTTTCTGACAGATTTATTTTATTCCGTTTTCTTATTTCTGTGTCTTATAGCATTTGGTCCAGTATACATCAAAATAGTAAATGCTTAAGAAATGTTTGATGAATGAATGGAAGATCTAAGAGATTTCATTTTTAGCTGCAGGATTATGGTGGTGTCCTCTGGGAAGGTGGCCCCATCGTCTAGAGCCTAGATAGACAGGGACCATCAGTGACAGACAATTTCTCAGGGGTGGAATGGGAACTGCTACCCTGATAACCCCAACAGCACCAGAGGCCTTAGCTTCTGAGGCACAGTCCATGGAGGAAGGAGCCCTGGAAGGACCTCTCTTTTCATAGGACCTTTCTTTTCTCTTCAAGCTGTCCCACTCGCAGGGGTTCAGTCTCTTCCTCAGAACACATATGTGATCATGATATCATAAATGATATTAATATTCTTTCTCTCTCATTTTTATGTACTCATGACCACCTTCCTAGTCAAGAACAAGTGAGGTTATCACAAAGTAAAAATAAAGGGAAATTTATTACTGGGTTTTTGATGTTCAAAATAGGATTTTGCAGCAAGACAATTTAGTCTTGAAAGCAGGCATTATGACTACTGGGTATTTACCCCAAAGATACAAATGTAGTGATCTGAAGGGGCACGTGCACCCCAATGTTTATAGCAGCAATGCCCACAATAGTCCAACTATGGAAAGAGCCTAGATGTCCATCAACAGATGAATGGATAAAGAAGATGTGGTATACATATATACAATGGACTATTAATCAGTCATCAAAAAATGAAATCTTGCATTTGCAATGACGTGGATGGAACTAGAGGGTATTATGCTAAGTGAAATAAGTCAATGAGAGAAAGACAACTTTCATATGATCTCGCTGATATGAGGAATTTGAGAAACAAGATAGAGGATCATAGGGGCAGGGAGGGAAAAATGAAACAAGATGAAACCAGAGGGAGAGACAAACCATAAGACACTCTTAATCTCAGGAAACAAACTGAGGGTTGCTAGAGGGGAGGGGGTGGGAGGGATGGGGTGGCTGGGTGATGGACATTGGGGAGGGTGTGTGCTATGGTGAGCGCTGTGAATTGGATAAGACTGATGAATCCCAGACCTATATCCCTGAAACAAATAATACATTATGCTAATTTAAAAAATTTTTAAAAATAAAAAAAAAAATTCTAAGCAAATTATGAAAGATTAAAAAAAAAGCAGGCATTATGGAACCAGAATTTTCTAAATTATTCTGGTGCCCGCTTAACATATCGAGGCTAGTCCTGGTGAAACACATTAAACAATTTTATGTTATGCAGAGAAGAAGGAGACCTCAAAGAAAAGTTTGCCCCCTCTAGGCCTAAGGGATTGTACAGAGAGGATGATAGGGCAATGAGGGAAGGGAGGTAAAGAAGAATATAACTATTTTAATGTCTCTTCTCTAGGTCTTCAGAGCCCCATCGGGTGAGCAGCAGCAGTGAATAGGTTGGGAGCACAGTGAGAGCACAAAAACTTTTGACCCACCCTTTGTTTTGGATGGCGACAACCAAGCCTGAAACTATATGAGGGGCCCTACATAATTTAGAGTGTGGAGTGGGATGTTCAGGTTGGAAAAGGGACTGGTTTGTGGGCCTGAACTTCCCCTGTTTTCATATGGCATGGATGCTCATTTGTGAAGCCACAGACCTGCCATAGGTTGCTGGGGTGGAGGCTGAGATGAGCCTGCAACATCAGTACCAAGGTTGACAGCTGGGGCCAGAGGTTGCAGGTATGGCAGAGACTCAAAGGGGTCTTCATCAACAGTAGCAGGGTGGGGAGTGGGGGTAAGTCTTCGAGGAGGGGCCCTGGACTCTGAGCAAGTCAAGCAGAAATAGACCACAAGTACATCAGCCACAGATGTCAGCTGCAGGCGCCAGCTGTGAACGCCAGGCATAGGGTGGTGCCAAGCATTCCTCAGCAGACACAGGCACCTCACACCCAAGCACAAGTGCAAATCCAAGAACTCCCTTCCCCCACTGCCATGGGCCATGGGACCCAGAGAGGGGGACAAGAAAGGGAAACAAGAGCTCCAAAGAACTGAGCAGAAAAACCAGTGGATCTAAAGCTTCTTTACAAATGACTGAACGGAACTAACTTTAAAACTAAATTAGGCTAAATAGAGTTTTCTTGCTACTCAAGCCGGTGGAGGACTCATGAAAAAAGTCAAATCAGGTATGAAGAAATAAAGCAGCTAATTTTCTTCCCATAGCTGAAGTGCTGTGTGGCTTAGTTTTGGGACTCTGTTATTCACAGGCAATTTTGATCCTTAGCAGCTCAGTCATGGAGCTCAGGAAGGACATGGTTTGCCAGGTACACAAAAAGGGATTCCATTCAACATCATGCCAGGAGGGTTTCCAGGGGCTTGGGATGCACCCATTGCTGGGTCTGTCCTGTTTCCATCTCTTCCCTCATTGCCTCCAAGCCTTCTCTATCCTCTCTTAATTCCCTCCCCCATCCCTTTTTTCTTTCATCTCTTGACCTTTACTTTTCCTCTCTGAAAAGCACACAGATGGGCAAGCTGAATCAGAATGGCGCCTTTGTGAGCTTTTTGGACATTTAGAAGAAATCAAGCTGAACTCCCCAAGCCTTCAGGAAGCACCTTTCTGACAGTTATAGATCCCTCCAAAGAACCTTACAATGGTATTATTAATCGAGCATATATTTTCACTCCGGAGTCCAGGGAGAAATACGAAAAGGAACAACAAAAGCTCTTTAGAGTACTTTGCATTTAGCTGATGAATATGTTATTGAATTGAAGAAACCCTCAAAAAGTTTAGCAAGTGGAACATTCCTGATGCAATACGTTAACTTGAGTAACCTAATATAATAACGGCCATAAGGAAAAAACAAGTCATGCTCCCCAGAGACTATCTATAGTCATAGAAAGAAGATGAGGAACTTTAAGTAAATAACTAATTAGAATGATCCAAAGTGTTGTTTTGACTAATAGTGGGGTCTCTATACAGTAATATGAACTGTCTTTGCTTTGAGGGTTTTCACTCACAAAATAACCCTGCTCCAGTGAAACATCTGAGTATTTAGCAAAGTGACAAAGTCTTAGAAAATAAAAAGCGGATTGAAGCCAAACAGTTTCAGGGTCCATCTGCAGGACAAGAGACAAGGAGATAATATAATGCCCCTGATCTGTTACCTCTTTGGCTTTTTTTCATTCGTGTGAACTTTTATCTCACAAAGGTTAACATTAAAATCAAATTCAGTTTGGTGCAATTTTGAGCCATCACAGGGTATGAGGATGGAGAGCTTTGCAGGAAACAGATCTCTCTCCTTAGAAAGGACTAATCCATTGGTCAGTGACAGAACAGAAGTGGCATTAGCTAAGCTCCTACTATATGTCAGGAACTATTGTAATTATTCTGTATATCTTATTCCATTTAGTCCACACTACAATTTTAGGGCAAGATGTTATCTCCATTTTACAGATAAGGGAACATTCAGTCCTGCCCTTGTGTGAATTCCTGAGTTACCAGGATAGTTGCTTTCTCCTTTCCTCTAAAGCTATTGGGCAAAGAAACCCCACAACCTCTCAGCATTGTCCATTTCAGCAACAGTCTTCTGAAGATTTGTGATCCAAGCCTTCTTTTGGTCCCCGGCTCCTTAGTGGTTAAACCATGAGTCCTCTAATCAATAGTACATGGGTTTTCCTGGGCCCAGATCAAATAGCATCGGAAAGGGGACAAAAGACAGGAAAGATTTCAGGACATTGAGTCTTGTTGTATAACTTTGAAAGTACAACTTATCAACTTATGTTCTTATTATTACAAAGGTAATATAGGAAAGAAACAAAGTGAAACTGCCCTGAAATCCCATCCTCAAAAGATTGTCATTAGCCCTCGGTCTTTAATAAAGAGCTGGCTAGAGAGGAAGTGTGGCCAGGTCCTTGGTCTCTGCCACTGCAAAATAAAAATAGGACTTTATTCAGTTTGAAATAGTGAAAAGAACACATCAGTTTGGGAGACAGACAGATCTGGGCTTGAATCTCAGCTCTGATCTTGGGCAAATGATTTGAATTCTCTGAATCTCACCTTCCTAGATGTCAAATAGGTGATGACAGCACTGATTCATAAAGCTTAGAGAAGCTTACATGTGTTGTATGTAAATCTCTTAGCACGGTGCATGGCACGAAGCAGGCATTTAATAACTGCATCCAATTGAATATTCCAGATATTCCAGATATTAGGATCCTTCTGCCTGCAATGTAAAATTACCAACTACAGAGACAATTCCCCAACATTATTTTTTTTTCTCACTGAGTTAATGGCTAGACTTTAGGCATATAGTTTACAGAATGAGCTCTTGGTTAAAGTTTGTTAATTTTTAACATAAGGCATCTACAGAATTTTCTCCTGTTCATGTGTTCTTTATTGAATGATTAAAGCTACTCATAATGAAGTAAACACACTAGGGGCACCTGGCTAGTTCGGTCGGTGGAGTATGGGACTCTTGATCTCTGGGTTGTAAGGTCAAACCCCAAGTTGGGTGTAGAGATTACTTAAAAATAAAAATCTTACAAAAAAATAAACACACTAAAATTATTAATGGTTTTATGATATATTTTTCAGACTCTCAAATTCCACTTCTGTAGTTAAAGCTGACCAACCCCACTTTTGATACATTGATAAACTGGAAACTTGGAGTTGCCCGCTTCAGTCCTTGTGGGGAGAGGAGGTGATGCAATGTGAGAGCCACAGTGTGAGGAAGGCTGTTTCTTCCTAATGAATGCCCAGCCATCCCACTTGGTTTGGTTGAAAAGCAAGACACAAAGTCTCAGCCTCTGTGACTGCCAAGATTCTGTCACTCTTAATGTGCTCATTTCCAGCTGTGGCCCCATGATGTCTCTTCAAACAAATTGATCATGTCCCACTCCCTTTAGAAGGCCCATAACCATATTTGAGAGTTAGACAGAAATACGGCCTGACAGATGATCCCCATTGGGGCCAGAAGGCTTAAAGCTCAACATCTCCCAACCCACTTGCCAGTGTGGGACATGCATGGGGCCCACACCTAACAAATGTGTCAGTGGTAACAAGGCCTAAGTGCTGAAACACTCAGCTTCTTCCTGCCTGCAAATGACCTCAGGGCTTTATAGCAATTGCATGTCTGGACTTTTCTTCCTAAGACCCCATGTGCCTCCATCAAATAAGCAAATAATTTTGTTAATTGTCTGTCTCTATTTAGCTGGAATATTAGCTCCAAAGGGCAAGGCATTTGGTCTGTTTTGTCTATGTCCAGCATGTAGATATATATCTGGCACATAGCAGGTGCTCAATTTATATCTGTTGAATGGATGAATGAAAGCAGAATCCAAAGGTGATGTCATTCCTTCATTTTTCTCAAGGAAACAGAGGTCCTAATAGAAATAAGCAGGTAGTGAGTATGCCATCTATGGGCATTCACTTTATTAAAACAAAAGATGTTTCAAGATACCTGTCTTATCATTATAATAGATGTTCTTTATTCTGAGTGTAGATGCAATGCAGTAATTTTGGTGTCCTTTCAGTTTGTAAGATGCTTAGAAGAAAAATGTGCTCATTTGTATTTACTTCTACTATTCCTCCTCGCTAAAGTTTTGGAATGGTCAAATGGATCATTTTAATAAGAACCAAATTTCAGTAAAGGACCTCTCAAAAGAAACAAGGTTATGCCATAAAAATCAACCAAAAAAAAGTGATCTGAGGAAGTTCTGGAAATATTTTGCCCTCTGATGAAATCTGAGGATCAAAACTGTTTAATAATCTTTCTTAACTTCTTAAAAAGGACTGAACTTCCTGTTATATCTTACTATGGCTGACTTTGCCCATGCCAAACACCTGTTACTTTTCCTCCTGGCATTTGTCCTCACCTGACCTATGTTCCAATTGTCATCATGTGACATAAGTTTATGTGCTTAATTGTTTAACACCGGTCCCTCCTAGCTAAGCTATAAGCAGGAATTTTTTGTCTGTTTTCCTCATGTTGCTTCCCCAGTGCCTAGAATGGTGCTTGGACTGTGCTAACTGCTTAATAAATATGTCAGATGAACGACTTAATTAAAATGTACATCCTGGATCCCAATACCGTGCAGGCATATCTTGGAGAGAAAGTGACAGCAATAACAGGGCTTGGCACCCAGGACATCCATTGTACAAGAAAGAGAGCTGGACTTAGGCATGGGGTAAGTCCAGGTTCATTCTTTTCTAGATATGTGCCATCAGGCATTTAATCTCCCCAAGTGAGGTTTTGATGCTGGTAAAATGATAATAACAATAGCCACTTAATGAAAGAGTTATGAAAAGAATGATAGAAATGTACTTTGCAAAAGCTGCTAAGGCTTACATAAGCATCAGATTTCATTATATGTTGGGTACACCTGTCTGCTGATGAAATGAGTGGTTGGTAACCTGTTACATAGTTCAAGCAATCTCCTGAAGAAGCTACTAATGGATGCTCAGTTGTCATAGCAGGCACTTAAAAGGGTGATGCCTTTCCCCTGAAATACCAGTGATTAGGGGCTCATTAATATTGCTTGAGGAACTTTTAAAAATTGTATATTCATAGGTGTGGTAAGCTGTCCTGTTTGTTCACAATTATGTCTCCCTTGTCACCCTCACTCAGCCTGCCCCATATGCCATACTTTCCTGTAGGTGATGTTTAATCCTCACCCCGTGAATATTGGGCATGGCCATAGATTTGCCTTAGTCAATGAGTTATAAGTGGGTGTGATGCATGCCACACCAATGTAGAAACCTTAGATGTGTTGGCATGGTTTGGCTTGGCACCCCCTTGAGCTTCTGGCCTCAGTTATGAGAATGGCACGCCCTAGTTAGTGGATCCTACTTCAGTCTGGGTTCTGGAATGAGAATACACATGCTTCTAGGTCAAGCCCAGGCATGCCCAACAGAGCCACAGCAGACCCACAGCTCTCATGAAACATGAGCACAAATGTTTATGTGAGCTACTAGATGTTGAGGTGGTTTGCTACCTTCATGAAAACTTGACCAGTACACCAGGATCCACTCCAAGCCCACTGAAGTCCACGCTCAGGTCTCAGGAGTCTGTGATTTAAAAAAGTTCTTCATGTGATTCTAATAATCAGTCAGGTTTTGGAACCACTCTCCTAGATTATCTACACCCCTTCTCTCTTTCCTGCCACCTGCTCATATGAACAGGGCTTGACTAATGCATCCACCGTCCCTATAACTCAGCTGGTAACATTCCTAGTTGTCAGGCCAGCAGGAAAAAGAAAAGAATACCCCTCTACTTTGGAGATAGTGATAGAATATGGAGCTGCAGAGACTGAATCTTGAATTAAATCAGACATTTCAGGGTCACCTGACCTCCTCTCTCCAGCTCCTTATTGGGAATGTGATAGAATAATTTATTACTGCAAAAGCAAGATATAACCTATAGAAGGACATACTCTATTATAGACCAGATGGTTTGGATTTGTGTGTGGCCATTATTCTAGTTTCTGACAATACCTAATAAGTCTGCCTACTTTAGCTACTAAATTATTATTGGCTAATCAAAGCCCAGCAGTTCTGCCTGTTCATGAGGTCTTGAGGCACCTACAAGAGGCAAGAAAGCACTGTTGATGGCCACTGATAGAAACCAAGCCTGTGATTCTAAGGAAGACTTTTAATTTACTAACATCTCAGCCTGAAAACTAGAGCCTGCATGTTTGGATTATGAAGAAAAATGACCTTTTTTGTTTTCTGACCACTTGTAATTAGGTCATATGAAAGGTCATGAATGAACAAACTTAAAAGCACTTTATAAGAGTAAAAAAAATTCCTTAGAATTCATTGGACAATCTCATAACCATAGTTATCTCTTAATAAAGTTTAGATAAGACTATGGAGAACCAGATCTGTAACAAATAGTCCTAATTCTTTCAATGCCAGTGACACTCCAGTAAGGATGCCACACTTGGTTTATTTTTTCTTGGGAGCAAGGCGGTCAGGAGATATTTTCATTACTATCATGTATGACATTAAAAGTGAACTTGAGGTTTTGTTCCTATTTTGGCCTTGTATAAGCTGTAACTAACTGTTCTCTCCATGTTGAAAAAGCAAATTCCCACAGCCGCCAGATTATAGTCAATAGGATAGAAAAAGCTATTTCATGTACTCAGCTATGCTCAAGAGGACTTTTTGAAATGCATAGTATTACAGAGCTTGGGACTAATCAGTGAGGACCCCCTGAGTATTTCTTTCACTACACAGGTATCTAGTAGATCCAGAGACTCAACAGCTTATGACAAGCAATGAAGATACAACAGGCTTCTAGTACATTTATTTCATCAGCACGAGAAACTTGGGAATATTCCATATTCAAATTCATTGAAATGGAGATGTGTAGAGCCAAAAGCTGTGTAAATCCTATTTTCCCTTGAAAATGAAGGTCTACATTCCTTTGAGTGTAGCTTTCTTCAGCTCCTATCCCCCATGACTCCCAGAAGTATGAAATTGATAAGTCTCCAATTACTTCTTGCAGAGGAGACTTAGCAACCAGTATTCATATTGTCTTCACTTACTCTTCTAAAAAAGAAGCGTAATTATCTTAAATATTACTGAGATAGTAAAACCTCAGTTACCTGAAACACTTGAGGGAATCCAGGATGCTCCAGTTGATGATGGAGTATGTTTTGTTACAGTCCCTGCTGTTGATGTTGGCATGCAAGGTGCAGGGGGCAGAGTTGAGTGTGTCACTTTTTGGAATAAAACCCTGGTATGAGTTTATTTGCCTGGTATTTGCCCTTTCTTCTAAAATTGAAGACCAAAAATTCTTGGTAATTGAAGTTTCTGCATATTTAGATTTCAATTATTCTATTTTACAAAGGCGTGTTGTTTTTTTTTTTTAAGTTATGGAGACATCTGAAAATCTGTTGAAAGCTATAGACCTCCTCCCCTCCCCCCAGAATCCAAATTTCAGGGAGTTCACTTGAGGTTAACGGAGTCCTGGTTAAGCACTCACAAGATAATGAAAACAACATGGACTTAAGGTCTAATTTCTACCCCTTTTCTAGCTGTGTGGTATTAGGCAAATCACTTAACTTCTCTGAGAGTTAGCTTCCTTTTAGTTTTGTAAAACTTAGAGGGATCTATAAATCTTGGCAATTTTTTTTGTAATTGTAGGAGATGTGAATTTTACTGAGCCCCCCAAAATGTTGTTCTCTTTCTCCTATCATTGAGATCTCTTAAATGAGCCTAGAGAAAATCTTTTTTTCTACCAATTATGTGTGACCATAATGTCTGTCAGTCACTGGTGCCCTTCCTAGGCCTCTGCTTTGTAATATTAAAATTGACACATTAATGCATGAGAGATTAAAATGGGGCAAAAGACAGAGTCAAAGCAAAATGTGCACATTTACAAGTGAATATCTAAAAAAACTTTGTGCCTGGATAACTGGACTACAAACTAGGGGAAGGTCCTCAGCCTAATATTAAAACCAACAGATTTTGAGCACTTTATGTGTGCCAGATGGACATTTGCTAAGACCTTTGTATCTATATTTTCCATTACTTTCAACAAACCTCTGAGGTGGATCCTTTTCTTTTTTCTTTTCTATCTTATCCATGTATTTCTTGTGTGTTCTGAGACATTACTGCATACATTAAAATGCACAGATCTTGAGTGTACAGTTCACTTAATCTGGATAAGTGAATACACCCATGAAATTAAAAAAAAAAAAAAAGAGCACTGCCAACACTTTAGGAAGCTCCTTCCTGTTCCCACCAGCCTATTCCCATTCCCCACCCAAAGACAATAATTTTTTTGATTTCTTATGCTGTTGCTTAGTTTTGCCTACTCTTGATCTTCAAAAAAAAAATGGAATATAGTACGTACTATTTCTTGTCTGGCTTCTTTCACTTGCCTTTGAGATCCATCCATGTTGTTACATGTATCAGGAGTTCGTTCCTTTTTATTACTGAACAGTATGTCATTATATGGATATACCACAATCTGTTACCAAGTTCTTGTTGATGAACATTTGGGTTGGTTCCAGTTTGGGGCTATTAGGAGTAAAGCTGATCTGAACTTTCTTGTATAAATATTTTTGTGGACATATGTTTTCATTTCCCCTGAGCAAATACTTGGAATGGAATTACAGCTCTAATTGTTCCTGAAGCTCTACAGCTTCCTCAGGTCTCAGATGAGCATTTACCAAAGGATTTTCTTTTCATCCCTGCAGACATTGAGACGTGGAAACTAGCTGGAATAAGTCCCTAATCCTTTATTTGAAAGCCATGGGGTTAGATGTTTTAAGAAATCAGAATTCTTCAAATTTTTGAAAAAAAAATACATAGACATATATATTATATAACACTCCCCAGCAGGATCTGGATTGGCATCCTGAATCAAACGTGTTAATATTTCTGTGAAAAAAAAATACTATTCTTTACGCTGAGTATGATTTAAAAAAAAGAACTATTAATAACCTCATATCAGTTCACATCATGTTTTGTCCCCAAATGAATTTGCTGCAAGTTAAAAAAAAAATGTTTTTCATAAGTTTTTTTTATTTATTTAAGTAATCTCTATACCAAACATGGGGCTCAAACTCATGACGCTGAGATCAAGAGTCACATGCTCCCCCGACTGAACCAGTCAGGTACCCCCCCGCCAGCGTTCTTTTAAACAGCTTTATTGAGATATAATTCGCATTCCATACAATTCACCACTTAAAGTGTACAATTCAATGGATTTTTTGCATATCAAATTATCAATTTTTTAAAATTATAGCATAACAAAATTTTAAGTACTTTAACCATTTTTAAGCCTACAATTCAGTGGCATTACATACATTCATAATGTACAACCAACGCTATTATTTCCAAAACATTTGCACCATCCCATTCAACAGAAACACTGTAACCATTAAGCAATAACTCTCCATTCCTCTGTTCCCCAGCCCCTGGTAAATTCCATTCTAGTTTCTGCCTCTATAAATTTGCTTATTTTAGAGAGTTCGCGTAAGTGGGACCATACAATACTTGTCCTTTTGTGTCTGTTTGTCTAACTTCACTTAGCATAATGTTTTCAATGTTCTTCCATGCTGTAGCATGTGTCAGAACTTCATTATGTATATACCACATTTTGTTTATGGACAAACTCATTGAAGGACATTTGGGTTTTCCACCTTTTGGCTATCATAAATAATGCTATTATGAACATTCATGTACCAGTATTTGTTCAAACACCTCTTTTCAACTCTTAGGGGTAAATATCTAGGACTAGAATTGCAGAACCATATGGTAATTTCACGTCTAGCTTTTTAAATTAGTTCCATGTTTTTATGGAATTCTATGTTTTTGCAGAACTGCCAGTCTGTTTTCCACAGTGACTGAACCATTATATATTTCCTAGCAGCAATGTGTGAGGGTTCTAATTTCTGTACATCATCACCAATACTAGTTACTTTGCTGTTGTTGCTATTGGCATCTTAGCAGGTGTAAAGTGGAATCTCATTGTGGTCCTTATTTGCATTTCCCTAATGACTAACGCTTATTGGCCATTTATATACCTTCTTTCAGGAAATGTCTATTCACATCCTTTGCCATTCTTAAATTGAGTGGCCTTTTGTTGTTGAGTTGTAAGAGTTCTGTATATATTCTGGATACCAGACTATGTGATTGTCATATATGTAATTTGAAAATATTTTCTCTCATTCTGTAGGCTGTCTATTCACAGTCTTCATTATACCCTCTGGTACACAAAAGTTTTAAATTTTGATGAAGTCCAATTTATCTATTTTTGTTGTTGTTGTTGCTCATGCTTTTGACGTCATATCTAAGAAGCTACTGCCAAATGTAAGGTCATGGTCATGAATATTTACCCTTCTTTTTTCTTCTTCTAAGAATTCTATGGTTTCAGCCACTATTTTTCTATTATTGATCCCAGTTTGAGTTAATTTTTGTATATGATGTGAAGTAGGGTCCCACTTCATTCATTGCATGTAGAAATTTAATTGTCCCAGCACCATCTGTTAAAGAGACTATTCTTTCACTACTGAGTGGCAATGAGTATTTGGTACTCTTGTCAAAACCCAATTGTCTATAGATGGGTTTATTTCTGGATTCTGAATTCTATTCCATTGGTCTAAATAACATCCTTATGCCAGTACCACACTGTTTTTTTTTTAAAAGATTTTATTTATTTATTTGAGAGAGAGAATGAGAGATAGAGAGCATGAGAGGGAAGAGGGTCAGAGGAAGAAGCAGACTCCCCGCTGAGCAGGGAGCCTGATGCGGGACTCGATCCCAGGACTCCAGGATCATGACCTGAGCCGAAGGCAGTCGCTTAACCAACTGAGCCACCCAGGCGCCCACCACACTGTTTTTTACTATAACCTTGTCCTATGTTTTGAAATTGAGAAGTGTGAATCTTCCATCTTTGTTCTTCTTTCCAAAGATTGTTTTGGCTATTTGAAACTTCTTGCAATTCCATATGAAGTTGAATATCAGCTTTTCAATTTCTGTGATAACAACAAAAACCTGTTGGAATTTTGATAAAGATTGCATTGAATCTGAAGAGCATTTTGGATAGTATTGTCTTCTTAGTGATATTAAGTCTTTCTGTCCATGAAGATCGATGTCTTTGCATCTATCTGGGTCTTCTTTACTTTCTTTCATTGATATTTTATAATTTTTAGTATGTCTTTTATCTCCTTGGTTAAATTTATTCCCAGATATTTTATTATTTTCAATGCTATCATAATGGAATTATTTTAATGTTCTTTTTAGATTGTTCATTTTTGATGTACAGAAACACAATTTTTTATGTGTTGATTTTGTACCCTAAAACTTTGTGAATCCATTTATTAGCTCTAATAGCTTTCTTATGGATTTTTCAAAGTTTTTTTTTATATATATATACAGGATCATGTCATCTGTAAATAGACATAATTTTACTTCTTTTTATCCAACTTAGATGCCTTTTATTTCTTTTTCTTACCTAATGGCTCTGGCTAGAACTTCCAGTACAATGTTGAATAATAGTGGTGAAAGCAGGCATCCTGATCTTAAAGGGAAAGCCTTTAGTCTGTCACCATTCCATATGATGTTAGCTGTGGATTTTTCATAAATTCCCTGTATAATGTTTAGGATGTTTCCTTCATTTGGTTTTGTTTTGTTTTGGTTTGGTTTGGTTTTCTTTTTTAGGATGTTTCCTTCTATTCTGAGTTTTCTGACAGTTTTTATCATGGAAATGTGCTGAATTTTTCAAATTGTTTTCTGCATCAGTTGAGATGACCATGTGAGTTATTTTTCCTTTGTTCTACTAATGTAATGTTATCACATGGATTTTTTTTTATTTTTAGTGTTGAACCACCACTGCTTTCCTGGAATAAATCTCAGTTAGTCGTGGTATATAATCCTTTTCATGTGCTATTAGATTTGATTTGCTAGTATTTTGTTGAGAGAATTTTAAATTTAATTTCATTTAATTTTTTATTTCAGAACTATGAATAAGGAATTGTGAACCTTAGCTCAGTAAGGTGGCTAAATAGTCAATGCAAAGGAAGCTGATCAATGGAGCCACATGGACATGAAGGAGATCCCCAACAGCGGGTCTGTGTCCCAGGATTCTGACCAGTTCCTTTCAACATTTTATGAATGGCGTGAAGATGAAGAGGAACTGCTATCATACTTGCAGCTGAGAGAGCTAAGAGGGAGACATAATATTTGAGAGAGCAAAGTAAAGATTCCAAAAGATTCTGACAGCCTGGGATAATAAGGCCAAACTAATAAGATGTATTTAAAATCCAGGATTAATACTTTGGATTCAATAAAAGGGTTGGGGAAAGTGGGAGGGGGAGGGTTGCTGGATTAACAGCCATTCCCATAAAGAGATCTGGGGTTCAGTTGACCGCAAACCTGACATTAACGGAGCATTTTGAGGTTCCAGAAGAAGAGGGCAAGCTGGGGCCATGAAGACAGTGTCCTGTCCACAGTGTACATGTATACACATGTGTGGTGTGTGCGGGTTGCTTCGTTCTGCTCTTGATTCTGCAGGCCTATGCACATCCGGAACATTTATTGTCTTCAATTCTGAGTGCCAACTTTTAAGTGACAAACTGGAGCCAAACCAGAGAAGAGTGACCAAGACAAAAAAAGACTCAAAATCATGTCAGGCCAGGGAATGTTGAAGGACCCAGGGCTATTTAGCCTTGCAGAGAGAAGATTAAGTGAGGGATTTGAGAGTTGTTTTCAAATCACATCATGTGAAAAAAGAAATAGACTCGGTCTATGTATTTCCAGAGGGGAGAAAAAGACCCAGAAGAAAGGAGAGGTCAGCCTTCTACAAGGGAGACATTTCCAGTAGTCAGTAAAGTCTAAAAAATCTTGGACACATTATAGGTGGCAGAAAAAGAGTTTAAGCACCTTAGCTCCCCCACCCTCTCTCCTAGGGAATTGCTTCCCAGTCCCTCATGATTATCACTGAAATATATTGAAAGTTGCACCTGATCCAATTCAGGCTGATGAGTCCTTTCCCAGGGATTTTGTAACTCAGAAGTGAGGAAGAGTCAGGCTGCCTATGGCAGAAACTTTAAGAGGTGATACCAGAGAAGAGTTTCCCACCAAGAGGAGTAGACTGATGCAAAACAAATAAATAACAAATAAAGCTAGCACTCAGAGGAGTGAAAGAGAAGACAGGTGGAAAAGAGAAGAGGGAGAAGTGAGAGAGGGAAAACAGAGGTGTTTGTGTTTTAAGTTCCAGATATCCTTTCTTTTAAAGATTTATTTATTTATTTGAGAGGGAGAGAAAGAGAGAGAGAGAGAGAGAGATGTGTGGGTGCAAGGGCGGGGAGGGGCAGAGGGAGAGGGAGAAAGAGAATCCCAAGCAGACTTCAAGTTGAGTGTGGAGCCTGACATGGGGCTTGATCCCACAATCCTGGGGTCATGACCTGAGCAGAAACCAAAAGTCAGACACTCAACTGACTGAGCCACGCAGGCGCCCCCCAGAGTTCCAGATGTTCTTGAGGCTTATGATACTCTTATCATCACAACTTGGTCATTCAACTCTTTCTTAGATTTGTGAAATATCCTAGTAGCATTCCAAAAGGTGGTCTCTCTTATTTAAGTAAGAGTTGGGTTTCTGTCACTTTTAGTTCAAAGGACTCTAATACTAGCAGTCTGAGGGGGTAGTGAGATCTCCATCTGTGGAGGTGTTTAAAGAGAAGTAAGGCTGCCATCACCTGCCAAGAATGCTATGAAGTGGGTGGGGGTAAAACTGAAATAGGATTGGTCATGAGTTGATCATTTTTGAAGCTAATGATGGGTTTATTATTTTATTCTCTATTTTTTTATACATTTAACATCTTCCCTAAGAAAGAGAAGAAAGATGATATGGAAAGAATTGTAGCACTGAAGTAAAATGAACTAAATCAGTGGGTCTCAAACATATCAGATTCCTCAAGTAGATTTAAACACTAAGAATTTAATACATAAATAAATAAAAGAATTCAAGGCCTCACTCCTGAAAATTTGGTTCATTTGATCTGGGACAAGGCTCAGGATTTTATACATTTTGAAAACTCTCCAGATGGTTCTGACCACCATCGAGGTAAAAATCACTGTTGGATTAGAGACATTTAAGCCATCTTCTAAATCTATGACCCAAAGGCTCAATGAGAATAAAGTTTGGAAGTAACCAATACCTTCAATTTTAGAATGTGTTCACCAAGATCCAAAGAGGTCTAGTAATTGAAGTTACGAAGTTGGTAAGCAGCAGTGGAAAAAAGTCTAAAACCCAGGCAATCCGTGTCCTCTGTCCTGATCTCACCAATTTTATATAATTTTAAAAACCTTCTTAATAAACAAGGACACAAAGAAAGCCAAGTCTCGATCCAGACCCCTTAGTTCCAATCTTGGCTTTGTCACTCAACCTACTGTGTCTCAGTTTCCTCACCTATATCATCCTCACAGGGTGGTTGTGTAAATTAAATGAGTCAATATATATATCGTATATATTAAATAAATGCTTAGCAAACAGTAAACAAGTGTTCTCCACTGTTACAGTTATTACTTGCATGACATAGGAAAATTCTCGCTAAAGACCTTCAAGAAGACTTTAGATGGTTATTCATTGTGGACAATTCAGAGCAGGGGTGGAGTATTTCCAGCCCACACCCAGAACCTGGCTTATTGCTTCATGTCATTCTATTCAGTATAAGAGTGTATTGCTCAGTACACAGAGCTTGAGTCATAACTTCAGCCCTGGTGGGCCACCCTGGATACCTCAGCCAGAGGAAAGAGCCAGAGTGCCCATAAGGGCAGCTCACCAGTGACAAAAAAAAAAAAAAAAAAAAATCAACTTATTTATTCCAGAAGGGCTCTTGCTTTGTTTTTTTCCTACATACACAGTCATTGAACAAACAAATAAAAACACGTAGCTTTAATTACCCCAAATAACCACCACCAACAAAACAGCTAAGAGAGGTATGGTGGCTCCTAAGGCAACCATTAGATATTGTGAAATTAGACATTCCTAAGTTCCTAAGGAGTAAAGACAGGAAAAGAGGGGCATGGGGTGGGGGTTCAATGCATATGTGTTAAAGGGACAATCTTTCAGGGAATGGTTCACTCATTTTACAGACAATGGAGACAATTTCAGGTTCAAAGTGTAAATCTACAACTTCAGTTATTCCATAAAACTGTAAAGCTTGAGAATTTCATGAAATAAATATTTAAATATTCTTAAAATATTAAATATTTTAAAAAGGAAAGTTGAGGGCGCCTGGGTGGCTCAGTTGGTTAAGCGACTGCCTTCGGCTCAGGTCATGATCCTGGAGTCCCGGAATCGAGTCCCACATCGGGCTCCCTGCTCAGCAGGGAGTCTGCTTCTCCCTCTGACCCTCTTCCCTCTCATGCTCTTTATCTCTCATTCTCTCTCTCTCTCAAATAAATAAATTAAAAAAATCTTTAAAAAAAAAAAGGAAAGTTGAAGTTAAACATAAAAGAAGATGAAGTATTTCCTATGGCCTAAAGGGCTATTTCTAAATAAATGAAGGATAATTTTCAGGGGCAGCCACAGAGAAAAGGAAGAGCATGAGACAAGCTATCCTACCCTCGTATTGCTCTTCCTCTCTGATGTGCTCCAGCTTTGCCTTTCTCTTTCCAGGTTTTGTTGTCCTTAATTCATCCTTACCCAGTGAGTGTCTCCCAGACCCTGTTTTAAGAACTATTCTCTTTGCTTTCCTTTTCCTTCTCTTTCTCTTCTTCTTATTCCTCCTCTACCCCAGTCCCCAGTCTCTTTACTTCTGGTGATAAAATGGAACTGAAATATTAATTAATTAAATATTGACATGAATATTTAGGAAGATCTTACTATGTGCTAGGTACATTTTTATTGTGTTTTTCGTTGGTTTTAAAGTATAATTTACATACATCAAAGTCCACAAAACTACCATCAGGTCAAGACACAGGACATTTCCAGTCTCCCTGCAGGCTCTCTCATGTCCACCCCCCCATCAGCACCCTC
The DNA here is from genome assembly GCF_037043125.1 of Eumetopias jubatus. NCBI lineage: Eukaryota > Metazoa > Chordata > Mammalia > Carnivora > Otariidae > Eumetopias > Eumetopias jubatus. The sequence goes on from NW_028274810.1 coordinate 147,937,490, forward strand.
CCCAAAGTTAATCATTCTTCTGATCTCTATCACCAGAGATTAGTTTAGAACCTCCTATGATTAGAATCAAGCACTTATTCCTTTGTATCTAACTCTTTTTGTTCAACATTATGTTTATGGGATTCATCTATGCTGTTGCATGTAGTAGGTACCATTTTTTTCAAATAAGTTTTATGGCCATAAGAAGGAATAACATTTTTCTTTCTAAAATTAAACCAACCAAATTTAGTTACCTTGTACATGGGTTGGTTCATGATGGATTTTTTTTCTTCCTACTCATCCCAAATTCCTATCCCCTAGTCCCATATGGACTAGTGCTACTTGATGAGAAGAAAAAAAAATCCCATGCTTGAGTTATACCTTCATCTCCTCAGTGGAGCTAGGGATTGTAACATCTGAGATCTCTTTTAGATTGAGATCTCATAGGTTATCCACCTGTATGTTACTAGTTTCTCAATTTAGCTGCCTTTGCAACTTGCTTCATAGAACTTATAGATCACAGGCAACCTCACTTGTTTAGGATTTCACCTATACTACCCCCATTGTTCTTCTTGCTAATTCCGTCCTACCACTGGAGGTCATGGTTCAGTTAGTACTATAGGGGGCTGAACAAGTGTGAAGGACCAATTAGCTAGTCCTCAGAAGGACCCTAGGGTGGCTGTCTGGGGATACAGTGGGTTGTGTGCTGAGGTTGAGACTAGGCATGAAAAGGCTGAGCTACCCCGGCAAACAAGTTGCATTACCATGTGGAAAACTGGCCTTAAACCTCACAAGTGTTATTTTCACTTATTTACTTATTTATTTTAATTGGCAGGGGCATTTTGTCTAACACATAACTGACATTTCACTTTATTTCCTTTAGGCAGAAGAATGCATCAAACTCCAGAACAAACTTAAGCATTCCTACTTGGAAGTCCTGAAATGCTTGGTTTCCAGATTTAACAATAATAACAATAATAAAAAAACATTCGCTCAGGAGCTTCTGTGGGACTACTTGAATAGCTGCAAAAAATTTTTTTTCTGACAACTAAAAATATTTAGTAGGTAAGCATCACTAACTATTTTAATGGACTAAACTTTTATTTTATATCCTAAAGCCTTGCTGCTTAAAACCCAATTCTCTAATGCTGCTCTATTCTTCATTCCATCACCCCAATTCACCCTGACCTGATAGTGCCTGTACCAAATGGGATACAATGAAGACTATAATTTTAATCAGTCTCTTGAAAATTTAGAGTAAGAGGGCAAAGTTTAGAGATAATGTAGGTCAGTGGTTTTCAAAGAAATGGTTAAGCTATGAAGCACTTGGTTTTATTAAGTTTTATTAAGTCTTTATTAAGACTTACTTTATTAAGTCTTATAAGAAGCTCCACATATAAAACATAAAAATAGATTTCCTCTGGATGATGTAGAATGTGGAACTGTGCCTTCTGCCCACTTGCGTTCCCAAATCCACCTACCCCACTCTGTGGTCACAGAGGATATACTTCTGAAATCCTACAACTCTAGGAACATTGTTTGAAAACCACTGATCTAGTCCAACCTCCTTATTTTGTGAACAAGGGAACTGAGATCCAGTACTTGCCTAGCTAATGTCATACATTAACAATGATATCTGCCAAGAAATGTGGCTGGAGACTAATTATTTTTATTAAAATTTTAGGTTTTTTTTTTCCAAAAACATACCGCATACTTCTTGTCCTAGCATACACATACACTGGTATATAGAGTGTGTGTATAAGACTAAACACCAGTTAGCTCAGTTTGGCTAGACCCTTGGAAACAGAGTCCTGTTTGGTGAAACCCTGTCATATTCAGAGTTAATGGGTTAAAATCATGATCTGATAAATCTGAAATTTCATGAAGGGTGGGAATTTGATTCCTTCAAAAAAAGAAGATAGCTTTATATCTTGAGTGTGCACTAGAATTTACTGCCATGGACACCAGTTGCTAATACCAGAGGTCGGCAAGCAAGAGGGACTACGCCACAGTAAGTAAGGAGAGGCCAGTGACATGTGGGGAGAAGGCAACTAGGCCATTCATGCTGCTGGTGGGAAGGCATCGTGTACCTGGGGTGAAAGGGGAAGTAAAACACAGTTACAAGTAGAGGATCCAGGGAGAACTGTGAAGTCTTTACTTGCCTATACAATCATGCAAGTGGCTTATTCATATACCAGTGAGGGAAGGAAAGCAATGAAAATTTGAGAGCAATTCCCAGCAAAGGCTTTTAATATCAAGTGGCTCTCCAGTCTCCCATATCTATTTACATGGCCCAGTAACCATTTACTCTAATTTTAGAGGGTCTAATTGAGATGAACAATATTACACTTGAGCTTAGGAAAAACCAGGGCAATTAATACCAGACAAGGGATTAATGAGTAAGGAACTTGCTTAAACCTTGGTATTTGCATTTCTTTAGGTCTTGCCTAACTTGTGTTTCATCTTTAACTAAAAAAATAATACAACAAACATTAGTAATTATGTTTTGTGCTTTTAATAAACAGTTGTGTTTTAAACTGAAAAAGAATTCTTAGAGTCTTGTGATACCAGAAGCAAAAAGATTTGCTATTATTTTCTTCTCACTTTATTAAATCTGGAGAGAGCCTACCTTTTCAGAGTATATGGGCAACAATAGAACACTGGGGCAATATATACTAATATCAGCTCTTGGGACTAGATAGGAATAAACAATTTCCTACAAACCTAGACAGTGAGGGACTTAGTTCTTCTAGTTGCACCTAACTTCCTATTCCCTCCCTTGTATGAGATTAGAACTGGGAGAAGACTTGAGAATTTGGATCCTCCTTCAGGCCATGTCTTATTTGTAGAAGTATGGGTTGAGAGTTTGCTCAGTCATTGGCAATGTGGAATGCTGAGGTTGTGTGCATGCGGTGAAGAATGGAGATGTGTGCTGTGCTGGAGGGATGAGCAACAGGCGTTCACCTTGCCCAATGTGCTTACTAAGCAAAAATGGGAGGTTCTGCTTTTTCACTTTGGCTACCAGCAGTTTTGCAAAGTTGGAAGCCAAGAAGCAGAGAACTTCAACTAGAAGCCCTCGAGTTTGAGCAATGTGGTCCAAGGAGCTGCTGAGTATGCTACATACCCGGGGTCCTGATAATTACTATCAGAGGGAGATGCTCTCTTCAACAAGCCAAATTAAAGATCCTTCATCACCAGGCAATCAGAAGAGAGAATTAAAGGTTAACACAAACTGAAGAGAAGATGGTCAAGTAAAAAGTCACCCCTCTGTCCAAGGCTTGTGACAAAAACATCCATTTTTCGCTCTCTTCTTTGGAATCCCTGTCCTTAAAATGGCTTATGGCTGGGTGGAATCCTTGTGGTAGGTATATGGGTGTTCAATATATTTGTGATGATGAGACAAACATTTTCATTGCTTTAATAATTGAGCATACAAGCCAAACCCCTTGTCTGACTACTAACCCCTTTGCTTGATTGACATTTCAAGCCAAATCCCTAATTTGATTTCCCTCATCTGAGAAGGAAAGTCTAACCCACAAGGTTCTTCTAGTGCTTATCTTCTGAGTTCCTCAGAGATAGCCCTGTCACCAATCACCCTTCTCCTGAGGTAGGGAAACAGAAAGGGAGATAAGGAATTGGGACAAGTATCAAACAGATAAGGACCAAATTCTAGGTTTATGAACTGATTAAGGGTATGAGCTGTTGACAAGGGCTAGGACTACATGCATAATCAAGATGTTTCAGGGAGGCCGGGAATATGACTTTATGCCTTGGGACTCTCAGTGAGCTCAAGTGATGAACCTTGATCCTCAGCTGACCCAGCCAGGCCAACACCAAAACTAGGCAATGATGGAAATAGCCATTTATATAGCTAAGGGCAAGGGATAGGAGAATTCCTGCCTCTCCTCTAGGAGTAAAGGATAGAATGATTTGAGGAGAGCTTCCACCCCAGGGTGGGTCAGGATCAGACCGTCCTCCAGGAGGAAGAGATAGAGGTAAAGGTGGCTGCTGCAGAGCCTAGACTGAGACTGACAGAGCAGGCTTCATTGTGGTCAGTACCACTCACTGGCCTGTGTATAAAGGGACCAACACTTGAATGAACCTTACCAAGTTGGTTCTACATTCACATCTACAGCCAGAATGGAAGCTTTATCCTAGAGACTAATTATTCAGATGTGCATCTTATATACAGGGAACATGCCATCATTCAACAAATTATTTATTGAGTACCTACTATGTGTTAGGTACTAGTCTAGGTGGGAGCAATACAATGATAGGCAAAACAGATTCTTTGCCCTCATGGAATTTATAATCTAGTGGAATAGGCTAATACTGACCAAGTCGATACATCAACATAGAATTAAAAACTGTGAAGTTCTCAGTGAGCAGAAATCCTTTCAATTTGCATTCTTGCAGAGGGCCTACTCAGACATCCAACAATTCTTTCTTTTTTGCCCACACCAACCTCTTGGAACAGTCTTCTGCTTTTCTTTCTCTTCTCTCGAATTGTTTTTTTTCCCCCCTATGGTGCTTACTTAGAGAAGGTTTCTCATCAGACAATGTCGGGGGCCTCCTCTCCCCGCTAAATACAGTAAAACAAGGTCTTTTTCCTCAGATGACCATGGACCAAGAGATCTCCATTTCCCTTTTAACTACAGATTGCAACATCCCCTATGTACAAAGGCACTGAAAAATTACTCTGCCTGCATGGCAGGATAAAAATGGAGGGCCGAGATAGACAGACATTGTAAGACTTGTTATATGAAGGCCTCAGAGTTAGTCACTGGTACCACATTCCAGAAAAAATTGGACTGGAGCTTTAACCCAGCTGGACCACATGAAGAGTTGGCAAGAGATTTCAAGCTTCTCCAGGGAAACAAAGATACATGAATCCGTTTTAGAGACTGGGTTGTCTCCCAAACAGTAATTAGATTCCTGTCTTGCATCCCACGATCCCACAGGTGTAAACCACATGAACAAATATGTGCTTAGGGGTAAGGGTAGGAGTGGTGGGGGAGGTGATGACAGTTCTGAATTCATAATGCATCATCTCAGGTGGCAGCTGTGCATCTGTTCCATATTTTGAAACCCCCTCCCATACCGGTAGAGCTATTTCAGCAGATAATATCTCGGATTGACTGAAAGAAAAGTCATATGTTACCCAATGTCCTGAAATGGCTCAAGAAGATGGATAAGGGGAAGGTGTTGGGGTTGAAACTTGTATTTTACCTCCCGACTATCAAAATCATTTGGATGGCAGCTTTAATGCAGTCTTGGAAACTGGACTTAATTAGCAGGTATGAGCCTTCTATGTGGGAGCTCTTGGACAGGCACTTTGGGTCCCTGCTTCCCCAAGCTCTCTCCCAGGGATGGGATTGAACAGTTGTGGCCTGTGGGGCTCCTACAAAGTACTTCCAGCCCATATGTGGCTAAAAGTGATAATCCCAACACGTTCTGCAGGAAGAAAAATTGTGCTGGGAACAGCAAGTCAAGCATTTGCTGAGTTTTAGTAGGAGGTGTGAAAAATACGTAACTCTACTCAGGGTCATTCCCATTGGCCTCACTGCTAGCCACAGCGTGTGTGAAGAGAGGCAGAGGCAGCTCCAAGCTCACATCCATCTTTCTGTGGCCCCATTAATCTCTCCTCTTCCTGAAAACCAACTTATTTCGCAATTGGTTTAAAAACCTCCCAGGGCTGCAAATAGGACTGCTGCTAGCAATGAAGGGTCTCTGTGCTAATTAGAAAAAGACGTCCTCTCTGGGTATGAGAATTGCAGAGAGCTGCCCCCTTCAGGCAGTCAATGAGTGGCGGTACACTTTCTTCCAGGCTGATTCGGGCCTGTGCCAGGACTCAGGGTTCAGCAATTGTAGCACAGGCTGCAGTTCAGACCTCCACATGCTTCCCCAGCTGAACCTCAGTGTGCCCACTGGCCATGGTTCCAACACCTCTTCTGTGGCTCACAAAATTGGCACTAATTAGTCTTGTAGCTGGAATGCATTTTCCTCTAGCCAAGTCCCCTTACTGATGCCTGCATTCATAATCCTATGAATTATAGGATATATATATATATGCTTGGAGTCCCCTCAGAGATACTGATAGGCATCGGAATTGAACCAACAAACAGGTAAAAACACTGGTTTCAGTTACACTGCCCTGTTCTGTAATGACTGGCTCTTCAGACACAAATTGTAGATACAAATTCTTGCCAAATACTCTTTCCCCCATGACTTTCTCTCTAACATTTTCTTTCCACCTGAGAAATGGGCTGCATGTTCAAATTCATATTTTTCCTGATACTGGGGACAATTTTCTGTCTTTTCTTTGCCATTAGTTTGTTTCTGATTTCCATAAGCCATTTTCTCAAATCTTGTTTTTTTTTTTTTTTTTTTTGGTCTTTAAATATGCCTGCTGTCTTAAGGCCTCATCATCAGTAACAATAGTAATAATAATGATTAAAAAACGAGCATTACCATATACCAGATGCAGGTGCTATTCTACATGCTTTCCATGGATTAACTCATTTTAATCATCACGGAAGCCCTATGAGATTGGCATAATTATTATTCCTGTTCTAAGATGTGGTAACTGAGACAAGAGAAGTTAAGTAATTTGCCAAGGCCACACAGCTAGTGAGCAGTGGAGTCAGGATTGGAGCCTAAAGCAGTCTGGCTCTAGAGCTCACACTCTTAACCACTATGCTATATTGTCTCCGTCTATCCATTTTGAAAACTCTGTCCACTTTGCTATCCATTCTTCCATCAATAACTCCATCTATTCACTTGTTCTACATACATATGTTAAATATCTATGTACCAGGCTCATTCTAGGTACAGAGGATGCAACCCTGAGCAAGATATAAACTTTAAAATACAGCTTGAGAATAGTGGGGTGGCCAAACAAGTATAAAGACAACAAGGCTTTATATGGTTTCATAGTACATATTTACCTTACCAATAATGTCCCATCCCAGAGACTTCCCTTTCCCATTGCTCCTGTAAAGGGATAAGCCTAGATGCCACATTTATAGCACATGACTATCTGCTGGCCACCAATTAATTCTTATAGGGAAATTGCACTAAGAGAAACAGTAGAAGTAGGTCATCAAGAAAAAGACTAGAGTTAGCACTTTAGCAAACATACAAGTTTGGGAATTATATAAGCAAAGACTCTGACATGAGACTGACCATGGTAGCTTATAGACCATTAAGGACCTGCTTGGCTGTCAGAGAGATGGCCTTCATGCTAAGGGTAGTGGGAGATGAGGTAGTTAAATATAGCTCAAAATATGAAACATAACTTCAAAGAACCACAAAGGAATATCAGTCCTATCACTGTATCTAATGGATGACTGTGGGAAAAGGTCCTATTAAGGGAGGGCCTTGTGGGCCAAATGAAGATCATGACACAGGAGGCTGGTGGTCTTCAAACATTTCTTTTTGCAAACTAAATGTCCCAGGGAACCACAAAGCAGGTAAAAGAATAGTTGTTCTGGTATAAGCAAGGGTCAAGGCCATGAAACCCCCCTTCTCCTTTCCTACAAGGTGGTGGTGCCTTCTAGAGTTGTGTTACTCAGAGGTTTTGCTTTGTGAGTTCTTGATCTGAAGAATAGAGGTTAAGAGAAAAATTTTCACCAGAGACTGGCAAGGTCAGAGCTCCAGAGGGCCCAGTAATCCCCAGGGCTCCTGCAATGGCCTGGAGGTGAGGGGATGTGGGCTTGATTTAGCAGAGGGAAGAGTAGAGAAAGGACAAAGCTGCCAGCTTCTTTGAAGGGCAGGCTGGTGGTGAAATTTGCTATCTGCATCCAGTTGCTCTCAGAGGTTTGTAGGGACTTCTGGTCTTTATCACTCAGTTGGATGACCTTCTTAGCATCTGGCTGGCTCATTTTGGCCTTATTCTTTATTTAGCATGATTTGAACTATGCAGCCTCAAATAATGGACTGTAAGGCCATTCTTAGCCTTGGTTTGATTCATAGAGTTGCCATACTGAAAAAAGATGTCTAATGTTTATTGAAATACTGAACTGAATTAACGTAATTACAAAGAAATAATTCGTAACACATAATCACCATAGAATAAGATCAGAATGTTGCTAGATAGTGGAAGAGAAGCTTTATTCCTCTACCATAGGAGATTTTAGGTATAATATTTAAGTAAAGGAATGGATTAAAAAAATACAACCATATTTCTTCTATCTCATATCTGGCAACATACACATAGTGTTAGACAGACATGGATTCCATAAATTCTAGAACTGTAGCTTACTATGGTTGATACTTGGAAGTGCTATAGTTTCTAAAATAAAGAGTATAAAACACACATCCTAAGATGGTTCTGAAGATCAAAGGAGATATCATGGGGCAAGCAGTGGGCTCAGTGACTGGCACCCAATAGGCACAATTAAATAAATGCATTATACCACCTCTTACTACAGTTTCCTCATCTGAACAATGTATAATAGTTGTACATCTTTGACAGGTTTCTGAGAGACCGAATGAGGTAACACATGCAAGAGCACCTAGCACTCATAAGACTGATAATATTAAATACAATAAATGGTTTGGAATGGGTGACCTGAAGTGTAAGAAAAGGGACAACACCAAAATCTGAGAAGTAGTTAAAAGGAGCATTTTCTCCCTCTCTGTAGATTAAGAAACAACACGGACAGATTATGACCCAGTCAATACATAGGGGAGCCCAGCAGTGAACAACAAAGAATGGGGTGATCAGGTTTGGGGTCACAGTTTCATCCTCCTGCAGACAAGCTTCCAGAGAAACCAGAGCTCTGGCACTGTTCCCCGTCCAGGTGCTCGGGCAACTAAATCAGTAGCAGCAATCCTTCCTGTGCGTGGCTGACTCAGAACTGTCTCTTTGTGTCAGTTAGCCTACTGGGACGATACAGACTTTGTCTCCATATTTTGTTCTCTACCATAAATATTATTTTAGTGTTGCCTACCAATCATTAATCATTTTACTTGAGTTTATTTACTTATTTGGGTTGGTGTAGTGTGGTTAGAGTTTGACTTTTTCCTTATTAGGTGAAGTGGCCTATAGTAAAAGGCATATAAAGGAAGTGTCTCAGTCAGCTCAGGCTGCTATAACAAAAACACCATAGACTGGGTGGCCTATAAATAACAGAAGTTCATTTCTCACAGTTCCGGAGGCTAGGTAATTCAGGATGAAGGCCGTGGCAGTTTCAGTGTCTAGTGAGAGCCCACTTCCTAGTTCATAGATGGCCATCTCACATTGTCCTCACATTAGGGGTTTTGGGGGTCTCTCATTAGGCACTAATGCCATTCATGAGGGCTCTATTCTGGTGACCTAATCACCTCCCAAAGGCCCCACCTCCTAATATCATCACATTGGGTGTTAGGATTTAATATATGAATTTGGAGGGACACAAACATTCACTCTATAGCAGAAAGAGACCAGTGAAATAAAAATTTTAAAATGTTGGTGGACATGGGGATGGGTAGAGAATTCAATGAATGGTACTAAATGGTTTCAAATATCTGACATTATCAAGGTCATAAATCACTATGCCAATACTGCTATTTATAAATATCTACAATGTTGCATTTTGGTTAGAGTGTCATCATATCATCTTTTCAGACCTTGCTTAATACTATTTTTTTTATTTTAAAGAATATTATTGGCTTTAACACCACAGAGTTTACAACTGCTACAAGCAGTTATCTGTTATAGGTTACTAATTCAAACAGGAGAAGAGGACAGGTAAGCCAGTATGAGAGGATGAAAAAAACACAGAGCAGGAGTACCTTATTATCTATTATTAACTGGTTTTGACTGAGTTAGTGAAATAATGGGATGACTGGGGTAAAGCTGTCCACAACTATATTCAACAAATTCTAGAAATCAGCACATAATGAAGGTCCAATAGCTTCAGTCCAGTCAAGCACTAAGTACCAAGTACAGTGATAAAGGACATTATCTCATTTGGTCCCTAGAGTTGTGCTGGATAAGGTAGTCACTGTCCATATGTGGCTATTTATGTTTAAATTTCTGTTAATTAACATTAAATAACATTAAAAAATTGGTTTCTCACTCACATTAGCCACATTAGGTACTTAATCAAGTAGCAAGCTGAGTGCTAGAGACCATGGGCATATGTGGGAGATAGGATGTTACCCCTGGCTTTGTCACTTACTAGTTATGTGATCTGGACTTACTCAAGTTATACTCTCTGAGCTTCATTATTCTCATCTGTAAAATGGGACTAACAATACCTATGTTGGACAACTGCTATACGGATTATAAATTACAAGTTTGTGAGTCACCTTGCAGATTGTCTGCTGCATAGTGGATGATGATGATGATGGTGGTGGTGGTGGTAAAGGAGGGGGAGAAGGGGGAGGGAATTCAAATTCTTTTCTTGAAAAGCTTCTGGTATGACTATTACAGCATTTTGGTCACTCCCAAGAAATAAATGTGTACAGCCATGGTAGGAAAACTCCCCTTTCAACACATTTCTAGCATCTCCATAACAAGTATCATCCCTCCATGACACAAATCTCTTCTATGCCTCCCATGTACTTAGGCTATTGCCCACTTCCCCCTATTTTTCAGGAAGAATCTCAATATTTAGTAAATAACTTTTAAGATTTGAAGGTACCACAGCCCAAAGGTTTAAAATTGTAACTGCAATCAAATCTAGTATCAGTTTACCCATGAGAGGGCATCCTTAAATGAAAGAAACCAGTCTCCACCTGAAATTCCAAGAACCAGTGAGCACATACTGGGAATAGTTTTGGGGCATGAGCTAAGCAGCTCCTCCTGAGACTATCTCTGATCGTATTTTTTCTCTTTTTCTGACCTCTTACAGACAAGACATTGCTTAAAATCCCCCTTGCTGTTAGGAAGCTGAAGCTTTAGAGACCAACACACCTGCAGTTGTTCTGTTTTCTTCTGTCACACCAGCCATTTCGCAACATCTGGATAAGTAGCTACAATGCAGCATCTTTTCCTGTCTCTAGTCTCAGCCTCCCACTGACCACAAGGTCAAGTGTTTTGCTTAATTCCATGGCCTACCCTGCTGTCTCTTCAATCAGTGCTGTCACTCCCCCAGTTGGAGGGTCATTGACTAGTCTGGACAATAGGTCTGCTATAAGCGAGTCTTTGCCTGGGGTATAGATAACTCATAAATCATATCTTTATAACAGCAATAACATTCCCTGTTGTCTAGCAGGTGCGTTGACTAGTGGTTTGTGATCTGTCTGGACAGTCAGGCTTCTGCCAAATGCATATTTGTGGAACTCTCGTAGCTCACAGATCACTGCCAATATTTTTTCTTCTTGCTTGCTCAAGCAGACTTTTTCTTTTTGCAGCCAAAGCCAGTGTTAGTGATGTGCAAGTGACTATTGAACAATCCAACTGCTTGCCAAGACACTCACTGTAGGTCCTCCATGTCCTTGCACATCATTGGACAGTCATCCTGGAAATGCCAAAGTACTTTAAATGGAAGGGAAAAGGAACTCAACGTTTGCTAAGCACCTGCACTGTGTCAAACACTGTACTCACTGCCTCACCCAGGAGATTTTATTTGATCCTCTCACCAAACTCAAGAGGTGGGTATTATCTTTAATGTCATTTCATAGATAAGGGAACTGAAGCTCGAAGAAGTTTAATAACAATACCAGCTAGAGGTTATCATGCTCTGATGCTAGGCACAGTGATAAAAGACATTATCTCATTTAGTCCCTAGACTTGCTGCACTGTCCAATAAGGTAACATTTGTCACATGTGGCTATTTAAATTCAAATGAATTCAAATAAAATAACATTTAAAATTCAATTCCTTAGTCATAGTAGCCATATTTCAAGTGCTCAATAGCTACATGTGGCTAGTGGCTACTGTCTTGGACTGTGCAGATATAGGACATTACCATCACCACCAAGGTGATATTGACCAGTGCTGCCCTAGAGCAAAACTATACATGGGTACAGGTACTATGATACTTTGGCATTACCAAAATAACTGTCCAACACTGTATGGGTACAGATGAGAAATAGAGACTTCGACTGGTTATGTGACTTGCTGAACAGTAGGGTTTGGGCATTAGATACAGGCCTGAATCCAGTGCTAAGAGCCTTGCTCTTAACTACAGCTCTGTTCTGTATACTCAGTGACTTATCTAAGGTCCTGCCACTGGTATGTGATAATGTAGGGCTCCTGGGCAGAGGCTTCCTTGAGAATTCAGGGATAGCTGTTATAGCCTCACAGCAGACTCTTTGCAACAGGCTTATCTTCATTGTTAGGCATGCAATCCACATTTCTGGCATTTTCTTGATCTGGTTTCCCTCCTGGAGTTACCAGATGCCCTGGGCTGTTTGCCTCCACCAGTTATGTGCATGTGCACCTTTAAGGGACTCTTGCCTCTGAGGGGACCCATCTTCTGCTCTCACAGTGTCATCTATGTTCTCATGCAGTTGTGCTTGGCTTCTCCATCTGCTGCTGTCATCCATTTGGTCTGGAGCATTTATCCCTGGAGACTCCCACAAAGTCTTTATCATTCTCTGAATGACCCTGGAGGTAGACTCAATCCCAAATAGTAGTCTGAGTCTGTGACTCTGGCTTGCTCCAGGGAGCATGAAGGATATAGAACAAAATGGGTTTCAGATGCTATTATACAAAGCTCTTTTGCTGACTTAGGACCCAAAACTTCCTCTGTGTCCAGAGGAGAGATGTGGCCAGTAGCCAGGTTTCTTCCACTAACTCTAGCCCAGGGCCTCTGCTCTTCTTTTGGGAACTATGTCACTGAGCCAGAACCTCCACTTACTCTAAGGGCTCAGTACTCACCATAATACCTGAATTTGTCTGAGATGTCTTAGCATTGCAGATGATGCACAGCAGGAGTTATATGGCTTGTTGAGTGACCCTGACACATCAAGGTTCTGTCTTTGGCAGTTTGGGGAAAACAGCTAACACTCCTTTAGTTACTTAATACCCTTTATTATATGTCCAGGACTCTGATGTGCATTATTTCATTTACTCTTCACAGAAATCCTCAAGTGGCATATGCTTTTTTACTTTCACTTTACAGACCAGAAAATCAAGGCACAGAGAAGCAATTTGCTTGAGCTATTTGGAAATTAGTTGAGATGAACACTCAATCACTATACTGTATTACTTCTTCTTTTACTCTAATTCTGGAAATAAGAAATTATTGTCCATGAATGGCTGATGAGAAAAATGAGTCTTGGTAAGGATCTTTGTCCAGGAAGCAGGAAATAAGGGGCTAAACTGGAAATCACCATAACAACATTAGTGTATATGTTACCTATTTTTAAAAGTCCAATTTTAGACAATTCAGCTCAAATATAAATAGCTGTTTTAAGATAAAGAAGAGTACTTTGTGAAATGTCAGTCACTCTGCAAATTTAAGGTACTTTCTTTTATGTAGCAAACTCATAATTAATTGTGTTAAATATTACTTTTCGATCATATTCTTTACATTAGGACCACTAATGACTTATACTCTCATCGGTGCTCAAAACCCAATAAAAGAAATCAAGTTCATTAGTGAGGATTAAGTTAGACTGCATTAATAGAACAATGTGGCTTGAACTCAGTAGAAATTCATTTCTCTCTTGTGTAAGAGAAGTCTAGAAGTGAGAAGTCTAGGGCTGGTATGGGGGCTTCCTCTGTCTCATTTTCATGGGCTATGATGGCTGCTAGAATTAGGGCCATTGTGTCCATGTTGAAGACAGTTGGATGAAGAAAGCAGAAAAGAAACATGGATATCACATGACGTGATGAGCACTGGGTGGTATATGCAACTGATGAATTGTTGAATGCTACATCTGAAACTAATGATGTACTATATGTTGGCTAATTGAATTTAAATAAAAACAAACAAACAAAAGCAAACAAACAAAAAGAAGCATGGATATCTTTTCCATCAAGAAGATTTTGTTTCTATTTATACTCATTATTATACTAATGGGAGTCTAGAAAATAGAGTCTTTTGGTTATGCAAGGATACATCTAGATAAAAACCAGGGTCTTGTTTCTTTTTTTTTTTTTTTTAGATTTTATTTTTCATTCATTTGAGAGAGAGAGAGCACACGTGCAAGAGAGAGCACAAAACGGGGGGGGGGGTGGTACAGAGGGAGAAGCAGACTCCCCACTGAGCACAGAGACCTACTCAGGGCTCGATCCCAGGACCTTAGGATCATGACCTGAGCTGAAGGCAGATGTTTAACCAACTGAGTCACCCAGGCACCCCCAGGGTCTTGTTTCTGAGAAAGAATAGGAAATAGATTTAGGGTAGGCAACTAGACATGTCTACCAAAAGTACTAATGTCCAGAATAATCTACAAGTCTGCTATCTACTAGGTAATTTAGGCACTGCCTGCATTGTCTGGCTCACCTCCCAGTATGAGTTTTCTGGATAAACCAGTAGGAAGGCCTTCAATGCTCCATGGCAAAATTTCCAATTCTGTGGATCTCAGAAACAATACAAATCACACATTGTTTTCCCTTTTCCTTGTTCAACATCTTATCCAAGGTCTTTGTAGGACCATTTTCCTCTAATGATGATGTTGGGAAATCACAGTTATCTTCCTTGTACTTCCTATTCTGTAAGTTATCCCCAATTTTTATTTTGACAGTGTATTTGTTAGAAAGCAGGCCTCATCTCTCCAATTTCTTTCCTATTCTTTGCTTCTTGTGTCTACTTGACCACTATTAGATTTGGGCTTGACAAAATTTGAGTTCAGGTTAGATGTTAACCTTCCAGGGAGGACCTTTATGTTAAGCCATTTATCACCAAATAAGTCAGAGCAGCAGCATTGCTGAGTAAAAATCCTTGGAAAAGTGTTTAATTATGTTTAGTTAAAATATCAGCTGATTGAACATCTTGTTTTCTCTGGGGCTCAGTTTCCTCACCTTTCATACAAGGCATTTGGGAATTCAATTAAATAATCTATAAAGTTCCTATTAGTTCTGAGATCTACAATCCCTTGGCCTTGTATTGACAGAGCCAACAATTGGGATATCCAGGCCGGAAACAGAGTGGCAATGAAGGAGACACTGGAAGAGGCCAAATCTCTTTATAATTTTTGCCAGAGTTCAGCTTTTTCCACTTTGACCTTGAATCAGTCATGCTTGAGGGAGGAAGGAGGGGGCAGATGTCTCTTCTTCTCTGAAGTGGAAAGTGCTTGGAGGGCCAGCATGCAGGAGTAGCCTGTTGGGTGAGTGGATAAGGAACACCTCAGAGCTGCCCTCTGGGCTCTCCCTCTACCTCTGCCAGCTTCCTCTTAATCTTTATCCCTGACACTTACTATTCCATTCCCTACATTTCAATGATCGCCAGGGTTTTATAATCTTACTCACTATACTCTCCTTGTCCATCTTATCTACCCAAATCTGTATCTCCAACCCAGTTCTTTCTGTTGAGCTCCAGACCCACAAAGTAACTTTCACAGGCATCTCAAAATAATCTGTCTACAAATGAATTCATTCCCTTTCCCACAAAATGTACTCAGTTTCAATACCCTTAGTTTTAAAGAGCTACACCACCAACCTACCTACCTGCCTACTTGAAAGCCTGAGAGCCATTTTAGCCTCACTACCCTTCTTCCTTCCTTGACCTGTCGGTTAGCAGACCCCCTCACTTCTGTCACCTTCTCCCACCAAAAAGTGCTCACCACTTTTATCCACAAGATAATAATTTCTGGAATTCTCTAATCCTGCTATAAAAACTTCTTTTAAATGTAAGGTCTATTAATAACAGGGCCAGTACTAGCAAAAATAATCAGTATTGCTTATTTTTCCCTGGTGGGTGCAAGTGCTTTTTACTTATTCTCTTCAATTCTCATAACAACCCTGCCATGTGCTTATTGTTTTACCCACTTTACAGGTGTGAAAACTCAGGCTTACAGAGGCTAGACAATATCTACAATATCACCAAGTTAGTAAGTGGTAGATTTCAACTCTGATCTTTTGAGCTTCAGATCCTGTTGTTAAAAAATCCTTCTTGTCCTCCATTTGTTCCTCTGCCATTGCCTTCAAGATGGAATTTAAACCTTCTCAGTATGGTGTATATCGACCTTGACAATCCAGCTAGTGCTACTCCCCAACTTCATCTACTGCCACATCCGCTCTCTACACCACATTCATTCATTCAGCTTCAGGATCATTCCCCTCCCTTTTTGTGCCTCTTGATTTTGCAAGTGCTGTTCTTTACCTGGAAAGGTCTTTCCCCATAGATCACACTCCTTTGGATCCAAATACTCAACTGAAATATTCAAATGTCGCCTCCTCTTCAAAGTCTGTCTGGCCTTCTAAGTCTGTTACTTCCACTGCCCCCTGAGAAAACCACTATCATCGCATTTATTATTCCAACTTTTCACTGTTTCCCCTTTCCTTCTTAAGACAGAGACTCTTTTTCCTTTCTCCTATATTTCTCTTGTGTCTAGAACATTTCATGTTCAATAAATGATGACGGTGATCCACATGATTTTCATGATGATGATGATGAAGACAAAGCTGATGGTGATATAGCCAATAGAGATAAGTTTCCCTAGGACGTACACTTGTCTTTCCTTAAGCTCTTCCTAATTCATTCTATCCAATCCCATAGCTTTTCATATCTACTTTTATATTGATGACTCCAAACTTTTTGTCTCCAGGCCTGACTTCTCCCTTAGGCTCTACATGGATATATCCAGTTGTTTCCTTAATGCCTTCATTTATAAATCTAATAGGTATCTGAACCTTAACATATAACCAGAACAGCACTCTGAAGAATTTCCTTCCTAAACTGCTACTTTTCCAGTCTTCTCCATTGCATTTACTAGTCCCATCTTTTACTTACTTGCTTTGACTAACAACTGCAAGGTAACCAGTATATTTCTCATACCCTACATCCAATTCATTAGCAGACCTTGTTGGCTTTACTGTCTCCCAAAATAATAATAAACCCCATATCCTACCATTTCTCTCCTCTATCACTGCTACCACCCACATGTGAGTCAAAGTCATCTTTCAATAACAGACTCCTAACTGGTCTCCTTGTTTCCATTCTTGTCTCTTTACCATCTGTTCTCCACACAGTAGCCAGAGTGAACTTTTATAACAGAATCATATCATGTCATTGCCCTTGTTTGAAATGCCCCAAGGGCATCCTGTCACATCTGAAACTAAATATTCTATGTCCCCTACCAGGATCTTTAGGACCCTGCTGCCTACTTCCCTGATCTGATGTCCGCCACTGTCTCTTTCTTCGATCAGGCTCTAGCCGTGCTGCCTTTCATTTTGTGCCTCAAACTGGATCAGCTTGTTTTTGCTGCAGACCCATGCACTTGCTATGTCTTGGCCTAGAACATACTTGCCCCCAGATCTTAGCTCCTTCTTGCTGTTCTCTGCTCAGATATCCTGTCCTCAGAGCAGCCTCCTCTGAGCACCCCACCTGAAATAGTCCCACCTGCACCACTGCTCCTTTTTCCATTATCTTTTCATCATCTGTGTCTTAGTACTGATCATCCCTATCTGAAATTAATTTTACTTACTAATTTACTTACTCATTTACTTCTACTTTTTTAAAAAAGATTTTATTTATCTATTTGAGAGAGAGAGAGAGAGCACAAGCAGGGGGAGCAGCAGAGGGAGAGGAAGAAGCAGGCTCCCTGCTGAGCAGGGAGCCCAATGTGGGGCTCCATCCCAGGACCCCCGGATCATGACCCAAGCTGAAGGCAGACACTTAACCAACTGAGTCACCCAGGCTCCCCTACTTCTACTTTTTTGTTGTCTATTTTCCCCACCTAGAATGTAATCTCCAAAAGAAAAAGGTCTATATGTATATAGCTTTATATTATAGATATATAGAGAATCTTAGATGTGTACATACACATATGTAAAATCTTCCCTAAACCTCTTTATGATATGAACACAGTAAGACCACCAACTCCAATAGATTGGAGAATAAGAAGTAAAAGCTTTTTCATTCTTTTCAGTGCTGCCTTAAAAATTCCTCTTCAGACAATCTATTGCATTTCAACAGTTATTCTCCAAAATAATAAGACATCTGAAAAACTAGTGGTATGACATATGTAACAATATGGATGAACTAAAAAACATCATTCAGAGAGAAAAAAAGAAGCCAGTCAGCAAAAAGTATGCATTATATGATTCCCTTGACATAAAATTCACAAATGGACAAAACTGATGCATGGCAATAGAAATTAGAATAGCAGTTACCTAATAGAGGGCATTGGCTGGGAGAGGTCTGAGGAATCCTTCTGAGTAGTGGAGGTGTTCTTGATCTGGACAGTGGTGATACAGGCATGTACATATAAAAGTGTGTCAACCTATCCACTTAGGATTTTTGAAATTTACTCTTTTCATGTTATTCCCCAATCAAATGATCAATCAATCAATCAAGTTACTGGTAGAAGCCAGTTAACCACAATGAGATCAGAAGCCTGAAGGGATTTGGTATAAAGGATTAGGAAAAAAATATTTTTTAGGATTCAGTGCAAGCTTCTCTCTAGGAAAAAAAATCTCTGGAAAATATAGGGAGATGACGGTTCCAGCACATCATGTTGTATCCTTGCTGTTAAAAGGAAAAATCTACTTAAGCCTTTACATTTACTTGCTCCATTCCCTGTGGCTCCCAAGCACAATAGTGAATGTAAGCTACAATAAAAAGGTCATTTTCTTCTTTCAGCAACAGTAACACAAGTGGCTACATTTCCTGATTCTGGATTAAGTTCAAGATTTCAAATACAACTGGACTCGTTTCTGATTAGAAAGTTTGATATTTATCATAGACTTCCCTGTCTTCCATAACCAGTATGAGAGAGATTGCGAAAAAGTAAACTGAAAGGGACTATTCTTTTATTCAACAATTAACCCCATCTGGGTAAATAATACGGCACAGTGCACTTGAGCCATTGCTGTTAGGCTCTGAGTTCAGAACTCAACACGGCTTCAAAGCAGCGTCGATGAAACGATGACAAGATGCTACAGAGGTGGCTTTTTATGTGGAATATAATGCACGTCTAGTATTACATAGTACAGTAACGAGGAGAACAGGGCTGTAAAGACAGAGGATAGAGTGTCTGGAAGTACTTACCTGAGAGAAACACAATCTTGGTGCAGTTCAGGCCCTTAGGCCTAGAAACACAGTATATGGTCTAGAAACTTGAATATTCGAAAACAGTTTCACCAAGGGTTGTAAGGTTTCCATCACAGGCAAATAAAAACAAAATTCCCTAGCAGTCACCAAGGCAGCCAAGAGCTGAGATGCTTCAGAAAACCTGAGCTTCATTCCCTCTTTTATCAGATAATTTCATTATACAAAGGGGCATATGTCTCTTAAAAGTATCAAACAGCACATTAGAACCGTGAAAGCCCGTCAGTCAACAAATCCTTTTGATAAAGATCGATCGCTCCCTGAATAAGGGGAAAACATAGTCCAGGTCAATCTGTCAGCAAACGCATTCAAAAATCTATACTCTGAATTGAGACAAGGAACTCTAATAAACTGAGATTACTTTCCAAGAAAATATTTGGGTATCCCTACAAGCCCAGGCCTCACACCTGACTGCATTTGGCATCCCCAGGAAGAATAGGCTAGTGATCCACGGAGGTGTGCAGGCATCTTTGGTTACTTCTGAAAGACAGGCCTCACCTGATTTCCACCCGCCTGTATCACTTTTAGTAAATGGCACAGGGATGTAAATTAGTGGGGTAACCGGCTTGAGACCTGGGCAGCTCCGATTTCTCAAGTAGATTTTCTATTGTAATACAGGTACTCTGAAGATCACATGAGAAACCCAGGGTCTGGGATCTGCTTCAACAGTAAACTGTTTGCAAAGCCCCTCTGGAACAAAAAGGGCTTGTGCATCAAATCTGTCAGTTACAGAGGCCTCTAGATAGACCCATGAGGAAGGTAAAACATGGAGAAAATAGATTTGGACTGTCTTTGTAACCTAGGAGAAACAACTATCCTTGTCAGTTAATTGAGGTCCTGGCTCTGCTGCCCAGGAAGCACACAGGGGAAGAAGCTCACACTTACCGAGTCCCTACGGTGTATGCTGTGCAGGTTGCAACATTATCTCATTTAATCCCAGCACCACACTGAAAGGCAGATATCATTATACCCATGTTACAGAGCTCCTAGGAGGCATAGGGAGCCAGTGTTTTTACCCAAGGCACTTAACTAGTGTCCACAGTGCCATTTAGAACCACTGTGTCCTATGTATCAAGTCTGTCCACCAGGGTGACTGTCAGCCTCTGGCTTTTCCCTTAACTTCATAGTCCAGGGCCACACACCCAACCATTCCCACTGATTCCCTTCTCAGTGGCTGGGCTGAGTTCTAGGCAGCAGAGGAACTTCTGGTTTTGTTTGGTTCTGTTTTGTTCTCCATTTAGTAAAAGCCCCTGGCTCAAGGTGTCAGCCACGTAAGGAAGGACAGGGCAATCTGAGCTGCACAGCTGGAAAAAACATTGACCAAAGCCCACAGTTTAGACGCACATGAGCACAACATCCCCTGCCTGGATAGTCAGAGGGTCTACAAATTGGATATGTGGTCAGAAGCCAGGGGTGAGGAGAACTGCAGGAGGCAGAGACTCTGTCCTAGGGTCAAAGAGACCAACCATGCTGGTTGAGAAAGACATGACTTAGATTTTAGAAGGACTGGATTCGAATAAGAATGCTGTAGGACTGCTGTAGGACTGCTGTAGGACTTGGGGCACAGTAACTTACCCCCACTGAATGCCAGGTTTCATCATCTGCATATTCAGGATAACGGCACCACCTGATGGAAGAAAAGTGAAGATTAAAAAAGAATAATGCATAGGAAACCCCTAACCCAGTGCCTGGAATACAGCAAGCCTTCAGAAATCCTTAGGTCTCTCCATTTCTCTTTCTATCCTCTTCAGGAAGAGACAACTGGACAGTGACATTGACCCTATAGCCTAGTATAAGAAAATACGTAATGACTGGTGGGGCTGACAAGTTCAGACACAGGGCACGGTGCAGCCCAAATCAGAAGCAGCTGCCACTTACAGATCATGACCATCCCTGCTTGGGAAGATACTGGGGCAACCAGGACTGATCATTTTGCTTCCTTGCCACCACATCGTGCGACAGCAAAGAGAAGCACTCTGATGTTCATCCAGGTAGGAGTCTGACATGGTACTTGCCCGGGCCCCAACTTTAAACACAGCAGCCATACCTCCATCCCTATTGCTCTCCCATCCTGGACGACAACCACTGTCCCCACTCCCCACCCCACCAGTCCTCATCCCAGTTTTCCAGGCTGTCATCCCTTGGTTTCAGCCTGAATTCCTATTTGGCTTTTCAGTGGTATAGCCTGGCATCATGAGACTAAAAATGAAGAATAAAGGGGATTATACACACTGAAGTAGAGGAAAGAACTTCATCTTTACATGAAATATGAGTACATTTTACCCCTTTCTCCTTCTTTTCTCTTAATAGTTTTGCTGGAAAGTGATTGAACTGGAGTCCTGGTCTACCCTCCTCCTTAAGTGGCCTTGGTAAGTCACAGACTTCAGTTTCCTATTAGTAAAATATGGTCATATGAGATACCATCTCTCAGGTTCTTTCTAGTCAAGCATTCTGTGAGCCTCTTGTTCTATTTCACAGGTTTATGTCCATCCTTAAAGAGGAAGGAAGCAAAATTACAGGTCAGGAGGCTGTGTAGGAGGTGGCACTAGACATAGAGTCCTGAGTTCAAGACCAAGGCCAGTCACTAACTTGACATGCTTGACAAGAAGTGAGATACTTCTTTTTTGAGCCTCTCTCTCCCCAGCTATAAAAAAGAAAATTGATATCAGAATTGTTAAGGATTCTTCAAAATCTAATATTCCAAGGCAGAGAAAATAAACCCTCATTTGAGGGCATAATTCATATTTCAGACCCTTTGCCAGGTGTTGAAAAACCTTTGTGGGCAAAGAACTAAAAACTAACAGGCATGGGCTTTCCTGAAGCTCCCTAGTATTCCTGATAGACAATAGAGGGCACTCTTGGCATGTGTGCATCCAAAGTGTCCCCAGAGACCCTGGTGTGAGCTACCATGACATATAGTTTTTCTGGAGCCTAAGTTTTTACGAAATGTTACTATAAAGGTTCTATCTGTCTCACTTGCCTGCCTTTTGCTTACTGAGCCATATTTAATCTCCATTTGGCCCTTGGTTCACCTTCCAAGAATTTACTAAATTCTGATATTTATCGGGAACTAATTTGGGGTCCAGTTCTCCTATATGCAAATTCTCAAGCAAACATCCACATAGATCTGATGTCCATCTCTCCTCTCCTACCTCTGCCCTAAGCATATTTTCACCCATTCTCTTACTTTTACCAGGTTCCACATTATTTTATCAAATTAAAAGAGAAATTTAAAATCCACAAAAATTGTATGAAATTCCAAAGTTTGTCTTGTTCAGATTCAAAAAAGTGCAGTAAGTGAATGCATTTGGGGTTAGCAGGACACATTTCTTAAAACCACATTTGTCCTTAAATGGTACTGTCCTCTTAGTGACCACGGCACGGTCAACTACATCTGCTATTCAGTCAACTAGCCTTGGTTGAGTCACTTATGCTTCAGATTGCTTACGCCTAAAACCATGGGGGCTCTACTGCATCATCTAGGCCACTTCCTTTGTGGACTTCTATGAATGCCATGAATTGAGTGGCTGCATGGTTTAGGTGAAGGGTGTGCCTTTCAAGTGGGGTAGAATCCGTGCTTTGTCACTAACAAATGGCCTGGGGAAAGTTGCTTTCCTTCTCTAATCTTGCTTTTTGCATGTTCAAAGTGGGGATAAAACCACTTCCCTTCTGAATTTTTTTCTGATGATATAATGAGATAGTCCATGAAGGGCCAAGCACACAGAGAAAACATTCAGTAGGCATTAGTTCTCTTCTCTTACTCCTCTCTTACAATATAAGCTTGGTTTCCCCCATCTGGATGTTCGAGCGGGAGTTACCAGTTATCCTATGCAGGATTCATTACTGTGTGGTCAAGGGTGAGGATAAAAGTTAGTAGAGGAAAGTAGGTGAGACTTTTAATCTGAGCGTCCAAAAATATGTCCTGGGTTTCTGTAAAACAAAACCATGTTTAAAGGTTTAATTCAGAAGTTTGGACCTTCAGTGAAACAACCAGGAGGCAGGTGTGGGAGTTAATTGCTCTTCAAGCACCCCATGGTCTTCTGCTACCCTCCCAGCCAGGGCAACTCAGGGCTACCAACCTTATCCATTTTGCTTGATTAATCCCTTTGGACAGAGATTCATTGAAGGTAGATTCTAGCAGTTGTAGAGCATCCCTACTTGATAGGCAAATAGCCTTAAACACCAATTTCACTTGATCTTTCAAACAATATGCTTAATTTGTGGGCATAAAGCAGCAGAAGAAAAAACTAAGTGGGTTAAGTCTTCTTTGAGTTGAGCAGGTGGAAATGCCTGGCACTTGGGGCCATCTGTTTGACCTGGTGAAAATGACAAGAATGTGCAATGAAACATAGCCTACTAAGGTTTGAAATATTTGTCTCTAAAGCACCAAGCATGCCCCTTTTTTAAAAAAAAATTTATTAACATATAATGTATTATTTGTTTCAGGGGTACAGGTCTGGGATTCATCAGTCTTACACAATTCACAGCACTCACCATAGCACATACCCTGCCCAATGTCTATCACCCAGTCACCCCATCCCTCCCACCCCCCCCCCCCTCCAGCAACCCTCAGTTTGTTTCCTGAGATTAAGAGTATCTCATGGTTTGTCTCCCTCTCTGGTTTCGTCTTGTTTCATTTTTCCCTCCCTGCCCCTAGGATCCTCTGCCTTGTTTCTCAAATTCCTCATATCAGTGAGATCATACGATACTTCTCTTTCACTGATTGACTTATTTCACTTAGCATAATACCCTCTAGTTCCATCCACGTCGTTGCAAATGGCAAGATTTCATTTTTGATGGCTGTATAATATTCCTGTGTGTGTGTGTGTGTGTGTGTGTGTGTGTGTGTGTGTGTGTGTGTGTGTGTGTGTATACACCACATCTTCTTTATCCATTCATCTGTTGATGGACATCTAGGCTCTTCAAGCATGCCCCTTTAAGTACAGATGATATGAAATACATGATCATACATACGATGGGGCCAGTAATTGCCCACAGGGATCCCATTTCCTATTGAATTTTGACTTTTCCATAGAGCTAGAATCAATGGTAATGTACAGATTAGAATGTACTGGACAGAATATTGCATTTTTGACAAATAATTTCAGTGAAGTTTCTGCTAAAGAGTGTTTCACTTTAAGAAAAAAAATCTTGACAAATTCAGCACTACTTTTAGCAAAACAGCGTGGCAGATTCAATCAGGGTCACGATGATGTTAAAATGCAGCAGCATTCAAAGGAGTATGGCTACAGGCCCCAGCCAGGTGCCTTAATATACCAGACAAAAATCCAATGATACTTATTTTCCTGAGGTTGGTATATTCCTTGTATTTTTTTTTCTTTGTGATTCCAAGAGGAAATGCTTATAATTATTTGCTCTCCATGTAATGATTATCACATTTTTTATTTCAGAGCAAACACCCCTGGAAATACATTCCTTGTGGTAACCTGAAACCCCCCATTTGGGCAAGATTCTGATTGATTTCAGCAGAACAAAGGGACAATTGCATCTCATTTGAAACCCAGATGAGGTGCTCCATATTTCATTCTAAATTGGGAGTGATGATGGTTGGGTGGCCATAACTTCAAGGGGAGAAATAAAACAACAATATTGAACAGTGCTGGTGTACAGTGGCTATTTTTTGGGCTGGAACTGGTTAACCAAGAATTGAAAACTCATCCTCTGGTAGCCTGAACAGGAACCTGCAGTCTGCAAACACTTATTCCCATCAACACTGCTCCAAGGAGGTGCCGAAATGCAGGGTCCCTCATTCCAATCTTGTGTCCGTCCTGGTATGAATTAACAGAGGGGAACAGGAAATGGATCAACACTGTTCATAAGTAAGGAGGCCAGGCAGGAGGGGAGGTCCTTCTGCTTTCAATCAAGAGAGAGGGTACAATCTGGGGCGTCATCAGTACATCTCAACCATCGGTAAACTCAGGCTTCTGCAGGGAGCAGGGCTTCTTTATGGATGGAATTACACACGTTGTGAGTAAGAATTATTTCTTGTATAGAATACCTGTTAGCTTACAGCAAAAATGGGGGTGGAAGGAAACACATGGAGTGGTAAAGTAAGCAACTCATACAGAGTGGACTCAACACTGAACTAGACAGAGAAATCATTATCATCATCATTATCAATATTTTTATTAATATTATTTAATAGTGATATTTTTCCCAGTTCCTGATCTGGAATACTCTGAGAGAGGAAGTTAAAAAAAAATCATTGCCTTTCATGGAGACATTTATAATCCAGGAGCTGAAAAACAATTTACTCTATGCCAGTGGATTATTCGTGTTTTAGTGAGCACTGTTAGCTTTGCTTTAATATTGACACTGATCCTTGCTTTGTTGACATCTTGGGTAGCTACTATTAAGAGTTGGGAACTAATTTGCTTAATTTCAACCTTACTAATTCAATAAACTTCCTTGTTTACTTTGCTTGCTCAGCAAGCCTTTGAAAAATGAGACTTTTAAGTGATTTCCTACTCCAGGAAAGATTTGTACATGGGCACTTGGTCTTAATCAGAGAAGGGGATGGACTTGTCTGGGTGGATGTGGTTGGAGGGGCAGCCTGCCCAGCGGAGGCAGGGGTAGGAAACTGGAAACCTGCCAGCGTCTCCTGGGTCGTCTTCACAGCATGACTACAGGATTCTGTTCAAAATGAGTTCCCCCAACACTAAAAAATGCCCATATATAAGTGCAAGCACAAAAGCAGAAAATACATTCTTTTTTTGGTTATTTGACATTTTATTGGCCACATCCCAGTTTCTCTCCTTTTGTGCACATCAGTGGGAGTTGTCTATGTTCTGAAGAGTATGTTGGAGGTGAGCTGTGTCTTGAAAACTCATTTTTATTCAGCAGTTTGGTAGGTCAGCTTCAGAGCCCACCAAGATACTAGTCACCTCCTTGTGAAAAACCAGGTGTATTTGAAACTATTACTTATTTATTAAACTACCATGGCCATTTATGAAATAGACCTAGCTTTTTTTCTCTACAAAGCATAACATAGTATTTAGAAATATGATAGATGTGCACATTACATAGAGTGGGTCTATCTTCATTAAGATATTCCCCAGGGCTTAGCATAATACCCTTCCAGTGGATAGCAGGTGCTTAATAAATGTTTGCTGAATGAACGATCTGTGCAGACTATTGACAGGACAACACAACTGGCTCTGAGTAAATGCTTCATGTACTCAGAAAATATCACCAGAACTGTGTCTATACAAAGCCAAAACCACATTTAAAAATTATTCAAACAAATTCTTTGTCAATACTTAAGTAAAACCAATGGACTATTTGTTCCCTAACAAGCCCTCAGCCCCGATTTTCAGGGTTTGTCTTTGCGTCCTATAAAACACAGACCTGGGGCCGGAGTCCCCATTATTCCCTTATACTTTGTTTGTTTCCATTATTATTTTCTTTTTGAAAGAGAATGTTTCTCTTGTAGTCCAAATGAAGGGTGGTCCTTTCCATTTCAAACTAATCATAACAGTATGATTGGAGAAGAATAACCAGGCAAATTTTATTTTACTGGCCAAAAGAGCAGTCCAATGTAAAGAGGAATTTTCTTGATTCTGGGACCACAAAGCTGTGGGGGAACTCTTGGATGAAAGTCATAATCCAGCGGGGAAGGATGAAAGGAATTTAAAGGTGAATTTGGGGACTTTGGAAATTTAATACTGTGATTTGGTATCAGATTTAAATTCTTTCCAAAGCCACTGTGAAATCAAGGTGGGGGAGGGGTGACTTACAGAAAGTTGAACGTTATTAAAACTATATATAAAAGTATTTATCAGTCCCTTTTCCTCCCCTAGTTAACACAATCCTTTAAAATTCTCCATATAAGATGATTGTATTTCATTGAGCTACATCTTTTAACAAATTAAAGGATTGTTGTGTCTAGTACTGAAGATAAAAGTATATATAAATGTGTAAAGCACCAGGTTAAACTGAGACGTTGTGCTGCCATTTCGTAAATCTGCAGATTCAGTACAACTTGAGGAGATAAAATAGCAATGAGGCTGATAGTTGACCGCATTCTTCCATGGCACAGACAAAGTAGATATAACAGGAAATAAATTCCCAAATGAGGGGCTAAGTGGATGGCTTCAACATAGCATGCTTCCATAGCCTGGAGATGTCTGTGCTTATGGGAGGTTTGAAGACATTCTCTTGTACTCTCAATGAGAGAACCCAGAGACAGGGAAAATAAAGGAACAGGGCTGTCTTGTAGAGCAATACCTTCAACAGAGTTGCAGACAAAGATTGCTTATTTTTCCAAGAGCTAAACAATAAGGTAATGTGTTTTTCCCCAGCAGGCCCAATTAGCCATTCTAATTTGTTAGTTCAGTGCTGGTAGAAGTGGTTGGTTTCAATGAAGAGAGCCCTTGGGGATGTAATACAGTACTACAGCATAATCACCCTGGTTTCCCTATGGTTTATGCCACCAGGGGTCATCCTTCTTAGCTTTAGGGGCTCTACAGTTGGAGAGATAAAAATTGTTATTGGGGTTAAAACTGCACAGGCTTCAGAAACAACTGAAGTTTGAGTCCTGCCTCTCAAAGACTTCATGCCTTTATTGTAAAATGGAAATTATAACACTAATTTGCCTGGCTTACTTTAAAGAACAAATGAGGTAAACGTGGGGAGCGGTTAGTATAGAAATTAGTATAAGTAAGGCAGCCCAGTGTAATTTTAAATTCTCTGGAACATTAGGGATTTTGATCTTAATAGTTCATTTGATGACATCCCAGCCAAGTGGTTATCCAGCTTATGGTAAACTGTCAATGGGAAAGTTACAAATGAAACAAGCAAACAAAAAATGTTTATGTAAGTTTTCTAAATCACTTTTTATAGTTTTATTTGACATTTGTAATAAATTCTTCTTTCTTTTTCTAAATATTAATTGGTTGGTTGGTTGAGTTTTGGAGATTCATATAGTGCTCAAATGATTTAATAACTCTGCCTTGACTGATTTATTTAATGGGATGTTTGCTCTCAGTGCACTGCTCATCCACATACAAACATAAAAAGGACCACGAGTTTGCACTTAACCAACATCAGAGTTAACTTTTTTCCCAAAGCAACAGAATTTGACCTAGAAATTAAAATCTTTTCTTTTCCTTTTCAACTTGTTTCTTTTTTGTGAGCTTTTAAACTATGACTTCCCTCCATTATTCCAGTTCCTTCTCTGAAAGCACCTATAACTCTGAGCTGAGCTCTATTTTCTGTCTTCCATATTTAGTATGTTCTTTTAAATCATTTCAGTCTATATTCTTTTCCACTTCAGGCTTCTCTCCTTTCGATTACCAGTTCACATTTTCCTTTGGAGTAATCATCTATCATTCCTGCTTTGCCCCATCTGTACATATCTCAAATGCACTCATAAGTGTACTCATATGCCCTTCTGAATTGAATTAGTTCTAGATTATAGTAGAACACAGATTTCAAAGTATTTTCTGCTAAAGGGATAGATCTATGCAAAGACAAAACAAAAACAAGACAACAGAACACTGTTTAGGGTAAGGAGATACTTTTGTTTCATCTCAAGGATCACTAAAACTGGAAATGTCCCCAGGTTAGCTGAGTGTACACTGGGAAGGACAACCCCAGAACACTCATACCAACATTCCCCATGCCTATGCCCATGCAAGAGGTTGCCAAGGGGTCCCAGCATTCTTTATCACTGATCCAGTATGAAACCATCACAGCTCTCCCAGCAGCTATGACCAGTTGGAACTGGCACATGTTAAGAAATCCATTTGCCATTGCAAATCTATTAAAACATTTTTAGTTCAACAGTATCAAAATGTGTGATGCGAAATTTGTTTCTTAAGCTTCCAATGGAGTTTTTGAGGACTCCTGTCCTTAAGTGACTTTATTTGCCAGAAGCTAACTCTTACATTTAAAGTCTGTTGAACAGTTTTCTTCAGTGTCCCCTCTGAGGGTAGGTAGTGATCATGGTGTTCCCCAAATTGCTGTTCCTGATCATGTCTCTGCAATTGAGATCCGAGTTGTACGTGGGTGCTAATCCCTGCTTACAGTGGTTTTCTAGTTCCATCTTCCATCTGTTTTTCTTTAACAATTGTCCTGTGAGGTGGGATCCAAGACAATTTGGGCACACAGAATAAGGTTATTGAACAACTGATTTTAAATAAAAACAAACAAACATGGAGAGGTAAGAGATACAGAGGCACAGGAAAAACCTGTGTTTGTGGATTTGCCACTTGATAACTCGTAAGAGCCACTTGTTGAGTGTTAATTGTGTACCAGTCCTTCATCTATACCACCTTGTTTAATATCTCTGACAACCCCATGAGTTAGGTATAATTATTATTTCCATTCTACAGATGAGAATATTGAGGCTAAGAAAGTCTATGTTAACTGTCCATGATCACAAAGCTGTTAAATGCCAGGGCCTACATTCAACCCAGATTTGTCTGATTCCAGAACCCATTCTCTTAACCGCTATGCTTTCCTGCCTCGGATGTCAATAAAAATACTTTCCTTAACAGAAATAGTCTTTTCTTATAAGGCATCAAGCCAATAATAATGTCCTTTCATATAATAGGTCAACTTCTGCTATGGAAATGGAGCCTCGGAGTGGTGTGCATGATAAGACTTTGAATAAACCCTCAGGCAAGGAAGGCCTATCATTCACCCAACAGAAACATACAAGAGAACAAAGAGAGCCTAGAGCAGGGTGGTTTCATATTTTACATTGAAACAGACTATAATTATGTGTGTGTACAGATAACCTGCATGGCCCCTATTCCCTACTCTCTTATCTACTGCACTGACCCAGGAGAGGATCCCCCCCATTAAATGGTTAGCTTTGGGAAGGTTGAACTATGTTTTTTCTAGGAGTCCTCAAGACCTAGCACAGTGACTGGTACAGGGCAGGCATTGAAAAAAATGTTCACTGAAAGCAGGAATGCTTAACACAAGGGGTGCAAGGGAGAGGGGAAAAAAAGAAGAGTGGGGAAAGAAAAGCAAGAAAGGAAAGGAGAAGGAAGAATAAAGAAATAAATTAATGTCCTCTAACATCCTGCCCTAGTTCCATAGTGGAACCCTTCTATCTGTGAATTTACCTACATGGACCTCTGTCTATCATGGACTGGCGAACTCCTAAGAGTTGCCTACTCTGGGCTTTTCTGCCCCTTCTGTTCCACTGATTTTGCAGTTAAGACCACCAAGTGTTCGTGGCCACTTTGCTGGGAAGGGAGTAATAAGGGATGCTGGGGGAGATGCAGTTGGTAGGAGGTGGTGGGGGGGAGGGGTTCTGGTGTTTTCCAGGTTGGCCTGTCTCACCCCTGATCAAGCTGCTGTTAGAACAGCATCTGGAACCCCAGACACAAGGACCCTTACCAGGGGCCCACCTCTATCCAGACCCAATAGTCTTAGGGGTCCAATGGTCAGTATTGTCTACATGTGGCCAAATGGAGATATCTGCCTCACTGTGACATTGTCCTATCCACGTGTCACAGCCTAGATGTGGTTTCCTCCCTGTAAAATAGGTCCTTTCACCTCTGACCCACATGAGACCATCCTTAACCTTTTATCCACCATGAATTAGCTTTGCTTTAAGAAGCAGGTGCTCTGCCTTCCAGACAGACGCTCATAAGTCACACCTGCAATACAGTTTTAGATTTTCCCTAGACTCTGAAGCCCCCAAGCTAGCTGTCCCTCCATGATGTTTGTTCTTTTTAATGACACCACCATTCACCTACTTGCTCTGGTATCATTCCTGACTTCTCTCACTTATATCCCATATCCAGACCATCATCAATCCTTTCACCACAACACTTAAAATGCATGTCAGATCACCTTTCATCCCATTTAGTATTATTGTTCTAATCCACATCACTGTTGTCATTGAACTACTCCACTGAGTTAGACTCCTAACTAATCCCACAGCTTCTACTCTTGACCTCTTCAAACTACTCTCTATAGGGCAGCAGGTGGTCCTTTTTAAGGCAAAGTCAAATCATAACACTTCTCTGGTCAAAACAGCCCACTGGTTTCCCTCATCTCACTCAAAGTGAAATCCAAAGTACTTAATTTGTCCCAGAGACCCCATACAAGCTCGCCCATATTTACCTCCTTAGCCTCCTACCAATGTCCTCCTCACTTACTCTGCTCTTCCACACAGGACCCCTTGCTCTCTGTAGACATGCCACACACTTTCCACCTCAGGGCCTTTGTGCTTGTTCTTCCCTTTACCTGAACTGCTCTTCCCCAGAAATCTGCAGGGTCAGTCTTTTACTTAATCTTGTTCATTGTCTGCTCATTGTCACCTCCTACAAGGTTACATACTTTCCCATTCCCTGATCCTGCTAAGCCTTCTTTCAAAGCACTTATCACCATTTTTTGAACATGCATTATCTCTTCATTGAGTAGAAGGTGCAGGAGAACAGGAATTTGGTGGTGGGTACTAGAGCACCTTAGCACAATGCCTAGAGCACAGCTGGTGTTCAACAAGTATTTGTTCAGTTAGCAAAAGAATAAATATCCAGAGAGTTTTCCAGAGGAGTGAGTGGAAGGCTGGAGTGGTTTCAGAGCATCAGAAGAAGTGAGGCCAGTGCCTCTTCTTACTAAATGTGCATCCCCATACCGCTGTACTGCACCAGGCCTGAGCCCCTGCTGGTTACAATGAAGCCTTTGCTGGGCAAAACCAAGGTTCAGAGAGGAGATACACAGGGGTCTATCTCTACCCTTGCCCTTTGTCCCACAGGCATGAGCAGGTGATTCCTGCCTCACCATCTAACAACTCTCAGTAGTAGTAATAGTAGTGATGAGCTCAATCCCCCAAACAGCGACGCAAGTAGTCTCTTTTTTTTTTCAAGATTTTTATTTATTTATTTGACAGAGAGAGAGAGAGACAACAAGAGAGGGAACACAAGCAGGGGGAGTGGGAGAGGGAGAAGCAGGCTTCCCGCTGAGCAGGGAGCCCGATGCGGGGCTCGATCCCGGGACCCTGGGACCATGACCTGGGCCGAAGGCAGACGCCTAACGACTGAGCCACCCAGGCGCCCCACACGTAGACTCTTTTAGAAGTTAAACCAAGGGGCACCTGGGTGGTTCAGATGGTTAAGCGTCTGACTCAATTTTGGCTCAGGTCATGATCTCAGGATCATGAGATCAAGCCCTGCGTCAGGCTCTGTGCTGGGCCTGGTGCCTGCTTAAGATTCTCTCTCCCTCTGCCCCTCTCCCCTAAAATAAAGTTAAACTGAGGCACTAAGACATAATGATGAGCCCAAGGTCATACCAGCAGTTGGACAAGAATTTAGGATTAAAATCTAGACTTCCCTTCTTTTGGGTGTTGGCTATCAAAAACATTGTGCTTGGAGCTTGTCCAAGATTCATGGATGTTTCGTTCAAACAGAAATGAAAGAGGGCCCCTAAAAAATAGACTGGTTTGTTAACTTTCCAAAGTTGTAGTCATTGTGTATGATACTATAGATGAGTTTAAGCGATCAGAACATTAGCAAACCTCCCTTTGGGTTTCTCTGACTGCTTCTTTCTGTTTGCAGACATAATATTCAGTTTCCCCAAAACATCTCTGGTTACTGAAAGTAAATTTTGTGGGAAAATGGTGACGATGGTCAAACAAAGAGTTAACACAACCCAAACAAAAAATCCAGTTTGAAATATTTTTACAACGTTCTTTACACTCGAGAGCGGTGGAGAAAAAACAGGATTTTAAGTGCTGCTCTTTTTCCCATTAGGTTGTCTGCTTTTACAGGTGGCAAGTTTCAGTGAGATCTAAAGGCAAAAGGCTCATGCAGAGATGGTCTGGAGCAGAAAGACCTGACCTGCCTGACCTCCTGCCCATGCATACAACATAATCACTCACAAAATAGATACTAAAATAATGTTAGCAGCCGCCTGGCCTAAACTAATAAAACTGAGCACGTTGAGAGTGAAGGCAGAAAGCCTGTCCTTAACTCACCCCCTTGGGCCTCGGCATTACTTTTTCCCTGGCCTGAATCAACGGAGCTCAAACCAAATGGCTGTTTGCACCTCCCTGCTTTTCCTTGTGTCATTTTGACACTCTGCCCCCCCCCACCCCGCCCCCGAACAGGGCCTGACTCAGTGAGTTTAAATGCCCTTCTCTTTCTCACTCACCACA
This sequence comes from Eumetopias jubatus, assembly GCF_037043125.1. Classification (NCBI taxonomy): domain Eukaryota; kingdom Metazoa; phylum Chordata; class Mammalia; order Carnivora; family Otariidae; genus Eumetopias; species Eumetopias jubatus. The sequence goes on from NW_028274810.1 coordinate 147,970,760, forward strand.
TGCAAGCTTTAATTAAGGTTGTCTCTACATAAAACCAACATAACTTGTTGAGAAGTGAAATGGCTAGTCAAATCACGGGGCTTGGGGCCATGAGAGGAGGGATAGGGGAAAGGTCAGAGGGGTCAGGAATGACAGCAAAAAATACCCAAAGCGTCCAGACGGGTTCCTTTTCACAGCACTCTCTTCTTTTGGCCGTGAGCACCAAGCCTTTTCCTTGCATTCTAGAGAGCAGACCTTTCTTCACTAGGGTAGACGCACACTGCCCCAAAGCCATTCTGTTTCTTTTGCCCATCAGTCCCTACACTATCATCTCTGTCCTATCCATGTTAGCCGGGGATTGCTCATCTCTCAGAAGATGTTCTCCCTCATGAAACAGAAATCAGAAGCTCAAAAAGTTAACACCAAGTCCAGAGCCTCAACAAAAGATTAATTTTAAACATTTAAATAAATAAGTGTAATTAAAAAAAAAAGACTAAAAAACTTAAAGGCCAAGCGGGGAACTGAACTTACATTTCTCAACTTCAAAGTTACGAAGACATAAACCAACTGAGAGGCCTTCCAGGTGCTAATCATGAACTAGGTCCTATTCACGTGGTGAAAGAACTTCCAGACCCCATTTCTCCATCTTGTAGCTTAAGTAGCTTATACGATAGTGATCACGGAATGAGTAAACGGGGTGGCTTCTTAGCTTTGCAGTTTATTAGCTTTACACGGGAGCTTCACTGCTTCCATTACTGTGGTCCAAGGACACATTTCAAGCTGGAGCTACAACATTCCCTTCAGACTGCAAAGAGAAAAGGACAAGACCAGAGGCTGCGGTCAGAGTGAACACGGAGGCAGAAAGCATCACAGCATTGAGAAGGACAACATAAGCCATTCCTCGGTATTGTGTACATGGTCCAATCACTCTGCTGAATGTACTGGAGCAAGCAACCCTCCTTAGGAACATGGCTCATGAATGCTCTGATTAAAATCTGAATTTCTGCAATGTTTCAAATAAGATCGACAATGGGCAATGGAACTGATCCTATCAGTTATAACCCAAATTTATTGGGCTTCAGCTACAACATGTCCAGCCCCTGAAATAGGACGAGTATAATGAAAACAACAGCTTTTCATTTGCTGCAATAACGATAATAATAATAGATAACATTTATCAAATGCTTTTGTGCATTTTACATATATTGTCTAATCCTAATTGTTACATTCTAAATAAATATATATTGCTTAAAATTTAATTAGGAATTCTCAAGGATTATTGCTTTGAAAGGGGTAAACTATCTGAACTCTTGTGGACTACTGTTTTGAGAAGAATGATTTGATAATAAGTTTAAAAATCATAACGTAGGGTGCCTGGGTGGCTCAGTCATTAAGCGTCTGCCTTTGGCTCAGTTCATCATCCCAGGGTCCTGGGATCAAGCCCCTCATCAGGCTCCTTGCTCCGCGGGAGCGGAGCTTCTCCCTCTCCCACTCCCCCTGCTTGTGTTCCCTCTCTTGCTGTGTCTCTCTCTGTCAAATAAATAAATAAAATTAAAAAAATATAAAAATTAGGGCGCCTGGGTGGCTCAGATGGTTAAGCGTCTGCCTTCGGCTCAGGTCATGATCCCAGGGTCCTGGAATCGAGTCCCACATCAGGCTCCCTGCTCCTTGGGAGCCTGCTTCTCCCTCTGCCTCTCTCTCTTTCTCTGTCTCTCATGAATAAATAAATAAAATCTTAAAAATAAATAAATAAATAAAATAAAAAATATAAAAATTATAATGTATTCTTTTGAACCCCAAACTCCAATCTTAGCTATATTAGTATAGAAATAATCATACAAATTTACACCATAATTTGTACTTTGATATTTATTGTTGTACCACTTACAAGTGGGAATACTGTTAATAACCTATTTATCATAAGCATTTTTATAACTAAATTATGGAATATCCACAGCAGAGAAGTTAAAAGCATAGGCTCTGAAGTCAGAAAACTCTGACTGGATTTTCACTCTACTTAGCTGTAAGAACTCAACCAAGATCCTTCACTTTCATAAATTTGTTTTTCCACCTGTAAAAGGGGGAAAATAACATAACCTATCTATCGGTGACTGTGAGTGAGACTTTAGTAGGATAAAGCACAGAAATCACTTAGCACAGCACCAGGCATGTAGTGAGCACTCAGTAAGTGTTAGGATTCTTTCTATTGTGATTATTATAACGACATTTTGGACCACTATGCAGGTATTAAAATGATGAAGTAACTCAACTTGTACTGGCATAGAGAGATGCCCATCACCATAATGTTACTAATGTTATCTTTCTTGCTGAATGCTCTTCCTCACACCCAGACCCACCAGACTGCAAATTCCATGAGGGTATGGACTGCTCCTGCCCTGTTCACGATATCCCCAGGGCCTGGACAGATGCCTAGCACACAGTAGCCACTCCATTAAACTTTGTTGAATGAACAAATGAATAGATGAGTAAAAAACAAATAAATAAAACTTGAAGTGTTTATATGTATATTTAAAAGTCAGAAGCAAATACAATAAACTGTTGACAGTGCTTTTCTTTGAGGAGGAGAATTAGGGGAGGAAAGTAGATTTTCATCTACATTTATATTTCTTTATTATTTAAAATTATTTAATCAGGGAATGACAAAAGATGTTCCCACGTCAAGATTATGAAAACCTAAACGATCCTATGAAAAATGCATATGCTTATGGGCAGATACTAGAGAAGAATGTGCACACAGAAATGGATAATTTTTAGGTAAGTTGTATTGCATTTTCTCTTTCCTCTCTAATGCTGTTGTTTTAAAGTATTTTAAATAGATTATATTTAAGTGTTCTAAGAAATAAACTCTCAAAGAAGGGTAAAATGCATTTTCTATAAATTTTACCATAAGAATATACATTATTGGTTTTATATTCTGAAGAGAACTTTCTTACTAAAGTTACAGAGTTCCTTATATAAATTTTGGAAAATGCAGAAAATAAATTTTTAGAAAAATTCTTAGCATTTCAAGGTAATCTACCTCTCATTACAATTCTAATGTTATCTAGACAGAGTTCCAATTGAAATGCAGAAAGGATGGAATCACAGAATTTACAGTTAGAAGACTGGAGAAATCTTACAAAGTTAACTAAGATCATGTCAATTCTACCAGAGATACACTGAGCATCACCCTCCTTTCAAATTGATATTCTGACTAATTGGCTTGTTACTACCCTTAGGCTAAATTGGGCACTCCCTGAAGGCAGGAATTCTGTTTATTTTGCTCCTTTTGCTCCATTTTTTAAACTTCAGTGCTAATTACAGAGCCTGGCACATTGTTGGCATTCAATTTATTTATTTTTATTTTTTTTTAAAGATTTTATTTATTTATTTGAGAGAGAGGGAGAGAAGGCAGGGACAAAGCATGAGCATGAGAGAGGCAGAAGGAGAAGGAGAAGCAGACTCCCCACCGAGCAGGGAGCCCCATGTGGGGCTGGATCCCAGGACCCTGGGATCACGACCTGAGCCAAAGGCTGATTCCCAACGCACTAAGCCACCAGGTGCCCCTCAATTATTTTTAAATGAATGAATCATCTTTTGAAATAGAAGGAAGACATTTAAAAGCGGGAACAGAAGAGAATGGAGCAAGTGATAAGAAAACAGGAAGAGAGAGAGAAAGGAGGAAAGAAGGAAGGACCAATTAGTTGGAAAGAAAGAAGAGACAGGATGAGTCAGAAAGTGCCCTTTTTGTCCTCTTTTTATTTCTCTTCTCTGTGAGTACAGTGGTCAAACAAGAAGTCATGCACACCAGGTCTTTTTTCAGAGGCTGACTTCAGTAGCAGCGAGGCAACACTTTCAGAATTTATTAGCTTCTGGAAAAAAAGGATGAGACTTGAAGAGAGAGCCTAGAACAACATTTATCCTGGACCTCGGTCTAATCTGAAGCTACACATCCGGGAAGGTAGGAAGTCAAAAGGCCCAATTCAGCCTTTCAGCTGTGGCAAAGGGCAGATAGCTTTATAAATAGCATGAAGAAAAAAAGACAATAGCTAGTTAAAACTGACACCCTACTTCTTAATGTGTTAAATAAAATAAACACAGACATAAATCATGCCCAGAACGAATGAGCATGAGCCACAGGTTATTTAGCATAATCATGCATTCCATTCCTTTTTTTCCCATTAAAAAGATGGGAGGAGGAGGGTAAAGGTGAAGGGGAAAGGGGAATAACGAACTCTATTTCTCTAAGGCTTTTGGTTTTCCGTCCATTTGATCTCCCCCGGATGTCCCCGGCAAATCCATTTTGGATGGACAACATTAAATTAGTCAGCATTTTTGAAGTCAGCTTGATTCTTAAATCCAATAGGACTAAAGGAATATGTACTCTCTTGTCAAGTTGTACACCCAGCCTGGAGGTAAGAAGAGTACTCAAAGAACTGTACGTGAGAGTGTGTGTGTGTACGTGTCAAGGGATTGGAATGAAATCAAGCTATACATTAGGGATAGCCATATCACGGTTTCCTTTAGGATAAAATTCAAAGTTCAAGTTCAAAGTTCTTTCACCATCTGTCTCCTGCTTGCTAACACAGCCGCGTCCTCTCTTCTCCATCCCATGCATTTAGGCTGACCTTCTCACTGCCCTCTCAAGAAATCATGCTCATTCCTGCCTTATACATTTGAGCATGCTGTTCCCTCTGTGGGAAGTGTTCTTCCCAATCTTATATACTAGCCTATTTCTGTGCATACCCTAAGTCCCAGTTTATAAAACACTTCTGTTATGGAGCTTTCCCCAAACTCCCCGAAAAGCATTAGTTACAGATTTAGTTGCCTCCTCTTCTGTGATCTCACAGCTCTTTGATCATATGTCCACCACAGAGTTTTATCATCTGTTCATGTATATTTACAAGTATTTCTTTCCCACTAGACGAGATTCTCAAGGGCAACAGAAATCTTATTCTCTTCCCAATACCTAAGTAATGCTCGGCACAGAGGAGACACTTAAAAGAGAAAAGTGTCACATAAAGTACACAGAGAAGTATTCAGACTTGGGCCTTCCAAGGAAGATGACTTTATGCCACCTCAGCTCTTGAGATGAAGGGAATGATCCTGGGAGAAACACTTAGGCATGACTGAAGTCTGGCAGACTGACCATACAAATAATGAGGAAGAAAATATAACAATCAGAGGTGGTAAAAATAAAAATAAATGGCATGGCCCATTTGTACTCCCTTACAGCTTAAAAATGGGATAAGGGCATTAACAGGGCTTGAGAGGTAGCACAGTCCAACAGATAAGTAGGAGAACGGACCACGAATTCAAATAACAACTTGGTACCTTGTTCTCAAGTGAAATAACACACTTGGGTATGATCACACTTGGATGTGATCTTGGGGGAAATAAATGAATCTCTGTGCCCATTTTCTCAACTGTAAAATGTGTCTGGTGTGAGGATAAAATAACATTAACAGGTGTAAATACTTACAATTGTTTCTGGCATGGAGATACACAAATTTGTAACTCATTGCACCAGTAAAATTCTAAACTCCAAAGTGGCCAAGGTTGGAAGCAATATCCAGCTGAAGCACAAAGTTCAACAATCTCACTCCCAAGCTGGATCTTCTCTGTTTGTTCTCTACCTGATGGCAAGGACTTAAACTATGAGACAGCTAAACTTCAAAAGGCAAATTAATTTTTTGTTAAAAAAAATAAGCTATGTAGAAAATTGAATTCTCTGAAAAAGAACAGGCAACAGGACCTATTGGTGTTTTCTGAAAGCTTTAATCTATGCTATAAGTATATAATAAACTGCGGGCATGATTTATATGCCTGAGGCTTCCATGGTCTATATGATATTGCTGAGGAACATGGTGGCAGAGACCTCCCAGTGAATGGGAGAATGGCTCTTGCTTCCCCTGATACATAAACTGAACTCAGGGCAGTCAAGGCTGACATACTGAATAAGGTTCTGCTATACTTCAAAACAGGTTTGTGTTTACACTTCATTGTGAGATTTTTTATTTTAATGGTTAGAAATGACTCAGAGGAAATTATGTAATGTTTATGGAGACACGTGCTAGAAAATAAACCAGGAACCACAACTGTAGTGTTAGAGGTAGTTCCTGAATAAGCCTTCTCATTTATTTATTTACAAAGTGTGTTTTAAATAACAATCAGGTAATTAGAGAAGTTCCAGTTCTGGTAACGGCAGAATAGCTTGAATTGGAGTAACCCTCTTACTGATGACAACTATAAATTTTGGAACCCCCTCCAAAAAAAAGTCACTTGGAAGGCCTGCAGATAAGCCAAAAGATGACAGTTATTGAAGGAGATATGAACTTTTAAAGATAAGATGTCAGTTAGGTTAAGAGTCACATTTATCCAACTTTTCCCCCAAGGGCACTTCCTACTTTGCATGAGAATAAGGGATAGAGCTCAGACTCCTGGACTGAGGATTTGGAGGTTGGATTTTGGGTTGCCAGTGCAGCTGGGAATTAAGGAAAGATATCCTGGAAAGGGGATAGCCACGGAAAAAAGAGCACATACCTGTATAAAAATTCCACTCAAATTCTTGGCTGACTCTAAAATTACGAATGTGCTGGGCAAGACTCCAAGGAGAGATCAGGTGAATGTACACCCAGAAGCAAAAGTGCTGAGCAGAGATGTCAGCAGGTAAAGTGCTAGGGGAGACAACTTAGAGTTCAAGTTCTACCAAATTAGAGGGAATTATTAAATACCTCAGCTTCCCATTAAAGCCTCAGAAGGACCATGCCTTGGAAGTAAGGACTTTATCCCAGGACTAAGGGCTGAATCCTTAGGACTAAGGCAGAACCAAAATAAATCCTCCCTAATAAATCCCTAAAAACAGGCCTCTGTAGAAATGAGATAATCTGTATAATTTAGTATTTCCAAAACCAAACTCTCTTTAAAGAAAAATGAAAAATCTAGGATCTCTATGGTGTATCTTCAATAATAAAACATATTGATGGGATGAGCATGGGTGATATATGCAACTAATGAATCATTGAACATAACATCAAAAATTAATGATATACTATATGTTGGGTAATTGAATTTAAATTGAAAATAAATAAATAAAGCACATTGTCAAATTGAAAATAAGAAACTACTTGATAGGCAAGGAAGCTGGAAAAAGTGAGCTATGATTCAAGAGAAAATACAGTCTACCAAAGGAGACCTATGGATGATAAAGATATTGAAATTAACAGATAAGAACTTTAAAATATTTGATAAATATGTTAAGAAATGTACAGGAGAGGGCGGAGCAAGATGGCAGAGGAGTAGGAGACCTGGATTTCGTCTGGTCTCAGTAATTCAGCTGAATGGGGAACAAACCATTCTGAACACCTACAAATTCAACAGGAGATCGAAGAAGAGAGTAGCAACAACTCTCTGAACAGAGAAGCAACTACGTACTGGAAGGCAGGACGTGCGGAGAAGTGAATCCGAGGTGATATTCGGGAGGATAGATGGCGGGGGAGGGGGCCTCCGTTGGCCACTTCTGGCAACTGATAGAGCCGTGGAGCGCAAAATCAGAACTTTTAGAAGTCGGCTCCACTGAGGGACATCACTCCAGTGGTTAAGCGAGAGGTGGAACCCTCGCGGGACAGTGTGGTCTCAGGACCCTCGGGGTCACAGAAAGACCGGGGGTGCCTGAGGGCGGAAGAGCTCCCAGGTATCGGAGTGGGGAAGCCGGCTGCAGAGACGGAGCTGAGGCACGGGCTCGCAGCTCAGGGTTGCCATAAACTGTGATCCGCAGCACAGTGGGACCACTGCTCCTCCAGCAGGGGCCCAACAAGCATTAGAGCCGGGGAGACTCCCCTCTCTTCCTCCCCCCGGGTGGAGCGGCATGGGAGCACCCCGCAGGGATCTGCTGGGTTTGGAGACTCCACACGGGGTCGGGTGCCAGAGATAGAAACACTCGGTCACAGGCTGGGTGAGCACGGAATGTGGCCAGAGACCAGGGAGTAGGGAGTGACTGACTGCTATTCTCTGGGGGTGCACTGAGGAGCGGGCCCCCGAGTTCTCGGCTACTCTGGGTGGAGATTGGGAGGCCACCATTTACACTCTCATCCTCCAAAGCTGTACCGAGAGCTTGCAGGGAACAAAAGCTCCCAAGAGCAAATGTGAGCAGATTGCTTAGCCCAGACTGACAAGGGCGGGGCAATTCCACCTCCAGGAAAGACATTTGGGAACCATGGCAACAGGCCCCTCCCCCAGAAGATCAGCAAGAACAGCCAGCCAAGACCAAGTTTACCCATCAAGGAGAGCAGGAGAACTCCAGTGCTAGGGGAATACTGCCCATAGAATTCATGGCTTTTTTACCATGATTCATTAGTTTTTCAAAGTTAATTTTTTTAACTGTTTTTTTTTTTAATTTTTCGTTTTCCCTTTTTCAACCAACATTTTATCAATACCTTTTTAAAAAATTTTTTTTTATTTTTCATTTTTAAAGTCATATTCTATCCCTACATAGTAGTTACCCTTATTTTTGGCATATATACATATGTTGTTCTCTCTTTAAAATTTTGAGATACAGTTTCTTCTAACAGATGAAATAATACCCTAAATCACTAGTGTATGCCTTTGTTATAGTCTCCTGCCTGATCACATTCTCTCCCCTTTTTTTTTAAATCTTCTTCTTTCTTTTTTCAAACAACTTCTCATCTTATCAATTCCTTTTATAAAATCTTTTATAATTTTCATCTTTACAGTCATCTTCCATCCCTTCATTGTATCAAACCTTATTTTGTACATATATAAGTCTTTCTTTCTTTAAAATTTTAGGAGGCACATTCATCTAACAGACCAAAATACACCCAAAATCTAGTGTGTGGCACTGATCTATGCACCAGCCTGATCATATATGATCATATTCTGTTTTGTTTTGTTCTGTTTTTGTTTGTTTTTATCTTTTTCTTTTTCTTTTTTTTTTTTCTCTTTCTTTTCTCTTTCTTTCCCTTTCTTTTCCCCTGGTTTCATGTCTTTTCTGATTGTTTAGAGTATATTTTCTGGGGACGTTGTTAACCTGATAGCATTTTGTTCTCTCATTCATCTATTCTCCTCTGGATAAAATGACAAGACGAAAAAAATCACCTCAGCAAAAAGAACAAGAGATAGTACCGTCTGCCAGGGACCTACTCAATGCGGACATTAGTACGATATCGGACCTAGAGCTCAGAATCATGATTTTAAAGACACTACCTGGGCTTGAAAAAAAGCATGGAAGTTATGAGACACACCCTTCCTGGAGAAATAAAAGAACTAAAATCTAACCAAATCGAAATCAAAAAGACTATTAATGAGGTGCAATCAAAAATGGGGGCACTAACTGCTAGGATAAATGAGGCAGAAGAAAGAATTAGTGATATAGAAGACCAAATGATGGAAAATAAAGAAGCTGAGAAAAAGAGAGATAAACAACTACTGGATCACGAGGGCAGAATTCGAGAGAGAAGGGATACGATAAGATGAAACAACATTAGAATAATTGGGATCCCAGAAGAAGAAGAAAGAGGGAGAGGGGCAGAAGGTATGTTGAAGCAAATTATAGCAGAAAACTTCCCTGGGGAAGGAAACAGGCATCAAAATCCAGGAGGCACACTACCTGGGCTTGAAAAAAAGCATGGAAGTTATGAGACACACCCTTCCAGGAGAAATAAAAGAACTAAAATCTAACCAAATCGAAATCAAAAAGGCTATTAATGAGGTGCAATCAAAAATGGGGGCACTAACTGCTAGGATAAATGAGGCAGAAGAAAGAATTAGTGATATAGAAGACCAAATGATGGAAAATAAAGAAGTTGAGAAAAAGAGAGATAAACAACTACTGGATCACGAGGGCAGAATTCGAGAGAGAAGGGATACGATAAGATGAAACAATATTAGAATAATTGGGATCCCAGAAGAAGAAGAAAGAGGGAGAGGGGCAGAAGGTATGTTGAAGGAAATTATAGCAGAAAACTTCCCTGGGGAAGGAAACAGGCATCAAAATCCAGGAGGCACAGAGAACCCCCCTCAAGATCAATAAAAATAGGTCAACACCCCAACATCTAATAGTAAAACTTACAAGTCTCAGAGACAAAGAGGAAATCTTGAAAGCAGCTCAGGAGAAGAGATATGTAACCCATAATGGTAGAAATATTAGACTGGCAACAGACCTATCCACAGAGACCTGGCAGGCCAGAAAGGACTGGCATGATATCTTCAGAGCACTAAACGAGAAAAATATGCAGCCAAGAATACTATATCCAGCTCGGCTATCATTGAAAATAGAAGGAGAGATAAAAAGCTTCCAGGACAAACAAAACCTAAAGGAATTTGGAAACACGAAACCAACCCTACAAGAAATATTGAAAGGGGTCCTCTAAGCAAAGAGAGACCATAAAAGCAGCATAGACCAGAAAGGAACACAGACAATATACAGAAACAGTCACCTTACAGGCAATACAATGACACTCAATTCATACCTTTCAATAGTTACCCTGAATGTAAATGGGCTAAATGCCCCAATCAAAAGACACAGGCTATCAGATTGGATTAAAAAACAAGACCCATCGATATGCTCTCTGCAAGAGACTCATTTTAGACCCAAAGACGCCCCCACATTGAAAGTGACGGGGTGGAAAACCATTTACCATGCTAATGGACACCAAAAGAAAGCTGGGGTGGCAATCCTTATATCAGACAAATTAGATTTTAAAACAAAGACTGTGATAAGAGATGAAGAAGGACACTATATCCTACTTAAAGGGTCTATCCATCAAGAAGATCTAGCAATTGTAAATATCTATGCCCCTAATGTGGGAGCAGCCAATTATATAAGGCAATTAATAACAAAAGCAAAGAAACACATTGACAACAATACAATAATAGTGGGGGACTTTAACACTCCCCTGACTGAAATGGACAGATCATCTAAGCAAAAGATCAACAAGGAAATAAAGACTTTCAATGACACACTGGACCAAATGGACTTCACAGACATATTCAGAACATTCCATCCCAAAGCAACGGAATACACATTCTTCTCTAGTGCCCATGGAACATTCTCCAGAATTGATCACATCCTAGGTCATAAATCAGGTGTCAACCGGTACCAAAAGATGGGATCATTCCCTGCATATTTTCAGACCACAATGCTTTGAAACTAGAACTCAATCACAAGAGGAAAGTCGGAAAGAACTCAAAGACATGGAGGCTAAAGAGCATCCTACTACAGAATGAATGGGTCAACCAGGAAATTAAAGAAGAATTAAAAAAATTCATGCAAACCAATGAAAATGAACACAGAACTGTTCAAAATCTTTGGGATACAGCAAAGGCAGTCCTGAGAGGAAAGTATATAGCAATACAAGCCTTTCTCAAGAAACAAGAAAGGTCTCAAATACACAACCTAACCCTACACCTAAAGGAGCTGGAGAAAGAACAGCACATAAAGCCTAAACCCAGCAGGAGAAGAGAAATAATAAAGATCAGAGCAGAAATCAATGAACTAGAAACCAAAAGAACAGTAGAACAGATCAACGAAACTAGGAGCTGGTTCTTTGAGAGAATTCACAAGATTGATACACCCCTGGCCAGACTGATCAAAAAGAAAAGAGAAAGGACCCAAATCAACACAATCATGAATGAAAGAGGAGAGATCACAACCAACACCCAAGAAATACAAACAATTATAAGAACATATTATGAGCAACTCTATGCCAGCAAATTAGATAACCTGGAAGAAATGGGTGCTTTCCTAGAGATGTATCAACTAACAAAACTGAACCAGGAAGAAATAGAAAACCTGAACAGACCTATAACCATTAAGGAAATTGAAGCAGTCATCAAAAATTTCCCAACAAACAAAAGCCCAGGGCCAGACGGCTTCCCAGGGGAATTCTACCAAACATTTCAAGAAGAATTAATACCTATTCTCCTGAAACTGTTCCAAAAAATAGAAATGGAAGGAAAATTTCCAAATTCATTTTATGAGGCCAGCATCACCTTGATCCCAAAACCGGACAAAGACCCCATCAAAAAGGAGAATTACAGACCAATATCCTTGATGAACATGGATGCAAATATTCTCACCAAAATACTAGCCAATAGGATCCAACAGTACGTTAAAAGGATTATCCACCATGACCAAGTGGGATTTATCCCTGGGCTGCAAGGTTGGTTCAACATCCGCAAATCAATCAACATGATACAATACATTAAAAAAAGAAAGAACAAGAATCAGATGATCCTCTCAATAGATGCAGAAAAAGCATTTGACAAAGTACAGCATCCTTTCTTGATCAAAACTCTTCAGAGTATAGGCATAGAGGGTACATACCCCAATATCATAAAAGCCATCTATGAAAAACCTACAGCAAATATCATTCTCAATGGGGAAAAGCTGAGAGCTTTCCTCTTAAGGTCAGGAACGCAGCAGGGATGTTCACTATCACCACTGCTATTCAACATAATATTAGAAGTCCTAGCCACAGCAATCAGACAACAAAAAGAAATCAAAGGCATCTAAATCAGCAAAGAGGAAGTCAAACTCTCACTCTTTGCAGATGATATGATACTTTATGTGGAAAACCCAAAAGACTCCACCCCAAAACTGCTAGAACTCGTACAGCAATTCAGTAAAGTGGCAGGATATAAAATCAATGCACAGAAATCAGTGGCATTCCTATACACCAATAACAAGACAGAAGAGAGACAAATTAAGGAATCGATTCCATTTACAACTGCACCCAAAACCATAAGATACCTAGGAATAAATTTAACCAAAGAGGCAAAGGATCTGTACTCAGAACACTATAAAATACTCATGAAAGAAATTGAAGAAGACACAAAGAAATGGAAAAACATTCCATGCTCATGGATTGGAAGAAAAAACACTGTGAAGATGTCAATGCTACCTAGACCAATCTACACATTCAATGCAATCCCCATCAAAATACCAACCACTTTTTTCAAAGAAATGGAACAAATAATCCTAAAATTTGTATGAAACCAGAAGAGACCCCGAATAGCCAGAGGAATGTTGAAAAAGAAAAGCAAAGCTGGCGGCATCACAATTCTGGACTTCCAGCTCTATTACAAAGCTGTCATCGTCAAGACAGTATGGTACTGGCACAAAAACAGACACATAGATCAATGGAATAGAATAGAGAGCCCAGAAATGGACCCTCAACTCTATGGTCAACTCATCTTTGACAAAGCAGGAAAGAATGTCCAATGGAAAAAAGACAGTCTCTTCAACAAACAGTGTTGAGAATATTGGACAGCCACATGCAGAAGAACGAAACTGGACCATTTCCTTACACTACACACAAAAATAGACTCCAAATGGTTGAAAGACCTAAACGTGAGACAGGAGTCCATCAAAATCCTAAAGGAGAACACAGGCAGCAACGTCTTCGACCTCAGCCGCAGCAACTTCTTCCTAGAAACATCACCTAGAGGCAAGGGAAGCCAGGGCAAAAATGAACGATTGGGATTTCATCAAGATAAAAAGCTTTTGCACAGCAATAGAAACAGTCCACAAAACCAAAAGACAACCGACAGAATGGGAGAAAATATTTGCAAATGACATATCAGATAAAGGGCTAGTATCCAAAATCTATAAAGAACTTATCAAACTCAACACCCAAGGAACAAATGATCCAGTCAAGAAATGGGCCGAAGACATGAACAGACATTTTCCCAAAGAAGACATCCAAATGGCCAACAGACACATGAAGAAGTGCTCAACATCGCTCGGCATCATGGAAATCTAAATCAAAACCTCAATGAGATACCAGCTCATGCCAGTCAGAATGGCTAAAATTAACAAGTCAGGAAACGACAGATGTTGGCGGGGATGCGGAGAAAGGGGAACCCTCCTACACTGTTGGTGAGAATGCAAGCTGGTGCAACCCCTCTGGAAAACAGTCTGGAGGTTCTTCAAACAGTTGAAAATAGAGCTACCATACGATCCAGCAATTGCACTACTGGGTATTTACCCCAAAGATACAAATGTAGGGATCCGAAGGGGTACGTGCACCCCAATGTTTATAGCAGCAATGTCCACAATAGCCAAACTGTGGAAAGAGCCAAGATGTCCATCAACAGATGAATGGATAAAGAAGAATAGGTATATATACACAATGGAATATTATGCAGCCATCAAAAGGAATGAGATCTTGCCATTTGCAATGACATGGATGGAACTGGAGGGTGTTATGCTGAGTGAAATAAGTCAATCAGAGAAAGACATGTATCATATGACCTCACTGATATGAGGAATTCTTAATCTCAGGAAACAAACTGAGGGTTGCTGGAGTGGGGGGGTCGGAGGGATGGGGTGGCAGGGTGATAGACATTGGGGAGGGTATGTGCTATGGTGAGTGCTGTGAATTGTGCAAGACTGTTGAATCACAGATCTGTACCTCTGAAACAAATAATGCAATATATGTTTAAAAAAAAAGAAGAAGAAGAAGATAGCAGGAGGGGAAGAATGAAGGGGAGTAAATCGGAGGGGGAGACAAACCATGAGAGACGATGGACTCTGAAAAACAAACTGAGGGTTCTAGAGGGGAGGGGGTGGGAGGATGGGTTAGCCTGGTGATGGGTATTGAGGAGGGCACGTTCTGCGTGGAGCACTGGGTGTTATGCACAAACAATGAATCATGGAACACTACATCAAAAACGAATGATGCAATGTATGGTGATTAACATAACAAGAAAAAAATTTAATAAAAAAAGAAATGTACAGGAATGGATAAATATAATAAATTATGAAATAGAGAATTTCAAAAAAGTATGAATCTCTAAAAAGAACCAATTAGAAATCTTAGAACTAAAAAATAAACCATCAGAAAACAAAATGTTATTACGATACTAAGTAGCAGATCAGAGATTACATCAGAAAGGAGCAGTGATCTTGAAGCCAGGTAAATAAATATTATTCAAATCCAAACACAGAGGGGGGAAAAAGATTGAAAATTAAAGAAAAAGAGCCGTAATGACTTGTGAGACAAAATAAACTAAACTTTTGTGTCATTAGAACCTCAGAAGGATGACAGAGAGAAAAGAGAAATGTATTTGAAAATTCCCCATGCTGACTAAAAGCAAAAATCCACTGATCCAGGAAGGTAAGTGAAATCCAAGCAGCGTAATCATGGAACAAAATATGGAATATTTCTCAAAAATATTATATATTGGGCCATAAAATCAGAGTATTTTCTCTGGCTACCATGGAATTAAATTAAAAAATTAATTAACAATAAGATATCTGGAAAATCTCCAAATATTTAGGAATTAAAGAACATGTATAAATTACCACATGTCAAAGAAGAAATCACAAGGAATATGTGAAAATGGTTTTATCTGAAATATAATAAAAACACAATAAATCATAACTTGTGACATGGAGTTAAAACTATGCTTGGAGAAAATTTTTAGTTTTAAAAATGCATATATTAGAAAAATAGTTAAAAGTTAAACCTAATAAATATGGGGAAAGGAGAGAGCAAATTAAACTCAGATTAGGTATATGAATGGAAATAATAAAGATGAGATTGGCAGCCAATGAATTAGAAAACAGTCCTCCTCTCAAAAATTAGATACAACCTGAAAGCTAAATTTATTTCTTTGAAAGGGTGAATGAGTTAGATAAATGTCTACCAAGAATAATGTATATACAGAGAGAGAGAGAGAGAGAGAATACATATTAGCAATAACAAGAATGAAAGTAGGAGACCTCACTACTCATAATACAGAAATTAAAAAATAATAGGGGTGCCTCGGTCGCTCAGTTGGTTAAGTGTCTGACTCTTGATCTTAGCTCTGGTCTTGATCTCAGGGTTGTGAGTTCAAGCCCTGCATTGGGCTTCACGTGGAGCCCACTTAAAAAAAATAATAAATAACGGAAGGATATCATGAACAACTTTGTCAGTAATTTTGACAATAACATTAGATGGAAATACAAATGTAACAAAAATTCCTAGAAAAACACAATTATCACAAGAAGGTATAGAAAATCTGAATAGCTCTTAAAAAGAAAAGAAAAGAAAATCTGAATAGCCCTGTATGTATTATAGATATTAATTTTAAAATTAAAAGTCTTCCCTAAAAAAATAACTCCAGGACCAGATTGCTTTACTGAGGAATTCTACTAAACAATTAAGAAGAAATTATAGCAATTCACTAAAAGTAGAAGAGCAGAGACTATTACCTAACTTATTTATGAGTGCAGCATATCCCAGATACAAAATCCTAAAAAGCACAATACAGGGCACAAAATGACAAACCATTATTTTTTCACAAACATAACATGCGAAAATCCTTAACAAAATATTATCAAATCAGACCTGCAATATATAAATGTATAAGCACACACATATACACACACAACATAATATTAGCAAATCAAATCCAGCAATATATCAAAAGGATAATACATTGACCTATATCAAAAGCATAATAGCACATTAATTCAAGTTGGCTTAACATTTGAAATCAGCCAATTCACTACAGTAATGGAATAAAGTAGGCAATTATATGATCAACTTAATTGAGGCAGAAAAAAAATCTGACAAAACTCAACATTCATTCAAGGAATAGAAGGGAACTTTCTCATATATATACAATGGAATATTACTCAGACATAAAAAGGAATGAAATCTTGCCATTTGCAACGACATGGATGAAGCTAGAGAATATTATGTTAAGCGAATATTATGCTAAGCGAAATAAGTCAGAGAAAGACAAATACATTATGATTTCACTCATATGTGGAATCTAAACAAAACAAATGAACGTTGGGGGTGTGGGGAAAAGAGAAAACCAAGAAACAGACTCTTAACTCTAGAGAACAAACTGATGGTTACCAGAGGGGAGATGGGAGGGTGGGTTAAATAGGTGATGGGGATAAAGGAGGACACTTGTTGTGATGAACACCAGGTGTTGTACAGAAGTGCTGAATCACTAAATTGTATACCTGAAACTAATATTACACTGTATATTAACTAACTGGAATTTAAATAAAAACTTTTTTTAAAAAAGGTAACTTTCTCAAAGTCCAAAGGACATCTATTAAAAACTTACACATAACATTTTATTTATTTTATTTATTTTTTAAAGATTTTATTTATTTATTTGAGAGGGAGAGAGAGAGAGAACGCATGTGCAGGGGGGAGGGGCAGAGGGAGAGGAGAAGCAGACTTCCTGCTTAGCAGAGAGCCCAATTCAGGGCTTGATCCTAGGACCCTGGGATCATGACCTGAGCCAAAAGGCAGACACTTAACCAACTGAGTCACCCAACCGCCCTTTACACATAACAAATTTTATGTAACAGTAAAATATTGACTGTTTTACCATTAGATTGGAGGAAAAACAAGGATATCCACTCTCACCACTTCTATTCACCATATACTAAACGTTCTATCCTAGCAATAGAGAAAAAGAAATAAAAGGGGGAAAAAAGGAAAGGAATAAGAAACCCTATTGTTAATGACAGACACATACCAAGGAATCTACAAAAAAAATGATTAGAAATAATAATTTAGCAAAGTAACAGCACACTGGATCAAATTATAAAATCTCTATACTAGCAATTAAACAAGCAGAAAATGAAATTTTAAAATATCATTGATAATTGCATCAAAAATAATTAGCAATTAATTTAAGAAAACTTTGAAAAAACATCTATACTAAAAATTATAAAACATTACTAAGAGATATATTCTTTTAACGAATAAATGGAGAGATAGAAAATATTTATTAATGGAAAGATTCAATATTATTGAAATGTTAATTTTCTCCAAGTTATCTTTAGATCAACCCAATTCCACTAAAATCCAAGTGGAATTTTGGTAGATATTGACAAGCCAATTCTAAAACATATATGGAAATGACAAGGACTCAAGATAGCCAAAACAGTCTTGAAGAAAGAACAAAGTTGAAGGTCTACTGATTTCAAGAAACACTATAAAGCTTCACTAATAAAGACGATGTAGATAGACACATAGATTGGTGGAGCAGAATAGATATTCTAGAAATAGACCCATATAAATTTCAACAAAGGCACTAAGACATTTTAAAAAAGAAAAATATTTTCAACAAATGATGTTGAAACAACCGGATACCGGCATGAGAAAAGTAAATCTCAATCTCCACTTTACATCATATACAAAAGTTAATTTAAGCTGGAAGATGGACCTAAACATAAGAGCTATAATAATAAAGCTTCTATAAGAAAATATAGGATAATACCTGTGGGACATTAGGATAGGCAAGATTTCTTAGATAGGAAAAGGCATATTAACCATAAAAGAAAAACTGACAAATTGGATTTAATTCAAATTAAAAACTCTTGTTCATAAAAGACTTTATTAATAAAATGAAAAGGCAAGTCCACAGATTGAGAGAAACTATTTGTGATATATATAACTGACAGTGTACTTGAATCCAGCATCCACAAAATACTTGTACAACCTCTAAAAAAATGAGCAAAAGACTTGAACAGACATTTCACAGAAGATGATATATGAATGATCGCCATTAGTCATTGGGAAAATTCAAATTAAGACCACAATAAGATATTATTTAACTAGAATTGATAGCAAAAATTTTAAAGATTTTATTTATTTATTTGAGAGGGAGAGAGGAGAAAGCATGGGTGGGGGGACAGGAAAGAGGGAGAGGGAGAAGCAGAGTCCCCACTGAGCAGGGAGCCCGATGCGGGGCTTGATCCCAGGACTCCGGGATCATGACCTGAGCCAAAGGTAGATGCCCAACTAACTGGGATACACAGGCACCCCTAGAATTGATAAAAAAAATTTAAAGACTGATAATATCAAATGTTGGTGAGAATATGAACAACTGGGATGCTCATACACTGCTGATGAAAATGGAAAGTGGTACAATCATCTTGGAAAACTCATAAACTTATAAATCTCAACACATATGTACCTATTACCCAGAAATTGCACTCCTAGATATTTACCTCCCTTCCCCAAATGAAAACATATGTCCATAAAGAGATTTGTAGAAGAATGTTCCTGTCAGCTTTAAACATGATCACTCTACATGGAAATAACTCAAACGTCTGCAAACAGGAGAATGGAATAACAAACTGTGGTATATTACTACTCAGTAATAAAAAAGAGATGAGCTACTGACACACAGAATAATATGGATGAATCTTAAAAACACTATATTGAGTGAAAAAAGTGAGATGCAAAAGAAGTACATGATATATACTTCTATTTATATAAAGAGGCAAAGCTGAGCTTTGGTAATAGAAATCAGAAGAATAGTTACCACTGTGTTTGTGGGCAGGGAGAATTGACTGGAAAGGGGCACAGGGAGCTTTCTAGGGTAACTTAAATATTCTACACCCTGATTGGAGTAGTGGTTAAATGGGTATAGACAATTGTCAGAACTTATCAAATGGCACAGTTACTACCTGTGCATTTTATTGTATATAAACTAAGACAAAAATACCCATAAGGAAGAAAACAAAAAACAAAAATAACCAGGTAATTAATTAAATAATAATAATAAGGTGATTAATTAAAGGCAAAATATTTTTACTGCTTGAGTTTTGAAAGAATTTTTACATGGGAAGATGAAAAAATGATACCAATTCCCTACCATCTCTTCCAGAAAAAAGAAGCAGAGGAAACACTTTCTAATTTATTTTATGAGGCCAGCATTACTCTAATACCAGAATCATAAAAAGACATTACTAGGAAAGAAAATTACAGACCAATATTTCTCATGACTATAGATGCAAAAATCCCCAACAAAATATTAGCAAATTGAAACTAATAATGTGAGAATTATATACCACAACCAAGTGAGAGTTATTCCAGGTATGCAAGTTTGGTTCAACACTTGAAAATTAATTAATGTTTCATCACATTAACATGCTAAAGAAGAAAAATTATAAAATCACATCAATAGACACAGAAGAAGCATTTGAAAACATCTAACATCCATTCATTATAAAAACTCTCTGCAAACCAGGAATAAAAGAAAAATTCTCTTTTTTAAGATTTTATTTTATCTATTTGAGAGAGACAGAGATAGCGAGAGAGCACGATCAGGGAGGAGAGGGAGAAGCAGACTCCCCACTGAGCAGGGAGCCTGATGCAGGACTCAATCCCAAGACCCTGGGATCATGACCTGAGCTGAAGGCAGACGCTTAACCAACTGAGCCACCCAGGCACCCCAAAAGAAAGCTTCCTTTATTTGATAGAGAACATCTATAAAAACTCTACAGTTGACATCATTCTTAATGATGAAAAGCTCAATGTTTTTCCCCTAAAATGGCAAACAAGATAAGAATATCCCCCTCTTACCATTCCTACTCAACATTATACCAGAAGTCCTAGCTAATGCAATAAGGGAAGAAAAGGAAATAAAAGGTATATAGATTAGAAAGAAAGAAATCAAACTATCTTTGTTTATAGGTGATACAAATCTATGTAGAAAATCCCAAAGAATCAACAATAACAACAAAAAATTGTTATAACTAACAAGTGCATATAGCAAGGTTGCAGGATACAAGCAAGGTTAATATACAAAAGTCAACTGCTTTCTTATATAATGGCAATGAATAACTGGAATTTTAAATTAAAAACAGAATATCATTTACATTAACACCCTAAGAAGGTATACATATAACCAAGCATGTACAAGATCCATAAAAGAAAAGATACAAAACTCTGATGAAATAAATCAAAGATCTAAGTAAACAGAAGGTATTCCAAGTTAATGGATAGGAAGACTTATTATCAAGATGTCAACTCTTCTCAACTTAATCTATAGATACAATTAAAATTCCCAAGTTATTTTGTGGTTAGTGACAAACTGATTTTAAAGTTTATCTGGCAAGGTAAAAGACCCAGAATAGCCAACAGGATAATGAAGAACAAAGTTGGTAGACTGGCACCACCCAACTTCAACTTACTATGAGTCACTTATACCTCAATAATACTAGAAAAAAGAGCAATCTACAGATTTAATGCAATCCCTATCAAAATAACAATAGCATTTTTCACAAAACTAGAACAAATAATACTAAAATCTGCATGGAACCACAAAAGACTCCGAATAGCAAAGTGATCTTGAGAAAGAACAAAGCTGGAGGTATCACAATCTCAAATTTCAAGATATACTACAAAGCTATAGTAATCAAAACAGTATGGTACTGGCACAAAAACAGACACATAGATCAATGGAACAAAAGAGAAAGCCCAGAAATAAACCCACGCTTATATGGTCAGTTGATCTATAACAAAGAAAGCAAGAATATATAATAAGAAAAAGACAATCTCTTCAACAAATGATGTTAGGAAACCTGGACAGCTACATGCAAAAGAATGAAACTGGACCACCTTCTTATACCATACACAAAAATAAACTCAAAATGAATTAAAGTCCTAAATGTGAGACCTGAAACTATAAAATTCCTAGAAAATAACATAGTAATGTCTTTGACATCAGCCTTAGGAACATTTTTCTAGATAAGTCTTCTGAGGCAAGGGAAACAAAAGCAAAAATAAACTGTTGGGACTATATCAAAATGAGAAGCTTTTACACAACAAAGGAAAACATCAGCAAAACAAAAAGGCAATTTACTGAATGGAAGAAGAAATTTGTAAGTGATATATTGAATAGAGAGCTAATACCCAAAATATATAAAGAACTTATATAACACCAAAAAAAGACCAAAAACAAAAAAAAACCCAATAATTTGATTAAAAAAAGAGGATTTGAATAGACATTTTTCCAAAGAAGACATACAGATAGCTAACAGACATATAAAAAGATGCTTGATGTCACTAATCATAAGGGAAATGCAAATTAAAAACACAATAAGATATTACCTTACACCTGTCAGAATGGCTGGAATCAAAAAGACAAAAATAACAAGAACTAGTGAGGACATGGAGATAAAGGAACCCCTAGTGCACTGTTGGTGGGAATATGGAAAACAGGATGTGAGCACTGAATAATGTATAGAATTGTTGAATCATTATGTTATACACCTGAAAATAATATAACACTGTATGTTCAATAAAAAATAAACTGAAAAAAAACTTACTATGAAGCCACAGTGATCAAGACAGCGTGGTAACAGTCAAAGAATAGACAAATAGGGGGCACCTGGGTGGCTCAGATGGTTAAGCATCTGCCTTTGGCTCAGGTCATGATCCCAGGGTCCTGGGATCGAGCCCCGCATCAGGCTCCCTGCATGGCAGGAAGCCTGCTTCTCCCTCTCCCTCTACTGTTCCCCCTGCTTGTGTTCTCTCACTCTCTCTGTCAAATAAATAAATAAAATCTTATAAAAAAAAAGAATAGACAAATAGATCGATGGAACAGAATAGAGAGCCCAGAAATAGACCCACATGAATATAGTAAATTGATCTTTGACAAAGAAGCAAAGGCAAATTAATGAAGAAAGAACAGCCTTTTTTAACAAATTGTGCTAGAGCATACACATGCAAAAAAAAAAAAAATCTAAACACAAACTTTACATCTGTCACAAAAAATAACTCAAAATGGATCAGACCTAAATATAAAATGGAAAACTTTTAGAAAAAAATAAGAGAAAATCTAGGTGACCACAGATTTGGCAATAAGTTTTTAGATGTAACTCCAAAAGTACAATGTTAACTTGGACTTTGTTAAAAACAAAGCAAAGCAAAACAAAAGCAAAAACAAACAAAAACCAACTTCTACTCTGCAGAAGAGACTGTTAAGAGAATAAAAAGACAAGCCACAGACTGAGAGAAGACATTTGCAAAGTACATACCTGATAAAGAACTTGTGTCTGAAATATACAAAGAATCTCACAACTCAACATTAAAAAAAAAAACTAATTAACCCATTAAAAAATGGGTAAAAGATCTGAACAGACATCTCACTTAAAGGAGATATACAGATGAAAAACAAGCTTATAAAAAGATGCTCAACCTCATATGTCATAAGGTAATTGCAAATTAAAACAATGAGATACCACTACATACCTCCCAGGATGGCTAAAATCTAAAACACTGACAGCACCAAATGCTGATAAAGATGTGGAGCAATAGGAGCTTTCATTCATTGCTGATGGAAAAGCAAAATAGTACAGCTACATTGGAATACAGCCTGGCAGTTTCTGAAAAAACTAATCATACAGTCCAGCAAATCTTTTATGTACTCAAATGACTGAAAACCTATTCCCACACAAAGCCAGCACAAGAACATTTATAGCAGATTCATTCTTAATTACCCCAACTTGGAAGCAATCACAATGTCATTCAATAGGTGAATGAATAAACAAACTTTGCATATCCATACGGTAGAATATTATTCAGCACTAAAAGTGAAACCATAGAAGAACCTTAAATGCATATTACTAAATGAAAGAATCCAGTTTCTGAAAAAAAGCAAAACAAAACTACATACTACATGATTCCTACATGATAGTCTAGAAAATTCAAAACTACTGAGACAATAAAAACTTCAGTGGTTGTCATATTTAGGATGTTAAGGAAAGAGATGAAGAGGTAGAGCACAGAGCATTTTAGGGAAGTGAAACTATTATGCATGATACATGGCTATATGACATTTGCATTTGTCAAAGTTCATAGAATTGCACATGCAAAGAGAGAACCCTAATGTAAGCTATGGACTTCAATAATAATGTGTCAATACTGGGTCACCAATTGTAACAAATGTACCATAATAATGCAAGGTGTTAATAATAGGAGAAACTGAGAGGGAAAGGAGGTATATGGGGACTATATTTCTATGCAATCTTTCTGTAAATCTAAAACTGCTCTAAAATATAAGTTCTACTTTTTTTAATGGAGAGGGTTTTCTCTTAAGTAAATTATGTTTGGGAGATGCTGGCCAAATAAAATCAAACTAGTTTCTTTACAGAAGGAGTCCTCAGAGCCTTAAATATGCTGATATGCACTGAATTCTCTATGAGGGAGAAAATCTATACAGTTTTTCCCAAACCTACTTGACTAAGAAACTTGTCTTTCCAGAGTATAGCAAGAGACTATTGCTCTTTATAACACTGTGGGGAGCAACTGTGACATAGCAGTGAATTAATGACTTTTTAAAAAAAATTTCTGTGTTTGCCTGAAGACAAAATGATATTATACATAAGGCAATCTTCCATTTTCTCAATGATAAAAATATGAAAAATAATTATTTTGACCAACTCTAGAGAATATAATTGAAATAATCAGCTCTCAATTTATGATATATAATTTTTTAATTTACTTATATATGTACATTTGAAAGTTGAGATGTATATTGCTCTCTTCCACTCTCATTATTTAAAGAACAATTTTATTCAAATTTTTCACATGCATCTTCAACGTTAACCTCTCCAACACTGGGATTTTCAGTATGCAAAGGGATCATAGAAGTAATATGCTAAAGATGGCAGAGCATCTATCAACCTGAATCTCTGAATGATGCTGTGGAGAAGAACCCCCTTCAACACACAAACACCAATCAGGACTCTTATGGATGTGAGTCTTATCCTTTGTTACAGCATCATCTCATCAAAGTCCAGATTCTCAAAACCTAAGTTAAGTCCAGGTGCAGTTGAGTCTCCTTGAGTATACTTCCTTAAATTGAGCTCCTCAAATACAGTTCCTCTCAATCTGAGTATCTGTGAACTAGAGACAGGTTACCTTCCTACACACCAAACAGTGGTGTTACAGACAGTGGATAACTACTATAGACACACCTGTTCAAAAAGTGGGAACCGATTAGAGACACAGGGGCCACTGATCCACAGAATTTTGAAATATAGCTGGGCATATGTTTTAGAAGTTATTTAATTAGAATTCCATCCTACTTCTATTTAGGAAGGATACTTCATGACTCTTGGCTCTATCCTCTGAGGTTTTGGTTCGACCCACTGGATCATTCTTTCATGAAAGGAAGTCTATGTTTTCAGCTGAGTACTTTTCTTAACTTGTTTGCTGCCTCTACAAATTTCATGGTCGAAACACTTCCTTTTATGTCATACTATTCCCATTCCTTTCAAAGCAACATGCTTTGTCAACACACTTCTTTCTGCCAACACACTTCTCTTAAAATCTTTGTGGGTCTTCTATGAATATTATTTTTGTTCAGTCACTAAACAGAAACTATATCCACAGACCTGTTGGAGATAAGTCTATATCATGGTTTCTGATGAATTGCTGATCTTCTTAGAAGACATTGAATGGTTTTCTAAACTACCATCTGATATCCTTCTGAAGACTTAACAAAGAATTTTTATAGTTATACCCCAAGCTTTATTATTAAAACATGTTTTCTCAGCAATGCCCTGGATTTGATCTTTTCTTAAAAGCTATTTCTTAATTTTAACATTGATATCCATCAGAAAGATTGGAAAACTTCATAACCAACAAGTCATGACATACTTTTGATGAACGTTCTTTCCTTTACCTTATCATTCTTTTCTTGTATTTTGCTTTTAGCAACAGGGAAATACTGGGTAGCACTGTCATCACTCTGTGTGGAAATCTCCTTATCTAGATCATCTACTTGCTTGGTTATGTTTCCTTCTTTCATGTTAACATTGGTGACAGTGTGGCTAAACTCTCAGTCAGTATATAACAATCTGATTTCCTGCAGTTTATGAATGTGTTTTTCTTAAACAATATTTACCTCACATTCCTTTAAAATCTAACTAGCAGCCCTTTCAAAGTCTATCAAGCTTCTAATGATAGTCTTTTCAGGAAACTTTAGAGTTTTACTAACATTATTCTCAAAGTCCTTGAAAAATTTACACCCACCACCACTCTGTTCCAAAGCTACTCTCCCACATTCTTTTTTCTTTTTGTTTGTTTATTTATGGACAGTCCACTTCCAGGTACCAAAATTTTTGTTAGTTATCTGCTATGAGATGAATATTGGTGCCCACCCCCCTCCAAATTCATATGTTGAAAGTTTAATCCCTGATATGATAGTATTAGGAGGTAGACTTTGGGGAAAGTTCTACCTTCATGATGGAATTAACACCCTTAGAAGAAGAGACAGGAAAGAATTTGCAACTCCTCCCCACTCTCTCCGCCATGTGAGGACACAGCAAGAAGATGGCAAACCAAGAAGTCAGCTCTCAACAGAACCAAGCCATGTTCACCAGAACTGTAACAAGTAAATTTCTAAGACCTGCTCTATTGCTCTATAACAATTTACTCCAAATTAAGTGGCTTAAAACAATAAAACATTATTATTTCACACAGTTTCTTGTGGGTCAAGGATCTAGAAACTGCTTAGCTAGGGGCTTCTAGGTCATGGTCTCTCATGAGGTTGCAGAAAAAATGTCAGCTGGAGTTGCAGTCATGTGAAGGTTTGCCTATGACTGGAGAATTATTTCCAACCTGACTTGTTTACACGCCTGGCACACTGGTGGGGGATCTTGACAAGAGGCTTCATTTCTTCATTTATTTCTAAAGCAGAATTGCCATCTTCACTTCCATCTAGTTATTTGAGATAAAGCACTAGCACTTTTTAGATTTTATATGATATTGTCACTGGAAATTTTATACCAAACCACAAGCCTCCCAACCCTTTCATATAATATTTAATAGATATCTGTCCTATTTATTCTATTCTCCATAATATAACCACTTAATGCATTGGTTTTTAAAGTATTTTTTTTAAATCTTGTTTAAAATAACATCTAACATTTGCAATTGTGAAATCATACACAAAGATATAATTGTGAAATAATCTATTTCCTTTTGCTATTATGATTCCTTTCACCAACTTTGTCAGGTGACCTTCATAAAACACCCCAAACTAGCACTGATTGTAGTCATTTCAGGCTAAATTTCTTCCTCAAACTACACCTTATCATCTAATATAAAATATTTGACAGAGGCCCTGTAATATTCTAAGGTTTTGACTATAAGGCAAGTTCTTTCTTTCTGAGTACTAATTTTGAGGGGAAAAAATTGGCTTCTATTTAGTCATTGTATTAGTTTGCTAGGGCTGCCATAACAAATACCATAGACTAGGTG
This sequence comes from Eumetopias jubatus, assembly GCF_037043125.1. Lineage (NCBI taxonomy): Eukaryota > Metazoa > Chordata > Mammalia > Carnivora > Otariidae > Eumetopias > Eumetopias jubatus. Next base: position 147,997,780 of record NW_028274810.1, read on the forward strand.
GAAGTTTATTTTCTCACAGTTCTGAGGCATAGATGTCTAAGATCAAAGTGTCAACAGGTATGGTTTCTTCTGAGGCTTCTCTCTCAGTTTGCAAATGGCTATCTCCTCAGTGTGTCCTCACATGATTTTCCCTATGTCCTCATCTTCTCTTCTTATAAGGACACCAGTCATCATATTAGATTAGGGTCCATCCTAACAACCCCATTTTAACTTCATTACCTCTTTAAAGGCCTTATCTCCAAATAGGGTTACAACCTGAGATATTAAGGGTTAGGGCTTCAAAATATGAATTTGGGGGGGGGGACACAATTCTGCCCATAACAGGCATATATGATACTTATACTCTGGCTTTTTCCAGAAAGGTTTCAAGAGGACTCCTAAGAATCCAACAAAAATTGCCTGAATTAAAAACATGATGGAGAGAAGAAGATATACAAAACCAGGGTCAAAAACAGGAGTGAGGTCAATAAAAGCATTCTATCATGACTTGCATAGCAACTTCAAGCGGCCCTCTGAATTATCTAAAAGTTCCCAGGTAGTCAACATAAAATGGGAAATTAGGCCAGTAACACAGCTTTGTTTTATTTGTGACAGCCATCTAGAATATAATGCTGTGAGAGTGGTGTAATGCGTTATATTTCCATTACTCACATAGCAGGTTGATTTATAAACTACAAAAGGTATGTTGACTCAGAACTTCAGAATGTGACCGTATGTGAAGGAAAAAAAAAAGTCTTTGCAGACATGGTTAAAGATATTGAGATAAGATCATCCTGGATTAGGATGGACCCTAAATCTAAGGACAAGTGTCCATGTAAGAGAAAAGAAGGGAAGAAGATGAAGAGGAGAATTTCTGTGAAGACGGAGGCAGATATTGGAGTGATGCATCTACAAGATGAGCCCAATGATTGCAGGCAGCCACAAGAAGCGAGGAATGAGGCATGGAACTGATTCTCCCTCAGAGCCTCCAGAAAGAAGCAACTTTGCTGACACCTTATTTTAGCTCCTGGCCTCTGGAACTGTGAGAGCACACATTTCTGTTGTTTTAAGCCTCCCTGTTATTGGTAATTTGCTATAACAGCCACAGAAAACTAATACATGGGACATCATATTCTGGGATCACCATATGTCATTCCCTTTCTCTTCCACTCTCCATATGAATGTGGATGCTCAGGATGTTAGATGTTGAGTCCCTACGTGATCCTAAATCAGCTCAAAGAGATGTCACTATATTCTGTTTACTGAGGTGGAAAACTGGACCAATGCATTTCATTTTATAATATTTTATCTGTAAAAGCAACATAACAATGGAGCAAGGTAGGGATATAAACAATGGAATCTACTATAATGCCACTACTTATTGTAACTAGGTTATTTTACATATTTCCATGAAGTTTTACACACATATATGCAAATATGTACATAATGCATGGATGCCATGATGGACTGCTCTTAAAAAGTATTCCAAGATAAAGGTTTAACTGAGTTTGTTGCATACCTATTACTCTTTTTGGACCCTGACTAGGTGAAGATAACTAAATTTTACACATTTGATATAAAGAACAGAACCTGGTTTTGATCTAGTCCTTTGAAAATTTCAGATATTCCATACTATATGGATGTAATATTTATTTATGGGATGGTTGAGGCATATCATACACTTATTAATAAATAACACATGTCCAATTTGTCATGTTTCTTTTTAAAAATGCCCAGTTCAAAATAAAATTAGCAGGCAGAGTTGATTATTAGGAAATAACTGCATAAAAGAACTGAGTTTTTCTCAACTTAGTACCCAATTAACATTTCACTTTTGCTGTCAGCTAATTGTGATATATATGGAGAAAGCATCTGCCATAAATTCTCCCCATAGACTAGTTTAAAATAGAGTTTGGTAGAATTCTCCCCATAGACTAGTTTAAAAAAGAGTTTGCTAGAACAAGTTGTGTTAAATTTGTATTTTGTGGTTCTTTTAGCATTATCAAAATGAGAAACCCATGGGCTGCAATCCAGCTTAAGTCTTACCATTCATTGACTGTGTTCTCTGTGATACCTGGAAGTAGATTAATAAATCCTTACATACAGTCTTTCAATCTGTACAATGAAAGAAGTCAGCTATCTTGCAGGGGTATGCAATCCTATGTGGTCTGTTGTGATTATTCTGTGACTCATCTCAGAACTCTCATTTCTGCTGCCATCACCATGGACCTGTCCTTCCTGCAGTTGTCATCACTCATAGCAATGAATCAAAGTATCAACATAGACTATTTAGTAAGTCAGACTCACAGCCTTTGCTGCTGGCAGTTCTTGGCCTTAAAAGCCCTTTCTCCTACTTTATAGTTGGGGAGTCTGGTGTCTAGGCTATTCTGGCTCTCTTATGAGGGTTGAAAACATTGACACCAGTCCCTGCGAAGACTTGTCAACACTATCAGAAAAATCAGGTTTCACTCTATAAGCTGAATGAAATAGAAGGTGACCTCTTCCTCTAGTCACTGATTCAATTGTACAATAACTAAATATTTTTGGAATAATGTTTGAATACCAGGAAGAGTGCCAAAGATTTAATTGTCATGATCTCACTTAATCCTCACAACGACCCTGTGGAATTGTACCTAATTTATAGAAGAGGAAAATGGGGCCTAGAGAAGTTAAGGAACTTGGATAAGAGAGAGCTAACAAGGTACAGAAAAAGGCTTTTGACTTGAGTTATTCTTGCTTTAAAGTCTACGCCCTAGCTGTAACTCTGTGAAGCTTCCCCAGTGAGCCAATTAAAGGACCACCTGAAACCAAATTATCTGTTTTTTCTTTCCATCTTTGTCAGCCAACTGTACTTACAATCATGTAGCTCTTGCTCTGTGAATGAACAGTTGATAAGAAAACCTGCCATAATATAGCTTTGGCCAGGTGGGAATAAAAATTTTCTCTACTGAGTCTGATCTTGGCAACCATCTTGAAATCATCAATGAATAAATGTTTCCTCACAGTTTATAATTAACATCTATGCACTCTATAAGGCTTCTTCATGTTCAATTTGGGCAGGTGATGCATTTTTCCTTAAACTTCTTGGTCTGGCTTTGCTTATTTATGGGATATTTCCCCTTCATTATAGAAATCTTTTAGGCAGCCCACACTGTATTTGACACAAGATTTGACACAGTATAAGAATCTGCATTTGACACAATATAAGAATCTGCAACAGAACTTGCTATTGGTTTCTGGATTTTTCTCACGTACAGGGGTATCTTAACCCTGAGCATTAGTCTTTCTTTGTAGATTTTTGAAAGCTGTCTGATAGGGAAAGCAAAAATGAAGGCTTCATTTCCCCTATAAATATTTGTTCAATGACCTATGACTGTTGGCCAGCCTGCCTGCCAACACCCCATTAGAAGTCATCCCTTTTACAATCATCTACTATCACTTGATAACCTCTTGGGGTTAAAAGTACAGATGCAAGATCTCGGAGATTTCTGATGGGAATACTTCATATCCCAAGTATGTTTTTCCTTCAAAATGACATCACCACAGGGAAACATTTTTCAAATAATTTGGCCGTCATGTTATGAAAGCTTCCTTAGAAATTTAAAGAAAGAAGCACTCTGTACCTCAAATAAAATTTTTCAGAATCCAGGGATGAAAGGAAAAAAAGAAATACCTTACTGGTTTAATTAGTCTTAGAAGGTCTTGGTATGGCAAGGTGACAAGGCCAGGAAGGAATAGTGTCATTACAAAACTATATTATATGACTTTTTGTATCAAATTTGAATGTTATGAAAGCTCATGGTTACTGGCTTATGCTTGAAAGATGGCTTTTATACTTCAGATTGGAGCATAGTGATGATTTAGTGTGAATTATGTGAAAACTTATTCCTAACAACAGAGCAGTCAAATGGCTACCCGTGGACTAAGATTTTCATCTCCAAGTTTCCTCCTACCTGCTATTATTTTATGGATAAATGTCACTGAGGGAGTGCTATGCTACTTCTTAGCTTAAAGCACTGAATTTCTCAAAAAAAAAATGCTCTGTATAGGGCAACAAAGTAGAATATAAAACAAAGAAGACTGTAGGAGACTGGACTGTGAAGAGAAATTTCTCCTTTGAGGACCAGAAATGGACCACTACAATAAAAATAGTACCTGTAACATGTAAATTTCTCAGATTCTAGTTCTCAGGGCATGTGTGTGTATGAGTGTATTCCAATGTTAAGTTTTCTTGCAATGTATAGAATTAGAAAAAATATATTAAAAACTTATTGAGGATCTACTATATACCATCCTCTGAGTTAGTACCTCCCATGCAGAGATTATAGTAGTAACAAAAACAATAATATATCACATCTACTAAGGAATTAACTATGTTCCAGGTTATATTCTAAGCACTTTACAGGTAATACCTCATTTGGTTTTTACAATGGCCATATAGTACCATTATTTCCACTATGCAAATGAAAAGACTGAGGTTCAAAGAGGTGAAGAAACCAAAGATATGCAACTAATAAGAAATGGAGCCAGAATTTAAACCCAGGCATCCTGACTCCAGAGTCTACTATGCCATGCAAACTTGTTCATGCTCCTCAAGAGCTCACAGCCTGGCGAGAAGAAAGGCAAACCCAGATTATCTTAGAGATATGCAGAAAACAAGTAGATACATAGAGGAGGAAGCTATCCATCTTCCAAGTGCAGGGGTCAGGAAGACTTGTAGAATCAATGTTAAAGCTGATACATGGAGGCTGAGTAGCATTTTCAGATGGATATGCTGAGGAAGGGAGTTTCAGATAAAAGGAACATGGTGAACACAGATGTGGATATTGCAACAGTGTGAAGTGGCCGAATCACTAAAGTGAGTCAATGACTACTGGACTGTAGGGTACATACAAATGGAAAGCTTGTCTAAGATGAGCTGGATGGGTGATGAATGAGGGCTCTTCTATATGCTAAGATCCTATGAAGAACTGTAGGCAGGACATTTACATGACCCACTTTTATTTCAGAAAGTAACCTTATGGTCTGTGTGATGTCAGATTTGAAGGGGCCAGGCCTGTAGGCGGAATAGTTAAGATGCCATAAAACTATTCATGCAAGGAATCTGGAAACCTAAGGCTAGCCATGGTAACAGGAATGAAGAGATTTGCTTGAGAAATGTTTTGTGCTAGGATTGATTGAATTGAGAGGCTAACTGGATGTGGATGTGAGGGTGAGGGAGAGGGTGAGGTCACAGTAATTCTCTGGCTGTCAGCTTGAGTAACTGGGTGGATGGTAGTGCTGTCCATTGCCATGAGGCACATGGGATGGAGAGCAGGGGGTAGGAAGACTCCAAGTTCTGCTTTGCAGCTCCCCCCTTACTTCCTGCTCCTCCCCCATCCCTCTCTCCTCTGGGCCCCAACATCACCTTGTGATACCACTCTTTGGATCTTTAGTTTGTTTTGTACTTGTATGTACCTGTCTTCAGCAGTAGAATATGAACTCCTTGGCAGTAGATTCTATAATATATTTACCATTCAATAAATGTTTGTTAAATGAGTTAATGAAGAACACAACCATTTTTTTCATGAATGGATAACTAAGAATTCAAAGGAAACTCTGTCCCTGTAATGGCCAATCCTGTTCTGACTTCAAAATACTTAGAATAAAATACATCTTTCTTCCACAAAATATGTTATGGGTTTGAAAGCAAAGATTGCACCACAACTCTGACTCTGTTATTTTTCAGTTTGAAAATCCCCAGTCCCTTCAGATATTCCACATACAACATAATTCTCATACACTTTATCATCTACTTGCCCTCTTCTGGACATGTTCCAGCCTGTGTTCTTCTTTAAACATGATACTCTGCTAATCTGAGCCATACAGAATGCAATGTGACCATTACTTCTGAAAAGGGGTGAAAATAAATCATTTTAATAACTAAATTCAGAGTTATTTTTTTAAGGAAGAAACTGTATTTAGGAAATTAAGTCAGTAAGTAGCTTGAGGTAGAAGGTGAAACCTTGAAGGCATGGGTTAGGTGGGAGTCAAGTAAGCAAAAGACTAAATGTTCTTAGAAACTAACAAGTTGTAGATCAGAGAAGAGTCAGAGATAGTTAGCCTAAGGACTTAATTTTTTGTAAAATTTCATTGAAATATAATATACATACTCCAAAGTGGATAAATCCAAAGAATATAACTCCATGAATTTTTAGAAAATGATCACACCCAGACCATGAAATGGAAACATTATCAATACCTACCCCCCTATTTGGTCCCCTTCTGGTCATTTACCCTCTTCAAAGGAGATACTGACTGTTAGAGGTTTTGTTTCTCTGTCCCCTAGTAATGCCCCTCCACTGAGGTCCAAGCCTGGATTCTCCACTCATGATATCCCCGATGAGCAAGTTTCCTGGCCCAGGGTAAAAGGGATGTGGATCATCAATGACAATGGACTATTAATCTAGGGCTTCAGAATCTCTCCAGTTGTTAGGAATGTCCTTCCCTCAATGGGTCTCTGTCCCCCAAGCAGCAAGAAACCACCTTGCCAAGGTTTTGGCTTAATTTGTAGCCTTCTGCCCCATGCATCTTTGGAATTCAGGGAAAGGGCCCTTCAAATCTCCAATTTTGTCACTTCTGTCTCATGTGAGCACCGAAATATCTGTACTTTCTTCGTCCCCCATCCGTGGTACTCTGCCCAAGCCAAACCTAGATTCTTAGACTCCAGCCTTCACCAAGAATCAGCACATGCTCCCCAGGGACAGCTGCAGTTCCTCAACTTCTCTTTGAATATTTCCTTTCTCTCAGCAGTTTTACTCCTTTTTGTCTTCAGTGTTTCTGAAGCTCTCTGGTGCCTTTAGAATATCAGGAGCCAGCAAACTTTCCTGTCAAGACCAGATAGTAAATATTTTTGGCTTCATAGGCCATGTGGTCTTTGTCACAACTACTTAGTTATGTTGTTATAGCACAAAACAATACCAAAAAAAAAAAAAATGGGCATGGCTGATTTGCCCTGCAAGCTATAGTTTACCAACCCTCCAAATATATAATTATTGTAATTTATTTAATATTCCTAGCTCTTCAATGAGATAAGTGGTCCACGTAACCTAGTCCATCCTAGCTGAAAGCAGAACACTACCAGAAGACTTTCAATAACAAGCATGTCTAATATGCAATTTGAAGTTCTTGAGTGGCTATGATGTAAAACTTTTTCTTCATTTTCCCAAACTTACAGTAAACTCTTTTGTATACACAGAGGCTTCTGTGAGTAGGCTTTGTGTGTATGTGTGTGTGTGCGTGTGTGTATGAGAGAGAGAGAAAAAAAATAAAAGGGAGAGTTCGATTTGGAGGTTGATGAGTTTTGGTGATTTAGGAGGTCAATAAACAATACTTCTCTTTTTGCCACCCAGTATCAGAAATAATTAAGAGATAGACATAAGAGACATGAAAGTGGAGCTCAAAATATCACTTTCATTAGTGATAAGCTAGGTGTGCTTTGTTTTGTTTTAGGTCACACATGTTTTTTCCTTTCTTTTCTTTCTTTTTCTTTTCCTTTGGATGACTTGAGAGTTCTTTATGATTCCATTATACCTCCACTATTGGCTAAGTATTTCTGTTTTCGTTTATTCAGTTGGTTTCAGTGGTTGCTTTAGAACAAGAGACAGACAGCAAACCATAGCCTGCAGTCCAAATCCATCCCACCACCTTTTTTTAAAATAAAGTTTTATTGGAATACAGCCATACCCATTCATTTATTTATGTTGGTAGCTGCTTTTACACTGCAAGGACAAACTGACTTGTTGGTGACAGAAACCATATGGCTTACAAAAACAAAAATATTTTCTATCTGGTCCTTGACAGAAAAAATTTTGCCAATCTCTGTTCTAGGGCTTAAATATATACCTTGATTCATCATAGTTCCCCTGTAATCATGGATTTGTCCATGGATCTTTTTATTTCTGTCACTTATTGCTTTATGTATGCTGAATCTATGTAATTAGGTACACACAGATTTAAATTGTGATTATTTCATTTTACATTAATTCCCTTACCATTATGGAATGTCTCAGTTTATCTTCAATAATACGTCTTTTTCCTTAAGGCCCATATTTTCTGATATAAGTGTAGCTACTCACAATTTCATTTGGTTAGTTCTTGCATGGTATATCTATTTCCAACCTTTCACTTTTAAATCTCTGGTCTTTATATTTAAAGTGCATCTTTTGTTAAAAGCACATTGTGAAGTTTTGTTTTTTATCCACTCTGACAATCTTATTATTTTGCTTAGAGTATTTCATCTATTTATATTTAATGTAATTACAGATATAGTAGGGTTTATATCTGCCATCATATTAGGGTTTGGGTTTGTTTGTTTGTTTTTCCTCTTTAGGGCCATCTGTTTTATATTTACTTTTTTCTTGCCTTCTTGTTGGTTAATCAGATATGTTTTTATTACACCAATTTCCCTTCTCTAATTTGTTAGTTATATACTTTTTTACTTTTTTTAAGTGGTTTTCCTAAGACTATGGCATGACCTATTAGATTTCCATACAAACTTATGCTTTTACCACTTCTAGGATATACTCAGACCTTTTAAATTCAATTTTCCCTTTTCCCTTATTTTTCATTATTTTTTCATAAATTTTGTCATATATTTTAATTGTATACATATTTAAACCACAAAAGACAACATAACTGTTTCTTATAGCCTATCTACTTATATACATACATTATTTACTTATTTTTTCATATAAACACCCTTGAGGTGTTCTTCTTTTCATTCCTGCCCATACATTTACCTACTGGAGTCATTTATTTTGCCTGAAGAAGTTCCTTGAGTATTTCTTATAAGGAAGGCCTACTGGTGATTAATTTCCTTTGTTGTTGTTTTTCTAAAAGGATTTTTGTATTTTATTTTTTTTTTAATTTTTTTATTGTTATGTTAATCACCATATATTACATCATTAGTTTTTGGTGCAGTGTTCCATGATTCATTGTTTGTTCATAACACCCAGTGCTCCATGCAGAACGTGCCCTCCTCAATACCCATCACCAGGCTAACCCATCCCCCTACCCCCCTCCCCTCTAGAACCCTCAGTTTGTTTTTCAGAGTCCATCATCTCTCATGGTTCGTCTCCCCCTCTGACATACTCCCCTTTTCTTCCTCTCCTGTTATCTTCTTCTTTTTCTTTTTTCTTAAAATATGTTGCGTTATTTGTTTCAGAAGTACAGATCTGTGATTCAACAGTCTTGCACAATTCACAGCGCTCACCGTAGCACATACCCTCCCCAATGTCTATCACCCAGCCACCCCATCCCTCCCACCCCCAACCACTCCAATAACACTCAGTTTGTTTCCTGAGATTAAGAATTCCTCATATCAGTGAGGTCATGTGATACATGTCTTTCTCTGATTGACTTATTTCACTCAGCATAACACCCTCCAGTTCCATCCACGTCGTAGCAAATGGCAAGATCTCATTCCTTTTGATGGCTGCATAATATTCCATTGTGTATATATACCTATTCTTCTTTACCCATTCATCTGTCGATGGGCATCTTGGCTCTTTCCACAGTTTGGCTATTGTGGACATTGCTGCTATAAACATTGGGATACACATACCCCTTCGGGTCCCTACATTTGTATCTTTGTGGTAAATACCCAGTAGTGCAATTGCTGGATCGAACGGTAGCTCTAATTTCAACTGTTTGAGGAACCTCCATACTGTTTTCCAGAGTGGTTGCACCAGCTTGCATTCCCACCAACAGTGTAGGAGGGTTCCCCTTTCTCCACATCCCTGCCAACATCTGTCGTTCCCTGACTTGTTAATTTTAGCCATTCTGACGGGTGTGAGGTGGTATCTCATTGAGGTTTTGATTTGGATTTCCCTGATGCCGAGCGATGTTGAGCACTTTTTCATGTGCCTGTTGGCCATTTGGATGTCTTCTTTGGAGAAAGGTCTGTTCATGTCTTCTGCCCATTTCTTGATTGGATTATTTGTTCTTTGGGTGTTGAGTTTGATAAGTTCTTTATAGATTTTGGATACTAGCCCTTTATCTGATAGGTCATTTGCAAATATTTTCTCCCATTCTGTCGGTTGTCTTTTGGTTTTGTGGACTGTTTCTTTTGCTGTGAAAAAGCTTTTTATCTTGATGAAATCCCAATAGTTCATTTTTGCCCTGGCTTCCCGTGCCTTTGGCGATGTTTCTAGGAAGAAGTTGCTGCGGCTAAGGTCGAAAAGGTTGCTGCCTGTGTTCTCCTTTAGGATTTTGATGGACTCCTGTCTCACGTTTAGGTCTTTCAACCATTTGGAGTCTATTTTTGTGTGTGGTGTAAGGAAATGGTCCAGTTTCATTCTTCTGCATGTGGCTGTCCAATTTTCCCAACACCATTTGTTGAAGAGACTGTCTTTTTGCCATTGGACATTCTTTCCTGCTTTGTCAAAAATAAGTTGACCATAGAGTTGAGGGTCCATTTCTGGGCTCTCGATTCTGTTCCATTGATCTATGTGTCTGTTTTTGTGCCAGTACCATACTGTCTTGACGATGACAGCTTTGTAATAGAGCTGGAAGTCCGGAATTGTGATGCCGCCAGCTTTGCTTTTCTTTTTCAGTATTCCTCTGGCTATTCTGGGTCTCTTCTGGTTCCATACAAATTTTAGGATTATTTGTTCCATTTCTTTGAAAAAACTGGATGGTATTTTGATGGGGATTGCATTGAATGTGTAGATTGCTCTAGGTAGCATTGACATCTTCACAATGTTGATTCTCCCAATCCATGAGCATGGAACGTTTTTCCATTTCTTTGTGTCTTCTTCGATTTCTTTCATGAGTATTTTATAGTGTTCTGAGTACAGATCCTTTGCCTCTTTGGTTAGATTTATTCCTAGGTATCTAATGGTTTTGGGTGCAATTGTAAATGGGATAGACTCCTTGATTTGTCTCTCTTCTGTCTTGTTGTTGGTGTATAGGAATGCCACTGATTTCTGTGCATTGATTTTATAGCCTGCTACTTGACTGAATTCCTGTATGAGTTCTAGCAGTTTTGGGGTGGAGTCTTTTGGGTTTTCCACATACAGTATCATATCATCTGCAAAGAGTGAGAGTTTGACTTCCTCTTTGCCGATTTGGATGCCTTTGATTTCTTTTTGTTGTCTGATTGCTGTGGCTAGGACTTCTAATACTATGTTGAATAGCAGTGGTGAGAGTGGACATCCCTGCCGTGTTCCTGACCTTAGGGGGAAAGATCTCAGCCTTTCCCCATTGAGAATGATATTCGCTCTAGGTTTTTCATAGATGGCTTTTATGATATTGAGGTATGTACCCTCTATCCCTATACTCTGGAGAGTTTTGATCAAGAAAGGATGCTGTACTTTGTCAAATGCTTTTTCTGCATCTATTGAGAGGATCATATGATTCTTGTTCTTTCTTTTGTTAATGTATTGTATCACGTTGATTGATTTGCGGATGCTGAACCAGCCTTGCAGCCCAGGAATAAATCCCACTTGGTCATGGTGAATAATCCTTTTAATGTACTGTTGGATCCTATTGGCTAGTATTTTGGTGAGAATTTTTGCATCCATGTTCATCAAGGATATTGGTCTGTAATTCTCCTTTTTGAAGGGGTCTTTGTCTGGTTTTGGGATCAAGGTAATGCTGGCCTCATAAAATGAGTTTGGAAGTTTCCCTTCCATTTCTATTTTTTGGAACAGTTTCAGGAGAATAGGTATTAATTCTTCTTGAAATGTCTGAGAGAATTCCCCTGGGAAGCCATCTGGCCCTGGGTTTTTGTTTCTTGGGAGATTTTTGAGGACTGCTTCAATTTCCTTAGTGGTTATAGGTCTGTTCAGGTTTTCTATTTCTTCCTGGTTCAATTTTGGTAGTTGATACATCTCTAAGAATGCACCCATTTCTTCCAGGTTATCTAATTTGCAGGCATAGAGTTGCTCATAATATGTTCTTATAATTGTTTGTATTTCTTGGGTGTTGGTTGTGATCTCTCCTCTTTCATTCATGATTTTGTTGATTTGGGTCATTTCTCTTTTCTTTTTGATCAGTCTGGCCAGGGGTTTATCAATCTTGTGAATTCTTTCAAAGAACCAGCTCCTAGTTTCGTTGATCTGTTCTACTGTTCTTTTGGTTTCTAGTTCATTGATTTCTGCTCTGATCTTTATGATTTCTCTTCTCCTGCTGGGTTTAGGCTTTATGTGCTGTTCTTTCTCCAGCTCCTTTAGGTGTAGGGTTAGGTTGTGTATTTGAGACCTTTCTTGTTTCTTGAGAAAGGCTTGTATTGCTATATACTTTCCTCTCAGGACTGCCTTTGCTGTATCCCAAAGATTTTGAACAGTTGTGTGTTCGTTTTCATTGGTTTGCATGAATTTTTTAAATTCTTCTTTAATTTCCTGGTTGACCCATTCATTCTGTAGTAGGATGCTCTTTAGCCTCCATGTCTTTGAGTTCTTTCCGACTTTCCTCTTGTGATTGAGTTCTAGTTTCAAAGCATTGTGGTCTGAAAATATGCAGGGAATGATCCCAATCTTTTGGTACCGGTTGAGACCTGATTTGTGACCTAGGATGTGATCAATTCTGGAGAACGTTCCATGGGCACTAGAGAAGAATGTGTATTCCGTTGCTTTGGGATGGAATGTTCTGAATATGTCTGTGAAGTCCATTTGGTCCAGTGTGTCATTTAAAGTCTTTATTTCCTTGTTGATCTTTTGCTTAGATGATCTGTCCATTTCAGTCAGGGGGGTGTTAAAGTGCCCCACTATTATTGTATTGTTGTCAATGTGTTTCTTTGCTTTTGTTATTAATTGCCTTATATAATTGGCTGCTCCCATGTTCGGGGCATAGATATTTACAGTTGTTAGATCTTCTTGATGGATAGACCCTTTAAGTAGGATATAGTGTCCTTCCTCATCTCTTATTACAGTCTTTCTTTTAAAATCTAGTTTGTCTGATATAAGGATTGCCACCCCAGCTTTCTTTTGGTGTCCATTAGCATGGAAAATGGTTTTCCACCCCCTCACTTTCAATCTGGGGGTGTCTTTGGGTCTAAAATGAGTCTCTTGCAGACAGCATATTGATGGGTCTTGTTTTTTAATCCAATCTGATAGCCTGTGTCTTTTGATTGGGGCATTTAGCCCATTTACATTCAGGGTAACTATTGAAAGGTATGAATTTAGTGCCATTGTATTACCTGTAAGGTGACTGTTAACTGTCTGTTGTCTGTGTTCGTTTCTGCTCTTTGCTGCTTTTAGGTTCTCTCTTTGCTTAGAGGACCTCTCTCAATATTTCTTGGAGGGCTGGTTTCGTGTTTGCAAATTCCTTTAGTTTTTGTTTGTTCTGGAAGCTTTTTATCTCTCCTTCTATTTTCAATGATAGCCTAGCTGGATATAGTATTCTTGGCTGCATATTTTTCTCGTTTAGTGCTCTGAAGATATCTTGCCAGTCCTTTCTGGCCTGCCAGGTCTCTGTGGATAGGTCTGTTGCCAATCTAATGTTTCTACCATTGTAGGTTACATATCTCTTCTCCCGAGCTGCTTTCAGGATTTTCTCTTTGTCTCTGAGACTCGTAAGTTTTACTATTAGATGTCGGGGTGTTGACCTATTATTATTGATTTTGAGAGGGGTTCTCTGTGCCTCCTGGATTTTAATGCCTGTTTCCTTCCTCACATTAGGGAAGTTCTCTGCTATAACTTGCTCCAATATACCTTCTGCCCCTCTCTCTCTCTCTTCTTCTTCTGGGATCCCAATTATTCTAATGTTGTTTTGTCTTATCGTATCACTTATCTCTCGAATTCTGCCCTCGTGATCCTGTAGTTGTTTCTCTCTCTTTTTCTCAGCCTCTATATTTTCCATCATTTGGTCTTCTATATCGCTGATTCTCTCTTCTGCCTCATTTATCCTAGCATTTAGTGCCTCCATTTTTCATTGCACCTCATCAATAGCCTTTTTGATTTCGATTTGGTTAGATTTTAGTTCTTTTATTTCTCCAGAAAGGGTTTCTCTAATAACTTCCACACTTTTTTCAAGCCCAGCTAGTATCTTTAAAGTCATGATTCTGAACTCTAGGTCCGACATCGTACTAATGTCCGTATTGAGTAGGTCCCTGGCTGACGGTACTACCTCTTGTTCTTTTTGCTGAGGTGATTTCTTTCGTCTTGTCATTTTGTCCAGAGGAGAATAGATGAATGAGAGAACAAAATGCTAACAGGTTTAAAACGTCCTCAGCAAATATACTGTATACAAATCAGAAAAGACCTGAAACCAGGGGAAAAGAAAGGGAAAGAAAGAAAAAAGAAAGAGAAAAAGAAAAAAAAAAGAAAAAAGATAAAAACAAAAACAAAACAATACAAAAAAAGCAGAATATGATCAAATATGATCAGGCTAGTGCATAGATCAGTGCCACACACTAGATTTTGGGTGTATTTTGGTCTGTTAGAAAAAAGTGCCTCCTAAAATTTTAAAGGAAGAAAGACATATATGTACAAAATAAGGGTTGATACAATGAAGGGATGGAAGATGACTGTAAAGATGAAAATTATAAAAGATTGTATAAAAGGACTTGGTAAGATAAGTTGTTTGAAAAAAGAAAGAAGATTTAAGAAAAAAAAAAGGAAAAAGGGAGAGAATGTGATCAGGCAGGAGACTAGAACAAAGCCATACACTAGTGATTTAGGGTATATTTTGATCTGTTAGAAGAAACTGTACCTCAAAATTTTAAAGAGAGAACAACTTATATATATATGCCAAAAATAAGGGTAACTACTATGAAGGGATAAAATATGACTCTAAAAATGAAAAATAAAAAAATGTTTTTTTTTTTTTAAAGGGATTGATAAGATGTTGGTTGAAAAAGGGAAAAAGAAAAATAAAAAAAAAATAGTCAACAAAAATTAACTTTGATGAAATAATGAATCATGGTAAAAAAAAAAAAAAAAAAAAGCCATGAATCTATGTGCAGTATTCCCCTAGCGTTGGAGTTCTCCCGTTCTCCTTGATCGATCAACTTGGTCTTGGCTTGCTGGCTGTTTGTGCTGATCTTCTGGGGGAGGGGCCTGTTGCTGTGGTTTCCAAATGTCTTTGCCGGAGGCGGAATTGCCCCGCCCTTGTCGGTCCGGGCTAAGGAAGCTGATCCGGTTTGCTCTCAGGAGCTTTTGTTCCCTGCAAGCTCTCGGTACAGCTTTGGAGGACCAGGGCAGAAATGGTGGCCTCCCAATCTCCACCCGGAGGAGCTGAGAACTCGGGGCCCTGCTCCTCAGTGTGCCCCCAGAGAAAAGCAGTCACTTCCGTCTCCCCGGTCTCCGGCCGCACTCCGTGCTCACCCGGCCTGTGATCGAGTGTTTCTATCTCTGGCACCTGACCCCGTGTGGAGTCTCCAAACCCAGCAGATCCCTGCGGTGTGCTCCCACACCGCTCCTCCCCGGGAAGGAAGGGGAGTCTCCCCAGATCTGCTGCTTGTTGGGTCCCTGCTGGGGGAGCCGTGCCCCGACTGGGCCGCAGATCACAGTTTATGGCAACCCCGAGCTGAGAGCCCACGACTCTGCTCCGTCTCTGCAGCCGGCTTCCCCGCTCTGATACCTGGGAGCTCTGGCGCACTCAGGCACCCCTGGTCTCTCTGCGACCCCAAGGGTCCTGAGACCACACAGTCTCGGGAGGATTCCACCCCCCGCTTAGCCACTGCGGCGACGTCCCTCTGCCGAGCCAACTTCTAAAAGGTCCGATTTTGTGCTCCGCGGCTCTATCACTTGCCAGAAGCGGCCGGCGGAGGCCCCTCCCCCGCCGTCTATCCTCCCGAATATCGCCTCGGATTCACTTCTCCGCACGCCCTACCTTCCAGTAAGTGGTCGCTTCTCTGTTCAGAGAGTTGTTGCTACTCTCCTGTTCGATCTCCTGTTGAGTTCGTAGGTGTTCAGAATGGTTTGATCCCTATTCAGCTGAATTCCTGAGACCAGACGAAATCTAGGTCTCCTACTCCTCCGCCATCTTGCTCCCTCCTCTAAAATGTTCTTTATGTTTTGAATTTTAGAAGTTTGATAAATATGCTTATATGTGGTTATCTGTGCATTCATACTGCCTGAGGTTTGAAGAGTTTCTGGTTTTTTTTTTTAAAGATTTTATTTATTTATTTGACAGAGAGAGACAGAGAGAGAGGGAACACAAGATGCAGGGCTCAATCCCAGGACCCTGGGACCATGACCTGAGCTGAAGGCAGACGCTTACGACTGAGCCACCCAGGCACCCCTTGAAGAGTTTCTTAAATCTGTGGATTGATGTCTTTCTTTAGTTTTAAAAAATGCTTAGCCATTACCTCTGACATTCTCTGTCTCCTCTTATTCGGGGACACCATTTATACATATATTTGAGCATTTCCCACTTATCTCTGATGTGATATTTTTCTGCTCTTCTTTTTCCCAGTGTTTCAGTTTGGGTATATTTTAATTGACCTAACTTCTAGGCCACTATCCTCTTCATCCACTATAACAAATCTGTTGCTAAACCCATCCCATTAGTTTTTTCATTTCAGATACTATAGTTTTTCAGTTCTATAATGTCCATTTGTTTTGCAGTATAAATCAAATTCTTGATTATATTTTCATTTTTTCATATATTTTTGTCATCTTTTTCATTTTTTTATTAAGCATATTAATCATATTATTTTGAAGTCACTGTCTACTACCTAAAATATCTGCATTGCTTCTTTTATTCTTTAATTATCAATCATATTTTCTTGCCTTTTTCCTTGTCTAGTTATTTTTACTTCATTTCTTCATTCTGGACATTATGCAATTCTAGAGGATCCAGACAATATTATATTCCACCAGAAGTGGATTTCCCTTTCTTCTCTTAGGCAGAGAGGGTGAAGGAGTGAGCTAAATTGGGCTGACATTCAATTTTGGTAGGAGTCTATCTTCCTCTGGTGAGATTCTAGCTTGCTTCTGTTTTTACTGAATGGTCTTCCCAGGCTTTTGGTTGAGATCCTAGCATACTTTCATTTCCTCAGTTCTAAGTGACTTCAGGGGCTTCAGCTCTGACCTTAAGAGATTTCCATCCTAGCTCTCCAACCTTCTACACCAACCAACCTTAAAATCCAGCAAGTGTCTTAAAGAGAATACAAGCAGTGTGCTTAAAATATGTCTCATTCTGAGGGAGAATCTTTATTTCCTAAACTCTGAAAGACTACAGGAGATTTTATTTTGTATTTTAGAAGCTTCTGGCCTAGCTTAAAGACTTTTGTATGGCCCTAGAGCTCAAGAAATGGCCCATGGGAAAAACCTTCAAAATTCCAACTTGTTACTGACTAACCAAAAAAGCACTGTGAGTTTTTTCTCCAAGAAAAGATCCTGATACTCAATCTGTACTCAATATCAATAAATGTCCTTAAGGAAAAAAATGGCTTGTGATTGTCATCTCAACTTCAAGCAGTTCTCCATCCTCTAGAATTCTAGTGTATTTATTCTTCATAGTTTTCACAGCTCTGAGGTGACTTTAAGCTATAATGTTTGTAATTTATCAGTTGTTACAATGGGAGAAGGGACCTGCCACAATCCACTCTATCTTACTTGAAGGTGGAAGTCTCTTAAGAGACCATTCTTAATAGTAGGTACCTTGATTGATGCACTGTGTTAAATCCAGTGCTTAGTATGTATTTACTGAATACCTTTATATCAATACATTTGGCTGTGAGTAATAGATAATCTGACTGGTAGCTTAAAGAAACAAGGTTTTTCCTGCTCACTTAATAAGAATTCAAGAGATAGACAGTTACTAATATTGTTTCAGCAGCTCAGTGATGTCAGTGTTGATGATGTCTTTGAAATTCTCTTGACACTTCCCAAATGCATCTCATGTCAAAGTCACCAGATGGCTATGGTTTCAAATAATATTTCTGCATTCAAGGCAAAAAGAGAAGGAAGGGCCATGACAGTCAACTGTGTTTTTCACTGGGAAAAGCATAGCCATCCAAAACCTCTCAACCAATTCTGTATTTTATTTGATTGACCAGGCTGTGTCATATAGCCACCACCAGTAGTAAGGGAGGATGGGAAATTCAGTACATATGTAGGTAGGATAATCAAAGAGTTGATCAAGTAAAGAGTAAGTGAGATGGGTAAAGACTGTTCCAGACAAAGAAGAAATGAGTGCAAAAGACAAGAGGTGAGAGAAAGTATCAGAGCAAGAAACAGAAAACCAGTATACATCAAGTAATAAGTCACTTACCATCTCACAGAATAAGATGTCTGGAGGAAGGGTGAAGTAGTTCAATTTAAAGTTTTCACAAAATCTTTAAGAATACATATTATTTTACCTTTCTCTTCTGCCATTCTCAACAGTTAGCAGGTCCACTCATGGCCATAAGTTGGCTATAGCAGCTCCTGGTACCGTATCTTTACCTTAGGTGTATAATCTGCCCAAAGAAACTAGATAAATTTGAGGAGGCATGACTAGGTAGAGTTCTGGGTTCCAAACTTGATTCTGGAACTCACTAGCTTCAGCCTTGGCTAAGCTATAGTTTCCTCATCTATATAAAAGGCCATCTCTACTTTGAAAAGTTGTGAAGATTGAGTTAAATGAGAAAATGTTTATAAAGCTTTCAGCACATGGAAGACCTTAAAATTGTTTGACCCCTTTCTTGTCCTTTGTCAAATATCAATGCCAGAGTGAAGTACACATTCCAGACTGTTAGATATTCCAGAAGTCAAGAAGTAAGTGATCTCTGATTGCTAATGAGGAAGGTAGAGAACCAGCACTAGAATGGGGGTTCCAAACACAGGGGTCCATGAGCTTGGGGAAAAAAATCACATCATGTTTTTTATTAACCTCTAACTGAAATTTATCATATGCTTCAATTTTGACCATCGACAGCAACCTAGGTGGCATTAATAATGCCTGTGCCTCTTTGTCAATATAAATCAGATATTTTCATATCACATTTTAGTTATCACCAACCTCTTAAAATGTTTTTACACTTATTACTACTTTGAAATTAAATCAGTTATTAGATTTAATAACAATTTAATAATGTATTAAATCTTCTTATTTAATGAATTTATACAGAAGTATACATACAAACATACGTTTCTGTCTCATAAATTTTCTGTATGTTTCTATCTCTCATGAATTTAATAGTATTTTCTTAACTCAGTATCAGGAAACTTGGTTTCCTTTGTGTCTTATGTATTTTATTTGTTATATCTAAAAAAACATTATTTTGAGAATCCATGGACTTCACCAACTGCAAAAGGGGGTCCATGGCACAAAATGAACTCCTGCACTAAAGGAATTCAGGCAGTGGTGAGGGTGGGCAGCAGAGGGACTAGGGGAAAGGGAATCTTATTAGTCGAGTGCACTAGGCGCTTTGGGGCAAGAAGTCCAGCACTCTCCTGCTTGTGACCCTCGGCCAATCTGGGGCAGGATGCAGATGACCCGGGCCTGGCAGCTTCTGAGACTTTTTCCCAAGCATTCTTGTAAAACAGCAACCACATTGCCACATGTGCCTGGAATTTGATTTCCAGGCCAAGTGTCAGCTTTTCCGTGCTAAGACTCCCTCAGGTTTTGGCCCAGGTTCTCCTGCTGTCAAGGCCCAGCCCTTTCAATACCTCGACCACCTGCCAGAGAGAACAGATTCATGGAATTTTGGCTGCCACTTCTGAGTCACGTCGTCAGCCACAGGCTTCCACCTGCAACCTCTGGAGGCCTGGACTGCAAGGTGCCTGAGGAGACAACTGATGCTGACCCGGTCCTGTCAGGGCAGCATGTCCTTCCCAATGGGCCAGAAGGCTTTACAGATGGGGCCAATTTCCTTCTCCCCGCTCTAAAGAGGCATTTCTTCTCAGAGAATGAGCCTGAGTTTTTCCAGTCTTATCTAGAAATCTTAGTTTTTCTCAAGTTATTCTTTTTTCTGTAATCCAACAACAAATTTACCTCAGGAAATGGTAGGGAGAAAGGCTTATGCAAGGGGAGGGTATTGTTATAAATAGGAATCCTTGCTATGACTTGCTTAAATAAACAGGTTGCTAATATTTCCAAGCAGCCACGGAGCTACCGTTCAGAGGCTGGTCAAACTGTTTTCCTTGTAGAAAAGAATCAACGTCCTTCCAAACTACTCCTCCTCCAGAAGCAAAGTGAATCCCTTTACAACCTTAGTTTGGGGAAACAGTCCCACTTACCCCTGCTAGATGAGGGAAGGAAGCAAACCTTCTAGAGATGATGGCCTAAGTGGTGTGTGTTACAGAAATGAGAAACGCCCCCTGTTGCAGAAAATTCTCTTCCCTCAGCCACACAGCCACGACCTGAAATTATACATTTGTGTGTGCGTGTGTCTCTCTCCATATATATATATACATATATATATCCATTACATACATGTATCTATTATTAAAACTTCTAATGCTTCCAAGAGAGGAATATATGAAAGGGTTTCAATTAGTAACCTCTTTATATTATTTATCTGATATTTTTCAATTATGGGCCAAGTGATTACAGATAGCAAGAGAGAAGGACAGTATCATTAGATCTAGTAAGAGTTTAGAAAAACTACAGGCAATGAGAGAAAAAGGAATCAAAATAGAACTCTAGAGGAAATCACCTGTTTTCTAAGAGCTGGATCGAGAAGGAGCTCGTAGAGATAACAGGTGCTGGGCATGTACAAGGCAATAAGTAATATTTATTAAATAAACCATTGGGAAGTAGAAGAATAAAACCATTTTTTTTTTTTTTTTTTTTGGTTTTTATGCCCCTAACCCAATCCAGCACCCAACTGAGTGGAGTCAGGTCTCGGTTAAAACTTGATAGAATCCCTAGATTTGGCCATAGCAAAGATTTTCTGATCTTTGTTTAACTAAAGGACCATCCATTAATAGATAACTGACTCAGCAAGGGGTCTATTTTCGTAACTGTCAGGCCCTTTGTATTCTTAACAATTTAAAAAGAAGGAGGGGGTTGGAACAAAATTTAAAACTTGGGGGAGGTGAGAATGAAGGGAAAGAAATAGCTTTTCACAACAACATGAAACATTAGTTCCATTGCAGACAAGTGGATTGGTACATTGCAAGGCAGTTAGTAAACTTATTTCTCTTCCTACCTGTTTAGAGTCTATTGCCTCTAAGTTTCAGCATTTCCTCTTCTAGATTAATCTTATCTTTGGCTTTTACTCTCTCAATATGTTTTGGTGGAACATACAGCTTGATACCCTATCAAGTGAATTCAATCAAACCTGACTTTACATTTTACTGTACTGAATGTTTAAATCCTCATAATGTAAGCAAATACAAATTTTTCACATAGTATCTGTGTCTTACAAAGAATGCCAAAAAGAAAAAAAATTAAGTGAACTTAATCACATTTTAATGAGTCCCACATTCTCACTTACATGGATTTATCAACATCATGTTCCCAAAAGGAAAATAAAAAGAATTTTAGCTCATGTGTGTCAATAAATCTAGGCAATCAAACCAGATAATCACTTTGGGAACTGAATGAACTATCCAGTTGGCCTAAATTGATTGAGCTAACCTCTATAATTGCTAATTCTTAACTTCTTTTGCTCATTAGAATAATTGCTAATGCAGATTTGAATAAACAATGCAAAGGACCAAAGGTCCAATATGTGTAGTAGAAATGTCACTCCATTAGCAACTTGGATACCCTTAGTTGAGAACTAAGCAGAAATGGTTCCTGCCAAATTTTTCCTTCAGTTTGGTCATAGTTAGGAATTCACGGTCTCCCTTTTCCATGATCTGATAGCTCTGCAAATTGAAAATACTTTGTAATTTCTCTTTCCACGGAAAAATTCTGACTTCTGTTTTTGAAAAGAAAAAAAAAAAGCAACAAGAGATGGAAAACAAGGGCATTCTGATGGTGGTGTTCAATATCCTGCCAATTATACTGTACATCACTCTTCAAAATATATTTCATGGAGATTAACACTAACTTAAAGTGACTTCATATGGTGTTTTACTTGATGCTATGATTTTCTAAGACTTATAGATGATCTATTGTATTCTTATGAGATAATTTAATGAATTGAAGGGGGGAACTGTTTTTTATTAATTTCTGTAGACTATCATACCATTTACAATATTTCTTCTCCTAACTACTTGGGATTTTGGAAACACAGGACTGTGTATGAGGATATTTAAAAATTTAATTCTAATATTGTATCAATTGTACAAAAGTGACAAGATGTGATTCAATTCGGGGGAAGTTTCAGCATTCAACTTAAATGGGCTTAATGGAATTAGAACTTAATGAACTAACAAGTGGCTCACACACCCAATTTGTCATAATGCTTAGCATATTACCTTCATATGGGCTGAGATGTTCAGAGAGGTGAATTTGTCATTTATTGCTCCAACATCCATGTGAGGTAAAGTCAGTTCATATCCATCTCACTGATGAGGAAACTGAGTTATATAGTACTGAAATGTTTTTGCTCTGAGTCCTACAACTGTTAGGTATCAAATTTAGGAATTTATTTCTCAAGCAACTGGAAATGGTCTCATTGAAAAATGACATTTTTAATTATGTGTTCTGAGTGTTCAAATAAGAGAATGTTTGCACTTTGATCAAAAAGTATTTGGCTATAGTATATCATGAGTCTAGGATTGACCCGTAAGTCTCAGCTATTTGACAGTCCCTCCTCACTTGTCCTGATGGTGGCCCAGATGTAAGTTATTGTTACAGATCCCTGAGAAGAGGGAAAGGAGAAATCGATACTTCGATTCCAAAGACACATTCATTTTTCTCATCCAATCCTTTAGAATTTGAAAGACTTGAGCAAAAATAAAAATTCTACTCTTTTATTTTGGCATGGGCTGGAATAAGGAGAAACTCCAGTTATCACTAGCCATTTAAAGAGAACCTGTATCTAAATGTTATTGATATCATTAACGCAGAGTTTTTAGGAAAAGCAAGTATAATTTTTTCATCTACTAGTGCGGCACCTGACTTAGTTATTCAGGGTGTCTTTTTTGAGTAGAATGTGGAATGCAAAGGAAAATTCTATAGAGGTACCTGTATAACATAGCTTCATTTTATATAGAGAAGCAGGAAAATAGAAATAGGAGCCACAACTCGGGTGCTATCCCACCATTTACCTTTATGATCCTTGGATAAGTCATTTCAATTGTTTGGGATAGGATATTTTCATCTGTAAAACTAATGTACTCTACTGGAATAACATTAAGGCCCATTATCTCTAAAACACTATATTGTTTGTTTAGTATTCTTTGCTTTTTTTTTTAGTCTCCTTGATGTATTTGGAGACTTTAAACACAAAAAGACATTTTTATAACAGCCAGTACACATTTACTCTAACTCCTGTGCATTATTTCACATAGTTTGAAGTACTCTGTACAATAGAATTAACTCAAAACTGCAGGCCAGGATGAGGAATTGCTGACGGCTCAAATCAGGACCTCAAGGTGATAGTATTGCTGTCATTAAAACAATACTAACAAAAAATCACATGGAGTTATAAAAGCCTTTAGGAACAAATATTCTAAAAGCCACATCTTGGGGCCATTACTCGATGGGAGTATCTCTTTGGTCCTGCATTAATAGCTCTTTTTGATGATTTTTCTTTTATTTTCCACTTCTCTTCCTTGTTTTCTCTTTATCTCTCTCTTGCTAATAGTTTTTTTCCCTTCAATTGGAAAACTAGGTCATTATTTACTATTATTATCATTACTATTAATAGGACTTTTAGATATGTATGTTTCCTCAACTTAATTTTAAAAGGATAGTCTAAACTGTCTCTTTTAAAAAACTGAAATCACATTGCTCTTTACATATGTGGTTCTTCATTGCTTGTGGGTGTGTTCTTGACCCTGTAATTTGACTAATCTAACTGGATTTCTTTGCACTACCACAAATCCTGAAACATCCCAAAATTTCACTATGGAAACAAATGAGTAGTAATTAAGGTTCTTTTTTATTTTTGGCTCCAAAACTGTTCCAATTAGGCTGTGGCACCTTGTTTGCCTCAGAATTTAGGGAAAATGAATAAAACTACATTACTGTTGTACTAAGCATCTTGGATCTTTAAATATGTCGTGATTCTGTTATGTCCGACAAAAGGCTAATACCTGACTGATTTCACTGGAAAATTCAGTATTTTAGCAAAACAGATTCATCTAAATGTGGTCTGAAACTACAAAGGAATCGAAAAACCAAGAAACAGCCCCTTTTAATTGAGAAGTACAGATGCCTTTGCTTTTTTCATTGGCAAGGGCAATAGTTTTTACCATTAGACATTCTATTTCCAAGAAACAGCTGTCCAGTTTGGATCTGTCATTTCTGTGACTATGATTAGTTAGAGATGTTAGAAACAGCAAAGTAACTCAAAGAAGTGGAGCCTACCAAGGCAGGAAGCCCATAACCCAACTCTAAGTATTTTTTTTTGGGGGGGGGATTACTTAATGGAAACTTAGATAATAATTTTCCTTCTATGAGTGATTGCCTTGATATTTTTCTTTTCTGAATAAAAACCTATTACAATTAGTAACTATTTTTAGGCATACCATTAATTGCCAAGTGGTCAGGGAGTAGGGTGTACTTGTTAACTCCTTGTCAGTTCTAGAATTTAGAATAAATGTGAAGCAAGCAATGGCCTTTGTGGCTTTTAGATAATAATGACAATCCCTTCATATTTTTTATTCTATATTTTATGAAATTATTCTATAATTCTATAGTATAATGTTTTATTTTATCCTTTCTGGTAGGGAGTGAGAGTATCTTTATTCTAACATCACAGATCTTTGCCAGCCCTGGAGTGGGACAAGTCACACGTTCCTAACTATCCTGCCTGTACCAATTCCCCATTCCAACAACTACTATAACAGCTATTATCTGTATACACAGATACATGCTATTTACTGTATCAGACTATTTCATCTGTTAGTCTTGGTTCTTTGAGGAAAGGGACTGTGTCTTTTATTTTTTATTTATATCCAGCTCATAACCAAGAACACAGTAAATCTCAGTTAACTTCCTATTGGTCATTTGATTTGACTGAGTCTAAGAAAAGTTAATGTGGAAGCAACTAACAGGCTGAGTTCTGGAAGCATGTGGCATGATTGCTTACATCCCATTGGCTAGAACTTATTCCCATGACCATACCTAGCTACAAAGGAAACTTGGAGTTGTAGCCTTTATTCTCAGTGGCATCAGTGCTCAGCTGAAAACTAGGGGTTTTCTTACTAAGGGAGAAGAAGAGGATGGATATTGAAAGACAGTAGTTTGAGTGAATGTTTGTGTATGTGTTTATAGTTTAGTGTAAGTATGTTAACTTTGGAACAAACTTTGATCTTGGGCATATTTCCAATACCTGAATTCCCAAATGGCTTTTTTTACCCCCAACACTTGACCAAGTCTATCTATGCATTTCTGCCTTTTTGGAATGCAGAGGTTGGATTTTCATATCTGAGATACAGTGTTTCTGATAAATGATGTGTAGCAGGTTATCAATTAAGCCTAAAATAAATGTTCTGACAACAAATGCAGGTAAGCAATAGGGCAAAGTAAGTGGTATATGGATTGGGAAGTATAAAGCTATGAATCACATTATTAGTTCTTGGGGAACTAATCTGGAAAAAGTTCCTCTTGAGGCCATGGCAGAGGCAGAAGAAGAGCAATCATGGTGAAATTGCCTAAGGCCCTTCTTCCTTAGGCTTAATCTCCAGGGAGGACATTTCCAGAGGGTGACAGTGAAATCCCATTCCAGCTGAAGTTGGGTAATTCTATTCCACTGTAGTTCACCCAAGAAAATAAATCTATAATCTACAGGGGAAAAGACTTTAAGGACATAAATTGGGAAGACATAAATCCCCTGCAGTCAGGGAAGAGATTGAGGGCAAAAGGAAAAATATCTCTAACACTTGAAGAACAGAAACACTTATGAAGGCCACACTCCTGAGACACAAGTCTACTTTGCACTCCACTTAATCAGAAGATTAGAGAATCCCCCCAACACACACCCTTACTCCACACAAATAAGCCACCAGTAACAGGAGTAATGGAATATAGCTGAGAGAGCCGCCAGAGACAGATTCTCCCTGAGGAACAGCACAAAGAAATGCCCCAAAGCCAGGCGCCTGGGTGGCTCAGGGGTTAAGCGTCTGCCTTCAGCTCAGGTCATGGTCCCAGGGTCCTGGGATCGAGCCCCACATCAGGCTCCCTGCTCGGTGGGAAGCCTGCTTCTCCCTCTCCCACTCCCCCTGCTTGTGTTCCTGTTCTTGCTATCTCTCTCTCTGACAAATAAATAAATAAAAGCTTAAAAAAAAAAAAAAGAATTGCCCCAAAGCCAAGGTGGGAGACAAAATAAGACCACTAGAGAAATTTGAATGCTCTGGCATCCATGGATACAACAAATATCAAACATAGCCTAAATCCTGGTCAGCTTGACATAAATCCTCAAACTGAAGGTCTATTTACCTCTTTATCTAATTTTCTATATAGTATGTGCCACTATCAAAAAAAAATTACATGACATGCAAAAAAAAAAAAAACAGTCTGAAGAGATAAAGCAATCATCAGAAGCAGATTCAGATGTGATACAGATGTTGGAATTGTCAAAGAGAGATTTAAAATAACTATGATTAAGATATTAAAAGTTCTAATGGAAGAAGTAGACAACATGCAAGAGCAGCAAAGACGGGAAACTATAAGAAAGAACTGAAAGGAGACACTAGAAATCTAAAAGAGGAACAAATAAAGAATGCCTTTGATGGGCTCATCAGTATCCTCAATGCAACTGAGGAAAGAATCAGTGAACTTGAAGATAGGTCAATAGAAATCACCTAAACTGAAATGCCAAAAGAATGAAGGGGGGAAAAAAAAACCCCAAACCACAAAACAACAGAATAGAACATCCAAGAACTGTGAAGTACTATCAAATGGTATAGCATATGCATAACTGAGATACAAGAAGAAGAAAGGGAGAACAGAGTAGAAGAACTATTTGAAGAAATAATGGCCAAAATTTTTCAAAATTACTGAGAGATACCAAACAAAATATCCAAGAAACTCAGAGAACACCTGACAGGATAAACACAAAACAGATGTGCACATACATGCATACACTTAGACAAACTGCCAAAAACCAAAGACAAAGAGAAAATCTTGACGGCAACCAGAGTGGGGGAAAAAAACTCCTTACCTATAAAGGAAAAAGATAAGAACTACAAAAATAAAAGTGTTGTCTAAGGTGGATGGTTGGTTTGTGCCTAAATATTTGAGTTGCCAAATACAATAACTTTGGCCAACACTCTTTAAAAGCAAGGACTAGAAACACTTCATAGCCATTATTACTATGAAACATACTGATGAATTTAATTGATCAGCAGCTCTCAGGCACTGGATTGCTGTTGTAGGAGGCTGTAAGTAGAAAGTATTCATTTACTCTTTAGTGCTTTAACTGACCTTCATCTGTTGATGGCATCCTCTATCTTGCTTTATTCTCTGGCTGAAATGCTTTTCCTGAACCATGGGAGTTGTCATATAGTTCCTAAGTGAAGGCTGAAAGGGAATTCATGTTGTGAAACAGAGTTCTTTGGGTGTGTATTACATGATTCCAAGAGGTCTTCAGAAATTGACTAACAATAGAACACATACTCCCTTCTGATGTTCAATATAGACTGAAAGGACTGAATGTGTTTGTCAGCAAACAGGCTAGAAACCAGTTTCCACTGCTTTGTAACTATGTATACCATTCCAGTTAAATAAGTTAGCTCAGAATATGGCAAGAACATGTTTAGGTTTTCTTGACCTTGAACTCTGCACACAAATTGTTGTATCTCCACTTTGTGATCTGAACATCTTTCTTTTTGAGACTATTACTGCAATTCTACAGAATGAGTGGGAACAATAAGGCTTATACCTGCTGAGCAATACTTGTGCCATGGCAAAGGTGGCATTCATGACACTTCATCAGCCAGTTAAGGTGCCAATGAGCAAAATGAAAGTTAGGTTTTCGGGTCTTCTATTTGAAAAGTCTTTTTCATTAATTTTGAGAATTGCAAAATAATTTCTTGGAATAGATAATGGAAAAAGCAATTTATGAACAATGATTTATGCACTGGTGTTCACATATTTGGACACATAAGACTCATTAAGCGGTAGAGAAATTCTTCTGGCAGATTGATTTTCATCCTACAAGTAAACGGTGTCCAGACTCAATTTATTCACAGAGAACATTCAGCAACTTAGTTTATACAAGTTAGCTCACTTGACAGGCTCCAGAGAGACCTGGGACCGAATAAAGAGAGAAATCTCAATGGAACAGCGTAGAAAACAAGAAATGCTTGACTATGTAACAGACTAAGCACTCTCCTTTTTCAAAGAAATCAGAGAAAAAATGAGTTAATAAACTTGATCCTATAAAACACAGCTTTGTGTAACAGAAATATCATAATGATATGGATTTTAAAGAAGAAAGCAAGCACTTAGGGTGCCTATTCTGTGACAGTATGTTTATATTTGCTCACTCTCCCAACTCTGTCACCAGCTACATGTCAGAAAAGCCAATTTTCTTCTCTATTGAGTAAAGCCTCATCCGAAAGATGGAAGGCCTCCACTGGATCTGGAAGGGCAAATAGATACCCTCCTGCATGCCAAAGGTAATCCTTTCCTTAGGGGCTGCCTGAAAAACTGTGACGACAGGGGCCATGCAGTCACATCCAGACTCAGGGTTATAGTCCATGCATGCTCCTAAAACAAAATTACCATAAGCTGCATGGCTTATAAACAACAGAAATTTATTTCTCACAGTTCTGAAGACTGGGAAGTACGAGACCACAGCACTCATTGACAGCCATCTTATCACTATAACCTCACGTGGTGGAAGGGGCAAGGAAGTTTTCTTGGGCTTCTTTTATGAGGTCTTTAATCCCATTCATGAGCACTCCACCTTCATGACCTAATCATTTCCCAAATGCCCCACTTCCTAACACTATCATCTTGGGACTGAGGAGTCAACATATGAATGGGGGGGCGGGGCACAAACATTCCATCCAAAGAACCTAGGGAAGATAAATAAGATGAGAGTGTCACTCAGGGGCCCAGGAGTAACACCTAACATGGCGTATATTTCCAGATCCTGAACCAAATGATCTCTAAGGCCAGACATTATTGAAAGTGTGTAACACTGGTATAGCACAGGACTGGCCAATCAAAATAAACAATTGACCAATGAGCAGGAACATCAACCATTTCAAAAATGGCATGGCCATACCTATGAATGGGGTGAGATAAAATCTGACTCTAAACCAACATTCAACAGCAACATTCTGCAGTTACATTAGTAGAGTGTTTAAGAAGGATAGTTGGAATGGTCAAAATCTATGAGCAGCTACAGTTTTTTAAAATTATGAATAGTTGTTTTTTTGTTTTTGTTTTTGTTTTTGTTTTTCTCTTTAGCAACAGGAGACTAGAATTTATTTGCCTGCAAGGCTGCCTGTCTTTTGGTTCTAGGAGTGGCCCCTTCATTGATGCAGTTACCTTCACTTAAAGATAGAGTAAAAAAATAAAGTAAAAAAAATAAAGTACGATTCTTATTCTGACATGGAAAGACTAAAGGCACTAAGTAGCTGGGGTATTTGCACAAGGTTAAATATCATCATTATGGGTAGCACTGCATTCCTGAAGCTCATTGTCTATTATAGGAAATTTGTTTTGTTTCTTTTTCCCTCTCTAGGAATCTTAGAGTTGTGATAATTTAGATTCTAGATAGGGGAAACCTGTTGGAAGACACTCCCAGAGAAAAGGTAGCTTGCCCCCTACAACTTGATATTAGATATTAGCTAGGGCTAATAAACCAAAAGGTAAATTTCTAGGTAAGAACTTGACCCGTGTAGTTGAGGAATAATAGTGTCTAGTATCTGATATCCATGTTATATGATGTTGTCACTGATGTTGTTTCCTGCACTAGAACTGCATTTGTTACTTACAGGCTTTCGATAAATTTGTCTCAAGTGATATAGCGTGGTCATAGCTGTTACCTCTGGGGAATTAAGGGTAGGGACTATGTGCACACTTGGGGCAAAGAGGCAGATGGAGTACAGCAGTTTGAGGAAAGCTGGTTTCTGGGTGAGAAAGGACATCCAGTGAAGTGGAGCTGTGGTCAGGAGCCAGGCCTGAGGGAATAAAGGACAACCAAGATGAGCTATGGACCTTGAGGAGAGGACTTGAGGGAAAAACTGGGCTTCCTGTCAGCAAACATGAGAAATTACACAATTAGGCATTAAAAGATAGTGTGATTCCTTGAGACTGGAGATGCAAAGAAGTTATTTGTCTAATATCCTCAAGGTGCTCTGTGCACAAGGTCTGGAATACAGTAGACATATTCACACCATTTACTGTTTCACACAAGCGAGCAGAAGCCCTGATGGGGAAGAGGCACAGCACGACCCGGAATGAAGCTCTCTGGGTTCAGATCCCACCTCTGTCCTTCCTCACCATGTGATCTCAGACAAGCTTTCTGATCTTTCCATGCCTTTTCCTGGACTGCTCAATGAGGACAATCCTGGTATTTACCCTCAGTGTTTTAGTGAGCCTCCAATAAGTGAGATTTACACAGTATTTATCTTTCTCTGACTTATATCACTTAGCGTAATGCCTTCAAGTTCCATCTATGTTGTTGCAAATGGCAGGATTCCCCTCTTTTTATAGCTGAATAATATTCTACTACATATATATATATACATACATATGTAGTAGAATATATATATGTATTACATTTTCTTCACCCGTTCATCTGTCAATGGATACTTAGGTTGTTTCAATGACTTGGCTATTATAAATAATGCTGCATAAACATAAGGGTGCAGATATCTTTTCAAAATAGTGACTTCACTTCCTTTGGATAAATACCCAGAAGTAGAATTGCTAGATTATATGGTAGTTCCATTTTTAACCTTTTGAGGAACCTCCATAGTGCTTTCCATAGTGGCTGTACCAATTTACGTTCCCACCAATAGTGCAGAAGGGTTCCCTTTGCTCTACATCCTTGCCAAAACTTATTGTCTCTTGTCCTTTTGATGAGAACTATTCTAACAGGTGTGAGGAGATGTCTCATTGGGGTTTTGATTTGCATTTCCTTGATGCTTAGTGATGTTGAGCACCTTTTCATGTACTTGTTGGTCGTTTGTATGTCCTTCTTTAGAAAAATGTCTGCTTAGTTCTTCTGCCCATTTTTATTTTTTTTTAAAGATTTTATTTATTTATTCATGAGAGAGAGAGAGAGAGAGAAGCAGAGGGAGAAGCAGGCTCCCAAGGAGCA
This sequence comes from Eumetopias jubatus, assembly GCF_037043125.1. Classification (NCBI taxonomy): domain Eukaryota; kingdom Metazoa; phylum Chordata; class Mammalia; order Carnivora; family Otariidae; genus Eumetopias; species Eumetopias jubatus. The sequence continues at coordinate 148,029,020 of NW_028274810.1, forward strand.
GGGAGCCCGACGCGGGACTCGATCCCAGGACCCCGGGATCACGACCCGAGCCGAACGCAGACGCCCAACCATCTGAGCCACCCAGGTGCCCTTTTTTAAATCAGATTGGTTTGTTTGCTATTGAGTTGTTTGAGTTCCTTATATTTTTTGGATATTAATCCCTTATCAGATATATGATTTGCAGATACCTTTTCCCATTTTTGTATGCTGCCTTTTCATTTTGTTGATGGTTTCCTTTGATATGCACAAGTTTTTCTAGTTTGATGTAGTCCCAACTTGTTCATTTTTGCTCCTTTGTCATAACGTAATTGATCATATATGTGTCAATTTATTTCTGGGCTCTCTATTCTATTTCATTAGTCTATAAATCTGGGGTTTTTTACATTTTTTAATTTTTTTAAAGATTTTATTTATTTATTTGAGAGAGAGAGAATGAGAGATAGAGAGCACGAGAGGGAAGAGGGTCAGAGGGAGAAGCAGACTCCCTGCTGAGCAGGGAGCCCGACATGGGACCCGATCCCGGGACTCCAGGATCATGACCTGAGCTGAAGGCAGTCGCTTAACCAACTGAGCCACCCAGGCGCCCCTTTTAAATTTTTTTTAAAGATTTTATTTACTTATTTGACAGAGAGAGAGAAAGAGAGCACAAGCAGGTGGAAAAGCAGGCAGAGGGAGAAGAAGGAGACTCCCACTGAGCAGGGAGCCCGATGCGGGGCTCAATCCCAGGACCCTGGGATCATGACCTGAGCGAAAGGCAGACACTTAACTGACTGAGTGACTCAGGTGCCCCAAGTCTGTTTTTTTTAAGTCTATATGTTTGTTTTCATGCTAAAATCATACAGTTTAGATTACTATAGCTTTGTAATATGGTTTGAAATCAGGGAGTGTGATGCCTCCAGCTTTGCTTCTCTTTCTCAAGATTGCTTTAGCTATTTGGGATCTTTTGTGATTCCATACAAATTTTAGGATTTTTGTTCTATTTCTGTGAAAATGCCATTGGAATTTTGATAGAGATTGCACTGAATCTTTAGATTACTTTTAGTAGTATGGACATTTTAACGATATTAATTCCTCCAATCCATGAACACAAAATATCTTTCCATTTATTTGTGTTTTCTTCAATTTTTTTCATCAATGTCTTATAGATTTCAGTGTACAGGTCTTTTGCCTCCTTGGTTAAATTAACCCCTACGCATTTTATTTTTGATGCAATTGCAAATGGAGTTGTTTTTGCAATTTCTTTTTTAATTGCACAAATTAAAAATAGAACTAGCTATACTTTTTCATTTTAAAATATATTAATGGGGGGCCTGGGTGGCTCAGGTGGTTAAGCATCCAACTCTTGGTTTCGGCGCAGGTTGTAAACCCAGGGTTGTGAGATAGGGCCCCGTGTCTGGCTCCATGTTTAGCGCATGGGATCTGCTTGAGATTCTGTCTCTCCCTCTGCTCCTAACCCCTCTCATGTGCATGCTCTTTAAAATAAATAAATAAATAAATAAATAAATAAATAAATAAATAAATAAATCTTTTAAAATGTTTATTAATAAATCACCTATTGAGCATGTACTGCCCTTGAAGAACTAGGGACATGGTAATGTAGAAGACAGATAAGGTCATTTGCCTTATGGATTTTACATTCTTATTCTTATATTCAACCAGAGGAAGTGTCAAGGTTAAGAATAGCAGGGACTGGTCTTGTGTAACATTCCTCGGAATAAAAATTTAACTAAAAAAATGACATTTTAAAACTTGGAAAAGAACAGAAAGAAAAATCACATTGTGATCTTTATGCAGTGGTTTAGCTTGGGTGTGGAAGGGTTACATCTCTTGGTAATCCTTTTGTTTGTTACATCATCTACAACTCTGTACTTAGTAAAAGTTATTAACAGTAACAACGGTGATAAAAATCAGCAAAGGTCAGAGACAATTTTGTTCCATGAAAGCAGTGGAAAGATTTAGGCTGACTTAAAGAGAAAAAAAAAATACAAATTATCCACAGAGTTTAAGCTCAGATTTCCTGGATGGTCCCCACATGCAGCAGCCAGACAGATGAAGAGAGGACTAAGGAGGGAATGTGCTTTGGTATCTTCTTCTAGCACACAGGCCTGCCACTGGTAGCTCAGAGCAAGCTCAAGGCCAAACTTGGGAGCAGTGATGGTAATATCTCTCCTTATTGAACAAGTACTTATATTAACTCATTTAATCCTTACAACAACCCTAGAAGGTAGCTACTCTTATTATCCCCATTTCACAGGTAAGAAAATCCTGGCATAGAAAATTCGATTTGCCAAGGCCACACAACACATAAGAGGTGGAGTCAGGATAAGAAATAGGCTGGCACCAGGGGCACCTGGGTGGCTCAGTCAATTAAGCGTCTGCCTTCGGCTCCGGTCATGATCCCGGGGTCCTGGGATCGAGCCCCACATTGGGCTCCCTGCTCCACGGGAAGCCTGCTTCTCCCTTCCCCACTCCCCCTGCTTGTGTTCTCTCTCTCACTGTCTCTCTCTCTCTGTCAAATAAATAAATAATATCTTAAGAAAAAAAAAATAGACTGGCACCAGAATCTGTGTGATTAACCACTAGGCAGCACTGCCTCTTTTACTTCCCTCTCAACTGTTCTCTTCACAATTCAGTAAGTTCTCTCAGCTTCCTACCAGAGGTATCCGACCAAGTAAATACTCCATATTCTACCTAATATGTCCTGCCCTGCCAAACCAAATGGTGTACGTTGACCATCACCTAGGGGCCCACTTTCCTTTTTTTTTTTTAATAATTTTATTGTTATGTTAATCACCATACACTACATCATTAGTTTTTGATGTAGTGTTCCATGATTCATTGTTTGTGCATAACACGCAGTGCTCCACGCAGAATGTGCCCTCTTTAATACCCATCACCAGGCTAACCCATCGCCCCCCTCCCTTCTAGACCCCTCAGTTTGTTTTTCAGAGTCCATCGTCTCTAATAGTTCGTCTCCCCCTCCGACTTACTCCCCTTCATTCTTCCCCTCCTGCTATCTTCTTCTTTTTTTTTTCTTAACATATATTGCATTATTTGTTTCAGAAGTACAGATCTGTGATATATCAGTCTTGTACAATTCACAGTGCTCACCATAGCACATACCCTCCCCAATGTCTATCACTCAGCCACCCAATCCCTCCCAACCCCCACCACTCCAGCAACCCTGTTTGTTTCCTGAGATTAAGAATTCCTCATATCAGTGAGGTCATATGATACATGTCTTTCTCTGATTGACTTATTTCACTCAGCATAACACCCTCCAGTTCCATCCACATCGTTGCAAATGGCAAGATCTCATTCCTTTTGATGGCTGCATAATATTCCATTGTGTATATATACCACTTCTTCTTTATCCATTCATCTGTCGATGGACATCTTGGCTCTTTCCACAATTTGGCTATTGTGGACATTGCTGCTATAAACATTGAGGTGCACGTACCCCTTCGGGTCCCTACATTTGTATCTTTGGGGTAAATACCCAGTAGTGCAATTGCTGGATCGTATGGTAGCTCTATTTTCAACTGTTTGAGGAACCTCCATACTGTTTTCCAGATTGAATGCACCAGCTTGCATTCCCACCAACAGGGTAGGAGGGTTCCCCTTTCTCCACATCCCCGCCAACATCTGCCGTTTCCTGACTTGTTAATTTTAGCCATTCTGACAGGTGTAAGGTGGTATCTCATTGAGGTTTTGATTTGGATTTCCCTGATGCCGAGCGATGTTGAGCACTTATTCACGTGTCTGTTGGCCATTTGGATGTCTTCTTTGGGAAAATGTCTGTTCATGTCTTCTGCCCATTTCTTGATTGGATTATTTGTTCTTTGGGTATTGAGTTTGATAAGTTCTTTATAGATTTTGGATACTAGCCCTTTATCTGATAGGTCATTTGCAAATATTTTCTCCCATTCTGTCGGTTGTCTTTTGGTTTTGTGGACTGTTTCTTTTGCTGTGCAAAAGCTTTTTATCTTGATGAAATCCCAATAGTTCATTTTTGCCCTGGCTTCCCGTGCCTTTGGCGATGTTTCTAGGAAGAAGTTGCTGCAGGTAAGGTCGAAAAGGTTGCTGCCTGTGTTCTCCTTTAGGATTTTGATGGACTCCTGTCTCACGTTTAGGTCTTTCAACCATTTGGAGTCTATTTTTGTGTGTGGTGTAAGGAAATGGTCCAGTTTCATTCTTCTGCATGTGGCTGTCCAATTTTCCCAACACCATTTGTTGAAGAGACTGTCTTTTTTCCACTGGACATTCTTTCCTGCTTTGTCAAAGATGAGTTGACCATAGAGTTGAGGGTCCATTTCTGGGCTCTCGATTCTGTTCCATTGATCTATGTGTCTGTTTTTGTGCCAGTACCATACTGTCTTGACGATGACAGCTTTGTAATAGAGCTGGAAGTCCGGAATTGTGATGCCGCCAGCTTTGCTTTTCTTTTTCAACATTCCTCTGGCTATTCGGGGTCTCTTCTGGTTCCATACAAATTTTAGGATTATTTGTTCCATTTATTTGAAAAAGGTGGATGGTATTTTGATGGGGATTGCTTTGAATGTGTAGATTGGTCTAGGTAGCACTGACATCTTCACAATGTTTGCTCTTCCAATCCATGAGCATGGAACGTTTTTCCATTTCTTTGTGTCTTCTTCAGTTTCTTTCATGAGTATTTTATAGTTTTCTGAGTACAGATCCTTTGCCTCTTTGGTTAGATTTATTCCTAGGTATCTTATGGTTTTGGGTGCAATTGTAAATGGGGTCGACTCCTTGATTTGTCTCTCTTCTGTCTTGTTGTTGGTGTATAGGAATGCCACTGATTTCTGTGCATTGATTTTATATCCTGCCACTTTACTGAATTCCTGTATGAGTTCTAGCAGCTTTGGGGTGGAGTCTTTTGGGTTTTCCACATACAGTATCATATCATCTGCAAAGAGTGAGAGTTTGACTTCCTCTTTGCCGATTTGGATGCCTTTGATTTCTTTTTGTTGTCTGATTGCTGTGGCTAGGACTTCTAATACTATGTTGAATAGCAGTGGTGAGAGTGGACATCCCTGCCGCGTTCCTGACCTTAGGGGAAAAGCTCTCAGTCTTTCCCCATTGAGAATGATATTCGCTGTAGGTTTTTCATAGATGGCTTTTATGATATTGAGGTATGTACCCTCTATCCCTATACTCTGAAGAGTTTTGATCAAGAAAGGATGTTGTACTTTGTCAAATGCTTTTTCTGCATCTATTGAGAGGATCATATGATTCTTGTTTTTTCTTTTGTTTATGTATTATATCACGTTTGTTGATTTGCGGATGCTGAACCAGCCTTGCAGCCCAGGAATAAATCCCACTTGGTCATGATGAATAATCCTTTTAATGTACTGTTGGACCCTATTGGCTAGTATTTTGGTGAGAATTTTTGCATCCATGTTCCTCAAGGATATTGGTCTGTACTTCTCCTTTTTGATGGGGTCTTTGTCTGGTTTTGGGATCAAGGTAATGCTGGCCTCGTCAAGTGAGTTTGGAAGTTTTCCTTCCATTTCTATTTTTTGGAACAGTTTCAGGAGAATAGGCATTAATTCTTCTTGAAATGTCTGATAGAATTTCCCTGGGAAGCCATCTGGCCCTGGGCATTTGTTTGTTGGGAGATTTTTGATGACTGCTTCAATTTCCTTAGTGGTTATACGTCTGTTCAGGTTTTCTCTATCTTCTTGGTTCAATTTTGGTAGTTGATACATCTCTAGGAAAGCACCCATTTCTTCCAGGTTATCTAATTTGCTGGCATAGAGTTGCTCATAATATGTTCTTATAATTGTTTGTATTTCTTGGGTGTTGGTTGTGATCTCTCCTCTTTCATTCATGATTGTGTTGATTTGGGTCCTTTCTCTTTTCTTTTTGATCAGTCTGGCCAGGGGTGTATCAATCTTGTGAATTCTCTCAAAGAACCAGCTCCTAGTTTCGTTGATCTGTTCTACTGTTCTTTTGGTTTCTAGTTCATTGATTTCTGCTCTGATCTTTATTATTTCTCTTCTCCTGCTGGGTTTAGGCTTTATGTGCTGTTCTTTCTCCAGCTCCTTTAGGTGTAGGGTTAGGTTGTGTATTTGAGACCTTTCTTGTTTCTTGAGAAAGGCTTGTATTGCTATATACTTTCCTCTCAGGACTGCCTTTGCTGTATCCCAAAGATTTTGAACAGTTGTGTGTTCATTTTCATTGGTTTGCATGAATTTTTTAAATTCTTCTTTAATTTCCTGGTTGACCCATTCATTCCTTAGTAGGGTGCTCTTTAGCCTCCATGTCTTTGAGTTCTTTCCGACTTTCCTCTTGTGATTGAGTTCTAGTTTCAAAGCATTGTGGTCTGAAAATATGCAGGGAATGATCCCATCTTTTGGTACCGGTTGACACCTGATTTATGACCTAGGATGTGATCAATTCTGGAGAATGTTCCATGGGCACTAGAGAAGAATGTGTATTCCGTTGCTTTGGGATGGAATGTTCTGAATATGTCTGTGAAGTCCATTTGGTCCAGTGTGTCATTGAAAGTCTTTATTTCCTTGTTGATCTTTTGCTTAGATGATCTGTCCATTTCAGTCAGGGGAGTGTTAAAGTCCCCCACTATTATTGTATTGTTGTCAATGTGTTTCTTTGCTTTTGTTATTAATTGCCTTATATAATTGGCTGCTCCCACATTAGGGGCATAGATATTTACAATTGCTAGATCTTCTTGATGGATAGACCCTTTAAGTAGGATATAGTGTCCTTCTTCATCTCTTATCACAGTCTTTGTTTTAAAATCTAATTTGTCTGATATAAGGATTGCCACCCCAGCTTTCTTTTGGTGTCCATTAGCATGGTAAATGGTTTTCCACCCCCTCACTTTCAATCTGAGGGTGTCTTTGGATCTAAAATGAGTCTCTTGCAGACAGCATATTGATGGGTCTTGTTTTTTAATCCAATCTGATAGCCTGTGTCTTTTGATTGGGGCATTGAGCCCATTTACATTCAGGGTAACTATGAAAGGTATGAATTTAGTGCCATTGTATTGCCTGTAAGGTGACTGTGACTGTATATTGTCTGTGTTCCTTTCTGATCTATGCTGCTTTTAGGCTCTCTTTTTGCTTAGAGGACCCCTTTCAATATTTCTTGGAGGGCTGGTTTCGTGTTTGCAAATTCCTTTACTTTTTGTTTGTCCTGGAAGCTTTTTATCTCTCCTTCTTTTTTCAATGGTAGCCGAGCTGAATATAGTATTCTTGGCTGCATATTTTTCTCGTTTAGTGCTCTGAAGATATCATGCCAGTCCTTTCTGGCCTGCCAGGTCTCTGTGGATAGGTCTGTTGCCAATCTAATGTTTCTACCATTGTAGGTTACATATCTCTTCTCCCGAGCTGCTTTCAGGATTTTCTCTTTGTCTCTGAGACTCGTAAGTTTTACTCTTAGATGTTGGGGTGTTGACCTATTTTTATTGATTTTGAGAGGGGTTCTCTGTGCCTCCTGGATTTTGATGCCTGTTTCCTTCCTCACATTAGGGAAGTTCTCTGCTATTATTTGCTCCAATATACCTTCTGCCCCTCTCTCTCTTCTTCTGGGATCCCAATTTTCTAATGTTGTTTCATCTTATCGTATTGCTTCTCTCTCGAATTCTGCCCTCGTGATCCTGTAGTTGTTTATCTCTCTTTTTCTCAGCCTCTTTATTTTCCGTCATTTGGTCTTCTCTATCACTGATTCTTTCTTCTGCCTCATTTATCCTAGCAGTTAGTGCTCCCATTTTTGATTGCACCTCATTAATAGCCTTTTTGATTTCGACTTGGTTAGATTTTAGTTCTTTTATCTCTCCAGAAAGGGTTTCTCTAATAACTTCCACGCTTTTTTCAAGCCCAGCTAGTATCTTTAAAGTCACGGTTCTGAACCCAGGTCCGACATCGTACTAATGTCAGTATTGAGTAGGTCCCTGGCAGACGGTACTACCTCTTGTTCTTTTTGCTAAGGTAATTTTTTTTGTCTTGTCATTTTGTCCACAGGAGAATAGATGAATGAGAGAACAGAATGCTAACAGATTAACAACGTCTCCAGCAAATATACTCTATACAAATCGGAAAAAACCTGAAACCAGGGGACAAGAAAGGGAAAGAAAGAAGAGAAAAAAAAAAAAGGAAAAAGAAAAAGATAAAAACAAAAACAGAAAACAAACAAAAAAAAGCAGAATATGATCAAATATGATCAGGCTAGTGCATAGATCAGTGCCACACACTAGATTTTGGGTGTATTTTGGTCTGTTAGAAGAAAGTGCCTGCTAAAATTTTAAAGGAAGAAAGACTTATATATGTACAAATTAGGGTTGATACAATGAAGGGATGGAAGATGACTGTAAAGATGAAAATTATAAAAGATTTTATAAAAGGAATTGATAAGAAGTTGTTTTTAAAAAGAAAGAAGATTTAAAAAAAAAGAAAAAAGAGAAAAAGAAAAAAAAAGGGAGAGAATGTGATCAGGCAGGAGACTAGAACAAAGCCATACACTAGTGATTTAGGGTATATTTTGATCTGTTAGAAGAAATTGTATCTCAAAATTTTAAAGAGAGAACAACTTATATATATATATGCCATAAATAAGGGTAACTACTGTGAAGGGATAAAAATATGACTCTAAAAATGAAAAATGAAAAATGTTTTTTTTAAAAAAGGGATTGATAAGATGTTTGTTGAAAAAGGGAAAAAGAAAAATTAAAAAAAAAACAGTTAAAAAATTAAGTTTGAAAAACTAATGAATCATGGTAAAAAAGCCATGAATTCTATGGGCAGTATTCCCCTAGCGCTGGAGTTCTCCCGTTCTCCTTGATCGGTAAACTTGGTGGCTGTTCGTGCTGATCTTCTGGGGGAGGGGCCTGTTGCTGTGGTTCCCAAATGTCTTTGCCTGAGGCGGAATTGCCCCGCCCTTGTGAGTCCGGGCTAAGTAATCTGCTCGGGTGTGCTCTTGGGAGCTTTTGTTCCCTGCAAGCTCTCGGTACAGCTTTGGAGGACCAGGGTGAAAATGGTGGCCTCCCAATCTCCACCCGGAGGAGCTGAGAACTCGGGGCCCCAATCCTCAGTGCGCCCCCAGAGAAAAGCAGTCACTCCTGTGTCCCCGTTCTCCGGCCACACTCCGCGCTCACCTGGCCTGTGACCTAGCGTTTCTACGTCTGGCACCCGACCCCTTGTGGAGTCTCCAAACCCAGCAGATCCCCACGGTGCGCTCCCCTGCTGCTCCTCCCGGGTAAGGAAGGGGAGTCTCCCTGGATCTACCGCTTGTTGGGTCCCTGCTGGAGGAGCAGTGGCCCGACTGGGCCGCAGATCACAGTTTATGGCCACCCTGAGCTGAGGGCCCGCGCCTCGGCTCCATCTCTGCAGCCGGCTTCCCCGCCCCGATACCTGGGAGCTCTGCTGCACTCAGGCACCCCCGGTCTTTCTGTGACCCCGAGGGTCCTGAGACCACACTGTCCCGGGAGGGTTCCACCCCCCGCTTAGCCATGGAGCGGGCGACGTCCCTCCGCCGAGCCAACTTCTAAAAGGTCCGATTTTGTGCTCCACGGCTCTATCACTTGCCAGAAGCGGCCGATGGAGGCCCCCTCTCCCGCTGTCTATCCTCCCAAATATCGCCTTGGATTCACTTCTCTGCACGTCCTACTTTCCAGAAGGTGGTCACTTTTCTGTTCAGAGTGTTGTTACTATTCTTATCTTCAATCTCCTGTTGAGTTCGTAGGTGTTCAGAATGGTCTGATCCCTATTCAGCTGAATTCCTGAGACCAGACGAAATCCAGGTCTCCTACTCCTCCGCCATCTTGCTCCGCCCCCGTCTAGGGACCCACTTTCTATTTAGGGCACGGAGAATATGGCAATTTTTCATTCTAATATAAGAATTTTCTGATTACAAAATAATGTTTCTTCATAAAAAAGTTATTAAAAGTTTTATAGTTCCATAACCTAGATATTTCATATATATATATACAAATATGTATGAATATATATATATACACACACACTATACGTATAGTGTGTGTATATACACATGCATACATATATGTGTGTGAGTTTGAAACATTTAGCATTATGAAATATGTTCTAGCAGGAACTGTCACCCTAATATAGAATCTACACTTAATAACTTACAAACTAGGTTATCCCTTCCAGGCAGTTAAACATTTAAGTCAATTAGGATGCACACAGTTCCTTAGGAGAATCCTTATAAGCCCAATAGGATGGGATTTAGGAATGACATAGAACTGTCACATAGCCTTAAAGCCATACTACATAAGTGATTTCCTGGTCAGTTTATGGTGGAATCTGAACTTGGCATCAGCTCTATCTTTGACACAGATGAGCTACCCAGTCCCCAAGTTCATGTGGCTTACACCGAAAGATGTAGTTATATATCAATCAGCGTTCAATCAAAGAAGAAGAACCACTGAAAGAAATGCATATTTGATGTAACACAACTGTGGGAGCAATTTTCTTCACATCTAATGCTAGAGCAGTGATGGGCACCAGTTCATGATGGGCACTGTGGGTCACATGGTAACATGGTGGCCTCTGGTCAGTTTTGGTTTTTACTAATGCCTAGTAATAAGCCAAAAGCTTTTCTCAAAAAGAGTAGTTATCTTCAGAGGATGGAATGGCTCTGCTCCAAAATCCAAAGAGTATGAACTATGATTCATTTACAGAGGCACACCAGAGGCTCTATACAACATCCTTATCTGCCACTGACATTTTAAGTACCATATTTGTTGAGACATAGAGTTCAGGTGTCAAAGTAGTCTGCATACCAGCCTGGACCTGTTCTGAAGCCTTCTCTTATTCCGAGCCCTACTCAAAACAGGCAGCTCTCCAGGTCATGTCGTAATGGGTTGGAGTATTATGCCAAAATATGTTACATATTGTCTTCAACCCCCCCGCCAAAATCAACGAGGTATTATATCTCTTCCTTAGTGGCAAGAGGGGTCAGATGCATCTTGTCTTTCACCATGGAAGGAATAACTCAACCTGCTCCAGACTACTGAAATCCTAGAAATTTCACCAACATGGCAGGCAGACCTTTGAATTTTTGTCATAGTTACTTTCCACTCCATGGCATACACGTATCTTAATAATACGTCTAAAATAGTTTTTATTTCCTGCTCACCAGGTTGTGGCAACTCAATAGCATCATTATAATGGAACGGCATCATGTCTTGTGCAACAGAAAGGCAATCAAGGTCCCTGTGGACTGTGTTATGACACAGGGCAGGAGAGTTGATATAACCCTGAGGAAAGACAGTGGAGGTATACTGCTGGTCCTGCTAGTTGAAAACAAACAACTCCAATGGCCTTTACTAACAGGTATAGAGAAAAAAATACTAAGTAGATTAATACTAAGTAGATTAATTAACATATGAATTACCAGGGGATGTGTTAATTTGCTCTAGATAAACCACATCTGGAACACCAGTTGCAATCTCAGTCACTACCTGATTATGTTTACAACAGCCCACTATCATTCTCTAACATCGATCTGTCTTCTGCCCAGGCCAAATATATGAACTGCATGGGGATGCGGTAGAAATCCCCACCAGCACATCTTTCAAGTCCTTGGTGGTAGCACTAGTTTCTGAAATTGTTCAAGGAATGCAGTACTAATTGAAGTTTATGACTTTTGCAGGTAGAAGGAGTTCTAGCAGCTTCTACTTGCTTTTTCCTACCATATTAGCTCTCACTGCACAGGTCAGATGTGGGTGTATGTCAAGTGCTGAGTGTGTCTACTATGCACCAAAATTTTGCATCAAAATCATGCAATTATGCATCAACAACCAAGGAAATAACCACAGGGTAGATTCAGGGATCGAGTGGTCTGACTGTGTGATTACCTGACCAAAATTGCATTGATCATCTGATCTCCATAAGCCCCTACTCTGACTGGTGGACCACGGTGCATTTGGGTCTCTAAAAATTAGTGTCAGTCTAAAGCAAGTATACACTCATCCCTCCAAAATCTGACTGTTTCCCCTTCCCCGGTGTACAGTCACCTTGGTAATTGGACAAAGACAAGCTCCTTTGAGGAAAGCTCAGAGAATGACCAACAGGATACATTTTTGGCAGTATAGCTGAGTCCTTCCTCAAGGGGGCCCAGATTCCTCTTTATTCATGAAGTTCTGGGTCTATAAACTGGCTCAAATATGACAACTGATTGAGAGGTTGTGAAGTTAAAATGCCTGAACTTCCTTGGTGTGCTATAAAAGAAGTATCCAAGGATTTTGAGAAACTGTTAGGTCACAGTGGGATACTCCCTTCACCAGAGGATACTCCCTTCACTGAGGCCTGAATCATACCGAGTGGAAAAGAATCCTAGTGCGTGTGCTGTGACTACTGAATCACATGAAGAGCTATGAGCTCGGCTAGTTCATGCCTGTAGAGTCACACAGCAAAGCTAGGAGACAAACTAAAGAACCAGAGATGTAAACATTCTATCACAGCCTTCCCATGATATGCATCCAGGACAAACTTTTCATACATTATCAGAGAGTAAGATGATCACTCTTGTGAGATTTTATTAATGGGTGAGCCTAACAAAAGTTAGAACAATGGTACTTAAGCTTCTCTACTGTTTTCAAAAACTGATTCCAGTACACCAGCTATCAGGCTTAAAGCAGAAAATATGTGATCCGCCTAGTTATAAAGTTTTAGCAAGACCTTTCCTTTGTTCCTTTACAAGTAGGGGATGCATTTATCTTTGTTCATCCATAGATAACTTTTTTAGCAGCGAACTTGGCAGGCCTACAAGTCACACTCTGGCACAGTGATGAGGAGAGAGGTAAACCAAACAGGACATAACCGCATCCATCAGAGGTCTGCTGAAGAGCTCAAGACACAAAAGATTTAGCAATCAGAACCGACACTGCAAAATGTTGTGCATGTCTTACATATTCTATATTTCTTCTCCTGTGGTATCTTCAGATTGCTTCCACAATGCCTACAAAAATATATTTTTTAATTTATTTATTTCAGAGAGAGAGAGAGAGCACAAGCAGGGGGAGTAGGAGAGGGGGAAACAGGCTCCCCGCTGAGCAGGGAGCCCAATGCGGGGCTCAATCCCAGGACCCTGGGATCATGAACTGAGCCGAAGGCAGATGCTTAACGGATTGAGCCACCCAGACACCCCCACAATGCCTACAAAAATATACGTCTCCCTCTCTGTCTCTGTCTCTGTCTTCACACTACATTTTAGCCCTCTTCCACAATCTTTCTCACATACTTGTGATTTCTTGGTTATTAATACTACTTCCTGATATCTGCTTTGAATTTTCTAGTCTGTTTCTGAATACCTATTTGTCTTATTATCTATATCAGATAAAAATATTACTGAGGTTCACATTTTTCCCAGGAAAGGAATTTATCATCTAAGGTTCAGTTTTCTCATTATTTTCCCTCACCACCTGCCCAATTCAAAATAAAATGCTTTACACACACACACACACACACACACACACACACACACACAAAGTGGGCTCAGAGTATCTCAGAGTTTGGACTCCAGTGGACTTCAGTGGATCTTGCATATTCTTTTAAGGCGGACACTGGCTCCTCATTGTTCAGATATAAATATTCTCTACAGCATGATTTTTCCTTTTGGGATTAACCTCAGTGTCATTTGCTGAATGTTTTCCAAATCAGCATTTTTCTCTTGGAGTCTGTGAAATATCATGAGATCTTATGCAACATTCTAGGCAGAGACCTGCATGAAATCAAGTATTGTACTGTATATAACCATTTAAAAGTATAAAAATCACTCTGTTGTGATTAACACTTCTTTACACGAGTCATTAGGTTTTTAACTTCAAAATGTCAATATAGCTAATGTTTATTTGAATTAAAAATATACCCACTCCTGTTGCTTACCTAGTGATACAAGATTATAATTATGATCAACTATGCAGGCAAAAGGATTTTTGAGTTAAATATAAGTTCTTTACTATATACTGCTTCAGTGTTAAGTTTGGGAATTTCAAGAACAAACCTGAAGTAACTTAATCACACAGCATGATTTGATTGATTCTGAAATAAGACTTTTTGTTACTTGCCTGCACAGCCACTGCATTTTAAAAAGCAATTGAATAGTGTTCTCATTGCTAAAGCTAGTCACTTGACCCCTATATTCTTTGGGAAATACATTCTCAAACAGCCAACTTCCCCATCTCTGTACCCAGATAAGGATTTAAGAAGCTACTTGGAACATCCCCTTTCCTAGAGTATCTCTTTAGGGTACCACTGTTTTTTTTTTTATTGAAAGCATTATTTTTATTGGAATGTTCTTATTAGAGACCCAAGTTTTATATGTCTGTAAAGATGCAGGAGAGCACCCATGAATGGGGTCTTCAGATGCTCACTTGTCATTTTCTATATGTGGATTTCAAACATGGTTATAATATTATGCCAAGTGTAGAAATGTATCATTGTTTGAAGAACTGAAATCCATTAAGTCATCCTTTCATGTTAGATAGAACACATTGATAGTTGAGAATACATGCGCACATACAATATACATGCATGCACAGCAACCTGAGAGCATTGTGCATGACAGTTATCAACTCCATTCTGGTTGGCCAGAACTGGATGTCTCCCAGTCCTATGGGAGTTCTAGAAATCGCTCACCTTCCTGCTATCTGGCAGGCTGTGCTTGCACCTGCAGTGTTTCTACACGTGCAAGGCTCTATATCCTGCAACAGAGAAACCTTAGGCAGATGTCTCTGTATACCTCCCTCCTTTCTGATACTGTGCCCTACCAATTATAGCTGCTTCAGCTTTCCTGAACTGATTTTTATCTCCTTAACTAGGTGTGATCTGCTTCTGATCCCCCTTCCTGCCTGAGTCAAAGATTTCTTCAGGAAGAAAGCTGGGCGATCATAGGGTTTATCTCTTCAGTTTCCCTTCTCTCTGTGCTTCATGTTGTCCTATGTCAGAAAACTATTATTTCATATATTCTGATAAGTTCTCTATTTTTTTGCAGCAGAAGGGAAAGTCCAGTTGCAGGTACTATCACACATAGAAATTTGGGGTACTCTAAAAATATCTCTATGACCAACTTATGCTCACAAAGATCCTAACTTATTTGCTAGAGATGAGGGTTGAGCTTTGGTGTTTTATTTAAAAGTTCCCCAGGTTATCCTAATATTTATTCTGGACCAAGAGCCACTGACCAGAGGAAGTTCCTGCATCAGTCTTGTAGGAAAGATTGGGTTCACATGGTCAGAATAAGTGGAAGAAGCTGAAGCCAGAGAATGCTTATCTTCATGAATAGGTCATGTCTCGGGGATGAGGAGTTATAAGAGGCATGAGAACAAGTAGTCCTTCCTCCTCTTCAAATATGATCAAGTGTGAGCTGTTCTAGACATCCCCTTCACATATTCCCTCTCTTCTTTTCCCCTCCCCTTCTCTTTTTTTCTAAGTGGCTGGCTGGAGGGAGGCCTAAGTCAGATTTAGATGAGAGTCTCTCACTAGCTGCACAGTGGAAAACCTGGTATATGAGTCAAGTCAATTTGTTAGTCCCAAAAGATGCTAGGGTCCTGATGATCAAGCTAGGATGAGGTAATTCAGGTGGGCCCTAATCCAATATGGTTAGTGTTCTTATAAAAAGGGGAAATTTGGACACAGAGACAAACCCATACAGAGAAAAGATGACATAAAGGCACAGAAAAAAAGGCTGTCTACAAGCCAAGGAATACCTAAGACTACCAGAAGCTGGGAGAGAGGCATAGAATAGATTGTCCCTCACATCCCTCAGAAGGAACCAACCATGCTGACATCTTGATCTTGAACCTCTAGCCTCCAGAACTGTAAGACAATAAATTTCTGTTGATTAAGCCACCCAGTTTGTGGTACTTTTTATGGCAGCCCTAAGAAGCTGATACACCTAGCAAGCTTTACAAAATACATATGTCAGGCACCAGCTCCAGAGATTCTGATTTAACTGATCTCAGGAGCAGCCTGAGAAGAGGCATTTTTAAAGGTTTTCCAGGTGAATATGTCAACACTTCAACTAAAAATAAAATAAAGCTTTGCCAGGTGATGTGCAGCAAGGTTTGAAAACCACTGTTTAGGGGGTCTGGGTTGATGTCAATAGAGAAAACTCATTACAGTTTATATACCCCCCCTTCATTCCTCCCCAGCAGACACTCCCGGATACCAGCCCCCCCATTTCTTCAGGATCACCAAAGTGGGAAAATCATTGGAACCCTGGTTACAGCTTCTTTCTAGGGCTTCTTATATAATAAAGCCACCTAGAATCCATTATTTCTAGGCTTCAAGAATTAATATGTAAAATGTAGTCATAATACAGTTGTAAAAATCCCTCTATTAGCTTTATGTTAACGGAACTCTTCTCATAGTTTTATATGGTCAGGAAACAACTGCCAAATCATTTGCCTCTGTTTTCACTTGAGTGCTGTGTGTACTATTGATGTCCATTGGCTTGCACCCAGAGAGGCCCTGGCTCTTGAAGAACTGTTATTTTGGGGATGCCCTCCTTGAACCTGAGGTCCTGTTTGTGTCTGGGATTCCCAGCCCTTTTTCATTATCTCCACAACCCCATGCACCTGTGTGGGAACTGAGACCAACATTAACCTTCTCTAGGCTAGGCAACTGAGATTCTACACCTCATCATGTTTAGATATTACTTCTAGGAAATAGCCTTACCAAGGATAAAAGACTAACATAAGTTATTATTGTTTTTCTTTGATTAATAACTAACCATGGAGACTGGTCATCCTAAGACAGTCAGAGTAGCATTTCCTGCAGTAAAGATGTCCCAGAAGATGTTGCAAGGTAAAAGCGCAGCAGGCCAAATGGCTAACAAAGAATTGTGCATGTCAGGAAATATTTTGGAACATTAGCTGCTGTTGGATTTTTATATCTGTTGGATGTTCCAGAATGCAATCAAATGTGTACCTCCAAAGAGACAAATCTTTGGATGTGGCACAAAAACAGTAACTACAATGAAAATACTTCTGGCTCATGTCCTCCCTACTTCTGTTAGTGGCATCGTTATTCCTCCTGACGCCCTAGCTTGAACTTCAGTTATCTTTGTCTCTGCCATCTCCCTCCATTCTATAGCTCAACAGGTATTTGACTCAATTCAACACATATTTGCTGAGCGTCTACTCTGTGTCAGGTATTTTCTAGCACTAAGGACATGATTTCATGTACTTTAGTTCTTGTGAAGAAACCAAATAATAAATTTATAATATTCTGGGCAGTTATATGTGATATGAAAAAGTACATTAAGGATAGGAAATAATGCGAGGGCACTACTTTACTTAGGATGGTAAAGGAAATACTCTGATATGGTAACTTATGAACCAGAGAAGTGAAGGAAGTAATGGAGTGAGCCAAGCAGATATCGGAGAAAACCATTCTAGGCAGAAGGTGCATTAATTGCCAATGCCTTTTAAATTCCATGAAGAGCAGATGCACAGAATCTACTTATTCATTTTTGTTTCCTCAATGACAACCCAAGCACTTGAAGCAGTCAAGTTTTCATTTATGCTCAACATGTTTTCATTCATTTGAATGGAGAGAGAAAAATAAGTAGGTAGTATTCAATGGTTATACCTACTGTTATCAGTATGACTGTATCAGTTGTTTAAGGTAAGCTTCTAACCTGATGATTGATTGTTCAATGCCCACTCTGAGTGGTCAGTGCGGTCAGTGCCCAAGCCAAAGCAGTTGTCAAATACCTTGAATGTCAGCTTGTTAATAAGGAGTAGTGATACCATAGCTGCAGAATATATCCCCTTAGCTCCAAGCCAAGAGTTGCAGATTTTTAAAAAACAAGAATGAGGAGTTCATACTAGTGGACCAGACCAGGGAATAAATTTGAGCATTATATATATTAGATAATTCCCTTCTTAAAGAAACTAGGCTGGGGAGAACAAAAGAAGGAATAAGAAAGCATCTGAAATGTTACAAATTGATTTAGAAGCTGAGATATTTAAAGGAGTAAACCTATCTGGATTGTTAACTTAATCTGCTCTATTTATTATTTATACAGTTATTTTCTTAGGTTATGCTTCTGATACTTTTGTATCTCTTCAATATGATTTTGGGGGCAACTGACTGAAGTGGAAATTTAAAAAATCTTGGAATGTTGTAAGAATTGGATAACAGGGACTGCAAATCAAGTGCTAGCTCTGGTCACATGGTGGTAGTTGTAGAGTCCAGGGTTGAGAAGCTCTCTGAGGAAGAATGTGGACATGGGGAAGTGTCCCTTGATCAATTAGTGATGCTGCCAATGGGCGTGAAAGTGAAGCACAGTGGTGCCAAAATCAGATGTCTGCTGTCACAGGCATAGGTCTGGGGGCCAGTGGACTTCATGAATATCAAAGAAGAGATAACTCAGTTCCATGAACTGGTGTAAAATTAGTTCCAGAGGGTCAAGCTGTTCTCCAAACCATAACTCTGACTAGGCAACTGCAAGTGACTCCAATGAGGAAGAAATGGCAAAGTAGCCTAAAAATTCATGGCTACACAGAAAACTTTCCAAGCAGTTTAAACTGAAAAGCAATGCATGAAAGATAGAAATAAAGGCCCATAACTAAGGATCAACAAAAGAATGCAGCAAAAATGGTGTCCAAAAGGTTAATACTGGGAATAAGCTCAAACTTTCACACCTGGAAAGAACACCAAGAGGACTTTTTAGTGCTGGGGCCAGAATAATATAGAAAGAATAGAACTGTAGTTTTATAGGTGACAGAACGATAGCAAAATTTGTGAGACATCCATCTCTTCTGCCAAAACAACTGATGTTTCAATTGGAAAGGATGAAGCAGATATTGGAAAAAGAGAGTGGAATTGAAGTTCAGTGCATGCTCTGTGCTTGTAAGAAAGAACCTAGATGCTCTGATGGGTTCAGGAATTGTAATTAGAAACAACTACATCTCAGAGACTAAGAGGAGACTGACTAACTTCTATCAGTTGTTCCTGTGGCTTCACTAAGAGTAGAAGAGTACTTAAAGCTCAAATATTTTCAAAATGACAAAGAATACTGATTCTGAGAAGCACAGATCAATGAGTCTGATAGCTGTACAAAGCAAGATTCTAGAAGATAACATTAAAAGGAGTTAGTATGAGTTTTCTTGGGGGAAGCCTTGTTGAAAAGCCTCACTTCATTTTGTCATAGTTTTTCTAGAGTAATATATCAAGGGAACACATAGCAGTACATCTGGATTTTAGCGAGCTTCCCAACAGTGTCTCAAGGCATCCTTGAAGACAAAACAAGAAATGTGCATAGTTAGATGGATTCATAACTGGTTCAATGACTGCTTTTGCTAACTCACTGTACAGAGGCTTCCTGTGACACAGAGTAGGTTCTTTTGTCAACCATATTCTATTTTAGTAATGACATACTGATCATTTAGTGTGAACAATTAGAAGCTAAGAATACATCATAACAGTGCATGGATGCTGTAAGGAACACAGAAGACATAACCTGATGAGATAAATGTGGCAGTTTAACAGACACACAGCATGGTTCTGTATTCCGAAGAAGTCCACTGAATGAGAGAGATGAGATCATTGTTGATTGTAACTTAGCAGTTAGCACTTACACTACAGTACCTACCTAGTTCTTTGCTTCTCGAAACCTAAAGAATGTATAGTCCAAATTTGAAAAGTAAGAGTTGAGGCCTTCTGTCATTTAGAAGCCATCTACTTTCTGTACTTTTTCCCAGGTAGCCAGGCAGCCTCCCTAGAACCTTTTGTTCTAAAGGGTTCATTTTAACAAAAGGAGAGATACATGAATGACAATAAAGCTTCAGACATCAGGATTTGGGTTATTTTTTTAACTAGTGATTATCTTTTTCACTCCATTTTAATAAATTCAGTGAATATTTTAAAAAAATAATTAAGGGGGCCAAGGGTAGCCAAAAATGTAGTCCCAGAATTATCCTCTCCTGATGTTTAAGAATCACAATAATTAACATAACTGAACTGTCACATTAAAATGCTCACAACTCTTTGATGTCTCACAAAAGCAGTGCAAGTCATCACCAATCATTACTAAGATTTCTTCCTTTCTTAATTAATTGATTAAAGCCATTATTGCAAGGGAATGTCTTATAGAAAGTTACAAAATATAGATCAATAAGAACAATAAAATAAAAACACAAGGCCTTTACACTAACACTAAGCATTGCATATGCTTACAAATCTGTTTATGCATATTATATGTATATGCATACACACACACACACACACACACATATGTAGGTGCTAAAATACTTGTGTGTTTTTCATTTAAAATCAGATCATATCACACATGCTGGACTGTAATTTTCCTTTTCATTTACCAATCTCTGCCTTTTTATACCAGCAAAATGTTTACTATATCTAATTGAGTTTGACCAATTGTGCCAACTGGAGGTAAGTGCTTCAGACCAGGTCCAATCCAGGACCACATGTTGCATCTGGCTGCTCTGTCCATTACTTCTCTTTTTATCTAGCACATTGCCCCATCCAACTGTGTTTTATGACACTGACTCACAGTACTGCTTTCCTGCAGCTAAAGGCTTAAAGGATTCAAGTTAAAGATTTTTGGCTTGAACACATCCTAGGTGATGTATTGCTTCATAACACAGACATATACTATCTGGTTGCCTAATTAGAATGTTGAATTTTTGTTTTAAGTGGCGGAGGTTTGTGGATAATAAAATGGTTTTACACTGAAGAAAAGATAACATTAACCCAAAAGGAAAAATGGGAAGATTTGAGAACTAAATTTAGTGCCAACTACAAAAAAGAGAGTAGGTGGAGGATTAACAACTCAAGGGGGTGGAGCACACCAACAGCCCCTATATTATTCCTATGTCTGTGTTAGCAGTGGGGTGTCAGACATCAAATGGCAGAACCATCTCAGATTTATCACTGGAAGCAGAGCTCCCCAAAAATGAAATAAGAACCCTGAGAAGGATTAGGACAACCATGGCTGTCCAAACGTGTCCACACAATTTATAAAGAGAGATCGGTGATTTTTTTTTAATATAAATTTTCCTTGATAGTAAGAGTCTAGGATGAGATCCGAACGTGAAAAGGCTTGCCGTGTAAAGCTGGGACAGAATGACCCGGTAACAGAGGACCAAACTGAGATCTCCTCTTTTACATTCATGCATTTGTTCTGTCAGGCAAAAATTACGTTTCCCGAAATACCAGATCAATTCAGAGGAGGTTATAAAAGATGGTTCTATAATCCTTTTTCCATCCTTCAGGCTGCAGTAAACTGCAGAGTTCCAGCAGTTCCCCCTACAGCCTAGGACAGGGCTTGTGTGTGTGTTGGGGGCGGGGCGGGTGAAATGGGCCACATGTGGCCTGTATTGAGCTGGGATCATCATCTCTACTCAGTTGGATTTTTTGCCCACCTGGATTTTAGCTGCTGAAATAGGTTAGTAGAAATAGATCCAGGAAGCCAAGAGGAAAGACTGCTGCTGTTTGATCTAAAAGGAAAAGTAAGATAATAGCTACAGGGAGGAAGAAGCAAGAGAAGATAAGTTGGGGAAGAGCGCTGAAAGCCTCACACCGCTGCAAGGCCATGCAGCCATTTGTAATGACTCCATAATCTGTATACCAGAGACACTCCACCTCCCACTTGGAGGAAAGAAGGAGAGCAATATCCCTGGAGGCTCAGTGATAGATGTCTCACGTTAGAATCTGGGAATAAGATGCTAATTGTACATTGGGTTGAGATAAAGAGATGAAATTCTCACAGCAAAGGAGATTTTCCCTTCTTAAAAATTGTGAGCCTGGTATCACTCATCTTTATTTCCTGTTGACTTTCCCAGTTTGCTCGGATGCTGTGGCTGGCCCCAAACTGTTATTTATCTTTCATAAAAAAAGGAAACAGATCTCTGTCCCAGATTCATAGGGCTATGGACCCAGGCCCAGGGACTCCAGAGACACCAGGAAGCATTTTTAAGAACCCACATGTGCTGGGTGTTGTCCTAAGTTAATGAAACAGATGCCACACCTGCCCTTGAAGAGGCCACATCTAGAACCTCATCACATTATACAGGATTTCAGTCTATATAGTCCATAGGTCACTCATACATCTGTCTGGAAGGTGTTTCACGGGTCTGGAAAATCATATTTGGAAAATTGTGGGTTAATTGTAAAAGAGTTTTAGAATACTTTCAATGTGGTAAGTATTTTTGAAAATATAATGGATATAAAACAATTTTCTTCTTTATCTTCTCCCTGCACAGCAGCTAGGCCATTCTGGCCTCGTGAAATCATGGGAAAGCAAGCAAGCAAAAGGATTCTTCCTGGCACTCTTTGCAAAAGCCTCAGCCCTTGGAGAAAAAAAAAGTTTTCTGTGAACAAATAAAATGTGTGAGAGAAACATCAGGAGAGAGTGAGAGGAAAAGAGAGAGAGCACAGAGCATTTTCTGCCCATCAGACAAAGGTGCCCCAGGTGAAATGAAGAGGTGGGGGATGAACCAGACAAAGAGGTAAAAAGAACAGAAAGGTGGGTACGTTGTTTGCCAGGAACAAGGACTATTTTAACAAAGGGCTAGATGGAGGGCTTGCTAGAGCAACCAGGAGCCATGTGGAAGCTGAGTCAGTATCCAGGTCAGCCCAGCCCTCATTGCAATGAGCATTCTCTCTGTTGTAGGGTCTAGGTTAGCTGACCCTTGCACAAGTACTTGCAAAGGACTGCACTTTGACTATATCTAAAACTTTTCTGGTAATCATCAAACAGAAGTGATGCCAATCCACATCTGAAGAAATTACTCCCTTGAAATTTCTTAGGACACCAATAAGTCTTTTAAAATTGCTGAAGTAAAATGGTGTTGGGGAAAAGAAGTCCTCAGGACCCAATCAGGTGCTGAGCAGAGTCAGCTCAAGATGCCCTCTGGAGCCAGGACAGTAAAGACCAGCTCCAGGGGTGTGGCAAGATGGCAGAGGAGTAGGAGACCTGGATTTCGTCTGGTCTCAGGAATTCAGCTGAATAGAGATCAAACCATTCTGAACACCTAGGAACTCAACAGGAGATTGAAGATAAGAATAGTAACAACACTCTGAACAGAAAAGCGACCACTTTCTGGAAGGTAGGACGTAGGGAGAAGTGAATCCGAGGCGACATTCGGGAGAATAGACGGCGGGGGAGGGGGTCTCCATCGGCCGCTTCTGGCGAGTGGTGGAGCTGCGGAGCACAAAATTGGACCTTTTAGAAGTCGGCTCCACTGAGGGACGTCGCTCCAGTGGCTAAGCGGGAAGTGGAACCCTCGCGGGACAGTGTGGTCTCAGGACCCTCGGGGTCACAGAAAGACCGGGGGTGCCTGAGTGCAGCAGAGCTCCCAGGTATCGGAGCAGGGAAGCCGGCTGCAGAGATGGAGCCGAGGCGTGGGCTCTCAGCTCGGGGTTGCCATAAACTGTGATCTGCGGCCCAGTCGGGTCACTGCTCCTCCAGCAGGGACCCAACAAGTGGCAGAGCCGGGGAGACTCCCCTTCCTCCCCCGGGGGGGGGGGGCGGCGCGGGAGCGCACAGCAGGGATCTGCTGGGTTTGGAGACTCCACACGGGGTACGGTGCCAGACATAGAAACACTCGCTCACAGGCCGGGTGAGCACGGAGTGCGGCCGGAGACCAGGGACACGGGAGTGACTGCTTTTCTCTGGGGGCGCACTGAGGAGCAGGGCTCCGAGTTCTCATCTCCTCCAGGCGTAGATTGGGAGGCCACCATTTTCACCCTGGTCCTCCAAGGCTGTACCGAGAGCTTGCAGGGAACAAAAGCTCCTGAGAGCAAACCTGAGCAGCTTGCTTAGCTCGACTCACAAGGGCGGGGCAATTCCACCTCTGGCAAAGACATTTGGGAACCACGGCAACAGGGCCCTCCCCCAGAAGATCACCACTAACAGCCAGCAAGCCAAGACCAAGTTTACCGATCAAGGAGAACGGGAGAACTCCAGCGCTAGGGGAATACTACACATAGAATTCATGGCTTTTTTACCATAATTCATTAGTTTTTCAAAGTTAATTTTTTAACTTGTTTTTTGAATTTTTCTTTTTCCCTTTTTCAAACATCTTATCAATCCCTTTTTTTAAAAAACATTTTTTATTTTTCATTTTTAGAGTCATATTTTTATCCCTTCATAGTAGTTACCCTTATTTTTGGCATATATATATATATATATATATATATATATATATATATAAGTTGTTCTCCCTTTAAAATTTTGAGATACAATTTCTTCTAACAGATCAAAATATACCCTAAATCACTAGTGTATGGCTTTGTTCTATTCTCCTGCCTGATCACATTCTCTCCCCTTTTTTTTTCTTTTTTCTTATTCTTTTTAAATCTTTCTTTTTAAAAAACAACTTATCTTATCAATTCCTTTTATAAAATCTTTTATAATTTTCATCTTTACATTCATCTGCCATCCCTTCATTGTATCAACCCTTATTTTGTACATATATAAGTCTTTCTTCCTTTAAAATTTTAGCAGGCACTTTCTTCTAACAGACCAAAATATGCCCAAAAGCTAGTGTGTGGCACTGATCTATGCACTAGCCTGATCATATTTGATCATATTCTGTTTTTTTTGTTTTGTTTTGTTCTGTTTTTGTTTGTTTTTATCTTTTTCTTTTTCCTTTTTTTTTTTCTCTCTTCTTTCTTTCCCTTTCATGTCCCCTGGTTTCAGGTCTTTACTGATTTGTATAGAGTATATTTGCTGGAGACGTTGTTAACCTGTTAGCATTCTGTTCTCTCATTCATCCATTCTCCTCTGGACAAAATGACAAGACGAAAAAAATCACCTCAGCAAAAGGAACAAGAGGTAGTACCGTCTGCCAGGGACCTACTCAATACTGACATTAGTATGATGTCGGACCTGGGTTCAGAATCATGACTTTAAAGATACTAACTGGGCTTGAAAAAAGTGTGGAAGTTATTAGAGAAATCCTTTCTGGAGAAATAGAAGAACTAAAATCTAACCAAGTGGAAATCAAAAAGGCTATTAATGAGGTGCAATCAAAAATGGGAGCACTAACTGCTAGGATAAATGAGGCAGAAGAAAGAATCAGCGATAGAGAAGACCAAATGATGGAAAATAAGGAGGCTCAGAAAAAGAGAGATAAACCACTACAGGATCACGAGGGCAGAATTCGAGAGAGAAGCGATACGATAAGACGAAACAACATTAGAATAATTGGGATCCCAGAAGAAGAAGTAAGAGACAGAGGGGCAGAAGGTATATAAAAGCAAATAATAGCAGAGAACTTCCCTAATCTGGGGAAGAAAACAGGCATCAAAATCCAGGAGGCACAGAGAACCCCCCTCAAAATCAATAAAAATAGGTCAACACCCCGACATCTAAGAGTAAAACTTACGAGTCTCAGAGACAAAGAGAAAATCCTGAAAGCAGCTCGGGAGAAGAGATATGAAATCTACAAAGGTAGAAACATTAGATTGGCAACAGACCTATCCACAGAGACCTGGCAGGCCAGAAAGGACTGGCATGATATCTTCAGAGCACTAAACGAGAAAAATATGCAGCCAAGAATACTATATCCAGCTCAGCTATCATTGAAAATAGAAGGAGAGATAAAAAGCTTCCAGGACAAACAAAAAGTAAAGGAATTTGCAAACACGAAACCAGCCCTCCAAGAAATATTGAAAGGGGTCCTCTAAGCAAAGAGAGAGCCTAAAAGCAGCATAGATCAGAAAGGAACACAGACAATATACAGTCACAGTCACCTTACAGGCAATACAATGGCACTAAATTCATACCTTTCAATAGTTACCCTGAATGTAAATGGGCTCAATGCCCCAATCAAAAGACACAGGCTATCGGATTGGATTATAAAACAAGACCCATCGATATGCTCTCTGCAAGAGACTCATTTTAGACCCAAAGACACCCCCAGATTGAAAGTGAGGGGGTGGAAAACCATTTACCATGCTAATGGACACCAAAAGAAAGCTGGGGTGGCAATCCTTATATCAGACATATTAGATTTTAAAACAAAGACTGTAATAAGAGATGAAGAAGGACACTATATCCTACTTAAAGGGTCTATCCATCAAGAAGATCTAACAATTGTAAATATCTATGCCCCTAACGTGTGAGCAGCAAATTATATAAGGCAATTAATAACAAAAGCAAAGAGGGGCGCCTGGGTGGCTCAGTCGTTAAGCGTCTGCCTTCGGCTCAGGTCATGATCTCAGGGTCCTGGGATCGAGTCCCACATCGGGCTCCTTGCTCTGCAGGAAGCCTGCTTCTCCCTCTCCCACTCCCCCTGCTTGTGTTCCTGCTCTCGCTGTCTCTCTCTCTCTGTCAAATAAATAAATAAAATCTTTAAAAAAAAAATAACAAAAGCAAAGAAACACATTGACAACAATACAATAATAGTGGGGGACTTTAACACCCCCCCAACTGAAATGGACAGATCATTTAAGCAAAAGATCAACAAGGAAATAAAGACTTTCAATGAAACACTGGACCAAATGGACTTTACAGACATATTCAGAACATTCCATCCCAAAGCAACAGAATACACATTCTTCTCTAGTGCCCATGGAACATTCTCCAGAATTGATCACATCCTAGGTCACAAATCAGGTTTCAACCAGTACCAAAAGACTGGGATTATTCCCTGCATATTTTCAGACCACAATGCTTTGAAACTAGAACTCAATCACAAGAGGAAAGTCGGAAAGAACTCAAAGACATGGAGACTAAAGACCATCCTACTAGAGAATGAATGGGTCAACCAGGAAATTAAAGAAGAATTAAAAAAATTCATGCAAACCAATGAAAACGAACACACAACTGTTCAAAATCTTTGGGATACAGCAAAGGCAGTCCTGAGAGGAAAGTATATAGCAATACAAGCCTTTCTC
Source organism: Eumetopias jubatus (assembly GCF_037043125.1). NCBI lineage: Eukaryota > Metazoa > Chordata > Mammalia > Carnivora > Otariidae > Eumetopias > Eumetopias jubatus. The sequence goes on from NW_028274810.1 coordinate 148,055,899, forward strand.
AAGAAACAAGAAAGGTCTCAAATACACAACCTAATCCTACACCTGAAGGAGCTGGAGAAAGAACAGCACATAAAGCCTAAACCCAGCAGGAGAAGAGAAATAATAAAGATCAGAGCAGAAATCAATGAACTAGAAACTAAAAGAACAGTAGAACAGATCAACGAAACTAGGAGCTGGTTCTTTGAAAGAATTCACAAGACTGATAAACCCCTGGCCAGACTTATCAAAAAGAAAAGAGAAAGGACCCAAATCAACACAATCATGAATGAAAGAGGAGAGATCACAACCAACACCAAAGAAATACAAACAATTATAAGAACATATTATGAGCAACTCTATGCCAGCAAATTAGATAACCTGGAAGAAATGGGTGCATTCCTAGAGATGTATCAACTAACAAAATTGAACCAGGAAGAAATAGAAAATCTGAACAGACCTATAAACCACTAAGGAAATTGAAGCAGTCATCAAAAATCTCCCAACAAACAAAAGCCCAGGGCCAGATGGCTTCCCAGGGGAATTCTATCAGACATTTCAAGAAGAATTAATACCTATTCTCCAGAAACTGTTCCAAAAAATAGAAATGGAAGGAAAACTTCCAAACACATTTGATGAGGCCAGCATTACCTTGATCCCAAAACCAGACAAAGACCCCATCAAAAAGGAGAATTATAGACCAATATCCTTGATGAACATGGATGCAAAAATTCTCACCAAATATACTAGCCAATAGGATCCAACAGTACATTAAAAGGATTATTCACCATGACTAAGTGGGATTTATCCCTGGGCTGCAAGGCTGGTTCAACATCCGCAAATCAATCAACATGATACAATACATTAACAAAAGAAAGAACAAGAGTCATATGATCCTCTCAATAGATGCAGAAAAAGCATTTGACAAAGTACAGCATCCTTTCTTGATCAAAACTCTTCAGAGTATAGGGATAGAGGGTATATACCTCAATATCATAAAAGCCATCTATGAAAAACCCACAGCAAATATCATTCTCAATGGGGAAAAGCTGAGAGCTTTTCCGCTAAGGTCAGGAACGCGGCAGGCATGTCCACTCTCACCACTGCTATTCAACACAGTATTAGAAGTCCTAGCCACAGCAATCAGACAACAAAAAGAAATCAAGGGCATCCAAATCGGCAAAGAGGAAGTCAAACTCTCACTCTTTGCAGATGATATGATACTGTATGTGGAAAACCCAAAAGACTCCACCCCAAAGCTGCTAGAACTCATACAGGAATTCAGTAAAGTAGCAGGCTATAAAATCATGCACAGAAATCAGTGGCATTCCTATACACCAACAACAAGACAGAAGAGAGACAAATCAAGGAGTCAATCCCATTTACAATTGCACCCAAAACCATAAGATACTTAGGAATAAATTTAACAAAAGAGGCAAAGGATCTGTTCTGAGAAACTATAAAATACTCATGAAAGAAATTGAAGAAGACACAAAGAAATGGAAAAACGTTCCATGCTCATGGATTGGAAGAACAAACATTGTGAAGATGTCAGTGCTACCTAGACCAATCTACACATTCAAAGCAATCCCCATCAAAATACCATCCACCTTTTTCAAATAAATGGAACAAATAATCCTAAAATTTGTATGGAACCAGAAGAGACCCCGAATCGCCAGAGGAATGTTGAAGAAGAAAAGCAAAGCTGGCGGCATCACAATTCCGGACTTCCAGCTCTATTACAAAGCTGTCATCGTCAAGACAGTATGGTACTGGCACAAAAACAGACACATAGATCAATGGAACAGAATCGAGAGCCCAGAAATGGACCCTCAACTCTATGGTCAACTCATCTTTGACAAAGCAGGAAAGAACGTCCAATGGAAAAAAGACAGTCTCTTCAACAAATGGTGTTGGGAAAATTGGACAGCCACATGCAGAAGAATGAAACTGGACCATTTCCTTACACCACACACAAAAATAGACTCAAAATGGTTGAAAGACCTAAACGTGAGACAGGAGTCCATCAAAATCCTAAAGGAGAACACAGGCAGCAACCTCTTCGACCTCAGCCGCAGCAACTTCTTCCTAGAAACATCGCCAAAGGCAAGGGAAGCCAGGGCAAAAATGAACGATTGGGATTTCATCAAGATAAAAAGCTTTTGCCCAGCAAAAGAAACAGTCCACAAAACCAAAAGACAACCGACAGAATGGGAGAAAATATTTGCAAATGACCTATCAGATAAAGGGCTAGTATCCAAAATCTATAAAGAACTTATCAAACTCAATACCCAAGGAACAAATGATCCAGTCAAGAAATGGGCCGAAGACATGAACAGACATTTTTCCAAAGAAGACATCCAAATGGCCAACAGACACATGAAAAAGTGCTCAACATCGCTCGGCATCAGGGAAATCCAAATCAAAACCTCAATGAGATACCACCTCACACCCGTCAGAATGGCTAAAATTAACAAGTCAGGAAATGACAGATGTTGGCGGAGATGCAGAGAAAGGGGAACCCTCCTACACTGTTGGTGGGAATGCAAGCTGGTGCATCCAATCTGGAAAACAGTATGGAGGTTCCTCAAACAGTTGAAAATAGAGCTACCATACGATCCAGCAATTGCACTACTGGGTATTTACCCCAAAGATACAAATGTAGGGATCCGAAGGGGTACGTTCACCCCAATGTTTATAGCAGCAATGTCCACAATAGCCAAACTGTGGAAAGAACCAAGATGTCCATCGACAGATGAATGGATAAAGAAGATGTGGTATATATACAGAATGGAATATTATGCATCCATCAAAAGGAATGAGATCTTGCCATTTGCTACGACGTGGATGGAACTGGAGGGTGTTATGCTGAGTGAAATAAGTCAATCAGAGAAAGACATGTATCATATGACCTCACTGATATGAGGAATTCTTAATCTCAGGAAACAAACTGAGGGTTGCTGGAATGGTGGGGGTTGGGAGGGATGGGGTGGCTGGGTGATAGACATTGGGGAGGGTATGTGCTATGGTGAGCGCTGTGAATTGTACAAGACTGATGAATCACGGATCTGTACTTCTGAAACAAATAATGCAATATATGTTAAGAGAAAAAGAAGAAGAAGATAGCAGGAAGGGAAGAATGAAGGGGAGTAAGTCGGAGGGGGAGACGAACCATGAGAGACGATGGACTCTGAAAAACAAACTGAGGGTACTAGAGGGGATGGGGTTGGGGGGATGGGTTAGCCTGGTGATGGGTATTAAAGAGGGCACATTCTGCGTGGAGCACTGGGTGTTATGCACAAACAATGAATCATGGAACACTACATCAAAAACTAATGATGTAATGTATGGTGATTAACATAACAATAAAAAATTATTTAAAAAAAAAAGAACCAGCTCCATTACAGTTGGGGCTCATCGAGTTAGGAATCTGAGTATCTGTGCAATGTACATTATACCATGAGCTTGGTACACCCACAGCCTAGAGCCAAATATTTCTCTTTCATCTCTACAGCATTATTTAGGACAGGCATTAGATTGCTAGAAGAACAATACAACAGGATAGAAAACAACCCATTCTACAAAATGGTACTCATGGGAATTCCTCTGGTATGATGGGACTGGAAGAAGGTAATTCTAATTAAAATGCATTGGAATGTGCAGTTCTAGGCTAGATGTACCAGCAAAGTAGTGAATCAAAGGCAATTTGTTAGGAAGTTTGCTGGTCTACTGATCCTATTGCTAACAGGACAAAAGAGTAGAAACATAGGCATCTTGAAGTGTTGACTAGGACATACAATCTGGGTTGAAATTCATATTATTTCATAACTGAAATGGTACAGGCATTAATCAGAGTGGTAAATTAGTTTCTTATGGCTGCCATAATAAATCATCACAAACTTGGTGGCCTGAAACAACAGAAATTTAGGGGCACCTGGGATGGTGCAGTCAGTTGAGCAACCAACTCTTGGTTTAGGCTCAGGTTGGGATCTCACAGTCAGGAGATCAAGCCCTGCATTGGGCTCTGTGCTCAGCATGGAGTCTCCTTGAGATTTTCTCTCCCTCTCCCTGCCCCTCCTGCTTGTGCACTCTCCACCCACCCTCTCTAAAATAAATAAATAAATCTTTTTAAAAAAAACAACAGAAACTTATTCTGTCAAAGTTCTGGAGGGTAGAAGTCCATGCTCCCTTGAAATCTTTAGAGAAAAATCCCTTCTTACCTCTTCTTAGCATCTAGCGGCTCCCAACAATCCCTGATGCTCCTTGGTTTGTAGCTACATCTCTCCAATATCTGTCTCTAAGTCTTCACATGGCATTCTTCCTTGTGTGTGTTTCTGTGTGTCCCCTTCTTACAAGGACACTAATTATTGGTCTATTCTAGTGTGACCTCATCCTAATTACTTCTGCAAAAATTCTATGTCCAAATAAGGTCCCAATCTGAGGTTCAGATGGACATGAATTTTGGTGAGGACATTATTCAACCCACTACAAGTGGTACCAACAATAGCACTGGAATAGGTTCTCAGGGGTCTTCTGCTGTTCAAGGCATTAACCCTTTAGTTATTGCATTGTGGGAATGTTGGGAGGGGTAGTCTAGGGAGAGGTGTTTATGCTGCTAGGGAGATAAAGAAGATGGAGGCTGGGGGAGGGACATAGAATATCATCCATTTGCCAACTGTAAATAGACTTTATTCAATATTTTATCAATTTGTACAGCTGTGTATTAACCTCAACACAGATATTGCTAAAAATGATGATCAGAGTGCTGGCAGCGTCTGGGCTCAAAGCAGACCCTCCACCAATCATAGTAACACTTGCACCTGTGCTCTAGGCCAGGCTTAAGAATGTTGAGAGGCAGAGGTAGCATCAAATAATTTCTTACCTACTTACTAGAAGGGAATGAGAACAGTTTTTTGTTTAAAGATATAGAAACCACTGCCAGAGAAAGAAATTCAAGTAAGAAAATGTAAGACAGAGAAAGAACAAACTGGGTTTATTCTAAGTGAAACGTTTTCTAAGTTTCAGCAGACAGAATCTGACCACTATTCCTACTCTTTTCGGTTATCAGAGCCAGTCAAGGAAGAGAAAGAAGAGAAAGGCAAGGCTCACCCTTGATAATGAGGGAAACCTGCTTTGAAAGGAACAAGGGGGTGGTTCCAGCCAAGGTCTTAGTAGTTAGTGATGGGGAAGCACTATCACGACAGCTGAGAGGTTCAATGACATCATCACAGGCCTTTGAGGAGGATAGGGGGCTTCTTTAAAATTCTTCTAAGAGCTGGTTGCCTGGATGAATAAGTCCCACTTTGATCAGTTATTGTGAAGATCCAGGGAACTGAGAATACTTAATAGATGAGTTTGGGATCCTGGGGATACTTTAAATCATCTGGAAATAGCGAAGACCCACTAAGGTTGCTCCATGTCAGATTCATCCCACTATATCCATTTCCTTGTATCAATGGGACCCTGAGAGGAGCTGGTGGCAAAAATGCAAGGAGATTAGCATTAATGGCTACATAGTGGGTCATAAGTTACCCTACATTCACATTTTAGGACAAACATATTAACTACCTCTGATTGAGAGTTTAGAGATGTTAGGCTTATATATCTTACATATTAAAGTGTAACATGTACTTCACTATGTGATATTAAAATGGAATTTCCTTTAGGGTAATATCATCAGGGATGTAGGTATGTCTATGCTGGAAGCTAAAATCCTTGGCATGCTGTTTCAGTGTTGATTAAAATCCAACTATGAAAAATGATTATTCAAAACTCACAGCAGCATACAGGTACCAGATACCATTATATGCTTATCACTCAATGTCTATGCACCAATATCTACAATAAGATGGAAGCTGGAGAGAGGCCTGTTTACAAACATATTCCTTGTCTTCTTCCCAAGGATGTGATTATAGAAAACTCCCCTTCCTTTAAAATCCTAGGACTTTGAATTGGGATGTTTCCTGATACTGGAGGAGGAGGAAGAGAAACCAGAACTCATAACATTTTCTTCCTCTATGAAATTATCTTGATTGCATTTAGTGTGGAATTGAGTGAGTTCTGACCCAAGAGGCAGAGAGACAGAGATAGACAGGGACAGAGAAATAAGATAATTGCATTTTTCTAATATAAAAACTACTGATGTAGGCAATATCACAGGTTGGATTCCCTGGAAATGGGGGATTCTGAGACAGAGATCTGTGAGCAGAAAGCTATTTGGGAAGTGTTCTCAGCAACAACTGTGAAGACAGGTAGCGTTGAAAGACAGAATGTGAACTGGCATGCAGTTGCAACAAAGACACCAGTCAGTGCCATGGGGAGCTCTGACACTGGGGAGGCCCTGCAGAGCTGCCTTCAGTTGAGGGAAGAGGATCAGGCCTTTGTCCTATGAATCCAACATTCACCAGGTGAGAGCTGGCCCTGGAGAGGAAGCATAACCTTGGACAAGGCAACTCCCCTATAGAGGAGGACAATTCCTGGCAGGGAGGTGGGGGGGGGTGGGTATCAGCCATAGTCATTCAGCAGACAATAGTTCCAGAACCTGGGGGAATGGTGTGTCCATCCTGTAGACTTCTGGGCAGCACATTATAGCAGCCACTGCAGGAGGGAGTTCTTGCACATGGAAGGAGCTGAGTTAAGGTGACACTCCTAGTCCCTCTCCACATTCTCTCACCTTTCACCGCTGGGGGTTGGAGGGAAGAACTTAAGGAGAAACCAGGTATGGATAGCTTAACTTTCTTCCCTTTCTTTTGGGTGAGAACTTCCAGCAGGAAGAATGAGGCTGCTTTCCTCTCTACTCTACTCTTCTCCTCCCTGCAGGAAGAACTACAGGAAATAGCAAAATAGAAGAGTGAAAAACCCATTCACTATCTTGTGTTGGTGCATACTTCTGATAAAAAAAAAACTACAGGAGAAAGGGATAAGGCAATATGTAAGAGCCTGTTGGAAAACCTACAGGAAAGAATATCCCATGGTACAGAACAGAGGAGGATAGGAACACAAGTTAACACAAGTTAAAAAGTGTTCATATGTCATTATAGACAAGGAGCCTGTGGCTTAAAATATGAAGTTTGACTTTCTTTTCACAGCCACCGTTACCTCAAAACTGTTACTCTTTCACTCTCAACATCTCAACAGTAACATCACTGTGCCCCTGAGGCTGATGATATCCTGCTATCCCACTCGTGACTTCACATGATTACTGACCTCTGTTGACCACTTGATCACCCCTCACCTCACTGAAGGTTACAACATCTGATTCACAGTCTTCCATTTCTCTCCAATTCTTACTTTTTGTCTGTAAGATTCCCCTCCACCCCATCACTAAGTTGATAAGCACAGAAATGTTTAAAGCTCCTTGAATCAAAAGGAAGGACAAAGAGAAGAAATGTGTATGGTGCAGAGGCAATGTTGACTGGTATTTCTGAAAATTATTCCATCACATTTTTCTGTTATGAACAAACTTTATCCCATCCCACCCAGCAGGAATCCCCTCAAAAGGCTCTCAAAGGTCTCTGTGGCCTACAGTACCCCTCTGGGAGAAGAGTAAGTCATAGACTCTATTGCTAGAGCCCTTTAAGTCTAGCTAGGAGACAGCCACTTAAGCAAGGTTATGACAGTGTGATGGGTGTTACTTTTTCATGTGTATACCACACTGTGATGTACAGACTGAGGAGCTATTTCATTCTGTTGAGGTAGGGGGTCATTCTTGAAAGTCTTAACTGAGCAAGGGACAGTGAGGTGGGCCTGGAAGGACGAAGAGAAGAAAGGTCGAGGTCATCTTAGAAGCAAAAAAAAAGTGAAGAAAGCCCTTGAAGGTATGAAAGAGTTTGTGTTGTAGTGTTAACACCAGCAGCTCTGATGTCCCTAACCCTGACCCTAACCTTCCCCAACTCCTCCCAACAAATGCCTATCACATTGCTTTGAGCAGAATAGGTGCTTAACGGACTTAGTATATTTAATTGAAGAGGTTTCCTTTATTCTTGTCAAATTTGTTCTAGAAAATTCTTCACATATTTGGTCCATAAAGAATATATTTTATATCCTGTATGTGGAGTTCAGTAAAGATATGAAGGTGACCAAAAGACTTGTCAGCCAAAGAACACTTCTACAGTAAATTCTACCAACAAGGTTGAATAAGTGTGATGGAAAATGGCTATGTGGGGGGGGGGGGGGCGGGAAGAGAGGCAAACCATAAAACAGACCCTTAAGTACAGACAGCAAACTGTGGGTTACTGGAGGGGAGATAGGTAGGGGGATGGGTTAGATAGGTGATGGGGATTAAGGAGGGCACTTGTTGTGATGAGCACTGGGCATTGTATACAACTGTTGAATCACTAAATTCCACACCTGAAACTACTATTACACTGTGTTAACTGGAATTTAAATAAAAACTTGAACCCCCCCCAAAAAAGCAAATGGCTATATAAAACTTTAGTTCACTTGCACCTTTAATGAACTCAAAGGCTTTCATTCCACCTGTAATGGGTGTTGTCCCCCTTATTCCAACAATTCTGACTTTTACATAGCGATTAAGCTGAGTCTCCACTGCTTCTCTTGATCCTCTCTTCTACCTTCCCACTCTGCTGAGCACTCCTACATTAGCCAGGAGGAACTCCACCACAAGCTCTCCCTGCCCAACTTTGAGAGCATAGCAGATGGGAGGGAGGATGGGGACATCAGAATTCTCATTTCTCCAGCTCCCTCCCTATAGGGTTATCACAGGCTGGCTGTATTCTCCACACTAAAGGAATCAGCTCCTGTCGGGCAGCCCTCTCCATGTGGCCTGTCTCTGGGCATTGGCAAATACTCCCGTCCATCATACTTTCAGGCCCAGGGATGTTGACAACCCATGCTCCAACTGGCCACAAACATTATGATCTTCCTTTTGGTTTTCTTACACTTGCCTGAACCTTCACAAATAATTCCTTTTTTAAAATTCTCATCAAATTCCTCAATTCAACTGTGACTGATTCATTCTTCCCATGCTCTCAGGACCAATCAGGGGCTTAAGCCAATCAGCACCTCTTTCACTGGCTGCCATGATGCATCCTTTACAGGTCTACTCACAGCAAACGTCAATACTTTGCTGGGAATGGTTAAGACAAAGATGTTCACTATATTCTGCTAGGTATGAAGCCATGAAGATGCATACTAGGAGCTGCTAGAAGACATCTTGCAAACACAAGATCAGGTCTGAAAACAGAACCAACACCTAAGAAGTAAAACCACGAAGTATATATAAAAGTGACAGGCAAAATAGTGGTCCCCAAAGATGTCCATGGCCTGAAACTCCACAAACGATGAATATGTTAGGTTACATAGCAATGAGGAATTAAGCTGACCTTGTGATGGGGAGATTAATCTGGATTATCTGAGGAGGCCCAATGTGATCAAAAGAGAGACACAAAAGAGGGAACCAGAAGATGGTAACAGGAGATTGACCTGCTATTGCTGCTTCTGAAGTTACAGGAACGGGACCATGAGCCAAGGTATACAGACAGCATTTAGGAGCTGTAAAAAGGCAAGAAAATCAAATCCTCTCCTAGAGCCTACAAAAGAAACACAGCCTTGCCAATACCTTGATTTTAGCCCAATGAGACCCATTTCAGACTTCTGACCTCCAGAACCATATGAAAATAAATTTGGACTGTTTTAATCAACTAAAATTTGTGGTGAATTTGTTATAGCAGAAATAGTAAACTAATACAATAAAGAAATGTAAGCCACTGGAGTCCAGCTTGCTGTTACTACACTAAAAGAATCTTAATTGTACAGTACTAAAATCACATAATATATGGTAACAAATAAACTACTTACCAATAGGTGTATTCTCTTACTGACTTCCTATGATGCTCTTTCAAAGATTCTAGCTAAACAAGGTTTTACTGAATGATGTAAGAAGTAAGCAAGACAACGGTACCATGTGGGGGAATGGCAAAGATATTGAGAAGGTGAGGGAGTTAATAATGTATAGAAAAGAGAGATTGGTGGGGTACCTGGGTGGCTTAGTTGGTTGTGTCTGACTCTTGATTTCAGCTCAGGTCATGACCTCAGGGTCATGAGATTGAGTCCCACATGGGGCTCTGTGCTCAGTAGGGAGTCTACTTGAGATTCTCTCTCTTCCTCTCCCTCTGGCCCCCCTCTGAAATAAATAAATAAATCTAAAAAAAAAGGAAAGAAAAGAGAGGGTGGTATATTCAAAGTCACAGAAGAGAAGTAGCAAGAAGCTGCTTCTTGCAGCAGAGAGAAAGGGTATATAAAGGCCAATAATACATCATCCTGGGGGCTCCTGGGTGGCCCAGTCAGTTAAGCATCTGCCTTCAGCTCAGATCATGATCTCAGGGTCCTGAATTAAGCCCCATATCGGACTCCCCATTCAGCAGGCAGTCTACTTGTCCCTCTGCCTCTCCCCCCACTCATACTCTCTCTCTCTCAAATAAATAAACTCTTTAAAAAACACATCATCCTGGATTAGGCAGAGCAAGATGGTGGAGGAGAAGGAGACCTGGATTTCGTCTGGTCCCAGGAATTCAGCTGGATAGGGATCAAACCATTTTGAACACCTACGAACTCAACAGGACATTGAAGAAAAGAATAGCAACAACTCTCTGACCAGAAAAGCGACCGCTGTCTGGAGGGTCTTTCTGATTTGTTTAGTGTATATTTTCTGGGGACATTGTTACCCTGTTAGCATTCTGTTCTCTCATTCATCTATTCTCCTCTGGACAAAATGACAAGACAGAAAAAATCACCTCAACAAAAAGAACAAGAGGTAGTACCGACTGCCAGGGACCTAACTCAATACGGACATTAGTGTCATGTCGGAACTAGAGTTCAGAATGATGATTTTAAAGATACAAGCTGGGCTTGAAAAAAGCATGGAAGTTATTAGAGAAACCCTTTCTGGAGAAATAAAAGAACTAAAATCTAAACAAGTTGAAATCAAAAAGGCTATTAGTGAGGTGCAATAAAAAATGGAGGCTCTAACTGCTAGGATAAATGAGGCAGAAGAGAGAATGAGTGGTAGAGAGGACCAAATGATGGAAAATAAAGAAGCTGAGAAAAAGAGAGATAAACAACTACTGGATCACGAGGGCAGAATTCGAGAGATAAATGATACCATAAGACGAAACAACATTAGAATAATTGGGATCCCAGAGAAGAAGAAAGAGAGGGGCAGAAGGTATATTGGAGCAAATTATAGCAGAGAACTTTCCTAATCTGGGGAAGGAAACAGGCATCAAAATCCAGGAGGCACAGAGACCCCCCTCAAAATCAATAAAAATAGGTCAACACCCCGACCTCTAAGAGTAAAACTTACGAGTCTCAGAGACAAAGAGAAAATCCTGAAAGCAGCTCGGGAGAAGAGATATGTAACCTACAATGGTAGAAACATTAGATTGGCAACAGACCTATCCACAGAGACCTGGCAGGCCAGAAAGGACTGGCATGATATCTTCAGAGCACCAAATGAGAAAAATATGCAGCCAAGAATACTATATCCAGCTAGGCTGTCATTGAAAATAGAAGGAGAGATAAAAAGCTTCCAGGACAAACAAAAAGTAAAGGAATTTGCAAACACGAAACCAGCCCTCCAAGAAATATTGAAAGGGGTCCTCTAAGCAAAGAGAGACCATAAAAACAACAGAGACCAGAAAGGAACACAGACAATATACAGTCACAGTCACCTTACAGGCAATACAATGGCACTAAATTCATACCTTTCAATAGTTACCCTGAATGTAAATGGGCTAAATGCCCCCAATGAAAAGACACAGGCTATTAGATTGGATTAAAAAACAAGACCCATCGATATGCTCTCTGCAAGAGACTCATTTTAGACCCAAAGACACCCCCAGATTGAAAGTGAGGGGGTGGAAAACCATTTACCATGTTAATGGACACCAGAAGAAAGCTGGGGTGGCAATCCTTACATCAGACAAATTAGATTTTAAACCAAAGACTATAATAAGAGATGAGAAAGGACACTATATCCTACTTAAAGGGTCTATCCAACAAGAAGATCTAACAATTGTAAATAACTATGCCCCTAACATGGGAGCAGCCAATTAAATAAGCCAGTTAATAACAAGCGCAAAGAAACACATCGACAACAATACAGTAATAGTGGGGGACTTTAACAACACCCCCTTCACTGAAATGGACAGATCATCTAAGCAAAAGATCAGCTAGGAAATAAAGACTCTAAATGACACACTGGACCAAATGGACTTTACAGATATATTCAGAACATTCCATCCCAAAGCAACGGAATACACATTCTTCTGTAGTGCCCATGGAACATTCTCCAGAATTGATCACATCCTAGGTCACAAATCAGGTCTCAACCGGTACCAAAAGACTGGGATCATTCCCTGCATATTTTCAGACCACAATGCTTTGAAACTAGAACTCAATCACAAGAGGAAGGTCGGAAAGAACTCAAAGACATGGAGGCTAAAGAGCACCCAACTAGAGAATGAATGGGTCAACCAGGAAATTAAAGAAGAATTAAAAAATTTCATGCAAACAATGAAAATGAACACACAACTGTTCAAAATCTTTGGGATACAGCAAAGGCAGTTCTGAGAGGAAAGTATATAGCAATACAAGCCTTTCTTAAGAAACAAGAAAGGTCTCAAATACACAACCTAACCGTACACCTAAAGGAGCTGGAGAGAGAACAGCACATAAAGCCTAAACCCAGCAGGAGAAGAGAAATAATAAAGATCAGAGCAGAAATCAATGAACTAGAAACCAAAAGAACAGTAGAACAGATCAACGAAACTAGGAGCTGGTTCTTTGAAAGAATTCACAAGATTGATACACCCCTGGCCAGACTTATCAAAAAGAAAAGAGAAAGGACCCAAATCAACACAATCATGAATGAAAGAAGAGAGATCACAACCAACACTAAAGAAATACAAACAATCATAAGAACATATCATGAGTAACTCTATGTCAGCAAATTAGATAACCTAGAAGAAATGGATACATTCCTAGAGATGTATCAGGAAGAAATAGAAAACCTGAACAGATCTATAACCACTAAGGAAATTGAAGCAGTCATCAAAAATCTCCCAACAAACAAAAGCCCAGGGCCAGATGACTACCCAGGCGAATTCTACCAAACATTTCAAGAAGCATTAATACCTATTCTCCTGAAACTGTTCCAAAAAATAGAAGTGGAAGGAAAACTTCCAAACTGGTTTTATGAGGCCAGCACTACCTTGATCCCAAAACCAGACAAAGACCCCATCAAAAAGGAGAATTACAGAGCAATATCCTTGATGAACATGGATGCAAACATTCTCACCGAAATACTAGCCAATAGGATCCAACAGTACATTAAAAGGATTATTCACCATGACCAAGTGGGATTTATACCTGGGCTGCAAGGTTGGTTCAACATCCGCAAATCAATCAACGTGATACAATACAGTAACAAAAGAAAGAACAAGAATCATACGATCCCCTCAATAGATGCAGAAAAAGCATTTGACAAAGTACAGCATCCTTTCTTGATCAAAACTCTTCAGAGTATAGGCATAGAGGGTACATACCCCAATATCATAAAAGCCATCTATGAAAAACCCACAGCGAATATCATTCTCAATGGGGAAAAACTGAGAGCTTTCCCCCTAAGGTCAGGAACACGGCAGGGATGTCCACTCTCACCACTGCTATTCAACATAGTATTACAAGTCCTAGCCACAGCAATCAGACAACAGAAGGAAATAAAAGGCATCCGAATCGGCAAAGAAGAAGTCAAACTCTCACTCTTTGCAGATGATATGATACTTTATGTGGAAAACCCAAAAGACTCCACCCCAAAACTGCTAGAACTCATACAGGAATTCAGTAAAGTGGCAGGATATAAAATCAATGCACAGAAATCAGTGGCATTCCTGTACACCTACAACAAGACAGAAGAAAGAGAAATTAAGGAGTTGATCCCATTTACAATTGCACCCAAAACCATCAGATACCTAGGAATAAATCTAATCAAAGAGGCAAAAAGTCTGTACTCAGAAAACTATAAAAAACTCATGAAAGAAATTGAGGAAGACACAAAGAAATGGAGAAACGTTCCATGCTCATGGATCGGAAGAACAAATATTGTGAAGATGTCAATGCTACCTAGAGCAATCCACACATTCAATGCAATCCCCATCAAAATACCATCAACTTTTTTTCAAAGAAATGGAACAAATAATCCTAAAATTTGTATGGAACCAGAAGAGACCCCGAATCGCCAGAGGAATGTTGAAAAAGAAAAGCAACGCTGGCGGCATCACAATTCCAGACTTCCAGCTCTATTACAAAGCTGTCATCGTCAAGACAGTATGGTACTGGCACAAAAACAGACACATAGATCAATGGAACAGAATCGAGAGCCCAGAAATGGACCCTCAACTCTATGGTCAGCTAATCTTTGACAAAGCAGGGAAGAATGTCCAATGGAAAAAAGACAGTCTCTTCAACAAATGGTGCTGGGAAAATTGGACAGCCACATGCTGAAGAATGAAAGCGGACCATTTCCTTACACCACACACAAAAATAGACTCCAAATGGTTGAAAGACCTAAACGTGAGACAGGAGTCCATCAAAATCCTAAAGGAGAACACGGGCAGCAACCTCTTCGACCTCAGCTGCAGCAACTTCTTCCTAGAAACACCACCAAAGGCAAGGGAAGCAAGGCCAAAAATGAACTATTGGGACTTCATCAAGATAAGAAGCCTTTGCACAGCAAAAGAAACAGTCCACAAAACCAGAAGACAACCAACAGAATGGGAGAAAATATTTGCAAATGACATATCAGATAAAGGGCTAGTATCCAAAATCTATAAAGAACTTATCAAACTCAACACCCAAAGAACAAATGATCCAATCAAGAAATGGGCCGAAGACATGAACAGACGTTTTTCCAAAGAAGACATCCCAATGGCCAACAGACACATGAAAAACTGCTCAACATCACTCGGCATCAGAGAAATCCAAATCAAAACCTCAATGAGATACCACCTCACACCAGTCAGAATGGCTAAAATTAACAAGTCAGGAAATGACAGATGTTGGTGGGGATGTGGAGAAAGGGGAACCCTCCTACACTGTTGGTGGGAATGCAAGCTGGTGCAACCACTCTGGAAAACAGTACGGAGTTTCCTCAAAAAGTTGAAAATAGAACTACCATACGATCCAGGAATTGCACTACTGGGTATTTACCCCAAAGATACAAATGTAGGGATCCAAAGGGGTACGTGCACCCCGATGTTTATAGCAACAATGTCCACAATAGCCAAACTATGGAAAGAGCCCAAATATCCACCAACAGATGAGTGGATAAAGAAGATGTGGTATATATATACAATGGAATATTATGCAGCCATCAAAAGGAATGAGATCTTGCCATTTGCAACGACGTGGATGGAACTGGAGGGTGTTATGCTGAGCGAAATAAGTCAATCAGAGAAAGACATGTATCATATGACCTCACTGATATGAGGAATTCTTAATCTCAGGAAACAAACTGAGGGTTGGTGGAGTGGTGGGTGATGGGAGGGATTGGGTGGCTGGGTGATAGACACTGGGGAGGGTATGTGCTATGGTGAGCGCTGTGAATTGTGTAAGACTGTTGAATCACAGATCTGTACCTCTGAAACAAATAATACATTATATGTCAAAAAAAATAGAAGAAGATACAGGAGGGGAAGAATGAAGGGGGGAAATCAGAGGGGGAGACGAACCATTAGAGACTATGGACTCTGAAAAACAAACTGAGGATTCTAGAGAGGAGGGGGGTTGGGGGGGATGGGTTAGCCTGGTGATGGGTATTAAAGAGGGCAAATTCTGCGTGGAGCACTGGGTGTTATGCAAAACAATGAATCATGGAACTCTACATCAAGAACTGATGATGTAATGTATGGTGATTAACATAACATAATTTAAAAAAATACATCATCCTGAATGACAAAAGTGTTATATAAGCATTGTGGAATAATTTAAATATTCATTATTATCTTTAGCAATTCCTTATTCTTATAGAAATGTCATCATAACACTTTTCCAAGAAAGCCATAATTCCCTCTCACTAATGAGCACTCTGAAGATCAGAGAGGTTAAGCAACTTGTCCAATAATATAGACAAGCTAATGAATGACAGCTAGAATAAACACAGTCTCTCTGACCCCAAGGTCTGCAGACTTAAATATTTGCCTATACTGTCAGCACAGGTAAGCCTCAAACTTCAACCATCAGATCCTTACATCTGCACACAGAGCTCAGTAATAATTGTATATATTCCCATATTTTGCTCACTAGGTTATGATTAACTTAGTGCTTTAGGGAAAAGAATCTTTGGCTGGAAGTTTGACCTCTTCCCTCCATTCCCCCAAAAGCTTTGTCATTTATAGCTGTGTGGTTTTGAATAAGTTACTTCACTTCTCTGGGTTTCAATTTGTTGTCTTTTCAGGGAACTAGACTTGCTGATTATGAAGTTCCTTCAGGTTGTTATATCCTTTGTGTTTTTGATATAGCAAAGTTGAAGAATTAAACACTGAGGTATTTATATTTCATGGAGTAGGCAAAAGGGGCCACCTCCTGAACAGGGCTATCATAAACTAAAAGAATTGTTCAAAAGTTGAGTTTAAAATGAAGAGGTAGTTGCTAGAGGGGGGGAGATGAGAGAGAAATTTATAGAATTCATTCACATCCCCTTAATAGTCCACAGTTCATAAACTAATAGGAGCATAACTAGGAGCAAAAAAAAGCTTTCCATTGTAGCACCTTCTATATGCCCGAAGGCTCTCCCCCATCCCAGTGCTCAGACTACAAAAGCTCTGACAGGTGCTGAGGTGCTATGAGTCTCTGGGAAAAGTTTTGTGTTGAAACTTGGGCGTCTAGTCACACAGGTGAGAAAGACCAAGTTGGCATTGGCACTACCCACTGGCAGCCAGAATAAGCAATGAGGTTGAGGGAGTGGACTACAGGCAGGGTGGAGAAGGAAGGGAAGGAAGGGATACAAATGTGGGTTCCTGGGAGCTGTGAACAAAGACACCAGGGCAGAGAGCCAGGTATATCACTACTACCTGTCGGGGAATGGCAGAGAGACGGGGACACAGCATGGCAGGCATTCTCTTGCTTGCAGTTTCTGAGCCAACTCTTCTTCTGTTTCACAGAGACAACTCTGAAAATAGTCCAGGGAAATAAAACGCCTAGATAAATAGGATGGTTCATAGCTGTCTGAATTACTCTGTCTTTGTCTTCACTATAATTAGTTCTTCATGGCCTCTTCATGCCTCTAACTAACACACAAACCCAAGAAGCTGGTCCAATAAATGTGATTGATCTTGATATCCTATAAAAATCACCCTTTGTCAATTAATGTGCACATCTGTGACTATACTATTTGAAACATTTATAGAAGTTATGACTAGAAAAAATAAAGAATAAAGGGATGGGAGATAAATTGGAGTTGAAGTTCACAACATTAACTACAATGAGATAAAAAGTCATTTCAGTCATTAAGGAGGTAAGGGAAGTAATGAGTATTTGGAGTAAAAAGTCACAATGAGTCAGTTGTTAGCTATTGTTAGTCAAGAGCTTCCAAGTTGACCAACTGATGGTATGTTGGATGAGCTGCTCTTATAAGTTCACAAAGGTCAGGTAGCAAGTCAACCATTCCCCAGGTCAATGAAATCTCTGATGACAATATTCCACAAATATTTACTGAATCCTTACCCAGAGGATGGCATCATGATGGGAGCTGTGGGGCAATACAAAATGGAAAAAACATACTTGTTCCTAGGACTCAAGAAACTTATAGCTGTTAGAGATGATGTTTACTTTCCCTAAGGAAATCATATGCTTTTTCTTTATGGGCATATATAGGAATCAGGCAATCAATTGTTTTGCTTTGACCACTGTACGAACATTCAAATTAACTTTTAATAAATATATCAGATTCTGTGGCCTGCAAATCTCCATTTTAACTCCTCCACCTCAACGCCAGATCTTGATTCCCTATAAAAGTCATGATTTTCCTGAATCTACTATTCATCTGCAGCCAGGAAAATAGGAAACCAGTTATGAATAAGGAGGGATGAAATATGGTCATAAAGGTAGAAAAGTATAAGTGCCATAATAGAAGTGTAGGTAAGGGGAGAAGTAGGGTTTAGATGAGGAAGATACCAATTTCATCTGGATAGAATCTGGGATGTCTCACAGAGCAGATGACCTTTAGAATAGAAGCTGCAAATTCAGAAACATAAAAGAGCCTGACAACCAATGTAAATAAGAGGACCAGGCAGAGATGGGTGAATGGTAGAGCTCATGGATATTCTAAAAGTGATAGTTACTGTGCAGCTCCAACCTTTAAGGCACAATTTACCTATAGATAGAATTATGCTTAAAAATCCCTGAAATCACCCATAAGTGAAAAATAAATACTGCTAATATCATATATATATACTATGACACCAAGTTCAATTAGTATTTATTAGTTATATCCTTTTTCCAGTAGTGTGCTAGATGGTGGAGCTGGGAAATTAGAAAAAATACATAGTCGTTTCCCTTGAGAAAAAAGAAGTTGGATTCCTATGAAATAAAGTGCATTTTATGGTATTTTCTTATGTATTCCATCACCAAATTACAACTACGGAGCTATACCACAGAGTTGTACTATACTATAGAACACCACCTCATGTGGAAAGACAACACAGATTGCACTGAATTAATGGATGTCATCTGCCATCAGCAGTTGACCATGAGGAGTTCAATATTTTAATCAAGATTGATATGGTAGAGAGCCAGAAAGGTATCAAGTCACCATCAGGCAAATTCCAATAAAAAGTGTCCAAAAATAAGCAGAACAAAGAAAGTAAGAAGAACAAAGGGAGCCTCAAAAGGATCTTATTGGCTTGAAACAACACTCTGTGTTAAACTGAACCAATAATTGGCATATAGGAAGAAAATTCCATTTTGGCAGCCTGGTCAGGGCCTGAAAAAAAAAAAGAAAAGAAACATTGCTTCTAAATATCAATTAGCAGTAAACCTTGGTCTCCAGTTTCTTCTGAAGTTCCTTCTCCAAAGTTTCAGATCTGACTATTTCACTACACCAAGGTATTTGGGAAACAGAATCTTCTTGATGGCATTTCAGGTCTAACATTTTACTCAGATGTGCACTGTACAATTCAGCCAATTGTTTAACAAAAACCCAGTACAAGGGTCAGCAAACCTGGCTCAGCTGTGAGACTACTGAAAGAGTCCAAGTTTATACATTTTTTTAAAAATCTAAAATAAAGTGTGATTGGATTTCAAGGGTTTAAACGAACTCTACAATGAAACAATCCGATAAAACCACCTTGAGAAAGAAAAGCAACAGAGGAATCAGAATTCTCTAGTGATAACTAAAGTCATTTTGTGCCAGAAAGAATGATTCAGTGAAACTGTTAGAATCTAATCAGGACTAACATTTGCATGTTAAAGGGCTCAAATCTACAGCTTCCTTCTGTAAAATTAACATTTTCTGTTTTTTAAAGAGAGTATTGGGTCACAAATGGAAAAATAATAAAACTGTCCTTTCTTCCCTGTTTTACCCCCAACCCTGATCACCCACATTGTGTTCCTGAACAGAGTCCTGTGCAGTGAGAAAGAAAAGTAGGAAGGTTGTGAAAAGACATTTCATGTTAGGAGAAATTTGCCCAGACCGAGTCTTTTTCTTTTTTTTTTTTTTTTGGCTTCTTTTTACCCATTACAATTGTGTGGTCTGTTTTCAGAAAAGGGAGAAGCCAAAAACACTGAGTTAGCACTCTGGTGTCTGAGAGTGCAAGTCAGATTTCTATGGAACAAGGGAAGGCAACCTATTGTCATCTATGTTATTATCAACTTGCCTGTGAATAAAGACCATACTGGGTCATAAAACAAACTGCCCCAAATCCAGGAACATGAATCTGTGGCACTGGTGGGGGTGGGGAATGCTCCTTTATACTACTGAGGAAAGGCCATCTGTGGCCTGTATAAATTGGTTTAGAAGATTGACGGGCAGTGGTATCCCTTAGGAGCAAATTGACCTCACAAGCAATATAGTCATTTTAAGAAAAAGATGTTTACTAAGGTTTCAGACTTCTGCCACTTTACAAAGTACAGTTCTAAGGGGAGCAGGTACAAGTGGAACAGACACAAATAGAACAACCTACATAACTTCAAACAGGAGGACAGGCAGGATTCCCAAAGAACAAGGTGTAGTTGTGGTTTGGCTGCGTTTCTTAAATGATTATTCCCACTTTCCCACTTCATTTCTGGGCTAGGCCACTTAAGAGGGAAATAAAACTCCTTGGTGACAGAGGGGGGTGAAAGAGAGAAATATAAATATATCCTTAAAGACTGACAGACTAGATGTGGTCAACAAAATCATGCAGGGTTTTGATCATGCAGGCCCTTTGACTTGGCTTCCTCTTCTTCTGCCTGTCCTTGAGTCAGGTCATTGCTTCTTGTGCCACGACTAGAAAGAAGGCAGGAAAAACTGGGAGTGAAACACAGAACTGAAAGTGTGGTCCTGTGGAGCAAATTTGAAGTCTAGAGGCTTGCGTGGCTCTTTTAAGTATTTCCTAAAATCTTTTCTGATAAAATATGAAGGGAAAAAACAATACTATTACAAATTAGATTTATATAATAGTCAAAAACAATATTGTAATTTCAAAAATGTTAAATCAGAGTATAATTTCTAGAGTCTTTACCCAACCAAAAATGGAGATAATCTATTAGGGACGAAGCATATAGTCAAAACTTATCAAAATTTAGGAAAAAAGTGTTCAGTTTATTTTTTATCAATTACACTGCTGTATTCTGGCTCCTACACTCTTTTTTTCATCAGAAACAAATGAGAACTATTAGTATATATTAGAGTGCTTTGTAAAATCAGAATTGTTAATCATATAAAAGATTTTTAAATCATTTTTGGTCAGGTTCACTGCTCTAGTTTCTTATTATCAGTCTCCTAAAACATTTCTGGAAATGATTATTCCAACTTTCTATGATTCTATGATATTTATTAAGCAGTGACTATATTCCAGCTATTGTTCTCAGCCTGGGAATACAGCAATGAATAAAAGATAAGGCTTCTGCTTTTGTGGAACTTATACTTGTTTTGTGGAGGAGGAGAAATAAATAAGAAAACCAACATAAGTAAGTTAGATAAAAGACTGTTCCATGTTGGGGGGACTGGGTGGCTCAGTTGGCTAAGTGTCAGCCTTCAGCTCAGGTAATGATCTCAGGATCCTGGAATTGAGCCCTGCATCGGGCTCCCTGCTCAGTGGGAAGTCTGCTTGTCTCTCTGCCTCTCCCCCTGCTGGTGTTCTCTTTCTCTCTCTTGCTCACTCTCTCTCTGTCTCAAATAAATAAATAAAATCTTTAAAAAAAATAGTGTTACACGTTATAAGAACATCAAACAGGGTGATGTAAGAAAGAATGAATGGGATGAACTACTTTAGCTTAGCTCTTCAGGGAAAGTATCATTGGGTTGAGACTTGAATGATAAAAATGAGCCGTCAATGGTGAGAATGAGCTTACTGTTTTGAAAGATAGGCTAATGTGATTAGAATCTATTAAGTAAGAAGGAGGGTGGTAGGAAAAAGGTTCAGAGAGTTATACAGCAGCCAGATGGAATAGGATCTGCTAATCAGGATAAGGGCTTTTGGTTATACCTAAGAGCAACGGAGAAGCCACTGAGCATTTTAAGCATTAGGTGATAGGATCTGATTTCTGCACTTAAAAGATTGCTTTGGTTCCCCTTTTGGCCTAGACTGATTAGGTTGCTTAGGATCAGTCTTCCCACTCAGAACTAAAAAAGGAACAATAATTTGTATTTCCCTGATGCTGAGTGATGTTGAGCATTTTTTCATGTGTTTGTTGGCCATTTGTATGTCTTCTTTGGAGAAATCTCAAAAGATGAATGGAATATTATTCACCCATCAAAAAATGAAATTTTACCATTTGCAACAATGTGGATGGAACTAGAGGGTATTATTCTAAGCAAAATAAGTTAATCAGAGAAAGATAATTATCATATGATTTCACTCATATATGGAAATTAAGAAACAAAACAGAGGATCGTAGGGGAAGGGAGGGAAAAATAAAATAAGACAAAATCAGAGAGGGAGAGAAACCATAAGAGACTCTTAACTATAGGAAACAAACTGAAGGTTGCAGAAAGGGAGGTGAATGGGGGAAAGGGGTAACTGGCTGATGGGCATTAAGGAGGGTGCATGATGTAATTAGCACTCGGTGTTACATGCAATGGATGAATAACTGAACTCTACCACTGAAAGTAATGACACACTATATGTTTTTTTTTGTTTTATTTTGGTTTTTTTTTAATGACACACTATATGTTAATTAATTCAACTTAAATATAATAAAATTTAAAAAAAATTTTAAAAAGATGGTTTCTACACACACACACACACACACACACACACAGAGGTACAATAAGACTAACAACTGACTTCTCAACAGATGCATGAAATCTAGAAGACAGAATACTTTGGAGTGTCAACATTACATTCTAAGAAGAGCATGTAGGACCAGAGTTATTGTTGTAGTCATCTTTGCAAAATAAAATATGCCGAATGAAGAAAAAAGTGGACAGGGAGTTAGGAAGAGCAGACACAGAAGAGAAGGGGGAAATGTGTGCATCTAATATAGAAAAACTTCAACAAATAATTGTCAAACACACCATGTGTACTAGACACCACTAAGAATTACGAGTACATGGGTAAGCCAAATGTGATCCTTGACCTAAAGAAGCCAAAATTGTCTAGGTGGGAAAGTTATATATAAAACACAGAGTAGGAGGATTTTAGGAGTTCTTACATGAGGACAAGAAGATTCATGGGATTTTATGGTGCAGAACAGGGGTCAGCAAACTATACCTCACAATCCAAATCCAGCCTACCACCTGTTTTTGCACATAAAGTCTTATTGGAACACAGCCATACCCATTCATTTACATATTGTCTATGGCTACCTTAGACTACAGAGGTTATGTTGAGTGGTTAGAACAAAGAACATATGGCTCACAAAGCCTAACATATTTACTATCTGGCTCTTCACAGAAAAAGTCTGTCTACCTCTGGTGTAGAATATGGCACATCCACTCAGAAGAGAGAGACTAGAACCGAAACAAAAAAAATAAAGTTCCAGATTTCCAGTATGGTAGAGAGAAATGCATAAAGGCCTTTGATTCAGGAAAATGAAATTACTGGCCAACCACTTGCTAGCCTTGCAACCTTGAGAAAGATTACTTCATTTCTCCAAATCTTAGGTTCCTGTACTGAAGAAAAATCTTATCCTTTTGCTGCCCAGGATGACAATGTGAATCGAGTAAGATAATATATGAATAAGTGCCTTGTACACTCTGAAACGCTAAACACATATGCTGCCATCTCTTCCACTGCATTTCCTGTCAAATAAAGCTTTGTTGATGGTCTTTCATCTCATCTTTATTTTTACACTCAGGACATAATTTTCTACTTTTACAATTTTAACTAAGCACATTTTCCTATTTTGTTCACCAAAAATGTTATTCTCTGATCTTTGGTCCTTTATTGTTTTAAGACACTAGAAACTATTCTTTAAAACTCCTGACTTCCCCAACTACTCTTACTTTTGGATCCTTACTTAATTCTCTAATAGAGTCCTCATTCTTCTCTCTTACCTTGAAATTCTTTTCTTTACCTTATTCCAACCCATATTCCCACTTTTTCACATATTGCTTTTGGAGGGATGTGCTGTTGGAAGGAGGCACCTAAATCCTCTGATTCTTTTTGACAAAGTTGCTTGACCCACAATTGCTCAAAAGTATCAGTGCATTCTAAGAAGTCCTGCAAAGTTCCTTCTGTAGAGCTCTTTGGGAATCTCTTTCCAGTCAGTGACCCCGTTACTGTATTGATTAGAACAATTTAGCTCAACTTCATTGATTCCTATGAGGATATACCGCATCATCAATTGTTTTGGGCCTTCATTTTCCATATCCTTTCATCATATCACCACATTAGCTGCCAACACATCCTAGTGCAGGGCAAACTGGCATGAGTCATCTCCTTGTACCTTCCTCTCACTAAGCATCTTCTCTGCAATTTTCAATCTCTAAAAGGATTGGACTGGTCAGGAAAATCTGACCACATGGAATTGGAATAGTTATAAAACTTCCATAGCGAAATCTCCCATGCAAACGGGTAATAATTTCACAACTTGGTTCAGATGAGACTTTGAGCTCTTGTACTTCTGAGCCAGCTGGTCATTTAACACACATTCCACGCACAGGAAATGTCCATTACCAGAAACCTCACTAAATAACTATGACAATAAGCTCAAGAATGTTATGGCCAAGGACACAAACAGAGCAGGAAGCTTTCAAGAGTTCTTCCAGGGAGAACCACAGTATGATTCCTGGTATTTAGTGGCAAAGACTAATTAAGAAACTAACTATGGATGATAATGCAGCAGGAGAATGCCTGAATTTAGTCAGTCATTCACTATCTCATTGAGGAGGTGAATGACAGCAATGATGTTCTTGCAGACGGTACATAATTATCAGATTAGGGCCTTTGGGAAAAAGGTAGTAATATATCTGTGTGAACGAAGTAAAGAAAAAGCATCTAGAGAGAGTTTGAAGGGAAGCCAGATCAGATGCAATGAGTTTTTAAATACCTTAAGTAGGAAAGGTATATTTCTACTTT
Source organism: Eumetopias jubatus (assembly GCF_037043125.1). NCBI lineage: Eukaryota > Metazoa > Chordata > Mammalia > Carnivora > Otariidae > Eumetopias > Eumetopias jubatus. Next base: position 148,080,615 of record NW_028274810.1, read on the forward strand.
TAAAGGTAGAATGTAGAAAGGTACATTTCTACATTCCCAACGTTATAATAATCACATTTATAAATTTCTCATGAAATTCCATTGGATGAAACTTGCTCTGGCTCTAACCACGTTACAGGCTTGAGCAAAGCTTTTAACTTGAAGCAACTTTTATGAAATTGCACATCCACTGGACCTTGAAAATGGTCAATTACATGCTTTGTTGAGTGAATGAATTTGTGTCTTGGCAAAAATAAAGACCTAGGCCCAGGGTGAGGTACACCAGTAGAGTAATGCAATTTCTTTACATGTTTTCCATTTTTTACTTCTTTGTGCCATGCTTGGTCATGTCTGTGTGTTATAGTTCTGTATGTCAAGACTCTCCTGCCCAGTGTATTCATGAGGGGTACTAGAAGGAGGGTGATTTGATATTAGGATAACTCAATGAATTGTAGAATCTTAGATCTCAAGCAACCTTAGAAATTACATAGCCCTGATCAGTGCTGTCCAAGATTAAATCCTAACAAGTTCACAAAAAAAAAAAAAAAATGAAAAAAAGGATGATGCTCATGAGTGAGCATCCATGTGTGTGTATGTGCACACATGCATGTGCCTGTATGGTATTTTGCCAACTCTTAGTTCTTATAAAGAACTGTCCACTTTATTATATTAAAATGCCCTTTCTCTTATGAAGTGCTAATTGTAGATGTTAGTTATGTGTATATGTTTTCATGTCTTGGCAAACTAAAATTATGGCAACACTCTGCTCTAACCCTCAACACTCCCTCCAAGTTTTTGAAATGCTCCTGGTGTGGTACATGTAATCTGAAAATCCTACTTCCCTTCCCCCCAAAATTATCCTGTCTAGCTAAAAGCCTGTTATACTAATAAATAAATCTAGAGAGGCAGTTTGGGAAAGAGCCTCCTTTAGAAGTTAGGAGAAAAAAAAATACATGGAATTCTCCCCATTCCTATTCCCTTCTCTCACAGAGAATCAGAATCCCTTCCTAAACCTTGAGTCTTCTCCTTTAGAGAAGGTGTGAACACAACAGCCCCTCCTTCAGATTCCTGAATTCAGCGGAAAAATGGAAGTATTTGTGGGTGGGTAGGAGTCTATAGCCTTTCCTGATGAATCAGCAAAGGGGCAATTGTTAAATGGTGCTCAGTCTCCTAAGAGGAAGAAAAGGAAGGCATATCCAGAGCTATTCCAGAAATCAGGTTCAGCTGGTATCAAAAATTAAATCCTGGCTGCTCATGTGGCCCAGGAGGATTACTGGGCATGTTTACCAAAAGATAGTATTCAAGAGTATTCTCTCCATGCAGATGAAATACTATGTCATTGCATCCGCATGATTTGGGGCCATGGAGGAAGGAAAGACAATAATATGTTTTACACTGGTTCAATTTCTACCAAGAACCAATTGACTAATATGCATATTTTTATTTTCACTTACTGAAAACATTTTCAAAGATGACATATTGCTAAGGACCCAAAGGAACACATTACAGATAACTAGTAAAAGTAAATGGGAGGCAATCTGCTCTCTAAGAGATGATTATTTATTGCCGTTCCGACTAAAGATGACCTTGGTGGACAGGGTGTTTTACTACTAAGTGCGAGTGTGAAGTCTTTACACACTGTGCTCCATAAAGGTTGCTCTCAGTTTTGTAGGTACTGGTATTGAGTATCCAAACTATACAATATGCTATCTCTGTTTCTGGCATACCAACCTTCCCAGGGTGCTATTAATTTACCTATCAAATATTTATTAAATACCTACTATGTGCCACTATGTGTGCCAATATGTGTGGTAATGTGAAGATGCATGAGGCACAGCCCTCGCCCTTAGGGCTAGATAATTGTCTACCTGAAATTTATTGATTACCTACTGCATATTAGGTTTTATAGACTGAATTGCTCCCCCCCTTCAAATTCGTACTTTGAAGCCCTAAACTTTACTCTGACTATATATGGAGACAGGGCCTTTAAAGAGGTGATTAAAGTAAAATGCCATCGTAAGGGTCAGGCCTTAATCTGAAAGAACTGGTGGACTTATAAAAAGAGGAACAGACAGCAACAGATCTCTTTTTTTCCATACACACACAAAGAGGAGGACATGTGAACATACAACAAACTCGTGGCTGCCTCCAAGCCAAAAGAAAAGACCTCAGCATGAAACCTACCTTGCCAGCACCTTGATCGTAGGCTTCTCAGCCTCCAGAACAGTGAAAAATAAATTTCTGTTATTTAAGCCACCCAGTCTGTGATATTTTCTCATGGCAGCTCTAATCAAAGACACTAGGCAAGGTACTAAGTACATTACATACCTTTAGCATGCCACAAGATACTTGCTTACCACTGTGCCTTAATGTGTGTCCTCAGTCATAACCCAGACTGGATCTAGTTTGGAGACGAGGCTTTTTTGTTTTGTTTTATTTCATTTTGTTTCTACAGGGCCCTCTGGGTATCTCTTCTGGTGTCTGGCTTCCCTCTATAAACCCATCCTCAGAAAATTCAGTGCTCTCAAGCTGCTGTGTGGCTTTTCCTGAGATCCCTCTTCTGAGATAAAATGATCCTGTTTCTGTATTCTCTCTCCTTTACTTCAGTCAAGAATGAAGGGGGGAAATCGGAGGGGGAGATGAACCATGAGAAACTATGGACTCTGAGAAACAAACTGAGGGTTCTAGAGGGGAGGCGGGTGGCGGGATGGGTTAGCCTGGTGATGGGTATTATAGAGGGCATGTACTAAATGGAGCACTGGGTGTTACACGCAAACAATGAATCATGGAACACTACATCAAAAACTAATGATGTAATGTATGATTAACATAATAAAAAATTTTTAAAAAAGACTATTCAGAAAGGAGTGTAGACAGATTTACCCATTTATACAAAATATCCATAAAAGATAACCATTATTTCTTATCTGAAGATTAAGAGTACACCACTACCTTCCTAGTTAAAGCATCAGTTTCACTTGGAAGCTTGTTAGAAATGCCGAATCTTGGGCCCTTCTAGATTGCTTTGTATGTGCAGTAGAATTTGAAGAGCTCTGATCTACCAATAGTTAAATAATTAGTTAGCCGTGTGTCCATGATCCAGGCAGCACCTCAATGAGATTCAGTTCCATCATCCTTAAAATGGAAGCCACCATTCAAATAATCTTCCATTCCATTCTGCCCTTCTCAGTCAGTCACCTTGTTCCCATGAAGTCCATTCTCCTTGCCAGATGTTGTCATGCTGTCATGTGTCCTCCACTTCCTTCTAGGAACTGACTACAAATGTCCTGAGACAGTACAATCTAATGGTTAATGAGTGTGGGAGGCAGGAGTAAGACTACTGGAATTCAATCCTTCATACACCTCAGAAAAATCATGAAAAAATAACTCCTAAATGTTCTTTCGCCTTAAGAGCTGAGTATTTTGTGAAATATCTGGTCATTGGAACACTCAAAGATGCTGCTGCTTTTCCTAGTTAATGTTGTAGTGCCATGAAAGTTGAATCTGCTCTAAGAATATGAGAGCATTACACCTCCAAGAGTGTAAGCATATTATTGATACAAATGTTAGGGCATAGGGGCTCACAGTATGGATCTGGCTACCAAACCCAACAAAAATGTGCCCTTATATGCAGCCCTTACCTGTGGTAGTCAACCTGCCCAGTATTGTTCTATGAGGCCCCTGTATCTTAGAGAAATGAAAAAATTGAGAGAAAGGGGAGCTCAAACATTGGGTAAAATTAATGGAGGTGATAGATAAGTAAAGTTATTATTTCAATTCATTCAACAAATTCAAATTATTCACTGGGTGCCTACTAGGTGCCAGGTACAGTGTCTATCAATAAAGCAGCAGAGACAGGCATAAATAAGTAACCCCCCCAAACAAAACATTTAATTTCACACTGTAGTTAAGTGCTCTGAAGGGAAAAAACAATATTCTCTATTAACAGAGAATAAGGGAGATCTACTAGGGGAATCAGGTTATAGCGGCAGTGGAAAAATCCAGAAAAAGAGACTTTTTTTCACTTTAATAATAATGCATTTTCCAAAGTGTCTCTAAAGAATACAAGTTCCATGTGGCCAAATCCCTTTAGAAAAATTTTTTGAAATTCATCTTGAAGCTTCACAATTCACATTGTCATCAAATTTAGGTCCTGGGAAGGTCTGTAGTAAGGAATACTGTTTTAATGGACAAATCTGGTTTGTCTGTTTTGTTCACCCTTTTATCCCCAGAACCTAGAACAATGTTAAGTATATCAGAGAAATTCAGTAAACACCTGTTAAATGAATGACTGAGAAAATGAATGAGAACAAATCATGTAACCATTTTCATATAACACCTATTAAAACCCTTTAGAACTAATGCCCTGGGGAATACATGGTGGGGGGGGGGCAGGAAGAGGGGAAATACTATAATGGAAGGAAAACAAAGGCCAGCCCTCACCACAATTTATGCATTTCAGGTTTAGATAAATAGGAGAGAGGCACAAGTGTCATGACTGAGTCTAGGGAAGAAGAGTGAAACTAAAGACTTCTTCCCCCTTTTGTTTTGACCTTATACAGAGATATTATAAGATTTCTGTGCTTAGGACTTAGAAGTCTTCAGTATGCATGCCCCCCCCCTTTTTCCATCCAGTTTTTATGTTTTCCCTATGCTATTTGGATGTCTTCTTCCATTCTTGTTGACTTCATTTAAACTCTTCTTGATGGCTGTTTTTTGGTCTTCAAGCATTGCTGGGAGGGATTCAGAAATTTTCTTTCTCACAAGGTTCAAATTGTCAGATGTTAAATCTGAGTTTCAAGGAAGCTGGACCATATCACATCCAGGTCCAATCCATCATGCACTGAATTAGTCACCAAGATATTCTCTAAGAGCACAAAGTGCAGTGCCAGCGTGTTGCCAGATAGTTGTGGCTTTGAGACCTTCACCACTCAGCTCTGGAGCAAACCACATTCAGAAGTTTGTTCAAATAAGTAGCATTGTTGACACTTCTATCTGAAAATTATGGCCCTTCTGTAGAGACAGAAAGCACATTAATAGTTGCCAGAAGCTGAGGTAATGGGGAAATGAGGAATGACTGCTTAATGGGTATGGGGGTCTCCTTTGGGAGGGATGAAAATATTCTGGAACTAGATAAAGGTGATGGTTGCACAACATTGTGAATGTACTAAGTGAAACTGAATTGTATGCTTTAAAATGGATAATTTTATGTTATGTGAATTTATACCTCAATTAAAAAAAATATGGCCTAGAAGACACAAAAAGGAGAATGCTCCATTAATAGAGAATACAATCTCATGCACCCAAAATTCTCAGGACACTCTGAACTATAGATCTCACCCTGTTCCATTTTACTGACCAGAAGGGAGATGGAAAATTGACTTTGCTGAAGGCAAAGAAGAGTTCTGGTCACTAGGCATTTGTCAATAGGACTTTGTTACTCACTTGAGACGTATGAACATATCTGTTTAAAGCACCTTCCTAGGGCTCCTGGGTGGCTCAGTCAGTTAAGCATCTGCCTTCAGCTCAGGTCATGATATCGGGGTCCTGGGATCGAGCCCCGCTTCAGGCTCCCTGCTCAGTGGGGAATTTGCTTCTCCCTCTCCCTCTGCTCCCCAGCCCCCACTCATGTTCTGTCTCATTACCCCATATAAATAAATAAAATCTAAAAAGAAAAAAAAGCACCTTCTTGATCTCAAGATGGAACTGTAGTGTAAGGGCATGGTATAGCATGAAGAGAACATAATATTAAGACCCAGTATTTTTTAAAAATGCTTCTGAAAGTCTAGAATTAAAATATGTATGGGTAATAGGTATAGGAGAGGAATTGCTAGGGTAGGAAAAATACAGCTGTGAGGCAGAAAAAAAAAGAGGAGAAATGACTGTTTCTTTAAATATATCTATTAATCACAGTTCAGATGAAACTCAAGGTAGGAAGTCACAGCTGTGAAGGGGAAGGCAGAAGGAGATCAAGATTATTATTTTAAATATATTTATATTAAATCATTACTGAAAATGGGGAACCAGACTAAGAATTTGTAGCTGACGGAAGGGCAAAGAAAACTTTGTCCCTATCCTTTGAAATGGATGTGTTAAATGGGTCTCCAACTATGTCAAAGGGGGCATCCTCCAGCTGAAAGCAGGAGGTCTGATAGAGAAGGATAGTTTGTCTAACTGTCACTTTAAAATATACTCCTTCTTTCTCAGTGTAGGAACCTCTTGCAAAATAGAGAATATATGAAAATGGAAGAAAAGAACAACCAGCTTCCTTGCTAGGCTACTTTGATTTCTCAGCTTTAAAAAACTCCATGGATTTTGTAACACAATGTCATTTTTTTTAAAGATTTTATTTATTTATTTGAGAGAGTGAGAGAGGGAACACAAACAGGGGGAGCGGGAGAGGGAGAAGCAGGCTTCCCGCCGAGCAGGGAGCCCGATGCGGGGCTCGATCCCAGGACCCTGGGACCATGACCAGAGCCGAAGGCAGACACCAAACACTGAGCCACCCAGGCGCCCCTTCAATGTCATTTTTTTATTCCTCTGGGTGAGGAAGTAGCAAAATTCTTGACATTCTTTGGATGTTAAATATGGTTCTTTTTGTTTTGTTTTGTTTTTTAATTTTTTATTGTTATCTTACTCACCATACATTACATCATTAGTTTTTGATGTAGTGTTCCATGATTCATTGTTTGTGCATAACACCCAGTGCTCCACGCAGAACGTGCCCTCTTTAATACCCATCACCAGGCTAACCCATCCCCCCACCCCCTCCCCTCTAGAACCCTGTTTGTTTTTCAGAGTCCATCGTCTCTCATGGTTCGTCTCCCCCTCCGACTTACTCCCCTTCATTCTTCCCCTAAGTACAGATCTGTGATTCATCAGTCTTATACAATTCACAGCGCTCACCATAGCACACACCCTCCCCAATGTCTATCACCCAGCCACCCCATCCCTCCCAGCCCCACTACTCCAGCAACACTCAGTTTGTTTCCTGAGATTAAGAATTCCTCATATCAGTGAGGTCATATGATACATGTCTTTCTCTGATTGACTTATTTCACTCAGCATAACACCCTCCAGTTCCATTCACGTCGTTGCAAATGGCAAGATCTCATTCCTTTTGATGGATGCATAATATTCCATTTTGTATATATACCACACCTTCTTTATCCATTCATCTCTCGATGGACATCTTGGCTCTTTCCACAGTTTGGCTATTGTGGACATTGCTGCTATAAACATTGGGGTGTACGTACCCCTTCGGATCCCTACATTTGTATCTTTGGGGTAAATACCCAGTAGTGCAATTGCTGGATCATATGGTAGCTCTATTTTCAACTGTTTGAGGAACCTCCATAGTGTTTTCCAGAGGGGTTGCACCAGCTTGCATTCCCACCAACAGTGTAGGAGGGTTCCCCTTTCTCCACATCCCCGCCAACATCTGTCGTTTCCTGACTTGTTAATTTTAGCCATTCTGACTGGTGTGAGGTGGTATCTCATTGAGGTTTTGATTTGGATTTCTCTGATCTTCAGCGATATTGAGCACTTTTCCATGTGTCTGTTGGCCATTGGGATGTCTTCTTTGGAAAAACGTCTGTTCATGTCTTTGGCCCATTTCTTGATTGGATCATTTGTTCTTTGGGTGTTGAGTTTGATAAGTTCTTTATAGATTTTGGATACTAGCCCTTTATCTGATAGGTCATTTGCAAATATCTTCTCCCATTCTATCGGTTGTCTTCTGGTTTTGTGGACTGTTTCTTTCGCTGTGCAACAGCTTTTTACCTTGATGAAATCCCAATCGTTCATTTTTGCCCTGGCTTTCCTTGCCTTTGGCGATGTTTCTAGGAAGAAGTTGCTGCGGCTGAGGTCGAAGAGGTTGCTGCCTGTGTTCTCCTTTAGGATTTGGATGGACTCCTGTCTCACATTAAGTCTTTCAACCATTTTGAGTCTATTTTTGTGTGTGGTGTAAGGAAATGGTCCAGTTTCATTCTTCTGCATGTGGCTGTCCAATTTTCCCAACATCATTTGTTGAGGAGACTGTCTTTTTTCCATTGGACATTCTTTCCTGCTTTGTCAAAGATGAGTTGACCATAGAGTCGAGGGTCCATTTCTGGACTCTTGATTCTGTTCCATTGATCTATGTGTCTGTTTTTGTGCCAGTACCATACTGTCTTGATGATGACAGCTTTGTAATAGGGCTGGAAGTCTGGAATTGTGATGCCGCCAGCTTTGCTTTTCTTTTTCAACATTCCTCTGGCGATTTGGGGTCTCTTCTGGATCCATACAAGTTTTAGGATTATTTGTTCCATTTCTTTGAAAAAGGTGGATGGTATTTTGATGGGGATTGCTTTGAATGTGTAGATTGGTCTACGTAGCACTGACATCTTCACAATGTTTGTTCTTCCAATCCATGAGCATGGAACGTTTTTCCATTTCTTTGCGTCTTCTTCAATTTCGTTCCTGAGTATTTTATAGTGTTCTGAGTACAGATCCTTTGCCTCTTTGGTTAAATTTATTCCTAGGTATCTTATGGTTTGGGTGCAATTGTAAATGGGATCGACTCCTTGATTTGTCTCTCTTCTGTCTTGTTGTTGGTGTATAGGAATGCCACTGATTTCTGTGCATTGATTTTATATCCTGCCACTTTACTGAATTCCTGTATGAGTTCTAGCAGCTTTGGGGTGGAGTCTTTTGGGTTTTTCACATACAGTATCATATCATCTGCAAAGAGTGAGAGTTTGACTTCCTCTTTGCCGATTTGGATGCCTTTGATTTCTTTTTGTTGTCTGATTGCTGTGGCTAGGACTTCTAATACTATGTTGAATAGCAGTGGTGAGAGTGGACATCCCTGCTGCGTTCCTGACCTTAGGGGAAAAGTTCTCAACTTTTCCCCATTGAGAATGATATTCGCTGTAGGTTTTTCATAGATGGCTTTTATGATATTGGGGTATGTACCCTCTATGCCTATACTCTGAAGAGTTTTGATCAAGAAAGGATGCTGTACTTTGTCAAATGCTTTTTCTGCATCTATTGAGAGGATCATCTGATTCTTGCTCTTTCTTTTGTTAATGTATTGTATCATGTTGATTGATTTGTGGATGTTGAACCAAACTTGCAGCCCAGGGATAAGTCCCACTTGGTCGTGGTGAATAATCCTTTTAATGTACTGATGGATCCTTGGCTAGTATTTTGGTGAGAATTTTTGCATCCATGTTCATCAAGGATATTGGTCTGTAATTCACCTTTTTGATGGGGTCTTTGTTTGGTTTTGGGATCAAGGTAATGCTGGCCTCTTCAAATGAGTTTGGAAGTTTTCCTTCCATTTCTATTTTTTGGAATGGTTTCAGGAGAATAGGCATTAATTCTTCTTGAAATGTCTGATAGAATTCCCCTGGGAAGCCATCTGGCCCTGGGCTTTTGTTTGTTGGGAGATTTTTGATGACTGCTTCAATTTCCTTAGTGGTTTATAGGTCTGTTCAGGTTTTCTCTTTCTTTCTGGTCAGTTTTGGTAGTTGATACATCTCTAGGAATGCACCCATTTCTTCCAGGTTATCTAATTTGCTGGCATAGAGTTGCTCATAATATGTTCTTATAATTGTTTGTATTTCTTGGGTGTTGGTTGTGATCTCTCCTCTTTCATTCATGATTGTGTTGATTTGGGTCCTTTCTCTTTTCTTTTTGATCAGTCTGGCCAGGGGTGTATCAATCTTGTGAATTCTTTCAAAGAACCAGCTCCTAGTTTCGTTGATCTGTTCTACTGTTCTTTTGGTTTCTAGTTCATTGATTTCTGCTCTGATCTTTATTATTTCTCTTCTCCTGCTGGGTTTAGGCTTTATGTGCTGTTCTCTCTCCAGCTCCTTTAGGTGTAGGGTTAGGTTGTGTATTTGAGACCTTTCTTGTTTCTTAAGAAAGGCTTGTATTGCTATATACTTTCCTCTCAGAACTGCCTTTGCTGTATCCCAAAGATTTTGAACAGTTGTGTGTTCATTTTCATTGGTTTGCATGAAATTTTTTAATTCTTCTTTAATTTCCTGGTTGACCCATTCATTCTTTAGTACGATGGTCTTTAGTCTCCATGTCTTTGAGTTCTTTCCGACTTTCCTCTTGTGATTGAGTTCTAGTTTCAGAGCATTGTGGTCTGAAAATATGCAGGGAATGATCTCAAACTTTTGGTACTGGTTGACACCTGATTTGTGACCTAGGATCTGATCAATTCTGGAGAATGTTCCATGGGCACTAGAGAAGAATGTGTATTCCGTTGCTTTGGGATGGAATGTTCTGAATATGTCTGTAAAGTCCATTTGGTCCAGTGTGTCATTGAAAGTCTTTATTTCCTTGTTGATCTTTTGCTTAGATGATCTGTCCATTTCAGTCAGGGGGGTGTTAAAGTCCCCACTATTATTGTATTGTTCTCAATGTGTTTCTTCACCTCTGTTATTAATTGCCTTATATAATTGGCTGCTCCCATGTTAGGGGCATAGATATTTACATTTGTTAGATCTTCTTGTTGGACAGACCCTTTAAGTAGGATATAGTGTCCTTCTTCATCTTTTATTACAGTCTTTGTTTTAAAATCTAATTTGTCTGACATAAGGATTGCCACCCCAGCTTTCTTTTGGTGTCCATTAGCATGGTAAATGGTTTTCCACCCCCTCATTTTCAATCTGGGGGTGTCTTTGAGTCTAAAATGAGTCTCTTGCGGACAGCATATCAATGGGTCTTGTTTTTTAATCCAATCTGATACCCTGTGTCTTTTGATTGGGGCATTTAGTCCATTTACATTCAGGACAACTATTGAAAGGTATGAATTTAGTGCCATTGTATTGCCTGTAAGGTGACTGTGACTGTATATTGTCTGTGTTCCTTTCTGATCTATGCTGCTTATAGGCTCTCTTTTTGCTTAGAGGACCCCTTTCAATATTTCTTGGAGGGCTGGTTTCGTGTTTGGAAATTCCTTTAGTTTTTGTTTGTCCGGGAAGCTTTTTATCTCTCCTTCTATTTTCAATGACAGCCTAGCTGGATATAGTATTCTTGGCTGCATATTTTTCTCATTTGGTGCTCTGAAGATATCATGCCAGTCCTTTCTGGCCTGCCAGGTCTCTGTGGATAGGTCTGTTGCCAATCTAATGTTTCTACCATTGTAGGTTACATATCTCTTCTCCCAAGCTGCTTTCAGGATTTTCTCTTTGTCTCTGAGACTCGTAAGTTTTACTCTTAGATGTCGGGGTGTTGACCTATTTTTATTGATTTTGAGAGGGATTCTCTGTGCCTCCTGGATTTTGATGCCTGTTTCCTTCCTCACATTAGGGAAGTTCTCTGCTATTATTTGCTCCAATATACCTTCTGCCCCTCTCTCTCTTTCTTCCTCTTCTGGGCTCCCAATTATTCTAATGTTGTTTCGTCTTATCGTATCGCTTCTCTCTCAAATTCTGCCCTCGTGATCCTGTAGTTGTTTATCTCTCTTTTTCTCAGCCTCTTTATTTTCCATCATTTGGTCTTCTATATCGCTGATTCTCTCTTCTGCCTCATTTATCCTTGCAGTTTGCGCTCCCATTTTTGATTGCACCTCATTAATAGCCTTTTTGATTTCGACTTGTTTAGATTTTAGTTCTTTTATTTCTCCAGAAAGCGTTTCTCTAATAACTTCCATGCTTTTTTCAAGCCCAGCTAGTATCTTTAAAGTCATGATTCTGAACTCTAAGTCCAACATCGTACTAATGTCCGTATTGAGTAGGTCCCTGGCTGACGGTACTACCTCTTGTTCTTTTTGCTGAGGTGATTTTTTTTGTTTTGTCATTTTGTCCAGAGGAGAATAGATGAATGAGAGAACAGAATGCTAACAGGTTAACAACGTCCCCAGCAAATATACTGTATACAAATCAGAAAAGACCTGAAACCAGGGGAAAAGAAAGGGAAAGAAAGAAAAACGAAAGAAAAAGAAAAAGAAAAAGATAAAAACAAAAACAGAACAATACAAAAAAACCAGAATATGATAAACTATGATCAGGCTAGTGCATAGATCAGTGCCACACACTAGATTTTGGGCGTATTTTGGTCTGTTAGAAAAAAGTGCCTCCTAAAATTTTAAAGGAAGAAAGCCTTATATATGTACAAAATAAGGGTTGATACAATGAATGGATGGAAGATGACTGTAAAGATGAAAATTATAAAAGATTTTATAAAAGGAATTGATAAGAAGTTTGAAAAAAGAAGGAAGATTTAAAGGAAAAAAGAAAAAAAAAGGGAGAGATTGTAATCAGGCAGGAGACTAGAACAAAGGCATACACTAGTGATTTAGGGTATATTCTGATTGTTAGAAGAAACTGTATCTCAAAATTTTAAAGAGAGAACAACTTATATATATATATGCCAAAAATAAGGGTAACTACTATGAAGGGATAAAATATGCTCTAAAAATGAAAAATAAAAAAATTTTTTTAAAAAAGGGATTGATAAGATGTTGGTTGAAAAAGGGAAAACGAAAAATTAAAAAAAAAACAGTTAAAAAAATTAACTTTGAAAAACTAATGAATCATGGTAAAAAAAGCCATGAATTCTATGTGCAGTATTCCCCTAGCGCTGGAGATCTCCCGTTCTCCTTGATCAGTAAACTTGGTCTTGGCTTGCTGGCTGTTCTTGCTGATCTTCTGGGGGAGGGGCCTGTTGCCATGGTTCCCAAATGTCTTTGCCGGAGGCGGAATTGCCCCGCCCTTGTCTGTCCCGGCTAAGCAAGCTGCTCGGCTTTGCTCTTGGGAGCTTTTGTTCCCTGCAAGCTCTCGGTGCAGCTTTGGAGGACCAGGGTGAAAATGGTGGCCTCCCAATCTCCACCCGGAGGAGCTGAGAACTCGGGGCCCCACTCCTTAGTGCACCCCCAGAGAAAAGCAGTCACTCCTGTCTCCCCGGTCTCTGGCCGCACTCCGTGCTCACCCGGCCTATGACCAAGCGTTTCTATCTCTGGCACCCGACCCCCTGTGGAGTCTCCAAACCCAGCAGATCCCCACGGTGCGCTCCCCCGCTGCTCCTCCCCGGGGAGGAAGGGGAGTCTCCCCGGATCTGCCGCTTGTTGGGTCCCTGCTGGAGGAGCAGTGGACCGACTGGGCCGTGGATCAGTTTATGGCAACCCCGAGCTGAGAGCCCGCGCCTCGGCTCCGTCTCTGCAGCGGGCTTCCCCATTCCGATCCCTGGGAGCTCTGCTGCACTCAGGCACCCCTGGTCTTTCTGTGACCCCGAGGGTCCTGAGACCACACTGTCCCGTGAGGTTTCCATCTCCCACTTAGCCACTGGAGTGACGTCCCTTGGCGGAACCTACTTCTAAAAGTTCCAATTTTGTGCTCCGCGGCTCTAGCACTTGCCAGAAGCGGCCGACGGAGGACCCCTCCCCCGCTGTCTATCCTCCCGAATATCAGCTCAGATTCACTTCTCCGCACGGCCTACCTTCCAGTAAGTGGTTGCTTCTCTGTTCAGAGAGTTGTTGCTACTCTCTTCTTCGATCTCCTGTTGAGTTCGTAGGTGTTCAGAATGGTTTGATCCCTATTCAGCTGAATTCCCAAGACCAGACGAAATCCAGGTCTCCTACTCCGCCATCTTGCTCCGCCCCCATGGTTATTCTTTATAGCAGAGACTTTTAACCTCGCGGATTAATTTCTGTATCCCAGAACCTAACACAATGTCTGGCACACTTTATGGATGGATAGATGGAAAGAAGATGGGAAGGATGGAGCAATGGATGCAAAGATACTCTCCAGAAACCAGGACCAGATATGCATTGGAAAGAAGAAAAGAAAGTCTCCACTAAGCCACCAATTATTCCACCTTATGAGATATTAGGTCTACAATCCCACTCATGAAATAATGTTGGATTATCAGGAAAAGCACTGGCTTTGACAAACTCACAGACCTGGTTTCAAATATTGGTTCTGCCATTTCTGGCAATGTGACTCTGAAGGAGCAGCTTCTGAATCTCAAGATTCTTACCTATAAAATTATGATTATGATAACAATAATCTTGCAATACTGTCATGAAAATTAAACCAGATGGTATAAGTAGAGTACCTGGCATATAGAGATTTAAAAAAAAAAAAAAAAAAAAATCGAGGGTGCCTGGGTGGCTCAGTTGGTTAAGCGACTGCCTTCGGCTCAGGTCATGATCCTGGAGTCCCGGGATCGAGTCCCACGTCGGGCTTCCTGCTCAGCAGGGAGTCTGCTTCTCCCTCTGACCCTCTTTCCTCTTGTGCTTTCTATCTCTCATTCTCTCTCTCTCTCTCTCAAATAAATAAATAAAATATTTAAAAAAAAAACATCGATTATCTCTCAGTTAGGTACAGTAGTATGCTAGAGCCATGTTATACCAGCTCATGAGAGCCAATTGTGTGCATCTCTTCTCAACTCTGCGCTCAGTATTATCAAGTTGGTAGCTTCAAATTAGCCATGGTGGGAGCATTTATACCACAGAAATTGACAAAGAAAATGATCAAAGATTTTTTTCTAGAAGTCCAGTTGTTAAACATTTGCCAGCATAATAACTGACTCACATTCTAAATTAAAGTATGGATGGTAGAAAGAATTCTGATTTGGGGGTCAGGAGAACTAAAGGTTAATTCAAGTATTACAAAATGCTATTTGTATGGTCTTGAATAATTTATTCAACATTCTGTTCCTAAAGTTTCTTCATCTATAAAATGAGAGGGTTGAAATAGATCAGGTTTCTGTTTTGATAATGGTGAGTTACTATTTAGATAGCCCTCCCATTAAACACTAAAAATGCTGGATAAGATATATAAAAATATACAACCACCAAAGATATAACAAGAAAATCAGGAATCAGGATAAAACTGAAGGAAAACAAACAAACAAACAAACAAAAAAACCAGTGCAGTAAGCAGAAAAGGAGTTGCTTTTGCCTCAAGGGAACTTGCCAATTCCCACAAATTTCTTTTTATTTTGCTGGCCTCAATGGCAGATAGAAATTTAAGTTTAATGTGAGACATTAGGGACACTGGGTGGCTCAGTCATTTAAGTGTCTGCCTTTGGCTCAGGTCATGATCCCAGGGTCCGGGAATCCTTGCTCAGCGGGGAGCCAGCCTCTCCCTCTGCCTGCCACTCCCCCTGCTTGTGCTCTGTCTTGCTTGCTCTCTCTGACAAATAAATAAAATCTTAAAAAAAAATAATGTGAGACATTAGTAGAAGAATCTCTCCACAGTAAACAAACTTCAAGATAAACCTACTCTCTCATGTTCTTACAATTCACTTTCCATGGTTCAGGAAATCTGAAGTCTTGAACTTGGATGAAGTTGGCCTGGGACTTTAGTATGTCATATGCCTCTGAGAAGCAAATAAAATCCTCTAAGGAAGAAAGTGCCTTCATCCTAGGCCTCCAGTTACTCCTACAAATATATTTTTCAGGTACAATGAACATATCATAATTGGAGATAACCAAGCATTTAAGGAAAGAGGGCACCAGAAATCTGATAAGCAGCAGAAATAACAGAAAGCAAATCTACAAAAATTTCAAATAGTAGAATTACTTATCAGGTGCAAACTATAAAACAACCATACTCAAAGATAAGTTTGAAAATACAATCAAGGAATAAGGAAATGATAAAAAGTAGAATAGCAGATTTGTTTTTAAGAAAAAACATTTCAATACAACTTCTAGAAAGAAAAACTAGAATAAGAAAAATTAAGAAAAAAAGATCTTAAGTCGTAAAGTCCGAGGGCGAAATCTAGCCTGAATTCATATGGGGGGATTCTGAAGTTTTGGCCTATTGCATTTAAAATCTTGAACCAATCTCTAGAGATAAGATTTCACATAAAATTCAAATTTTGAGCTTCTCATAAAATGAGGTCTGGCAACACTGAGCCAATTCACACAAGACAACAATCTGCTAAGATAGAGCTCACACTCCAGTTTGCCACTTTCCCCACCACTTTCTATCTCCCCATCACTGAGGCTGGGCAAGCTGCCATTTACCTTAAGTTGGTAAACTCCTTCAATAATGGCCATATAGTAAATATTTTAGGCTTTGAGGGCCATACGGTCTCTGTCACAAGTACACAACTTTGTCATCATATCATGAAAGCAGTCATAGACAATACATAAACAAACATATATTGCTGCATTCTAAAAAAGGAGAACAAGCTGATTTAGAAAAACAGGGAGCAGGCTGAATTTGGCTACTGGGCTAGAGTTTATCGACCTCTGCCATAAATCTTTTCACATGCACTACTGTTTTTGTCAGAGAAATATCTCTCCCTACTCATGATACTGTCAATAGTAGGGAAAAGATATGTATCCTGAGAGGACCATGTGTTTCAAGAAAAATAGGTAAGATCATGAAATTGGCCTTCTCCATTTATTTGTATTACCTCTCTGGCCTCTGCAGGCCTCTGTATTTGTGTCACCAAGCCTAAATGATCTCTACAATTCTTTCCAACTATATAAATTTATGGTCTGATGACAGGTATCAATGTGGCCAGAAGTCAGAACTCCTGGGCACTGTGTCCTCCTCATTTCTCTTACCAAGTTCTCCCTAAAGTCATATGTTTTCAGGTTATCACAGATAACAAGACAAGGCACTTGGGAAAGGTGCAAAGCAGTACTTCCTTACATTCAGAAGTGATTGGTGAGGGTAAAAATGCTCATTTCTCCTACTTTTGTTTCCTCTGCTATGATGTAATTTTTATAAGGGTTTTTTTCTTACTGAGTACAAAATAGAGGGAAAGATAAAGATGAACACTACTCAAGTTTTTGGAATGTCTGGTAATTTTAAAAAGTATTACTACTTGAAGACAAAAATAGATTAATTCCATAGTTTAAAGCCAACTTCCAATCTGAAATTTCATTAAAGGCAGGATTTTGATTCAGTTCAAGTTGTTTTAATAGCTTTGCCCTTTTCCTTGACTCAAATTATAGTGAAACATTTTTTATTGTCTTTTTAACAAAATCACAGTTTCAATAAAAATGAATACAGAGAAGAAATAAACCAGATTCTCTCTATGACTATTTCCTGAGCTCATTCTGAAAGAGAATTCCATGTATACAATCCCTTTATAGATAAGGACCTCCTGTTTTCTTCAGGCTCTTAAGCTTCTTGGATAAGATGCAATAAAAATTATTTAATCCCAGATCTTCTCTAGAGTAAACTGTATTATAATATTAACATATCTCATCAATTCCAAAAGGTACATGTTTTCACATTTTAATGTGTCTATAATTAAGATGACTCACAATTACTGTTATGTAGTTAACAGTTGTGATGTAATTGTCACTGTAGGCACATGAACAAGCTTAATTGTCAATCTTGGTGGAATGACTGAACAATGGCAACTCCTCAACAGTTGAGTTAACAAACTGTTTAAGAATTATTTGAA
Organism: Eumetopias jubatus; assembly: GCF_037043125.1. Classification (NCBI taxonomy): domain Eukaryota; kingdom Metazoa; phylum Chordata; class Mammalia; order Carnivora; family Otariidae; genus Eumetopias; species Eumetopias jubatus. The sequence goes on from NW_028274810.1 coordinate 148,097,964, forward strand.
GAAGGAATATGAGTACTGGTTGTTGTCTTACCACCTTCTGTTGACACTTTATGGTCAGATCAAGAAAGTTCTGCATCAAAATCTGCAGAGTAAGCATCAATGACTAGAAAAATATCCTAGAGACTATAACAGAACATTATTTTAAGAAATACTGCACCACTAATGCTTCCAAAAGTATAGAGGATGATACTTCATGGAAAAAAAATAGACACCAATAATTGAATTAAAACTAAATTCTACTCCTCAAACCAATATTACCCTACATGTTAACTAATGAGAATTTAAATAAAAACTTAAAAAAAAAAAAAAAACTGACTCAGGACAGAATTTCCAATGACAGCAGAGTTAAGAGGTTGGCAAATCCTCTTCTGAGAAAGCAAGTTAAAACTGGACAAAATCATCAAAAATGGGTATTTAAGGATTCTGGAAATTGACCAAAATAAACAATATATTGAGATGCATTAATTCATGATAAGCTATAATAACTTTGAATAAGAATATTGGCTGTCTGATTTCATGTTCTCTTTTTAGGGCAATTAAACTATTCTGTATGACACTACAATGGTGAATACATGTCTTTATATGTTTGTCAAAATCTTTAGGAATCTACAACACCAAAAGTGAACCCTAATGTAAACCATGGACTTTGTGTAATAATAATGTATCAACATTAATCCATCAATTTTAACAAATGTACTACTATCCTGTGGGATGGGAATGGTATGGGAGTTTGTTCATGTGTGAGGACAGGGGATGTATGGGAACTCTTTGTATTTTCTGCTCAATTTTGCTGTGAACCTAAAACTGCTCTTAAAAAAAAAAAGGTTTACTGATTTTAAAAAGCCATATTAAGGAAATATAAAGGAGTTTTATAACTTGATAAGAAAATGAGCAACACAATTAAAAATGGACAAAATATTTGAATAGATAGTTCACCAAAGGATATATATAAGTAGCTATTAAATGTGCAAACATGCTCAATATTATTAGTCATTAGGGGAAATACAAATTAAAATTACCATGAGATACTATTATAACCACCAGAATGGCTATGATAAAGAAGAAGAAGAATAAAAAGTGTTGGTGAAGATGAAGACAAACTGGAACCCTTGTATACTGGTGATGTAAAATGGTACATACAGCCATATTGAAAAATTTTGGCAATTTCTAAAAATTAAATATAGAATTCCCATATGGCTAAACAATTCCATTATTGGGTATATACAAAGAGAAATAAAAGCATGTGTTCACAAAATTTTGTATATGAATGCTCATAGCAGCATTATTCCTAAGAGACACAAACTGGAAACAACTCAAATCTTTTTAAACAAAATCTGACATGTCTATACAATGGACTACCACTCAGCCAATAAAAAGGAACAAAGCACCCATATGTGCCACATGATAAAATCTCAGAAACATTGTGTTAAGTGAAAGCAGCCAATCACAGCAAAACTACATGTTGTTATGATTCTATTACTATGAAACTTCCAGAAAAGACAAATTCATAGAGACAAAAAAATAGATTCCGGATTGCCTCAGGCTGGGGTTGGGAGCACAGACTGAATGCAATCAGGCATGAGAGAACTTTATGGGTGATGAAAGTGTTCTAAAACTGGATTGTGGTAATGGTTGCACGAGTCTGTATCTTTTCTAAAAATCACTGAACTTTACATGTACACAGGGTGAATTTTATGGTATATAAGCGATATCTCAGTAAAGCTATGTATGCACAGAAAGGCGAAGACCAAGGAGGTAATGTAATTTACTCCAAATCGCAGAGCTAGTTTCATGAGAATCAGAACCAGAAATAAAAACTCCCAGCCAATGGACTTTTCACTATAAAGTTTCTAGGGTATCACATAAACCAACTGAAAAAATCATTCAAATGGAGTAACTGCCTTAGATCATTTTTAGGAAAAACAAATGTTATGTATAAATTGGTAATAAATGAGCAGAAATATGAATAAGCAGATATATTTTAGACATTTGGCGTCAATAAATTCTAGTAACTTATATTCAAATATACATTTTATTATAGGATCTTTATGTTCCAAAATATTTACTCTTTTTCCGTGTTGTTCTTACTTGTTGCATATTTAGAAATCCGATTTCCCAACTCACCCTGGAAGCTCTCTATCTTTGTAGACCATGGTTTCCCTACATGGGGTGCCTTCCTCAGCCTGCTGCCATGCAGAGAGCACTGCCTTAATAAGCACCTGGGCCTTTCACAGCTTTCTGTAAGGTCAGATCCCCTACGTCCTCCATTCAGCTGTCACCTCTTTGTAGAATACTGGAATTCCTAATAGGTTGGCCAAGTTAACCAAAAGTACCACTTTCATTCTGACTCCAGGAAGACCTCAAGATTTGTCAAGAAATAAGTATCTCAACTTCATATACACAAAATGATAAGAAGCCTATAACATGTTTTGATTTTTTTAAATGTCCATAAAGGACATAAAACTGCCTTATGAAACATAGAAGCAAAATTTTCCATGCATATACATGTACACACAATTATACATATATGTGTATATATATGTATATACATATACATATACATACATATATATTTTTTTAATGTGGGGTAGATTAATGGAAACCCATGTTTTTGCCTTTAAGCTGTGGTATTTGGCTTGGACATACCAGATGAGAAAGAAATTTTTCTTAAATACCAAGACTCATCTCTTTTCTGACTGTATTCAAGAAAAAGTTTGGAGCCCTCTGGTGGTAGAATTACCATACTCACTATTAAGTTCCCTAACATAAACCTCTCCTAGTATTCTAATGGTAAAAGCTTATATTTCACAACCAGAAGCTTGGCAATTCTTCATCTTCAAAGGGGCCTTTTATTAAAAATGAGTGCAGGTTTTTACTTTATATAACTCTTTGTGGTACGTGATATTTAAATCCATGGAATAGCACCTTATGTCAAAGTAAAATTAAAAGTTAGAAATGAGCTCCAGAATCACTCTGATGATTAGAAGGTCACTGTGATAGTCCCTAACTTCCTTAAATATAAAATGACTTCAAATATCAAAATCTTTTGCAACTAACCTGATTTATTTGGAAACTTTACTGCATCCTACATCCAACATTTAAATCTCTTCATTTATAGATGAAACTGTTCTTTTGTATTACACATGTAATATATAGCTTATAAGAGGCAATAGGTTTCTTGAGGTAAATGATGCTATCACTTGTTTTAAGAGAGCAAGGAAGAAGGGGAAGGAAAGGATTTATTATAAGGAATTGGCCCATGTGATTATGCAAGAAGACAAGTCCCAGGATCTGTAGGGTGGATCAGCAAGCTGCAGAGCCAGGAAAGTCCTGGTTCATTTCCAATCTGAGCCTGAAGGCCTAAGAACGAGGAGAATGGATGGTAGAGTTCCTGTCTGAAGGCTGGCAGGTTTGAGACGTTTCAATTCAAGCTTGAAGTCACAGGGGAAAAAGCCAATGTCCCAGCTCAAATGCCATCAGGCAGGAAGAACTCTCTCTCACAAAACAAACAAAAACAGCCTTTTGTTCTCTTCAGGCCCTCAACTAATTGGAGAAGTCCCACCTACAATAGGGAGAACAATCTGGTTTATTCAGCCAATCAATGTAAATGTTAATCGCATCCCAAAACACCTCACAGAAATACCCAGGATAAGGTTGGACCAAGTATCTGGGAACCCAATCAACTTGACACATAAAATAAACCATCCCAGAGCCAGAAGGAAAAAAAGAGACATAATTACATACTGAGGAAAAAATTATAACCAGCTTCTTATCAGAATGCATGTAAGCACAAGACAACAAACTAACATCTCCAAAGAGCTGAAGAAACTGTCAACACGTAACTTTATGTACATCAAAAAATATCTCTCAAAAACGAAGGCGTTGAGGGGGCTCAGTGGTTCAGTCCATTAAGCGTCTGCCTTCAGCTCAGGTCATGTTCTTAGGGTCCGGGAATCGAGCCCCATGTCTGGCTCCCTGCTCAGCGGGGAGTCTGCTTCTCCCTCTCCCTCTGCCCCTCCCCCTGCTCATGCTCTCTTTCTCAAATAAATAAATATTAAAAAAAAAAAACAAAGGCGCTGGTAACATGAATCCATACATGGTGTAAAATTGCATAGAACTACACACACACACACACACACACACACACACACACACACACAGATAATAATGGTACCTCTTTTATAAGATGCCTTCTAATTCCTAGGAATTGACCTACATCTTTCAGACCATAAATCCAGTTGGCTTTGGTAGTTGATGGGAAGTAGGAAAAACTACCCTTTGGCCCCCACATTTTCCCCCTTCACTACAGAAAAACAAGAAAACGCAGATGACAGGAACACGATCATTAGCAGTGAGGGTCCAACTGCCCAGTAGAAACAAGAAGAAAGGTAACAATTGCCTACTTAGACCCTGCAGGTTTTTGTTTTATTTTTTAATCATCTAGGGCTCAGTTTGAAATATGTTGACTCATCCAGTACCACTTATGGGGTATCAATTCCTGACAGAGCAGATTTGCTTCAAAGGCTTTGCTGAGAAGCAGTATTTGGTAGGGTGAAAGGTCAAAAGTGGGTTAGATGTGTACATTTTACATAGCTCACCACATAAGCAAACTTTACCTAACAATTACTTGGGTTATTTCCTTAGAGCTTGCACTGGATAGCTCTCAGACTCGTGTTTTATTTTCAGAAAATCAAATGTCTCTTCTCCTCTTCAGATTCAGTCACACAAATTGCATCAGTTCTTAAAGAAAGCCATACCTCAAGACCTCACAAAGAGGTATCTATTACCAGGAGCTCTAAGCAAATGTTCTTTTAATTAGCTACATTTATCTTTAATCCCTGTTTTGACAGAAACTCTAACATAAACATACATTACCAATACATAAAACCCAGCTCAAAGTATGGTTAATTTTTATATTTGACAGAGCCAGTTGGAAAAAATAACTTTGACCTTTCTCCGTCTTTGTGTGATGTCACTACAACCTAGTCTCAGGACCTAAAACAGAAACAGTGGCATCTGCAGCTAAAGTACAATAATGATTCTTAAACTGCTCCCTAAAAGTGGCAATAAAAACCCTAATAAGACCTCTGGGCCTTATGTCGAAGCAGCTGCAAAATCAAGTTAAATAATTTCTGCAAGGACTACAGTAATTATAAAACTGATTAAAGTTTACCTACACTTCATTCCTAGAGGGTTTTCACCAAGGACTTAGAAACCAGATGGTTCAAGACTAGGCATGATGGATATATTCCATGAAGCATGTCCGTTGTCATGGAAACAACAGAAATAACATTATCTTTTCTGTCTATTCCTTCACAAAACCATGCATTTAAGAGTTGCCGCCAATTCAAGCAAAATCCAAATGAATACTTAGGTATCAGGTCAAAAACCAGTGCCTCTACCCACTTTTAATACTAAAGCCCAACTGTTGAATTCACTAAAATGTCTTCAGTGAGTCTATGTACTTTCTATAGGGCATTTAAGTAGAGCCTTCATAATTTTCAGAATTTTAATACTCCAGAGAAAAATCAGAAAAACCGAAGATCCTGAGGAAGTGGAGCTCGGGCTCAAAGATTGCCCCTCTGCTGGAAGAGAGAATGGTCAAGGAGAGAACCATCCGTCCCTGTTGCCCCTGCAGAAAAAGCTCGTCCTGCTTCTCTAGAGAGCCAATTCCTCCAACTACACCCTGGACTTATCCCAACTCTCCTGCTAAGGGAGAGTTTTGCCAAACCTATTCTCTCCTCGTCAGTATCTTCAACCTCAATCATAATAACAATAACAATTGAACATTTCTTGACTACTTGCTATGTGCCTAATATGTATCATGCCATTTCATCCTCACCGCTACTATATTATCATTATTATCCCTATTTTATAGATGAGGAAACTGTGGCTTAGGGCAGAGCTTCTCAAACTATAATGTACATATGAATCACCTAGAGATATTTTCAAAATACATAGACCTGGGGCAAGAACCAAGAGTCTGCATTTCTAACAAATTCCAAGTGATGCTAGCCCATAGACCACACTTTGAGTAGCAAGGATTATGATGGTTAAGAAACTTGCCCCAAACACCCAGCTATTAAGAAGCAAAGCCTGGATTCGAGCCCATAATTTCCTGACTCTAGAATTCTAGCTCTTAATCATTATGCTCTCCCGTCTCCCAATTCCATCAGACACACTGCAGCAGCCTCTCCTTAAAAGTAACAGCAACAACAACAAAAAGACAAGTTCTTAATAGCCTGACAACTCCTAAACCCCATTCCTTCCCTTCAGCCAAGGTTTTCAAAGCAAGAATTTATACCTGCTTCTGGTGTTTCTATACTGTCCATTTCATTGCCATTCTGAAATCTCACTTGCACACCTGTGATGTCTCTGACTATGCTGTCTTTTTCCATCACTGATTGCTCTGTGAAAACAGCCCTGGTCTTATTTGTGACCAGATTTCATACATGCCTTTTTTTTTTTTTTTTGCAGAATTGAGATATGAATTAGATTCTTACACATGTAAAATAGGTAGGAAACTGAAGATAAGCTACCACGTAAGTAGGGAAATGAACCAAAGAGTGGTTTGAGAACTAGAAGGTAAGAATCAAGAGAAAAGCCAGCCCAAGAGGACTTTTGTCAGTAAAGGCATCTGGGTAATCTGAAGACTTCAGACAGATGGGACATGACTCTTTCAGCATTCTGGAGGTAGAAGATGGAATGCCCCAGGCCGGAAGTGGAGATCCAAGAAGAGAAACCAGACTGATTTGGAAAGGTGTGAGTTAGTAAGTGAACTTTTCAGGGAATTAGACCAAGAAGATCGATCATGAATGCAACCTTCCTTTCCAACTAGACTAAGCAGCCATCTGTGACTCCACTGGGTACCTGTGACTTGCTGCTCTGCATTTAGAGTTTGTACCTTGAGAATTTTCAACCAGTGGGAAAATATTCCTGGCCAGGCCAGACATACAGACCATGTAAGGCAGGCCAGACATACAGACCATGTAAGGATCATCCCATCAGGGTCAATTTTAAGGAGTTCTAGAAACATCTCTTAAACTAATCTGTGCCCCTCCAGATATCTGTCCCATATACTCCCCTACTCTAAAAATTACCTACAATGGAGCAAGGCTTTGGAGTCAGATAAATGAAGTCAAATCCCAGCTCTACAACTTACATACTATAGAATCTTGGGTAGGATACTTAACTCTCTTAGCCTCAATTTCACCTCCTGTCAAATGGGTGGGTGCATTTTCACCTGCTGTCAAATATTGTGGGTAAACTTCACACTGCAGGGCTGCTGTGAAAATTAAATTGGCTAATATATGCAAAAAATGTCTAGCACCACACCTTGAACCTATGGGGTTGAGCTCATACTGTTTCTCTCAAGTCTCTCTTTGATGCACCTGTGTCCCTCTTCCTTTGTTTCTGCAACATTAAAACTCTCTATTTTGTCACGCCTTCCTTTTTTGTCTCTTTTGCTGATAGTTTTTCCTTTTCACTTAAAACTTCTGAGCATCATTTCCTTATCTATAGAGTATAGGTAGAGTAAGTTGGATAAAGTCATCAAAAAACTCTATGATTCTTCTACTAATGTTCCCGTGCAACCACATCCTTCTCTTCCTCCTCACCTAGTGTAAACACCCTTAAAGTTTGAGCAAGCCCGTTCACCCCTGGTGGCACCCAAAGCTACATCTACAAACCCAATGCTCTGATTCTAGCCCCAATTTCACGTTTCTTAAAGGAAATGTAAAATGAGCCAAAAGAGGGGTGCCTGGGAGGCTCGGTCGGTTAAGCATCCAACTCTGGGTTTCAGCTCAAGTCAGGATCTCAGGTTCAGGAGCTCAAACCCCTTATCGAGCTCCATGCTCGGTGCAGAATCTGCTTGAGAGTCTCTTTTCCTCTTCCTCTATCTCTCCTGCTCCTGCTCTCTCTCTCTTTCTCTCTCTTTCAAATAAATAAATAAATCTTTAAAACAAAAACAAAAACCAGCTCCTTTTACAAAGTCTCTATTTCAGCAACATCATGTTTTGAGCAGCCCCTAGTCTTCGGTCCTGGCAGCTGTCTTGGCTCTCTTTTCAGTTTGTCCCCTATGACCATTACTTGCCAAGCCCTGTAAGTCCCTCCTTCACAGACTCCCTCAAATCTGACCTTTCCTCTCCATGTCCACTGCCACCACCGGCACCCAGATCATCATTGTCTCAGGAGTATTTCCATAGCTACTGCTCTTGCCTCCCTGACTCCATGCCTTCCCCACATGGAGAACAGCACTGCGCAGCTGTTCTGCATCTCACCTAATTTTTATTTTCTCATTCCCTTCCTTATTCTCTACTGATGCTCTATTGCTTCAAGTTTCCCTTTTTGTACTGGAATATTTTTTCTCTTACACAAGAAGACTAAAACAATAGTTTTCTGCAAATATCAAACCTATTGGTTATTAGTCTAGTGTAGCTACCAAAAGCAGCCATAAAGAGATCATCAGTTTTTGAGAGAATATTATGTGCCGTGTGCGTCTCATCATTATTTCTAATCCAGTGTAGATGATGTTCTGGAAATGTCCCAAGAAAAAATAGGAAATAGAGGTTCTGTTATCTGATACATTTGGAAAACACTGTAGAATACTCTTGTAAGTGGTAGCTTTTGTCTTTCCATAAGTGGGGTAAGCTACCAGCATCACAACACATTTCTCATGTTCTTAGGCATCCTGGTGACAGTAGAGACCACCTCCCACTAGAGAAACCTGAAAACTCCTCATACCTTTTTTCCCAGCCTTCCTATTTGGGCTTGGACACATAGCCTGGACTGTGTCAATCAATTTAAGGACTTTGTTTTACTTTTTCATCACTTCTATAATGAAGTACCATAAACTCAGTGTCTTTAGCAATTAAAATTTATTTTCTTACCATTCTGGAGATCAGAAGAACCCATTTTGGGTTTCACCAGGCTGCAATCACCGTGCTAGCAGTGCTGGTTTCTTCGGGAGGCTCTGAGGGCAGAATCTGTTTCCTTGCTTGTAGAGGCTGCCTACTGTCCCTGGCTCATGGCCCCCACTTCATATCACTTCACATTCTTGCTTCCATCATCACATCTCTTACTAGTGACTGATTCCCATACCCCCACTTTATAAGGACCCAGAGGATTATACTGTGATTCAGAAAATCCACGGTAATTTCCCCATCTCTGAATCCTTAATCATATCTGCAAAATCTCTTTTCCCAGGTAAGATATTCATTCACAGTTTCCGGGTGTTAGGACATGGACATCTTTGGGGGGGGTGATTATGCAGGCTACCACAGGGCCCCAGATTTTGAATTGAAAGTTAATAAGACAAAGAACCAGGGCTTATGGAGAATCCATGCTGGGAATAAGAGGTGACCCCAGATGTGTCACCATCAAAATCCCAAGAGTGGCAGTAGCAGCCAGTGTTAGCATTCACAGCAGAGCCGGTGTAGCACATGCACACAGGACTCGGCAAGAAGGGGGAGGTAGGCTCCCCCAACGGGCTTAGTCTGCGAAGATGGTCCTGGTGTCCCCCAGCCTCCTTTGTTTCTGCACCTTCTCCATACCTGGCTCTAGTCTTCTTGCCATTTCTATGGGCCACCCAATACCCGTCTAATGCATTCCTTTCCTACTCATATCAATCAGAATGAGTTTCTGTTCCTTGCAGCTAAGAACCACTAGTTAATGTTCCCTTCTTGCCTAATCAAAAATTAAATTTAGCTGCACACAAGATTTTGGAGGGATCAGACTAAATACATTTATTTAATTGTGCTTTTTCAAGTGCTTTCCAATTTTATTTGACCACAAAAGTCTCTTCTTTGCATTATGTTCTTCCTAAATAGTGTGCTATAGAACAGCACTGAAAAAATGTTACTCCCAATTTTGCAGATAAGAAAATAAAGACTCAGAGGGTTCAAGTAAGTTACTCAAGGTCACACAGCTAACACATACATGCCAGATCCAGGATTTAAAACCTTATCTATTTAACTCAAAAGCTACTACTCCATCATATCTCCCCCCATTAAATTTCCTACATCATAATTAAAATTATAAACAAAATGATATATTTCTAAATATTTGAAATGTCATGATTTTTAGTGGTTCATTACAATTACTTAATCTTTCCATGTACCGCAAAGCAGGCTTTCCCAATATGACAGCTGTACCAAAGAGAATGATGAGGTGGGGAGACCTTTCTGGGATAATTATTACATACTGTATATAAAGAAAGACAAATTAAAATATTACAGGCATAATATTTTCATGTTAAACAACATGGGAGTGGTTCTGTTCCCCATAACCCTCTCCCATTCAAGCAGCAGTAAGGTCTTTCAATATGCAGTTCTGTTAGGGAAGGCACTATAGGGAGAAAATTAAACATTACATTCATAGCTTTTAGTTCTGAAATCAATTTTTGTAAATTCAGAGCAGAAACAACAGTCTTAAAAGCCATGGCTTTCAGTTGCAAAATTCAGGCAATTGAAAGAGAGAAAAAAAATGTTTTTGAAATTCAAGAGGTTGGTTTCAGGGCCAAACCCCAGAGGACCCAAAACATATAATTTATACCATAAAGTAGGGATGAAAGCAGAGTGATGTAATGCCATCCACCCACCCTCAAGGAGAAGAGGGCTCCATCCCCTTGTGAAAGAGAGGAACGAGAGTGGCAGCACCACCATCCAGAGCTGGATCCCAGAAGCAGTATGACAGAAACTTCAAAGAAGTCTGAGGAGTCCCTGAGCAGAATAGACCACTTCCTGGCTGCTTCCCAGAGCATAAGCGAAAAGACTGCAAGCCACAGAGGGAATCTCTGCCTCCCACATGGGCCCTAAGCAGTAAAGAAGCAATGACTGGAGGTTTCTAGGAAAAAAAGACCTCCGAAGAAGCCTCACAGAATCTTGACAGTCCAAAGTGCTGTGGCGAAAACCTCCAGCCCCGCCCTCTAATCTCCCCACCCCACCTCAGCATGTACAAAGGGGCTGGAGGGGCTGAGAGACCAGAAATGGACCAGAAGAGGCCTCTTTGTTGGGAGGAGGACAGCACAGAGTGAGAGGAGACTATACCTGGGAGCCATGGAGGACTGGTGACACCAGCAGTGAGTGGTACAGACTTAGCAATGCCCAGGCCTTGGTGAAATGATTACATCCGGGTCAGGCCGACAAGAACAGGAGGGGATCAGAGACATATGCCAACCTCCCCACACCGCCTTCTATGTAGGCCATATGTGATATGTGCCCCCCTCCAACCCAGGAGGAAGAGACAAATCCAGAGAGAGGAGAGAATCCTGATTTGACTAATGAATTGCCACCCCCTCCCCCACTAAGCTATTGTTAGACTAGAAGTTAGTGAATGATCGGGAACTGATAAGTTTTCTAAAGCTAAAATGGGTTTTTAAATCTAGAATGAGTTTAGGTATAGATAAATAAATTCATTATCTTTTTTTGTTGTTGTTATAGTTTGTGACTATATCAAATTCATACTCAGTTCACAAGTTTTAAGGAAATGTGGACTTCCTGTCAGTGTATGACCTGTCAGAGTATTCTTTTTTATTATTCAAATTACTCTGATATGCTCCATTTATAATGTTATGAGTCATAAACTTGAAAGAAGGTTTATTTCCCTGGTGGAGGGAGAAACTGTGGAACAGGTGGGCGTCAGCTCTGACTGGCCAGGAAGCATGAGAAGGCCTCCTTGCTGGCCACTTTGCTTGTGAAGGCAGGAGCAGTGAGCCGACAGGCAGCTTATGGGCCACCTGAAACAGCTTTGTGAGCCACTGGCGGCTCATGAGGGAACAGGTGGGGGACCACTGGTGTGGGGGAGGAAGCAATAAAAACACAGGAGTGTAGAAGAGAGTTGGAACTGCAAAAAGACGAAATAAGCTATAGTTTCACTGAAAAAGAAAAAAAAATGCAAGCACCAAGAAATACATTCTGTGAATTCACAGAGGACCCTTCAAAGATATGAAAGCAAAAAGAACCCAATTTCTTAAAAAATAAAATAGAAAAAGGAAAGAAAACCAACTGAGAAAACAGTGGAATGGGGCTTTCAGCAAAGACCATTCTAAATAAATTAACGCTATTCAAATTCTTAAGAGAAATTAAGACTTCCAGAAATTAAACAGGGTAAAAAAGAAAGACCTAAAGTAAGTAGGAAAATAAACCAAAAGTTCTTGTAAGAGGGGTTGTCTTATGTTAAATAATTTCTCCAAAAGACCACAATCATTAGTATAGCAGAAAGAGGCTAAGAGATGATTATCATCAGTCAGATATTCTTAAGTTGTCCATTAAAATTGCTTTACTATTTAGAAGAAAAAATTTCAATAACCAACTAAAATATAAGACCCCATAGGCGCAAATAATGTGAATTTTGATTATTATAAAATAGCACCTTTTTATAAATTAATACTAATTCATCAACCATTGATTATTATTCTCTCCATTGTAGTGACATGAGACAGACAATAGTTAAATACCTTGTTCGAGGCCTGAGTGGGGCAGTTAGAGACAAGACATTTATTCCTCTGTTACTCATTTTAAAAAAAAGAATTGTATATAAATTGTATATGATGACAATATGAAGTATGTGGTACTGACACTGTGAATGGCATAGAGAGTAACAGAATAGCCCAGAAATAGACCTAGCCATATACTGATCTTGGTCTGATAAATTCCACTACAGATCAGGGGAAAGGACAGGCTTTTCAAGATGATCCTGGAACAAGTGGCATTCAAATTATTTTTAAAATTTAAATTGGATGACTACTTTACATCATATACAAAAATCAAAAATCAACTCCAAATTGGTTCAACATTTGAATGTAAAATGAAAAAACTATAAAGCTTTTAGAAAATAATAGGAGAACGTCATCATGACGATGATATATATGGAGAGAGTGCTTTGGTGACAAACACAGTATCCTTTTCCTTGGGGGCACTCTAAGAGCACATTTCCTAACCTCACTTGTATTTCCTAAGAACAAAATAACTGGCATCTGGCCGTTGGAATGTAGGCAGAAGTGACTGATACATAGCACTTCCAGGCCTGACTCCTATAAAACTTCCCACATGATCCTCTTCCTCCCACATCATGTCTCCCTTCCTTCATCTTCTGGCCAAAAGTAAATGTAGAGGATATGGTGGAGGGCTCTAGGAGGTCCTAGGAGGTGATGAGGCTTTGGATTGGAGGGAGCCTGGGTCTCTGAATGACTGCATAGCACAGAGACTTCTTTCCCCCAACAACACACTATAAAGATGCCATACAGATCAATAAGAAAAGAAAAAAAAAAGGTAACCCAAAGGAATAATGGACAAACAGTTAAATAAAAGAAGACATCCAAATGGCAAATAATCAGTTAAAAAAAATGAAACCTCTTTAGTAATCAGGAATATACAAATTAAAAGTATGTTTCACACTCACCAGATGGGCAAAAATGTAAATATCTAATAATATCAAACACTGGCAAAAATGCAGAGAAATAGGTGGAAGTGTATATGCCCAAAAATGTACATCTGGAAGCAACCCAAATTTTATTCCATTAATAGCCTAATGGATAAATAAATTTTGGAAATGACCTACAACTATATGGGCAAACACTGATAAGTCTCACAAACATGTTAAATGAAAGCAGCAAGCCACAGAAATATATGTATTATTGTTCTGTGTAAGTACATTTCAAAGATAAGCAAAACTAAATTATATTGTTTAAGTATACCTAAAGGTAGTAAAGGAAAGAAGGAAATCATTTTTAAAAAGTCAGGATACAGGATAATGTTTACTTCAAGAACTAGCTAGTGGTTACACGGGTTTTCTTCTATAATGGGATGTTAAACTGTGTATATTTCATGCACTTTTCAGTATATACATCATATTTACAATAGAAATGTGAGAAAGGGAAAAAACAATAGAGTTAAATGATAATTTATCTAGCAATTAAGCTAAAATTATGAAAACTCTAGGGAAGTGAAAGAATAGAAATCACCACATTAGGAAGAGATGAAAATCAATACCAGAAATAAAGAAGAGCTATTACTGCAAGGAAAATATTATAACGTCTTAAATATCATTCAGTGGCAGAGAAATTATTTTTAAAAATCAACAATAAATTAACAGCTAACTTTTGGGTTTGGTCATAAATGATAATTTCTCTTTGGTCCAACTTCAAAATTCCAACTCTTAGAAATATCTCTTAGAAGCGAAATACACACCAGATGAATCAAGTCAAAGATCAAACAACTGCTGTGAGAAGAAGGAGATACTTGAGCTGAGACCTTAAAATTAACCAGAAATTAGCCTAGTCAAGAGCCATCCAGGCTCAGGAAACAGCAAATGGGAAGGTCCAAGGGAGCAAAAGAACTGGAAGGAGGCCAGCTAGGCAGAAATTTAACAGCAGTGTTCCTGAAGGAAGGCTGCCTGAAGAGGAAGGGTGGGAGAAAAGACGTCCAGAAAATTGGATTTTGCTAAAATGTTACTGGGTGACTCTCTACTTAATTCCATCAAATCTGATAACTACCCTCCCCCCCCCCCCCCCCCGGCAATACACCTACAGAGCTTTGAGATGAACAGGAGATTTGCATTTACGGGAGGAAAGGACAGGGTAATGCCACAGAGATTTTCCCTCTCTGATTTCTGTGTTTCTATAAACCTCATAAGTAGTAAACCAGGACTGAAAAGAAGTAAGGCATTGGAACTAGCCAGAAAAAATAACAGGTCCTTCTCCTGACTCTTGAGTTTAACACTGAACACCTAGACAATCAGTGGGGCATGTGTGTTCCCAGAGATACAAATCCCAGGACTACTGAGAGGGTAAGTAATCTCTCTCAGAACCTGAGTGTTTCCCTTTCCCACTACAATGTCTGTAGACTTTCAAATAAAATGTTTGGGGGCACCTGGGTGGCTCAGTCGGTTAAGCATCTGCCTTTGGCTCAGGTCTTGATCCTGGGGTCCTGGGCTTGAGCCCTGAGTAGGGCTTTGTGCTCAGCGGGGAGTCTGCTCCTCCCCTTGCTCATATTCTCCCTCCCTCTCTCTCTCTCAAATAAATAAAATCTTAAAAAAAAAAAAAGTGTTTAGGATTCAAGACAGTGCTTTTCAAAATGGGAGCGGACAGGTTTTCAAGGTGTGATCTACTTACCCTCCTTACTGCAAGAAAATGGCTAATTCTTTATATTTACCTGAGTTAATAAATTTTATTCTTGTTGACAAGAATAGTAGCTCTGAAGTAAATAAGCACACTGTGCTTTAAAAAGCCCAGTGTTTCCCTGCTTAGTTTTCATGTACAATACACATTTTTTCACATATACATTTAAAAGAACAGATATGTACCTGGTACTTTAAATAAATTACACATTTTCTGGTGCCAGAGCACACAGATGGTCCATTTACCATTTCAGGGGACTTGCCACTGTTTTTGCAGCAGTAAAAGTTTCTTTTTCTCACTTTTTTTTTTTTACTTCCTATTCTCTTTCATGATATTCACTAATACTATGAAATTCTCCAGACATTTGGGAAGCCATTAAAAAGTGGAGAAAATTTCTGTTCTCTATGGAATGTGGATCTAACATTTGTTTTTAAACCAAACAGGTGTGCTGAAAAAGGAGGCATAGGGATTTACACTTCTACAGTAACATGGCCTTTGGTTCAAAGTCAGGCATACCAATGTCAAATCACTTGGAGTAGTCACTTGCACATATGAGGAACTCAAGGCCTGTTGGTTAGTTGATTGATTAGTTGGTTACTGTAGCAAGTTTAACTTACTTCCTTTGTTTGGGTCCCAAGAGTTCTATGAAAATTATGAAGGCATAAAGAATACCAGAGACTCTTAGATAGTACAGGACACAATCAAAATCAAAACTAGGATTTTCCTCACTGATCCTCTGCTATAATCCTTCAATCGCTCATACCCACTGTTGCTGAAACAGGAAACAAAGATAGGACAGAGAAAAGGTGGAGGGATGGATGGTCAGCTGCTTGACTCCATTGATCTTGTCAAGGTAGAGTGAACTGTACCGATTTTTTGGAAACCCTTTCAAAGGTATTTAGGTATCCACTTAATAGAATTCTCTCATCCTGATTCGTCATATAGTTGGGTTCCACATTGGATGGTAATTTAATAATTCTCTAAGTCTTATCATATAACCTTTGCCAATAATACTTAGAGATAATTAATCCCTAGATCTTATTCAGTATTTATACAAAGGCTTTAATCCACAGGTTTCCCTATTGTTTCTCTGTTGTCCCTTTGCATATATTGTTCCATTACTAACATTTTGCTTTACCTTGGTATATCGACTTGTGAATATAGATATGGTCCCAAACTTACCATGGTGTGACTTAGGATTTTTTGACTTTACAATGATGTGAAAACAACACGCATTCAGCAGAAACCGTACTTCAAACTGTCACTTTTGACCTTTTCCCTGGCTAGGAATATGCTCTATGAATCTCTCTCATGATGCTGGGCAGTGGCAATGAGCCACATCTCCCAGTGAGCCCATGATCATGAGGATAAATAATCAATATACTTACAAAAATTCTGTACCCATACAAACATTGTTTTTCACTTTCATTCTAGTATTCAATAAATTACATGAGATATTCAACACTTGATTATAAAACAGGCTTTGTATTAGATGATTTTGCCCAACCATAGGCAAATGTGTTTTGAGCACATTTAAGGTGGGCTGGTATGATATTCAGTAGGTTGGGTATATTAAATGCATCTACAACTTATAATATTTTCAACTTATGGTGGGTTTATCGTAAGTTGAGGAAGATCTGTATATTCACTTATACAGAAACACATGTTTCATCAATTGTCCAGGAACCTAAGAGGAGGCAATCCAACAACAAAAATCAATGATAAAAGTCAACCAAAAGAGCATATTGTAACAAATTTCTAATAGCCCTGTAGCAAAAACAAAACAAAAAACAAAAAAACAACTATTTTTTATATTCAACAAATTCTACTTTGTGGCAATTTAGCAGTCACTCAAAGGCCAAAAGAGGTGGAAACTCCAAGATTCCATCTAAGTCCTTTTAAAATGCATGCTCTTTAATTATCTGCAGGAGCATCCCACCTTCTCCTCCTTTGGTCCATGGAGCCATCCCAGGCAAGGGTGGGTTTGGCCCATTACCAATGCTGAGTACCCAATAGGGGTGAACAAGTCTGTATTATTTACAAGTAGGGAATATTTACATTAGTGCAAACTGAGGGGCATAGGACAAGTTATAGACTTAAGGCAAGAAGTTGTCCTTTCTCAGCAGAGCCCTCAAATTTTCTCAAAACTATTCTTTCTGACCAATGACAAAACCTATCACTTGATCATGACATACAGAAGTCTGAACAGGTAAAGCATAGCTTCTTTGCACAACATGATGTCACCAACCTCATGTGACTATTAAAATTAAACAAAATTTAAAATTCAGCTACTCAAACACACAAGCCATATTCCAAGTGTTCAGTAACAAGATGGGGCTAGTGGCCAGTCTCAGGCAGCAGATTATTTTCCATCATCTTAGAACTTTCCATTGAAAGCTCTGTATAGCCCTCCTAGAAGGTTCTGCTTCTTCTTACTTAGAGGAGAGAAACTGAGACTTCAACAAATCCTGTTGGATTAAAAAACAATTGTATTTTCTTCTCTACAGTTCTTGCAAGCTTTCAGTACCCATCTCCAGACTGGAAACTATTAAAACTATTAAGCTAATGTTCTCCCTTCCTCTGTTTCTCTTTCATTTTTAATTTCTCTGCTTGTACTGCTCAATCCCACTTCCTTGAGCTTGTGTCTCAAACACTTCTGCACTTTCCCTGGGCCAGGCTCAGCCCTGCCTCCCAATGTTTCCTATGTTTTCTTACCAGATCAGTCTGGATCTTGTTATATTTTCTCATCATAACAGTATGTTTTTTCAATGGAAAGGTTCTTCTCATGGAATCTAGTACGATTCCATCCAGAGGAAGAGGAAGGAAGCAGGCACTTCCAGTGATAGAATTAATTAAACCATTCCAGATCAAACAATTTTCAGAGTCCTCGCCTCCAATCACATCTACCCCCAATAAGTAAATACTTAGTCATAATATCTTAGCCTGATAAGAGATAAATTCATAATTACATGAAAATCAAACTTTTGCCTTAAGTCTCCTGATCCTGACATGAAGAAAATGTTATAATTAAATTTCAGATTGTGTTCTTTCAGGCAAAGGTTTCCCTTATCCAAATATACCTTTTGAAGTTGGTAGAAAGGACTTGCTGATAAATGTTTCAACACTACGCTGTATTAAAACAAGTTATTTCTGTTGTTTACTATGTGGTTAGGCCCTGATGAAAAGCAGATCTTGACCAGTGCATTTTTGTGCAAATTCCTTACCTTTCTGTTTACAAAAGAAAGTGAAGACCTTTCAGGGCTATTTGTCACCATGCCCTAGTAGCCAACAATGCACACTGCCAAGTGCTGAAGGTTTCAATTGCTAATTAACTTTCCTAGAAGTTTAAGAACTGTCTGAAAACATGAAGCCTTCCCATTTAACCTTCCCTCATCCCACTTGGCACAGTCCGGTCAGATGATGAGTGCGTTGAACAATAAAGTCCTCAAGTGGGGTTGGAACCATCCTGTACACAGAGAGAGTAATCCAAGAAGGCTTTGTGCAGGACAAATTAGTTATCTACTTCATTTAGAACCTTTTTAAAGGATTACAACATTAAGGCAGTCCTGCCCCAAACCCATGCACAAATGTTGAAGTTATTCTCAAACATACTTATTTCCTTCATTCCCAAGGTGAGATGCATTTTCACTTAATCACTAACAATATTTCCCAGCCCTTGGCTGAGGTATTCCAGATCACACATGCACACAATATCTCAACATATTAGTAACAGTGAACTTTAAATAGAATCATTATTATTAGAAGAAGAATTTTCTTTTAAATCCTTGTTTGATTTACATGTTTGTAACAAAATCCATCCTGCTTACGAATTAAATAACACTCAAGTATCCTACAATTATTATGCTACTGTCCACTTTAATTGAGAGAAATCCTCTTGGCAAAGTTTTTGGATATGTTTGTAAAAAAATGCAATACTGTGGTCATTTCACATGCTTTCTCACAGATGCAGGGATTCTTTTGTCCATTTTACAGGAAAAGGAAATAAGGAATAGGGAAAGTACATCACCAGCCTCAAGTTGCACAATCTGCCAACCATGAAACCAAGAGTACTCCTGACTCACAATGAGACACATGTGTTTTAAAGGAAATCTCTTATCCTGACCACATTAGTATACTCTGCCCATCTTAGAGAGAAGACCTATCCCTGAGAATAGTTTCTCAGGCAGCAAGTATTTATTCATTTCAGAATATCCCAACATCTTTACAATACTTTCATAGTAACTAGAAATAGTGAGAGAAGAATAACTATAATACACCTGGCATTCCTGAATGTATGATTCAGACTTTCTTTCTGCTAAGACCACTGATTTCCACAAGTCTCATTTTTGCAAAAAAACATAAGTTCAGTTATATGGAGCTCTGCCTTTTTCTAGACCATATTCAGGAAACATTACTGAGCAGGTATCTTTGGATACACTTCCAGTTCCATGATATCCCTATCTCAACTGGGCTGGCCACATCAGCAGTTAGTGCATAATTATCTGCTTCCCACTAGCAAAAGTCACTTTGCGTAAAGATAAAAACTTTTTTAGAAAGATAAAAAATTCAGGTAGCACCACCAGTTCTCCCCAGTAGCCTATAATACCTAGCAGATTCAAAGGCTATGATGCTGAGTTTGGTAGAAGAAAGCAGCTGGAAGACTGAAGACAATGCAGTGTAGATTCAAGTAGCAGTTACTGTCACTGGATCTTAGTGCCCCTTGGTCACAGCTAAAATCCAACAGGGCTTATATCCTTCTTATGACTCAAGTGTAGGGAAGGAATGCCCATCTTGGTGAAGCTCCTGGAGACCAGTGGCTGGATTCGCACATAGTACCTTTTCTGGGATGGGTCTTCTTTGGCAGTTACTTATCTATCGACTTGGAAATTAAGGGCAAAAGTAAAGTTGGTTTGCTCAGAAAACCCAGGGATGAAATTCAGATGTTGAAATCATAGGTACATTGTCCTCTTCTTTAAAAGGTATTTAGGACGGCTGGTTGGGTCAAAGTGCTGCCTGGTTGCTGTTCAAAACATAGCAACCATTTGTGCAGCAGAGGAGGCAATGACACTAATAACTCATAATCCTTATAGAGGCAGTCTGGCTGCTTGCCAGGTCAGCTTAAATTGACTGTGACAGGGGCTGGGGGTGGGAGGGCTGGGGCGGAAGGACTTTCAAGGACTGTCAAGAACAAACCAGCCTGGCTACAAGTGAGAATCTGAACAATCATTTATCTAAACATTCTCACAAAGAATAGTGTCACTGCTTTACTTGAAGCTTTGCCGAGTTAAATATATTAAAAACATCAAATCCCACCTGAGCCACATTTTCTTCTAGTCTATATACATTGCCAAGATGTAAAGAGATAACTATGTGTAAAATTGTTGTGCAGATCCTTTTAACTAACCAAGAAGCAAAGGGAAAGGAAGATGAAAGAATTTGGAATCATGTGGTTAATTATATAATGGCCAAAATAAAGTTTGCTTTCCAATGTCAACTCTACCTTCCTGGATTCAAGCACAGCTTGGACTGTGAGCTTGACACTTGGATGTTAATTTTGGCAGACCTTAAGGAGGTGAGGGAATTAAAAGAGTAAAATTCACCTATTTACACTCACCTAAAGCTTGAGTGCAGCAGAGGAAGGGAGGTAGCAAAAAGGAGATGCCTCTTTTTGGTTATAGGAGATGCAATGGAACTGGGTCTAACAGATACCAACAACAGATGAGGTTGACAAATGGGAGCAGGTGCCAGGGTGTAGGTGAGGTGAGGCCAGGTGAGCCAACCATTGAACTCACAATGGACATGAACATGAGGAAACTTTGAGAACATTGAGAAGAAGGCAGGAATTCCCAAAGATAGGTTAAATTTAAAAACTATGGGGTGATATCATATAGAACATGGAAGGAATCAGTCACCAAATAATTTTACCTGAATGATTTGGTCCTGTGTCAAGGAGCTTCTGTGGACCCAATTCAGGATCCACAGATCTTGCCATGGGGAACAAACTAAAAACTATCAGTTTGGCTAATTAGAAATAACGTTTTCAGCTACCAAGTGGGAGACAGAAAAGAGGTAAAACCAAAATAGTGGTTTCTGAGGTCAAGCAAAAATTTCATGTGCTAGTACCCACTGTGAAAGTTCATAACATCTTTTTTTTTCCAGAACAACACAGACATACATCAGCTCACATAAATTAACATCAGCATCTCCACTTACTTGGGAATAAGAAGTCACATAAAAATCATGATAGAGTAGAATAAAGGCAGGACTGTGAGGAAATGTGCTTTTAGAATTCTTCAAGGTATGAATATTTACCCATCACTGTAATTTATAAATCATTTTTATAAAAAAGCACTCCATGTGATCAAATGTCAGTGGTGATTCTGAGGTGTTGAAGATAAACAGTTGCAGTTTCTATACAGTTGAACAATAGCACAGAATAGTGCTGAATGGGAGAGAAAAATGAGGGGAGAACAAAAAGCAGACAGAATCATGGCATCAAAGGTCAAAAAAGGAAGAGAAAATGTAAACAAAATATTAGTCACGGCTACTTCAGGTGTTTTGCTACAAGTCACCGTATAACCGTTTTATTGGGGGAAAAAAAAAAGGCAAACTGCAATATCCCTCAGGTGAGAGAAGTTTACCCATATTAGCATTCCCCCGCCTTTTAACATTGATCACACTGTATTGTATTTTGTGCTTAATGTCCTTCTTCTAAGCTAGGTGCTATGCTCCCTGAGGTTAGGATCCGCAATCCTAACTGTATTTCCATCGCTGTGTTTCTGGCCTCTGGAACTTTGCCCGACACTGTAAATGCTAAATAACTAATTTCTGGGAGGGAGGGAGCAAGAAAAAAGGGAGGGAAGAAGGGACAGGTTGAAGGAATGGCATGCAATTTTAAGTAATAATCAAGGTACTTAGTATCTAAATAGTATAATTTGATAAGTAGAGTTATCTTTAAATAATTTAAGAGAGCTTCAACAATTGATATTCCCCGGGTTATGGCCATGCAACAGGAACATGACTTAGGTAGTAGAATGTAAAATGCATTGTAAACTTTTGAAAAATAAGAAAATAAGAATAATTCATGGGGGATATCAACTTACCATAGACAAGATTTTAGTTCTGGCCATTAGAAATTAATAAATCTACTGAATTAACTGAAATGATACGAGCTTAAATAAAGATAAATACAGATTATTTTGGTATCCACCCACATGTAGTACCTTCTTACACTTCTGGAGAATTTTATAAAAAAGTAAATTAATATTAAGAATACAGTCCTACTAGGTCAGTGTTGTATTAGCATAAAATCATTTGATTCAAGAGTTGGTGGGGGGGGCAGTTAGGCTTCATAATCCCATGAACCATAAACTGGGTTGCAGTTTCTTCACCTGAGAAATGAAAGCAGTGAATCAGATTATTTTTGAAGCCATTTTGAGTTATAAATGTCTTTGATTTTAGCACTAATTTTATATTTTAGTGAGAGTGCCAGTAAGACAATGATGAATAGTATGTCCTCTTAATATACAAAGACTTTTATGGTACTAATTCTCTGTGGCTGCTAAGGGAAGTTATAAAATTTGGGATTTAAAATGTAACAAAATAGTTAAACAAAGGTTTTAGCAAATTTTTTAGCTCTCAGTGTTATATAAATAATACCACTTTGGGTTTTCTCTCCATATGATTTAAGTAATTGCATATGTCTGCTTGAAAAAACTACCCAATTAAACTAGAAATGTTAGACTTGGACAAATGAGTTATGTGTCTTATGTGTGGCCTTAGAAACCAAAAATCTCAGGCAAGATAGTCCCATGGCTGCAGGTGATCCTTCATGATTACCACAATACTGATAACCTGGCAATGTGATAACACAGAGTTACACATAACCTTATTTGACTCGCACTACAATCCTTTAGGGTAGAAATTCTTACTCTCATTTTAAAAACACGAAAATTGGAGGGCACCTGGGCGGCTCAGTCAATTAGGCCTCCGACTCTTCGTTTCGGCTCAGGTCATGATCTCAGTGTCATGAGATCAAGGCCTGCATCCAGCTCCATGCTCTGCGTGCAATCTGCCTGTCCCTCTCCCTCTGATCCTTCCCCCACACTCTCTCTCTAAAATAATAAACAAAATCTTTAAAAAAAAATAAAGATAGGAAAATTGAAATTTAGAGAGCTTAAGTAACTTGACCATGATTATACAGCCAATAAATGGTGGAACTGAGCTTTGAATCCAGATCTAAACCTGTGCCCTTAACCAGTACCGTATGCAGCTCCATGCTCTCTCACATGGTCCAGCTTAATGAAGAGTAAAGAAAAAAGCCAAAGCAATGGGACTCAAATTGTTCATAAGGTCTGTTATGGATTTGAATGTTTGTGTCCCCCCCAATATGAATTCATATGTTGAAACTTAATCCCCAGTGTGATGATATTAAGAGGTGGGGCCTTTGGAGGTGATTGGGTCATGAAGGTAAAGCCCTCATGAACTGAATTAGGCCCTTATAAAAGAGACACCAGAAAGCTCCCTTGTCTCATCCCCCATATGAAGACATAGTGAGAAAGTGGCCATCTATGAATCAAAAAGTTGTCCCACACCAGACACCAACTCTGCCAACACCTTGATCTTGGACTTCCAGCCCCCAGAACTGTGAGAACTAAATGTTTGCTGCTTAAGCTACCCAGTCTATGGTATCTGTTATAGCAGCCTGAATGGACTAAGGCAAGATCTTTGAACCACTACTGATAGGCTTACTGACAACAGTGCTGGGTAGCATATATCTATGAAGGGTAGATAGACATAAGGACCCACAAGTCCACCCCAGTCAGTTGTCCATTCAGATGGAGCCATAATCACGTTTTGGAATATTACCAAGTTGCCACATTATAGGGAAGTAGGGCTCTATTAAATGTCATGTCCTGGAAATGGTACATAAGACTTCTACTCGCAATTCATTGGTCAGAATTGGTCACATGATCCCCTCACCACAGAGAGCCAAGAAATCAATCCCATCATGGAAGAAGGAAAACTATAAATATTTGGGAGATCACATTAATGACTACCACAGTAACTATAGCACCAAGTCATATGAGTTGTAATCTAAGTGTGTAAAAAGTGCTATGGGAGCATAAAGAAGGATACTAGAGGAACAGAGAAGGTTCAATAAAACAGGCAACACTTAGGCTGGCCCATAAAATACTGGCAAGATTCACTTCATAAAGATAAATGGGAAGAGGGTATTCCAGGAGAAAGAAGCGAACTACAAAAGATTCCTAATGTGAAGGTACCCCACATGTTCAGAAAAACAGGGGAATAGCTGGTAAAGATACAGCAGAAATACCTACATTTTATTGTACTTAGAATCATTTGAGGAGCTCAGAGCCCCACCCCCGGATATACTGATTCTGCAGATTATGAGCAGGACCTAGGTACTTCCATCTCCATCCTCCACCCCACTCTGTGATTACAGTGCAGAAAGTCCATGGACCACACTGTGAGATATACTGAAATATATGTGTGATGAGAAATGACCAGTGAGGGTCTAGAAAGGAAGCATTAGCTCCAGAACCAGAGGGCCCAGTTTTCCTAGCTAGAGTACTGTCCTTATACTTTTGGGAAGGGAAATAATTGGTATGTTTAACTAGAGGAACTTTTCAGAGCTGTTGGTGGGTAGTATAAAGGGAAGGCTGGAACAAGAAGAGACTGAAATGAGGACAACCGCCTGCGGAAGCTACTGCATTAACCGGGTGTATTGTTAGTAAGGACCTGCGCTACAGATGCTAATTTGAAGCTTGCATAGACATTATTTTAAAAAATCAATAGCAACACCAACAATTCTTTAGAACTTAGGCTAATGAAAGTTTTTTTAAGAGAGGAGTATTTTATCATTGACATTGCATGGGAAAAGGAAATCAGACTTTTAGTCAGTTTTACTGATATTTGAAATTCTCTCCAGATAATGCATGCCCTTATTGACTGTACCTTGGAGTGGACTACTCCCATCACCTCACCTTAGAGTGCCTGTGGTAGGGAACCAGACCAATTCAAGGAGCTTTGACAAATATATACATCCATGAAACTACCAGCACAGTCAAAATAGGAAACATGGTCCAAATGGTTCTCTGTGTCCCTTCCCAATCTCCAGCCCTGGATTTAGCAACCAACCACTGGTCTACATTTTATCACTATAGATTTGATTTGTCTTCTCTAGATTCATATAAAGGAATTAGACAATATGTACTCTTTTGTGATTAGCTACTTTTGCTCAGTATACTGTTCTTGAGATTCATCCATGTGGATCATCCATTTTATTGCCAAGCAGTATTCCACTGTACCAATGTACCACTATTTAATCTGTTCACCTGTTGATGAACATTTGGGTTGTTTCCAGTTTGAGGCTATTATGAATAAAGCTAATTTGAACAAATTTTTGTGTAGACATCATTTTGCTTTTTGGGAGTAGGTGGTGGTAAAAACCTAAGGCTGCTAAAATTACTGTGTCATATGGTAACTATATGTTTAGCCTTATAAGAAACTTACCAACTGGGGGCGCCTGGGTGGCTCAGTTGTTAAGCGTCTGCCTTAGGTTCAGGTCATGATCCCAGGGTCCTGGGATCAAGCCCCACATCGAGCCCCACATCGGGCTCCCTGCTCAGCAGGAAACCTGCTTCTCCCTCTCCCACTCCCCCTGCTTGTGTTCCCTCTCTCGCCGTCTCTCTCTGTGAGATAAATACATAAAATCTTTAAAAAAAAAGAAACTTACCAACTGTTTTCCAAACTGGTGCCATTTTATATTGTCACCAGCAAGGTATGAGAATCCTAGTTGCTTCATTCACATCCTTGCTGATACTTGGTGTTGTTAGCCATTCTGGTGGATGTAATAGTATCTCATTATTGCTCCTTTCCTTTCTCTGTAAAGTTTTCATCAAATTAGGGACTGGTACTAGATCATACCAATTCTTTTCTTAACACTCTCAGATCCCAAATGTAGCCTAAGGAAGAATTAAAACTGAGACCATTTATAAAGATAGCATATTTCTTCAATAGTAACAGGTAGACTTGGGGTTTTAATGATGAAGGAAAAACAAAATTCTATACACTACTTTTTGGTCAACCCGACATCTTACCTTATACTTATGCAAAGAAAAGACTATTCTTAAGTCCTGTAATACTTCCTTTTCCTACCAAATGTATAAATACCTTATACAAAGCACTTGCTTTTCTCTATAGGGCTTCTTCTCCATATTCTAGATAAGTTTTTTTTTTTTTTTTCATTTCAACTAAGATTACAGCTTTGCCCAGTGGCAGTATCGTAGCCAATGAGGTTTATCCGAGGCGTGATTATTGCTAATTGAACTACGATTAATATACAAAAGAAATTTCAGAGCAAAGTGAAGGGACACACCACATAATTCTTTTAGATTAGGAAGAAGTTTCTAAGAAAGGCCCAAACCCAACTGCTCCAGAGTGAGGCAGAAAGCAGAGTAGTTATACAGCTGTAAACTGGCTAGGGACATTTTATTTATCTGGTAACTAAGTTAACACTTTTAAACTGTTTGTGGAATGGATTATTGTTCTTAAAGAATCACATCCTTAGTTGAAGATGATGATTTAGTTCCTAGTGGAAAAAGTACCCATGCGCACACAAACACATACTCCAACACACTCTCAGCTGACATCACGTAAGTCTAGATATGGGTTTGCACAATTCTGCATTTAAACATCTGGTGAGAGGTGCATAAATTATTGGAATAGGCAAAAAAGCAGCATAAGCTAATTGAGATATTACTTAATACGTAGTATACAGAACCAGAAATACTCACTTTTTACAGCATAAATCTGGTAACTCTTTTATTCTATTTGTATATATACCTTTTATCCTACCTCTAAGTGGACATATATATTCTTAGAAATTTAAATCTGATGGTGGGGTGAAGGTAACTACAAACATTATCTAGTCCAACAAACTCATTTTCCAAATTGAAATTGAGGCTCACACTAGTTATGTGACTTGTCCCAAGTCCCTTCTGTAGTTACAGGCAGAACTGGATCTAGAACCAAATTTCCATTGCTCAATCTACAATACCATCCTGTGTCACATGATGGCTAAAAGAATTGGAATACAAAGATTTAAAAAATAAGCATACATATTTATAAAACATTTAAATAAATGTGATTTCCTAATGGCTTAGCAAAATGTAAGTAAAAATTTTTAAAAAGAGCTAAAGTTACTTCCAGATGGCATCAATTTATTCCTCCCCAAGTCTCCACGATAAAAAATGAGGAAGTCAGGGTGAAGAGTTCCCTCTTCTCAAAAATTACCTGGAAAGGAATTCTACACCATTTCCAACCTTCTAACACTGTTATTTCAATAAAGAAATTAATTATTCTTTGCAATCAAACATTACAAAGAAAGTACAGTATTGTTCTTTGCGTCCTGGGTGAACTCGTGGGTCTTGCCCTCCTGCATTCAAGAATATGTGGGGGTACAAAGAGATTAATGTCCTACAAAGCGTGAGACTGACAAACAAAGCAGATATCAGGATTATCTTTGGGAGGGATTCCTGTGAATCTATATTTCCTAGACTGCTCCCCACTTTCTAGTTTGGGATCAAACGAATAATCCGGAATTAAATGATTTTCTCAGGTCTCCTACCTGACATTCCACACAGCCCAGGTCCCTTCACAATTTGGTTCAGATTTCCTGGAAATTCAACCGAAATTCAATCTTGGCTTGTGAATCTTGGCAAAGGATTCTGCTGGCCGCCCCAAGCTCCCCCCAGCCAGCCGCATGCACTCTTTTCCCTCTCTGGAGGACCCAGGGGGCACAGTTTTACTGTGTGTTTGTGTGGGTTAGCCTTCTCAAGTCCAGGGTGACGTCTCCTCCTGAGTTCCAGGTCTACCATTCCCGGATGTTCTTACCCGACACTAGAGGGAAAATAAAAATCCTGGGGCCATACGAATAGCAAAAACTTCTATAGCATCCTCCAATGTGGCCAGTTTAATCTTGGGCTTCTTCCTCCCCTGCCATTGCCACCTGGACAGCACTTTTCATGGTTCCACCATCCTTTGACATGACTGTCCTAAACACCCCTTTAGCTACTCTTCCCTTTATCATATACCCCATGACACCATGGGGTGAGAGAGTCTATAAAGTAAATTGCTCCTATTTTATCAGTTGGAGATTCCTGCAATAAGTTAAAATAGTTTTCCATCTCCATGCACAAGTAATTACAATCAGGGAAATTTTGAACTTTAAACGAACTCTCACTTCAAAATATAATCTGCTGTCTTCTCAAATTAATAGGTGCATTTAAAGCAACTTTATTGTAAATTTGTGATTGCATTAAATCCCAAAGTGATCTTGTAAATGTAAGGATTCTAAAATCCATGGTAAAAAAAATAAAATAAAATAAAATCCATGGTAGGGGCACCTGAATGGCTCAGTCGGTTAATCGTCTCTCAGGGTCCTGGGATCCAGTCCTGTGTTGGGCTCCCCACTCAACAGGGAGTCTGCTTCTTCCTCTCCCTCTGCCCCTTCCCCTTCGTGTACACTCACTCTCTCTCTCTCATATAAATAAATAAAAACTTTAAATAAAATAAAATAAAATCCATGGTAAATTAAGCAAGTAAAAACACAAAAAATTTGGGGTGGAGGAGGGGAAAAAACTGCTATAACTTAGAAGCATAAAAAAGCTGTAATAACTAAAGCATTTTGTCCTGACATAGAACTCAGTAGGTAGACCATGAAATTAAAAAAAAAAAAAATCCAAGAAGACATAAGAGTTTAATAAGTGCTAAGCAAAATTCAAATCAGAATACTTGTTTGCACTTTCAATCCATAAGAGACTCTTAATTAAAGAGAACAAACTGAGGGTTGATGGGAGGGGAGGTGGGCGGGGTATGGGCTAAATGGGTGATGGGTATTAAGGAGGACACTTGCTGGGATGAGCACTGAGTGTTATGTGTAAGTGATAAATCACTAAATTCTACTCCTGAAAACAATATTACACTATATGTTAACTAACTAGAAGTTAAATAAAAAATTTGAAACAAACAAACAAAAAGAATATAACTCAACACCCAGAAAACAAATAATCCCATTAAAAAATGGGCATAAGATATGCACAGACATTTCCCCAAAGAAGACCTACAGATGGCCAACAGACACATGAAAAGATGCTCAGTATCACTGATCATCAGGAAAATACAAATCAAAACTACAATGAGCTATCACCTCACACCTGTCAGATTGGCTAAAATCAATAACACAAGAAACAACAAGTGTTGGAGAGCATGTGGAGAAAAAGGAACCCTCCTATACTCTTGGTGGGAATGCAAACTAGTGCAGTCACTTTAAAAAAACACTATGGAGGGGCACCTGGGTGGCTCAGATGGTTGGGCGTCTGCCTTTCGCTCAGGTCATGATCCCAGCTCCTGGGACTGAGCCCCATGTTGGGCTCCCAGCTCAGCTGGGAGTCTTTTTCTCCCTCTCCCTCTGCCTCTCCCACTGCTTGTGCTCTCTCTGTCTCTCTCAAATGAATAAATAAAATCTTTAAAAAAATAAAAAAATAAAATGTCTCTGTACCATAACATAATATTTAAAAAAAAGAAAACAGTATGGAACTTCCTCAAAAAGTTAGGACTAGAACAACCCTATGATCCAGCAATTGCACTGGTAGGTATTTACCCAAAGAATACACAAATACTAATTCAAAGGGATACATGCACCCCTATGTTTATAGCAGCATTATCAACAATAGCCATATTATGGAAGGAGCCCAAATGTCCATCAACCGATGAATGAATGAAGATGTGTTATAGCTACACAATGGAATATTACTCAGCCATAAAAAAAGAATGAAATCTTGCCATTTGCAACAATGTGAATAGAGCTAGAGAGTATTATTCTTAGTGAAATAAGTCAGTCAGAGAAAGAAATTTAAGAAACAAAACAAATGATCATAGGGAAATAAAAGAGAGAAGAGGGAAAACCAAGAAACAGATTCTTAACCATATTCTTAAACTCTATTCTTAATTATAGAGAACTGATGATCACAGAGGGGAGGTTGGTGGGGTGATGGATTAAATAGAAGATGGGAACTAAGGAGTGCACTTGTTGTGATGAGCACCGGGTGTTGTATGGAAGTGTTGAATCACTAAATTGTATACCTGAAACTAATATTACACTGCATATTAACTAACTGCAATTTAAATAAAAACTTAAAGAAAAAAGGAAAAAGAGGAAATTTTTCTCTTAACTCAGAGTAGAGTTGGTCTTTATAAGTATAAAGGCATATTCAAAATATAAAAGGATGAGCTGGCTATATATGACTTCAGTAGGGTGGGAATAAATAAAATTATGGATGTCAAAATCACCATAAACAAAATACAATGGGAAAAAAAAACTGGAGAAATATCTAGAGCTCACATAATAGCAATGTATATGCTAGCTAGCTAGCCAGCCAAGTAGTTAGATAGCTAATATATATGAACGGTTTTTATAAATCAAACAGGAAAAGATGAAAACACCAGCTTAAAATGGGCAAAGGATACCTATAGGAAATTCATAGGAAACAACATTAAAATGTCCCATAATCATATGAAATATGTACAATCTAGGAGTCAGTCTAAAATCTGGTATTTCAAAGACATAAAATTAAGATACAAATTTTCACCTACTAAAGTTACAAATATTAAAGATAAGTCTACTGTTGATGGGGTAGAAATAGGCTTTCTCGTCCATTATTACTCTGATTTTAAACTGGTAATTTCTGAAAGCCAATTCAGAAGAACCTTACAAACATCATACTCTTTGACCTAGATATTCAACTGCTAGTCATTAGGCCTAAGACAGTAAGAAAAAAATATGCAAATGTGTAGGTATAGAGATGCTCATCATAACAGCATAATTTAGAAGAGAAGTTGACTTTTCAAAATAAAGATGCCTAGGCAAATCAGTGCAAGAATGAAGTAGGTAAAGACTCCTGCTCCAAACTTCTATTTTAATCCATACTCCTACTTCTATGTAAAGTTATTAAAAATGTCAATGTTACTAGGATGGCCCTGATTAAGGCCAGATCATACAAAAGGACAATATACAGGATTAGGTTTGGAATCAATGGGAAAAACCCTACATTAAGATCATGTCAGCTCCAGATTGTGAGATTTCAACATTGGCTCCACAGAAACTGACTGCCTGGAATATTGGTAGACATTCACAACCAGGGAGGCATTTGGACCTTCCGGGTACACAAAGAACTGTGTACTTCCAGTCTATTGCAACAAGGATGCCTTTCTTCCTATTCTGCCTGAGACAGTCCCGGTTTACTCCTGTTGTCTGGGTGTAAATGGTTAACAGGCACTTTTAATTAATTAACTTTATATCATTTTAATATCTATTTATTAAAAATAAATTTCTGTTTTTAAATGCGTTTGAAGAATTAAAACGGCTTTCGTCCTTTTTAATCCTGTTACACAGCCTCCATTGAATATCATTGCCCTTCACATTCCAGAAAAGCAGCCCATTTTGGTGACTGATTAGCCCTGAGATTAACTAGATAGTGTGTTAATGAGTGTTTTATCAGTCAGGGCTTTTAACTGCAAGCAACAGAGGCAAGTTCTGGCTAAATTAAGAAAAAGAAAGAAATTAAGAAGGTATCAGCTAACAGAATCTTTAGAAGACCTTGAAACTAAGTAGCCATGGTTCCCAAATATAGAACCTTGTTCAGTAAGGAAATACCTTCAGCTGATTGGCCCTGCAGCCTTAAAGAGAAAGTTCTTATTCTTAACTTCTTGAGTTATGAGTGCCTGAATAAAATTCTAATATAGGTATTCATGACGATAGGTGCTTGTGTTCTCCTGTAAAGAGGGTTGGAAAAGCAAAAATCTAGCATTTTCAGCAACTATAGTAAAAGTCCGTTCCACCCCGACACATAGGATGGGGAATTAAACAAATATTCTCTTGACATTTTACTAAGGGTTCAGATGCTGAACCAGAATGAATGAAGAGCCAAAATAAATGACAACTGTCTATTTTAGGCAACTAAATTCAGTGCAGAAATTCAAGGGATCATTATAGTGTTCACACACGTGGCTTTGATCCCATCCTGCCCATTCCCAAGCACTGAGACCACAGCCACTATTTGAAAAGCCAGATGCATTCATCCACTTCACACCAATTTGTAAATTCTTCCTTTACAAATGACTGCACAGAAAATGACTAATAGGAACGCAAATACCCTCTCCTGCCACAAAAAATCTGCAGTAGCATCTCCATCGCCATATCTAGATAGAATATCAGCAACTTTTTTTATTTTATTTAAATTCAATATATAGTGTATTATTAGTTCCAGAGGTAGAGTTCAGTGATTCATCAGTTGCACTCAGTGCTCATCACATCACCCAGTTACCCCATCCCTCCACCCACCTCCCCTCTAGCAACCCTCAGTTTGTTCCCTATAGTTAAGAGTCTCTTATGGTTTGTTTCCCTCTCTGATTTCATCTTATTTTATTTTTCCCTCCCTTCCCCTGTGATCCTGTTTTGTATTTTAAATTCCACATATGAGTGAAATCATATGGTATTTATCTTTCTCTGACTGACTGGTTTCACTTAGCATAATACACTCTAGTTCCATCCACGTCATTGCAAATGGTAAGATTTCATTTTTTGATGGCTGAGTAATATTCCACTGTATATATACATACCACATCTTCTTTATCCTTTCACCTGTTGATGGACATCTGGGCTCTTTCCATAGTTTGGCTACTGTGGAAATTGTTGCTATAAACATTGGGGTCCAGGTGCCCATTGGGATCACTATGTTTGTATCTTTTGGGTAAATACCTAGTAGTGCAGGGGTGCCTGGGTGTCTCAGTCGGTTAAGCGTCTGCTTTCGGCTTCGGTCATGGTCCCAGGGTCCTGGGATTGAGCCCCACGTTGGGCTCGCTGCTTCGCCGGGAGCCCTGCCTCTCCCTCTCCCTCTGCCGTTCCCCCTGCTTGTGCTCTCTGTCAAATAAATAAAATCTTAAAAAAAAAAGAAAAGAAAAGAAAGAAAGAAATACCTATTAGTGCAATTGCTGGGTCATAGGGTAGCTCTATTTTCAACTTTTTGAGGAAACTCCATACTGTTTCCTGAGTGGCTGCACCAGCTTGCATTCCCACCAGCAGTGTAAGAGGGTTCCCCTTTTTCCGCATTGTCGCCAACATTTGTTGTTTCCTGACTTGTTAATTTCAGCCAATCTGACTGGTGTGAGGTGGTATTTCACTGTGGTTTTGATTTGTATTTCCCTGATGCCGAGTGATGTTGAGCATTTTTTCATGTGTCAGTTGGCCATTTGTATATCTTCTTTGCAGAAATGTCTATTCATGTCTTCTGCCCATTTTTTGATAGATTATTTGTTTTTTGGGTGAGTTTAATAAGTTGGGTGAGTTGAGTTTAATAAGTTCTTTATAGATCTTGGATACTAGCTCTTTATCTGATAAGACATTTGCAAATATCTTCTCCATTCTGTAGGTTGTCTTTTGGTCTTGTTGATGGTTTCCTTTGCTGTGCAAAAGATTTTTATCTTGATCAAGTCCCAGCATTTCATTTTTGCTTTTGTTTCCCTTGCCTTTGGAGATGTGTAGAGCAAGAAGTTGCTGCGGCCAAGGTCAAAGAGGTTGCTGCCTGTATTCTCCTCCAGGATTTTGATAGATTCCTGTCTCACATTTAGGTCTCTCATCCATTTTGAATCTATTTTTGTGTATGGTGTAAGAAAACAGTCCAGTTTCATTCTTCTACATATGGCTGTCCAATTTTCCCAGCCCCATTTGTTGAAGACACTGTCTTTTTTCCACTGGATACTCTTTCCTGCTTTGTTGAAGATTAGTTGACCATAGAGATTTTTAAGATTTTATCTGTTTATTTGAGGGAGAGAGAGAAAGAGAGAGCACAAGCAGGGGAGAGGGAGAAGCAGGCTCCCCACAGAGCAGAGAGCCCGACACAGGTCTTGATCCCAGGACCCTGGGCACTCTCCATTGACCCCCTACTCCCAGACCTACCAAACTACTAAATTTATTGAGACTATACTTTAAGTCTCAATAAATTTGCCCATTTTGGACATTTCATGTAAATGGAATCATAAAACATGTGCTCTTTGTAACTGTCTTCTTTCACTTAGCATAATGTTTTCAAGGGCTGTCCATGTTGTAGCACTCACTGTTCCTTTTTATGGTCAAATATTTCACTATATGAGTATACCATATTTTATTTATTCATTCATCAGTTGAGTCATTTCCACTTTTTTCACTATTATGAATAACACTGCTATAAATATTTAGGTACTAGTTTTTTTTATAAATGCATGTTTTCATTTCTCAAGCATATACTTAAGAATGGAATAGATATGTCTTATGGTAACTCTGTTTAAGCTTTTGAGGAACTGCCAGACTGTTTCCCAAAGTGGCTACACCATTTTACATTCCCACCAGCAGTGTATGAGGGCTCCAATTTCTCTGTATCCTCACCAACACTTGTTATTATCTGTCTTTTTGATCATAGTCATCCTAGTGGGTATTAAGTTGTAACTCATTGTGGTTTTGATTTGCATTTCTTTGATAACTAATGATATTGAGCATCTTTTCATGTGCTTATTCACAATTTGTATATCTTTCTTGGAGAAACGTCTATTAAGATCCTTTGATTATTTTTAATTGAGTTATTACTGAGTTGTATGAGCTCTTTTTATACCCTATGAACAAGTCCCTTGGCAAATATATGATTTGAAAATATTTTCTCTCACTCTGTGGATTGTCTTTTCATCTTTTTTATGGGATTCTTTGAAGCACAAATGTTTTCAATTTTGATGAAGTTTGGTGTGTCTGTTTTTTCTTTTGTCACTTGTGCTATTTCTTCTTTAGTCAGTTCCAGGAGGTTGCAGTTTTCTAAAAATTTAATTTTTTTGACATTCAGTTGTTCACAGTATTCCCTTAATATCCTTTTTATTTGGGTAAGATCAGTAGTGATGTCCCCTATTCCATTACTAAGTTTTATGACCTGATTATTCTTTTAGATTTCATTTATTTTCTCTATTGTTTTTCTATTTTTTATTTCATTAATTTCCACCCTAACCTTAATTATTTCCTTCCTTCTGCTTGCTTTAGATTTAGTTTTTCTTCTTTATCTAGTGTCTTAAGGTGGAAGGTTAGGTAATTCATTTGAGATCATTTTCTTTTTTAATGTAGGTATTTCTAGATATAAATTTTCCAGTAAGCACTGCTTTAGATGCATTCCATACATTTTCATAAGTTGTATCTTCATTTCCACTCATCTAAGAGTATTTTCTAATTTTCCTTGTAATTTTGTGTGGGCCCATTGGTAATTTAAGAGCATATTGATTAATTTCCATACATTTTTGAATTCCCAAATTTCTTTTTGTTATTCATTTCTAAACTCATTCCATTATGGTCAGAGAGCATACTTTGTATGATTCGAATACTTTTAAATTTATTGAGGCTTGTTTTTTAGCTTCAGATGTGGTCTATCCTGAAGAATGTTCAATATGTACTTGCAAGGAATATGTATATATTCTACCATTGTTGGATAGGGTGTTACAGTTGGTTTATAGCGTTGATCTTCTGCTTGTTTGTTCTATTCATCATTGCAAGAGGGGTATTGAAGTATACAAATATTACCATTCAACCGTTTATTTCTTTCTTTAATTCTGTCAGTTTTTGCTTCATATATTTTGAGGCTCTATTGTTAGGTGCACATATGTTTTTAACCATTATATCTTCTTAATGGATTGACACTTTTATCATTATAAAATGTCCCTCTAACTCTAGGGACAATTTTGTTTTTAAGTCTATTTTGTCTGATACTGGTAGAGCCACTCCACCTTTCTTACAGTTGTTGCTTGCATGATATATATTTTTACACCCTTTACGTTCAAACTGTTTGTGGATTTGAAGACCATCTGATACCATTTCCTTATCCAGTATAGATTTACTCACATTTACCTCCTTCGTGCTGCTATTATCAAATATATTACATTTCCTTATGTTACAGGTCCAATAATACAATTACATACATACTGTTTAAAACAATTGTTTTTAAGATTTTATTTATTTATTTGTCAGAGTGAGAGAGAGAGAACAAGCAGAGGAGCAGGCAGAGGGAGAAGCAGGCTCCCTGCTGAGCAAGGAGCCCAATGCAGGATTAGATCCCAGGACCCTGGGATCATGACCTGAGCAAAAGGCAGATGCTTTACTGACTGAGCCACACAGGTGTCCCTACAATTGTTTTTTAATAAATTAAGAGAAGAAAGGAAAAGAATATGTATTTATTTTTGTGGTCAGTCAACTGTAAATTCTCAGTTTTTGTCTATCTGGCAATGTCCATTATTTCACCTTCATTTGTAAGGGATAAATCTTCTTAGATTCTTGGTTGACAGTTTTTTCTTTCAGCACTTTGAATGTTACCCAGTTGCTTTTTGGCCTCCAGTGTGCCTGATGAGAAGTTAGAGGTTTATCTTATCAGGATTTCCTTGTATATCTCAAGTCATTTATCTATTAATATTTTCAAAATTTTCTCTATCTTTAGCTTTCAACATTTTTACAATGATGTGTGTGACTCTCTTTCAATTCATCCTATGCAGTATGTTGAACTTTCTGGATGTATAAATTAATGTTTTTCATCAAATTTGGGACAATTACAGCCATTCTATTTTCAAGTATTTTTCTGTCCCTTTTTTTCTCCTCTCATTCTAATACTCCCATAATGCCTATGTTGGTGCATTCATTTCCCTGAGAATCTGTTCATTTTATATTCCTTTTTCCCTTTATTCTTTAGATTACATAATCTCTATAGAGTTATCTTCAGGTTTACTGATTCTTTCCTCTACCAGTTTAAATCTACTATTGAGCCCCTCTAGGGAATTTGTCATTTAATTTATTGTACTTTATAACTCCAGAATTTCTAGTTGGTTCTTTTCTATTATTTGTATATTTATATTCCCTATTTGATGAGACATTGTCATTCCATTCTTTTTAAAGAATTATTTCTTTATAATAGCTACTTTGAAGTCTTTGTTAAGACTGACACCTGGGCCCTCTCAAAGGCAGTTTCTAATTGGTGCTTTCTTTTCTGTATGTGTTACACTTTCCTGATTTTTTGCATGTCTCATTAATTTTTGTTGAAACCTGGATATTTTAGATAAAATATTGTAGCAACTCTGGATACTGATGCCCTGTTCCCCGCAGGCATTGTT
Organism: Eumetopias jubatus; assembly: GCF_037043125.1. Lineage (NCBI taxonomy): Eukaryota > Metazoa > Chordata > Mammalia > Carnivora > Otariidae > Eumetopias > Eumetopias jubatus. Next base: position 148,135,324 of record NW_028274810.1, read on the forward strand.
TTCATTGTTGTTTGCATATTTGTTTGTTTGATGACTTCCCTGAACTATTTTAGTGAAGTCTATTTCCCCAACAGTGTGCATCTCTGATGTCATGCCTCAATGGTACAGCCTTGGGCATGCTCAGTCACCCTGGTTTGATTGTGGTTTATCAGAGCTCTCTTTTATTGTCTCTTTGCCCGATATTTGTATTAAGCTATCTGTTGTGTTGGTATCACACTTAGCTGTTAGCTTCTACCAACTGCCAGGTGACTGCACTGTGTTTTAAATAACACCACGGGGCATCAATTTCTCCATAGCTTGATTCCATTGTATTTGTGTTCCTTTGCAGTGGCAATCTTTGAAGCCAGGCTTTGAGGTTTGTTATGAAGGGTCTTTTTAGCTATCTCTTTCTCTGGTTCTATCCACCAAACTTCTATCTGGTTTATAGTTTAGCTTGCTACACTCAAGAAGCTACAAGATTCCTCTCAATTGGTTATCACCACAACCTCCACTGTTTTTTGAAAACACACTTAGGCATAAACTTCCACACACTCGGTTTCATATAATAAAGTCAGTTCCTTTGGAGAGAGCTCAAAGCTCTCTGTTCTTATGGCCTGCTCTCTCTCTGGCTAAACATCTACACCACTGTTCCAGAGCTTAGGGTAGAGACAGTGACCCACTTCTCCCAAATGACACCCCTGCCTCATGAACAGGGTGCTAGGCTAGAGCAGCAGCCTCTGGTCTTTTCAGCATGCCTCTCCCTGTGAATATGACCCACCCTATAAGACTGGACAAGGACAATCAGGATATCAGTATTCTTGGCCTGCCATGCCTGGGATAGAGTTTCTACTCCATGAGCAAGAGATAGGTAGAGAAGGAGAGCCTTGGACCTCTCAGCCACTCTTTCTGAGGACAGAGTCTATGCAACATGGATTTAGCAAGAGAGGTACAGTCCAAGGCTGTATCTTTGAGGCATAGCATCAGAAGCCTCTGCTGCACGCTGTGGGGGATTCTGGTGGCCTGCACTTCCCAGGAAGATAGCATAGCCCTCAGCTAGGAGGGGAAGAGAGCCCTGTGTTCTTAGCTGCATACACCTGGAAGTGGGGAGGTAGGGACTGAGTTGTGACTCAAATGCCACAAATTCTTTCTACTCTTATTGATATCATAGATATTCTTGAATAAATGTTTCTTTATTCATCAAATTTAAGTGTACTTCATTCAAGTATATTTCTAATTGTATACCTTTAAGATAATTTCCAAAGATTTTCATTTTTTAAGTGATTTTCACCAGCTACAGTTGTTTCATTGGACAGAAGGTTTACAGAGCTCATCCCTTCACCATTCCAGAAGTCATCTCTCATTCATCTTAAGTAGTTGTTTGAGCTTCAAAAAGTTTTGATTAGTATGCCATACAGTTTATATTATAAAACCCTTCTAAAGTTAATTTCTGCTGCCTCCCTTGTTTTCTCCTTGGCACTCATGCTGTTCACTCCATCAAAGTATCAGGTTGGAAGAATCAGAAAAGTCAATGATGTCGATTTTTTCTCAATACCCCAGGAACTACTGGATCACTGGCCTACAGCAGTTCATGAGTAACTTTTAGGGTGCACATGCCTATCTTGTTTCATGTAAGACCAAAAATTCAGCTGCAGTTTCCTTCCAAAGTCTTTGTCTTAAGTTTAATTTCAAGTATACTTGCAATGGTATTCTTCACTTTAAGCTCCTCCTTTATGAAACAATGGTGATACAACATATATTCCACACAGACAGCTAGAATTGTTACACCAGTAAATGATTTAATTGTGTTACATGAATCCTAACACATCCAGTCACTTCCATTGTGAAACAATCTTCAAGCCTTGGCCAGTTACTTGATATTGCCATTGTGCTTACTGAATATTTGAGAGAAAAAAAAAAAACAATTTTACCAAAGGTAAACATGTATGCAGCAGTGCTTCTACAGTTCCCTACATTTTGCTTCTATTAGGAACAAAGCAGTGCACATGTTTACAGTATCAGTTTTTCGCAGTATTAATAGAGTTATACAAGGTCCTAGCCAACTCACCCATTTGCAAATTTCATGGGTATACACCATCCCATCTCCTTAGTCATGAATGAAACTGTTAATATATGCCAGCCAAAGACTGACCCCAATAAAATTATACTTGATCTTCTCCTTTGCCTTTTAGTTTATGAAAAAAAGCCATTTAAAATTGCTAGGAGTAACATTTTAACCAGTTGTGCACTCTTTTGGCAGTGCACAAACAAATTGGGGGATTCTGGGAGTTAGCTGGTCCAAGGAAAATGTCTTTTAAACACTTTAATCTAGTCATGCCCCCGTGTTTAGAAATTACATTGAGAATTTTGGTTTCTCTTTATGGCACTCCACTTCCACTCCCAGGTCCAGATGATCATTAATGAGGATGAGATGGCAATCAATTTGAATGATTTAGATGCATGGACGGCATATAGGTTTAATTTTGAGCCCATCTCAACAAATAATTATTAATTTCCTAGAATACTATGTTGAGAAAGAATACTATGTTGAGGCTCTATCTGGAGTCAGTGGGGAGAATGTTGCATGGTTAGCAAGGTTCACCTGGAACTTAGGAGAGAATAAAGGCAGTACTCATGTTATCAATGCACTATCAACAAGGGCCTAGATTCAATGACTCTGATGTTGTTTCCAGGTACATGGTGCTATGTTCAGTAAAACTGCTATTATCCACGCAATATTTCTTCATAGAGTGACAATCCTCATGAAGCTAAATTCCTTCATAAAATACGGAAAGTATATGAACATGGTATAAACTATCCTGTTCTTAGTTTCTCTTACTGAATTCATGTTTAAACCATTTTGCTTTCTTAATGCTGCTTGCCTGTGAATACTAACATCAGAAAACCCTTCTTTTAAGTTCTATAGCAAATGTTCTGAACATTAAGAAAGCCTACTAGAAAAAGACAGTAAGAAGCACTTTCCACTAAATGGATTAATAAACTGAGGGATGTTGTCTAAGTAAGGCAATAGAGATGATTATTGATTCATGGTTGTCTGTACAACATGAAGATTTTTAGGCCAAAAAAATATTAATGAGTAATGATGAACAGAATAAGTGCTTCCTGAGACATAATGTGTCTGTACATGTCAGTTCTATGCTTTTGTGGTTTTCCATTCAGAAATAACTGGGAACTGGACAGTGATCCATTCCATATTATCATAAAGTGGTCAACTTGAAAATTTTTTACTTATTTGAAAGGAATTTAGTATCAATCTCTAAACTCTCAAGACACACAAACACGCAGGCCTCAGAACAATATTTTTAGTCTATTTCTGTCAAGCTCATATAAACTACTTTTTTACTTTCAGTATAGTTTAGTTCTTTGATGATAAAAGGGTTTTGAGGCTAAAATATCAGTTTCTCTAGTTATCCTGATTTAAAAGCGGCTGAAAACACAGAAACAGTTCAATTTTTTTCCCTTAAGTGTTAGGACAGGTCAATGTTTTTAGCCTCAGAAACCTTCAAATTAGCATGATCTAAACCAGTGCTCCTCAAAATGTGGTCCACAGACTAGAGCTGGCCCATGGACTGTTTGTTATTAATCTGTAAAAAGCACAAAATTGAGAATAAGTGCTTATAAACATTTATAACAATTTGACAAAGTGACTTTATTTGAATCTAATTACAAATTTGGGATTGATTTTTGGATATCTTTGTGGTCTCATTTCATTTTTAAACTGATTCATCTTTATCATACTTTACAATCCATGATAGACTGAAAATAAACAAAATCAGTGCTTCACCACAGATAATTTGAAATAGCTGAGCACTTGAGTTTATGCCTTCCCCTACCTCTCTACCTATTCTCCTGTGAAAAATAATCATGAGTAATAAATAGAAATTCTCCCATTTATATTCCTCATAAAATATAATTCTATGTTCTGTATTAGTTTTGTATTCCTGTGTAACAAATTACTACAAGTTTAGCAGCTTAAAACAATGCCCATTTATTAGTTCATAGTCCTTTAGGTCAAAAGTCTGGCACAGCATGGCTGGTTTCTCTGCTTAATATATCATCTGGCAAAAATCAAGGTGTCGGCTGGACTTAGTTCTTACCTGGAGGTCTAAGAAAAAGTCTACTCCTAAGATCATTCTTGTTGTTAGCATAATTTAGTTCCTAAATTTAGTTCCATAATTTAGTTCAATGATAGGACTGAGGTCCTCTTTCCAGACTGTCAGCCAGAACCCTCCCTCAACTCCTAGACAGTGCCCATAACTTTTTTGCCACTTGGCTTCCTTTATCTTTAAGCTAGCAACAGTGCATCAAATCCTCCTGCTTCAAATCTCTGACTTCCTCTTCTGTGACCCCTGCCATGGGTTAGGTCAGGCCCACATGGATAATCTCCCTAAATTAAGGTCAACTGTGCCATGTAACATAACCTAACCATGGAGTAAAATCCATCACATTCACATTCTCAGGATGTCACAGCCATGTACTCCATGGGGGGGGGGGGGGGGATGGGTAGGGAAGAAGGAATTTTTGAGGCTATCTTAGAATTCTGTCTACCACATGCTCTGTTAAATTTCATATCTGAACTTGGCAATTGTTTCCTTTGAATTCTGGCCAATAAAGACTCTTGACTATTCAATAACATTCTTTACATAAATCTATGCCTTGTTTGGAGCAGGTCTTTCTCTGTGTAAAATAGGTTAAAATTGTTTAATTTCAATGACCTAAATGATATTGACTAAATACTCCTTGTTTAAAAAAAAGGAATTGCACCTGTGTACTATATATTATAATGTTTAATTTCAATGGCTCAAATTTCACTGGGTGTGAATAAAATAAAATTACTTCTTTAAAAATTCATTTTTATAAAGTTCAAATATTATTTTTAAAAAACATTTCCCATTAAGAGTTATTTCAAAGGAATGCCTGTGGTTTCTGCTAACTTATTATAGACCCATCCTTTTATAACATAAACCAAGGACTGTGTGATAAAGCATACCAGTTAGAAATATAAACAGATATAGATAAGTTAAGTAATGCTCTTCTCTCCTATGAATACAATTTATGTCACTTAAAAGCTGGAATCAAAGGAAACCTATTTTTAGAGATATTTAGAGCTGGGAGATGTAGCAAGCAATAGCAACACTAGCTAATTAAGCCAAATACCATTCATGGTCTCTGTTAGCATTTTAGGGTTCAAGATGAAACAAGATGGAAAAAGTGTACGATCCCTTGATAAGTATAACTTGCAACAATTTGGCAAACTGGTAGGAATTAAAAGCCAAAAATAGCAGTTTTGCTGTGTAATTTTTTTTCACAATGACTTTATAGCTCCACATCCCAACTTGCATTACTCATTTTGTGAAATAAAGAGAAAACTATATTTTAAAAAAAAAAACTTATTTTAAATAAATTACTCCACCAAATTGACCAGTTTAAAGAAAATATTCCATAGGCTGATGGCTTTTGAGGTTCTGTATGGGGAAAAAGAGAACCAAATATCATTTGACACTGAGAATAACACAGCCAAATATAAAGTAATAATTGTAGTCAGTGCAATGTAACCTCTGTTTAGTATTGTGGCTGTTTTTATTAAGATGAAAATATCTAAGGTAGTACCTTGTTTCTGAATTCTAGTTTAACATTTTCACTGTTTTTCCATGTTGATGCTTCTATGTCAAATTCATCTTAAGCAATGCAATCAAGAGACTTCAGGAACTACAATTCCAAGACATAAAATAAAGAGCTGACTCTACTACATTGTAAGTCTTAAAGATTGTGCTTCACCATGGGAAAAGACAGGCGTGTGAAGATAGAGTCAATTTTTCACTGGATAAATTCAGATTCCTGATCCTTGCCTGGTATCTGGATCATTAGTCTTGCTCCAAGAATCAAATGATCAGGTCAGTTCTATGCTTATTGATTCCTTATTCTGACTATGTTTTGTATTCCCATGCATCTGCAGGTGGGTGCCCCCAGAAATTTGAATAGACTTTTGGCCACTGGGTGTACCAAGTACTGGCCAATACACAAGAGTCATGAATGCACATGTTCTAATAATCTGTTCACCTTTAAAAAGGGTGCTGCACCCAATTTCAACATGTATGAGTAGGGATTTCCTCACCACTACCAAGCAATGTTCTGACACTAGCTGAATGTCCTACAATTCAACTCAAATCTGATACTACCTGGAGATAGCATCAGATCCCCACAGGTTAATGGCTCAGTCCCATGAGACTGTGTTCTGCTTCATTTGCCAATTGCAAGCCCAGAATGTTAGTTGCTTATGACCCAATGGCTACAGATTGGAATTGGAATGAACCCCCTCCTTGGGTTGGATTAATTCGCTAGAGTGGCTCACAGAACTTAGGAAACACTTTTACTCACTAGATTACAGATTTATTACAAAGGATATTAAAGGACACAAATCAACAGCCAGATGAAGAGACAGATACATAGAGGGAGGTCCCAAACAAAGGAGCTTCTGTCCTTGTGGAGTTGGGAGACCAACACTGTGGCACATGGAAGTTCTGGTTCCCCAACCTGGAAGCTCTCTGAAGCCCCTCCTTTTGGGTTTTTATGGAGATTTCATTATATATGCATGATTGATTAAATTATAGACTACTGATGACTGATTCAACCTCCAGCCCCTCTCCCCTTCCAGGAAATCAGGGTGGGAATGAAAGTTCCAACACTTTATTCATAGTTGGTTCCCCTGGCAACCAACCCCCATCCTTAAGTGCTTTCCGAAAGTTACCCTATTAACATAAACGCAGTTGTTGTAGAAAGGGCTTGCTTTGAATAACAGGACACTTATTTTACCTTTATGACTCTGAAGTGATTTCAGGAACTGAGGACAAGAGACTAAATATTATGATAAAAGATGGTCTCATTGTTCTTATTGCTCAGGAAACTCTAAGGGTTTTGGGAGCTGTGAAGCAGAAACTCTGGACAAAGACCAAATATACGTGAGAAATAGATTTTGGTCATCTCAATGACCAAATACATTTCTTAAATCACAGTACTGCAACCCTATTGGCAAAGGAGGTATTCCCCAGCCTAAATAGCATGAGATGGCTGAACACACAACCCTTGACATTGGACAGATGAGGTCAATGGCGGTTTATTAGTCACATATAGTCACAGCCTGAGGGAGGAGGACACTGCATGCTAGGCAGGGTCACATAGAAACTGCACTTGGCTATGGTAGGCATATTTTGTAGTATCAAGAGGGTGAGGGGTGCCTGGGTGGCACATTGAATTAAGCATTGACTCTTGGTTTCAGCTCAAGTCCTAATCTCAGGGTGGTGAGATTGAGCCCCATGTCAGGCTCCATGCTCAACGTGGCATCTGTTTAAGACTCTCTATCCCTCCCCTCCATGTGTGTGCTCTCATTCTCTATCAAATAAATAAATAAATAAATCTGTAAAAAAAAAAAAAAAAAAGAGGGTGAGCCACCTCCTGTTTCCCATGGCCTGTTTGAATAATTTTGCAGACTGGCAGGAAAGTAAACCTGTCAGGTTGCACTCTAGGTGGAGTGTAAATGATCTGGCTGATGAAGGAACTAGCCAGATGGAGCCTTTTCTACTGGGTGGGGGACATACCTGGTGAGAGCAGGAGAACTCACAGCCCTTTGGAAACCAGTCTGTTTCAAAGATGTCAAGATAGTACTTGAAATGTTAAGTCTTACAGTCCAGCTCAAGTGAGGCAAGAGTCTGAACAAATCAAGACCCCAACCAGCCCTATCAGGACAAGGAGGAAACCCCAGACACCAGCCACTGCAAATTTTCTCTGCAAATGATAACAACAGTAACAATTCCAGATGCTTCTCTTAAAGTTCTAGGAGCAAGTTCCTTAACATCTCCCTGCCCAGCTGCCTTATCGTCCCCTCTGACAACTACTGATCATGATTTTTGCCATGACATTTATTCACATATTTGTCTTCCTCAGTTTTCCTGCTTGAATGATCCCATTCAAGACCAGGCTACTCCTGGAGGAGTACAGGCTACTACAGGAGGTGACCTGGTACATGTTCAAACTGCTCCCTGCTCACTTCCCTCTTGGCACAGAAACTGTCGTTTCTATGATGGGCTGTTTTTTTTTTCCAGAAAAGTACTATTGAAGTTTTATTTACATGAAGTGATTCATTTCCACCTTTTTGTCCCCCCCTCCCCCGCCACCGGTAACTTAGAAAATGCCAAAAAACTCAAAGTACATCATGCTGATGCTGAATCATCTTTAGATGTTCTTGGAGTATGACCCTGAGTTCATGACTGTGCCTATCACAGGAGGAACTGCCCCCTCCACCTCAGCAGATCCTAAGAAAAGCTGTCTTCCTTACACCTGTCCACCACCACCTTAGAAAGGGGGAGAGTGTGAGAGAGACAGAGGGAGGGACAAAAGAAAGGGAAAGTGATGAGAGAGGGGTGGAGAAGAAGAGGGAGGGAGGGGGAGAGAGAACGAGAGAGAAATTTGCAAGATTCAAGTAGATTCCAGGAAACAGTGCCATTAATAACATGTGTCACTCTTGATGACATTAGGAGCCAAATTCTAGACTTCACAGCCAGCCACCAGGGGAAGTTTTTGCCGGTACAGTCACTACATAAACTCCCATTTGGTCTTTTTGGTACCCCCTGCCCTGCAGGCATCCTGTAAATTTTCTTGACTTTATTTCACAAAATTTCTGAACCTGCACGTCCTCCCTGTACGTAAGTGCCAGCGAGACTGAGGTCACAGCAACACCCACTGCTGGAGTTTGGGGGAAGGTGATGGGAAGCAGCTGTTCTGTTCTTGGTTCCTGCAAATCACCTGCTGCCTTACAGAGGATAAAACTCACTCCAGAAGTATGCAGCCTCCTTGCCTTTGTGCTATCCTCATTCATTCATTTATTCAAAAACTCTTTAATGAGCACCAACTACAGACAAGGTATTCCTACCACCACTGCTTTTATCCTGCCTAGATCTGCTAAGAAAAGAATGATGGATACACAACTGTGCTAAAACCATCCCACCCTCCTTTTAGCCAATTCAAGTACTAGATAAAATGGTATATACATTTAAAAATATCAGAAGGCCTCTAGTAGAAATAATTTTTGGAGTGGAAGTTTTCTTTGGGGCACTATCTGCTTAGGTCAACACTGGGTCAAATGGATTCTGTGTTGGAAATTTAACTTGAAAATACAAAAAAAATCAACATGTCATCTCACTTTTATCAGATAATAGTACCTAACTTTGTGAATGTTGTCTTTACACATCTGTTAAGTATTGTTTTGGTTTTCTAAGAATGCTTTCTCCAAGACTGCCATTGGTTTCCAAGGTAAATGGATAACATTTAAATTACCAGTAAATGCATTATTTTTTTAAATCTTATATAGGCAAATTATTCGATTCTAAAAGAAGCTGAGGGGGGAATTTTTCCTAAAATGCTCAAAAAGAAAAGAAAAAAAGGTACTAATCTCAGTCTCATACTAAGAAAACAGTGCCCCCACTGGCTTGAAAGAAAACTGAGGGCTATTTTCATCTTTGGAATACTATGTTTATAAATGTTCAGCTGTGTATTTGGTATAATTGCTTAACCTGTCAAATATCCTCATTTTCACATACTAACCTCAGACACAAAAATTACAATTAGCAAACCCTGAATCTTGAGAAAAGGTGGTAAGAGAGCCTGGGGAATGAGTCTAAGAGCAGGAGACTTATTTTTATTAATTTCTGTAAACTAAGTAAAAAAAGTTTTCTTGAAAACCAACTAGAAAGTTTATTGTTGATGTGATCATGTGTTAAATACACTAAATATTCCAGATGGCCCTAACATCAATGAGAAGAGGCGATGGGGTCTTAGCATCTCAGTTTTCAATGGGGTGAGGTCATGAAGTTACAAGAATTTAATTTAAATAAAAACACACATACGCACACATACAAAGCATGAATCTTTTCAAACTTACAAAAGAGTTATATGCTTTTTTTTTTAATAAACAGAGAACATGGGCTCTTATGTTAAGTAAGGAGATTAAGCCATTTTCCAGCTGAGGAAACAAAGGTTCTGTTCATTGTTCATATCAGTGCCTCACTAAAGAAAAGTACAGAGAAAGTAGAAATCATCCCCGTCATTTGAAGATGGTATTTTTCTGTATTTGATTGCCTGAGAGGGGGTTATGGAAATGATAACCAATTTCCCCAGATTTCAGATAAGACCCCTGGCTGGCCAACACCTGGACATTAGCCTATGAGACCCTGAGCAGAGAACCTAGCTGAGCTGCCTGGATTTATGGCTTGTAGAACTATGAGATAATAAAAAGTTTTGTTTGAGGTGCTAAATTTGTTGTAATTTGTTACGCAGCAATTAGGTAAAGGAGGTGATCCAACATTGATTCTCTGCTTCCAAACAAAACTCCAAGTGGATCAACTGGAGTCGTGCCTCATACTTGCCCTATTTCATTTCATTCCTGGTCACAGCTTTACTTCCTTTTCGCCCATTTCCTACTTGCCACACACATCATATGGGATGTATGGTACTGTTTTCCGGTCTCTTTGCCCCATGGTCTTGTATCCCCATCCTGCCCCTTCTCATATGAAGCCTTGGACCCATCTCATATGAAGCCTCTCCTGGTACAGCACTGGCCTCCAGACCCTTGGAGCTGCTAACTCCCTCTCAGTTTGGCCCAACATAAAAGGCAGAACCCTTGTAAATTCTAATGCAGTTTGCTTTTCTTCATCACAGAAGGCTGCCTTCCTGGAGAAAAAAGGGATATAGAAATAATTTCAGAAGAAAAATAGCCAGGCTTGGAACTGACAGGATGAAGACAATCAAGAGTGTGGAGCCCAAAAGGCATAGAAAATGTTTGACTTCACTGTCAGACTTGAGAAACTTAAGGAGAGCTGGACTTTCAGGGCAAGGTGATAAAACTGATTGTATCATGCTGAGTGTCATGTGTTAGAGGGATATTCAAGCTGGAAGGGTAAGCTCCTTCAGGCCAACGACACTGTCCATCTTATTCACCTTGGTGGCTCCAGAGTCTTTTATAATGGTGAATGCATTTTAAGTGCTCACTCCTTGAGTGAATTAACGTAGCTGTAAATTATCCATTTAGCAATTATAAGTACTCAAGTGGGGTTTGGAGGGAAGGGTTACCATGAAGAATAGGAAAGCACTAGTCTTAAGCCACATATCAACATTTAAGAAAAAAAAATCTTATGGGAATCCCAGAAGAGATGATAACCAAACACAAATTAACCATTAGACGGTATTACAGACTAATTGTTAATTTGGGAGAGGGGTTGATAATTGTGTTGGGATTTTATGTGTTTTACAGTCCTCTTCTGTTTGAAATACATAGGAAAATAATTGAACGAAAAATCATACAAGTTTGAGTTTTGATACAAAATACTTCCACAAAGTATGAAGAAAAGGGGGGTTATAAATGATGAAGCAGAAAAATGGATGGTGATCAAAGCTGGGTATACATGGGGGCTCAGTGGACAATTCTCTCTACTTCTGTGTTTGTTTTTAAATTGCCATAATGAAAGTTACAGAGAAAGAAAGAAAAAGAGAGGGAGGAAGTGAAGGAGGAAGAGAGGGAAAAACAGAGATAGAGAAGGAGGAGGAGGAGAAGAACAGAGAAGAAAGAAGGAAGGCTGCCCAGGAAACAGATGAAGAGTTAGGATAAGTCGTCAACTATTTTTCACTGATATTCTTAAGTGCACCCTTTTGGTCTATTCTAAATCCAGTTTGTTGGACTATAGGGATTTACATTTCTTCCTAAGTCTCTAGAGAGTTTTCATTAGTCCACTTATCAAATATTTACTACGTGGTGACCTGTATGAGGCTCTATATGAGGGTTGGGTTGATAGAACTAAGAGATAAACATGTTGTGTGGGAAACCAATATAGGATGTTATTTTTACCATGAATCATACTTATTCTGTAATTTAACATGGGAATGGCTTCACTGAACAGATGTAAAATACATGGGTACAGTGCTCTCTTGTCCTGAAAACAAGGATTCACTTTTATTACCCTATTGTGTCACTACTTAAAGCAGGGCCTCTGCTCAATCTGACTCCTGCTGAGGAAGGCAGGTTTGGAAGAAGAGTGCCTGCCTCAGAAGGAGAGCTGGAGGGGGGTAGTGCCCACCCAGTCAGAGAAGGCACCAGCCAGCCCCAAGCAGCCCCCTGACCCAGTCCTATAACAACAACCCCAACAGAGAAGTTAATCTCCTTAATGGAAAGCAGATATGTTTCTTACTTACACCTATTAAACTTCTGGTCTTAAACATTTCCTGCCTTCTAAGTACTCTGCAAAGTGGGGGGATCCACAATGTCTCCACATGCAGTCAAGGGGAGGGGCAGCAGAAAAAATGACCTGGAAAATGCCTTTTTTTTTCTCTCTCTACTCATCCCTTCTTCCTACTCAGGGAATGCAAGAGAAAGAAAGAAGCTTAGACAAGTAATTGAAAATATGGGGAGGGTAGGCAAAGAATACTTCATTCTTTGTTCCTAACTATTCCGTTTCTATGTGGGCACAGGACTGTGACCTAAAAAGTATGAGTTCTGCAGGGTTTATTAAATTTCCATATCGTATTTGGAGGAGACACACAGCATTTCAGACATGTGCACTGACTCCACTTTTAGGCATCACAGATGGGGAAAATGGCACCATGCTAAGGACAAGAGCTCAGGACAAATGATCTAGAATAGTCTAATTTAGCTCTAACCATTTGGCCCCTAACATCTTGAGAACAAATCACAGTGTAATGTTTTGGAAGGGTTCAATCTTGGCTCTGCCAATTACTGGTATGAAAGTCTCTTCACTTCCTTGACTCTCAGCTTCCTGATTAGAAAATGGGCTGATAATGCAGTCCAGGGGAGTCTGGTGGTTAAACAGAGCATTCATTTGCATGGGAATTGTGTTTCCTCAGACCAAAGCTCAGGGTGTGAAAATGTAAATTTATCTTTTCTTATGGTTGAATTTAGATTATAAAGCTCCCAAACTACTTCCAGTGGCAGAAATCAAGTCAAGTCAGTTCCATGCATGTCAGGTTTATTGAAGGTATTCTCAGTCAAGAGTGCTGGATACTGTCCTTTATGACTGTATGAGTGTGGACTTTCTTCCTTTGAGTGGGGACAGGGGTGAGGGATGCCACAACAAATGGGAGGGCACATTCCCTCAGAACCAAAGCCAAAGATAGGTCTGCTCCCAAGCAGCTGGAGAGTGGGCACATGGTTGATGTTGGCCAATAGGCTAGGCTCTCCCAGGACATCACATCAGCAGTGAGCAGGAAGTGAGGGACGCTGGAGAATTTATTCTGGCAGCAGTAGCAGCAATGAGATCCAAAGTCCTATTCTGGGAGTGGCGGAGGTTGATGGCAGTGATGTCCTGTGTCCATTTCTGACAGCAGTGATGCAGTGGTGGTGTCATCTGTATCTCACCAGACATTTCCTGTGCTGTGGTTTTGGCAGGAGGTGGTTCTGCCCTTTTTCTGAGCCCACTGATTCTGAGAACTCCCTGGTATCCTTCCCATAAATTCCTTTTCTGCTTATGTTAACTAGCACGTTCCTTTATTTTTAACCAAGGATCCTGCAATTCACCTAAGTATTTCTCCCAAAATCGCTCTGAGAGGGTGGTGGGGTGAGTTTACATAGCAGTATCTCATCCCAAGGAGTCTCCTGGGCCCTGGATGTGCTCTGTTCCACATGGGCATCTACAGAGATGTAAGTGATTCTATCTAGTCCTTAGTTATCAACCCCTCTTCATGCTGGCCACAACTGAGAGGTCCTTGTTCCCCATCTGACCCCTGGTCTTATGGGTCACATCACATGTACTACGGCATCTCCATCCTCCAAGTCTCCCAGCCTGAGTCTCAGATGCTAGACAATGTCAGTCCCATGGAAAGAATTTGCTGCCCATGAGCCCCACTAGGGCACATGAAGGCTCTGTGAATTTCCTGAAGTCAGTCTGCTTGGCACCCAATATAGGTGCTTCTGTCTGTCTAATCCATGGTGGCACAAGGAACTATGGGGGCTTGCCCAAGAGCCTGACAAGAAGTGGAACATAGGACTCCTTGATATTTGGATCCCCAAATCTATCTGGGACTTCTATGGCCATCCCCTGGGATTCAGTCCAAGGTAGGAGTGGGGCAGGCTGCAGGGCCTGATTTTTGGGGACATTGCCAGATAGACGTTTCCTAGTGTTCTCCAACTCTCCTCCAATACCAAGTTGGAGGATCATATACTTTTTTTTTAATATGTTTGTATTTGTTACAACCTTTTAAAGCAGAATGTGACTTGAGCACTACATTTCCACTCACAGAACTTGCTGAGTTACTTCTTGAACAGCTTTACAACATACCTAAATAGGCTTAGAATTTCGCTACTCTAAACAACGCTCTTTTTGGAAAACAAGCCCTATACTTAGTTACTCCCATCCAGTTGGTTCAGTTTAACTACTAGTTTCTAGAGGGAGGATCATATACTTCTTCGGGAGGCGGAAAAAGAGCGGCCCAGATATAGTACATGTTCACCCACATTTATTCCATATTTATTGTTTAGACTAGGACTTTGGCATTTGTATCACCGTTTGTTTAGAAAATGTATGCACATAGCTACTCTACAAATCAAATCATATTAAAAGGTATGTAATCTATCCCACCTTTACCATCCCCCAGGCATTCACTCTTAAATATTTCAACCATTTCTTCCATAAAATTTTATTGCTGTTTATTGAATTATCTGTTAGTTTTCTCTTACAAAACATGTACATTTAGCTCTATCACATTTCCCTCTTCTTCTGCCCACCCTTCCACTAAAAATGTTATGACAAGACATGAATAAGACATAAAGAGACAGCACTGAAAGACAGCACAGTGATTTGACTGTCAACCAACTGCCACAACCTGGAAAATATAGCTCTATATTTATATGGCTGAAGTGAGAATGACAGTTGACAAAATCTGACTATAAATATAAAAAGTGATTATTAAAAGAGAATATAGATAAAAATGTACTCAAAAAATTATACAAACTTGAGAAGGGGGAAGGAAGATGTAGGGTGGTGCTAGAAGGAAAAACATGTCAAAATATTCACTATACCCAGGCTTTTCCTATATCTTAACTCTTGCGAATAATGCTGCAGTGAACGTGGGAGTGCAGACACCGCTTCAAGATCCTTTCATTTCCTTTGGATAGATACCCAGTAGTGGGATTGCTAGATCATATGGATTTGTATGGAAGTTCTATTTTTACTTTTTTGAGAGACCTCACTCCTATTTTCCATAACATCTGTACCAATTTACATTCCCACCCACAGTGTACAAGGGTTCCCTTTTCTTCACAACCTTGCCAACACTTGTTATCTCTTACCTTTTTTATATTTAGAAACAGGTCTATTTTTAAATCAAGGCTCTGCCATTTACCAGCAGGTCCTTGAAAATCTTTGCAACTCAGCTTCTTGTGTATATAAGGAAACGGAAATGCCCTCTTTATATAGTTATTACAAGACTGAATGAGATCAAACAAATATCAGAGCTTTCTACTGCATGGTGCCAGTCGATTTCCACATTCAAAGGAGCAGCATCGGGATTTGGGATTCGAAAGCAATTTGAAAAGAATTTTAATCTTTCTTTGCACCTCTTGAGGAACACAAAGGAAATTCAGCTCAGAACTTAAAGCCAAACTTCTTAAAATTCGTTTTCTCATAGCCCACAGCATCTCTGGGATGTCCATCCAAGTCCCTCCCGAGTGTATACTTTTGATCCGCTCTCCACACCTGTAGTCTGAGCCAGCTCTTATTGGCTCAGCCACTTCCCCTCTTTCTCCCTCAACTCTCCAGCCTTGTCTTTCTTTCCCCACTTTCTTGATTCTGTATTTTAAAATCATAAGAACCCAGCCACAAATTCAGGTCTCTTCTTACAGGGGAGAGGAAGAGAGGAGTTGCACAGACTGAGAGGCAGAGAAAAGGGAAGAGGGAAGTAAAATTGGAGTTACTCTTTAATAAATGTTATCCCGATCACATATCTAAAGTGCCTTACATGTGATAAACACTATTTCCCTTCTCAATGACTTCCAGCATTTCATAAACACTTAGTCTTTGTTTTTGATAGATCTTCCATAAATAAAAAATAATCACTTAATCCTTGAACACTAAATTTCTCAACACTCTCTTCTCAACTCTACCAAATTAACAATCTAAACTGATTCACAAAAGGGGGATCTGCTTTAAAGATCCACTAAAATGGATCTTTAAATCCATTTTAAAGATTTAAAATCTTTAAAGCAAACCTATGATTCAGATAATATTAAAAACCTGTATTACAATATGAACAATCACCTCCTAAAGTCTCTATTACATGCTTTTTTTTTTCTCACTGCATTTTCTTAAAGCAAGGCACACCTGCACCCCTTACCATCCCTGAGGGACCTGGAGTGAAATTAGACTCTACAAAAGACCCCCTCGGTTGCTCCAGCTTTTTTAAAAGTAAGATATTTTTTCTCCTGACATTTTAGAAGTGTTATTAAAACTCACTGGATTCTTGGGATTTGGAGAGAGAAGAAAAGAAACAACTTGAAACCTTGATTTTCCTCCCCTGGATATCATGTTTGTTTTGACATGTGGGTGTGGTGTGGTTTTCTGGCAATGACTGTACAAATTCAACCCTGGGTGTCTACAGGACACAGAGCAGCCATGTCGAGGTTGCTTGGACAAGGAGTATTGCTTTTGTGTCTGCAGGTCATTCACACACAGCTGCTGGGCTCAGGTGTCATAGCACTAAGCTGCTCTGTTCTTTCATTAAGATCTTAAGCTACATACTTTTTGTGTCCAATAACAAAAAGCAGGGAGAGGGACGGGCTAAAAGTTTAATGTAGTGGTAGAAGGAGATGAGCTTTGGGGGTCATGGGGTCTGGAGGAAATGTACAGGTTGCAAGTTTCTGATTCTTTGACCTAGACACCAAGATCTTTTTTTAATGATATGTTTCTAATTGAGTGTCAGGATGCCATCGTTTCTGCCACCTTTTTTTTTTTTCATTCTGCTGTCCTTTCCACCCCACATTTCTTAGACATCTTTGACAGTTTGAGATTGTATATAGAAGTGTAGAAGAGTGATACATTGTTTCTGTTGTAGGATTTCCTCTGTTGAAATGAGTTTTAATATTTTGTCTCAGTCACCATCATTCCCTTCTTCCAGTCATGGATTATTTTGTTCCTGCCATACACAATGAACTCCGTGGGGTTCATGCACTCCTCATATTATTTCATACTTCAATACCTTGGTGTGTACTGCTCCCTCTATTAGAATTCCTTTTCTTCTCCTCACCTAGCTATTGCCTACTTATCCCTCAAAACTCAACTCATGTCATTTCCTCCCAGAAATCTTCCTGGACTCTCCCACCGTGTTCCCACAGCAGCCCATACATAGCACTACCATTTTTAAAACCTGTATTTGCCGAGCATTTGTTAAGGTCTAAGCATTGGATTAGGCAAGTAACCTCTATTAATAAATTTAATCTTCATGACAATTCTTATAAGAAGTGTCACTTAGAATCATTTTACTGACAAGGAGGAGGAGGGTATAAACACTAAGGAACTTGCCCCGGGCCAGATTGTTCATGGGTGGTGAGGCGTAGTTTGAAGGGCAGGTCTGTCTGACTTCCAAGCCTGTCCTCTTCAGCACTAGATCATTCTACCTTTTGTAATAATTTTAAGGGATACACTTTATTATGGGTATATCTACATGTCTCTTCCATTAATTTGAAATCACCTTGATGTCAGAGCTAAAATCTTGCTGATATTTGTAGTTTCACTGTAGACTAGTAAAGTGCCTGGCTTAGATCAAGTGCCTAACAAAAAGCTGTTGAATAAATGACAGTGGAAGTCTCTATTCTGTCACTTTCCATGTTCAGCTTATATCAGACTGCTTCTTTTCTCAGTGAAATTGAAACTCAGCTTCACCAGGTCAGACCATACCATATGCTAGTGAGGAAAAGCAGAAGGAATCTGAGGCAACTGGTGTATTGACAGCTCCGAATAAAGTGAACAGGAAAAACAATGTGTAAGTACCCAGGGATGCCAAGCTCCAGGGATGAATTAGTTTGTGCAGCTGGGAGGCAGTGGCAGCCAGTCCGCCAATCTCACATAGGAAGCAATCATCAATAGAGCAACAGAGACCAAGGGCTGAAGAAAGACCCTGTGAAACCAAAAGCTGATCAAGGGAAATCTAAGTAAGCTCAAATTAAGGACAAGTTAGTGTAGACAAGATGAAGCACAGTGTGTATTTCAATACTGATATTCCAGCACTACAGAATGTACCATCCATCGATTTACAGTAATCCAAATCACCTCCAGTTGGACTTGGTAGTGACTCCCAGAGCAACAGAGAAATAGGATTTGTTGAGAGAGAGTTCACCAAGGAGAAAAAGGATCGGCACTACAGAAATAACTATGGGGAGATGACTCTATAGGCAGTCTGGAATCCCAAGGTCATTCAGTTAAAGAATGAAAGAAAGAGTGACTAAAAGCAATTACGTGGCATAACTAACAGATAGGATGGTGTATTAGCCCCACTGAAAGTAACAGACAGGATCTGCATGAGAAAAATATGATTGTGGAGGAGATCTGTGATGAGGGGAGGAGAGGGTTAAATATTTTCCAGGAATTTTAAATGTAGGGGATAAGGTAGAATAAGTGTGTTATATGCATAGCTGGAGAAATCATACAAGTGTAACAAATGGAAGAGGAGTCATGAACTTAGACACTGGACTGAAAGAAGACAAGAGAAAACATCTGGGATGAGAAAAAAGGAAGAGAATAGATGAATGTGTATTTCGAGTTCCCATACCACGAGTCTTAAGTGTTTGGGAATAAGCAACATGAAGTAAGAGAACAGTGAAAAAAAATTGGAAAGCTACTTCTTTTCAGATACCCAAACCCTGGGATCCCAGCTTCAAAAGAATCAGTTTTAATAGCAGAAAGGTAAGGGAGCAGGAGAGTTTCTGGAAAATGAATGAAAAAACATGAAAATAAAAACAGCAGCCCACGGTAGGAAACCTAAATTCCAAGTCTATAGAAAGAGCACAGTAACACTGAACTTGAGACAGCAAAGGGGGAAAAAAAAAAGGGTGGGGGGAGCACTCAAAGTGAGGGCTAAAAAGATGAAATGAAACATGAATATCACAAGTATGGAGAAAATGCACCTTAGGTTGGAAAATGGATTTAAACAGTGTATGCATAAGGAACCCTTGAGGAGAAAAGAAAAGCCAAGATAGTTCAGAGCAAGAAAAAATTTCTTTATATAAATCAATACAGGAATACAGATATACCCAAAAAGAGTGCATTTAGTGAAACTTTGAAAATTATTTCACCTCTGGTAAAAGATATACAATTTTGGCTTTGAGCTGTAGGAAAAGAGCTGGTATATAAATTTCCAGAAGAAATGGAAAAGAGGAATTATGGAAGGAAAAGATGCTTATCTGTTGACCAGTGGTCCTCTACCTTGGCTGCATGTTAGAATCATATTTTGAACCATACCAACATCTAGGCTCCAGCCCCAGATACTCTGAATTAATTTTCAGGGGGAAGGGGGGTGTCCCAGTGCCTGTACTTTTAACACTTGCTAAGAAGGAGTTTCATGTGTTAGCTGGAAAACATGAAAAGTGACTGTCTGAAATTTAAAAATTTAGGGTCAATCTGTAAGAAAAATCTTACTGAGGAGTGCTTATTTATATAAACCTATTTACCATGTAGAATGGCATATCTAAAAGAGAAGTGAATCAATAGACAGTATAATTATGTGTAAATAAGAAAACAGGTAAAAGAGCTTAAAAATAGCAAATAAAAAAATAAGAAATTTGACAGGGCTATACGAGTAACCAACAAATCTTGTTAGAATATGAAGAAATTTAAAATAAAGTGAGAGGAATAAGCAAAGAAAGAAGACTGTGATCTCCTTTCTAATGTCTTTGTCTCCCCAGTATCTGGAGCAGAGCCTGGCATGAAGTTGGAACCCACAAATTTTCAGTGAATGAAGGAATTCTGCATCCCGGTAAACATGAGATAGGAAATCAGAGACACAGTGTAATGAAAAATGAAAAACAATGAACTGGGAATCAGTGCTGGACTTCAACTACCAAAGTGTGGTCAAGCTACTGGACAAACCAATACATCTCCATGGATCATTGTTGAAATAGATGAACTCAAAGCTCATCTAGCTCTAAAAGTTTATGACTATATCCTAGCTTTAAAAGATAAGGAAGCCCTCAAGGAAAAAGAAGAAGTCAAAAACCTTGAAAAACAAAATGGAATGTGCCAGATACACTTAACAGAATTCATGGGTAGATAAACCAAAGGGGAGGAAATGAAAGTCAAAACATCAAAAATGGGAGTTAATAAAAGGAGTTTATAGGTGCACTAAAATGTAAGCTCCCTGAGATCAGAAACTTTCTGTTCTGCTTCCCACCAGATCCTCAATACCCAGGATAATGCCTGCCTCATAGTGAGTGCTGACTTGACTGGAAAGATGGGAATGCCAGATTTTTACAGAGATCCAAACTGGGCATTGGTCTAGAAAGCACTGTAGAGAAGATGGTCAAAAGAAAAAGATGCCCAGTAAATGCAAAGTATTCACAAGTCATCATCACTTATCTCTGTGACTGTTATTTTACAAGGGGATTGCCATCAACTTATTTGGTCCCAACACACACAGTAAGTACAACAGGGCATGGTTCACATGAAACACTGGCTTGAAGCTAACTGTGGTGACACTGAATTAATTCAGATACTGAAAGGACTTTAGAGCAGTCTGGTACCTGCCAAGTTACTTTTTTCTCTTCAGCCAAATGCATGTGTTTCTCCACAGAAGAAGGCCAAAAAGCCTTGATCATGAATCCATATTTGTATTGCAGGGCCATTCCTGAGGAATACCTCAACGGCAGTCAAAACCTTCCCCAAATAGCTCCAGTGGCTCTAATATTTAGCCCCAATCTTTTTTTCACCAAGTAAACCTGGTCCTTAATTTATAACTCACAGCTTTCCAAAGAGTAGTAATTCCAACAAGGAGTCCACATTTGCTTAAGTTCAAAGACTATAAGGACTTAATTAGGCTTCCCTATCTCCCTTCATCACCCACAAATCAAGGACTCAGACGAAATAATGAGGCACACCAAAACAGAGGTCCACATGCGTTGTTATGGGAGGCTGGCCAATAAGTTGGGCCAAGTTTTCCAGGGCGTGACATGGCATTCCTTTTATCCAACAGCCAACACACTTGTATTGAACACCTGTATTGGGCACTGTACTAGGGCTGGGGGCTAGAAAGATTAATATGTCAAGGTGTCTCCCTAGAGGGCTTCATGGTCTATTGGGAGAGACAGACTGATCCACAACTAAGCAGGAAGGGAGAAGAAAGGAAATATATTTGTTAGATATCTGCTGGAGGCCAGGCTCTATGCTATATGCATTATCTGCTCTCCTTTATCTTATCTCTTACTGATCAGAACACTGAGTTTCCAAGAGAGTATTTATTGACCCAATTTCTCAAATCTGAGTGTAGCATAGTTGGATGGGCACTCAGATTTGTCCTCCTTGAAAATCATTCTCTTGCCCCTCTACCATATTCAAATGCAATTTTAAAAGAGTTAAAATAACAGTGGATGATAAATGCTATCCTAGTAGTAGTTTGAACAAAGGGCTATGGGAGCACAAAGGGCGTAGTGAAACTGAAGGGGGTCAGGGAAGGCATCACCGAGGATGTGACATTTGAGCTGGGCCATGTTAAACAGCTGGAGTCAGTCCTGCTGGATTACTAATGTGTTGATTTTTTGACTACACCTCTTGGGCACTTACCAGAGTCACAAAGTGAAGGAAGCAATAATTCTTCTCTGGCCACCAAAACTGCTGAAATGGAGTCACCTGCTATTTCTACACCCTCTCGTCTCACACGGAGAGTTTCTTAAATAAGGTTGCAGTTAAGAGGATGTTAGCTTAGGGAGCAGCAGGTGTGTGGATGGAGAGGGGTGTGGGCCACATCTGATAGGAGGGGGAGTGCTATAGTGCTTTAGAGCCCCCCTTGTTTGCATGCTGGGACTAAAGGTACCCAGATTAGATAAATGAAACTAATAGCTCCAAAGAAGATCTGCAAAAGCATGTGGAACAATTTTTGTCTGAGAGCTGTTTCAAAAAGAAAGATCTCAAGCATGGATTTAAAAAAAAAAAAAGTTTCTGTTTACCTATTGATGATAAATCAACAGGGTTGCATGGCAGCCAAATGGGTCTGTGGATGTGCTGCTTCATTTCTCCCATTAAGTCCAAGGATAGTCACAGAAATGGAAAAAATAAGGCATTAAACTTCAGTGAAGCAAAATTTGGAAAAATGTGTGTGATCCACTGAACAAAAGACACTGGGTTGGACATTGATGGAAAGTACCTTAGAGTAAATTATGGAAAGTTTAGTGACTATGTACTCTGAAAATAAAGGAAAATAATGGAATGCCCACATAAAGCACATAGAGTCACCAAGGCGGGAGGGAAAGGGAAAAATGTGAAAGGGTTTCTAAAGCACTATGATGTTTCTCTGTAGGAGACAGCTAAGGCATACAAAGGCAATAGGTGAATAACTCCAAGCCAAATAGGTAAAGCAAAGCATGACTGAGCAATCCCTAGCTCATCTCCCTGCTTCTAACATTGCACCTTATAAATGATTCCTCCCACTGTGACCAGTGATCTCCCTAAAATGCAGATCTGATTATAGCATTCCTCTGCTTAAATGCCTTTAATTACCCAGTCTCAAGACAAAGTCCAAATTCCTTTGTGTGCTAGGCAAGAACCACAGTGTGGCCCTTCTTGTTGCCCAGCTTCATCTCTCCCCTTTCCCAGCTCACACCTGATTGTCTGATGGGGCTGATCTATCTGACTATCCCTCCAACTCAACCTCTGAAATGTTGAGCATGCTATCTCTCCTACCTGGAAAGTCATATTCCACCACCATCTTCCCTTTTCTCCTGACTAGTTCCCATTCCTTAATTCTTTCATCTAACATTTATTGGGCCAAACAATGGGCTAGACCCTGAATAGAAGGCAGTGATGTGGATGGAGTTGGTCCTGGCTCTCTTGGGCTTCAGTCCAGCATGATTATTATCACTTCCTTCATGAAGTGAAGGCTTCAAGGCTTGACTGAATGCCGCTTCTATCCCAAAGCACTGTGAATGAAATAATTGAATTATTCATTTTAATTAGTTAATGAATAATGTTTCATTAGTTTAATAACTACTGAACCAATAAAGCCATAAAAGACCATGAAAATTACCATTTCCAATGGTGCAGATTTCTTAACAGCATTTGCCTTTGTTTGGTTCAATATTTACTGGATATCTACTACCAAGGCACCATGCTAGGCACTCGGTATATGAAGATAATTAAGACAGTCTCTGACTTTAAGGAGTGTGCAATCTAGGAAGAAAAACAAATACGTGACTTTTAATATAATTTTAAAGCATATAAATGCCTAACTTATAGCATCAGAGGGTGCTTCATTATGTTTTGCCTGAACATATCTTTCAATCCTCATAAGAATTCCAAGGTAGAAGACAATTCTTATTATTATCTCTCTTCTATTGTGAGAAAACTGAGATTAAGCTATTTGCCCAAGGTCATGCTTGAACCCAGTCAATTTTGTTATCCAGCCCATGATTTTAAGATTATAATAAAGTAGGTATTATAGTAGTATGGTGTGCATAAGGTGTGCTCTTAAAACAGAGACAAGAACTGAACCCAGAACTGAAATGAAGGAAAAGTTTATTGAAGGAGCGGAGCCCTTTTCTGTGCTAAACACATAGTCAATATACCAATTATCATCTCAGCTGGATGAAAGAACAGACCAACTTACCCCAAATCAGACAGATGAGAAGAAAGAAATTGGGATGGCAGTCAGATGATTCACACAAGTATGACATTCTTTTTGTCAGATATTAAAATTATTTTATAACATTTGGGAAAAAAGTACTGTCCCCCACCATCCCCAAGGGCCACCCCCCGCCATCCTGCCCATCTGGCTGCAATGTCAGCTCTGTGAGACGGAAGCTTCCAAACAGGCATGAGTTGGCTTCCAGTTTCTCTATTCTGTTCTCCTGACCTAATTCTCTATGCCTTTACCAAAAACATGCTGCTATAATTAACAATAGGTTTGTAATAATTCTTGACATCAGCTAAGCTAAGTGCTCCTACTTTGTTCTTTAGGAGTATCTCAGCTATTGATGGCCTTTTGTTCATCTGTTTATATTTTTTAAATCCATTTGTCCAGTTCTGTTAAAAACCCTACTGAAATTTTGATTGAAATTGCACTGAGTCTGGAGATTGGAAGAGAACTGATATTTTTGGGATACTGAGTCTTTCTCTGAAAAGATGAAGTATCTTTTGTCTAGGTCTTAGTAATATCTTTCAATAGATTGTCATAATTTTCTTTCTAAAGGTTCTGCATATCTCTTAATAGATTTATTCCTAGAACCTTATTTTTGTTGCCATTGTAAACAGCATCCTTTAAATATATACCTGTTCTACTTGTTGCTGATTATAAATATGCAATTAATTTGACCTACATCTAGCACCCTAAACTCTCTACTAATTCAAAAGAAATTGTCAGTTTATCTTCTATGTAGATAATTCTATCATCTGCAGTAATGGCAGTTTTATTTCTTCCTTTACAACTTTTATACTGCTTATTCATTTTTCGTCTTTTACTGTGTTAAGACTAGCAGTAAACTATTGAATAGGAATGCTAATAACGTTACTGTTTTCTTTCTGATTTTAAAGGGAATCCTTTTACATTTCATAGTTCAAATAAACATCCTCTGTAGTTCTTTGGTAGATACCACTTATCAGATAAAAGATGTTCTTTTTTATTCCAGTTTACTAAGATTTTTTTAAATATGAATGTATTGGGAGTCTTAATTATTGCTTTTATTTTTCACCTATTGAGAGGATTGTACCATTTCCTTTTTTAATCTGTTAGTACAGTGATTTTCTAATATTGAACTAATTTTATAACTAGGAAGCCAGATTAGCAATGATTAATGTTTCTCATTGGATTTCATTTGCCATTTATTTCCATTAGAATTTTTGTATCCATATTAGTGAGTGAGCTGGTCCTATAATTGCTCTTTTCATACCATCATTGTCTGGTTTTGATAATAAGGTTTAATAGCCTCACGAAATAAGTTGGGGAGTGTCTTTTCCTATTTGCTGAAAAAAATGTGGAATTATCTGTTATTTAAATGTTTGAAAGAATTTGCTGGTAAAATCATCTAACCCTACCATTCTCTTTGTAAAAGGATTTTAAACCACTGATTCAAGTTATTTTATGGCAATAAGACTATTCAGATTTTCTCTTTTCTATTTTTTGTTTAGATAGGTTTTTTTCAAGGAACTTATACATTTCATCCTATCTTTTAATTTACTGAAATAAGTTATATATAATATTCTGTTATCTTTTTAGGTTCTTTTGCATATGAAGTTGTATCTCTCTTTTTTTTAAGTTCCTAATATAAATTTTTTTTTGGTGGCTTTTTTGATCAACCTTACCAGACATGAGCAATTCTGTTACTTCACAAAAACTCAACTTTGTTGATTCTCTTTGTTTTCTATTTCATTAACCTCATTCATTTCTGCTTTTATCTTTGCTATTTCTTTCTTTTTATGCTCATTGGCTTTATTCAACTGCTATTTTAATATAATTTTTAATATAATTTTGACCCATGAGTTATTGAGTCTTTAGAATTTTTCAAATGTACTTTAAATTTTTCAAATGTAGTTTAGTAATCTTTTTGTACTATATTTCTAATTTAATTGCATTGCTATCACAGAATGTAGTATGCATAAAAATTCTGAGAATTTAATTAGACTTCATACTCATAACTGATTCAGTTTTCATAAATGTTCAATGGATGCTGCAAAGAATGTTTTTCTCCAGTTGTTTGGTGCAGGAGTCAAAATATTAAGGTTGTTGATTGTAGTGGGCAAATGTTGTATATTCTAACCTATTGACTTTTCTGCTTGATTTATCAATTGGTGAGAGTTATTTTGATATTGGTTATAATGATGGTGAATTTTTCAATTTAGCCTTACAGTGATTTTTACTTTTTATTTTATATGTTTTGAAGTTATATAATTACATGCATGCATGTTTGAACTGTTATTTATTCAAGAGAATTCAACCTTCTATCAATACATAGTAATTTTTCTTATTTCTAGTAGTGATTCTCATCTTAAAGACTTATTTTGTCTGATAGTATCAAAACCACATCAATTTTGACATTACTATTTTCCCGGTATATCTTCTTCCAATCTTTTAAATTTTTAAATTTTTATATTATAGGTAAGTCTCTCACAAATAACATAGAGTTAGGTCTTTTTAAATCCAGCCAGACTTAACCTTCTAACTGAAGAGTTTAGTTCATTAACATTGATATTATTGATATATCATATTTCCTTTTACCACCTTATTTTTGCCTTTTTATTTGCCTTGCTAAATATCATGAACACCATATTTGATGATAAACCGTTTTTTGTTTCTCTGAAAATGCCTTTATCTACTTTCATCCTTCTTAAAAGACAGTTTAACTGGCTATGTAATTCCAGGTTTACATTTATTTTCTCTCAGGCTTTAAAGTAGTAATAACACTATGTTCTATTTTCCATTTTTGCCTTCAATCTATTACTTATTTGTTGCTAATCTGTCTTTTCTGACTATTCACTAGATTTGTTTTTCTTTGTATAATCTGCAGCTTTACTATAATGTAACCAGGTATATATGTCTCTGCGTTTTTCCTGCTTGGAATTTAATGATACCTAAATCTTAGGATTTGTGTCTTCATTAGGTTGGGGAAATTTTTCACTATTATCTCTTATCTCTTAGAATATTATCTATTTTTCATTCTTTCTAACCTCTCCTTTAACTCTGATTACATGTTAGAACATTCTCATTTTCTGTTCCATGATTCTTGATTTCACTTTCATGGTTACCATATCTTTTACACTGGTGTGTCTAGTCACTTCTGTAGGCTTATATTGCAGTTCAGTACTTTTCTTGAATTGTATGTAATATCTTTCTTAAAACCAACTGAGCTGGGATACCTGGCTGGCTCAGTCAGTGGAGCATGAGACTCTTGATCTCGGGGTTGTGAGTTTGAGCCCCACGATGGGTGCAGAGATTAGTTAAAAATAAAATCTTAAAAAAAAAAACAAAACCTGAGTTTATTTCAACTATGTTTTCCAGGTCTATAATTTCTTTTTCAAATGTAATTTTGTCATCATTGAGAGTTTCTGAACCTTACTCATACTTGCAATACTATTTTATATTTTTTTAAACTTACAAACTATGTTCATTTTCTATTCTATATTTGATCATTTGAATATCATAAATCTTTGTATATTTGATTCAACTATTGGGTATCGCTGCTAATTTTCAGCCATGTTTCTTTTTTTGCAAAGATTTTATTTATTTATATGAGAGAGAAAGAACAAGCAGGGCGAGGGCCAGGAGAGGGGCAGGGGCAAAGGGAAAGGGAGAAGCAGAGTCTGCTGAGCGGGGAGCCCAACGCAGGGCTGGATCCCAGGACCCTGAGATCATGACCTGAGCCAAAGTCAGATGATTAACTGACTGAGCCACCTAGGTACCCCTTCAGCCATGTTTCTTGTTCTCACATCTATGTTGTGATATTTGACTATGGGGTCCATTATCTGATGTAGCTTTCCCTGAAGGAATTCTAAGAGGCATGAAGTTGAAGTTTCTTTCATCCAGAGAGAATTTATATTTGCTTCTGCTACCCACCTTTAAACCTACTTTTTCCTAATATTTTGGTTTTCCTTTCAGTTAGAACTGAAGTCAAAATAGGCAAGTTTCCCTTATAAATTAGGATTTACCTCTAGTTCACTGAAGGTATGGCCCTTTTGCGTAGGTAGGGTCTTGGCTTCACACAGGTCCTTGATCTGACTCTCTACGTTATATGGACACTAACATTTTTTTTCCCTGCTCCCCATGAGGCCATTAAAACCTAATCTCTGGATCACCAGAAATCCATGGTGCCCAGAGAGCAGTCATAGACTTTTCTCTCAGGATTTATGCTTTTACTTCATGTTTGACTGCTAGGGATTTCCTTACTCTATTGCCAACTCAGCCATGCATTGAAAAGTCTTCCACTTTATAGAATATCTTGGATTATTTTGTAGTGTAAGACTTTTCAGAATATCAAGCTTGTGATACTGCCAAAAATGCAAATCTAATTTATTATTTTTAAATTTTGCCTGAATTAGCACAGTTCCTTTTTAGATGACCAAGTTACTTTCTATTAAAAATTCTTTATGATTACAAAATATGTTCCTGTAAAAATAGGAAGTTATAAATAAAATTCACAGAAAGAATATTGCTGAAGATTTCATCACTTCCCAAAGATATTCATGTGTTATTAGATTAAACCATGTGAAATATACTTCTATAGATCAAAATCAACAACTTTATAAGGTCCAGATAACTATTTCCTTCTAGTCTTTTTTTCAATAACTGTTTTAAATAGTTAAAATAATTTAAATATAATTTTGCATATTTTTTCTTTACAGAAACATTTCCCCATTAAACTTTTTACAAATGAACTGGTTACATAAAATATATTTACATGAAATATACCATAATTATTTTAATCATTTCCCTATACTGGGGCATTTAAATTGTTTTCAGGGTTTTTTTTTTCAATAATACTATAGTAAACATCTTTGTGCATAGAGCAAATTTCTTAATTTTATATTTTCCCTTTGAATGGGTAAATACAAATGGAATCAAAAGATTAAAGTTTTTCAAAATCTTATTATCTATCAGAAAATTACACTCTCACTTGCAGATTTAAAACAATCAGAAAAGAAGTCTTTGGAAGCATCTTCCAGTTTCCTAATTTCATATTTCAACACCTTATTAGAAAAGTCATGGGATGATTTAGATCTAACCTACAACTCACATATTGTAATGTGTTCTTATTTTTTTATTATCTGTTCTTGGTTTAAATAACTCTCAGATACTCACATTTTATGTAATGACTGGAAGAACCTCATCCAACTTCCCTTAGGACTTTATTTAAAAGTTCTATAAAAGTCAAATTATCTAAATATATCAAAATTAATTCTTCAAAGAGGTGTGCCAATTCTTACCAAAGGCCTAAAATTTAGTTCAAATTGTTCAGATTTCATTTCATTTCCATTTGTGGAAAAAATTTTTTTTTGTTCCACTCTCCCAAATTCCTATCTAACAAAAATGGCAATAACTCCTACATTTTTCTCTCCCTAGACTGTTTCAATAATAATAACAAAAGGTGGTCTTTATTGAGTGCTTAATCTATGCCAAGAACTATGTTAGGTACTTTATATTATCTCCCACTCCCATAATAAACTCTCAAGGTATCATCATGCTCATTTTATAGCTGAGGAAAACTGAGTTTCAGAGAGGTTAAAGGCTCTTAGGAAAATAAAGGTTGCGATCAAAGTTGAAATGGATTTGGCTGAAGTCAAGTCTTCATTTATATAAATACACACAACCAGTAAAAATTATGGCTCAGAAAAGGTGGGGGTGGGGGGGTTTCTGTGTAACATACCAGATGTCTTGGGGTAATTAAAGGATCTAGGGACACAGTGGTTCATCCTTTATGTCGTGGATAAAGTCTAAAGACTGCAGTAAAGAAACCTACCTACCCAGCCTGTGGGGAAAAAATGCCAACAAACAAATAAGAAAAGCTGACAAAGTGAATGCATAGCCCAAAGATGATTTTCCCCGTGGCTCCACTTTAATCAGCTAATAACACCCAAGAGCAGCATGGCTAAGCTAGTTCTTTCATTCAATGCCATATTCAGAAGATGTTGTTTCACAGTTTTAATAGCACTGTCAACATTCATCAGGAAATCAGTGCAGCCCTCCAGAATCCTGCCATAAAAACACAGTGCCTTTTTTAATTAGAGCTGTGCAACCTTCAGCACACCCCAACTCCATGTTGAATTGATGTGTCTCACTCTCACCTTAAGCTCACACAATTCAGATGAATCCAAGGGAAGCAGAAAAGGGTCAATGTGGGCCCAATTGACTAGAGCCCAGGTTTCAGTCAGTAGGCTTTTAACTCTTGATTCCATGGCCTTTAAAAAAAATGAATAAATTATGGTAGGAAAACTTCTCACCGTGAGAATTGTTAGGTACCCTACATGCTGGACACAGATTCTGTGAAACATAGAAACATAGACTAATTTCAAGATTCTGGTGATATCAAGGTTGCTCTATATGTATATACCTGCAGAGAATGTTATGCAGGCAGGAAATTCGGAGGCGAATTTAACAAGTCAGTTTTGTTGTTTCATTATAAATGTATGGTTTACCAAGAGTCTTGCATTTGTGTTGTTTTGAACATTGCAATGTGTCTCCTATGATTATCACCCCTGGTTTCTGAATGGATCTGTGTACCCACTGAAAATCTGTAGCCGGAGGCATTGAGAAACAGGAAGGGGTTCAACAGTAAACTATAGATACTTGTTGCTTTTCCTGAAAAACTTTAAGATTACAGACTCCTGGATCTTTTGTTATTGAAATCACAGTACAACATGGTGATGGTCACTTTGGGTTTGAAGCTTCCATTGTCCCTGAATTAAACGGAAAAAGTCTGTTTATTCCCTTTTTGCAATTTACTATCCAGGAGTTGTAGTCTTGACCAAAAATTTAATTGTACATAAGAATAAATAGCTCTCACAACAGAAAGAAAAGAAATGCATGCTTTGAATCTCTACCTACTACTAATCTTTTTGCCATAGCCATTAGTTTCTCTAAAATCAAACAGTTTAAGTTAAACATGACTTGGTCTTTGCCAACAGACCATATATTTACTATAAACCAATAATCTTGAATTTTATGTGAAATTTAATTTTTCCTTAAATAAACATATATAGCACCCAGTAGTACAGATAATTTTTAAATTCCCTCCATTGCTCTAACAGAGTATATATTCATGTCAATCATGAATCAAAATTCTTTTTCATTTTTTAAATAAATCAAAAATTTTCATAAAGTGTTGTTTCCCCAAAATTCATGTGCAAATTATGAACTCACTTTTGCAATTTTTCTTGGCAAAAGTTCTGGAATGAATTAATAAAATGCAACCTTCCTTGGGAAATGCGCTTCTGAAAAATAACTTCCTCCACTGAAATGGAGTCTGTAGAATGACAAGTGACCTCTCCACTTTACAATGTAAAATGTAATACTTATTTGCCAAACTATTCATTTTTATTGATAATAGGAGGCTTCAATCAGAGATTCATTAGATACATAAAATAATTCCTTGCCTGGTAAGTCCCAAATGTTAGGTACAAATAGATCTGAATACCCAGAATAAGTGCACCGAAAATAGAAGAGCAAATTCAGGGTCATATTTTTATTCAGGTTTATAATCTAGGAACACTCCTACATTTTGACAAATTAGGTTTGTGGCCAAAGTGGAATTAAACAGGTAAGAAAATTAAACTTGTTAAATTTTTTGTAATCGTTGTAATGGGAAGTGACATCTCATAAACTTGTCTAGGAAAAAAATTCTGTCCTCCTGTAATAAAGTCAATATGTGCAGAGTAACCACATGAGGGCCAAATTAAAAGTTGATCTGCCTTCCCTGAAAGAAATACCAGAGAGTCTTTGGTCAGGGCTAATCTCATAAATGGGCCTGGGAGGTAGATACCCAAGCTCTATATTCTGAATGCCCCACTAATGCTGTCCTTCTCAAAACATCTCCCCAAGGTCAGTTAGTGATACCTGGAATTCCAGCAGAAGTTTATTCCTCTCCTTTCATGTTTTTTTTTTCCCAAGCTAAAATGTAAATATCAAAGAGAAGAATAACACATGAAGTTTGTCAGTCATTTCTGTGTTCATGGTGATGAGTTTTTAATAGCAGAGGTGGATAAAGTTTGAAACAACTATTTGTAATGGGAAGGAAAATGCTAGGAAATGGAGAAGTCCCTGGAAGATACAGGAAGGTACTGGGAAATATGGGAAGGCAGAGGAAGAAAAGGAAATTGTCTTCCCTTTTCTTGTCATAAAACCACTAGAACACATCTCAGTTTGAGTTTTAATCAACCCAGGGCACAGCAGTATGGAGGGAAATATTGATGGCAAGGCTTGAACTATGCTTGCAAGAGCTAGGCAAACACACAGAAGAAAAGCACAAGTAAGGTCTTCTCAAATAGAAAATAAAATATGAAGTGACTAAGAAAACAATCTTTTGATTTGAAAATATAACCGTCAAAGAGTTATTATGCACAATACCTCTAACCACAGCATTTCTTTTGGTTTCTACAGCATGGTTAGAAGGCAAGAAATCCAATAGCAACTCTTTGAGAAGCTAAGAGAAGAAACAAGTATTTCTCAAAATGTGTACCACAGAATACTTGAATGGATAGAGGCTAGAATGATGAAGGGGAAGGTCTCAGAAGAAGGAAATTTGAGGAAAGCTTTATGCTATAGGTCTCTCTTAGGAAGTTAAAACAGGAGTGTGGCAGAGACTGCTACTAGTTCACCAAAACTATATCCTATTCTCCCGATCACATTTCCCAGCATTCACTGAAGTTAGGAAAGGCCATGTGACTGAGTTCTGGCCAATGAGATGTGACTTTTAGGTAGAAGTCAGGTGTGCCACTTTCTGGATTTGTCCATTAAAACTTTCCATGTACCATCTCTCTTTGCCCTTTCCAATTTTCTGAAGTGGAGATAAACCTGGGGTGATTTGTGGAGCTGTACATTGAGGATGATGAAATTTAGGTGGATGGTGCTTGACTTTATGAATTATCTCTTGGAGGCAGCCACCTAATCAATAGCTCTAGCATTAGACCATGTCATGAGCCAGGAATGTATTTTATTATATTAAGCTACTGAGATTTAAATGTTTCTTTTTTCACAACACCGTCTATCCTAATAAAATATTTTGTATTTTAAATGTCTGAAAGGGATTACAGCTAAAAATCATGTTTATTTTTACTAAATGCAGTTTTTCCCACTGATTTGACCACAGACCCTTTATGGTTTGGTTTGGTTTTTAAGTTTTCTACTTTGAAAAAGGCTCTATTATGACTTTTTTTTTTTTTTAAGAGTGGGGAGCAAGAGGAAGAGGAAGGGAGAGAATCTTAAGCAGGCTCCATGCCCAGCGTGGAGCCCATTGTGGGGCTCAATTCCACAACCCTGAGATCATGACCTGAGCCAAAATCAAGAATAAGATGCTTAACAGACTGAGCCACACAGGTGCCCCTGTACTACATCTTTCTTTAGGGAAGACTGCACTATGCTTTTCCTTCAATTCCCCCACCTTTCTGGAAGTTTATTCTAGCCAAGAAAAGGAAGGACTTAGAAAACAAACTATAACTAGATATGAAGAGGCTACAGTACCAGGGACTCTAGTTACAAACTTGTGCACAGATCTATGTTAAGATAAATACATATATTTCAACACTGAATTAAATAGGTAAGCTCAAAGAACTAAAGCATTTTCTCTGAGGCCCTAAAGTAGAAAGAGGGAAGAAGAAAGAACTGAGAATCATACATAGCAAGTAAGGACTAGTGTGGTGACAAGATGCCAGTATTTTCAATTTTGTATTATTTTATATTTCATATAAGAGCACATCATACAGGAATGGCAATTACTAATAATAACCTTGTTGAGCCATTTTAAAAATAAAAATATGTATTTTGACCTTGTATCAATTAAGACTCCATGAGAAAGACAAACTCAAACTGGCCTAAAGAATAACAGGAATTTGTTGGTCTCAGAAGTAGGGCAAGCCTCAGGATTGGTTTGACCCACCAGCTCCATGATGTACTCAAGAACTGGCTTTTTTGGTTTCTCTGTTTTCCTTCTCGTGAGATCAGCAGCATCTTCAGTTTGCTTTCCCTTGTGGTAGCAGGAACTGCAGTGACTCTAGGGTTTACTTCCACATATCACAAGAGACCTTATTTGCCCCAAATACCTCTGCTCACATTTTGTTGATCTAACCTTGGTCAACACCCTTTCCTGCACCTTCACAAAGTAAAATATTCAGGAAAAATGCCATATATTGCCTGACTTGTGTCTGGATTCCCTGGACCTGTCACTATGGCAAAAGGAACCTTCCTGATTATACTACATAAGCTAGGTCCTTCACTTGTAGTTGGTGGTGGGTTAAACACCTCCCTACACTATATGGCTGCCACACAACAGGGAAGAGGTGAAATCACTGTTGGAAGGACAATCACAGATCAATTTTTGAATAAATTATTTAATAAGTGTTAACACTTATATGACACTTATTATATACAAGAAATTATTCTAAATATTTAAATATATTAACTCATTTAAAAATTAACTCATTACATATATTAACTTATAACAACCCTGTGAAATAGGCAATATTGTTATTAACATTATTTTATAAATGAGGACACTGAAGCATAGGTAGGCTATATAACTTGCTTAAAATCAAGGCTGGTAGGTAACAGAAACTTGGCTTTGATTTTAGGCAGTCAAGATTCAGAATCTATGTTCTTTTGCAACCATGTTAAAATTTTGTAAAGGCACCATATATATGTGTGTGTATATATATATATATATATATATATATGTATACAGTACATACACACACATAAGTATTCACCAATATGCATATATTTATACATTTACACACTTATATTTATATCACATAAATGCACTCATGTACACATACTCATGTTGGATGAGAGGTCCAGCTCTTCAGACCTTATGATTATAACAAAGGTGCCATCTGGTGTTAGAACCCTCTAATTGCAGAAAAAGCACCCAAGTAGAAATGATCTTCAAACAATACAAACAACTT
Organism: Eumetopias jubatus; assembly: GCF_037043125.1. NCBI lineage: Eukaryota > Metazoa > Chordata > Mammalia > Carnivora > Otariidae > Eumetopias > Eumetopias jubatus. The sequence goes on from NW_028274810.1 coordinate 148,170,174, forward strand.
GAAAAGTAGTCTAAAATCCTAACAGCGGAGTTCTGTCTCACTCTTTGAGGCATCTGTATGATGCCTCAAAGTACATTTAACTCGTTTCACAATGCTGCTTCCAGCCGGCATTGTACATTTATTCTCTATATGACCTGCAAAACCACTCCTAAATGGGAATCACTTCATGGGAATCACTTCATTCTCATTCTCTCAAGAGCATACATAGAATTTTTTCATTTGGGGAAAAATGAAATGTCTTATACTATCATACACCAAGTGACCCCCAGCCCTGGTGCATACATCTGCTTGTCCCAAGTAGCTGACTTCAGAGGCAACATGCCACCCTTCTTCCTCATCCAATTAGTGGATAAAATGTGATGTTTGAAATTATTGCCCAGAACATGGGAGTACAGCGTGGCAGACTCCCTGTTCAATTTCTCTTGCTGCTTTGTTGAAACTTGGGGATTGAAATTGGTCTGCCATGTGGGGAAGCTCTCCAGCGTGATACCTTGGATAGAAACCCAACCCTGAGTTTGCTCTTCCCTTTCAGAATAATTAATTCTAGATTTCTAAAACTACTTTAACACCTAACCTCAAATTGAAATAAGGTCATTAGGAGCAATATTTCTAGACCAGACCTTCCTACCAGCTGTTTCACTCCATTGTAACTTGCCCAGTCAGTATTTCTCCCAGATAATGATTTAACAAACCTGCTGGTAAAGAGGAGGAGCAACTTAACGTGTTCACACTGACTAGTCTCCATAAAAGCTCTGTATAAATCTAGAGTGACTGCCTCACTGTCAAGTGAGTACTCCCTTAAAAATAAATAAGGCTTGGGGCGCCTGGGTGGCTCAGTCGTTAAGCGTCTGCCTTCAGCTCAGGTCATGATCCCAGGGTCCTGGGATCAAGCCCCACATCGGGCTCCCTGCTCAGCGGGAAGCCTGCTTCTCCCTCTCCCACTCCCCCTGCTTGCGTTCCCTCTCTCGCTGTCTCTCTCTCTGACAAAATAAATAAATAAAATCTTTAAAAAAAAATAAAATAAAAATAAATAAATAAATAAATAAGGCTTCCAGGGAAGATGGTAGAGTAGGAAGATCCTAGCCTCACCTCATAGATACACCTAGATAACACCTATATCAGTGTAAATAAACAAGAAAATGACCCACAGACTGGAAGAACAGGCTCTCCACACCTAAATGTAGAGAAGAGGGTAGGAAGGACAGAGACATGGTCAGGAGCCAGGCTGAACCACAAGACTATCCTTGGGAAGGAAGAACACTGCAGGAGTGGAGAGGGGAGAGAAGCAGACCCCATACCAGGCACCACAGGCACAGGGGTCTCCACACACTGGAAAGGCGAATCCACATAGCATTTGGCTTAAACCCAAAGGGGGTTAACTTTGCAAGTTCTTACAATCAGTGGGGCTTAACACCTGGAACTTTAAAAAATCAGCCAGCTCAGCTCTGGGAGAGCTAAAGGGCAATAAGAAACTGAATCCCCTTAAAGAGACAGCATAACAAACGGCCCCATTGAGATAAAGCATAGAAGGATCAGTTTAAAAAACACACAGGGTATACAAGAGAGAGATTTGTTTACTAATCTCAGAGCATGTGCAGGAGGGGAAGGGATCTTTGGGAGAAATCTCCGAAAACAAAAGAGCTGGCAGGTACCATTTCCCTCCCCAAGACTCCAGCCTAGATACACAAACACCTGTGGGAATGTCATCAACACTCTCCACCTGGCTAGTTAACAGCCCAACTCACCCCATGCTCTTCTGCTGACCAGGCCCCACCCCCAACCTGGACTTGGCAAAAGTTTTCAAAGTCAGCTACAGGTCCCCACCTACAGCACACCAGCACAAACCTTCCTAACAAAACAAGCCCCACCCCACATTCATCTGTGGACCCATCCCCCCACACACCCTCAGCAAGTGTCCATCCAAAGCAGCACAACAAGCATGGCAGTGTGCAAGCAGCCCCAACAGGGGTCAGCACCACCTCCAAAGTGACTCCTGCCCCAGGGATAAGGGAAGAATACAATAGACATGAGTTTACTATAGCCCCAGCAGTGGGCTAGGGGCAGATATAGGGTCTGACTACAGGTTCAACCCATCAACAAAAACTTCTCATGAGACAACATAGGGAGAGTACCCTACAGTATGGTGGGACTGCAGTTCTGGCAAACATCCGATCTGATCCAACTCAAGCATTAGGCAGCCCCAGACTGGCCCACTAACAACATAGGGACCAAACTCCGCCCACAACAGGCAAAGAGCAATTGCGGACAACTGGACTGAAGGTAAACATGCCTCACCCATAACTATAGGACACATACAACACACACAGGAGACACTCCTAAAGTGCCAGATTCTGGTAAACAGGGGACATTGCATTGCAGGGCACCACATGGCCTCTTCTTCATAAGGCCACTACGTTTTTTTTTTTTTTAAGATTATTTATTTTAGAGAGAGAATGCATGTGCAAGTGGGGGAGGGGCAGAGGAAGAGGGAGAGAGAAAATCCCAAGCAGGCTCCCTGTCAAGCATGGAGCCCAATGCAGGGCTCAATCTCCTGACCCTGAGATCATGACCTGAGCCAAAATCAAGAGGCAGATGCTCAAATGACTAAGCCACACAGGTGCCCCATAAGGCCACTACTTTCAAGAGAAGGAGACATAGCTGACTTTTCTAACACATAGAAACAGACACGGCGAGTTAGGCAAAAATGAGGAAACAGAGGTATATGTCCCAAATGAAAGAAGAGGACAAAATCTCACCAAGATAGCTAAATGAAATGGAAATATGTAATATGTCTGATATAGAATTTAAAGTAATGGTAATAAAGATACTCACTGGATTTGAGGAAACACTGGAAGACCTCAGTGAGACCCTCAATAAAGACATAGAAAACATAAAAAAGAACCAATCAGAGATGAAGAATTCAATAACAATTAAAAAATACACAAAAATAGAAGGAATGAATAGTAGACTAGAGGAAGCAGAAGAACAGATCAGCGACCTGGAGAACAGAGAAATGGAAAGCAATCAAGCTGAACGGGAGAGAGAAAAAGACTAATAAAAAATGAGAATGGGTTATGGGAACTCTGCAACTCCATCAAACATCATAACATTTGCACTATAGGGATCCCAAAAGGAGAAGAGAGAGAAAAGGGGGCAGAAAAATTTATTTGAAGATATAATAGCTAAAAACTTCCCAAATCTAGGGAAGGAAACAGAAATTCAGACCCAGGAGGCACAAAGAGCCCCCAACAAAATTAACCTAAGGAGGTCCACACCAAGACAAACAGTAATTAAAATGGCAAAAAGTAGTGATAAAGAGAGTATATTTAAAGCACCAAGAAAAAGGAAAATAGTTACATACAGGGGAAACCCCATAAGGCTATCAGCTGATTTTTCAACAGAAACTTTTCAGTCAGAAGAGAGTGGCTTAAGATATTCAAAGTGCTAAAAGAAAGAAACCCTGCGACCAAGAATACTCTATCCAGCAAGGCTATCATTTGGAATAGAAGGAGAGCTAAAGACAAATTTAAAGGACTTTATCACCACTAAACCATCCTTGGAAGAATTCTTAAACGGGACTCTGAGTGGAAGGGAAAGACAACAAGAAGGAATTTTAAAAAATTAAAAAGTAGGAAGCACCAAAGCAGTAAAATTAAGTATATCTATAAAAATTAGGCAAGGGATTCACAAAATAAAAGAATGTAAGGTATGACACCATATAACTAAAATGTGGAGGGGGGAGGAGGAGTAAAAATGTAGTGCTTTTTAAATGGATTCAAACTTAAGTGACAATTAACTTAATATAGACTGCTACATGCATAATATGTTATATATAAACCTAATGGTAACCACAAATCAAAAACTGGTAATAGATAAGCAAACAATAAAGAGAAAGGAATCCAAGTATGTCACTAAAGAAAAGCCAGCAAACCACAAGAGAAGAGAGCAAGAGAAGGAACAAAGAAGAACTACAAAAACAACTATAAAACAAGTAATAAAACAGCAATAAGTACATACGTATCAATAATTACTTTGATGTAAATGGACTAAATGCTCCAATTAAAAGACATGGGGTGGTGGAATGGATAATAAAGCAAGACACATCTATATGCTGCCTACAAGAGAACCATTTCAGACTGAAAGACACATACAGATTGAAAGTGAAAGGATGGAAAGCACTTAATGGAAATGAAAAGAAAGCTGGAGTAGCAATACTTATATCAAACAAAATGACTTTAAAACAAAGACTGTACCAAGAGTCAAAGAAGGACACTACCTAATCATAAAGGACTCAAACAAAAAGGTATAACAATTGTAAATATTTATGCACCCAACATGGGAGCACCCAAATACATAAATCAGCTAATAGTAAACATACAAGAAGTAGTCGATAATAATACAATAATAGTGGGAGACTTTAACACCCTACTTACACCAATGGATAGATCATCCAAACAGAAAAACAACAAGAAAACAATGGCTTTGAATGACATATTGGACTAGATGGATCTAACAGATGTATTCAGAACATTCCATCCTAATACAGCAGAATACACCTTCTTTTCAAGAGCAAGTGGAACATTCGCCAGAATAGATCACGTTAGGCCACAAAACAAATCTCAACAAATGAAAAGGATCGAAGTGATACCATGCATCTTTTCCAACTACAATGCTATGAAACTAGAAATCAACCATGGAAAACATGTGGAAAGAACACAAATACATGGAAATTAAATAATGTGCTACTAAACAATGAATGATTCAATGACAAATTGAAAAAGGAAATCAAAAAGTACATGGAGACAAATGAAAATAAAAACAAAATGGCCCCAAATCTTTGGGATGCAGAGGAAGTTGTTCTAAAAGGGAAGTAAGTTTATAGCAATACAGGCCTACCTCAAGAAACAAGAAAAATCTCAATTTAACCTTACACCTGAAGATGCTAGAAAAAGAACAAACAAAACTCAAAACCAGTAGAAGGAAGGAAATAATAAAGATCACAGCAGAAGTAAATGAAATAAGAACTAAAAAAAAAAAAATCAATAGAACAGAGCAATGAAACCAAGAGCTGGTTCTTTGAAAAGATCAACAAAATTGATAAACCTTTAGCCAGATTCATCCAGAGAGAGAGAGAAGGAGGGAAAGGAAGGGGGGGAGAGGACTGAAACAAAATAAAAAATCAAAGAGGAGAAATAACAATTGATGCCACAGAAATACAAAGGATTATAAGAGAATATCATGAAACAGCATATGTCAACAAACTGGACAGCCTAGAAAAAAATGCATAAATTCCTAGAAACATATAACCTCCTAAAACTGTATCAGGAAGACATAGAACACTTGAACAGACCAATTACCAGCAATGAAATTGAATCAGCAATAAAAAAAACTCCCAACAAAGTCCAGAACCACATGGCTTCACAGCTGAATTATAACAAACATATAGAGTTAATACCTATTCTTCTTAAACTATTCCAAAAAAATACAAAAGGAAGGAGAGCTTCCAAATTCAATCTATGAGGCCAACGTTACCCTGATACCAAAATCAGGTAAGACACCACAAAAAAGAGAAATACAGGCCAATATCTCTGATAAACACAGATGCAAATATCCTCAACAAAGTATTAGCAAACTGAATCCAACAATACATTTAAAAAAGTCATTCACTGTGATCAAGTGGGATTTATTCTTGTGATGCAAGTGTGGTTCAATATTAGCAAATCGATCAACATTATACATCACATCAGTAAGAGAAAGATAACCATATAATCACTTCAATAGATGCAAAAAAGCATTTGACAAAGTACATTTATTCATGATAAAAATCCTCAACGAAATAGGTTTCGAAGGAACTTACATCAACATAATAAAGGTCTTATATAAAAAAATCCACAGGTAACATCATACTCAATGGTGAAAAACTGAGACCTTTTCACTTAAGATCAGGAAAAGACAAGGATGCCCACACTCACCACTTTTATTCAGCATGATACTGGAAGTCCTAGCCACAGCAATCAGATGAAAAAGAAGCAAAAGGCATCCAAACTGGTAAGGAAGAAAGAAGTAAAACTTTCACTATTTGTTAGATGACATGATGCCATATATAGAAAACCCTAAAGATTTCACCAAAAAACGACTAGAACTGATAAATAAATTTGGTAAGGTCACAGGATACAAAACCAATATACAGAAATCCATTGCATTTCTATACACTAATGATGAAGTAGCAAAAAGAGAAATTAAGAGTACAATCCCATTTACAATTGCACCAAAAATAATAAAATACCTAGGAATAGACTTAACCAAGGAGGTAAAAAACCCATACTCTGAAAAGTATAAAACACTGATGAAAGAAATTGAAGATGATGCAAATACATGGAAAAACATTCCATGTTTATGGATTGGGAGAACAAATATTGTTAAAATGCCCATACTACTCAAAGAAATCTATAGATTTAACCCAACCCCTATCAAAATATCAACAGCATTTTCACAGAACAAGAACAAATAATTCCTAAAATTTGTATGGAACACAAAAGATCCCAAAAGCCAAAACAATCTTGAAAAAGAACAAAACTGGAGACAGCGCACCAGATTTTAAGATATACTACAAAGCTCTAGTAATCAAAACAGTATGGTACTGGCACAAAAATAGACACATAGGTCAATGAAACTGAATAGAGAGCCCAGAAATAAACCCACGATTATATGGTCAATTAATCTTTGACAAAGGAGGAAAGAATATGCAATGGGAAAAAGATAGTCTCTCCAACAAATGGTGCTGGGAAAACTGGAAAGCTGCATGCAAAAGAATGAATCTAGACCACTTTCTCACAACATACACAAAAATAAACTCAAAATGAAATAAGGACCTAAATGTGAGACCTGAAACCATAAAAATCCTAGAAGAGAGCACAGGCAGTAATTTCTCTGACATCAGCCATTCCAACATTTTTATAGATATGTCTCCTGTGGCATGGGAAACAAAAATAATTGGGACTACATCAAAATAAAAAGCTTCAGCATAGCAAAGGAAACCGTCAACAAAACAAAAAGACAACCTACTCAATGGGAGGATATATTTGCAAATGATATATCTAACAAGAGGTTGGTAACCAAAATAAATAAAGAACTTATACAACTCATCAAAAAAACAAATAACCCAATTAAAAAATGGTCAGAAGACATGAACAGACATTTCTTCAAAGAAGACATCCAGATGGCCAACAGACACATGAAAAGATGCTCAACATCATTCATCATCAGGGAAATGCAAATCAAAACCACAATGAGATATCACCTCACACCTATCAGAATGGCTACAATCAAAAACACAAGAAAAGACAAGTGCTGGTAAACAGAAAAAAATGGTAACCTTGTGCACTACTGGTGAGGATGCAAACTGGGGCAGCCAATGTGGAAAACAGTATGGAGGTTCCACAAAAAAATTAAAAAGAATTACCATATGATCCAGTAATTCCACCACTGAGTTTTATCCAAAGAATATGAAAACACTAATTCAAAAAGATATATGCAACCCTATGTTTATTGCAGCATTTATTTTTTTTCAGTAGACTAACTTTTTCATTTATTGCTGTCATGTTCACAATATTTGCATAGACCTTTACATTCCACAGTGAAAACTTGCCAGTGTTCTATGTTCTTATCTGAAAATTACACTCTGCTTCTTCTCACATTTTTGTCACTTGTTAATCCTTAGTGCTGGCCCAGCATGCAGCGTTTTTCACAATAGCCAAATTATGGAAACAACTTAAGTGTTCATTGACAGATGAATGGATAAAGATGTGGATACACACACACACACACACACACGGGAATATTACTCAGCAATAAAAAAGAATGAAATCTTGCCATTTGCGACAACTTGGACAGATCTAGAGGGCATAATGCTAAGTGAAATAAGTCAGAGAAAGAGAAATACCATATGATTTCACTCATATGTGGAATTTAAGAAACAAAACAAAGAAAAAGAGACAAAAATATAGACTCTCAAATATAGAGAACTGGTGGCTACCAGAGGGAAGGTGGATGGATAAATGGGTGAAACCGGTAAAGGGGATTAAGGGTAGAGTTATCACAATGAGCACTGAGTAATATATAGAATTGTTGAATCACTATATTATACACCTGAAACAAATATAACACTGTGTGTTAATTCTACTGGAATTAAAATTTTAAAAATAATAGAATAAATGTTATGTTGCTGTACACATAAGCACACAAGACTCCAAAACTGTAGGCTTAACCTTTGAGCTGCTGAACATTAAGTTTCTCATAGCACATATAGTGTTAATTGTGTGGTGTTATTTCACTGCATTTAAGCTAGCTGGGAGTTTTTGGCAAAACAGAACATTCTCTGAGTTCAGATTCAAGTAACAAAGGTTACACAAATGCAGATTACATAATTTCACAGCTACATAATGCCAACAGTTTTTTAAAGGCATGAAAGGTGCTGAGGAGAAGTCCATTGATAAACGGCAAGCAGCAGGGTTTTCAAAGATTTTCCTCTGAATCCGTATCTCGTTAATTAGTTTGGCAGTAGGGATTTGTCATAATCAATGTGGATTACAAATGTTTCAGGATCATCAGCCTTTCAATGGGTCACAAATATCACTGAAGGAGTCCCAGTTCCGCTCAAAAGCTGCTCCTGCTCCTGTTAAGTTAAACATAAACATTTGCCTCCTAGAACTTAGGTCCAGACTTTTATATACAAGGATAAAAAGTAGTGACATTTGCAAAATCTTTCTTTACAAAATCTGGAAGACTCAAAGCTCACACTACCTATTCTAGCAAGAGAATATGAAAATATTTCTTCAATACCACTGAAAATACGGCATCTAATTAACATTCTTTATTTCTTAATCTTTTCAGTTCGGCTGAGTTTTCTTTTGGAATAAATTTTGCACCTTGATTTTAAGGGCCATTCGTGAATTCCCCTGTCAGGGAGTGTTCAGCATTCTTTTGTGGGCTGAGACACTCCATCATCCCCCTGCTCCCCCTGCCAGCTCCAGTTCTGCCATCTTTCTTCTGTCCTACACTCTTGATGCAGTAGCCAATGTCTGGAAACCTGTACCCAAATTTTATTTTATTATTTTTTAAACAATGAATGAATGAATGAATTTATTTTATTTGAGAAAGGGTGTGAGAGAGAGTGAGTGGGGGGGACGAACAGAGGGAGAGGGACAAGCAGACTCTGGACTGAGCCTGATGCAGGGCTGGATCCCACGACCCTGAGATCATGACCTGAGCTGAAATCAAGAGTCAGATGCTTAACCAACTGAGCCACCTAGGCGCCCGTGTGTCCAAATTTTAAAATGAATAAATAAAAAGGGAACTTTCTGCCATCAGTGAAAATATTCAATTTCTTAGTTTGAGCAATAGACAGAAGAGTGTATAGAACTTTCAAACCTCATTGAAACAAACAATATCTATGCTTTCTTTGTATGTACATTATACCATTAAATGAGTAAATAGCCTCTATACCCACTAAAAAATTCTCTTTGGCAGGCACGATTTTATTTTCTTTAATGGAACACCCATCTCCCAGGGCAAAGCTGAAAAGAAACACAGACCCCCATTATCAGGGTGGGCTCTTTAAATATGTGATGATGATGAAGGTTCCTGAAATCTTATGACTCAGACAGGACCCAAGTCCAGAGATGATACCACATCTGAGATGAAAATGTCCAGTGTGAAGGTTTGTCACAGCTTCCCTCCAAAATACCTCATATTCACATTAAAAAGGTTATGATGCCTTAGACATGGTAGAGGAAGTAACTTCTGCTGAAAACCCAGTCTTCTAACACTCAAAAGAGTCTTGTGAGGTGAAGGTATAAGTAAGGATCTAACTCTAACAATGCTACCATTCAAGGACCTGCCATAACCAGATGGCCTGCTTCTCATTCTACTTTCAAGTAATGGCATTTACTGAGCACTTTCTATGTGTTAGATGTAGTTCTAAATACTGTACTTGTATTAACTTAATCTTTACATCTTTATTTGTTACAGAGAAGAGCAAAAGGGCAGAAGGTCATTGGAGTGATTGCCTTATCTACCATGACAACTTTATCTTCTTTCTCCTTTCCCACCATTTCCTCATGGAAGTCAAAGAAATGGGGAATAAGCATGATCTCTGAAGGGCCAGGCAAAAGCAGCCAGGCATATAGGTCACTTCCACAGTTAAAATTAGAAGGAAACCCAGAGGTGGCATGTGAAGAGCAGAGAAGTGAGCATACTCTACCTATATTTTCTGTAGGGAATTTGAAAATAATAAAACTGACTAAACAGTTTATCTGCTTTTTATTATCACCATGTGCTAACAATTCTAAACAATATCAGTGAGAAGCTGTTTCACACAAAAAAAACACTACTTGGTCTAAGTTCTAAACAATACAGAGTTTCTGATGAGTTTTGACATTAATATTCAAGCCTCAAATGAGTACATTTTTATTAATTACTCTTTAATACATATTATACTCTTCATGAAAGCTAATTCAGAAAACTCCTAGGTATACAGTCAGCCCTCAACAGACATAGACTCAGCTACATACATTTGTTTTGAGAGTAAGTTGGTAATAGTTCAGGATCTTTCAAGCTCACTTTGGGCACAATTCAACTCTCCAATCCCAGGGTATTAAATATTCTTGTATTTATGTAGATTAAAAACTAACAATAATAGCAAGGTAATTGTAAAGGCAAAGAAACAGAATTTGAAATATTCTAATTTGGCATTCTGTGTAAGCACTTGAGTTTTTTCTCTTTTGGAACTTTTGGAAAAAACAATTCATTCACTCCAGTACCGCTTTCCTGTTGGAAAATGCTGCAGAACATAGGTATAACAATGAAAAGACTTTCCTGGGGAAGTTGAAGCTATGCCCACAGTGAAGACAAAAAAGAAAATATGGCACAAGGGGATCGGCTCAAATTTTATTCTCTCTTCCATGAATTTTTTCTTTTCTGTTATCTTTTGTTCTGGTGAAAAGCTTTAGATGAAATTAGCCAGAAACAAAACTATTTGCAAACGACCAGAGTCAGCCTTGAACCATAATTGATTCTTTTAGATCAGCTTACACATACCATACAAGGCCATTAAACATGCGAAAATAAAAGTATAAGGAAATGGATGTTTTCTAGAAGAAAGAACCAAATTTTGAAGAACACCAAGAGAAACCACAAACTAAACTAATATCTGAATCCCTCAATCATTTTCACCAAGAACGGAAAAGTATGCTAAAACCATGGATCAAAAAGAGTCAATGTCCTCTGTCCTTCAGCCATTTTAAAATAATTTTTGCAGAAAAATCAAAACTTTGTAAGTTCATACCAGAAATAATAAGAGATTTCTGGTAAATTTTCTAGTTTAAATATTGTAGTGGAAATGCTCCTACTGAGAAATGTATGAAAGCCACTAGAAATGTGCCTGAAGAAAAAAGAGACATGAACAGTACTGCCTTTTCTAGAATATTGTGACTGGGATTTTTATGAATTTCCACAGAATGCAGCCTTATCTGTGAGACTTTTCCTAGCTATTTGCCTATCTGTGCATCCCATTAAAAAAAAAAAATTAAGTGTAGTGTTTTTCCATCAATTACAAGTGAAGGTAAGTTGACAAATATGGTTAAACTGTCTATTGAGCATGAATATGCAAAGAAGTTAAGGCTGAAAAATAGAAACTAATATTATTTAAAATAAATAAATAAAAAAAGAAACTAATATTATTCATTACAGTTTCAGAACAATGTAAATATAAGGATTTTTCCTTTCACCACAAAAATACATTAGTATAATTAAAAGTATTGGGGTGCCTGGGTGGCTCAGTCAGTTAAGTGTTAGACTCTTGGTTTTGGCTCAAGTCATGATCTCAGGGTCGTGAGATCAAGCCCCGCGTTGGTGTCCACACCCAGCAGGGAGTCTGCTCGGGATTCTCTCTCTCCCTCTCCTCCTCCCCCCTGTGCTCTCTCTCTCTCTCTCAAATAAGTAAATAAATATTTAAAAAGTAATTATAAGTATTAATATATTACCTCTTCCTTTTGGTACTCTAATATTTGGTTTATTTACTTATTTAATTTGCTAGCATGATTATACACACATATATCAAGAAATAAAATTTTTACTGTGTTTTTTTTTCTGGCTATTATTATTATTCAGCTGGATAATTAGTTTAGTATAGAGAAGAGAGAGATTTTAAAAAAATGATCTCCTGTAAGTGTTAAATATACTACATATGTTGTCACTGGAGCCAGGTATAAAAAGGGAGTTGAAGAAAGGAGAAGGGAACTGTGGATAGCCATGTGGTCTGATCCAGATCATCACCCAAAGGCTCATGGTAAAAGTCAGTGGTGGCTCCAAAATTTCTATATAGAAGGCACTTTCTTAGAAGTGGCCATCTGTTTGAACAGGAAGTCAGAAGCCTTGCCTAAGGCTGAATTTTCTTAGCAAGGGCAGGGGTTTTACTTGCATGTTTATTTGGAGGTACTGGGGGTAAGGGGAAGCAGGTGGAGAACAGGAGTCAAAGCCAGCCCTTCCTGATTACCAGTGAGTGACAGCATGGAGGTGTACTAACTGCACAGGCCTGGAGATTGGGGAACCTGTGCAAAATCCAGTTATGTAAGCTAGTCATGGGATCATAGACAAGTTTTAACTCTCAGTCTCCTCATCTGAAAAATGAAGGGGTGGGCCTAGATAGTCTCTAGAGCCCCTGCCAACCATAACATTCAATGGTTATGACTCATTTGCCATGGTAGTTTTAAACTACGGATGGCCCTAGATTCGTGCCAAATTTACAGTGCATCAAAGTGAAGAGACAAACAGCCACCGAGCCAGAGACTATGAGTTAATGGCCAAGTCACATTTGGATAACTGAGAAAGTATCAGGTTCCTGTTTAAGAGACCAGGTGTTTTACATAGCGTGTGTTGTTCTTCCATAAACGTTGGCTTCTTAGATCATGTCTACATTCACAAGTCCTTCTGTAAACTGTATCACTATCAACTGCAACAAACACTAAAGTTTTCTGTGTCACCTGGAACTCCTTTAATCCCAATGGACAAAACTGGGCAAAAGTAACTTTTAAAATTGCTGCATATCAATCTAGTTTACACAACAAATATTTCCATATGGGTGGAAGCCAGTTTCCTGGTATTTGGAGGACAGGCCAAATCTCAAAGTGGTCTTTTAAATCAAAAACCAAATGTGGGGTGAGCTCATTCACTGGAACTTCGTTAAGGAGAATTCATTTCACTTCCTTGGCATAAATTAAGCTGTAGTGAGCTAGTGAAAGATTCTACCACCTTTCACTGAGATGGTAAATTGAGCTCTGCAGTGGAGGTCAGAGAAGGACCTAGGTCCTCTGGAGAATGTGAAGGAAGTGGGACCCAGTGGGGTGTGTTGGTTTCCTGGCTGGAAGCCAGGAGAATCGGAGTGGCCATAGTGAGACTGCAGGCCTACGCCCTTCAGTGGGAGAAGAACTGGTGAGAATCTCTGGATCTCACGCAGGCTGCAGTGGAGGAAAGAGAAGTGAGAGAACTGTCTGCAGGAGGAGGAGCCATGACTACCATCACAGCCCTCTTCTCAAACTGGAGACACCCCCAAGCAAGGTCAAGGAACAGCCTGCTGAGGGCAACTCTGTCCCTGGTGAGTGCAGGCTGGATTCTGGGGCCTAAAGGTAAGAAACAGTCTCTATTATCAGCTCCTTTTCTCAGTGAACTCTTTGAACATGGCCATTCCATGGGGTTCCTCCTCAGATCTTTGTGCCCCTCAGAGTCCCCATTATTCACAGCATTTCCCTCACTCCCTTGTCTATAGTCAGGCACCATCTGTGTATTGCCAAATCCTGGCACCACTCCTCAGCCCAGACCATCCTCCTGTGGGCTAGGCTCCAACACCCAACAGCTTACTGCACCTCTCCTATTGAACATTCCTTACATATCCCCAAATCCTATCTGAATCCAAACTCCATACCTCTACTTTCACGCATGCCCTGTTGTCGTCTCAGAAAATGTCACCCAAACACTCCCACTCCCCTGCTTCAGAAACCTGAGAGTCAAGCTCAGTTGCCTGCACAATGCCATCCAATTAGTCCCAGCATCATATAGGGTTCATTTCCTCATGGTCTCAAATCTGTTTTTCCCTTTCCTTTCCCACTGTCACTGAATTCAGTTCCTCACATTTGCCTACAAACTCCCAGTAGGTGCCTGGCTGCCTAATCTTGTTCCTTCCAATTAGCTCTCCGTGTCCTCACAGAATGAGCTTCCAGAAACGTAAATACGATCTGGTTACTACCCTGCTTAAAACCCTTCGATGATGCCAAAACAAAGTCAAAGGGCAAATGACAAAATGGGAGGAAATACATAGAGCTTGTGTGGTAAAGAGTTAAAATCCCTCACATACATGGAGTGCCCATACATTGGTGAGAAGACCTGAAACAAATAATACATTATATGTTAATTAAAAAAGAAAAAGCACTGTTGAGAAGAAACAATGCAACAGAAGGATGGGCAGAGACTATGAGCAGGCCTTCCAACCATTAGGAAATGATCAATAAACCTTTAAAAAGCTTCATGAGCTCTAGTTGTCAAATAAACATAAATCAAAAGAACAATGAGATTCTACTTTTTCAACTATAAGATCAGCAAAAATAAATGAAATTTTTTAAAAATCTTTAAAAAATGGGGTGCCTCGGTGCCTCAGTCGTTAAGCATCTGCCTTTGGCTCAGGTCATAATCCCAAGGTCCTGGGATCAAGCCCCGCATTGGGCTCCCTGCTCCACGGGAAGCCTGCTTCTCCCTCTCCCTCTCCCCCTGCTTGTGTTCCCTCTCTTGCTGTCTCTGTCAAAAAAAGAAAAAAAAAATCTTTAAGATCAGCAAAAATGAAGAGGATTGAGAACATCTAGGATTCAGAGGGCATGTGCACTTAAGGACTCATATCTATTGCCACAACCTTTATGAAGTATAGTCTGACAGTATACAAATTTAAAAAGGAATAGAACCTTGGGACCAGCTATCCCATCTAGGTCTCTTTCCAACAAAAAGAAAAGCACCAATGTGTAAGGATATCAGCATAAAACCAAACAAATCAAAAACTTAACAAATCTAAAAACCTGAAACAGATTCCTAAATACAGAGAACTGGTAGCAGCCAAAGGGGAAGCAATGGGGGATGTGGGACATAGGTGAAGGGGCTTAAGAAGTTATAAACTTCCAGTCATAAGATAAATAAGTTACAGGGATGAAAAGCAGAGCATAGGGAATATAGTCAATAATATTGCAATAACTTTGTATGGTGATAGATGCTAACTACACTTACGGTGGTGAACACTTCATAATGTACGTAACTGTCAAATCACTATGTTGTATACTTGAAATTAATATCGGATGGCAACTATATTTCAATTAAAGTGAAAAATTTTTAAATGTTTATTACATACTATTTGTAACAGCAGAAAAACTAGAAACAACCTGAATGACCATCAATAGAAGAGCCAAAGTACATTCATATTATGGAACAATATTATGCACCAATTTAAAAAAATGAATCAGACCTAAATATATTATCGTGAAAGGTAGCCATAATGTATTCTTAAAAAGAAAAGCAGGTTACGAAGTAATATGTACATTATTCTATACTTATAAAAACTAAGCAGTCATATATATTTACATACATTTGTTTTAGAAGAAAGATGTTAAAGGGTATATGTACCATGGGGTAAATGGAGGTGGGGCCTAGAGGAAGAGATTTTTTCTTTATACACCTCAGATTACTCATTTCTCCTTATCCCAGGATGAGCATGCCTTCATCACAGTCCATAATTAATTTCTTATGTTTACTTCTAACATGGGATTTGTTTATCTCTTTCCAACAGAGTATAAATTTCCTTGAGGCCCAGACCCATACCCATCTTGGTAACCATTATGTCCTCAGCACCACACAGGACCTGGCACTTTAGAATACTTACTAAATTGGTTTATGAGCCATTCAGTGACTTCTGTAATTTAAAAAGAAAATAAAAGGTCAAACTTTATAATGGCTACTCACAATTTCTGGAATAAAAGCTCAGAACACATTCATCATCTGGTTCCTGGCTTTCCCTGCAGCCTCATCTCCCAGCTCCCCACAGTTCACCTCCCGTTCTTCCCCAGGAGTTCTTCTTTTCCAGGCTAAGATTCCTTGAGGGCAGGGACCATGTCTTATTGGATGCTGGATCTTCATGCCTTATACAGCAGTGACCAATATGTCGTAGTTCCTCAGGGAATGTTTGCTAAATGACTGCCACAAATGCAGAAGGGGGAGGGGGGATGCACAACACAGCTTAGACCGGAAGTAGACCCTTTTAAGAGTGACAGCAGTGAGAACTGTGCTGTCAGTTACAAGATCTGAGACCTGGGGAAAATCACTCATAAAATGAATATAATCACATTAAACCCTTTACGGTGTTATTAGGCCACACAATAAGATAGCAGGTATGTATACTGTAAACTTTTAAGAACTGTACAGATAATGTCAGTTTTATTAACAGATAGACTTGATGTCACATTTATTTCTCGAAATCAAATGTAATCTGTACCAGATGCCACTAAATGGCAATAAACTCAATTTCTGTTATTACTGGTGTTCCCTTCCATTGCTCCTAGGATCATTCAGAGGTGCCAAGGGACTTTCTCTGGTCCTCGCATTTGGAGAGAGTCCCCTCATCTTTGGTCCATACCACTCTCTGCAAATATGCTTAAGGTCCAAGCTTGATAAAGACAGGTGGCTCTGCACTTCCAGGCCAAGCTGGGACATGTGGTTTTGCCCCAGCTAGGAGCTCTGGCATCTGGAGGCGGAGCTGCCCAGGTAAACCATGAAGCCTTCCCTGCTGGGGTCCTGGCAGCACTGTGAGGAGCCAGGATGCTGTTCATGGCTCAAGAGCCCACAGGCCCGCGCTCGTTCCCAGCTTTGGTAATAGTTTTCCCTTTTCCAAGTTGCCCACTACCTCTACCCAGCCAGCATGCTTTCCTTTCTCTCGGAACAAACATAGCGTAAGCCCTTCACAGAGGGGTCCTTCAGACAACTTCTAAGACCCCTGAGATGAGGGAACACAAAGGGCTAGCCACTTTCCTGGAACCAAGATAAAGACAAAGCACAAATAGCCCTTGAAATCAGTCTGCCACTATATTGTTTCCAAAAACAATAATCAGAATAGAGGAATAATAGCAATCTACTACCATGCAGTTGACTACAGTTCCTATAAAAGCTTTCTGTTAAATGACTCCCAAAACTATAGCTTAAGAATTTGAAAAGGACCCTTGAGAGGGCTCACCCAATCCAAAGCATGAAGTAACTCCTTCCAATATTCTTAACACAATTATTATGGTAGAAAGAAAACACCACGTGCAAGTCTTACTAGATGGTTCTGTTCTTAAAATAAAGTTGAAATTCACTGAAGACATCTGTTGTCTTGCGTGCTCTATTTTCCAAGGAAGGAAGTTCGGCTTTACAAGTTTCCAGGAGACTTTACCGCTCCCTTATTCTTAAGCTTGTTGTACCAGCTGTTCTCTAGGAGATTCTGGGATAGGTCTCTGCTCTCTGTGAGTTGTGCTAACTTGTCAACACTCCAAGAATTCTCAGTCAAGGGGCTGGTATTTTCAACAGAAGAGTCGCCTGATTAATGAATGATCTATCCAGTGGCTCACCTGCCTTGGGATCTCATACAAGGCCCTCCTACCTGCTATTATGCACACTGTTCTTTCCATGACATTTCACCACTGTTCTGACTGCCAAAGTTATTACTCTTTCACGTTCAAGGTGCTTTCTTTCATGTTGCATCTCCCCACAGATTCAGGTAGGAAGCTGTGATACACAAGCGAGTCTAGATATCCTAGAACCAGACCTTAACTGATGCAGAGTAAAATCTGGAAGCAGCTCCCTTGCCCACTGCCCAAGGTGTATGCTGCTACAATGTCCCAGCCATGTGAAGCTGGCCAAGACACAAACTGGTCAAATTTCAGATGCCTTGTCTTCAAAACAGGAGAGTAACTCCACACATCTTAAAGTAAGGCAGCTAGACCAAAAGACTACATGAAATTACATATGATAATATTTCCACAGATAGAATCTCATGAAATTCCTTCCAGTTCTAAAATCTAATATCCTATTTGGGGGCTTTATTTTGTTTGGTTCTTAGTTTGCTCTTGACCAAAACAAAATAATAATCCCTGCTTGAACAATGAGATTATTGTAAGATGGATCATTAAAATAAACCATGCAAACATATTCGGAAAACTACAAAGTTTTGACCAAATGTAAGATACTGTTTTTTTAATGACTAGAGGTCCTCTCTTTAAGGATTGATAAGCAAATAAAAGTAAAACTAACCATAGTTATTTTCATATAACTGAACTTGAGTCTGTTTACTTTACTTACAAAATTATTTCTTGGTCAAAAGACTATTATTCTGAATTATCAAATAAAATAGTTATGTAACTTGAGACAGCTCCATTACCCCCATACAATTTTAGTCAAAGCTAGGGAGGGAAGAAATGTGTTTAATTATTCCATTCTTTTCCTGGATTATAGGATGGTCTAACTCTAAGATTTTCATCTATGGTAAGGAAATACTTACAATCTATATCTTCTTATATCAACATATACACTTTATCATAACTATTTCCTCTAGTCTGAAATTTGGGTGCAAAATCAGGTGACATTCAGATCTGGACTATATTAAATACCTTTGGGTTTGATTGAGTCGGATTTGTCAACAAATGACTTTCCTAAAAACATGAAGTCATATAAAATCATTTACTATTAATGCTCTGTTCTCTTCTGACACCATAAATAAACCTCATTTCCCCTCAAGGATTAGTGAGAAAAGCACATTTTGAAAAATCTCTCTTTCTGCAAAGATATTAGGTAATTGCTATCCACTGCCTTGCACTTGCTTCTCTTTAGCTCCTAATGAAGAAAGTAAACAATGTTTCAAGTCAAGCATATCTTGGAGCTCAGTGTTTTAAGCAGACTTCTACTATCTTGGCATTTCTACAAGGTCTGTTACATGATTTACAATGAAACTGGCTGTGGTGAGGAACTTAATTTCTACCAATGCCAGGTAAAATCAGCCTTGCAACATTTTAACATCGTCTGCTATTACTTCTGACCCACTCTCCTTTCTAGCTTCCTATCATTTTTATTTGGCTACCATAAGAGCTTCCATTATGCTAGACTGGGCATTCTTTCTTTTCTCTTTCTTTTCAATTTCTTTCCTTTCTGTTTCAAAACAACATTTATGGTGTCTGCTGTGGGCAGGACACTGAGCCCATTTCTGTAAGATCTAGAAGAATCAGGAAAGATCAGGCCTCAAGTGGCACAGGGCAAATCTAATGCTCCTACAAGGTTAAAACTGATGAGAAATAAAAATTGTGAAATGGTATTTGCAACATGGAAGACTTCTCGAAAGAGGTGTCATTTAGACTGAAGAGTGAAAGATCAACAGAATTCAGACATGTAGGGATGGAGGAGGGAACACCGGACAAAGGGAACAGGTGTGGGCAAAGGCAAGGAGTTGAGAAAATTCCCTAACATGTGTGCAGCCTGGAGCAGTTCAGGTTAGCCAACTCATTAGGCACCCGGAAGGAAGTCATGCATATTATGGTTAGAAAGGTAGTTACTAGGTCATGGGTATTTGTGGTTAGTATTATGATCATGCTGTGTTACTAAACAACTTAGAAACCTCTTCTCTCCCCTATTAACTGCTAGATTAAGCCACTAAGCTAGGTGGAGGAAAGAAGGTTGATGGAAAAGAAAATAAAGAACAAACAAGTCATGGACCCAGCCCTCAAGGAATTTAATGAAAGGGAGATACATGCAGAGATCCTTAAAGCATAATGTGTTACAACAGATATGGCCCCATTCTCCAGTATGGATCTCTGAACTAATATGAAAATACAATGCTTCCAAATGCTAAAACCCACTCAATTTTCTAAAAAGAATAAATCTGTCCCCAGTAGAGGAACACTACATGGCATTTCTTCTGTGTATTTTGTTAACAAGATCCCATTCTCTCTTTCTTTTTCTTTCTCTCTCATGCCTATAGGTGTCAGACAGATAACAAAACTGTATAAAGCAAACTATTAGGTTTTAAATTAAACTGAAAATAGTTGAAATTAATTTGAATTAATGGGAACTAATTTAATGAATTAAATTGAAAACAGTAGGGTTCTGATAAAATGAATTTTTAAATTTTTGAGATAATTATAGATTCATATACAGTTGTGAGAAATGATACAAACAATATAATGGTCCTATGTACCCTTTACCTGGTTTTCCGCAAAGGTAGCATCTTGAGAGACTATTCTATAACATTATAACATCACAACCAGAATGTTTATATTGACACAGTCAGGATACAGAACATTTCCATCACCACAAGGGTCCCTCAAGTCACCTTTTTATAATTTCAACCACTTCCTGCTCCCACCTTCTCCTGAACCCCTGGCAATCCCTAGTCTGTTCTCAATTTCCAAAATTTTGTCATTTCACAAATGTTATAGAAACAGAATCACAATAGGGGTGCCTGGGTGACTCAGCCAGTTGAGCGTCTAACTCCTGGTTTTGGCTCAGCTCATGATCTCAGGGTCATGAGATTGAGCCCTGTGTGGGAGTCCATGCTCTGTGGGGAGTTGGCTTGTCCCTCTCCCTCCCCCTCTGCCCCACCCTGCTTGTGTGTGCACATGTTCTCTCTTTCTCTCTAGTAAATAAATAAAATCTAAAAATAGAATCACAGTATGTAAACTTTCAAGACTGTTTTTCTCCCCCTCATTCTGGATTATTTTCTGGAGATTAATCAGTATTGTTACATTTATCAATATTTTGTTCTTTTTTATTGCTGAGTACTATTCCATGGTATGGCTGTACCATAGCTGGTTTAACCATTCACCCATTTAAAGATATCTGTATTGTTTCAAAATTTTGGCTATTATGAATAAAGCTGCTATAAACATTCATGTACACGTTTTTGTATAATCAAAAGTTTTCATTTCTCTGGGATAAATGCCCAGGAGTGCAATCACTGGGTTCTATGTTAGTTACATGTTTGATTTTTAAGAAACTGCCAAACTGTTTTCCAGAATGGGTGTACATACATTCCTGACAGCAATGTATGAGTGAGACAGTTTCTCTGTACTTTTGTCAGCATTTGATGCCACTGTTTTTTATTTTACCCTTCTGACATGTTTGTAGTAATATCTCATTGTAGTTTTAATGTGCATTTCCCTAATGGCTAATGATGTTAAATATCTTTCAGTGTGCTTGTTTGCCATCTGTATATCCTCTTTGATAAATGTTTCTTTATGTCTTTTGCTCATTCTCAATTGGGTTGTATTTTTGTTTGGTTTGATGTTTTTTTTTTTCATGTTGAGTTTTGAGATTCCTTCATATGTTCTAGATACCACATCTTTGTAGGAAGTGTAGTTTGAAAATATTTTCAGCCAGTTTGTAGCTTGTCTTTCATTCTTTCAGTCTTCCATAGAGCATTTGGTTTTTAATTTTTATATAGTCTATCCAATTTACTATTTATAGATTGTGCTTTTGGTGTCAAACCTAAGGACTTTTTGCCTAGCTCTAGTTTTCAGAGATTTTTTTCCTTTATTGTTTCTAAGATTATTATAGATATATATTTATATTTTTGAATTAATTTTTATATAAAATATAAGACTCAGGGTGAAGTTCATTTTTTTATGTCTGGATATCTACCATTTGCTTTTGCACCTTTGTCAAAAAATATTTGGGAATATTTATGTGGGTCTATTTCTGGGTTCTGTATTTTATCCCATTTATTTATTGATATATTTATCCCACTGCTAATACAACATAGTCTTGATTACTGTAATTATACAATTAGTCTCGAAAATGGGTAGGTTGATTCCTCCCACTCTATTCTTCTTTTCAAATATATAAACTATTCTAGTCTCTCTGCCTTTCCACACAATTTTTGACTAATCTTTTCTACATCTTCAAAAAATTATGCTGGGATTTTGAATTGCATTAAAACTCAATGTCAGTTTGGGGAGAACTGACATCTTTAGTATGTTAGGTCTTCCAATCCATGAACATACTACATCTCCATTAATTAGATCTTCTTTTACTTATTTCATCAATGTTTTGTACTTGTCAGCCTATAAGTCCTGTTCATGTTCTGTTAGATTTACACCCAAGTATTTTTTCAGCAATTGTAAAAGATATTGTACTTTTAATTTCAGTATCACATGATCATTGCTACTGTACTGAAATATGATTTTTTTTTGGTATATTTATCTTGTTTCCTATGACTTTACTAAACTTAGTAAGTTCTAGGAGTTTTTTGGTAGATTCTTTTGAATTCTCTACATAGACAATCATATTATCTGCAAATTGGGGCAATGATATTTCTTCTTTTCCAATCAGCATGCTTTTTATTTCCTTTTCTTGCCTTATTGCACTAAGTAGAACTTCCAGTGCTCTGTTGAATAAGAGTGGTAAGAACAATCATCCTTGTCTTGTTCCTGATCTGAAGAGCAAAGTATTCAGTTTTTCAACATTAAGTATAATGTTAGCTGTAGGTTTTTGTAAATGTTCTTTACCAAGTTGAAGAAGTTCCCCTCTATCCTATTTTTCTGGAAGTTTTTATCATGAATGTTTTTATTTTTTAACATCACATGTGCCAAACAAAATCCATCTACAGGATATTTTCAGCCTTTAGGCCAGCATCTTGTAACCCTTACAATGAGTTTTTCCAAATCTTGACTTTTCCCAACCACTTCAAAGCAAGAGGGAAAAATAAAATGAAAGCAGCTAGTAAATGCTCAATAAGCTAATAATATTCATTATCCTTCCTAAATTATTGTGTGTTTTTTTGTTCATGTTTATTTAAAGTTCCACCTGGCTGAGAGTATCTTCTATGTTCAAACAGCAGCATCTTCCCTTTTTTTATTATTTTTAAAATTATTTATTTTAGAGAGAGAGTGTGTGTGTGCTCACACACAAGCGGAGCAGGGAGGGGCAGAGGGAGAGGGAGAGAGAATCTTAAGCAGGCTCCGTACACAGCATGGAGCCCAATGCAGGGCTAGACCTCACCACACTGAGATCATGACCTGAGCTGAAATCAAGAGTCAGATGCTTAACCATGTGAGTCACCCAAGCACCCCCAGCATCTCCCCTTCTAAGAAAATCATCTCTTGCTAATCCCAGGAACACCATTCCCATCTGATAAAGGGTATCATGGGAAATAACACAGATTTTTATTCTTCTCCTGCTTAGTTCCCACACACACACACCATCCTTGGCCTTTTGTTGTCAAAGGACTTAGGCCTTAGCCAAGACTTTAGTAAGGCTCTTAGCAGTCACTTCTCACAAGGGCTCCAAATTGAAATGCATAAATTCAAATTAATAAAGAAATTAAAAACAAGAAATCTTAGCCAAGAATAGACTAAACTGAGAAAGACTAAAATATGATACAAACTGGAAATGGGAAAGAGAAACAGAGAACTAAGAAAAGATTATTTATGGGATAATTGTTCTTTTTCTCAGTATGTTTTCTGAATGAATCCACCTTAAAGTAAAACCATATGAAAATACCAAAGACCTATCTCAAAATTGAAATCTTATGAAAGCAGAAAATATATGCCAATTCTTAACTTGGTTCATCCCCATCAGTTGCATTAAATATCCATGTATTATTCTTGAGCTTCAGTTAAAGTTCTGTGGACTCCAGCTAAAGGATTTGATAAGACAAGGAGGTTCCCTCTCAAAACTAACATATTTAGAGAATTTATAATCAAGTTAGAGAATCATTCTCTCCAAAACTTCCCTTCGAGGACACAGATTTGATGTTTACTTTCGTCTATAAGAATAAAGAACAAAGTGAATACCCTTGGTCACCTCTCAACATTAGGCTTAGCCATTACTTAAGTGAGTCCTACCATCCAGCCATTCAACATTTTAATCTTTCCCATTACAGCATGTAATTATAATAAAGTATTTCTGAACAGCATTTTGAACTCTCTATTCTGAGGCAAGCAATCTTTGTCAATTTATCCTAACTTTTTTCAAAAACTTCTATCCTAAGTGGTACAGATTGGGTAATTCTTCTGATCTCATAGGGCCATGGGTCTTGGTAATGCCATGTCCATTTCAGTTCGATTAACTCTGAATGAAGGAGAGAGTTCTGCTTTGGATACTTGGCAATGTAACCATAAACAGAAGACTAATCTTTCAATAATACAAGTTTAAGAAAATAAGAGGTGACTGGAACTCTGTTGTAATGAAATTGCCCGTGCATGGCAGTTTCAGGAAGGTTTTTTTTCTTCTGGGAAAGCCGAGAGAGCCACACTGCCTCTACCCAATGAAAGTAATTGAGTGAATGATTTCACTTGTTTCTTCTTTGGACTGAATTAGGTCGTTGCCATCTGTGGAGTGTGCGAAATACCTTAGGGGAAGAAGGCTGTTTTCTCATGTCATTTATGTAATGGCTGTGTTGTCACTTGCCACCTTCGAGCAAAATCAATATGTAGCAGAAGTTGGGCCAGGTTTTCCACAGCTGAAGTAAAGTAGGGAATTGGGGCAATTGTTCGGTTAAATTGAGCACATTTTTAAAAAGCAACACTTTCCTTCAAATTACTCAAATGCTTCAGGGAACATTTCTAATTGCCCTGGCCTAACACTTTTCTTCAGCTATTGACATCTGGCCACCAAGCCTCTTGCTGGAGCCACAACCAAATATAAATGGGTGAGGAGTTTTTAAGGGGGTGCATTCTCTCCAAATATTAGAAGAGTGGTCAGGAATAAGAAGCATTGGACTGTTCTACACGAAACTGAAAGAATTAGGAGGATACCGGGCAAGATCTACCAAGGAGGCGGGTTTAAGTTCAGTTGAGCTCCAAATTTTCCAATGATAAAATGGGCTTTCTTGGGAAGTATTAAGTCGTCTGTAGCTGGAAATGCTCAAGGAAAGGATTGAATCAGTGCTTCTCAAACTGTGGGTCACAATTCACTAAAGAGTTGTGAAATCAATTTATGAGTTTTGACCAGCATTTTTAAGAAATTGGAAAGGAATGGAATGAAACAGGATGGGATGGAACAGAAGAGAATAAGAAATGTAGGGCTTGCAATAGAAATTAGTATTGCTTTGTAAAACTTTATTTCTAATTACTTTTGTGTGTGTACACACATGTTGAAATGTTGAAAAATACTGGATTAGACATCTAGTTGAGGGGATGTAAGTATTAGATAGGAGTGATTAAACTACATGACCATTAAAGACCTAGCTCAAAAAGGAAAGCACAATCAGTTAAAAGGGTCAAAATCTCCATAAGCTAAAAAGAAATAAGTTCTCTAAAAATATGTAACTGTTCTAATCCCGAGCCTGGAAAAAAATTCCCCCCTGAATCTTCATAGAGAAAACACTATATAAAGTATTTTTTAAATATGTTATTACAATAAACACAATGACAAGTTTCATAGGACTTTTTTTAAATGATGCCCCCAAATATGAGCTCATGGTATCATACCAAAGCAAAGGTCAGAAATCAGGTCTAGGGGTGCCTGGGTGGCTCAGCTGGTTAAGCATCTGCCTTCAGCTTTGGTCATGATCCCAGAGTCCTGGGATCAAGCCCTGCATCAGGCTCCCTGCTCAGCAGGGAAGTCTGCCTCTCCCTGTCTGCCTCTCCACCTGCTCATTCTCTCTCTCTCTCTCTCTCTCTCTCTCTCAAATAAATAAAGTCTGATTTATTAAAGGGCAGACATAAGCTTGAATTTGCTGATCTACAACATAGTTAAGATCATACCGTCAGGAAAAACATGTCAAATGACCAACAAATCATGTTAATGGGCAAACAATGGCTGCCTCTCTGCCTGTTCTAGAAAAGTCTTATGCCTTTTCATTTAGAGCTTTCAACATGTATCAAATTATATAATTGTTAGTTGTTTGGAGAGGTTTTTCTATCCCTTTCACCACCATCACATACAAAGTAAGCTCCTCAAGGATACAATAGGGACATTATGTATATTACTATTTCAAGCCAACAGGATACAAAGAATGTAGTAGGTGCTCAGTAAATTCTTAATGAATAGAAGAGCTTACAATGACATCAAAGAGAACCCAACATCTAGGGTGAGAGGATGAAGGGTAACAAAAAGAAAAGGAAAAGAATTGAGTTCAGGAAGTTTTGGATTCAATAAAGCAAGAGATTTCTCTGACAATTCAAGGAGGACAAGCTCAATTTAGACAGAAAAAGAATAAAAGTACTTTGTTTCCAGATCCCCTTCTCTAAGATATCAATAGAGACATGAACTCCTAAGAATCACCTCCTTATCTAGATTCTGTATCATTCTACATACTTATAAACATTTTTATGGGCTTTAGAAATTTCTGTTGCTCTTAAACAACTAGTATCAGAATAAACTTCGATCCACAACATTCAGGAGGGAGTTAGGGAAGAAGTGGTATGGAGAGAAAGGACCGGGGAGGAGAGGGACTTTATCTAGTAAAGAAGATCAAAAGCTCCCTCAAGATGGTTGCAGGGAAGGCCATGCTGCTCCAGTAGAAAGAGTATTTCTCAGTTTTGTAAACCAGCCAGCTCCCTGTGTCCCTTTAAGGCATTAAAATCAAATATGTTCCAATGAGGGAGTGGTCTCTACTCATTAGAAAAAAGGACTCAGAGCCAGATTTTTTACTTTTTCATTCTTGGCTTTGCCACACAATTTCACTGTAGCCCTGGCAAACTTTTCCTCTTAACATTTTGAGGCCTCTCTTGACACATCTGTGAAATGTATATGTGTCAGAGTGTGTGAGGGGTGAATGACATCAAACTGCAAATGGGAACCATCGTTCCAGTGGAGAAATGATCAAGGCATTAACGAACATCATATTCAAATGAAGAGCCCAGGCTCTATCCAGTGAAGGAGTGAGTGTTTGAAAATGACAGAAGAGGTCATTAGAATCCAAGTAGCATATACTGTCTTACAAAATAGGATAGCACTATACACATTCATATAGGAGAGCTCCAGGAAAGATATGAAACCAGGTTAACATAAAAATACAAAACTTACGCAGAGCACAAAAAGACGCCAGAACTTAAGATTCTTGATGTTCACCCGTAGCTGTCATGTTTCTGTCTTTTGGAACCATCTACAATTTTTTTTTTAGTTTAGATTTGGAAAGACCACTGCAGGTCGTTATGTTCAGCCTTTCTGCCAAAATACAAATACTCATCCACAATCTTCTTGCAGGTAGTCATTCAACTTCTGTATGAACATTTCCAGTGACAAAGAGCTTACTATCTTTCAAGGAAGCCCAATCATTTTTGAATACTCTAGCAATTAGAAAATGATTCCTCATACTAAGTCTTAAACAGTTCTATCTTCTCTCTTCTCTTTGTGCTAATACAATCAGGTAATGGAGGAGAAAAATTTCTCAAGAAGAAGATGGTCAACTGTTTTAGTTTTCCCTGGAAACTGCGGGTTTCCTGGGATTAAGGACTTTTCGGTACTTGGGAAAACCAGAATGATCAGTTGCCTTAATTAAGAAAATAGAGATGAAATTACCAGAAGGTTCAAGAGGATTCCATACATTTACTCTCCCATCAGACAACTATCTTCTTGGGCAGTCTTTTAGCTAAGTATTCTCTCTCAGATCAAAGAGTTAAGGGAAATTGTGGTGCTGTGTCTTAACATAACTGGCTCTTCCAGGATTACATTTCTTAAGATTGTCATTTCTGTATGACCTTCTTTGGGTACAACTGCTTCAGTGTTCTAGGGGGAATACAGAAAAGGATCTCCTGATTTAATCAATGAAGTTCACATAAGAACATCATATACTATAGACAATGATGTGTCCTCACATAAAAACACTTGTAACCCAGATTAACAGTAAAATAGCCTGGAGAAATTAAACAAGAAAAAGTAGATAAGAGGGCCTTGATGTGTCTTTGAAATGGCATTCTCAAGTTAGAAAACTCCAACTGAGCCATTTCCTCTTCAGAAAGTACTAAATCTTCCTAAAAGAGCAGAACTGGTATTCATTAAAGTACCCCACTGCTGTCCGAGGGAATTCTAACCCTAGATTTATTTAGTAAGACTTTGTTCCACAAGGTAAAAAAGCCCCACAGATAAATCCTAAGAATTACAGAGGCAAGCTAGTGGAGCCCTGCCTAGATGCTGGTGGCTTAGGGAATGATGTTGACTTTAGAGAGATTCTATAAGAATGTTCTGATAAGGAATGAGAGCAATACTAAAAATGAAAGAAGAAGGAATCTAGGAAAACAGGGGAGTTCATAGATGGGGACCTCAACTCTACAAGTGTAAAAGTCATAAAACCATATATAGGAGCCATTTAGAAATCCATTAAACAGTTACAGAGTCAAGGTTCCCAGAGTGAACAATATCTGTTTTCCCTGAGGGCAGAAGGGATCTCAGTTCCTGGTTTTTTGCCTGAAAAGCCAATGGGGGAGGAAGTAGGAAAAGAAGATAAATACACGTAGGGATTCATGTACAAGGAAATACTAACTTGCTCTAACTTGTAGCAGCTTTAGTTTTCGGAAGTCAAGCAAGCCATCAAGGTGCAGCTTCTCCCTTAACAACTCATTTTCCTACAGGGTTAAGAGTAAGAAAGCTACTCAGTATGAATTTTTTTTCTTAATCTCAAATTTTATCTGCAAATACAAATTGGCTGTCTAGCAGCAACTGACTCGCATGGACTCCATTTGGAATAATGATGAAGTTCAAAAGGTTAATCAAGTTATTAACATTTTAAAAGAAGGGAAATTTTCTTTCCCAGATGGCTTAACAGGTGACTCCTATAAATTACACAGTACATTACAGCGGGCATCCGCTAGCCCGGTTATAGTAGAGAGTCTGTCAACATTTCCATTAGAAAGCCCTATTTTCAGAGTTTATAACTCAGCCATAAAACTCTGCTCCAAGCTGGGCCTTGGCTTTCTAGTTGAATTCTCAGCTCAGCGGCAAACTCTTTTCTTTTCTTTCTTCCCCTTCATCTTCTCCATCCCCATCCACTCCTCTATCCCCCTCTTCTTCCTCCTCTTTTCCATGACAAAAATGTTGGGTTTTTTTTTAAATCATTGCTCTAAATTAACTAAGTTAAAGGAGGATTTGTGCTTAGGGAAGTCTTTCGACCACTTCATATTAAGCACATCTTTTTTTAATGCTCAGGTATTGAGATTTTTTTTTTTTCAGAAACTGTTAGGAATCAAGATGTTTCTAATCAAGGCCTGTGATGTAGTCCTTCGAATCATAATGAAGATGTGTAAGCCACTAGCATTTGAAGGGGCGGGAGGGTTTTGGGAGAGAGGATTTTATCTTCGAAATGTTTCACCTTGTTCCTTGAATTCCAAATGTCTACATTTAATTCCGTCTCCTAAAGGTAACAACAATGGCAGATATCTCATTATTTCGTCACATGTGCACAGAGCTTTGGAGAACACAGCATCAGCACAGCAACTTCCAGATGGCATGTATGTGTGTTTACATGCCACCAGGGTGGAGAGAGAGACAACACACAAAATACTAAGTGACAAAGAAGGTGCACAAGTGACGAGCGGAGGTCTGCTGTTCCAAGTCTAGTCAGTCACAGCCTGGGGAGTTTTTATGGCCTATTCAAGGCTGTGGTGCAGACTAAACAAAGTTTCCTTTACTTTCACCATGACATCCTTGAAGGCCAGGCCAGAGGGTGGGGAAGACTAACACGCACAGCCAACTCTGCTCAAACCAGAGCCTGCGGCTTCACTGTGAAAGTTCTGTGGCTGACCTTGGAGCTTCATCCCCAGGGCCCCCCACCAAAACTCTATCTCAGACAGAAAGTCAAACCACACAGGAATTTCTCTGCGAACGCAGGCGAGGGCGGCGGGTGGGGGGGCAGGCGGGGGGCGGGGAGGGGCTGTTCCAGGAATACTGTTGAAACACTCTCAGAGGAACAAGAACAGAACAGGTCACAGTGGCACTTGAACAATTTTCCTCCCAAGACCCAGGCCAGGGAGGGTGCAACCAAAAACACTTCAGAGAGAAGGTGGTCTTTCTTGTCACGTCAGCATCTGTCTTGATGCCAACCCAGCAGCTCCTAAAATTAGGCATCACCTCCCACCTGGAGGGGAGACGGCCCAGGGGCAAAGGGTAGCTAATTTCACTCTTTACCCAGGCAGAGACCTATCAACCTCCTCCTATGTCAAAACAGGAGACTGCAGCTGTTGGATTGTCCAGGGAGTAGCATTTTGGCTTGAGAAATGTTCCAATGGAAGGTGCTAAGATTTATCTACTGAGCTCACCCCAGACACATCTGTTGAAGAACCTCACTCACATATCCCATTCTCCCAGCCGATTGCCTTCTCATATGTTTTTCATATTTTTTTGTTAATATACTTGCTCATTAGCAAAGGTATTTGGCTTGGAGGAAAACTGTACCCCTTTACAGCTCATCTTTTCCTCCTCTTGAGTCCCATACTCATGTCATAATATTTGAATTTGTGATATACATCACCATGATTTCCATAGCAATGGAAACGGCAGCCCTTGTGAAAACAGGATTTGCGATTCAGTTAAAGAAAAGAACTGAAAAGAACTTCAGACAACAGCTGGTCCAGCCTCCTGCCATAGACAGGTACACAGCGAGGCAGACCAAGGACTGTTTTCAATCAGCACACTCCACTCACATGCAGAGCACACCCCTCCTCACTGCTCTGGAACTAGGTGTCTGACTGCATCACTCCTGCGCAAACTAGCCAAGAGCCTCAGAGGGCAAGGACCACGTCTTGGCCATCATTTTCCCTCCAGCATCTTAGCCAGTGGCTGAGAATCATGGATACTTCAATGAGTTTGCTGAATGATGGAGATGCTGTATATTGAGCCTGTAATCAGCTGTTTACAGCCAAGATTTGCTTATGAAATGTCTAAGTATCTTCTGTTATAATTTAAAGATACTGAAACTCTGATTCTCTATATGAAAGAAGTAAATTGTTCAAGGATATCCATGAAATAATTATTCATTCTAATGCCTAAGTTACCGATTCACCCTCTTTCTTTTATGGTTCTGCTTAAAACTCAGCAAATTCATAACAATTCATTTTCTGCTAGGACATCGCCAATGTACCCTATGTCTCTTTTAAGTGTTAAATCCTAATTATAGTGGGACTATACGAAGCTTATTGGGAAAAAAAAGAAATGAAAAGTAACACCATGAAAAGGTAAAACAGTAACATCTTTTTGTTTTATTACAGTGGACTTGTTTTATATTTTGAACAAACTGGAAATAACAATCAAATTAATGTAAAGTAGAAGCTATTAGTGTTTGGGGCAAGGGTGGAAATTTTACTATAATAAAATCTATTTCATCTAAAAAAAAATTCTAATTGTAACTCAAAGCACTGAGTGAGGATTCTGAAAGCCTCAATTCTAGTCTGGCTATCACTTCTAAGTGACCCTCACCAAGACACGCAATTGCTCTGAGCCTGTTTCCTCATTCATAAGATCCCCGACTACCTCACAAGTGTTGTAAGGAAAAAATAAAATAATACATGTGAATGCCTGTGAAATTCTTATTGTATACAAGTGGCAATTATGAGTGTTCCCAATGCCTAACACAGTGGACTGCTTGCCAACTTGGTGGTTACCAGTCTGGAATGATGGTTTCCAGTAACAATCTCACATTTGTTAAAGAAAACTACAGCGACAGTAAAGCAGCAAAAATAGATTTCGTTCAGAAACTATTGCAATAGGGGAAAAGAGACCTCAGTATAGAACTGGGCTCGATTCCGAATAAAACAGGAACAAGTGGGGATTTATAGCCAAGGAGAGAATTGGTGGAAAATTACTAAGAGAAGACACCAAGGGTAGGGGGAGTTCTTGTTTAACTGACCTGACAGGATTCTTGCCAAAGGCAGACCCGTATCAAGGATGGGGGATTCTCTCTAGACTGAATTAGTAAGATTCTTGCTAAACCAGGCTATGTAGGCTATGTAGGCCAAGCAAGGACTAGGGTGGAGGTAGGGATGGGGCCTGGGTCAGGCCTAATAGAGAAGAGGGCTCAGGGAAGCCTGACTGAAGTTTGGTCAAGAACAGAGTTTTGTCACATTCCTGAGTAACGCTCAGCTTTAGCCTGTGGGTTTCCTCACGTGTCTGCTTTTTACCATACTTGTGCCACTTTTCACCACTCCCCTTTTTTAAACATATATGTATCTATTTCCTGGGCCCTAATTTAGGCAACAGACATGGACCAGAAAGCCAACAATGGATTGAAATAAATGTAAATATGTAGGTTCTAATTTATAGACTGAGAAGTCAACATTTCAAACTTAACTTTCTTTACAGAAGAAGCCACCTCTCTTATTTCTTCCCCTTCAGTTTTCCCTCCCTCCCCCTATTGTCCTCTGCACATAAGAGAGGGAGACAAACCATATAAGACTCTTGACTCCAGGAAACAAACTGAGGGTTGCAGAAAGGGAGGTGTGGGGGGCGGGATGTGGTAACTCAGTGATGGGCAATAAGGAGGGCATGTGATGTGATGAGCACTGGATGTTATATACAACTAATGAATCACTGAACATTATATCAAAAACAAAAACAAACAAAAAAGAAGCCACCTGAAATATGTTTTTTTCACCCCTATAAATGATGTATTGGTTTTCTGTAATGAACTTTTTTCTAACTAAAGTATGATTTTTTTCCCCCTAACCCCACCAACTTCAGCTAAAATGACAACTGACCATGCACAAACTGAAATTTTTATTTGCTGGCCCTTGTATTTCATTGCAAAATTCCATTGTAACCCAGACTCCTCATTATCTGATTGGAGCCTCTGAGCTTCTTTTAGACTTAGTTACATAGGTAGACCCAGTATGTGTCCAAGAGCCCTGGAGCTAGCCATTCATCAGCCTGACAGATGCAGATATACTGACAATCAACTTTTTGGCCAAATGACCATACATTTGTTGGCACTTCCACTTTCAAGCTTTTTAACCCAAGAGCCCTGGAAGGCTTTGCCCATCTTTCTGTTCTTCTTCGGCCACTTCAATCAAAGAGGCATTTTTCTTCTTCTCTGTCCATCACATAGCAGTTAGAAGAATCTGTTTTCCCCTCCTCTTTTACCTCATATATCCCAAATTATTCTTCTACCTCCTGTCTCCTTTCCCTTCGTAAGTGGGCAATGCCTGGCCTCATTTTCACTTCACATTGGTCTCTCGGGTTTTTTTTCCCAGATCTGGGATTCTGCATTTTGCTGCAGCTCCCTGCCCTCCTTCACAATGTTTAATTGGATCAATGACAAGGGTAAGAGCCATGAGTGGGCTGGGGGTTTGCTATAGTTGTTTTTAGTCCTGACAATCCACAGGAGGAAGCAGGAAACCCAGAGGCCATAAATGAGTTGATCAGGTAGGTATGACCTACTGCTGGACAGTTTAAGGAACTTACTTTCTGATTCCAACTTCTGTATTCTTTCCACTAAACAGATTTGCTGTCCCATTCATCTTCCTTTTTTCCATTTCCATTCTTCTTCCCATGTTTTCATTCTCTTAATCCACTACCAATTTTAAACCAACCATGTAAGTGTTCAACCCATTAACTTCCCTTTTCCTCCATTTTTATCCTAGCCTCACCCTTCACTGCACCACTCCCTAATGCCTGCATTTCCTTCCCTAGGGTTAATAAAGTCCCGAAGATTTACCCAGTCTTCAGAAATCACTGGACAAACAAAATGAAATCTGGGGCAGATAGCAGATCTAAGTTTTGGGAGCTGTGAAACATATACATTTTGAGAGATACCTTTAAGAGAAATAATGCAAAAATACTAATATAAAACTAGGCAGACATATAAGTATTTATCTAGAATGAGAAAAGAAATTAGAACTACAAATTTTAAAAGCTAACGAAAATCACGAAATCTAGAGAGTCACCAGAATATTTTTATTAACTTACTGACACATCTGTGTATTTTTTGTCCTACATCTTTTGGCTGTTACTCTGCTACCTCTTCATATGACAAGAACATTGTAATATCATTTTTGATTTGGAAATTTTTTTAAAGATTTATTTTAGAGAGAGACAGAGAGTGCAAGCAGGGGGAGGGCAAAGGGGAGGGGCAGAGGGAGAGGAAGAGGGAGAGAAGCAGACTCCCCATGAAGCCTGATGCAGGGCTCGATCTCAGCACCCTGAGATCACGACCGGAGCCAAAATCCAGAGTTGAATGCTTAACCGACTGAACCACCCAGGCACCCCTCTATATAGAAATTTTTTAACTGATTTTTTCTTCTAGAGTAATTGTTCAAAATTAATTTTGTATACTTGGTAGTTTAAGAATAGTTTATTTTGGCTTCATAACTATTAGTGACAATGCTATCCTAAGGTGCTACACATTAGAATGCTTAAAATATAAAATGTCACATAATGTGTTATCTACTTTATGCTACAGCTCTAGTTTGTGTCCTACAAATACAGAAATTCTGACAAATTCTATTCCATGCAGTTCTCATAAATAAAAAGGCTACACAGGGCATTTATAATTGTGTACACTGCATCAAAGAATATAATTTCATCAAGAGAAATAACTTCCATTTTGTTTAAGCATTGTAAAAATTAAATATATTGCTTACAATTTTATACATCTACAGTCTGAAAGACTTTCCCACAGCTTGTAGCTCCCCACATTTTATACTGTTCCTTCTCCATACCACATGCATCTCATGCTGGGCACAGCTATGTACTAGGACTTCTCTTCTTGCAACTTCAAGATTAAAACACCAGGGAAGTCATTTCAGTGAGCAGTAGGCATATACTTATATTATTTCTACATGGGACAGCTAGAAAACTATTCATGGAGTAGACTGCAAACCATAAATATATCTTACAAAACCCAAACCAAGTGAACCCTAACACAGCTTCCACTTAGCGGGACTCCCATAATGTCCGTAGCTCTTCCATTACCATCTAGTGTAAGGAAAAGAACAGGGAAATTCAGAATGGAAAGAGGCACTGGTCTTAACCAATTACAGTTAAAATACCTTACCCTTAAAAATTTTACAAAAACTAGAACCACATAAACACATTATTGGGTCCCTCTCAGAAGCCTGAAACTGATCTATGCAAGCAGCATGGACTCTGAAATATAAATTTTATTCCCTTCCAGGTAAATCGGCCTCTGGTAGATAGGCACCAAGCCACCTTTCCTAAATAATCTTCAAGGTACTTTAGAATGAAAGGTATGCCCAACAAAAATTGAAAGCAGTGTTATCTTTAAAATGCTTTAATAGGATTAAATCTTATTGATGAAGCTACTAAATCCAATGGACTCTAGAGCCTCTGACTGCAAGCCATTTTATTGTTTTTTTATCTGTAGATAAATACTTGTATAATATACCTGTATAAGTGCTCAACACAAGTTTTGTGATGAATGAATGAATGAATGAATACATGAATTAACAAATGTTATGAAAACCCAACATTTGAAAATATATCCTTGGTAAGTAAAATAGAGTGTGAGGTAAGGAAGGATAGATTCATGATACCTGAAATTGCAATGACTGCCCCACACCTGTCAAAGATGTTGTAATTCAAATGATGGTGTTTTCAAACAGAGATTGTTGTCTGATAGTGAACAACAGTTTCTATCCAAACAAAAATGTTTTTAAGCACTCGTGGATATGAATTCAATATGGAAATGGATTTGGAATAAACATTAAACATTTTGCCATCTGTTGCCCTGCTGAGTCACTGAAGAATATCCTCCTCAAATGTTCATATTTTCAGATTAATTGGTCCATGGCTGCCAGGCATGAAGAAGAAAGAAAATCTGAAACTCAGTGATTCCACTAAGTTGTAAAAGATGCACTACAAAGACACTGCTATTTGGAGATGGAGTTGTGGATTAAGAGTGGAGTCAAACCAGGGGGAACATTCCTAGGTTGTCAGAACATTTTATCCAATAATTAATCACAATCAGCACATTCCAATAAGTTTGATTAATTTAAATACTTAGTATGTTTTTAATCTCAAAATTTCTACCAAAATATATTTACTTCACATTTCTAATCTTCAGAGAATCATCTTTTTAATAAGCATCAGAAATTTGATGAAGAATTTGGAGTAATGGAAGGAAAAGATAAAGGGGAGAGAATGAAAGACAACTGGAATGAGTGAGATTTCCAAAATAGCAGCAAACAGAGGGAGAAGAGTAAAGTAATCAAAGAAAGCTAGTACTGTTTCTCATTTTAGTCATGTCTGTCCTCTGAGGAGTATAGCACAACCAAGCTCCAATCTATTCAAAGCTAAAGGAAACAATACAAAGTTGGTCTCCCTCCTGCACATCCCTACCTCTCACTGCCACCAGAGTTTCTGGTGGGTTCCAGAGAGCCCAAGATGAACAGCCAGCTCCACAAGTGTTGTGGATCATTTCCCAGAAGGCCTACTTGGGTGTCACCTCACCAGTGATCATGGGGGGAATCTGCAGGGTTTCACCACTGGAGATCAAGTTGTGATGGAGAAGGTGGGCAGGGCTTACAGCAACCAGGTCTCCATCTACAGAGCCAAGCCAGTGGCCTCATCCAGTTAGGGAACTCGGTGTGTGGTTCTGCCTGATTCAGGACCCTGAACAACAAGCCCTGCCAACCCTGGAGATTATTCTGCCACCCCACCCAGACAACGAAGCTAATTCACAGCCCCACCTACTGCTAGGTGCAGCCCCCTCCCTGCCTGACCAGGAAACCTTGCAAGAGCTCCTGGAAAGCTAGGGAACCCAGCAGCACTTGAACAGAAAGCCCAGCCAGCAATTCTGCCTGCCTACAGAGCTCAGCTTGTGGTCCTGTCTGGCCAGGTAGCTCAGTGCACAGGTCTGCATAATTTGGTTTCCTGGCCAGTGAGATGTGCCAGTCTTGGAGCCTGCTCTGCTACCCTGTCCAGGTAGGTAAGTGGGTTCATGATCCTGCCCACTGCTGAGTATACACCTCAGTTTCATCCAACCAGGAAACCTCACCAGGGCACCCAGGAGCCCACCTGCAGAGTTACCCAAGGAGAGAGCACAGACACAGCAGCTCTGCCCATCTACAGAGCTAAAATGTTGGCCCTGTCTGGCCAGGGAAGTCATTGAACACTTCTGCCTAATTCTGGTCCCCAGCCATTGAGTTCTCCTAGCCCTGGAGCCTGTTAGATAGTCCCACCCAGGCTGAGAAGTAAATCTGAAGCCCTGCCTGGGGCTGAATATAGCCTCCAGCCCTGCCTGACCAGGAACTCTTACCAAGAATACTTGAGAAGCTGCATAGTCCATCTGACACCCCCAGTGACAATGGCACCCAAACAGAGAGCCCAGTCAGTGGCTCTGCCCATCTGCAGAGCCAAGCCAGTGGTCCCCAATTGCCAGGAAGCTTGGTGGGCAGCCCTACTGGACTCAGGTCCCCAACCATCAAGCTGTAATGGGTATGGAGCCCATACCACCACCCCACGCAGACAGGGAAGCAAGTTCACAGCCCCACCCAAGGGCTGATTATAGCATCCAGTCCCACCTGATTGAGAAGACTAACCAGAGAATCTGGTCAACTGCAGAACCATCATACAGTCTTGCTTGGTCAGAGAACTAAGGCAGAAGTCCTACCCAACTATTCTCAGCCAGTGGCACTCCTCTAAACCTCAGTGCTTGGGCAGTAGCCTAACCAAATAGAGACCCTGATAGCAAACCCCATCTGCCCAAAAACACTACCAACTGACTGGTCCAGAACCCCAAACTGAGATGACTGGTGAAGGACTATCTCTGCCAAAGTGAACCTATAAAAGTCTGGAGGAGGAGCCCATTCCTCATATGCCCAGATACCAAAGCAAGAAATCAAAGATCACAAAGAATCAGGTAAACATGACACCAACAAAAGGAATTAATAAAGCTCCAATAACAGACCCTAAAGAAATGGAGATCTATAAACTGTCTGACAATTTAGAAAATCCTCTTAAGAAGTTTAGTGAACTTAAAAGCTGAATAAGACAATGACTGAGTTGAACGTTTGAATAGAGCTTCAACAAGAGACTTGATCAAACAGAAGATTCAGTAAATCAGAAGATAGGTCATTTGGAATTATGCAGTCAGAGGAGCAAAAAGAAAAAAGAATAAGAGTGAAGAACACCTATGGAACTTATGGGACATCACCAAGGAAACAATGTACACATTATGGAAAACAATATACACATTATGGGAATTCCAAGAGGAGGAAAGAAAGGGATTAAAAAAAAAAAGTATATTTAAAGCAGTAATGGTTAAAAACTTCCCAAACCTAGAGAGAAAAAAAGACATCTAGATTCATGAGGTCCAGAAGAGCCCAAATAGATTGAACCTGAAAAGGGCCACACTGAGACACATTACCATTAAACTATCAAAATTCAAAGACAAAGAGATACATTTGAAAGCAACAAGAGAAACGTGACATGTCATGTACAAGGTAACCCCCATAAGACTATGTGTAGATTTCTCAACAGAAACTTTTCAGGTCAGGAAAGAATGAGATGATATATTCAAAATATTGAAAGAAAAAAACTGTAAACCAAGAAAACTATACCCAGCAAAGCTGTCCTTCAGAAATGAAGGAAAGATACTTTCCTAAACAAAAGATGAAAGAGTTTATCACCACTAGATCTGCCTCACAAGAAATGCTAAAGAGAGTTCTTCAAGCATAAATAAAAGAGTGCTGACTAACGTCAAAACATATGAATGTAGGTATAAAAGACACTGATAATAGTAAATATATATTCAAAGTTAGATTCTCTAATATTGTAAAGATAGTGAATAATTCACTTACAACTCTAGTTTAGAAGTTAAAAAAAAATAGTAAAAATAACCATGGAGCACTGGATGTTATATGAAAACAATAAATCGTGGATCACTACATCAAAAACTAATGATGTATTGTATGGTGACTACATAATAAAATAAGATTTAAAAAAATAACCATGACTAAAATAATTTTTTATTGGATACACAAAATAAAAAATAAGTAAGCTGAGGACACCTAGGTGATTTGGTCGGTTAAGCGTCTGCCTTCAGCTCAGGTCATAATCTCGGGGTCGTGAGATCAAGCCCTGCATAAGTCTCCTGCTCAGTGAAGAGTCTGCTTCTCCCTCTCCCTCTGCACAACCCCTCCCCCCGTGCACACGTTTGCACTCTCTCTCAAATAAATCTTTTTAAAAATTAGGTAAACTAGATATCAATAACCAACAATGTGAGGAGGTGAGAGAAGCAAAAGCATGAAGTTTAGAAATGCTTTAAAGTTAAGTTGTTATCAGCTTAATATAAGATGTTATAAATATGATAATTTATGTGACCCCATGGAAACCACAAACAACATATAGTAATCAGGCAAAAGATTATGTAAAGGAATCAAAGCACACTACCACAAAAAGTCATCAAATCACAAAAGAAGAGAAAATAAGGAGCAAAGAACAAAGAATCTACAAAACAGTCAGAAAACAACAAAATAGTAATAAGTCTTTAGCTATTGATAATTACTTTAAATGTAAATGGAGTAAATTCTCCCATCAAAAGACATCAAATGGATGAATGGATTAAAAAAAAAAAAAAACTAGATCTAACAGTATGATCCCTACAAGAGACATAGTTTAGGTTTAAGACACACATAGACTGAGAATGAAGGGATGGAAAACATATTTCAAGCAAATGAGAACCAAAAGAAAGCTGAGGTAGTTATATTTATATTAGGCAAAATAGACTTTAAGCTAAAAATGGTCGAAAGAGACAAAGAAGATCATTATGTAATGATAAAGGGGCCAGTCCATCCTAATAAGATATGATAATTGTAAATATTTAAGCACTCAGTACTGGAGCACCTAAATTTATAAAGCAAATACTAACGGAACTAAGAGAAGACATAAATAGCAATACAGTAATAGTTGGGACTTTATTATCCCTTTCTCAACAATGGATGGATAGATCATCGTTACAGAAAATCAATAAGGAAACAGATTTGAACAACAAATGGACCTACAGACATGTACAGACCAAATGGACCTAACAGACATGTACAGAACATGCCATCCTACAAAAGCAGAATACACGTTCTTCTCAAGCACACAGGAAATACTTTCTGGGACAACTCATATGTTAGGCCACAAAACAAATCTTAGCAAATTTAAAAAGATTAAAATCATACCAAGTATCTTTTCTGACCCCAATAATATGAAACTAGAAATCAATAACAGTAAGAAAACTAGAAAATTTACAAAACATGGAAATTAAACAACACACTCCTAAACAACCAATAAATCCAAGAAGAAATTAAAAGGGAAATAAAAAAAGTATCTGGGTCAAACAAAAAAGTGGAAACACACTATCCCAAAATATATGAAATACAACAAAAGTGATCCTAAGAAATAAGTTTACAGTGATAAACATATACATCAAGAAAAAAAGAGAGTTCACAAATTTAAAAAAAAGCTAACTTTACACCTCAAAGAACTAGGAAAAGAAGAACCAACTAAGCCCAAAGTTAGTGGAAGGAAAGAAATTATAAAGATTAGAGAATAAATGCAATAAAGAATACAAATATAAAGCAACAAAACTAAGAGTTCTTTGAAAAGATAAACAAAATGGACAAACCTTTGGCTAGACTAACCAAGAAAAAAAGAGAAGACCCAAATAAATAAAATTATAAATGAAAGAGGAGACATTACAACAGATATCACAGAAATGCAAAGGATCATAATGGACTACTATGAACAACTACATGTCAACAAATTAGGTAACTTAAATAGATAAATTCCTAGAAAATAACAGCCTACCAAGATGAATCATGAAGGAACAGTAAATCTGAACAGACCAATTATTGAGTGAGGAGATTCAATCAGTAATTAAAAACCTCTCAACAATTAATAGCCCAGGACCAGATGGTTTCCCTGGTGAATCCTACCAAACATTTAAAGAATTAATACCAATCCTTCTCAAACTCTTCCAAAAATTAAAGAAGAGGGAACACTCCCAAATTTTATTTTCATTTTATAAAGCCAGCATTACCCTGATACAAAACCTAGGTAGGGACCCAAGAAAAGAAAATGACAGCTGATATGTCTGATGAATACAGATGCAAAAATGCCCAACAAAATACTAGCAAACCAAATTCAAGACACATTAAAAGGATCATACACCATGCTCAATAGGAATTTATCCCTCAAATGAAAAATGGTTCAACATATACAAATCAATAAATGTGATACAACACGTTAACAAAACGAAAGATTAAAATTATATGATCATCTCAATTGATGCAGAAAAAAAGCATTTAACAAAAATTAACAATCATTCAGGATTAAAAAAT
Organism: Eumetopias jubatus; assembly: GCF_037043125.1. Taxonomy (NCBI): domain Eukaryota; kingdom Metazoa; phylum Chordata; class Mammalia; order Carnivora; family Otariidae; genus Eumetopias; species Eumetopias jubatus. The sequence goes on from NW_028274810.1 coordinate 148,211,498, forward strand.
GTCTCTCAACAAATTGGTATAGAAGGAAGGTACCTTGACATAATTAAGGCCATATATAACAAGCCCATAATTAATACCATACTCCATAATAAAAGGTTGAAAGCTTTTCATATAAGATCAGAAACAAGACAAGGATGTCCAGCCTCACCACTCTTATTCAATATAGTAATAGAAGTTCTAGTCAGAACAATCAGACAAGGAAAAAAAAGGAAATAAAATGCATCAGAACAGGAAAGAAACAAACAATATTATCTCTTTTTTCACCTGACATGTTACATGTAGAAAATATTAAGAGGCCACCGAAAAACTGTTAAAACTAATACATGAATTCAATAAAGTTGAAGGATAGAAAATCAACATACTAAAATTAGTTGCATTTCTAGCCAAATCTATCTTGAGAAAGAAAAACAAATCTGGAGGTATCACAGTCTCAAATTTCAAGATATAGTATAAAGCTATAGTAATCAAAACAGTATGGTACTGGCACAAAAATAGACATACAGATCAATAGAACAGGATAGAAAGCCCAAAAATAAACCCATGTTCATGTGGTCAATTAATCTATGACAAAAGGAGGCAAGTATATAATGGGGAAAAGACAGTCTTGCCAATAATTGTGCTGGGAAAATTGGACAGCTACATGCAAAAGAATGAAACTGGACCATTTTCCTACACCATACACAAAAATAAACTCAAAATGGACTAAAGATCTAAATATGAGACCTGTAACCATAAAACTCCTTAAAGAAAACATAGTCATTAATCTCTTTGACATCATCCTTAGTAACATTTTTCTAGGTATGTCTCCTCAGGCAAGGCAAACCACAACAAAAATAAACTATTGGGACTATACCAGAATAAAAAGTTTTTCACAGCAAAGGAAACCATCCACAAAATGAAAAAGGAAATCTACTGAATGGGGAAAGATATTTCCAAGTGATATCCAATAAGGGATTAATATCCAAAACATATTTTAAAAACTTGCACAACTCAACACCAAAAAGAAACCTGATTTTTAAAAAATGGGAAAAGGACCTAAATAGACATTTTTCCAGACAGCCAACAGGAAAAGATGCTCAACATCACTAATCATCAGGGAAATGCAAATCAAAACCACAATGATATATCACCTCACACCTGTCAGAATGGCTAATATTAAAAACATAAGAAATAACAAGTGTTAGTGAGGATGTGGAGAAAAGGGAACCCTTGTGGGCTGTTGGTGGGAATGTAAATTGGTGCAAGCATTGTGCAAAATCGTATGGAAGTTCCTCAAAAAACTAAAAACAGAAATACCATATGCTTGGTACTTGTACTAGTAGACATTTACTGAAAGAAAGTGAAAACACTGATTCAAAAAGATATATGTATATGTCCCCAAAAAGGATATATGTACCCCTATGTATATTGCAGTATTATTTATAATAGTCAAGATATGGAAGCAACCCAAGTGCCTATCAATAGATGAATGGATAAAAAAAAATGTAGTGAGTGTGTGTGTGTGTGTGTGTGTGTGTACAAAGACAGATACCATACTATTTTTGTTATATATGGAATCAGAAAAACAAAGCAAATGAACAATCAAAGCAGAAACAGACCCATAAAAACAGAGAACATACTGGTGATTGCCAAAGAGGAAGGGGTTTGAGTGGATGGGCAAAATAGGTGAAGGGAATTAAGAGGGTATAAACATCCAGTTATAAAATAGATAAGGCATAGAGATGAAAAGTACGGCATGTGGACTATAGTCAATAATATTGTGATAATGTTTATGGTGACAGATCTTAACTATACTTATCCTAGTGAGCATAGCTTAATGTACAGAACTGTTGAGTTACTACACTGTACACCTGAAACTAATATAACATTGTATGCCAACTATACTTCAGTGTAAAAAATAAATCTGTTGTGTTTCTATACACTAACAAATTATCTGAAAAAGAAATAAAACAATCCCATTTATAATAGCATCAAAAATAATAAAATACTTAGGGATAAATTTAAGAAAAAAAAAGGAGGTGAAATATCTCTACCCTGAAAACTGTTAGAAATTAATGAAAGAAACTGGAAAAGAATTAATATTGTTAAAATGTCTGTACTACCTAAAGCCACCCATATATTCAGTGTGATCCCAAATAAGATTCCAATGCCATTTTTCATGTAAATAGAAAAAAACAGCCACAAGAAGTAGTGGGTGGAGGAACTGGGTGAAGGGGATGAAAAGGTACAAACTTCCAGTTATGGGATAAATAAATTCTGAGGATATAATGCACAGAATGATGACTACAGTTAACAATACCATATAGTATGTTTGAAAGTTGCCAAGGGCAGATCTTAAAAGTCCTCATCACAAGAAAAATTTGTAATTGAGGTGATGAATGTTAACTTATTGTGATAAGCATTTCACAACATAAACATATATCATTATGTGGTACACCTTAAACTTATACAATGCTATGTCAATTATATCTCAAGAAAACTGAAAAGAAACTAAAAACTAAAAAACATTTAAATAATAAAATAACAAAAGAAAAGATTTGAACAAGATACTTTACCAAAGAAGATACATGAAGCAAATAGCACATGAAAAAAAATGATGCTTAATATTAGTCATTAGGGAAATTAGTATTAAAGCCACCATGAGATACTACGGCATACCTATTAGATAGGCTTTTTTAAAAAAGGTAATTGCAAAATACTGCTGGTGAGGATGTGAAGGAAAACATTATGATAAGTTATTAAAAAAAAAAAAAGCCAAGCTCAAAATTCTGTCATATAAAAGTCATTTCTTTTATATGACATTCCAGAAAAGGCAAAACTAGGACAGAAATCATATCAGTGGTCATCAGAGGTTAGGACGGGAGAAGGAATTATCTACAAAGGAACTTGAAGGAAACTTATGGGATGATGGGAATGTTCTGTATCTTGACCATGGAGGCAACTGCATGACTGTGTAAGTTTTTCAAAATTCATCAAACTGTACACGGAAAAAGGGTGAATTTTGTAATATGTAAACTGTACCTTAGTAAACCAAAGAAGGCATTAAAATAAATCCAAAATTAAACACATATAAATCACCCTCTGAATGATTTTAATGACATGTACTCAAATTAAGTCAGGGCAGAATTCAGAACATTATTTGAATTATTGAAATTTCTTTTTATGATGGACTTTCAGATGAATAAAACACATTTTCCTAAAGTGTTTGTCACAAAAAAATGTTCAAAAGTGAGACATAATTTAGTATTACTATCATCAATTAGCATCTATGGTAATCACCTGTGACATAATTTAACACTCATTGATGCAAATATTTGAGAAACATTTTCAGAGTGTAACTAGACCACAGACCTGAAAGGACTCACTTCTCCCCAGTTCTGGACCAGTAGGATATGCTTCAGACTTCTCCAATAAACATTCATAAGGTATGAGCAGATGAGATCAAATCTTACAAAAATAACTTCAAACTTAGCTTCAGCCGGTCCATAACAGTAAAGCTGTTTAATATTAGAAAATAGTATCACACAGTATAGCAACATCACAAAGATGGTAATTAATACACTTAGAACAAATGAAACCTATCAAAGACATTTTTTGTTGTTGAATAAATGAATAATAATTGTCATGACAGTACAATTTAAAAAGGCTTTTCATTTCATGTGTGTTATCAGCGCTTCAATATAGAACATATTGTCAAGATTAGTGACATATGGGTACCAACGGTTTTTTTCAAACACTGAATGCCAGTATTTTCTGGTAAATGCCAATTTTCACACAACAAATTAACTAAACATAACACAATTTCAGGAGATGATGATATCAGCATAATTCACCCAAATTACAAAAATAGCAACACTTAAAATCATGCACATTATTCATAAAACTTCTCTTTAAACTTCTACAAACTTTCCCAGAGTAAAAAGATTCCTCAAAAGCCTCGTGATAACATTAAACTACAAAATTCACTCTGGAAATGCAGGGAGTTATTTTTCAAATTTTTGCTTTAAGATTTTTTTTAATCTGTGAAAATATATAGTGAGGAGCGTGTTGAGATAGGTGGAGGAAAAAAGAGCTTCTAGTTGATGGATTCAATATGTCTGAAAATACTTCAGTAATGTAGAGAAAAAACTTCAAGAGCAAGAATGTATTATAAATAGAAGCCTTTCAGCAAGATGGACAGGTGAGCAGTTCTTGCATCAATTGCATCCACAGGAGAGAGGTCTTGAGGAATGCTAGTTTATAGAATCTTCTGTATGATAGAGTTGGCTACATCCAATGATTCATCTTTTACTAGAACAATGTCATAAGAGCCCATGTTCTTTTCTAAAAGCTCATCCACCTATCATTTAGCCATCCAATTTTCAGAATGTGTTCAACATTGGCTACTCCATCTGCCATTCTTATATCCCCTTGGGAATCTCCCAGCAGAATTATGTTGCTACTATCTTTTCATTGATTGAAATATTCTGTATTCTTCAAGGCACCATCGTGTTTGTTAAATAAAGGAATTAGTTTGCCTTTAAATCCTATGAGCACCCCATTATCATCAAAATCCATGAAGTTGGATACTACTGTGATGTTCGGGTGATAAATGCTAGCTTGATGGATTACCTCCTCCAGTATATCACCAATACCAGCTGAAAATATGAACACAGGGAGACTGTATTGTTGGGAGTTTATCAAAGAAATTCTCATACCCTTCCTTGAGCATAACATCAGATTCTGCCACCATGTGATTTAGTATACCATTCTACCATGTAGGAGTACTTCTCTTCTACAATAAGAACAGGATCAATTTCAATAGCATATTTTTCCTTTAGTTGCAGTAAATTTTCTCAGCATTCATGTAACCAGCTTACTGTTGTCAATGACAACAACATTTTGGGCATCTTTTCCCTTCATAGGAAAATCTACTCAGTGTCATATCAAAGTCTGTTATTTTTTTTTAATTTTATTATGTTATGTTAATCACCATACATTAGTTTTTAATGTAGTGTTCCATGATTCATCGATAGTGCATAACACCCAGTGCTCCATTCAATACATGCCCTCTTTAATACCCATCTGTTATTATCTGAAGTTTGGCAGCTCCTCCCTTAATAAGACCACAGATCATTTCTTCTACTCTTACAGGGTTCTTATTTTGAACTCAACTTCTCTGGAATTCTTCCATCATTTTCATATGTAGAGTGGAATCTTGATTAGGCATTTCTTGGTTCTCCAATCTTCCTTAGGGCACTCAAGTTCTTTTGTCCTCGAATTTGTCCTAGGATAACAGCATAGGTGACAAGCAATATCCAGAGATGCAGGGCTTGGATACAGACATCTTGATAATCTTGGTCTTCCACGTTGTCTTCCTCTTCAAGGTACATATGTACTGGGCCAGCACCCCCCACCCTCCCACAACCAGGGTGCACACATTGGCACTTGCCACCACAGCCATCCTCGCCACAGCTGCCTGGTCCATGAATGGGGTATCCTGCGCCTCCCAGCCAGAAAAGAAAAATTCAAAGACATTTTTAATGGACCAGATATTATAACTCTCAGATCACTCAAAAGCAAAATGATAAAAATGTAATATAAGACCCAAGAACACTATTTAACAGTGAACAGAAGAATCGAGTTATATACATGGAATTTTTAGTTATAGCCTCTCTACTGAGGTGTACCTCAGACTGGGACCCAATGGCATTAAGTACTAGTCCCATCTATACCAAAGCAGTTTCCCTACTGCTCATATCCATGTTTGAAATAGTTAAAGAACCCAGCAATTTCAATAAGGTCTTACTGTGAATATGAACTCACCAATGCTTCATAAGTCCCCAGAGATAAGCAATCTATACAGGGTTGGCTTCACGGACATGCCACTTATGCACTCAGGTGCATAGATTAGAAGGGCCTGAAGTTGGTTTAATGCTGTCACTATCTTGAAATTCTTAACAATTTAACAAGGGCCCCATATTTTAATTTTGTATTGGGCCCCACAGATTATGTAACTGGTCCTAATGATAAATACCAAAACTGACATGAGGATTCTGAGTTACTCTTTACTATAGTCACTTGTGTCATGCATTTGACAAAAACTAACCAAATTTTTCTTGAAACACTTTAGTTAAAAAACTACAACTGTTAAACCGGCAAGTTGGACTCATACAGTACCTAGGAACTTCCCGTAAGATAGGCAGGTTGCAAGGACAGTGCATTTGTTTCCCAGTTTGGAACTTCCACTTCCTACTCCAGATAAAATAGGGTAAAGAGAAAACTAGAGAGACTCTCCTCTCAGGTGATCAACTGTCTTTGTATGGGAGCACATATTTAAACTTGTTTTTCTCTGAATTTTCATTTTGATCTTTGGTGAGTTCTTCCTCCTAAGAAGTTTTATATATTAATTTATTCACTCCTTCAATAAATTTTTTCTGATGAGTACCAACTATGTGCCAAGCATTGTGCTCAGCACTAAATAGAAAATACAAAACAAGGCTAAACAAAATAAAACAAGAAAACAGTCTTCTTCCACATGAAACTTAAAGTCACCAAATCAGTCACTCCTAAACTTCTCATTTATAGTCTTCACAATTTTGTGACATTTTCCCCCAGGGCATTGATTTTTAATCTATGAATCTAGAGGAACAGTATGATACATACCAGCTTTTTCAATAGCAAAATAATAGAAGTGTACGTTTTAAAACATCAGATTTTACTGTTTAATAATGAAAGTTGGCTTTAAAAAAAAAAAAGTGCCCTAGCTGTGTGAAAGGCATCCAGTGAATAGTTAGCATTGCTCCTAATCTAAACCATGTCACCATTCTTCCCTTCCTATAAATGGCATGCACTATCATGGTCAGTCTCGGAGCTGGCTTCCAGCCCAGTCAGCCCCTGCAGCCAGCAGGGCCCAGGGCAGCAGTGTCTTTTATAAGTAGGTAAAAAGCATTTGGCTTGCATCTCCATTGCTAAGTCTTTCTGCAAGATGGCAAATACATAACCCAAGTGCTTTGGAGCGGAGCTGATTTTAAAAGTATTAGAGCAAGTGAGCCTTCTCTTAATCGTGGTCCAAACAAAAACCAGTTGGTCCCCTGCCGTCTTTCTTCATCCTCAGTGGTGTAACTATGGCTCTTTGGTTCTGGAAAAGCATCTCCCTTATTCATTAGCCATAACACAAAGCAGCAGATGCCTAATACCTATTTCCATAAAGCTTCTGAGCTAAGGAAGTGACAACTGGTTGGAATTAAGCTGAACCTGGAAACATCCCGGGGTTCATTTTTATTTGAGGTTACAAAATCAACAAGTGCCATTTTTCTGAGCTGGGTAAAGGGGAGCAAGGTAAAGGTATCAAATGGCACTCATATTTGGATGTGAATGAAGGCTCATATCCCCTGACAGCTTGGCATGGGTGAATTTAGTTCCTGCAAAGCATACGGAGACTTTTATTTCTCCCCAGTGAAAATGTGTTATTTTATGTGCTCAAACTATCACAATCCTCCCCTGCTTTTTTAGAGAACATCTATTTCTGGTGAGAGCTGCCAATTCATTATCCCACAATCTCACCCCACAGTTGGGACACATGACCAGTATGAGCCAGTGAGAATCTTCCTCGGGGTTTCTCACAAGATTTGGAGGGAAAGAGCTTTCTTTCCTCTCTAGGCTATAAGAATATAAGATCTTGGATTCCTGGAGTCTCATGGAGTCAGACAGCTGAAGAGAACAGGGCTACAAGCAGAGAGCAGCAGAAATGAGAGATGACAAGGGAGCCCTGATATGCCTGTTCCTGGACCTCATCACCCAGAGGCCAGCCCCTCCTCTGGTCCATCATTTCAGTGCATAAGCTACACCATCTCTTTTTACGTATTACTTTGCTTATGCTAGTCCAGATTGGCTCTCTGACACTTTCAAGGAAGAGTCCTGACCAATTCACTCCCTACTCTACAAGCTGCATGTCTACAACCTGACTGACATCAAGCAAGTTCAAATAATAACTGGGAAGGTGAGAGGGAACTGGATTCTCATACTCGAGGAAGCTTACCTCCAGCCAATTAATTTCTTTAAAGTTTGTCAAAGTCACAATGCTAACTTTATGAAAGCAATTGATTTAGAACCTAAAGTTCTTTTCTGTGCAGAGTGCATCTCTAAATCATGGTCTATGTCCTGGCATTTGGACAGGAGATGAGGCATGGGGAGAGAGGAGGCAGGGCATAACCCAAGAACCCTGCTCAAACCCAGAACTTTGCCATACAACTAACAAAATGAAAGTGTTCCTAGGTCCACGAACTTTCATTTATATCACCAGGTGGTTCCCTTCAACAACTGTCTCCATGGATTAAGACTCTTGCTTCTGCAAATCCTTAACTTCTATCCAAAGTTAGAGACCAGATTAAATGAACATCATTCTTACTCAAAAGAATTCCAAAGTCAAGTTACCAATCTGCTCCTCCATACCGACCATTATGCATTCCCTTCCCATTCCACCCACACTTTCATTTATGTACCTCTCCTATTAATTCATTCATTCTATGAATATTTCTGAGTATCTCCATGTGCCCGCCATCATGATTTAAAACATGAGTCTCCCCTGATGCTCTCTTGTCACTCCAAACAAAAAATTAACAAACTGAGGGTTGGGTGGAACATAAACATCAGGATCAACAAAGCAAACAAAGGGGAAAAACCTACTGTCACAACTCCTCAAAAATTGGGAGCTAAAGAAACAATATTCTGACACAAATTGTCCCTAAGTCTCCTAGAAGTAGTATTGGTGACTTAATAAATCTTGAAAATTTCTATTAACACTCCCAATGTAGGGAGGAAGGAACTTAAGTGGAGTTCTCTCATCTTTTCCTTCTTTTGAGAGAAAATGGTTGTTAGGGAAATAATAATCAGGTGAAGTGAATAAACAGGGCTGGCTCTCTCTGATGGACTGAAGACTCTAGAACTCTACATAGATTGGGGGAAAATATTCCAAAGCCCAAGGCTATCTACCCAACTAGACTCAGTGAAGATGAAAGGAGAATGAGTCAGAATAATTCATTTATGATATATCAGCCAAAAAAAAAAAATCTGAATCAAGTTCCCTATGTTGAACATAAGTGAGGTGAAAACATAGAGTGTGGTAACCATGCAGATGTATTACAAAAAGGAAAGGAATGAAAAGAAGCAACACAGCAAGCAAGATAGAACCCCATTTGCCCAAAAACATAATCATGGAGAAGAGAGTTCTCCATGAGCACTTCAATCTATATAGTAATTTCATAGGTGTGTTATTTCAACATGACAAGATGAGTGAGATGAAAGGGATCCCAGGAAATGCAGAGGAAAAAGGCAGATATTAAAACAGTAAGAGGAAAATATATAAGAATGACAAAGATAAGACAGAATAAAGACAAGTTTTTGGTTTCCCTTATGTACAAAATTCAAAACGTGGAAGAAAAAAACCATTCAAAGATTACTAGGGGAAAAATTTCTCCTTAAAATGAAGAAAAGTTATAGTTTTAAAAAATATACATATACCATGTCGTGGATATACCTGGTTTGTCCATCTAATATCCATTTCTCTTCCTCCTTCCTAAGAACAAAAAGTACTCATTTAGACATTCACCTCTCCTCCAGAGGACTCCTATGTTTTGGGGATGCCGACCCACCCCATGTCCAAAACAAAGAGCAGGTTCAGATTGGCTTAAACCAATCTAGCAAATTCTACTTCCCTGGCCACAGATATCAATTCTGGCTGAGCATGTGAATTCAATGACTTAAATAAGGTAAATTTAGGATTCTTGCTTAAAACATTGAAGAAAAATGACTCTGTGTTCCAGGGAATATAAACTCTAGAGAGAACTTCCAGAACTATTTCTTATAGTGAGTTCAGCTATATATGTGTGTATATAATTACAGTGCAATTCTTCCATTTCACTTCACTTTCTCTTCTGATAAATTTAGGAAATATTACATGAAATATTACATGAAAAATGTTTCAAAACTTTTCTGGAACTTGTTGGAAATCCAACCTCTAGGAAACTGGAGGAAGCTATTCACAGGGAGGTATCACACTGGAGGCAGGCCACTGCAAGGCTTCCCAGGGTAGGTGTGCAGCGTGGGAGTTGTGGGGAGTAGCTGCTGAGAGCTGTTTGCTGCTGCCACCTGTTCTTCAGGACTAGGACCCTGGAAAAGCTACCAGGACTGTAACAACCCAGGGCTAGAGAAAGTCTGCCAAAGGAGACCACCAAAACCAGGAAGCAGAACTCTCTTCCTCCTCCAATGACTGCCAGAACCTTCTATTGACAAAGCTTTAGGACAAGCTGGCAAAGGAAAAAAACATTTAAAGGGCCCAGATAAATTTTCACAGAGCATCTATAAGAACAAATTTGGAGCTGAGAGACAATAAATTGATAACCAACCTAATACCCACAGGAAAACTTAGCATTATTTTGCGCATTTATAAAATTTTACATATATATGATTTCACGTCACAATTACTGTTTTTCTGTCTAAAGCTCATTTTTCTTTTTACTCATTTCTTAAAAACTTTATCCATGCTATTGTAGGTAAATATAGTTCATTCAATTTGCCTTATGCAACACTAAATTATTAAGAAGACATAGGTTCCAGATTATATTTCCCTAGTGAATTGCTCCTTATACCTTTACCATTGTGCTTTACCATAATGCTTTGTCTTAATATTCATTTTGTCTGGCTAGCAATATTACTACTATAATATTGTTTTGTGTTTGTGAGAGTATGTATTGTGGTTTTAGTATTTACTCTTAGATATTAGTATATCTTTCCCATCCTTTTGCTTGCAAATCTGTGCCATGCATTTGTATTTTTCTTTAAAATGCATATAGCTAGAAACTTTAAATACAATGTGAGAATCTCTGTCTTTAAGGTGAACTCATAATGTTTTCATTTATTGAGATTACTGATGCATTTGAATTTATTTGTACCATTCTATTTTGTGTTTTGTTTCCTTTTCTATTTGGTATCTAAGTGGTATCTTTACTTGTTTCTCCTTTCCTACTTTCTGTTAGATTCTGCTCCTGCCAAACATTGCCATGCTTTACACCAATCTCGCCTTTCATTTAATTGTAGTATAATATTTAAATTCTAACTTATTAAATCCTTCCAAATTAGTCACTACTGTAATTTATGAATAATTTTTAAGTGCTTATATTTATCCATGATTATGATTTTATTATTGCTCTAACATCTAAAACTGTCCTCCTCAGGTGGTTCTTTCCTTTCTGAAAAATATCCCTTAAGTTCTTTTAGCAAGAGTCAGTGCTTGGTAAATTTTCTCACCATTTGTGTGAAAAAATTCTCTATCTCACTCCTTAAAAATGATAAAACTAAGTATAGAATTGTAGATTGATGTTTTTTTTACTCAGTACTTTGAAGACAGTATTCCAAGGTGTGCAGACTGCTATAAGTCTGCTGTCACACTAATTATTCCTCAAGAGAGAATGTCTTTTTTTCTTAATTTTTCCAGTATAATTACTATATATTGTTATATTAGTTTCAGGTGTACAATACAGTGATTCAGCAATTCAGTACATTACTCACTGCTCACCACAATAAGTGTACTCTTAATCCCATTCATCTATGTCACCCATCCCCCTCACCCACCTCCCCTTTAGCAATCACCAGTTTCTTCTCCATATTTAAGAGCCTGTTGTTTTGTCTCTTTTAATTTGTTCATTCATTTTGTTTCTTAAATTCCACATGAGTGAAATCATATGGTATTTGTCCTTCTCTGACTTATTTCACTTAATATGATACCCTCTAAATCCAACCATGTTGTGGCAAATGGCAAGATTTCATTCTTTTTATGATGGAGTCATTAATATTCCATTTTATTTATTTACTTATTTATTTATATAAATATATACATATATGTATATACCACATCTTCTTTATCAATTCGTCTATCGATGGACACATGAGCTGCTTCCATAACTTGGCTACTGTAAATAATGCTGCGAAAAACAGAAGTGCATATATCTTTTCAAATTAGTGTTTTCATATTCTTTAAGTAAATACCAATCCAGTAGAATAACTGGATCACATGGCAATTCTATTTTTAGTTTTTTGAGGAACTTCCACACTGTTTTCCATAGTGGCTGCACAACTTTGAATTCCCACCAACAGTATACAAGTGTTCCTTTTTCTCCACATTCTCACCAACACTTGGTTCTTGCGTTTTCAGTTGTAGCCATTCTAACGGGTATGAGGTGATCTCTCATTATGGTTTTGATGTGCATTTCCCTGATGGTTAGTAATGTTAAGCATCTTTTCATGTGTCTGTTGCCATCTGTACGTCTATTGTAGAAAAATGTCTGTTCATATCTTCTGCCCATTTTTTAGCTGGATTATTTTTTTGGTGTTGGTATATTTTTCTGTATAAGCTCTTTATATATTTCAGGTATTAACCCCTTCTCAGTTATATCATATGCAAATATCTCCGTCCATTCAGTAGCTTGCCTTTTTGTTTTGTTGATGGTTTCCTTCACTGTGCAGAAGCTTTATATTTTGTGTAGTCCCAATAGTTAAATTTTACTTTTGTTTCCCTTGCCAAAGGAGACATATCTAGAAATATGTTGCTAAAATGGATATCAGAGAAATTACTGCCTGTGCTCTGTTCTAGGATTTTTATGGTTTCATCTCACATTTAGGACTTTAATCCATCTTGAGTTTGTGTGTATGGTGTAAGATAGACCAGTTTTCCCAGCACTATGTTGAAGAGACTGTCCCTTTTCCCATTGCATATTCTTGTTTCCTTTCTTAAGAGATTAATTGACCGTATAATTGTGGGTTTATTTCTGGGCTCTCTGTTCTGTTCCATTGATCTATTTTTGTGCCACTACCATACTATATTGATTACTACAGCTTTGTATGATATCTTGAAATCTGGGATTGTGATACTTCCAGTTTTGTTCTTCTTTTTCAAGATTGCTCTGGCTCTTTGGGGTTCTTTGTGGTTCCATACAAATTTTAGGATTATTTGTTCTAGTTCTGTGAAAAATGCTGTTGGTATTTTGATAGGGATTACACTAAATCTGTAGATTGCTTTGGATAGTATGGACAATTTAACAATATTTGTTCTTCCAATCCATGAGCATGGAATATCTTTCCATTTGTTTATGTCATCTTCAATTTCTTTCATAAACTTTTTATACTTTCCAGAAAACAGGTCTTTCACCTTCTTGGGTAAGTATATTCCTAGGTATTTTATTATTTTTGGTGCAATTGTAAATGGGACTGTATTCTTAATTTCTCTTTTCGCTACTTCATTATTAATGTATAGAAATGCAACAGATTTCTGTACATTGATTTTATATCCTGCAACCTTACTGAACTCATTTATCAGTTCCAGTAGTTTTTTGGTGGAGTCTTTAGGGTTTTGTATATATAGTGTCATGTCTTCTGCAACTGAAAGTTTTAGTTGTTTCTGAACTTAGATGCCTTTTAATTCCTTTTCTTGTCTGATTGCTATGACTAGGACTTCCAGCACTATGTTGAATAAAAGTAGTAAGAACATTCTTGTCTTATTTTCTGATCTTAGAAGAAAAGGTCTCAGTTTTTCACCATTAAGTATGTGCGTTTTTCACATATGGCCTTTAAGCTGTGGGTTTTTCACATATGGCCTTTACTATGTGGACATGTGTTCCCTCTAAACCTACTTTTTGGTTTTGCTCATGAATGGATGCTGTGCTTTGTCAAATACTTTTTCTGTTATCTACTGAATGATCATATGGTTCTTATCTTTCCATTATTGATGTGATCTATCACATTGATTGGTTTGCTAATATTGAACCATCCTTGCATCCCAGGAATAACTCCCACTTGATCGTGGTGAATGACTTTTTTTTTATGTATTGTTAGGTTTGGTTTGCCAATATCTTGTTGAGGATTTTTGTATCTATGTTCATCAGAGATACTGGCCTGTCGTTCTCTTTTTTTTATAGGGTCTTTATCTGGTCTTGGTATCAGAGTAATGCTGGCCTTATAGAATAAATTTGGAAGCTTTCCTTTCTCTTCTATTTTTTAAAATAGTTTTAGAAAAATAGGTATTAACTCTTTTTGAAATGTTTGGTAGAATTCAGCTGTGAAGCCATCTGGACCTGGACTTTTGTTAGTCTTTTGTTTACTGTTTCAATATCATTGCTGATTATAGGTCTGTTCAAATTTTCTATTTCTACCTGATTCAGTTTTATGAAGTTATATGTTTCTAGAAATGTATCCATTTTTTTCTAGGTTGTCTGGTTTGTTGGCATATTTTTCATGATATTCTCTTACAATCCTTTGTATTTCTGTGGTGTTGGTTATTTCGCTTTCATTTCCGATTTTGTTTGAGTACTCTCTCTCTCTCTCTCTCTGATTAGTCTAGCTAGAAGTTTATCAATTTTGTTGATCTTTTCAAAGAACCAGCTCCTGCTTTCAATGATCTATTATATTTTTTTAATTTTTTATTTCCTTTAATTCTGCTCTGATTTTTATTATTTTCTTCCTTCTACTGGTTTGGGGTTTTGTTTGTTGTTTTTCTAGCTCCTTTAGGTGTAAGTTAGGTAGTTTGAGATTTTTGGTTTTTTTTTTTTATTATGTTATGTTAATCACCATACATTACATCATTAGTTTTTGATGTAATGTTCCATGATTCATGTATAACACCCAGTGCTCTATTCAATACAGGCCCTCTTTAATCCCCATCACTGGGCTAACCCATCCCCCCCTCCCCTCTAGAACCCTCAGTTTGTTTCTCAGAGTTCAAGTCTCTCATGATTTGTCTCCCCCCTCTGATTTCCCCCCTTCATTTTTCCCTTCCTACTATCTTTTTTTTTTTTAACATATAATGTACTATTTGTTTCAGAGGTACAAGTCTGTGATTCATCAGCCTTACACAATTCACAGCACTCACCATAGCACATACCCTCCCCAATGTCTATCACCCAGCCACCCCATCCCTCCCACCCCCCACCACTCCAACAACCCTCAGGTTATTTCCTGAGATTAAGAATTCCTCATATCAGTGAGATCATATGATACATGTCTTTCTCTGATTGACATTTAGCTTAGCATAATTTTTCTTAATTCTTGCAGTAGACCTGTATTGCTGTAAATTTCCCTTTTAGAACAGCTTTGGCTGCATCACAAAGATTTTGGATCATTGTCTTTTCATTTTCATTTGTCTCCACACATATTTTGTTTTTCTCTTTGATTTCTTGGTTGATCCATTCATTACTCAGTAGCATGTTATTTAACCTCCATGTATTTGTGTTCTTTCCATGTTTTCTGTGGTTGATTTCTAATTTCATAGCATTTTTGTTGGAAAAGATGCATGACATCACTTTGATCTTTTTCATTTGTTAAGATTTGTTTTGTGGCCTAACATGTGATCTATTCTGGAGAATGTTCCACTTGCTCTTGAAAAGAAGGTGTATTATGCAGTTTCAGGATGGAATGTTCTGAATATATCTGTTAGATCCATCTAGTCCAATGTGTCATTTAAAGCCATTGTTTCCTTGTTGATTTTGGTTTGGATGATTTATCCATTGATGTAAGTGGTGTGTTAAAGTCCCCTACTATTACTGTATTACTATCAATTACTTCCTTTATGTTCATTATTAGCTAATTTATGTATTTGGGTGCTCCCATGTTGGGTGCATATTTACAACTGTTATATCTTCCTGTTAGAGTGTTCCCTTTATGTTTAGGTGCATCCCTCTTTGCCTCTCATTAGTCTTTGTTTTAAAATCTATTTTGCCTGATATAAGTATTGCTACTCCAGCTTTCTTCTCACTTCCATTTGCAGGATAAATGCTTTTCCAGCCTTTAACTTTCAATCTACACATGTCTTTAGGTCCAAAATGAGCCTCTCTGTAGCAGCATATATATGGGTCTTGCTTTATTATCCATTCCACCATCCCATGTCTTTTAATTGGAGCATTTAGTCCATTTACATCAATTTATAGGTATGTACTTATTGTTTTGTTACTTATTTTATGGTTGTTTTTGTAGTTTTTTTCTCTGTTCTTCTCTTGCCCTATTTGTTGGCTCACAGTTTGTTGGCTTTTCTTTAGTGATACCCTTGGATTCCTTTCTTTATTGTTTGCATGTCTGTTACCATTTTTGATTTGTGATTACCATTAGCTTTACATATAACATACATGTAGCAGTCTATATTAGGTTGGTCATCACTTAAGTTTGAACCCATTCTAAAAGCACTACATTTTTACTCCTCCTCCCCCCTCCATGTTTTAGGTATATGGTGTCATACCTTACATATTCTTATGAAGCCCTTGCCTTTTATAGATATTTTTAATTTTACTGCTTTTGTGCTTCCTACTTTTCTTATTCCTGCTTATGGTCTTCTCTTTCCACTCAAATTGTCCCTTTAACATTTCTTGTAAGACTTGTTTAGTGGTGATAAATTCTTTTAACTTTTGTCTGTCTCAGAAACTCTTTCTCCCTCCTTAAATTCTGAATGACAGCCTTGCTGGATAGGGTATTCTTGGTTGCAGGTTTCTTTCTTTCAGCACTTTGAATATATCAAGCCACTACCTCCTGGCCTAAAAAGTTTCTCCTAAAAAGTCAGCTGATAGCCTTATGGGGTTTCTCCTGTATGTAACTGTTTTCTTTTTCTTGGTGCCTTAAAAATCCTCTATCACTACTTTTTGCCATTTAATTATCATATGTCTTGGTGTGGACCTCCTTAGGTTGATTTTCTTGGGGGCTCTCTGTACATCCTGGATCTGGATTTCTGTTTCCTTCCCTAGATTTGGGAAGTTTTTAGCTATTATTTCTTCAAATAAATTTTCTTCCCCCTTTTCTCTCCCTTCTGGAATCCCTATAATGTCAATGTTATTACACTTAATACTTTTGTGGAGTTCCCTATTCTCATTTTTTATTAGTCTTTTTTATTTCTCCTGTTCAGCTTGATTACTTTCCATTACTCTGTCCTCTAGGTCAGTGATCCATTCTTCTGCTTCCTCTAGTGTACTATTAATTCCTTCTACTTTTATATACTTTTTAAATTTCATTTATTGAGTTCTTCATCTCTGATTGGTTCTATTTTATATTTTCTCTGTCAACAGTCTCACTGAGGTTTTCTATTGTTTCCTCAGTCCAGTGAGTATCTTTATGGCCACTACTTGAAATTCTCTATCAGACATGTTATTTATCTCCATTTTGTTTAGCTATCTTGCTGTGATTCTGTCCTGTTTTTTCACGTGGGACATATACCTCTGTCTCCTCATTTTGTCTGACTCTGTGATCTGTTTCTACTTGCTTTGAAAATCAGCTACATCTCCTGCTCTTGAAAGTAGTGGCCTTATGAGGAAAAGGTTCTCCAGTACCTGGCAATGTTCCCTGTTCACCAGAACCTGACACTCCAGAGGTGTCTCCTGTGTGTTGTGTATGCTCTAACATTTTGGCTCAGGCATGTTTGCTTTGAGTTCCGTCATCTGTAATGGCTCTACTGATGGCAGGGCTTGGTCCCTGTGTTATTAGTGAGCCAATCTGGGACCACCTTGTGCTGAGTTGACTCAGAGAAAGTGTTTGCCAGAGATGTAGCAGCACAGAACTGCAGCATGCTCTCCCTGTGTTATCCCCTGAGAAGCTTCCTTGGTGGGTGAGGCCTGTAATTAGACCAGATGTCTGCCTCCAGCCCAGTGCCTGGCCCACATTTGTATTGGTATGTGGTTTTATTCCCCTCTACCTGGGGCAGGAATCACTTTGGGGTGGTGCTGACTTCTCCCAGGGCTGCTTACATACTGCCATGCTTGTGGTGCCACTTTGGATTGCCTCCTGTTGAGGTCATGTTGAAGGTAACAAGTCTACAGGAGAATGCAGGGGCCAGACATGCTGTTAACAAGCTAAGTGGAGGGTATTCATGTTGTGCTGGTTCCTACGGGTGTCTGTGTATCTAGGTTCAGAGCAGGGATGGAAATGGTACCCACCAGCTCTTTTGTTCTGGGAGACATCTCCCAGGGATACTTGGCCCTGCAGTAGATGCCATGAGGTTAGTAAACAAGTCTCCCTCCCACATATCCCAGGGATCTTCCAAACTGCCGTTTCTCTACTGTATCTCAGCTACAGTTATGGTATGCTGTCTCTTTAAGGGCAGGGACTCCATTTCCTATCACTCTCTGGCTCTCCCAGAGAGAAGCCACTGTTTTTTAAAGTTCCAGGTGTTAAGCCCCACTGATGTAAGACCTCAGGAAGTTAAGCCCCTCTGGTTTTCAAAGCCAAATGTTATGGAGATTCGTCGTCCTAGTGCAGTTCTCCTGTGCCTGGGGTGCCTAGTATGAGGTCTGCTCCTCTTCCTTCTCTACACCTACAGCATCCCTCCCTCCCATGGACAGTCCCACAAGTTCATTTGGCACTAGGCAGCATTTCCACCCCTTCTGCCCTTTTCCATGTGGCCTCTTCTCTACATTTAGTTGTGGGGAGTCTCTTCTGCCAGTCTTTGGGGCATTTTTTTGGGTTATTTACACTGATGTGGGTATCATCTAGGTGTATCCTTAAAACGACATAAGCCTAGCATCCTCCATCACCTTCCCCAGAGGCTGAGAATTTATCTTTTGTGTCCATAATTAAGATATTATCTTTGTCGTGGGTGTTCTAAAGTTTCATTATAGTGTACCTATGTACTGATTTGTCTTTAGATTTCACAAGGATTCAGCCAATGCAGTTGTGTGCTGGAGTCTATCTCTCCTCTGTTGCATTTTAGGTAATTTTCTCAGTTTTGTCTTCCAACTCACTAATTCATTCTTCAGCTGTATATAATCTGGTATTTAACTCATCCACAGGTATATCAATGATATGTCTATATTTCTAGAAGCTCTATTTGTTCTTCAAATTTATCTCTTCAGTATGTTGTTCTCTCTTTATGATTTCCAGTTCTTGTTTTTATCACTTTAACCACTTGAAGCATAACTATTTTATAGTCTTTTTTCAGACTGCTCTATTACCTGAAGTTCATGGGAATAGTTTTCCTACTTATAGTGTCTGCTGACTCTCATATGATAGATTATTTCCCCATGGAATTTATAAGTTTTCATTGTTTCCTCTCTTTCTTCCCTCTACCCCCAGAAAACCTGTGGCACCCCGGGTGTAAAAGTCTTACCACAGGATCATTTACTTTTGCATTTGGTCTGCAATTACTTTCGACATTAGTTTTCTAGCTTGGACATTCCCAACATTAAATTGGTAAATTCCAACTTCACAGGATTTTTGGTAGCCAAAGGCTTTAATTCCTCTCATATTTTCCCATCCAGAGTTTCAAAAGTAACACGTTTTCTGTCATATTACCTGAATCAGTAAGTACGTTTTTACTAGTGTCCTTTTACCATAGGAGCAACCTTTTCCTTCCAGGATCCCAGCTTTAAGGAAGGATGTCTGTTCCAGCTCCATGCCTCACTCAGGCTTGATGCTGTATTTTCCATATTTACATGGGCATTAAAATCTTAGCCTCTAATCCCTTTATCCACTCTAATATCTTCCCAAACCATCACAGCATCTGCTCCTAAGTTAACTGCTCAAACCTAAAGCTGCTTTCATCTCTGGCATGTTATCATGCCAAAAATGATCTTTCTTCAACTTAATTTAAATATTTAGATTTTTATTTTTGTACATTTTATTTAGCATGTCTACAGTTTTGTAACTGTGGATCTGAAAGGTGTGTGTAGTTTATATCAATTCAGCTGATCTTGTTGCCAGAACCAGAACACATATTTTTATAAAGTATTTCTTTTAATCTATATGTGTGCATAGAAAAAAGTTTACAATGTTCACCTAGTGGTAATGACTTATTTCCAGAGGTTTGAATCCATGGAGTTTTTTTTTTCCCAACTTTCTTTGTATATGTGTAAATTGTTTGAATATTTCAGTAACTACCTAGTCCCATTTTCAACTAAAAAAAAGTAATGATAGAATAAATGTTAGTGTCTTCCATGTCTTTTGTACACAGACCAATCTCCTTACCATTCTATTCAAGGACTTTCATGATCTGACTTCACCCTGTCTAGACCCATTTCTCAGTAGTCTCCCCATATTCCCTACCCTCTGGCTCCCTGGACAACCCAACACTTCCCACACATGTCTCTTCTGTCACATTCTCATGACTTCACTGAGGTTCCTCCCTCAACAGAAATCTCAGCATGTCCTCACATTCTCAGCAGGTCCCAGTATTACTCAACCTTTAAGACCACTTCTTAAAACCTCTGCTTAACCCTTTACTTCCTCTTTTAGTCTCCCCACTGTCCTTAATATACAACATTTTCCATATTGAATCACACTTATTTGTCTATTACCCCCTTTAGAGAAGGGCAAGAACTATGTCTAATATTTTCATGCCTCATTTATTCAGTGAATGAGTTCATGAATAAATAAATGAAATGAATGTTCACAACTTGTGAGTTAAAGGCAGGCTTCTTGAGGATTTCACTCTGGGTGGGCTGCAGGTTCATTTGAGATGCCAGACAATTTTTTGTCTCTCTTATGTCATCGGGGTGGTAGTCAGTTGGGATGTTCCAGTAGCCCTGGATAGCTGTGGAGAAGTCCTTAGAGAAAGAATAGCCAGTGGTATTCTGCAATGCCTTACACATGAACTGCCTTAGCTGTCACAGCACTTTTGCAAACAACATTCCATTGCATCTATTGAGGTAAATGGTACCCAGTTTGAACAAGAAAAAAACTGATGTTTAGAGCATCGGTCGCTTTACCAAAGATTCAGGGAAACAACTTTGACATAGGTCTTCTGTTGCCCAGTGCAGTGATATGAGTTCTCTTTTACCATCTACAACTCTGTAGGTATTCCAGCTCCCCTTGTAGTAGGAGTTACAAGGTTACAGCTATGATGCTGTGATGGCAAAAAAAAGCCAGGCTTGTGTCTAACTGCGATACCAGCTTTCCCCCTGAATTGCTGGGAGCCTTCATGTCATCCCTCCAGCTTCCTTTTTCATGTGCAGCTTCAATTTCTTCATCTCCAAAATGAAGAGGTAATAACCTTTAATGTTCTTACACTTGACTGCTTCATGGGCCTGAGTCTCCGTGAAAATTTGCTGAAGGAACCAGGCCTAATTCAAGTTCTAGACTTCTTTCTAGCCACCTTTTCTAGACTTTTTCTGACCTAGGCTTAACACCAGTCCCTGGGGTGCTGCCTCCAGGAATCTGAGTATTTTGACCCAACCACATTCATGCTCTGTTCTTTTGACTGTGATTCCTTTTTGACCTTAGAATGTACCTTCTTTTCAGAGGCCAAAGGGAACAGTTATGTAACTGAGAACAGTTATACTTAACCAAAAATTGCAATAGCAATTTAAGACAGCCCACAAAAAAGAAAACTAAATACACCAAGCATGGTGCATAAACCTAACACAGACATGGCCTGCCTGCTTTCTATTTCCCCTGCCTCCTCACACACCAATTCTTTCATTAAAGCTTTATTATTTCATTACTCAGCACATTTTCAACAAAGACAATATGATCTGCTCCAATTGTCTGACTGAAAAAGGGACTTTTTTCCTGAGATTTTTTTTTCCTTGTTTTACTTTCATCACATTTTAACACCTTGTAGGTCATTATAAGGGGTAGAAGGTGAGTCTTTTTCCTTAAGGAATCCTAAGACAGTTAATTTTACAAAATAGAAAGCTATACCCTGAATGAGGTAGAGGAACTAATACTCATCACTTAAAATTACTTGCAATGCTTCCATTAATATAAATTGAATGTGTTAAATCAAAATGCTACTAAAACAAAAGGGAAAATAGGGAGACATAATCCACATGCATTTATTTGCAGTCATCATCCAGGATGAACTGCAGCTGACTGGGTTCAATTCTGAATAGTTGTTTTATAATGGTATTGGATATGAGAAAAAATAGTAGAGCTCTTTCCTCATTAAATAAAATGAAACGTGTACCTGCTATCAGAGCAGAGAGAGACAGAGCTAGGCACAGCCATAGTGAAAGTTCATACAGCTGACAAAAAATTCACCAGGGCTGACTAGTTAGAGTTGACCTATAAATATGGCATGGATACAAAGAAGGAAAGTTGAGTATAACTGCTCAGTTTGTTTTACTTTTCTGGTGAAATGACCATTTGTTTCCAAATAGTCCCAAAGCTCATGTCTTTAACGGCCATTACTCCACTGTACTGGCATGCTGCTGAGGGCTCTGCTTATTCCCTAATTATTGAAAAAGAGCTGCTGGAATTCATTAAGAAATTATAAGTAATATCCCAAGTACCTTCAAAACCAAGTTTGGCAATATCCTTAAATCTTGCATCAATGGAACAATGGAAGACTCCCTTGGTTTGCTCTGAAACTGACTAAAATTTGACAACACTGAAACCACCTAAGCCAAAGATGAGGCAGCCAGTTATTTTCCAGTAATTGTCGTTCCCATAGCTTTTTTTTTAAAGTCTTTCAAATAGGCACATAACAAATCAAAACATTTTTAATAATAGACACTAATCTACAAATCTACCATTTAAACTACAAATTATACACAGCCAATTAATTAATATGGTGGAAGTAAGCCACTTGGATGTAGAAAAATCATGCCCTCTATTTTGAACTGTTGTGGAGGGTAAAATGTGTAAAATGTTAAGTAGAGAAGTCACACTGAAGACTCAGAGATTCTTAATTTTTTTTCACTATTAACTACTTACTAATCCAAATTGAATTCTATACCAGCAAGCACTGTTACAATAAACATTTCACTCTGGCAAAAATACTTCTTGGTGCTGGTGAAAGCCCAGCAAAATTCAATGTCAAAGTCCAGCAGAATTTGAGTTCAAATACTTCTAAAGTTGATTATAATGGACTTTGACATCATTGTGTCCCATTTTCCATCATTGAGTTGTTTTTTTTTCAGACAATATAAAGAACTGTTTTTCTTATATAATTTTTCTTATCATCTATTGAGTGTGATATGCCTCAGGCATGACTACTTTATGTGCATCATCTTATTTAATTATCACAACTCTCTGTATAGAAACTATTATTATCCCTGAGTATACAGGGATATATTCAGAAGGAATTGACTATGGGGAAATTAAACATTTTGCCCTCAGTCACACAGCTGGTAAATGATGGAATACACATTTGATCTCAGAAAATCTGATTCAAAGCCCATGCTTTCCATGTATTTGTTACCCAGCCCCCTCCCCCACCTCATACAAGGTTTTCCTCTATCCCAGCATCTTGGATCAGTTACAGTTTTATTGTTATCTGAGATTGTAATCTACAATTTACATCCATGATAAGCTTTCTTCTTTATACCATAATCAGCCTCATCAATACACACAAGTGGGACGCATACACACACACACACACGCTATACATACTTTATCTATGGGAGTTGGGGGAGACAGAGAAATGGAGAAAATGATTGAAGATCCAGACCCAGTGCAACAGATGATATTCAACAGAGATGAATACAAGGCCCCTGCATTTAGGTCAGGCACTCTGCTACACCTTATATTCCCGGCACTCAATCTAGTGCCTGACACATAGTGAATGTTTAATAAATGTTTTTAGAATGACTGAGAGAAAAAGTGAATGAGTGGTAAGTGACACTAGTAGGTAGGGCAGACCTGGTTTCATGTATATGAAAAAGACCCAGTGGTCTTCAATGATGGTAAGGTCAACCTGAATAAGTGAATTGATATAACCACCAACAGCTGTGGGGCAGTACAGCCTATATTTACAGAAGCCTCTATCTCAGGTATAGAGGTATAAGTCCTGACCTCCTTTGTTGCCCAGTGCCATGGGTACCTGGAAGGGGAGAAGCTCAGAAAAGAATGTGGGTAACAATGGGAGAATCAGAGAAGTCCTGCCATAAGAAAAGACAACTCAGGGAAACCTGGTTTTCAAACACCGCAGGGCTATCCAGGAAAAGGGATTAGTCTTATTATACATAATCAAAAGGTACTGAGCTAAGAACAACCAGTGTAAGCCACAGTGAGGCAAATTTGTATTCAAAGTTAAAACAGACACTTTCCATCTCTTCCAGTGTTTGTGACCTCCTGCTTCCTCACCACCTCCCAATCCAGAGCATCTTTCAAAGTCCAGAACTAAGTTTCAACTCCTCAGAGAAGTTTCCTTCCTTTTAGTGGCTCCTTCCTTCTACCCTACATCACAATCTCCCCTAAATGACAGCACTGTCTGGGCTCCCTCCCTTGTTCACTCAGTGCTCTGATAAGTGTTAGAAATATAAAGACGAATAAGACTAGGCTATCATCCTCAAGGGACTAGGCTATCATCTTCAGGGTACAGTCTTGAGGGACACAGAGAAGAAAATTAAAGATGACAACATAATTGGTGCAATGGAATTGTGCACTGAATATTGTTGGTTCACAGAAGACAGACATCCAAATAAATCTGAGGAATCAGAGAAAACTTCCCAGGAAGCTGAGGTTTACCTTTCTTTCCCTGAGCTGTATCTAAAGAAAGTTTGGAAACTAGGTAAAAAAGAAAGAATGCTCCAAGCACAGGGGACAACTAAGGATCCAAGAGAATGTGTCCTAGGTGACTAGAGAATACCAATGCCAATTAGGAACTTCACAGAGCAAGGATCTTATTTCCTTAATAGTTGCACTCCTGTGATACACGCTTCTCAATACATAATGGACTGCCAATAAATAACTGCTTATTTGACTAGAATAAATATAAGCAAAAAAGGATCATGATGTTCTCAGATCTTCACACTTAGATTAATAAGAACAGGGCTGGAATGGTCAGTTAGTGGTTGGCTGAGGACCACCATTTATAAACATCTGGACACTTCCCATGGCACAATGGGAATATCATAGGCTCTGGAATCAGACTAACCTGGTTTGAAGGCCAGCCTTGTGACCAATAAACATCACCTCACTTTTGAGCCTCAAATTTCTCATCTGAAGACAGAGCTAATAGTACCTAACTCACGGGCCTGTTTTGTAGTTTGAGATAATACAAGGAAAGCCCAAGAAAGTTGTTAATATTTAGTGACCCATAAATCATAGATCTAATGAAGAGTCAGAGGAGGACCTCTAAATTGAAAATTAAGGAATAGGAGAAGGATTTTATGAGGATTGTCATGGGCCAAACTGATATCCATTTTGTACCTAATGAGGAAAAAAGGGTTTATGAATTTCTGAGCCTTGATTGCACATGAGGCTCAGACTAGTTGGCTGGCTCAGTTACCAGTGCAAAATTACCATTCCCTACAACTAGTATTTGTTGCTGACCCTGATCCTTTGGTTGGGTGCCTTTATCATAAAGTGTATAGAGAAGTTCAACTGTTCAAAGCAGCAGCTATCATCATTTCCTCCATAATCATACAAGTTAGAAAGTCTTAACTAAAACTATTTCCTTAAAATTATTAAAGAAGGTAGAATGCCAAGAAAAGCAGAATCTAACTGACCACATCCATATGGCAACGGTATTTAAGTATGGAAAAGGGCTAATAATGAAAGAGAAAGTCCACCAACGATGTTCATGTGATGCTCAATGATGGTGGTCAGTCAAGAACCAAGGGTTTGCTTGAGCAGGGAGCATTTGTTCAGAAACCAGCAGATGGCATACAGATGGCATGCATATGCCCATCCCATCAAGTGTGAGTCTGTCTTACTTTAGCCAGACATGGTAAGTATCAGGACAAATTCCATATGAGCAATCGCAAAACAAAAGCCTCTCAATTTAACTTATTTTCATAAGATGCCTTGCATTTAATAAAGTTAAAATGGAAACCTGTGATATGCGACTCACAACCTTCTAGTGTCATCCCTGCTCAAGCTTTGGTTTCAAATAACTCCATTACCTGTTTTACCTCTGTGCTTGTCCATCTTGCTATACCTCTAGATAAATTCAACAGACTTCCATTCTATACTTTAATCTTTGTCTGAGTTATACTATATTCACTAAGCCAAAATGCTTTTTTCATCTAAAGCTGCTAACTTTGTCTGACCTAACCCCGATCAAGGCACCTACATCATGAAAGTTTCCCACATTTAACCATCCCATCACCCACCAGAACAATCCCAGCCAGACCATTCCTCCACCACACTCTGGGAGTTAAGTCATCTGGTTACATTTCAGTTGATGATATGTGTCTGTTTGTCTCCTCTAATGGCTTGTAAGGCCTTGGGGGTCGAACTCATGTCTAATCTTTGCTGCATACATCTGTACACTACTGAATACATCATTACTGTACATTACTCTAATCCAATGGGGACTCAATAAAAACTTGTTGACTGACTGATTTAGCACGGGAATGATTATTACGTAAGCCACTTTGGTAAATAAATTTCAAATAATGACCAGCTCACACAAATGTTTTACTAGCTCACCCTCCCCATGGAATTAATATAAAGAATGAAAATCAGCAGTCATTTCTACTTGCCCAACATTAAATGTTAACTCACCCCAAGAGAGTAGCTATTTTCAAGCCTAATTTCAAGTCAAAATGTCTAAAATGGTTGTCATTCTTGGTGACATGCTGGGAAGATTCAAGAGCTAAGGTATCAAACCAGTCACTTCCACAGGTTATTAACCCCGACCTTGAACATCATTATTTCTAGCATATTACTAATAATTTTAGCTGTTTGAGTTCATCCTTATTCAATAAAAGGGACTTATTTCCAAGGACATTCTAACAAAAAATCTGACTGGCATTACTTTATAATTTTATACTTTATTGGAATAAAATTAGAAACCTTGGTTTGATTTTGTTAATCTTTAATGATTCAATTCATTCAATATAAAGGAATGTAGCCATGAAAATAATCACCTACCTACTTATATATAAAAACAATTAGAAATAAATTTTTAAAAATAAATTAACACATAGTGTCTTTCTTTTCCTACCCTTTTTGTTATCCCTTCATGGAAGCCTGGGAGAAAGGGGGACAGGGCAATTTTACATGTGTTCTCTGTCCGGGTTATTTTAGCCTTCTGATGTGAGACGGGACAGAGGACAACTGATGGGGCTCAGAGTTCAAGGGCAATAACTAGCAGATAAGTAATGAGCCAATTCCAATTTTATGATACAATTTTCTTACCTACAATGATTTTGAACCAATATTTTCAAGATTTATTTAAGTTCTTATTTGTGTGTGGTTTGAACATGTTTAAACAGTTAATCAATTTGTATTATAAAATTTAAATATTGAGTTAAAGGAAAGGGTTTTAAAAGTACTGGAATACTTGAGAATTACCATAAAGTGATATACCACTAATTAGATGTAGCTTATTCTGCAATGTTCATGAGAAATTGATTAGCCTATCTTCTCTATGCTGTGAAAACATTCACCTGCTGTGGTGCCCTGGTATCTGTTCAGCAAATAAGAGTTTCAGTCACATAAAACACTTGCAACATGTCAGAACTCAGAAGGTTTCTTCAAGTCAGGTGCAGCCTGATTCATGGTGACAGCTTCTCGGAGGTTACATCCTCTAAGAAGCAATAACTGTCATTTGGGGGCCTTCAGGGTGAAAAGGCATAACAGAACCAAAGGAACTAGAAGATACAATCTGCACAGAAAAGAAATGCTTGAGGTCTCCAGGGCAATGAAGTGAGTACTTTAAAGTATATTTGACTTTAAAGCTGATCTATTTTCTCCCCTTGTTTCTTGGGCAAATATCAGCAAATACAAGAGTGTGTCTTCAAATTTGAGCCACACAGAGATAAACTTCACATTCAACACATCAGACTTTCAAACTCTCTGTATCCATAGATAAATGGAAATAACGAGACTCTGAATGAAAACAACCACGAGAGAACAAACACCATGATCTAATATCAGAATGAAGTTAACAAATGTCATTCAGTGAGATTATTGGTGATGAGTGAAGGTCATGCCCTGTTTACTTTTCACAGTTGACAGATCAAAGTTGTTCCTTCATTTGGGATAAAGACGGAATGCAGTTAGTTTGGCCTTGGAAAATCGTTTCACATAATATGAGGACTGTCGGGGGTCTCTTGTTTCTAAGGTACATGAATGGTCAGAACAAGTGTCAGGGAGCCAAGGCAGAAGGGGAAAAAAAATTAAAGGGTACACTCAGTTTAAATAACCTCTTTGAAATCCAGAATTAAATAATGTGGGAATACAGTTATAACACATTATGACACAATATGTCCATGAACATCATATGGTACAGGGATACAGAGAAAGATAAGACTATGTCAGAGAATGATGGACTTGTGAGGTCAGAAGATATTAAGGGGTCACTGTCCCTGACCACCCATCTGCTTCAAGAATCCTCTTCCCTACCAGTACATCATCCAGCCCATAGTTAGAAAATCTCCACTGACAGGGACCTTTCCAGTCCTGCTGTAGCCACGCACAGCTCTAGCAGAAGGTCCTTTCTCTCCATTACTAGAAGTCTAGCTTCATCCATCTTGTCCTATTAGTATCCCTGAAGACCAGACAGAACATACAAAATCTTCCTTGAACCTCACATTCCTCATCTATCTGAAAATGGTTCTCTCATCCCAACATTATCACCTCCAAGTCTTCTCAACCCCTTCAAATATTCTTCATGGAATACTTGTCCAATACTCTCAATATTCTGATAAGGTGCTCTAGTTGCAATCCAATTTGCCTATGTCCCTCTAAAAATATAGACCTGAATATAGAAGTCCAGAGACAAAGTTGACTATCATCTGTCTTATTCTACATGCTATTCTTCCTTTAATTCAACCAAGATCTCATCGGCACTATTGGTAGCTGCAGTAGTCCTCCTTTATCCATGGATTCCAAGATCCCCCAGTAGATGCCTAAAACTTCAGTTAGTAACCAACCCTATATACACTATTTTCTCTATTCACATATACCTGTGATAAAGTTTAACTTATAAGAAAGGTACAGTAAGAGATTAACAATAAAATATAACAATTTTAACAGTACAGTAATAAAAGTTACATGGATGTGGTCTCTTTCTCAAAATATCTCACTGTACTGTATCTACCCTTCTTCTTGTAATGATGTGAGAGGATAAAATGCCTATGTGATGAGATGAAGTGAAAAATGTAGGCACTGTGTTGCAGTGTTAAGCTACTATGGACCTTCTGACAATTTTTCAGGAGGAGGACCAGCTGCTTCTGGACCACAGGTGACCATGGGGAACTGAAATTGTAGAAAATAAAACTGTGGGTAAGGGGGGACTACTGTACAAATGATAATTTGAGCAACATTTTTCGAGTCTATAATAACTGATATTTAATTAGTACTTTATGCTTTAGAAATTCCTTTCGTCTTTATAGCTCATTTAAATCTGACAGCAATCTGTAAAGAGATATTATTTTCACCATTTTCAGATGAAGAAACTATGATTTACAGAGGTTAGGTCAATTTTTCCTGGGCCATATAAATAAGCTGCAAAGTTAGGACCCAAACCCAGGTCCTCTGACTATAAGTCACGTGCCTTTGTGACTGTATTACTCTACTTTAGACTCTTTGATGATGCCTCAGTGATATAATGATAGATTACTGTCAGAGGCAATACCTCCAAAATTAATTTCCTGTCCTGCCAATGTGAGAACCACATCTTAGGATAGAATGAGGGCAATATGACATGCCAAGTCATGCTACCTCTTTTTCAAAATGGTGACAAACCATCCTTTTATTCACTCTAGATTCTTGCCCATATTTGACTTCAAACTCAGTGATCTGTTGTTTGTGGTCTGATTCTTTAATTTTTTTAAAAGATTTTTATTTATTTATTTGAGAGAATGAGAGACAGAGAGACAGAGAGGGAAGAGGGTCAGAGGGAGAAGCAGACCCCCCGCTGAGCAGGGAGCCCGATGTGGGACTCGATCCCGGGACTCCAGGATCATGACCTGAGCCGAAGGCAGTCGCTTAACCAACTGAGCCACCCAGGCTGATTCTTTAATTTTTTTAAGTCAAAACTACATTTTCAATATTCCAACCTTCTGACACCTTCCCTGTACTCCAAAATTGCCAAAAGATCATCAACTCCTACTCAAGTTCTTTTTAAATCCAGATCTCATTATTTGATGTATATGCTATTAAAGCTTTAAAACAACCATAATTACTTGCTCCATGCCTCCATCAAAGACCACAATTTAAATTTCTTTTTTTTTAAGATTTTATTTATTTATTCATGAGAGAGAGAGAGAGAGAGAGAGAGGCAGAGGGAGAAGCAGGCTCCCAAAGAGCAGGGAGCCCGATGTGGGACTCAATCCCAGGACCCTGGGATCACGACCTGAGCCGAAGGCAGACGCTCAACCATCTGAGCCACCCAGGTGCCCCACAATTTAAATTTCTTAAAAGAAGACATACAAATGGCTAACAGACACAAGAAAAAATGTTCATCATCATTAGCCATCAGGGAAATTCAAATCAAAACCACACCAGTTAGAATGGCAAAAATGGACAGGGCAAGAAACAACAAATGTTGGAGAGGTTGTGGAGAAAGGGGAACCCTCTTACACTGTTGGTGGGAATGCAAGTTGGTACAGCCACTTTGGAAAACAGTGTGGAGGTTCCTCAAAAAATTAAAAATAGAGCTACGCTATGAGCCAGCAATTGCACTACTGGGTATTTACCCCAAAGACACAGATGTAGTGAAAAGAAGGGCCATATGCACCCCAGTGTTCATAGCAGCAATGTCTGCAATAGCCAAACTGTGGAAAGAGCCGAGATGCCCTTCAACAGATGAATGGATAAAGAAGATGTGGTCCATATATACAATGGAATATTATTCAGCCATCAGAAGGGATGAATAGCCAACTTTTACATCAACATGGATGGGACTGGAAGAGATTATGCTAAGTGAAATAAGTCAAGCAGAGAAAGTCAATTATCATATGGTTTCACTTATTTGTGGAACATAAGGAATACCATGGAGGATATCAAGAGAAGGAAGGGAAAAATGAAGGAGGGGGAATCAAGGGGGGGGTGAACCAGAGACTATGGGCTCCGAGAAACAAACTGAGGGTTTTAGCGGGGAGGGGTGGGGGGATGGGTTAGCCTGTGATGGGTATTAAGGAGGGCACGTACTGCATGGAGCACTTGGGTATTATATGAAAACAATGAATCGGGGAACACTACACCAAAAACTAATGAAGTACTGTATGGTGACTAACATAACATAATAAAATTAAATTAAATTAATAAATTTCTTTTAAAAATTTGAGAAGACCAGGCTGAGAACAGTGCTGGGACCTCTGTGACTTTCCTACAATGCAAGAGCAGGGCAGAACTCCCTAGTAGGTATATCAGAATCCACACGGTGGGAAGTTGGGGAATGTATAGGGCTAAAAAAGCATTTTACATTTCATAATTTTATACTGAAAAAAATATTGGCCTCCCATTACAAACTGCAGGAACTTCAGGAGTTTTCAAGTTTACTAATCAGGACCAAGGATTTTGAACATTTAAGACATCTTGCCTGAGTTAATAATATTCTATTAGTCAGGATCCTTGAATATAACTGGGCAGCTAGCTAAAAATCCAGTTTATAACTTTTTTCCTTGTTGATGGGATTTCATTAGAGACTTTGCCACATGTTTTACTCAAGTCCGGGTACTCTTTTGCCTTTCTCTGATCTCCATGCCTTCTTTAAACACTTTCTTCATTTGGTTTCCAGGAAACCATACCCATTTGGGTTTTCCTCTTACATTTCTGGCTACTTCTTTCCCCTCTTCATTTCCTTGACATCTGAATTTTGAAGTGTCCCAGAACTCAGTCCTTGGATGGCTTCTCTTTTCTAGCCACGCCTACTTCTAGATGATCTCATCCAGACTCATGGCTTAGGTAGCACTGGTGTGCTATTGCCTGCAGCCCAACTCTCCCCTAAACACCAGGTCTGAATATATGTCTACTTGACATCTCCATTTGAATGTCTAATAAGATTTCCAAACTTAATGTGTCAAATACTGAGGTGCTGATAACTGCCCTACCTCCACCATCACCATAAACTCACTCTTTCTGCAGCCTTCCTAACTTAAGACATGAAAACTCATTCTTCAAGAAATGAAAACTCCATTTTTCCATTCCCTCAGGCTAAAAATCTGATTTTTAAAAATCAGAATTCTGCTCACTTATATCCATTCCTTAAATAGCTCTAACAACAATTTGCTCAGCAATATCATTCCCTAGTTTTTGTAGGATTCTGAGACACACTGGCCAAAATTCCTGAACTAATTTAGAACACACAAATCCTACCTTCCTCTACTTGGACTTCAGTTTCCTCTTAATATTTTTTTCTACCCAAAGATCATTGTACTAAACAGAAAAGACAAAAACAACCATTAAGTTGTCCTTTCTCATTCATCTGTCCACATATGCCACTTACTACAAGGAGCAGGCCTGCACTGCCTTGTTCTTCTCTCCCCCAACACGTGAACTTCTTTTTCTTGGTTGCTAGAATATCCTGAACGCCACAGTTTATTTAGGTGTTAGTCTTTCTAAAATTACTATAAGCACAGGCCACTACACTTTCATTTTTTGTTATACCCTCTGTTTTCCATCTTATAGTTATCGTTTTTTAAAAATTAAGTCACCATATTGCCTGTTTCTAGTAATTTTCTTCCTCTGAAGATAAACACAACTTCACAGAAAAATTACATTTAGGAGAGTACATACTGAATGTGTCTCCCCCACATTCATCTGTTACAACCTAGTCCCCACTGCGTTGGTGTTTGGAGGTGGGGCCTTGGGGAGATGATCAGGTCATGGAGGTGGAGCCCTCAAGAGTGGGATTAGTACCCTTATACAAGAGACCCCAGAGAGTTCCTTTGCCCTCTCCTGCCATGTGAGAAGACAGCAAGAAGATGGCTGTTTATGAACCAGGAAGTGGGCTCTTACCAGTGAATCTATTCGTGCCTGATCTTGACCTTCCCAGCCTCCAGAGCTGTGAGGAATAAATGTCTGTTATTTAAGCCACCCAGTCTATAGTGTTTTGCTATAGCAGCCTGAATGGACTAAGAGAGTTATGTGGCTCTCAGCCATGGTCTACACTTTAATTTACATAATTGTTAGATTCCTCAACTATAGCAATTAAAGATTTTATGTCAGAATGAAGAGCTCATGAGAAATAAAAACAAGTTACAACATAAACAAAAACTCCCAAAGAAGTTTGAAAAAGATATCAGACCTTTTTACTGTCATTAAAACAGAGAATAGATGAAGCTTATCAAAAATTAAATATATGAAAGGATTATTCATGAATGTTTTAAAGTCATTCATAATAACCAATTACCAAATTTGTACATATTTGTGTTTAGGATGGAGCCAGATCTGTGTTGAGATGTTCTAAATTCAAAACATCCAAAATATTATGTTAGTGATACTCTTTTAAGTGTATCTTTGCTTAAATGGAATGTTTTCTGAGACTACCAAATTTTTCAAGATACATTTGATAACACCCACAGATAAAAACTATACATTCTTTCTGTTGGATTTGGACCAGGCTGTATACAAGTGCATGGCAGATCATCAGATGACTCTCCTGTACATATATAAATGCATGGCAGATGGTCATGTGAGTCACTTCCACCAAAGACCTCTCCCTGAGGTCAGGCAGTGCTAGTCATTCTAGCATGGTCTCTCATGTCAGCAGTCTTCAGGCTGTCTTGCTCACCTCTCTCTTAAAGTAACTTCAAAAAATTATGCATCCTTTCACATCTTTTAAATTGAAATCTAAAATTTTCATCATACATATCAAAATATATTTGTAATAGGAGAAAATCTTAAAAATGTTATAAACTAAAATATAGTGAAGATTGAATGTTTGATCTCAGAGTAAATAATTCATTATACTATGTGATATAATAGGCTTTTACCAACTTATGCAATAACATACTAAATCCAAAAGAAATCATGCATAACCTTTATCTGTGGGTGTTAACGAATGTATCTTGAAAAATTTAACACTCCCAGGAAACATTCCATTTAAAAGATTGAGTATACATTTAGAAGGTTCAGAATTACTAATCTATAGCATTTTTAGTGCTCTGAATTCGGAACATCCCAATACAGATCCAGCTCTACCCTAAACAGAAATATGAACAAAACAGGGAAAGACAGAAAGCGCCACCAAACTGAGAGACCTTGATTAATCTTTAAAGGAGTCTTCTCCAAAATAAAATTTTCTAAATATTACTTTGGCCACAAGGAATTTAATATCCTGGCATAATCCACCACAGTAAGAGTCTACTGAGGGATAAATGTGAGGGCAAGTTAGTTCTCAGGGAGCATTAAAAAAAAAAAAAATGGAGGCATTGTAAGGGTTGAAAACTGACTTCCTTAAAACCATCTGCACACATATACCCTTTGGAAAGTCAACATATACCCCCAGGTATACACACAAGTTCGAAGGCTGCAGTCTTAGTTCTTAAACTGAGGAGTGCCTGGGCCCAAAGCCCCTTGTCATCCCACCCCATTACTGTTACTTTAGAGACGGTCTTCCCAGTCTGACAAGAGTGCAGGCCTTATGTACAGAGCCTCTCTTATATAGAAATGTTGCTGAGTTCTTCTTCAGAAGGAAGCCAGTGAAGACAAGACCAATTTTAAGGGCCAACAGAGTTGTACCATCCCAAATCATTTACTTAGGAGAGAGATTTGGTGAACTTATGACCTAAATAGTTTGGATTTCAAATAGTCTGGCCCATCAGTTCCCATGAAAAATCTTGTACTTTTCATAAGGTAAGGATAACCCAACTTTCAACTGACTAGTCACCTGTTCTCATAGGACAGCCTAGAGTTTTTATACACTGAGATAAGGAAGAAAAGTAACTTCTAGAATTTTCTCTTGGGGGTCTGGTATCATACAACAGATTCCTTTGTAGAATTTTGCTTATCTTGGATGTGTGGATGTAGGTGTGTATGTATTATGCTATGTGTTATCTCTGTGTGGGAGAAAAAGAGAGAAAGGATGAGAATGAATAAGACCAAAGGAGACTTCTATGGTGACTTTGGAAGTGACAGTGTGCTAAGAAAAAGTTACCACCTAGCTTTACAATAAGAGAAAGAATGATAAGAGATGTTACTCTAAAGAGAAATGACACCAGCAGGTGTGAAGTGAGGTTTCCATTAGGTCACATTTGCAGCTTCTTTTAAAGCTATGGTAAAATGTAAACTTCTATAGACATTGCAAGGATTATCCTTTCAAACCAAAAGCAGTCCTTAGGGAATCAGGAGTCAAACCATTAGATTAAGGCTATAAAATCAGTGCAAAGAATCAAAACAAAGATGCCACATTTTCATAAAGATGGGGGCAGACACATTATGAGTATTGAGGTGGGCTCCCCGGCACTAAGTTCCAAACCTACTCCCCAGCAAACAGTCATATAGAACTGGAGGAATGAAATAAAAAAGATGATCACAGTCCTTTCCTAAATCTTCTACAGAAGCTTCTATTGCCTAGCAAGGCCAGTGAAGAGCCAAACTTCCCAGAAGTATCACCACTTACATATCAAACATGTGAAACTCGACACATTTTCTTAAAATACGAATCCTAAAAGGGACTGAAATAAAGCAGGGAAAAACAAGCTTAAGAGCTGTGTTATTGTTTAGGTTACTTAGTTTCTCTGAATTGCAGGTTCCTCATCCATAAAACGATATTGCTTATTTCATAGGGTTGGTGTGATGATTAGTTTAAATTACCCCACATGCAGCACTTAGTGCAGAGTGAATAGCGTGGGTTAAGTATTCAATAAATGGAAGCTACTGCCATTATTATTCAGGAGACCTCATTTCAAATCCTATCTTTTCTACTGAGCAGCTGTGTAACTTTGAGCAAGTTATTTAACCTCACTTGAGCCTCCATAACATACCCTTTGATACTTTAAAGGATTGGGGTGCCCGGGTGGCTCAGTTGGTTGAGCATCCAACTCTTGGTTTTGGCTCAGGTCATCATCTCAGTCATCTCAGGGTTGTGAGATCAAGCCCCATAGACAGCCCCATGTCAGGCTCCATGCTAGGTGGGGAATCGGCTTGAGATTCTCTCTCTCCATCTCCCCATGCACACGTGGGCGGGTGCTCTCTCTCTAAAAATAAATCAGTAAATCTTTAAAAAAAATATTCCAAAGGATTGCTATGAAGGTTAATGACACATAAGAAAGTCCTTAGCACACAGTCAGGCCAAGCAGATGGCAGGCATTCATGCCCTAAGATGATTTTTAGTTCTTTTGTTTCAATGACTATTTTTTGTTTATA
This sequence comes from Eumetopias jubatus, assembly GCF_037043125.1. NCBI lineage: Eukaryota > Metazoa > Chordata > Mammalia > Carnivora > Otariidae > Eumetopias > Eumetopias jubatus. The sequence goes on from NW_028274810.1 coordinate 148,247,645, forward strand.
AACAGACAACACTCAACAACAACATGACAAGTGGTAAGCAAAGATACTTTCATTGAACATAAAAAGCATGAGCTTTAAAAGACAAACTGAACTCCATCTGAATTTAAAACTTACATTCTTTGTAAGATACCCATTCAGAAAGGGAAAAGGCAAGCCACAGGCTGAAAGAAAACATTTGCAATACATGACAAAGGACTTGTATCCAAAATACATTTTAAAAAATAAAATTCTTTCAACTAAATAATTTGAAAATCAACCCAATAAAAAAATGGGCAAAAATAAACTGTGGAAAGAGCCAAGATGTCCATCGACAGATGAATGGATAAAGAAGATGTGGTGTATATACACAATGGAATATTATGCAGCCATCAAAAGGAATGAGATCTTGCCATTTGCAACGACGTGGATGGAACTGGAGGGTGTTATGCTGAGTGAAATAAGTCAATCAGAGAAAGACATGTATCATATGACCTCACTGATATGAGGAATTCTTAATCTCAGGAAACAAACAGAGAGTTGCTGGAGTGGTGGGGGGTGGGAGGGATGGGGTGGCTGGGTGATAGACATTGGGGAGGGTATGTGCTATGGTGAGTGCTGTGAATTGTGCAAGACTGTTCAATCATAGATCTGTACCTCTGAAACAAATAATGCAATATATGTTAAGAAAAAAAAAAAGAAGATAGCAGGAGGGGAAGAATGAAGGGGAGTAAACTGGAGGGGGAGACAAACCATGAGAGATGATGGACTCTGAAAAACAAACCGAGGGTTCTAGAGGGGAGGGGGGTGGGGGGATGGGTTAGCCTGGTGATGGGTATTAAAGAGGGCACATTCTGCGTGGAGCACTGGGTGTTATGCACGAACAATGAATCATGGAACACTACATCAAAAACTAATGATGTAGTGTATGGTGATTAACATAACAATAAAAAAATTTAAAGAAAAAAAGGTGGGAGGAATACATGTGAAAAAATGATATTCAAAATGTTTAAATTAAATTTTAAAATATAAAAGATGCAAAATACAAAAACATTTCACCAGAAAAAAAAATGGGCAAAAATAAACTTGAACACTTTTTACAAAACAAAACATGAGGATGGAACATAAGTACATAAATAGATGTTCAGCATTAGGGAAATGCAAACTAAAACCACAGTAAGATATCATTACGCCACTAGAACAGCTAAAACTTTGGAAGAGTGACATTACCAAGAATGTGGAGCAACTGAAACTCTCATACACTGCTGCTGGGAATGCAAAACAATAGAACCACTAGAAGACAGTTGGGAGCTTCTTCTAAAGTACAGCACACCTTTATCAGATCAAGCAATTCTACCCTTAAGTACTTACCCAAAGAATTTTTTTAAATTAGTACACAAATGTTTATAGAAACTTTATTCATAACAGCCAAAGCCTTTGCATTGTTTCTACATGCAAATGTCCATCAAAGGCTAAAGCCGATAAAGAAGTCTTGGTCCATCAATACAATGAAATACTATTCAGCAACAAAAAGGAACTATTGACACATATATCTCAGTGAATATATGTGTCATGTGATGAATCTCTAAAACATTAAAGTGACCCAAAAAGCTGGACATAAAAACAGTAAATACTATAAGATTTCATTAACAAGAAATTCTAGAAAAAACTAATCTAGGCTATGGTGATAGAAAGCAGGACAGTTGCCTGGGACCTGGAGTGGGAGGGCACGAAGAAAATCTTGAGGGTGAAGGCAGTGTTCTGTATCTTATTAGTGAGCACGTTTGTCAAAACTCATTGAACTGTACTGTAAACTGGATGGATTCTAGTTGTATGTACACTACATGTCAACAAAGCTGATTTTAAAAAGTTCACATGCTTTATCCAAGATGCCAAAATCCAAAAGTTCAGAAAGTCAAAAAGTTTTTGTAAGTGCAGCATCTATCTGACTTGGTCTGTTTCCAAGCTATTCATAGTCTATATTTATCCTACATAGTCTATATTTGTCCTATTGAGTGATACTCTTCAGGCATTAAACTGCAAATGATCAGAGTGCTTCCTCAGATCTTGCTAAGGGTATACATTTTATACAATATATATACTGAATGGCCTTTCTAAAATCTGAATATTCTGAATTCAGAAACAGACCTTTCCTGAGGGTTTTGGATGAAGAATTACAGATTGCTTTCCTTGTCCGAGGAAGAAAGAGAAAGGATGGAAGGATGGACAAAAGGAAGGAAAAGGAAGGACTGTTTTCCAGGTGCCAGCCCAAACCCTTTATAACCAATCTTCTTGCAAAAGTGTTTTTGTCTTTGCCCTTCTGCAGAAGTGGTACCTGCTCTGGTCTCTGGTGACAGCCATCAAATGAGTCCCCCAGTCCTCTCCTCACACCTGAGCCACAAAAATTTATCTAATTGATCAGATTTCTTTAAAAGACTCTGAGCATTCCCTTTTTGGAATTTGTTTCCAGGAGCAAGCACTACTGGGCCCCTTTATCATTCCTGTCTCAGAATTAAGAACCTGGGGGAGAACAAGGGGGGGAAAAAAGATGAAAGAAAAACTATTTTGAGAATTTGCCAAATGGTGAATTTTTTTCACACCCTTCTCCCTGAGCCTTTCCACAGAGGGTTGGTTTGAATATAAACACTTCAAAGCTCTTTTGATATCTGTTTTCTCCTCCTCCATATATCCCCACCACAGAGAAATGGAGAAAAGATCCATATTTTATTGTGGGGCCTTGGAATTAATTTAAAGCAAATATTTCCCCTAAAATGTTTCAATCCACAAAATGAGATTGTCTTTCAAGCTTTTATTTTACTTATTCTGTTTCCAAAATGTTCTAGCGGCAGCCTCATGTGTAAACTATTGTGAACGTATTAAATTAGAAACACACTTTTTATTATTATCTTTACCTCTCCAACTTTTAGTCTTCCCTAAAATATCTTGTGACCTCTGTGGTACCACAACCCTGTCACATAAATTTTATGTCCCTTCCTCCTTAGTTAGCCGTGGTTACAGAGCAGCAATTACGTGGTACAGAACAGGGAAATCTCAGTGCTTCCTCTGAGAAAGGGTTAAATAGACAAATATTTGGATCAGATTCCCCTAACACCTTTGGATTAATTGGATTTGAGGCTAAAAATAAATTACCCAATAGGTTAAAATGAGGTAATGTTGAAAGAACTGCATGAAAAGAACTACAAAAAATGCAAGAGCTTCACCATGAATATCTAAGAGCACCTTGCAAGAGGGAGAAGAAAACAGGTTATGCCTCTCACCTTGATAAGCACACTTCAGGACATTTGCCATGTTGTTCCTGAGACAGGGACTGCAGACGAGACGGTAGTACTATTATCCCTTATAGTATGGGATAAGCAGACTTCCAAAATAGAAAAGGAAAGTATTCTACTCTGAGAGATGAACTAAGCAAATAAAGGTACGTGCTGGGGCAGGGAGGGATTGGATGGTTTGGAGAAATCAATTTGAGGGAAAAATGCATGCTCTCTCTCCCTCTTGCAGATGCACTATGATTATTAGCATGTCAAAGGCTCTGAAAAGTCCTGTAATAAAGAAACCTATTTATATCTATTTTAAGCACAATTTCCCAAATTTACTTGACCATGAAACTCTTTGTACATCCACTAATCACTTGCAGAACTAGGGTTCCTAAGAACACGTCCAAGGAAACTGTTCTAGGACTATTTTCTTGTTTTGGTGTTACTGTTCAAGAGATGAGAATAAATCTTTGAGGTTTTATCCACAAGTTTAAAGTCACAGGAGAAGGTACATGATTTTCTCTTCTAGTTCTTGTGCTTTTTTAGAAGGGCAAGTCTCCCCCTAGGATTCTTGAAGCATGTTTGTTGGTGACTGATCTTGGCTACATCTCAATGCAAGCATCAATACTGGCCTATGATAAATCTCTTAACTTGGGCCACCACACCTGGAGTTGCTACGGAGTACAGAAGAGGGGTTATGTGTGTGGGCTCTAGTGCTAAACTACCTGGCTGTGAATGCTCTGCTGTGTTTTACTCAGCATCTGTGTGCCTCAGTTTCCTCATCTGTATAACGGGGTGACAACACAAGTATCTACCTTATCAGGCTACTGTGAAAATAAAATGAGTTAACATAGAATTTTAGAATAGATATTGGCACATAATTTGTAGAAAGAAGGAAAGAACAAAAGAAGAAAAATGGGAGACAGGAAGAGAGACAGAGGAAGAGGGAAAATGGAAAAGAATCACAGACCATGTTTGGAGTTCTAGACATCAGGGGAGCAAGCACATAAGGACCAAAGTCGTGGGAGAAATGGAGCAGCTCTTTATTAACAGCAGGGTGACCCCAGGATACTCAGGCCAAGTTCTCTGTTAAGTTGGGCTGGAGTCTAGGCTTAAACACCTATGACGGGCCTCCTCCTTTCTCACAGACCTAAAATAACATTGCCTATAAAGCAGATATGTCTGTCCTACCAGCTGCAGCACAGACACAGAGGGATGGGGGGATTTAGCCAGATCTATGCAGAGAGCTAAGCCCAATCAGGCATACTTGCCTCTGGAGAACAGAAGAAAAATACCTCATAAATATGAAAGAGATGCCACACAGATACAAGACAAGGGAGACTAAGTATGTACCCCGTCCCCAGGACTCCAGGTTAGGATTTGCACAGTGGAATACTGACTGTAAAGAAAACTTGGTACCTCACACACTAAGTCTGTGAGCATTTAATGTCTAATCTACATAGTCTATAAGAATAATACAAAGAATAATACAAAGATATTTACCAATATTTACAAAAGTGTATTTCTATAAAGTTACCTTTTAATTTTAAAATTAAAATCCCCGACATCTGCATAGCTACGTCAACATTCCTTACTGTCCTGGAAGTGCAGAAGAATCACAGGTGGAAGGGGAGGGGAAGAGAAGCTGGGGAATTCTCATATGGGGAGTGCCTCGGAGTCCCTGGATAGAGCTGCTGCTGGGTCTGCCTCTGCCAGCATAACAGCCAGCTTACTCCCTTAGCCCTGGGAGAGATGCCTCTCTCTTCTTCCCTAGGCCATCTTTTTCCACTATCCTGGTCATTGCCCTCTTACTTCTTTTGAGGCACTGTCTTCAGCTTTGGTCCCTGCAGCTCACCAGAGGGACTTGGTGGAGGAGGAGGGAAGAAATGGGGATTAAGGAACAGAAGAATAAACACTGAATGCTGGCAGAAGAGTAAGTTCCCATGTTGCTGGTAAATTCACCACCATCCCTCTTACTTCCCATCCATAGCTGGTTTCGTGCCCACTTATCTGTGCATTAAAAAAATCACAACTCACATGGGTGCCTGGGTGGCTCAGTCGTTAAGCGTCTGCCTTCGGCTCAGGTCGTGATCCCAGGGTCCTGGGATCGAGCCCCGCATCGGGCTCCCCGCTCTGCGGGAAGCCTGCTTCTCCCTCTCCCACTCCCCCTGCTTGTGTTCCCTCTCTCGCTGTGTCTCTCTCTCTGTCAAATAAATAAATAATAAAATCTTAAAAAAAATTAAAAAAAAAATCACAACTCACAAAGAAAAAATTGCTATATCTTCCCAAAGCCAGTAGGTGGATTCTCAGGAATATTCCCTCTGGTGACTGAGAATCCTCTCCATTATTGTGACAGGGCAGGGTTTCTAAATGCACTGACTTTGAGCCTTCTTTTCTTATTCAAATTAACAACTGCCTGAAAGGATCCCAGAAAATGGAAAATCTGTGCCTTCATTGCCAAGAGTCACCATTGGGCCACTCTATACATTTTCTATGCTGAGTATACATGTTCTAGTTTCAGATGTGCCAATAAGAATCAATGATCCATAATTAAGTCCATGGCCCTCAGACCTCTACCACGTACAAAGGATCTGCCAGTCAGTACTGAGTGACTCAGCCCTGTCTTGATGCACTAACTATGGCCTTGGGTCACTTGTGACTCAGTAAAGCTAGCTTTGGCACGTTGTGTCTGGATGTTTAAAAGCTGGATATAATTCTCAAACCAAGAAATGGCTGTGGGTGTCCGAGTAGGTCATCCATGTACAATCTGGGTATGGGCTCCCAGTCAAGCTGGCTCTTATTCTTTGGGGTAAAGCCCTTTCATTTCCCACATACTCAGTGAAGGAGATTTTCACCCAAAGAGGCCTGGGACTCTCAGGTTAACTGCCATTAGATTCCTTCATCACAGCTCAAAGGGATTTAGTTGTGTTGAGCATCCCTCACTGGGTAAAATGCAGCTCCGGAGTGCCAGAGCAGCTGAGTCTCTGGGGCAGGAGGTGTGGCTCTACTCGGGCCTGGGAGGAGTCCTGCCTAGGCTGTGGCACTCCTCCTGAAGGACAGGTATAAAGAGTAGTGGGGAAGGCTCTACCTTCTGGCACTGCAGCCACAACAGGGGCTGGAGCAAAGCCCTCCCTCACCAGACACTGAAGAAAGACAATCATCCCGTCACGTTGGACACCAGGTCTCTCACTCTGCTAGGCCTAGCTCAAATCTTCTGCAACTCTCAGTTTAAAATCATAGGTCTAAGCAGGCCCCATGGGTACTAAACAGGACTGGTTCTGGTATGCACTATCTACCAAATCTGACGCAATCACCTCCACTCAAGTGATACCCATGTGCCTTACCCCAACCTTTCTACATGATTCAAGGTCATTTACCTTTCTGTCAGAATGGACACTTAAAGATTCTACAGTGATACCTCCTCCTATATTGTGAAGCAGCTGGAGTTGCTCTCACTAAAAAAACTAAAAACCAAAACTAATACCTGAGAGGCTTCCCCTCCCCATTCCAGTGTAATATCCTATTATAAAAGGCTTTGAGCCATTCCTCTTTCTAATTACATGGACAAGCAATTTTGATAGGGTAGACCATCTGACAAACATAATTGCCTCCTATTGGCAGGTACAATGTCTTATCAATATATCTTCAGCCCGTAGCACAGTGACTAGCACATACTAGCACATATGTTATATACATATTTTGCAAATAAATGAATTATTTCTTCTGACATATTTTTTATTCAGTTCCTCTTAGAATGAGCATAAACTTCTTTGCATAAACGTCTTTGTATATTTCTCTTGTCAAGGTTCATGAAGAGTCTCTGTCCATCTAAGTTTGGATTTGTCTTCTAAATTCTATTTAATTAAGTTAGCATGCTAGTTACTAACTCTACCCTCTTCCTTCACCACCACTTCCAATTACTCAATCTGTTCTATAGTCTCAAATAAGACCTCTAAGTCTCAAATCTGTCCACTTCTTTGTATCTGCTGTGTCACAACCATAGTCCAAACCACCTTCCATTTCTTTCCTGGGCTCCTGCAAAAACCTCCTAACTAGATTCCCTGCTTCTAGTATTGCAATCTTGTTCAAGTAAAAATCTGGCCATGTCACTTCTATGCTTATTAAAATACTACAAAAAGAGAAAGATCTGGAGGTTCTGGGAACATGGTAACCTGAGTAAAGTCCCCACCCATCTCAGCACTCCCAGAATGAACTGCTTGCTTCTCCAGCAGCAGGCAGGTGTGAAAGAAAGCTTGGATCCCACAAAGTCCCTTCAGACAGAGCTGGTATAGGATTCCCTTCCTGTGGGGCTGGACAGTCCACAGCAGAACAGGGTTGGTAGCTAGAAGCAATAGGTACATAGGAAGAACTTTTCGGCCAGGGATCTGTGGAGTCCAACTACAGCCTGCATTTCCTCAAAGGTGACTTCATGTGCCTGTGCTTGGTCTTTCAGACCCTTCCAAAGTCAAGACAAGGAAGAAAGCTGATTAAACCTTCCCTTCCACTAAGCTGAATGAGGAAAGGAAGACCACAGGAGTTCCTTTTGCTCAGGTCTCTCATCAGAATGCTGACATCTGCCTTTATACTACAGCCTAGAGAACCGTAGATTTATTTGCTTTTCACCTCCTATAGGATTCTCACCATGAAGGACACTTCAACAACCAGGCCTAAGTTCTAAAGAGTGAACAGGGAAAACTTAACCATCTAAGAGGTCCTAGCAACCAGAGAGAACATTCAGGTAGAAAAATTAAAATGAGTTCTCAGTGAAATAAAACTGCTAGAGAAAATGGAAACCTGAATAGAAAATAAAATTACTAAGGAGTTCTAAAGCAGTTTAAAGAGACTTTACTAACACAAAAATAAGATCCCTCACTGGAAAATTTTATTAGTTGAATTAAAGGAGAAGATGATCATTAAGACTTTAATCAGTGCTCTGAAAGAGTAAATACAACCAACACTTCAAAGTCCTGAGCAAAAAGGTAAAAGTAATTAAAGTATTCAAGAAAAAAAAGAGAAACTGGAAACATTAGCAGAAGAGTTAATATGAAAATAATAAGTGTTACTAAAAGATGAAAAAGAACTGATGGAGGAAAAGCAATCTTTCAATAAGGAATAGGAACAAAATTTCCCTAAACTGTAGAAATATCTAATCTAATGTAGATTAGAAGGGTGTATATGGAGTTTCAAGCTGGACTGACAAGAAGAATCATGGATAGGCAGATTGAAATTCTTGAACTTTAAGGAGAAAGTAAAAATCTCACAAGCATAAAGACCTTTCAAAACAAAACAAAATAAAACCTACCTGCTATCATGGGGGGGAAAAAAATCTAACTTCTCACCCAGAACCTAGGAAGCTAGGAGTTAAAGAATCTACAGACAATTGAATGGAAGGACTGTGAATGAAGAATTTTATACCCAGCCAAGATACTATTCCCTTGTCAGATGGATGAAAAATACTAGAATACCAGGAAAAGACTCCAAAAAAAGTGTATTACTCAAGTTCCCCATATAAGAAAAACACCTGAGAAAAAAATTAACATTCCAATAAATTAGAGTCTTTAAGATGGGAGAAGATAAAAACAAAAATTATTGAGCAATAATCCCTGATATGTATGCATGTGTGTAAACTTAAATCTTAATGAAAATGTCTCTTTGTATAGTCGTGTAAATTTGTGATAAACAAGGATCACTGAAATAGAAGAGATATATTTAATAAGAAGCACTATCTCAACAAAATGTAGAAGTTGAGGTTGGTGCGTAGAGAGGAAAAAGGCAAAAGTGTTCTCAGGAGGGTAGAAGGACAGAACTTAAGCAGAAATTAAAAGTATTCTACAGAAGAAATTTGAATGAACAGGCTGTGGCAGTCATAGAGGTCTTACATCTCCCATCAAGAGAAAACCTCCATGAGGAATGTAATTTGCTGACAGGCTCCAGAGGCTGGGAAAGAAGTGATTTAAAAATCAATGGCTTTATTCTAGAATAAGCTCTTAGGAATGAAATAGTAGAAACATTTCATTTTAAGAAGAACAAAAACTATGAAATACTTAGGAATAAATTTAACAAAAAGCATATAAGAACTATATTAAGGAAACTAGAAATATTATTAAAGACAAGATAAGCACTCTCTTGGATGGTAAAACCTATTATCATTAAATGTCAATCCTTGCAAAATAAATATGCAGATTATACGGAAGAGAGCACTCTCATACACAGCTGGTGGAAAGAGGAGGTTAACCAGCATTTGTGGAAAGCAATCTTAAAACATATGTTAAAATAAACAGTATCCTTTAACTCAATAACTCTAGTCCCAGCAAATAAAGGCACTAATACTTAAGGACAGATGTATGAAGATACATACTGCAGCATCGTTTATAGTTCTCTATAAACAAAATAAGTGTTCATAAACAGGAAACTAGCTAAATGGTGATACATCTACACAATAAAATAGTATATGGCAACCTAAAAAAATGAAAAAGAGCTATGCCAAGTGACATGGAGGGAGTTCTACACAGTACCAAGAAAAGCAAAATGCAGGAAAATGTGAATATATTGCCATCTTGAAAAAGAAAAAAAACAAACACAGCACTCAAAAAATGTGCAGGTGTATATATGTATAAAATATATGCTTGTGTTTCCTTTATTCTGAGATACCTATTGTTTTCACATTGTAACATCTCTTAAATGAGTTTGTATCTTCTAGTCACCAAATGCCATATAGCAGTCATTACAGCATTGTCTTTGTCCATACATGCACATCAAAGCATGTCCATCCACATGCAATGGGCTGGGAGTTCAAGGAACAGCCCCCAAAACAATGGAGCACTGTTACAGGCCATACTGCATCGCTAATGTTCTTGGCACAGATGACAGCAGTGTGTGGAAAAGCACAGACCCCAATGTCTATGAATTGAGAAGGACTTCCAAAGAGCCAAATTCGAATATGAAGTTCTAGGAATATCTTACCCAATTTATTCCACTTACACTTTTCTTTTTCATGTGTGCAAAAGAGTGATGTCTAAATAGAGCTAAAAGAACTAATTCAATAAGTTTAAAATAAAAATTACAAGGGTTAATAAAGCACTGTGTCATGGTTTAATGGACAGCATTTGTTTCTTTCTATGTATAACAAGATAATTGTGTGTCTTACACTAATGGCATCTTTTTTTTTTAAGATTTTATTTATTTATTTGAGAGAGAGAATGAGAGAGAGAGAGAGTACATGAGAGGGGGGAGGGTCAGAGGGAGAAGCAGACTCCCTGCCGAGCAGGGAGCCCGATGCGGGACTCGATCCCAGGACTCTAGGATCATGACCTGAGCCGAAGGCAGTCGCTTAACCAACTGAGCCACCCAGGCATCCCAACACACTAATGGCATCTTAAAGTAAGTGAAATATGGTGGTATAAATACGTGTATATTAATATCTGTACAAGATTGTATGAGTAAGGAGAAAATTATGGATGAACATGATCTAGGATCCTAATATGAATGTATTAGTCTGGTAGGACTGCCACAACAAAGTATCACAGACTGGAGGGGGGGGGGGTAGTTTAAACAACAGAAACTTATTTTCCCACAGTTCTGGAGGCTAGAAGTCCAGATCAAGGTGTCAGCAGGGTTGGTTTCTCTTACAGCCTCTCTCCTTGGCTTGTAGAAGGCCTCCTTCTCACTGTGTCTTCACATGGCTTTTTTTCTGTGTGCATATCCCTGGTATGTTACCCCCTTCCAATAAGGACATGAGTCATACTGGATTAGGGCCCCACCATTATGACAATTTAACCTTAATTATCTCTTTATAGGCTCTATCTTCAAATACAGTCACATTCCAAGGTACTGGGGATTGGGGCTTCAACATATGAATTTGAGAGGGACACAGTTCAGTCCATAACAACAAGCTCCTTGGGAAGACTTGAGAAGAGAGACCAAGCAAAAAAAGAAAAGTAAAAGAACTACACAGAAAGGAAAGAAAGAAAGAAAAGAAAGAAAGAAAAAGAAAGAAAGAAAAGAAAAAGAAAGAAAGAAAGAAAGAAAAGAAAAGAAAGAAAAGGAAAGAAAGAAAGAAAGAGAGAAAGAAAAGAAAGGAAAGAAGGAAAGAAAGGAAGGAAAGGAGAGGAAGGAGAGGAAGAAAGAAAGAGCACGCATATGCACTTTTATGTATGTGTGTACACACATGTGTAGATAAATATATGAAGATATAAAATGATTCTTTAAAACATTTCAATGGTTTCTCATTGTCCCTAAGGATCAAGTCCAAACTACCACACAGCTTATAGTCCTTCTAGAGGTAAGTCTGTTTCCCTCCCCAGTCTCCTCTATCTCATACTTGGCACTCCTCTGCTCCAGAAACCGCAGACTTCTTTCACTTCCTCAGGTACTTCTGCCTTGGCTCACTGTCCCTTCTCAGAACACTCTTCTCAGAACACTCTTCTCTAAACCATCCATTTTTGCTCCCTTCAGTCTCCAAGACTCAGCTTAGGTTTTACTTCCCAAGAAAGACCTCTGCTCCACCCGTGTCAGGTTTCTCATGGTAGTCAAACTCCAAAAGAATCGTGCAGATTCTTGCTTAAAATGCAGAAACCTTGTTTTCACTTCACAGATGCTGAATCAAACTACCATTGAGGGGTGAGGGTGGGGTGAGAATTCTTCTGCATCCTGAAGTGTTGGAATCTATGCTATAAACAAGTTAAAACCCCTCATTGTACTCTCCCATTACACTTTGAACTTCCTCCTTCAAGATCCATAACAAATGTGACTATTTATTTAATGCAGGAGTTGGCAAATGTTTTCTGTATGGTCCCAGGTAAAATATATTTTAAGCTTCGCATGCCAAGAAGCAAAATCAAGGATTTTATGTAGATAACCTACGTAACAAAATAGAAAACAAATGTTCACAAACTTTTTAACATTTTTAACAAAACTCAAAACACAACAAAATATAATTTATAATATACAAATGAGAAGAGTGGAAATTTCTCGGGGTAATATTTAACTTAATTAGGGTCAAAGTTAGTGTATTCTAACATTATAGTAAAAACGTAGCTTCATTCCGTAAAGCTTTCGTTTGCTTCTCTGTAGCACAGTATTTGAGTGGTCATAAGTTAACATCACTTTGAAAAAAAGCAATACAAGGTACCTCTATGGATCATCATACACGTGTACACACACACACACTCCACCAATACATTTTAAATGCCAGTAAATCTCCTCAAATCAGCCTCTAGAATTTCACTGCTCCTTTACTTGTATGTTTTCTCTGCTCTGGCAGTCAATTCACTTCCCTATCTTTCCTTGGGTAAAACAAAGGTAAATGCCTATAGTCAATATATTTTAAAGTCAACTTCCCAGGTTAAAATGGACACTTTTTAGAGTTAGAACTTGAAGCCAAATACAAAAGATGACTGACTATATGTCCAAAGAAAAATGTAGAAAGTCATTCTAGGTCCTGACACTTCAAGGTAAAAAAAATTGTGTCTTGGTCCTCCCCAATTTTACATGATTTTTCTTTGTCTTCCCTATTTTCTGCACATAGAGAGGTATGACAAAATCAAAAGTCCATTAGAAGAAAGCACGAGTTCATACAGTCAGGTAAATTCTCCAAATCCTGTGGTTCACCAAAAACAAAAACATCAATAACATAAAAGTGTAAGAATTTGCACAGCAAAGAAAAATATACACCACCCTAACTTGCAACTAAAAAGACAAATGATAATCTAAAGGATTTTTAGGAAATATATTTTTTAAAAATAGGGACAAACTAGGAAAAATATTTGCAATTTATATGTAAAGATCCTCTAAAATTGGAGAAGAAAAAAACCAAAGCTCTATAGGAAATTTCACTCAAGATATAAATGGATAGTTCATAGAAAAATAAATGCAAATTACCCTGACTTATATGAAAAAAAATGCTCAACCTCTTTCATAATAAGAGAAATGCAAATTAAAACTATAGTTAGAAACAATTTCTCACCTGTCTTACTGGCAAAACTACCAAAACTCTGACATCATACTTTGCTGGCAGGACTTCAGGGGAACAGACACTCTCATTTGATTATGGGAACGCAAAATGGTATAACCCCTATGAAGGGGAATTTGGCAGTATCTAGTAAAATGTCATATGTGTTTGCCCTTTGACCCAGCCATCCCACTTATAGGAATATCTCCCATGGAAAAACTGGTGAAGATATTAAAAAAACACACCCCACAAGGCTATTCATTTCAGCACTATTTGAAATAGCTAAAGCTACAAACAACCCAAAGGTTTATCATTGGGGGCAGTGGAATTAACTACAGTGTATCCACCTAAAGGGGTACTAGGAAGCTATAAAAAGAATATACTTCATATACTACATATACTAATGTATAGTATTCGCTCTCTTTTTATGGAGTGTCTATACACTCCATAAACTACAGACTCTCATCTCGATTCATAACCCCCTTAATATCTCAATTTTTCATGGTATCATTAGGTATCATTAGGCCAAAAGAATTCCTACTTATTAATGGAACTAATATGTTAAACTTATTAATGGAACTAATTAAACAATTTCATTTATTAATGTATGAATTTGTTTGGTCCTGGAGTAGGGTGGAGGAAACAGGAAAAAAATAGACTTTTTAATATATTTAATATAAAGACTTTTTAAATATTCCTTGTTTATAGACATGTCTTTTGAACTATAAACATATATCATGTAAATTAAAAACAAAATTAAATCTTTTTAAAGCAAGGCTTGAAAATCAAAGGCAAAAAACAAGTAAGTCTAACTACATACATAGTTAGTGGCATTAACCACATAGGAATTATTTAATTAGAAAAATTCGACTATACATACCTAGAAGGATATGCTCTAAGGAGAAAATGATAACAACTTAAACTGATTTAAGTAATCATAATGTTTATGTTACTAATGGTTTTATTCTAATTGTCTACTGGGGGACAAAGCAATTGAGCAAACGATGTTATAATTGAGAACCATAATTTTCAGCATGGAAAGAAGCAGATACAAATGTAAGACTAATGAGGTTAAGTGAAAACTGGCAGTCCTGGATTTGAATTGAATGTATCAGCACAAACTCGTATCTTCAAAATAGTACATGTCTTGGCAATTCTGGGGAAGTTGGTGGAGTAGGAAGATCCTAAGTTCACCTCATCCCATGAATACAACTAGATAACATCCACATCAATGTAAATAACCTGATGACTGGCAGAATAGACTCTTCATAGATAATGTAGAGAGAAGGCCACATCAAGGAGGGTAGAAAGGACTGAGAAACTGTCGGGAGCCAAATGGCCTCTCAGGACTATCAGCAAGAGGGAGGGACATTTCAGGCACAGAGAAGGAAGAGGACCAGACACACACACATACATACACACACACACACACACACACACACACACACACACACACTCTCTCTCTCTCTCTCTCTCTCTCTCTCTCTCTCTCTCTCTCGGTACCCCAGGCACACCCACACTAGGCACCCCAGGCACAGGGGACCCACATGGGCAAAATGAATCCCCGTAACATTTGGCTTTGAAAACCAGAGAGGTCTAACAGTCAGTGCAGTTTAACATCTGGAAATTTAAAAATAAGTGGGCTTGGCTCTAGAAGATCTGGGAGAGTGGAGACTCTGCCCTTAAAAAGATAGCACAATAAATACCTCCACTGAGATACAGCACAAAAGCATGAAAAATGCCTAGGTTATATGGGAAGGAGATTTATTACTAACTTCAGAGCATGTGCTAGAGGGATGGGGATCTTTGCGAGACTTCTCCAAGAACAAAAGAGCTCACAGGTGCCATTTCTCTGTCCCTCCACCCAGCCTAGATACACAAACACCGGTGGGAGCCAGCACAGCATGAACACACTCCAGCTACCTTGCTAACAACCCACCCCACTACTGAGTGCTTCTGTGGATCCACCCCATCAATCCCCACCAGCCTTGGTTGAGTTTCCAAGGCAGCTACAGGTTCCCTCACTCAGCAGACCAACAGGGAACTTGCAGATACCATGCACCCCACATCTGCTTTCTCCTGTGGACCTATGCCCTATAATAAACCCTTGGGCAGAGCCCATCCAAAGTGGTGCCACAAGCCTGGCAGTGTGCAAGATCCCCAAAAGGGGCCAGCACAACTCCAAAGTGACTCCTACTCCTGGGACAGAAGATCAGAATGCAGAAGAGCACAAATGCGGCTCCAACAGTGGGCTAGAGGCAGACCTCTGACTGCAGTCCCCACCCAAAAAAGAAGCTTCTCAGGGGACAACACAGGGAGAGCATCCTATGGTTCAGTGTTACTACATCTCTGGCAAACACCTGGTCTGACCCAGCTCAGCACAAGGCGATGCCAAACTGGCCCACTAACAACATAAGGACCAAACCCTACCATCAATAGGCAAAGAGAACGAGTGCAGACAACTGAAGGCAAATGAGGCTCAGCCAAAACAGTAGGGCACACACAACACACAGGAGACATCTCTAAAGTGCCAGATTCTGATGAATAGGGGCACTGCACTGCAGGGCACCATGGGACCTCTTCTTCATAAGGCCACTACTTTCAAGAGCAGGAAATGTCAATGACTTTCAAAACACATAGAAACAGAGTTAAACAAAATGAGACAGAGGTAGATGTCCCAAATGAAAGAATAAAACAAAAGTACAGCAAGACAGCTAAACAAAATGGAGATAAATATTCTTGATAGAGAATTTAAAGTAATGGTCATAAAATACTCATTGGACTTGAGGGAAAAAAAAACATAAAATAGAACCAATCAGAGATGAAGAACTCAATAAATGAAATTAAAATATACAAAAATAGAAGGAATTAATAGTAAACTAAAGGAAGCAGAAGAATGGATCACTGACCTAGAGGACAGAGTAATGGAAAGCAACCAAGCTGAATAGGAAAAAGAAAAAAGGACTAGTGAAAAATGAGAATAGATGAAGGGAACTCTGCTATACCATCAAGCATAATAACATTCCCATTACAGGGATCCCAGAAGGAGAAGAGAGATAAAAGGGGGCAGAAAAATTATTTGAAGAAATAATAGCTGACAACTTTGTGAATCTGGGGAAGGAAACACAAATCCATGTCCAAGAGGCACAAAGAGCCCCCAACAAAATTAACCTAAGGAAGTCCAAGACACATAGTAATTAAAATGGTGAAAACTAGTGATAAAAAAATTTTTTTAATGTACCAAGAAAATGAAAACAGTTACATAAAAATGGGAAACCCCTGATTTTTCAGCAGAAACTCTACAGGCCCAGGGAGAGTGGTTTGATATATTAAAAGTGCTGAAAGAAAGAAACCTGCAACCAAGAATACTCTATCCAGCAAGGCCATCATTCAGAATAGAAAGAGAAATACAGAGTTTCCCAGATAGACAAAAGTTAAAGGAATTTATCACCACTAAACCAGTCTTACAAGAAATGTTAAAGGGGACATTCTGAGTGGAAAGGAAAGGCCATAAGCAGGAGTAAGAAAAGTAGGAAATCAAAAGCAGTAAAATTAAGTATATTTATAAAAATCAGTCAAGGGATTCACAAAATAAAAGCATGTAAGGTATGTCACCATATACCTGCAATGTGGAGTAGAGAGAGGAATAAAAATGAAAGCAGGAGCTGATTCTTTGAAAAGATCAACAGAATTGATAAACCTCTAGCCAGACTAATAAAAAAAAAAAGACAGAAAGAGAGAGAACTCAAAATCAGAAATGAAAGAGGAAAAATAACCAATACCATATCATAAAAAATTATATGCCAACAAATTGGACAACCTAGAAGAAATAAATTCCTAGAATCATATAATCTCAAAACAATGAACCACGAAGAAATAGAAAATTTGAACAGACCTATTACCAGCAATGATATTGAATCAGTAATCAAAAAAACTCCCAAAAAACAAAAGTCCATGTCCAAATGGCTTCACAGCTGAATTCTACCAAACATTTCAAAGAGTTAATACCTATTTTTATGCAACTATTTTTAAAAATAGAAGAGGAAGGAAAACTTCTAAATTCATTCTATGAGGCCCACATTACCCTGACACCAAGACCAGATACAGACCCTATAAAAAAAGAGAACTACAGGCCAGTATCTCTGATGAACATAAATACAAAAGTCCTCAGGATGCCTGGGTGGCTCACTCAGTTAAGCATCTGCCTTCAGCTCAAGTAATGATCTCAGGGTCCTGGGATCGGGTCCAGCATCGGGCTCCTTGTTCAGCGGGGAGTCGGCTTCCCCTCTGCCTGCTGCTCCCCCCTGCTTGTGCACTCTCTGACAAATAAATAAAATCTTTAAAAAAAAATCTTTAACAAAATATTAGAAACCAAATTCAGTAATACCTTTAAAAAAGTCATTCACTACGATACGATCAAGTGGGAGTTATTCCTGGGATGCAAGGGTGGTTCAATATTAGCAAATCAATCAAGATACATCACATCAGTAACAGAAAGATAATGGCCATATGATCATTTCAACAGATGCAGAAAAAGCATTTGACAAAGCACAATATCCATTCATGAGCAAAACCAACAAAGTAGGTTTAGAGGGAACACATGTCCACATAATAAAGGCCATATGTGAAAACCCCACAGCAAACCATCATACTCAATGGTGAAAAACTGAGACCTTTTCTCCTAAGATCAGGAACAAGACAAAGATGTCCACACTCACCACTTTTATTCAACAAAGTACTGGAAGTCCTAGTCACAGCAATCAGACAAGAAAAAGAAATAAAAGGCATCCAAGTTGTTCAGAAAGAACTAAAACTTTCACTATTTGCAGAAGACAGGATACTATATATAGAAAACCCTAAAGACTCCACCGAAAAAACTACTAGAACTGATAAATGAATTCAGTAAGGTCACAGGATATGAAATCAAGGCACAGTAATCTGTTGCATTTCTACACACTAATAATGAAGTAACAGAAAGAGAAATTAAGAATATAATCCCACTGGGGTGCCTGGGTGGCTCAGTTGGTTAAGCGTCTGACTCTTGATTTTGGATCAGGTCATGATCTCAAGGTCATGAGATCAAGCCCTGTGTCAGGCTCTGTGCTGGGTGTGGAGCCTGCTTAAGATTCTCTCTCTCTCTCTCTCTCTCTCTCTCTCTCTCTCTCTTCCCCTCTGCCCCTCCTCTCCTAAAAAAAAAAAAAATCCCATTTGTAATTGTACCAAAAATAATAAAATACCTAGAAATAAACTTAACCAAGAAAGTGAAAGAACTGTACTCTGTAAACTATAAAACACATATAAAAGAAATTGAAGATGATGCAAATACATGGAAAGATATTCCATGTTCATGGATTGGGAGAACAAATATTGTTAAAATGTCCATACTACCCAAAGCAATCTACAGATTTAACTCAACCCCTATCAAAATATCAACAGCATTTTTCACAGAACTAGAACAAATAATTATAAAACTTGTATGGAACCACAGAGGACCCCAAATAGCCAAAGCAATCTTGAAAAAGAAGAACAAAACTGGAGGTATCACAATCCCAGATTTCACGATACAATGCAAGGCTGCCGTAATCAAACTGGTATGGTACTGGCACAAAAATAGACACAAAGATCAATGTAAAAGAGAGCCCAGAAAAACAACCCACAATTATATGGACAACTGATCTTTGACAAAGGAGACAAGACTATGCAATGGGAAAAAGTCTCTTTTACCCATGGTACTGGGAAAACTGGACATGCAGCATGAAGAATGAAACTGAACCACTTTCTTACACCATATAAAAAAGTAAACTCAAAGTGGATTAAAGACCTAAATATGAGAGCTAGAACCATAAAATTCCTAGAAAACAGCACAGTCAGTAAATTCTCTGAAACTGGCGATAGCAATCTTCTCTAGATTTGTCTCCTGTGGTAAGGGACACAAAAGCAAAAATAAATGACTGGGATTAGATAAAAAGAAAAAGCTTTGGCACAGCAGAATAAAGAAACAACAAAACTAAAAGACAACCTACTGAATGTGGAAAGATATTTGCAAATGATGTATCTGATAAAGGGTCAGGATCCAAAATATATAAAGTACTTATACAACTGCACAGCAGGAAAAAAACAATCTAATTTAAAAATGGGCAGAAGACATGAACAGACATTTCTCCAAAGACATACCACTGGCCAACAGACATATGAAAAGATGCTCAACATCACCCCTCATCAGGGAAATGTAAATCAAAACCACAATGCGATATCCCCTTACATTGGTCATAAAGGCTAAACAAAAACACAAGAAACAACTGTTGTCAAGGACATGGAGAAAAATGAATCCTTATCAGTGTTTTTGGGAATGAAAACTGGTACAGCCACTGTGGAAAACAGTATAGAGGTCCCACAAAAAATCAAAGATAGAATTATCATATAATACAGTAATTCTACTACTGGGTATTTACCCAAAGAAAACACTCATTCTAAAAGATATATGCACCCTTATGTTTATTGCAGAATGATTCACAATAGCCAGATTATGGAAGCAATCCAAGTATTCATCAATAGAGGAATGGACACAGATGTGGCATACACACACACACACACACACACACACACACACACACACACAATGGAATATTACTCAGCCATAAAAAAGAATGAAATCACACATACACACAATGGAATATTACTCAGCCATAAAAAAGAATGAAATCTTGCTCTTTGCAACAACATGGATAGATCTAGAGGGCATAATCAAAAGTGAAATAAGTGAGTCAGAGAAAAACAAACACCCTATGATTTCACACATGTGGAATTTAAGAAACAAAACAAATGAACAAAGAAAAGCAAGAGACGGGCACCTGGGTGGCTCAGTTGTTAAGCGTCTGCCTTCGGCTCAGGTCATGATCGCAGGGTCCTGGGATCGAGTCCCACATCGGGCTCCCTGCTCAGTGGGAAGCCTGCTTCTCCCTCTCCCACTCCCCCTGCTTGTGTTCCCTCTCTCACTGTGTCTCTATCTGTCAAATAAATAAATAAAATCTTAAAAAAAAAAAAGAAAGAAAGAAAAGAAAAGCGAGAGACCACAAAACAGACTCTTAACTACAGAGAACAAACCAAAGGTTCCAAAGGGGAGGTGGGTAAGATAGATGAAGGGGATTGAGAGTGTTCTTATTATGAGCACTGAGAAATGTATAAAATTGTTGAATCGCTATACTGTATACATGAAATTAATATAATATTATATGTTAACTATACTGGAATTAAAAGTTTTTAAAAAATGGTATCTTCTCATGACATTGTCTGTTGAAAAGGCCTAGAAACTATGACTGACCTCAAAAATCATCATCTCCACACCAGATTGGGTTCTAAATGTCATTTTCCACTAGCAGGCCCCAAGAATCACTGGAGAAATGAATGACTCCATCTCTGGAGCAGGAATTAGGAAAGATGAGCCTGGAATATCTTACCATTCCAGACGACAAAAGATGCTATCAGAGATCATGTTAAAAGGACTTGGAAGATGATCCATGAGAATGACCCAGGTTCCTCATTTCTGAATGGTAGAAGCATTCATTAAGGGAGGTTTTCTGTGTGGGGATCCACTGGAAAAGGCAATATCCAGTAGGAAGTTGTATTCCCCACTCCAGAGTTCAGGGGAATGTCTAAGTCTTAAGGTGAAGCTATGAGAGTATATGAGATTGTTTTTGGAGAATTAGAGAATGAGGAGGGATGATGACCATCCTTTTCTTGATAAATGAATGGGCACAAAGAAGTCAGGGCTCATGGAAAGGGAGGGTCTATGGAATCACCCAGAGTGACCCAGCCTTCTTGTCTGTAGTGACCTCTGAGAGGACACGTGGGCAGAGTGTAATGGGCCAGGAAACCACACTAACAAGCAATACTGGTTGGAGAGGGAGAAGAGGACCAGGGAGAATGGTGCTAAAGAAGAAAAGGAGTTGGTATCAAGAAAGGAGAAATGAACACTCCCTAGTGATAGAGAGAGCAAGCAAAATAATGAAAAAGGTGCCCTGGAGTTGGCAAGTAGTGGGTTGAGTCAGGGTGAATTTAGTGCAGAGATCAGGGAAGAAAAAGATGGAGATGTGTAGCCTCCATCATGGAGGGAAATGACCAGAAGATAAGCAGACAATGTCAACAAAAACTCAGGAACATGGGGAATAGCCAGAAAGCACCATCCTAAATGCAGGAAAGGACTTTACCATAAGTTAAAAGCAATGGTTTAGAAGATAGGTCTATAATCCCTTATCCAAAACCGCTGGGGCCAGATGTGTTTCTGGACTCAGAATTTTTCAGATTTTATAAAATAATGGAACACACACAGTTAATACATAACACTTCATAACCAAATACCCTAATATTTGTGCAGACAAATGTATGATCAATAGCAAGTAGGATAAATAGCTTCACATCAATCCAGGTCTATTTTTGTCATGAAGTAAAATTCAAAGAGCTTTCAGTTCTCAGTGCCTTTCTTTTACTTCAGAATTGCAGATCTACAAGTTTCTGCTGAGCAGATGGTGAAAGGGACATTGAGAAGAATAAAGGTCTAAGCGCCTAGGAGGGTGCTTAGACGGAATATACTGGGAAAGGGGACAGCAGAAAAAGGAGGGTGGAGGAGGAAGTCCTGGGAAGTATGGAGAGAAAAGGACTCTGGGTAGAGGCTTAGCACTGAGGGCAAGGGCCAAGATGCCAAGGATATGGGGCACAGGTGAATTGACTGGGTTTATGAATGTTGAGTCCCAAGAAGTATCAGGATAATGAGATTAAAAGACTACATCCAGGGCGCCTGGGTGGCTCAGATGGTTAAGCGTCTGCCTTCGGCTCAGGTCATGATCCCGGGGTCCTGGGATCGAGTCCTACATCGGGCTCCCTGCTCCTTGGGAGCCTGCTTCTCCCTCTGCCTCTCTCTCTCTCTCTCTCTCTCATGAATAAATAAATAAAATCTTAAAAAAAAAATAAAAGGCTACATCCATTTTTACTTTCCAAATAGAAAACTGCTGAGAGGCTCTTCTGAAGTCTTTTGAAGAGAAGTCTGCACAAAGTGGCTAAGGGGTCCAGAGGGGTCCATCTTCCAAATGCACCCTGTCTGTGGTATCCCAGCTTGTGGGGGTGGCCAGGGCACTTAAACCTTGGTATGTTTATAGCACAGGACCTCTCCTCATGTGCTTGAGGAAGAGAAGGACCATGTATCTCACAATCATCCAGGCCTTAGCACCCTGAAATGTGGGTGTTTGCAGCCTTAGAGCTCTACTATCCCTTTCATGAGGACCTACAGAAAAAGGATTACCAGGTTTCTTGCCTTTCTCCCTAAAGAAGGTCATTCCTCGGGAATGACCTTCCTGAGAACCAGCGGTTAATGCTTTAAATGTACTTGGACATCAATGATAAAAGGCATGTCTTAAAGTAAACATGAAATTTTATATGTGTATGGAATGTCTTTTTTCTACCATGCCTCTAGGTTTAACAGTAGGTATAGAGATTATATTTGGCTTGTTCTAGTAATATTTAATATACTCCCATCAGGCTGGAAAGACTCTTCAGCCTCAGCCAAAGTTTTTCCTTAAAGACTCACATGCAATGAACCCCAGTGAAAGGAAGTCCCTACCCAGGGCGGCAGGAGACCATGCACAAACTGTTTGAGGCAGAACCAGACCCCCAAGTACTGTCATTCCTGCACCATGCACTTCAGCAAAATGAGCAGAGATTAACAAAACATCACATTAAACCACTCAGCTCCCTTTCACAAAAGTCACGGATGGAGTGAGGGGACACCAGGCTTTGGCTCAGACCTGTCAGGATGCCGCTGGCCAGGGTCCCTCGGGAAAGTAGGGGGTTGATGAACACCTGAGAGCAGGCATGTGAGCTGGTGTTTAAACAGTTCCAACATATCATCAAGGGCTTCAGCCAAGTTAATGAGAACCAGAGCTCCAGACCAAAATGCTTATTTTGAAAATACCTATTTTTCAAAGATTTTGCATTTTAAATTAAACCATATGAGTAATTGTATCCTAGCTTCATAGTCTATTCTGGAAAATAAAATTCTTGTCCCCTAACTTAGGAAAGAACATCACGATTTTGCAAAAGGAAAGCAGCTAGTGGGGAGAAGAGTAGAGAGTAGAGACCAAAGGTCCCCCAGCTCAAGCTACAGGGGCCACCTGGACCAGCAGGGAAGCAATGGCCCCTGGAAAGAGTTTCCAGATCACTACCTCTCTCTCCCCCAGATATCCAAGTTCACCTTACAGGCTGATCCTACCCCTACCTTGCTTCTATAGAAGGTGAGAACTAACTACAAACTAGTGAATCTGAAACATTTAAAATTCATGCATTAAAAATAATTCTGTGTAGGGGCACCTGGGTGGCTCAGTCAGTTAAGCATCCAACCACTGATTTCCACTCAGGTCATGATCTCAGGGTCTTGGGATCCAGCCCTGCATCAGGCTCCACACTGGGCATGGAGCCTGCTTGAGATTCTCTCTCTCCCTCTTCCTCTGCACCTTCCCCTCTCTCATTCTTAAAAAAATTATGTATAACCCAAGCATTGTTTGACGGCCTTTAAATGGGACAAATTCATCTTGTTGGTGTATTTGTTCTTTTCATTTTTTTTTTTAAATTTAATTTTCTTTTGTCCTAGGGGTTATCTGCCCTTTCTGGGTTTTATGTTGTAGAGTCACATATTGCTCTAAACAGGCACCTCCAGGAAAACTGCATAAGGTTAAACAGATGATAGGCCCTCAAACTACAAATTTCCACATACCTACTTCTGTTGTTTCTCCTTCTTTGACTTGGTGATGTTGCACCCAAAACTATTTAATTCTAGAATAATTTCTTGTTTTTGGAATCAATTAAGGAGCCATCAGTAAAACTTGCTAGTTCTGCAAGAGGCATTCATCCCCCAATCAAATCATTAAATAAGGTGATGACAGGAGGCTGCAGAGAGTGCCCATGGGGAGCCAGATGAGAAGTAGAGGTGGTCTAATGGAGTTAAGCAAGGTTGAATATTCAAATCCTGCCATTTGCCAGCTTTGTGAATAGAAGTTAATATGTACAGAGCTTTACCCATGTCCTAGGCACTCTCCTTATACCCTATAAATTTAATTTTCACATACAAAGTCCATTTTCGTGATAAGGAAACAGAGACACCAAGATGTTAATTTTATGTGAACAGTGGCTGAGAACTAGAAAGTGACAGAACCAGGACTCAAACCAAAATCTGTCAAATTCCAAAGCCCTTTCTCTTAAGACTTAGATTTGCAAAGTGAAAATTGTGACAAACTAGGCCCCAGGAGTTTAGCATTGATTCACTGATTTGCATCCAGCTGTGATATGATGGAAAACAACAAGGCATCCAAATGCTTCTAAATTCAGATTCTTCCCCTTACTAGTGGTATGCCCTTGGACTAGCCATTTAAGCAGAGTTTCAGTTTTCTCAACTAAAAAAATGAAATAAGGGCAAAAGATAAACACCTCGTAGTGCAATTGCTGGGTCGTAGGTGTTTAGCCCAAAGATACAGATGTAGTGAAAAGAAGGGGCACATGCTCCCCAATGTTCATAGCAGCAATGTCCACAATAGCCAAACTGTGAAAGGACCTGAGATGCCCTTCAACAGATGAAAGGATCTAGAAGATGTGGTTCATATATACAATGGAATATTACTCAGCCATCAGAAAGAACAAATACCTATCATTTGCATCGACATGGATGGAACTGGAGGGAATTATGCTAAGTGAAATAGTCAAGCAGAGAGAGACAATAATTATATGGTTTCACTCACATATGGAACATAAGGAATAGCATGGAGGACCACAGGGGAAGGGAGGGAAAACTGAATGGGAAGAATTCAGAGAGGGAGACAAACCGTCAGAGACTCTGGACTCCGGGAAACAAACCGAGGTTTACAGAAGGGAGAGAGGTGGGGGGACAGGGTAGCTGGGTGATGGGTATTAAGGAGGGCATGTGTTATGATCAGCAGTGGGTGTTACATGCAACTAATGAATCGCTGAACACTACATCAAAAACTAATGATGTACTACTATATATGTTGGCTAACTGAACATAAAAAAAAAAAAAGAAATGGGCAAAAGACATGAACAGACATTTCTCCAAAGAAGACATACAAATGGTTAACGGACACATGAATAAATGCTCAACATCACTCATCATCAGGGAAATACAAATCAAAACCGCAATGAGATACCACCTCACACCCGTCAGAATGTTTAAAATTAACGACTCAGGAAAAAACAGATGTTGGTGAGGATGCAGAGAAAGGGTAACCCTCTTACACTGTTGGTGGAAACACAAACTGGTGCAGTCACTCTGGAAAAGACTATGGAGTTTCCTCAAAAAGGTAAAAACAGAACTACCCTATGACCCAGCAATTGCACCAGTAGGTATTTACAATACAAAAATACTGGTTTGAAGGGGCACATGCACCCTGATGTTTATAGCCGCATTATCAACAATAGCTTAATTATGCAAAGAGCCCAAATGTCCATCAACTGATAAATGGATAAAAAAGATGTGGTATATATATACAATGGAATATTAGCCATCAAAAAAAAAAAATGAAATCTTGCCATTTGCTACCACATGGATGGAACTAGAGTATATTATGCTAAATAAGTCAGCCAGAGAAAGACAAATATATGATTTCACTTGTATGTGGAATTTAAGAAACAAAACAGATGAACATAGGAGCAGGGAAAGAAAAATAAGATAAAAACAGAGAGAGACACCTGGGTGGCTCAGTCGGTTAAGTGTCTGCCTTCAGCTCAGGTCATGATCTCAGGGTCCTGGGATCAAGCCCCACGTCTGGCTCCCTACTCAGCTGGGAGTCTGCTTCTCCCTCACCCTTTGCCCCTCCCCCTGCTTATGCTCTCTCTCATGTGCACACTTTCTCAAATAAATAAAAAATCTTAAAGAAAAGATAAAAACAGAGAGGGAGGCAAACCATATGAGACTTAACTATAGAGGAAAAAGTGAGGGTTGCTGGAGAGGAGGTCAGTAGGGGGATGGGCTTTATAAATGGGTGATGGGCATTAAGGAGGGCATGTGTTGTGATGAGCACTGGGTGTTCTATGTAAGTGATGAATCACTAGATTTTACTCCTGAAACCAATACCACACTATATGTTAGATTTAAATAAAATCTTGGAAGAAAAAAAAATTTAAAAGACCTAATAATCATACTTATCTCTTAGTCTTAGTGTCAAAGTTATATAAGAAAATGAAAGGAGAACCATCTATCACACAGGATCTCAGTAGATGCTAATTAGGTTACTCAAAAGGAAATATAGCATAGTGTCTAAGTGGCCTCTGGCTCACTCTACAAGATTCAATCCCAACTTGATCACTTGGCAGCATCACCTTGGGCAAATTACTTTAGTTCTTGGCAAAATGGATATAAGGTTGTAATAATCTCTGCTATGTCCTATGACAGTGCCTGACATATAGTATTATATGAATGTTTTTTATTAGAATTATCAGTATGAGTGAGCACAGACTTCTTTAGCATGCTAATTAGTTTTGTTAGTTTTATTACCACATGCTACAGAAAAAAATAATATTAATCTACAGTTTGTACTAGATGGTCCAAGCTAAAAGCTTAACGCTTGGTAGAGGAGACATACATACATAGTTGTGACTCAGTGGGTGATAAAAGTGAATCTCTTATGAAACAGATCAAAGACATTAATTTGATTTTTCTACACCACTTTTTGGACACACATTGTGTTCCCAATACCATGTTTGGAATGAGAATGCAAAGATAAATGAAGAAGGATCTCTGATCTTAAGAAGTTTATGATCTATAAAGAAACAGATGTGAAAACAAATAACTCTAATGCAGGTACTAAAAGCTACATCGAGGTTAAAGTAAAGTGCTAAGGAAACATCAAATGGTTTTATATTACTTAGTGATACAATCATGCATGCAGAGTAATCACCTTTTCAAGCTGTGGCATAGACTTGGAGTAGGCAAAAAAAAAAAAAAAAAGAGAGAGAGAGAGAGAGAGAGCCGAGAGAACCCCAATGCAGGAAACAGAGATTCTGTCATGGCTAGCAGGAAGAAAGAAATGGTCACAACAGTCAGACTATAGGGATTCTGGCAAAATTACAGCGGTGGTGATGGCAACCAAATGTTCAGAAAACCAAAATAAACCTCTAATTTCAAATATTTTAAAGCATTATCCCCCAAAGTATATAAATACATGCCACACCTACAAATTCCAATTTGGGGTTTGCAAAATATAGGCAAAAGATGGCACTACAGTCTAGAAAATGATGCCCTTGGGGAGGTAGTAGTCAAGGCTGAACTGGGCTAGTGGCTGGGGAAAGTAGCCATGGAGTACTGGGTTCAATACAAAATTAGAAAAGGCAGCACCCAACAGAGGCAGCAACAGATGATCCTTCCAAGTTGATGAGAAACCGGCCAGGAAAAGCCAGAGCCCAAAAGTTCTCCATTTCAGGCACCTAGCATAGGACAATTTAGGATACTTCTTTTGAGCAGTTCGCTTACTGGTTATAAGTGACCAGTGACCTCTGTGTTTGCTAATCATGCTGTATATGGGGTGAATTTCCTAGGAGAAACTTCCCAGAGGCATGGTCCCCAAATCCCCCAAATATAAGGTCAAAAAGACTAATCTAGGAAAATGACAAGGGGGACTCCCTTTAAGAGACAATTTGGGACTGGGAGGCCAGAGTGGGCAAGATCAGCAGGGAAGGGGCTGTAGATACCACCAGAATTAAGTCTCCTAGGCTATTCTTCGAGGTCCCACACCACCCCCCTGGACCCCTATGGCTTTCACTTGGTACATACCTTTCTCCCCAACCAGACTATAAGCAGGAATAATGTCATTTTCCTTCACAGATTGCTTGGCATAAAGAGGTAACCATAGTAGAGATGAAATAAGGGTGTGGAATTCAGCCCTGGAAATAATGTGTAGGGATACAGAACGGCACAGGGGTTGAAATGGCAGTCTATGATGCCAGGCTGCCGGGTTCAAACCCTGCCTATCTATTCTTAATAGGTGTATGAGCTTGGGCAAGTAGTTTGTCATCTTGCACCTCGATTTTTGCATTTGTAAACAGAGTAATAATAATGCCCACTCCAATGCTCTGGGAATTAAATGAATATAAGCACTTACAACAGTGCCATACTTTGGTAGATCATGTTATTATTTTCCATGGCCTAATCAATAGTGCGTGTTAATTTGCTTTGCTAAGTTTTTCTCATCTGAAAAATGAAAGTATAAGATCCAGTCTCACAACCTCCATTGAGCTAACGGAAGTCAAAAAACATATTGAATGGAAAATGCAATCCAAATGTTTGTGTTTGCTGTTATCACTGCACCTCGTAGGCATTGGAATCTATGATAGCTAAAATATGGAAACAAAACAGCCACTGAGAGGCTAGACCAGACCCTCTCAAGACTCACCATCCCAAAATCTTGCACTGGAAAGTTATTTGTAAATGTGAATGCCAGACAAGTGTTCCTTGTTAGCTATGCATGGGCCCTGGAGACCAGCACTGCCATGTGGTAAGATCAAGTGAAGCGACAGACCCTGCCAAGTACAGCTCTGAGCCCATCCTTCACATGTAACTGTGAAAGAACTCCCCCAAAGGCCTCCTGGGCTGTGCAGTGCCCCACCCCCCATCTTGGCCACCTCTCCAAAGACCCCCAGCTTCTCCTCCAGCAATCCTCCGGACTCTGGCCATTCCCAGTTGGCATGGAAGTGCAGAACTCGGCACATTCTTCACTTCATCCCCCTGGATTCACCCCAATGGGGTGGTTCTGCCTGGCTGTCCCATACAGCATCTCTAGGAGAGTTAGAAAGGAATGTGCTTAACTTGCCAGCACCAGGAGCATAACCAAAGCCAGCATGGCCTGTCATCCAAGGTAGTTTAGCGCTCCCATCATCACTACAATACACACACAGAGCAGGCCCTGGGAAGAGTCCACACCCTCCCCAGAGCCAGGGCGGTGGCCAGAAAACCACGTGGGAATGTGGGTTCTCCTGCACAAGCTGGGTCACCGATTATGGAACCTTAAGCTCTTTCCAAGTGGACACCTGACAAGTAAGAGAGAAGAGGGAGAACTGGCAGAAAAACAGCATCTGTCCTTGAAGCTCTTGGCTCCATATAGAACTTAGAATGGCTCGTTTAAGATCAAATCCTAAAGCTCTGCAAACCAAGGCCATTTGCCTACTGCTGTGCTCACTGGATGTCACAGAGTACATGCTCAAGCCCCTTTCTTCGGTGCCTTGATCACTTTAGCCAATGCTAAAGGTGCCCTCAGACACTGATAAATCTGTGGAGATAAGCATGCCATTCTCAACACTACAGTCTCACAGGTATTCAAAAATGCTGATTCTCCCACTTCCAACATGGAGTTAGTCTTTAGCCTGCTTTATTTTTCATCAACAGGATCATGACCCTTAATTCAAGTCATTCATAGTCATTCACCTATTTATTCATTCACTCAATCAACAAATATTTATTGCCTGGCTACAATGTGTCAGACACTAGGCAGAAGAGTGATCAAAGCCAGAGATGATTCCTATTCTTGTGGTCCAGTACATGCATTCTCAACAGAGGCACTACTGCCCCAAAGGGGAACAAACCAGTTCCTAGGTGGGGAAGAAACCTTACTCATTTTATGTATAAAACATATGTATATAGTACATGACATATATGCAACTGTACACAGACATGTGCATATACATACACATATATACACATATGGTACACATATACATATTTTTATATATGTATATACATATACAATATATATATCAATATACCTATTGTTGCTGTAACAAATTATCTTAAACTACTAAATTTGTGGTAACGCAAATTTATTATCTTCAATTCTGGAGTCAGAAGTCTGAAATGGGTCTCACTGGGTTGAAATCAAGGCCTTGGCAAGACTGGATTCCTTCTGTAAACTCTGGGGAAGAATCAGTTTCCTTGCCTTTTCCAGTTTCTAGAGGTTGCCCACATTCCCTGACTCTTGGCCCTCTTCTATCTTCAAAGCCAGCAATGACTATCAAGTCTTTCTCACACCGCCATCTCCCTCACATTGACTCTCCTGCCTCCCTCTTTCACTTACGAGAACACTTGTAATTATACTGGGCCCACCAGGATAATCTTCCCATCTCAAGGTCAGCTAATTAACAAACTTTAATCCATCTGCAGCTTTAATTCCCCCTTTCCATGTAATATGACTTATTCACAGGTTCCACGGTCTAAGATATAGATGTCTTGCAGTGGGGGCAGGGAGGAGAGCCACTATTCTGCCCACGACAGTATATCTGTAGCATTAAAATTTTCCAGGGGGAGGATTAGTAAAACATATCTAAAAAGTGCTCTTTAACGGAGCAATAATCAAAGATTGAGAAATCTTGGTCTACCAGAAGGCAGTGCAAGGCCTTGATTAAATCTGTACACACTGAGGTCAGTCAGCCTAGGTTCAAATCCCAACTCTACGCCTACTAGCTACGTGGCTGTGAGCAAGCTACCTAAGCCCTCAGGAAGGACAGTAATAGGACATACTTCCTCAATTATGTGAGAATTAATTAAGTCAGTACATTGAGAGGACTTAGAAATTGTCAAATACAGATCTTCCTTGATTTACAATGAGGTTACATCCAGATAAATCCACTGTAAGTTGAAAATTTAAGAAACAAAACAGATGAACATAGGGGAAGGGAAAGAAAAAAAAAATAAGATAAAAACAGAGAGGGATGCAAAACATAAGAGACTCTTAACTATAGAGAAAAAACTGAGGGTTGCTGGAGGGGAGGTGGGTCGGGGGAATGGGCTAAATGGGTGATGGGCATTAAGGAGGGCACTTGTTGTGATGAGTACTGGGTATTACATGTAAGTGATGAATCATGAGATTCTACTCCTGAAACTAATACTACACTGTATGTTAACTAACTTGAATTTAAATACAATCTTGGAGAAAAAAAACTCTTAAGTTGAAAATGCATTTAATACACCTAACCTACTGAACATCACAGCTTAGCCCAGCCTACTTTAAACATGCTCAGAACACTTACAGGAGCCTACAGTTGGGCAAAAATTATCCAATACAAAGCCAATTTTATAATAAAATGTTGACTATCTCATGTAATTTACTGAATGCTGTACTGAAAGCAGAAAACAGAATGGTTTTGAGTGTAGAGGTTGTTTACCCTGTGCACATGCATAGTTGGCTGGGAGCTGTGGCTCACTGCCCCTGATCAGCATCGTGACAGAGGATCATACTGCATATATCCCTAGCCTGGGAAAAAATCCAAATTCAAAATTCAAAGTATCGTTTCTACTGAATGGGTATCACTTTCGTACCATCATAAAGTAGAAAAATTGTAAGTCAAACATTGTAAGTCAGAGACCATCTACATGCAATAAGTTTTGGATAAATGTTTTCATTAGTGTTAGAGACAGTGAAAGATTATTCAAATAATCACAGAAATAAATGTCTAAGTTCACATGATGATAAATGCTGAAAAGAAAAAGAATGCTCTTGCAGTGTTATAAGAGTATAAGCAAGGGGGACTCACAGTGAGTAGGAAGGTAGGGAAGAGTTTCCTAAGGAAGTGACTTCTGAACGGAAATTGGAAGGATGAGTAGGCATTAACTAGGTGAAGAGAAGGGGGTTAGGGAGAGGCACAAAGAGGTTCCCAAACAGAAGAAACATCATAAGGGTGTCCTTGGGGCAGGAGAGGCATGGCACAAACTCGTGGTACTGACAGTCCAGTACAGCTGCCCCATGGAGAACAGAGGCAACAGGGTGGTTGCCAGGCCAGGCTGGAGAAAAGATGGGGCCAGATCTAAGAGCTTGGGCCATATTAAGGATTTTCACCCTCATCCTAAGAACAATAGGAGGCACTAATTGAGTTGAAGCAGAGATGAGTGAAATGATCCATGCTGACTGGGAAGGGGAAACAGTGGATTGCAGAGACTAATCTGAAGGTCGTGGGGTGATAGGGGTGGGGAAGGACATGAAGAGAAAGGCAATACCTATGGACCTGTGAAGTGTGGCAGAAAGGAGTGGGTTATAGATGCACACATCTAGTTTCCAATGTCCCATGTGCAGATCCACATGCATCCACCAATGCCCAAAGCCACCCCAAGCATGTGGATAGCCTGTCCAGAGAACAGCCTGCCAAAATCTCTGATCGGTCCTGCCCAGATGTGTGGGGACTTCTTGTGGCACTCTACACACCATTCTGTATCCCGGGTATAAAATAAACTTTAAATTGGATACAGCTTTAACAAAAAGTGGTGCTGGCAACAGCTCTTCTTTTAAGACCTCTGTTTACTATAGAGTGTTTTAAGCATGACGTTTTAATTTCAACTTTTTTTAAATATGTATTCTGTGAGAAATAAACAGAGATGACTTAACTGGAAATTGAACTAGGGTCTCCTGGCTCTTGGCCCACATTTCTACCCAGGGATGACTGCTGTAGCATAAATCCATCTACCCAACCTGCTGCATGACTGGTATGACCTGTGCTTATGTTCCTCTTAAAAATGCATGCACTTCTTAGCCAGAGGGTTCATGGGCCAAACTATTGATCTGTTAGGACTTCTGCTCCAAGGAAGCCTATTCAATTTGTGACATAATGATTCAAGGCCAAATTGTGGCTACACGTATTTTCCCAAAATCCAGGACAGGACCACAGTTTACAAATCAATAACACTGGGTGTTATACGCAAACAATGGATCGTGGATCACCACATCAAAAACTAATGATGTACTGTCTGGTGACTAACATAACGTAATGAAAAAAATAAATAGCTCTGAGTTCCTTAAACCATTTGCCATAGCAGTGGTTGGAAAAGAATCCACTCAGAATGAAGAAAGACTGATAGAATCTAAACCGTGGAGAGAAATTAATAGGGATGAGGGGCGAAAGGGGAGGAAAGGAAGGATATTCTTGTTTCTTTCAGAAATAATGAAGTCAAGAGACTTGGGGTTTACTCCCACCTCTGCCACTATTACCTGTGTAACCTTTGGCAACTCAGTTCTATTCAGTTCCACTAAAAGGGAACAAATTAATGAATGAATTCATCAGGCAGGTCAATTAGCCAAACACTATAGGAAGCACTGAGTGTCCAAAGATACCTAAGGCACAGTACCTACGCGTGCGTGGAGAGTTTAAAAATGAGAGGTGGATACCTAAACAGGAACAAAAGACCTAGTAGCAACAAATACCTAAACAGAAATACAATGAAGTGGCATAAATGATAAAGCATAAATATGCCCAAAGGACTATGGGCGAGACCAATCCCAACCTGGTGCAAGAAAGATTTCCTTGAGGCAAAGACGCTTGTGCTTATATGAAAACATGAGCAAGAATTAACTAGGTAAATAAAGGTGGAAGAGTGCATCAAAGTAAGCCATGAAAGAAAGCTGGGCAGCTCACAGAATTGTCACAAAGGCCGAAGAATCATAGTGGACAGCTGTCACTCTTTAGGCTGCTCAATATCTGAACTTCCTTTGGGGAATTTCCCTCCTTTTGAAGTTTTGTGGGTTTCCCTGCATAGAAGGTGAACATTTCAGATACTATCTTTTCCCCATCCTATGCAATTAGGGGCAGACATGTGACTTAGGCTTGTACAAGCAGGTCCACATGTCAAAAACATTAAATTGAGAGCTAATGGCACAAAGAAACACAGACCATTAAAAAAAAAAAAAAAAAACACTTCTGGTACTGTGAGCAGCCATATGAAGGTCCAGCTTCTACAGACAGTGGTGCCGCAGGAGTCAGGGCAGTCCTCAGTCCCAGGGTCAAGAGGCAGGCAGAGCAGGCTGCAATCTGGGGACCACAACAATACAACCACAATACACCTGCTTCAGAGTGTGATTTGAGCTAGTTTCAGCTGGGTAGCCTCTGACCCAGTTCTTCAGTCTTTGTGGTATTCTATGAGCTGCCCAATGTCAGTTTAATAAATTTTTTTTCTGACCAGGTCAACTGGGGTTGGCTTCATTTATTGCAGCCAAAATATCTGCCTGATATAAGAACAGCATGAGCACAACCTCACAGGTGAGCGACAGTTTGGTGGTTGTGGATGTGTGGTGGGGGCACCGCAGGCAGTTCAGTATCGAGAAAGCATAAAGAATGAGATGAAAAAGATGGCAAATGAGGCTAGAGGAATACACACGGTCAAGTCAGAGTGGCTGGGACCTTGGAATTCATCCTAAAGGTGACGTGGGGGTTGTCTTAGCACAGAAGTGGCATTCGCCATATGTATATTTTAGATCGATTAATATAACTTCAGTAGCAAGGGTGTAAAGTGGACAGGGGAAGATTGGGAAAGGCCAGAAAAGGGGGCGGTTATGTTAGGGCCCAAAGAAAAGGTGATGAAGGCTGAACCAGGGCAGTGGTTGTGGGGAGAAAGAGGTGATGAGAGCCTTGAGAAACTTTTGGGCAACAAAGCAGGTGATACTTCTCTTCACTTTGAGCTGAGAGAAGTCCCTTTACCATTCTGGGCCACAATTTCTTCAGCTATAAATTAAGAGCCAAGTCTAGGTGTCCTACAAGGCATGCAACAGTCCATGATTCTAATTATTGGAGATGCAGGCACACCTGCCAAAAGACAATAGAAACTTCACAAAGAAGGGGGAAAAAATTCCTTAGGAGGACAGGTTCAACACGCAAGCCCCTTCTAATGACTAAAATTGCAGGATTAAAATTGAAGTCTATAGAACTGTGAAAGTCACAGCTTATGGTAAGGACAGGTTTGTTTACTGAAACTTACTATGACTGCAGCTGGAAAGAGCAGGATGTCCTTATACGAAAGGAAGCATTGCTTTATACAAGAGGTACACTGCCAGAGTGTACTCACATTTGAAAATCTGATGCACTATTAAAAAAAAACACAATTTCCTTTATACACTGATTTTTTTTTTTACCCTTTACCCAGTTGTTTTCCCATTACAAAGACATGAACTCATGAGTGGATTTGAGATCTTGAACATTCACAGTAAAATGTTTCCTTCATGAGACTAAAACATTTCTTGATCGACACTATATTCTTCCAACAAAACAAATATCTGAAGGGTTTGGCATCAAAACATACGTGATGGGATTCTCCTTTTAAGAGTGTGTATAGCTAGGAAGGGAGCAAGATGGCGGAGGAGTAGGAGACCTAGATTTTGTCTGGTCTCAGGAATTCAACTGAATAGGGATCAAACCATTCTGAACACCTACGAACTCAACAGGAGATCGAACAGGAGAGTAGCAACAACTCTCTGAACAGAGAAGCGACCACTTACTGGAAGGTAGGACGGGCGGAGAAGTGAATCCGAGGCGATATTCGGGAGGATAGACGGCGGGGGAGGGGCCTCCGCCGGCCGCTTCTGGCAAGTGCTAGAGCCGCGGAGCACAAAATCGGACCTTTTAAAAGTTGGCTCGGCGGAGGGACGTCGCTGCCGTGGCTAAGCAGGGGGTGGAATCCTCCCGGGACAGTGTAGTCTCAGGACCCTTGGGGTCACAGAGAGACCGGGGGTGCCTGAGTGCGGCAGAGCTCCCAGGTGTCGGGGCGGGGAAGCCGGCTGCAGATACGGAGCAGAGTCGCGGGCTCTCAGCTCGGGGTTGCCATAAACTGTGATCTGCGGCCCAGTCGGGGCACGGCTCCCCCAGCAAGGACCCAACAAGCAGCAGATCCGGGGAGACTCCCCTTCCTTCCCGGGGAGGAGCGGTGCGGGAACGCACTGCAGGGATCTGCTGGGTTTGGAGACTCCGAGCGGGGTCGGGTGCCAGAGATAGCAACGCTCGATCACAGGCCGGGTGAGCACGGAGTGCGGCCAGAGACCGGGGACACGGGAGTGACTGCTTTTCTCTGGGGGCGCACTGAGGAGTGGGGCCCCGAGTTCTCGGCTCCTCCGGGCGGAGACTGGGAGGCCGCCATTTTCGCCCTGCTCCTCCAAAGCTGTACCGAGAGCTTGCAGGGAACAAAAGCTCCTGAGAGCAAACTGGAGCAGCTTCCTTAGCCCGGACTGACAAGGGCGGGGCAATTCTGCCTCCGGCAAAGACATTTGGAAACCACAGCAACAGGCCCCTCCCCCAGAAGATCAACACAAACAGCCAGCAAGCCAAGACCAAGTTGATCGATCAAGGAGAATAGGAGAACTCCAGCGCTAGGGGAATACTGCACATAGATTCATGGCTTCTTTTTTTTTTTTTTTTTTTTACCATGATTCATTATTTCATCAAAGTTAATTTTTGTTGACTTTTTTTTATTTTTCTTTTTCCCTTTTTCAACCAACATCTTATAAATCCTTTTTAAAAAAAAACATTTTTTATTTTTTTTCTCATTTTTAGAGTCATATTTTATCCCTTCATAGTAGTTATCCTTGTTTTTGGCATATATATATAAGTTGTTCTCTCTTTAAAATTTTGAGGTACAGTTTCTTCTAACAGATCAAAATATACCCTAAACCACTAGTGTATGGCTTTGTTCTAGTCTCCTGCCTGATCACATTCTCTCCCTTTTTCCTTTTTTTTTTTTTCCTTAAATCTCCTTTCTTTTTTCAAACAACTTATCTTACCAAGTCCTTTTATAAAATCTTTTATAATTTTCATCTTTACAGTCATCTTCCATCCCTTCATTGTATCAACCCTTATTTTGTACATATATGTCTTTCTTCCTTTAAAATTTTAGGAGGCACTTTTTTCTAACAGACCAAAATACGCCCAAAATCTAGTGTGTGGCACTGATCTATGCACTAGCCTGATCATATTTGATCATATTCTGCCTTTTTTGAATTGTTTTGTTTTTGTTTTTATCTTTTTTTCTTTTTTTTTTCTTTTTCTCTTTCTTTTTTCTTTCTTTCCCTTTCTTTTCCCCTGGTTTCAGGTCTTTTCTGATTTGTATACAGTATATTTGCTGGGGACGTTGTAAACCTGTTAGCCTTTTGTTCTCTCATTCATCTATTCTCCTCTGGACAAAATGACAAGACGAAAGAAATCACCTCAGCAAAAAGAACAAGAGGTAGTACCGTCAGCCAGGGACCTACTCAATACGGACATTAGTACGATGTCGGACCTAGAGTTCAGAATCATGACTTTAAAGATACTAGCTGGGCTTGAAAAAAGCGTGGAAGTTTTTAGAGAAACCCTTTCTGGAGAAATAAAAGAACTAAAATCTAACCAAATCGAAATCAAAAAGGCTATTGATGAGGTGCAATCAAAAATGGGGGCACTAAATGCTAGGATAAATGAGGCAGAAGAGAGAATCAGCGATATAGAAGACCAAATGATAGAAAATAAAGAGGCTGAGAAAAAGAGAGAGAAACAACTACAGGATCACGAGGGCAGAATTCGAGAGATAAGTGATACGATAAGACGAAACAACATTAGAATAATTGGGATCCCAGAAGAAGAAGAGAGAGAGAGAGGGGCAGAAGGTATATTGGAGCAAATTATAGCAGAGAACTTCCCTAATGTGAGGAAGGAAACAGGCATTAAAATCCAGGAGGCACAGAGAAGCCCTCTCAAAATCAATAAAAATAGGTCAACACCCCGACATCTAATAGTAAAACTTACGAGTCTCAGAGACAAAGAGAAAATCCTGAAAGCAGCTCGGGAGAAGAGATATGTAACCTACAATGGTAGAAACATTAGATTGGCAACAGACCTATCCACAGAGACCTGGCAGGCCAGAAAGGACTGGCAAGATATCTTCAGAGCACTAAACGAGAAAAATATGCAGCCAAGAATACTATATCCAGCTAGGCTATCATTGAAAATAGAAGGAGAGATCAAAAGCTTCCAGAACAAACAAAAACTAAAGGAATTTGCAAACACGAAACCAGCCCTCCAAGAAATATTGAGAGGGGTCCTCTAAGCAAAGAGAGAACCTAAAAGCAGCAAAGAGCAGAAACGAACACAGACAACAGACAGTTAACGGTCACCTTACAGGTAATACAATGGCACTAAATTCATACCTTTCAATAGTTACCCTGAATGTAAATGGGCTAAATGCCCCAATCAAAAGACACAGGCTATCAGATTGGATTAAAAAACAAGACCCATCAATATGCTGTCTGCAAGAGACTCATTTTACACCCAAAGACACCCCCAGATTGAAAGTGAGGGGGTGGAAAACCATTTACCATGCTAATGGACACCAAAAGAAAGCTGGGGTGGCAATCCTTGTATCAGACAAACTAGATTTTAAAACAAAGACTGTAATAAGAGATGAGGAAGGACACTATATCCTACTTAAAGGGTCTATCCAACAAGAAGATCTAACAATTGTAAATATCTATGCCCCGAACATGGGAGCAGCCAATTATATAAGGCAATTAATAACAAAAGCAAAGAAACACATTGACAACAATACAATAATAGTGGGGGACTTTAGCACCCCCTGACTGAAATGGACAGATCATCTAAGCAAAAGATCAACAAGGAAATAAAGACTTTAAATGACACACTGGACCAAATGGACTTCACAGACATATTCAGAACATTCCATCCCAGAGCAACGGAATACACATTCTTCTGTAGTGCCCATGGAACATTCTCCAGAATTGATCACATCCTAGGTCACAAATCAGGTCTCAATCGGTACCAAAAGATTGGGATCATTCCCTGCATATTTTCAGACCACAATGCTTTGAAACTAGAACTCAACCACAAGAGGAAAGTCGGAAAGAACTCAAATACATGGAGGCTAAAGACCATCCTACTAAAGAATGAATGGGTCAACCAAGAAATTAAAGAAGAATTAAAAAAATTCATGGAAACCAATGAAAATGAAAACACAACTGTTCAAAATCTTTGGGATACAGCAAAGGCAGTCCTGAGAGGAAAGTATATAGCAATACAAGCCTTTCTCAAGAAACAAGAAAGGTCTCAAATACACAACCTAACCCTACACCTAAAGGAGCTGGAGAAAGAACAGCAAAGAAAGCCTAAACCCAACAGGAGAAGAGAAATCATAAAGATCAGAGCAGAAATCAATGAACTAGAAACCAAAAGAACAGTAGAACAGATCAACGAAACTAGGAGCTTGTTCTTTGAAAGAATTAACAAGATTGATAAACCCCTGGCCAGACTGATCAAAAAGAAAAGAGAAATGACCCAAATCAACAAAATCATGAATGAAAGAGGAGAGATCACAACCAACACCAAAGAAATACAAACAATTATAAGAACATATTATGAGCAACTCTATGCCAGCAAATTAGATAACCTGGAAGAAATGGGTGCATTCCTAGAGATGTATCAACTACCAAAATTGAACCAGGAAGAAATAGAAAACCTGAACAGACCTATAACCACTAAGGAAATTGAAACAGTCATCAAAAATCTCCCAAGAAACAAAAGCCCAGGGCCAGATGGCTTCCCAGGGGAATTCTATCAGACATTTCAAGAAGAATTAATACCTATTCTCCTGAAACTGTTCCAAAAAATAGAAATGGAAGGGAAACTTCCAAACTCATTTTATGAGGCCAGCATTACCTTGATCCCAAAACCAGACAAAGACCCCATCAAAAAAGAGAATTACAGACCAATCTCCTTGATGAACATGGATGCAAAAATTCTCACCAAAATACTAGCCAATAGGATCCAACAGTACATTAAAAGGATTATTCACCACGACCAAGTGGGATTTATCCCTGGGCTGCAAGGCTGGTTCAACATCCGCAAATCAATCAACGTGATACAATACATTAACAAAAGAAAGAACAAGAATCATATGATCCTCTCAATAGATGCAGAAAAAGCATTTGACAAAGTACAACATCCTTTCTTGATCAAAACTCTTCAGAGTATAGGGATAGAGGGTACATACCTCAATATCATAAAAGCCATCTACGAAAAACCTACAGCGAATATCATTCTCAATGGGGAAAGGCTGAGAGCTTTTCCCCTAAGGTCAGGAACGCGGCAGGGATGTCCACTCTCACCACTGCTATTCAACATAGTATTAGAAGCCCTAGCCACAGCAATCAGACAACAAAAAGAAATCAAAGGCATCCAAATCGGCAAAGAGGAAGTCAAACTCTCACTCTTTGCAGATGATATGATACTGTATGTGGAAAACCCAAAAGACTCCACCCCAAAACTGCTAGAACTCATACAGGAATTCAGTAAAGTAGCAGGATATAAAATCAATGCACAGAAATCAGTGGCATTCCTATACACCAACAACAAGACAGAAGAGAGACAAATCAAGGAGTCTATCCCATTTACAATTGCACCCAAAACCATTAGATACCTAGGAATAAATCTAACCAAAGAGGCAAAGGATCTGTACTCAGAAAACTATAAAATACTCAGGAAAGAAATTGAAGAAGACACAAAGAAATGGAAAAACGTTCCATGCTCATGGATTGGGAGAATCAACATTGTGAAGATGTCAATGCTACCTAGAGCAATCTACACATTCAATGCAATCCCCATCAAAATACCATCCACTTTTTTCAAAGAAATGGAACAAATAATCCTAAAATTTGTATGGAACCAGAAGAGACCCAGAATAGCCAGAGGAATACTGAAAAAGAAAAGCAAAGCTGGCGGCATCACAATTCCGGACTTCCAGCTCTATTACAAAGCTGTCATCATGAAGACAGTATGGTACTGGCACAAAAACAGACACATAGATCAATGGAACAGAATTGAGAGCCCAGAAATGGACCCTCAACTCTATGGTCAACTTATTTTTGACAAAGCAGGAAAGAAAGTCCAATGGCAAAAAGACAGTCTCTTCAACAAATGGTGTTGGGAAAATTGGACAGCCACATGCAGAAGAATGAAACTGGACCATTTCCTTACACCACACACAAAAATAGACTCCAAATGGTTGAAAGACCTAAACGTGAGACAGGAGTCCATCCAAATCCTAAAGGAGAACACAGGTAGCAACCTTTTCGACCTTAGCCGCAGCAACTTCTTCCTAGAAACATCGCCAAAGGCACGGGAAGCCAGGGCAAAAATGAACTATTGGGATTTCATCAAGATAAAAAGCTTCTGCACAGCAAAAGAAACAGTCCACAAAACCAAAAGACAACCGACAGAATGGGAGAAAATATTTGCAAATGACATATCAGATAAAGGGCTAGTATCCAAAATCTATAAAGAACTTATCAAACTCAACACCCAAAGAACAAATAATCCAATCAAGAAATGGGCAGAAGACATGAACAGACATTTCTCCAAAGAAGACATCCAAATGGCCAACAGGCACATGAAAAAGTGCTCAACATCGCTTGGCATCAGGGAAATCCAAATCAAAACCTCAATGAGATACCACCTCACACCCGTCAGAATGGCTAAAATTAACAAGTCAGGGAACGACAGATGTTGGCGGGGATGTGGAGAAAGGGGAACCCTCCTACACTGTTGGTGGGAATGCAAGCTGGTGCAACCCCTCTGGAAAACAGTATGGAGGTTCCTCAAACAGTTGAAATTAGAGCTACCGTTCGATCCAGCAATTGCACTACTGGGTATTTACCACAAAGATACAAATGTAGGGACCCGAAGGGGTACGTGTACCCCAATGTTTATAGCAGCAATGTCCACCATAGCCAAACTGTGGAAAGAGCCAAGATGCCCATCGACAGACGAATGGATAAAGAAGATGTGGTATATATACACAATGGAATATTATGCAGCCATCAAAAGGAATGAGATCTTGCCATTTGCAACGACGTGGATGGAACTGGAGGGTGTTATGCTGAGTGAAATAAGTCAATCAGAGAAAGACATGTATCACATGACCTCACTGATATGAGGAATTCTTAATCTCAGGAAAGAAACTGAGTGTTACTGGAGTGGTTGGGGGTGGGAGGGATGGGGTGGCTGGGTGATAGATATTGGGGAGGGTATGTGCTACAGTGAGCGCTGTGAATTGTGCAAGACTGTTGAATCACAGACCTGTACTTCTGAAACAAATAATGCAACATATTTTGAGAAAAAAGAAAAAGAAGAAGATAACAGGAGAGGAAGAAAAGGGGAGTATGTCAGAGGGGGAGACGAACCATGAGAGATGATGGACTCTGAAAAACAAACTGAGGGTTCTAGAGTGGAGAGGGGTAGGGGGATGGGTTAGCCTGGTGATGGGCATTGAGGAGGGCACGTTCTGCATGGAGCACTGGGTGTTATGAACAAACAATGAATCATGGAACACTGCACCAAAAACTAATGATGTAATATATGGTGATTAACATAACAATAAAAAAATTAAAAAAAAAAAAAAAAAGAGTGTGTATAGCTAAAATTTTAAAAGGCAACCAACACCAGAAGCATGAAAAATGGACATTTTCACAGACTCTCACAGAGCTTCAGTATGCACAGGAAAAACAGACTTCTGGTCCAAGTAGAATTACTTGCCTTTGCAATTCAGGAGTTCTTTCTTAGCTACAAAAAAAAAAAAAAAAAAAAAAGAGTTGTGATTATAGTTGTTTGAAAATTTAAGTGAAACAATGGATCGTGGATCACCACATCAAAAACTAATGATGTATTGTATGGTGACTAATATAACATAATAAAATTTTTAAAAAATTTAATAAGGAGGTCCTTTTATTTTATTTTTCATTTAAATGTTTTTATTCATTTTCCAAAAGACTCCTCACAGAATCCCTTTCAAATGAGTTATTTTTAGGTGAATGCATTTTTTAAATTTTTTTTAAGTTTTTATTTTAATAAGTTAACATACAGTGTTCTATTAGTTTCAGGTATGATACAGTGATTCAACACTTCCATACAGCACCCAGTGCTCATCACAAGTGCCTTCCTTAATCCCCATCACCTATTTCACCCATCCCCCCACCCACCTCCCCTCTGGTCACCATCAGTTTGTTCTAGATAGATTAAGAATCTATTTCTTGGTCTTTTTCCTTTGCTCATTTGTTTTGTTTCTTAAATTCTACATATGAGTGAAATCATAAGATATTTGTCTTTCTCTGACTGCCTTCTTAGCATAATACTCTCTAGCTCCATCCATGTCATTGCAAATGGCAGGATTTCATTCTTTTTTATGGCTGAATAATATTACATTGTATGTATACCACATCTTCTTTATCCATTCATCAGTCAATGGACACTTGGGCTGCTTCCATATCTTGGCTACTGTAAATAATGCTGCTATAAACATAGGGGTGTGCATATCCCTTTCAATTAGTGTTCTTGTATTCTCTTGGTAAATACCCAGTAATGTGATTGCTGGATCATAGGACAGTTCTATTTTTAACTTTTTGAGAAACCTACAAGGAGGTTCTTTTAAAACTATTTCTTTGGAGACTCGAGAATGAAAATATGCCTTGTATTATTTTTCACAGTTATTGAGCTTTTCTAAATTCCCCCCCAATGTAATCAAAGGGAACAAGATGACATATCTTTGTCTCCTATGCTATCAAACTCTTGATCACCTCACCAAGAAGGGATACTGAGTTTCTGAAGAAAGACTTGGGATCCAATTTGTTTCTCTGAACAAGCATCTCTGCATGAAGAGCCTAACTCCACTACTCAGCTACTGTGGGGAAGTATGACCACTCCATCCCAGTCCCTCCTGACTCCAGATAGCCTCCCCCAACCATAGAAAGAACATGACTCTGGGGGACTTGTTCCTAAAAGTCTCTTCATTGTCATGAATATTTGGCCCACATGAAAGTGTAAAATAATACAATTATCCATTTTAGTTTGCTTTTTCTGTCTTTCAAACTGAGGAGTATTTGGCATGTTTCTGATAGATAATGTATATAATAAACCCCTTCCATACTCAACACACACATATACATTCAACCATCCTTCATATACACACTTCTAAATTGGGCAAACAAGAAAAATCAAGTTATGCCTTGTAATAGGAAGGAAGAGTGTTTGCCTCTTTTATTCAGCTTGAGTTACCCATTGGAGGATTTTCTCATTTTTGAAAATCACCTTGATTTAGTTAAGGACAGATTTGTTTATAAAAATCTTTTTTAAAGCAACTAATGCACTCTTTTTCAAGCAGAGCTGAATTTTTAATAGCTAAAGACATTACCATCATCCTCCTTCCCTCCCCAACAAAAAGATGCTTGCTTATTTTTTACATCTGTGTTCCTCGAGACTTCCAGGTTTGTTCCCCCTGCAAAAGCCACAGCAAATTCTAAGGTGCCCAGTAGTGGGGAGAGGTGGAATCCACCCTAGCCAGTGCAGTTCTTTCTTTCTCATATTTCTAATGGTTCCTGAAACACTGAACTTCAGTAAAATTTGCTAAGACGACAAATGTTAATACCTTGAACCAATTCACTCAAAGAGAAACAAGTTGGCCACAGCTGCAGGTGGACAAGGTGAGTAATCCACACACAGGAGGTCTGCCAGAGCAGCCCCTAAGCTGCGGGGCAAATCCCAAGAGGGGTCTCCAGCTAAAAATACTAGAAGACCGTTTCTTGCTGCTAACCAGCTCACCTTAGCCATGAATAATCAGAGGAGGGGAAAGCCACTTTAAAACAGTTTTTTGGGGGGGGGTGCTGGGTGGCTCAGTCGGTTAAGCATCTGCCTTTGGCTCAGGTCATGATCTCAGGGTCCTGGGATGGAACCCTGCATTGGGCTCCCCGCTCAGCGGGGAGCCTGCTTCTCCCTCCCCTCTGTCTGCTGCTCCCCTTACCTGTGCTCTCTCTCTCTCTTTCTCTGTCAAATAAAGTTTTTTTTAAAGTTTTTTTAAACATCAACTTACTTGGTATAATTTTCTTGCCCCATCTTTCTTTTTTTTAAAGATGTATGTCTTCACTGGCTGACAGGGACAAATATCC
This sequence comes from Eumetopias jubatus, assembly GCF_037043125.1. Classification (NCBI taxonomy): domain Eukaryota; kingdom Metazoa; phylum Chordata; class Mammalia; order Carnivora; family Otariidae; genus Eumetopias; species Eumetopias jubatus. Next base: position 148,292,611 of record NW_028274810.1, read on the forward strand.
CCCTGCTCCTCCGTATAAATCCACCTCACTGTCTACTTCCCCACCTCCCTGCAGCCCTCCAGTTGGATTCTGTGATAAATACTGCTGCTGCTGCTGCCCTGGTTTTTATCTCGAATCAGAAATTGAACACAATCTCAAAAACCTGTTTTCTAAACTCCCAGTGACTGAGACAGGAAGGGGTGGGGGGTGGGGGGTGGAGAGGATGGGCGGCCTGTTTGTACACCCACTGGCACTGCCTCTTCCTCACCAGTGAAGCTTTCCATGGAAATTCTGGCTGCATTAGCCTTGGCTAAGCTTGGGACTATTTTTGGAAGCCTAAAAAACCTCAGGGGAATGACTTTTACTTTTATTCATGTACAGGGTCCTTACTCTTATTTATTAAAGAAACAAAAACATGTCTCCTGCTTAACTTCAACCAGCTTTCATGTCAAGCAAAACAAAACTTGTTGGCTGGTCCAATCGACCACTGGCCAGGGTAGAGGGGGAGCCCCTTCTGCAGTGCATCTGAAGCATATGTGACCTGGGTATTAATCACCGCTCAAAGGGAGGAGTTGTGGTCTTCTGAGACTCTTGTACCAAAGGAACAACTCTGGGAGAACGTTTGAGTCCGGCTGGGAGAGAAAAAGTATCTGGGCAAAATTCCAAGCAATCTGAAGTGTTTTCAAAAGCATTTCAGGTAGGAAAGAAAAGAAATGGAAGGCTCAGTGCTCCCCCGACTCCCAACACTGTCACTGTGACACTGACATCCTAGAACCTTAAAAAAAAAAAAAAATCCTCAGCAGAGAGGATCACAGAGTGAGAATCACCCCACAGATTTAGCTTCACCCCCTCCCAGAGTCTAAGTGTTCATTTTAACAAGTTGTGAAGGGCAGGCAGCCAACCCCTCGGCCTCCACAAGACAAATTGATTCAAGGTTTTCTCCCTGAGCCTGCAGCCAGGGTGCCTGAAACAATAGCAGTTGGAGAGGTGCTATTGTTTTATCTCAGTGGTGATTTGAAATGCTCTTACCAAGGACTAGTGGTCCACCAGGCATCTACAGATGGGAGCAAGAAACAGCAAGAAATTCAAGTAAAGTGGAAGTTAAAGCTCTCCTAGGGCACTAAACAGAGCTGCTGTGAAAGTCCGCGGGGAATGTGCTGGGTGCGGCACCACCAGGCCTAGTATCAAGGCTAGGCCTCTGTCACCTCCGCTCTTCCTTTCCTTCTATACCCTCTCCAGGGCTCCTCACCTGTTATTCTAGCTGAGATTCACATTATACCCCACGATGCCGGACAATGGCCACAAAGGTCTATGCCACAGTGGGCAAATCAGTCCAGCTCCCCTGGACTGGAGTTTCATCCAGTTAACTGGGTGTGTGACGGAGGCTGCCAATTGCCCGCCCTAAGTCTGTTTCCTCCTCTTCCTGGGCACACGGCTAGAGGACATAACCTCGCTTCCTTTGTGGCTAAGCACGGCCATGTGACTGGCCAACGCACTATGAACAAAAGTGGTGTGCCCCCTTTTTCTCTTCCCACCAACTGGATGTGGTTAATGCTGGAGACCTAAATAGCCACACATCAAAGATGGCAAAGCTGGAAAACATATCCCAGAATCACCATGTGAAAGAAAGCTGACCTTTAACCAAAATATCTGACTGGGACTATTTCACGTGCAAGAAATAAACATTGACTGCTTTGGACCACTGAAGCTTTGTGGCCAGTTACTGCAGTCTACCCTACCCTAATATGGTGTGATTAAAAAACCCCTACCCTGCCTACCTCAAAGGACAGTGGGAAGAATCAAATGAGACATTTTGTGTGGAACTATATCACATCCTTCAAGTCTGGAGCAGAAATAACATCATCTGTAGAGAGCAAAGCACCCATAAATTAATGGCATGTACTGAATCCAGGCATGATGCTATTTAAATGTTTTGTAAGAATTCTTCCGTTTAATCCACATAACGACTATGAAACAGATACTACTGCCATTCCCGTTAACCAGATAAGAAAACTAGGGCTTACAAGAGTGAACCACTCACCCCACATTCAACTAGAGTTGAGAACAGCACGTCTGACACCAAATGAATAATTGGGACTTTTTAATTAAGTGAAACTTTAAAAGCACTTTGCTTCAATTACCTATTTCAAAAGAAAGCCATCTTTGGCCTACTATTTGCCATCATGCTGACTCAGTTTTTCCAATTTATTTTCCATCTACACACACAGTTCCCATCCACGGCAGCTAGTGTTCTTTCAAACAAATGATGCAGACTACCACCTAGATTCCTATCATAAGTTTGGATGCAGGATTTGACGTTTACTAGGTGTATTTTAAAATCTCAGTCCAGTACACTTTTTTTTATTCCCTCTAGGACCTCTTTTGTCCTCTTAAGTGCATTTAATATAAGCTAAAAGACAAAGAAACGCTGTTTAATGGGTGAAAGAGGGCAAGGGCACCTCCCAGGTATTAACTCATTTAAGAAATCTTAAAGCAAGGTTACCTCATGCTTCCACCATTAGAGTCCCAAAGTACAATTACCAAAGCCTAGTAACGAGACCACCAAAGGTAGGCAGGCCATTATAAAAATTTAAGAGCTCTTGAGTACTACGGTTTTGCAGCCGGTCAGCTCAGTTATTTAGCACATGTTTTTTCCATCCTTGCAATGCATGGGGAAAATTCAGTGTCCAACATCTTTTAAAACCACATTTCCACCTGTGTGGGGCAGTGGAATTAATAAGCATATAGAATAACCTCACAAATTTGGATCCCACTCATCTGGAATTCATGATATTTCAGTTACGCCTATGTGGGCCTGGCCAGAGAAAGAAGCTGGCAGGGGCGGAGAGGTCAATGCACAAAGCTAGAGTGAAGTAAGGACTGGCAGGGTCAAGGGGGGTGGGGAGAGAAATCAGGCTGCAGAGCTCAGAGACCATTAAAAATACAGGTTTTAATGATCAAATTAAAATCATATATATGAAGTCACTAATTGTGGGCTGACATGGACTTTACCCTTTGATATTAATGTGGGTTTGGGAAATGAATTTAAACACACTAATGAAATCAGAGGAGGAATGTTTCATTTACTTGCAGATTAAACCAAACTGCATTTTCTTGTATTTTGCAGAAATACATTCACAAAAGCTATTGGCTGAAATCTATTCACTGAAGGAGGGAAACAGCATAAGCCTGAGAGTCTCCCTGACATAAAAATGATAAAATTCCAGTCTATAAGATATAGTTCAAATCTGAGACATGTAGTAACTCTGATAACCCTCCTACAATCCCTGACCATTCCCACATACAAGCAACCTGTTGTTGAGTCTGTGAGGTGTAGACTCCTCTGCAGACAGGAAGTAGATAGATCCAAGCTCAAAACTGACTGACCATGGACCTACCAAGGTAAGGCCATGTTTGCTGTGCTTATTTCTGTTGTTTAAAAAAATAGGTGATTTCAAACTAGACTTCTAAACCACACTAGATTAACCATCCTGGGGTTCATTCTCCTCCATTTTATCCTAGGGACCTGCTCCCTCCAGCCTCTTCAGACATCCTCTAAGATGATGAACACAAGGCAGCCTTGTTACCTTTGGGGATGGTTTCCGTTCTGATGCTGTTAGAGAAGATAAAAAGCATAAATAGCCCTACAGAGACAAATAAACATGCTCCACTACCTCCATGAGACACCAAAATATATCATTCTCTCTTAAGGAAAAGAAAATATCAGTATGGTATGACAAATACCTTCTTATAATAGAGCAATACACTAGGCAGAACAAAAGTTAAAAGAAAGGAAATCTCCACTTAAACTGTTTATTGAATCTTCTTTTTTCTTCAAACCAGAAAGCAGGTCACCATCTTAGGTTTCCAGAGCTGTCCCAAGACCTTTGCCTGTTTCTCTATCTCATCTCTTCCAGCCATTTTCCAGCTATTGATCAGAGGAAAAAGACAAATAACTGAAACTGTAATCCTAAGAAGAAAAATTATTTTGTTCTGATTATTAAAGCATTCAGAAAATACAAATATAAAATAAAAAGCACCTATAATCTCACAGCCCAGAGATATCATTTCATCCTTTTAAACTTTTCCTATATATAAATATGCATATGTCATTTTAAAATTTTTACCAAAATAGTAAGACTTTATAGTCTTTTTTTTTTCCTCCTTAAAGAATACATGATGGTTACATTTCCTGATCAATAAAGATCAACATTATCATGGTGATTGTACATCATAATTTGACCAATCCTCCATTGATTTTTATCAAGATATTTTCTAATTTTCCTCCTTTATAAAGAATGCTATGATAAACATTCTTTGTGCATACCTGGGTGAAATTGCTTTATTTGATCCTCTCTTTAAGCATATACATTGGCTAAGGATTTCAATAGTTATTGTCATCCTTGCACAGGGGCCATGCTAATCTTCTCTGTATCATTCCAATTTTAGTATATGTGCTGCCGAAGCGAGCACATAGTTATTGTCAAACTGTACTTCACAATGTTCTGAATATCTAAGTTTACTATCCTAATAGAAAAGTAAGCAAATGCCCACCATCCACCTTGACAACTCTTAGCATTAATAGACTTTTTTACTCTTTGCCATTCTGATTGTTGTTCAGTTTCTAGTAAAGCAAGACAAGCATTTTTGGCCATTCACATTTCCTCCTTCACGATTTATCTACTGCACAGTTTTTCTAATGATATACTTTGCTTTTTCTGAATAATTGGGACCCTCAGCTGCTCTGAATTTGCTCCAAAGTTGTCCTTGCCTTCTGCCACAGATCTGTTAGTCTCAAACTAAAGGTGTCTATTGTCATCTTTCCTAAATCAGCGTCCCTCTCTCATAGCTATGGCTTTTCTGTTAGCTTTGGGTATCTTAAAGGAGCCATACTGTGTGTGTATGTCTCTCTCTCTCTCTCTCTCTCTCTCGATTAAAATGGTAGGAGGTGGGACAAATCAGAATGTTATAAGTGATGTAGTAAGGGGCTCTGTTAAACCCTAACCTATATTTTTCTGCTGAGCCTCAGACATGAATACTGGGATAAAATTTGAAAATTTTAAATAACAATCTTCCTTGGAGCCCCCAGGAAAACTTATTGGACCCTATACCCACCCATTCACTGACCCAGGTAGAATTATAGCAGAGATGAAATAAAAACAAACAAACAAACAAACAAAAAACTGCTTTAATGTTCAATTTCTGAAGTTTTACATAGATGTTAAAAATTCATAACAAAAATGTAGAAAGCCAAAAATTTTTGTGTCATAGGAACCAGCCTTTTTAAGAGAAAAGATCTTTGAGAATTAAAAGCTACATGATGAAAGAAGCAAAACTTAGAGTTTATAAGCCTGTAGTTTTGATCTATGAGAAACATGGCACCTCCCATTCAAGCATGATGGGGGTAAGAAGTGAGGTTGAGTTGGAAATATTGGTGGGGGCATTATTTAATTACTCCAAAGCCAATAGCACCCTGAGAAATTGCTCAAATTAATGAACCAAGGGGAAAAATAAATGAAGAGTCAGAGAGTGTGTACAGAGACCAGATGAGAGCTGTCCAGCCTAGGAAGAGGGGATGCTTAATCTGGACAGAGCTCTGTGAATTGATGCTGAGAGGACCAGACATAGAGGGACCCTCAGGAGGAACTGAGTCAGCTCTGAGACATGGTCCAGTCTCTTGCCCAACACAAAGCCATTGCCCAGTACCAAGGATCCATGTGGTAGCTGATCCCAAAGCTGCAGACTATCAATCACCATTCCTGTGAGCTCCTTCATCGCTTGTGCTGAGCATCATCTTAACTGTCCTCATTTCCAACTCTGAGCACTTCCTCCAATAGCCGCATACCACCCAAGAATCTTCCTGGTACATCCAAACTGTCCCAGGTAGACAAGGCCCATTCAACAGCTCATCAGTTTTATAACCCTCCTGAAGCCAAGGGTGGGAATCCTGACATTGAGCAAGGCTGGGATTAGTGTAGAAAGGTAAGCCCCAGGCACATGATCTTTGAAGGGAGTGAACAAAAGCCCTAGAGATTCCCACCCCACCCTCCTCATTGCCTACCACCAGCTCCAATCAGGATAGCTGTGAAATGAAGCCCCATTATATCTGCCTGGCCTCACCTATGAGAAAAGTGAACCAGCTCTGCCAAGAGTCTACTTGCTGAGAGTCTGAGAAATCTTTTAGGGAAAACACCTAAAAATGAAAGAAGCAGACACACAAAGTCTGCTCAGTATCACCCTCTAACTTCCTGAGAGCAAGGACTTTACCTTATCATCACTGTATTCTAAGTATCTGGCCCAGTGGCAGACACCCTGAAGTTCCAGTAAATGGTTTTGGGAATGAATAAATGGATGGATGGAATACAGCACAATGTCCCTAACTTGGATTTGTCCAAACTACAAGAACGTTGAGAAATGTTAGTCAAGAACATACAGCTGCATTTTCTCTGATCTCTCACTGAGAAATTAAGAGACAAAGCAGAAATATTTTCCTACCTTGAAGGAACAAAGAAGGGGACATAGCCATGCTTTCCATGCCTGCCCTGAACACAATGTGACTCTGGCACAGGGAGGGCTCCAGAGAGCACAGAGCAGGTAGGGGCTCCGGATAATGGCAGTCCTGCTGATGATGGTGACGGTACCCATAATCACCTTAGGAAGCCACCTAATGGGTGCATTACCGGGAGATGACTTGGGAGAGGTTTCATGAAAAAGCTGGGTCTTGAGACAACCTTTTATTACTTAAGTATTTACTGAGCATCTATTAGCTGCAGATAGCTATGCGTCAACCTTAGAAAACTGGGGAAATTCTGAATGAACACTGAGAAGTGGAGGGGACACTAAATGGAGAGAACAAAGTAAAGATATGAAGGCAAGAAAAATAACAGAAAAAAGACTCACAATTTACAAAGCAATTTGACATATATCATCTCATTTAGAAGGGAGATAATAGTGAGCAGATAAACAGGCAAGTCTAGAGTCAATAACACATGGGGCTGATAAGTCTCAGCTGGGGGGATATATTGGTAAAGACAATGCGTGCAAAATAGGGAAGTGATCTATTCTCTCCCTCAAAGGCTTTCTGGATGGAAGCAGGCAGTTAGACATTACTTAAAATTTCCATACAATGGTACTTCTCTTAGACCAGCTGGGCAGAGGCTAGAACTCACCTACCTTGGATGTCAAGTTTCCAGAACTGTTTCCTCATGGCGCATGTATTCCACACCACAGCACATTTTTAAATAGCAAATTTGGGCGAGGTTTTTAAACATAAAAATTTTAAGTGGTTTCATGACAGTTGCAAAAACTGGACTGACTCAATGAATTTATTCGTCAGAGGATCCTGGGCAGTTAGAATTCCAGGTTGCTATTTACAAGACCAAGGGTTAATTAATTCCCTTCTTGCATCTTATAGAGCTGCCACTGCTGCATGCCCATGGAGAAAATGCTGAATGCTGGATTCATGATTGAATGAAATAAACGCTTTGTAATCAATGGTAATCTGTATTTTAACTCCCACCCCAAATTTCAGAAGGTGGCAAGGTCTGACACCTTTCCCCATCTAGAGGCAGGTAACATGGAAAATAATGCCTTGCTTCCTTTTCCCCCTCTTAGTACATCTCCAACCTATGCCTCAAACTCTGGCTAACACAGCTCTTAAATTAATGTGTAGAGAGTTTCCCAAGATCAACACTGACATCTTTCATCAAAGCCTTAATTCAAGGCTAACTGGTATTTTAAGGTAACAGAACCAGCTGTGCACACAACATGTTTGCCTGAGACACCTCTGCAAGATCCAGGCTTCTTAATATAATCATTCAAGCATGAACGAGTCCAGCAGCTCCCTGGAATCTCTGACCAGATAAAGGCAGACAGGCAGCTACCCTTAGGAGTTTTGCATTCCACACTGAGTCCAGCTGCCTTGACCCCCTGGGAATTTCTTTCTCTGTAATTCCAAGTATTTGGACCAAGCAGCTTCATCCTCAGCAATTTGACAGTTCAATTAATATTGTCATACCTAGATAAATGGGACTATAAAACATCCATGTGTCATTACAATATGGTCTATTTTTAGGAACCACCCAAATTGGACAGGGTCTTAAAACAGGTCACTGAGGCCTCTGAATTTACGAATTCCTGGTCAGAGGATGGTCTCTCCTGCTCTCAGGTGCCCTCCCTTCTCGGTTCCTTCTAGCAGATGATCGATTACCAGTGTCATGGGTCAAAAAGTTCATTTATCTGCTGCACATCCCCCAGAACTTAGTCTCTGATGATACAACTCTGCAAACGCTTGGGAGCAACAGACTAATTTCTCTAATGAAACTTGCTTCACTCTGGAGACTGGGAAATGAGGGTAGACTGATGGCCCTTTGCTTCTACCACCATTGCCCCTCTTGTCTCAAAAGCAGTTCTCCTTCATCAGAAGCAAAGTGAATAAGATCTGAATATTGGGACAGGATTCTGACATTAAATTATCTGATTCCAGAGACTATACACCTTGAGGAAATGGTCCCTTCTGGGAGGCAGAAAACCTGATTGGGCAAGAAATACAAAAAGAGTTTCTAGCCTTTGGAGGTACCAAGCAGATTTTATTTCAGAGAGCTGCAAAAACTGAAATGAATTATTTTTCAAATAAAGTAAAATAACCTCATGTATTTACCATATTATGCCCTGAAATTACTGGAGAAGTAAAACTGACTCCCATATGACTTGAAGTCTTCTATCTCGAAATGATCAGGTGATTCAACCACCACCATAATCCTTTTAAATTTTTAAGCTATACTTCTAACTGGATTCTACCTATATGTGCCTGTCAGTGTATTACTCAAAAGTGCTCAAGAAGTTGCCTGTTTTGATCCTATTTTGTAGGGTGGGTTAGAAGTTTCAACAGATACCTTAGATTCAGTTTGTGGGTTTAAAAACTTAAAAGGGGGAATAGAAGTTTTCCAAAAGGTATATATTCTGTGGCATTTCATGGGGTTCAACTTAATTCTGTGAAAGTGTGGCAGGATGGGATTTGCTTTTCCTTTTCTTTTCCTTTCCACCCCCTTTCTGGGACTAGAAGCAAAACCATCTCCTTCCAGGGAAACTGGCCACAAAGCATAATAGAAGGAGGTCTTTGAAATGCAGGGAAAAGAGGCTCAGACACTTAACAAAATAATACCAGAGCTATGCTCTCAGAATATCTGGGAACAGTCACTTTTCCTCATGACCTCCCCTCTCTATGCAGGACCTAAAGCACAATCACCAGCTCCACCAGCACCCAGCCCCACTGAGAAAAACAAAAGCTGGGAAGAGGAAACCTTAGGAAATGCAGAAAGGATCATGAGGAAGAAGAAGGAAGAGAATGATCAGAAAAGAGAGACTTCCTAAGCCCATCTGCAGGCACTCAGTATGGACTGGAATAATCTGGAAGAGAAGTGATTTCCACCCATCTTCTGAACTCCGAATGTAGTCAGTCCTCCAAGAGGATCCTCCAGCATGAAGACCCTCCAATACTAAGAATATTAAGTGAAGGACTGCATATTCCTGCCTTCCAGAAGTCAAGGGCATGACTAAGAGGTTCCATGTGGCTAGAAGTTATAGGGAAATCCCATTACGCTAGGCCCATGGTTCAGGGAATTATACATTTAAAAATAAGTTTCCCAGGCAAGATAGCTTCATGATGTGGCTTTGCCTCTCTTCCAAATAATAGATGAAAACAGAAAGGGATGAAATCATAAGACATATATAGGCTCAAAATATCTATAAAAAATCTAAAGTTAAGGGTTGAAGCTATGGGTCTGCTGGGTTCCTGGAGTCATAAGTAGAGGCAGCCCAAGGCTGCCAGAGTAAGACAAGGTAATAAGAACTAAAGGTAGCTCCATTTACAGGTAGGTATAGAGCCAGGTACTCTGCATGAAGCCATGTGGCTGAGGTTTTCTTGATTATGGAAGGAGCTAGAAAATAAAGTACTGACCTAACACAGAGGGCTATAGCTTCATATGAAGCTGTGAGCTGAGGGAAATGGGGGCAAAGAGACAGAGCTTCATGACAAGGAACTAAGTTTATCATGAAAGCTCAATTTTAAGGTGTGGCAGCCCAGAGATAAAGGCAAAAATGGAATAGCAACAAAACAGAACAGGATACCAAGGAAGAGGGAAAAAAAAACAACAACAAAAGCTCCTACTTAAAATAAATCTTCAAACCAAAATTCTAAAACCTAAGAAATCTAATACGAAGAAAGTTAGCCACCAAACTTGAACATAAATTTATTACAGGTGAAATAAACTGTATGGAAGAATTTCACAAAAAATAAAACAAGCATGCTTAGGATGCTCAGAAAGATGCCATCAAAGTGAAAATTTACAAAACAAAACACATAACAATGAAGAACTGATATATGTGATTTTTATTGAAATTTTTTAAAAACTAAAAAGATGTAATGACCTCTGGACTAGAAACAAAGAGATAATTAAAGATATGAAAAATAAGGCAGATCAAGGAAGATGAGAAGAGCATCCATGAAGGAGAGCAGCCTGGCCTAAGGAGTCAGAAACCAAGCAGGAGGTGGCTACATGGGGCAGCCTGTATGTATGCATACATATATACACACATGTATATATGTCTATCTATTATTTATGTAAAGGTACATATATACATATGTTTCCTAGCTCTACCAAGAAGGCCTTAGGGCATGGACACCACAAAAACAATGAGCACACCTAGTGCCCAGTGCCTGGCTTCTAAGTACTCCTCTCCACTGCAAGATCAGAGTTCCTTCAAAAAAACAGATGATTTCAAGACCGGGATAGGGAAAGTAGAACACCCTGTCATACCAGAAAGCAAGAAAATGCTTAAATAATGATGGGGACATGTCAGAAGAACACAGAAGCCGGCTTGGATGGATCCCAACTCATCTTGGTGAGGTTTAAGCAGAATGTGATGAGACGGGAACAGCAGCAAAGGTCTCCTGCACGCTGCCATCAAAAGGAATGAGATCTTGCCATTTGCAACGACGTGGATGGAACTGGAGGGTGCTATGCTGAGTGAAATAAGTCAATCAGAGAAAGACATGTATCATATGACCTCACTGATATGAGGAATTCTTAATCTCAGGAAACAAACTGAGTGTTGCTGGAGTGGTGGCGGGTAGGAGGGATGGGGTGGCTGGGTGATAGACATTGGGGAGGGTATGTGCTATGTTGAGCGCTGTGAATTGTGCAAGACTTGAATCACAGATCTGTACTTCTGAAACAAATAATGCAATATATGTTAAGAAAAAAGAAAAAGAAGAAGATAGCAGTAGGTGAAGAATGAAGGGGAGTAAGTTGGAGGGGGAGAAGAACCATGAGAGACAATGGACTCTGAAAAACAAACTGAGGGTTCCAGAGGGGAGGAGGGTGGGGGGATGGGTTAGTCTGGTGATGGGTATTAAAGAGGGCACATTCTGCGTGGAGCACTGGGTGTTATGCACAAACAATGAATCATGGAACACTACATCAAGAACTAATGATGTAATGTATGGTGATTAACATAACAATTAAAAAAAGGTCTCCTGCACACTAATGGTTCCAACACCATGTGGTACAACAGGATGTCAGATGGCTCTCGATGAGAGAGCATATATTTGACCTAACTGGTTTTGTTGTCTTCTCACACGCTCTGAAGTACTTAGTGCTTTAAAGCAACAGTGTGAAAATCAATTGATCACATAATGTCCCTCCTACCACCCTCTTGTGAACACCACAGTTTGAAACTTCAAAATCCCAGATAGGGACATTAACTTCAAGTCTGATCTTTGTAATCAAAGATTACAAAGGCTCTGAAATGGCCTGCTTTTAGGAGATGTAGGATTAATGTTTTCATTTCACAGAATCATAGAGATTAGAAATGGAAAAGATTTATTAAGTCATCTTATGCTTGCAACCTGCTAGACAGACATTGTTCCCTAAGGTCTGTGGACTCCAACTGCCTCCAGGCATGCTTGCAATGAGGCTACAGTCCCCTACCTTGAGCAATGTCTCCACATTCTGATAGTTCTTCCACTCAAAAGATTTTCCCCTGGGATTTAACCCCACTAGTTCTTTTGTAATTTTTTTCTTTTTTTTATCTCATTTTGCAATTATAGCTTTTTTACCATTCCCCCTAAAATGGGAAAAAATGTCTTTTCGTTCTATAACCCTTAAAGGGTGCTGAACCAAAAACTGAGTGAGAATTATGTTTCAGTTTAACTCTGAGGCATTTCTACCATTGGCTCAATGCCAATGGTGAAAGTAAACAAAAGTGGGAGGAATACATAGTGAGTTACAGGGATCCTAGCATATGTAGAACTTTGTATGATTCAGAAGACAAACATTTTGTGAGATGACTATAGAGCTTCCATCAGATTATCAAAGAGTGACCCCAAAATGTTTAAGAACTGCTGCCCAGAGCAAGGTCACAGAGGAGAAATGGAACAAGCCCTTGACTTGGGAATAGATCAGCTATACATTCTTGAATCTGCTGCCAACCAACTATATGGTTCGAACAAGTCTCTTTACTTCCCTGGGCTTTGGTTTCTATCTCTGAAAAAAATAAAATAAAAAGGGAGGGGCATGGATGAAAAGATGGCAAAAGAGAAAAAGGAGGTTGAATTAGATTATTTCTAAGGTCCCTTTCCACCCACAGAATCCTATTGCATAATGAACACCACCAATTCTTAAGTTCTAGTTCTGAAAGCTTCACCCATGGGCTGACAGCCATTAGTTTATTCCAACTCCTGCCTCTCTCCCAGATGAAGATCTTTGACATAGGTGTGCTATGTATAAGTAGCAGCAATAGACTCTAGTACAGATAAGCATGGAACACTGCCCCAGCCACATCCAACACCACAATACCCCAGCTTGTGAATAAAGTTCCCTGGGCCATTACTCAGTCTCACTGTCCTTGATCTTCTATATTGCTCCAAAATGGAGGCCCCAGGGCTTTGAAAAAATGCTATTCAATTTCTCTGTTTCTTCATTTATTCCACATTTACTGAGCAGCTACTACATGCCAGGCACTAAGCTACATCCTGGGACACTACTGTAAATAGACCAGTCCCCATTCCCAAGAGCCTAAGAAACCTAACAGCACATAAAAGCTCTCTCTGTGGAGCTGTGCATGGTCCAGGGGTAGCTCCTGGCTTGGTTCAACTGAGAGAAGACAGACATGGTTCAAATGAGGGAAGCATTGAAATGAGAAGAGACGGAGACTCCAAACCATACACCTACCTATCCAGGGAAGGGTGCTGCTGGCACTTCTCAGAAGTGAGAATGAAAACCCAACCTAAGTTGCACTATGTCCCTGTGCGTGGCAGGAAAGATGCTAAGGTTTTTTGTATTCAAGTTTTTCTTCCACTAAAAAGAAACTGACTACCATACTAGACTAGCACATGAATATTGCTCTCCCAAGGAGCAGGATTCCATCCAACTTTGAGCCAGCTGACTTCATTAGACCACACCTAGTAACACTAATCCTGGTGTTATGTTTCCCATGAGGGAAGAGCAGACAGCATCTGCTTCTTTCCTCGAATGGCTAATATTTCCTTGCCTCTGTTCTTTTCCTTTCAAGTTCACATCTTATTCTAGTGGAAAGCATTTCTCTCATTTAAGACAAAAGGCTGCCAAGTATAAAGCATTCTCTCATGACAATACCAAAATGCACAAAATTCTATACTTAAATTGTTTACCATTTCTTTCTTTCTGGTGGTGATACTTGCCTGAGCTAAAACTGTGAGTCTACAAAGTAAAAGTAGGCTCATGGCAGTGAATGAAGTGGTCACTGCACAGACAGTACCAGTGATCCAGAACTGAGACTCAGCACCACCATCTCCCCCAGAATGCCAGGAAGATATTCCTCTCCCACTAGGGACTCAGAGATCAAACCCCATCTCACTTACGGAGAATATGCTGTCACAGCCAACCACCTGCTCCCCACCCCCTATAGCTGGATAGTAGTGAGGATGACCTACACAAAAGCCAGGATGGAAGAAGTGTCATAATAAAGTAACAAGGATAGAGCAAATTGTACTCATTCACTGCAAGTACATAATATGTAAGTAACATTGACCACTTCAGGTAAAGAGGGAGACCCCCAGGGGGACACTCAAATAACAAACCCACACTCAAATAAAGATGTTTCACTAAGTCACCTTATAAATGGAAAGGGTCCCATTGGATGAAGAGTCCTTTGTTTCTCTGTTCTGTTTGCAGTTAGATGCTGTGGCAGGGCTGAATTGCATCATATAAAAAAGAGGTCAGGAGTCTGGAGTTCCCAAAATAAAGGAGAAGCAGGATGTGGGAGAGGCCAAGATGGTTGGGGGTCAGGAAGGGAAGGAACAGAGAGAAGGAAGAAAAGAACAAGGCTACATTAGGGGAGAAAACAAATGCCTAGTAAGGATTTTAAGTTGTTTTGAGATGACGAAGGTATGTGCCCCCAGTTCTCCTATGTGCAATCTACAAAAAAATGACAGAGCTTACTGATGTTTTTTATGCAAATGGATTCTTCGGGATTCAAAGTGAAAACAGAATAATCCAGGCAGGGAACTGGAAGATAAAAAGCCACACAGCTCACTCAACTCCATCATACTCCCAATATGCCCACTGTCCCTGTGAGGAGGCCTCCAGGGAAGACTAGGGAAGGACAGTCCATGCAAGATCAGTGTGGGGGCTCACCCATTCTCAGCAGGGTCTACTATCTGGAATTCAGTTCTGCTAAGTGTCTGTTACTATGCCCTTCCTGCTGGAAGTGAGTGATCAAGCCCCACCCAGGAATAGCCATACTCAAAATACAGGAATAGCTCATAGAGTCAGCAATGTCATTTGGCTCCTAAAGCTACACGTTCCCTGTGGTTACTAGAGCCAGCTTCATGAGTGTGCAACCTGTGCACACCCACAGGTAGGAGGGCCTACCCTTGGTTTAACGCTCTTCTACTCCCTAGGGAAAGAGAAGGAAAACTGGGAGGGGCAGATGAGGAAGGGGAGTGAGCTTGGAGGAAAGTCTCCCCAGTGTGGGGATTCTGCCAGTTGCTGAGGAAGTCTATTCCAATTATGCATTCCAGAACTGGGGCAACAACCACAGGACAGGTTTGGGGGGCTGACTGGGTGGCAGATGGATCTGAGCTAAAATTCCATTGATCACCTATCCTCTGTGCCCTACTCAGACTGGTGGGCCACAGTGACATTTTGGGTCTCCTGAAATTAGTATCAGTTCAGAACCAATGCCTAGGAATCTCTGAAAAGTTTATTTCCTTTTCCATAATGCACATTCACCCCCACAAAAGAATGTAGGTCTTTTAGGAAAGAAAAGAAAACCTGCAACTGCTACAAAATTGTTCTATTCCATCTGGTCTGCCTACACATCAGTGCTGCCATGAGGATCACCACACAAGAGAGCCTTTGGTACTGAGTAAATTATTCAATCAAAAAAAATTTTAATAAGAAAGGATATTAGTTACAACATGGTGCTTCTTTCCTGGACATGAAAACATGGTCACCTTTCCAGCTTTTCTTCTCTACCTCCAACTGTGATAATAATTTAAAACTCTCCTAATAAGACTCTTGGACTAGATAAAACATCAACGCCAGGTTTAAATTTCCAAGATCTCAGATAGATCCAACCAGTATCTCCCTCTACATTTTCATGACCTAAGAGACACACAGATACAGGACCTACTTTCTTTTGTCTTATTTTGGAAGCAGTGATGACATACACACAAACATTGAGATCTGTACAGGGTACCATTTAACTTAGCTAAATGTCTAATTTAGTTAATTTAGCTAGATTGTGCAGTGCAGACTGAAAGCAGTGATGCTTCAGCAAAAGGAAGCAACTCCCCACAGGAGTCTCCATGACTCATGCCACTTCTCCCTTCAGCAAGACCAATAGTACAGTTTGGCCTCATCTCTGTCACCACAGAGAGCACACTTAGCACCCAAATCTTGGCGTTTCCTACTTCCTCAGCTCATGCTTCATGCTGCTCCTGAGAGCTGACACACTCACCATTCTAATGATATAGTTACACCTCTTCTGATTAATCATCACAACATCCCTAGTCAACAACTGTTGGAATTTGGGAAGCTGGCTTTTATAATTTGGGTATTTCACTAATTTCAGTCATTTTCAGTAATTTTCCAGAACATTCAGGTCTCTAAGGCAGATGGGCAGTTTCTCTGATAGGACAGCTTCCCACATCTTTGGTAGAAGAACATGGGGTTCACAGACAAGGGTTTGTCATGCCAGGAACCCAGGTAGGACCACTAGATACGGAAGTGATCGACAGATTGCCAATTCCTGGGAGTCTAGAACCTGGAATAGTCAAGAAGCTCCAACCATGAACCTTTTCACACTAGGAGCCATTCTTGTTTGTACTGATGGAATAATATACATCATGTGGTATGACTATGGGGGTGGGGGGACTCTTCATCCCCATGGCAGGTGTCCAGTTGGTCTGAGCTGTCTGAGGACAATTACTGTCAGAAGGGCCCTATCTAGCAAAAGTGGTTCATAAAACTTTTTTCTACTTTTATGTGATGTCTTCGAAGATTGTATGGATCTCTCAACAACTTCACCCTAACTACTCCTATTCTTCGAGTCATTAAGTCCAAGGTTGGTTACCAGACATCATGGGTATGACAGAAACATTCAATACACACTGAATATTCATGAGCTCACCCACATTTCCCAGCCCCTCCCCCCTAGTGACTGGGGGCAGGCCATATGGTTAGTTCTGGCCAATGGGCCATGAGTGAAAGTAATAACATCACTTCTGGACTGAAATTTTGAAGAGCCAGTGCATGACCCTCTGACTCTGTCTTCTACTTCCAAAAGCATTACCAGGATGTCAAGCAGCCTCCATCTCTGAGTCAAGGCCAGTAAGTAAAATGCTCTAGGGAACTGCCAAGCTTTTCTTGAATAATAAACCTTTATATGTTAAGTCACTGAGATTTTGGAGTGTGTTCATCACAGCAGCAGAGCTTAGCCTGACTAATATGACTAGGCAGCCAGAAGCACCTACTGCACAGTGGGACTCAAAGCTGGGAACGGAACATAATAGCATATCCCGAAGATAAGGGAACTCTTTCCTCAAGATTATCTGGGTCAGAAGCTACCAAAAATAGTGGCCATCTAACTGGTAACAAAAGAAAAGTAGAGAAGTGCCAAATAAAATAAGGAAAGGAAATGAAAGTCTGCCCTCTCTTGTGGTTATACTGGTCATCCCAAAGATGTGAAGTTGGGAAAGATGTTATAGTGAAGGGCTAAGGAGAAGATGGGGATGGAGGCCGTACAACCAGCATGGAACCTTTACTTCTCAGCCAAACCCCAAACTTTTATGTCAGGCCAATAGCAGGGTAAATTAGAAAGCTAAAAACCTGGGCAGCCACAGACAAAACTATAAAGTTTATTTCCAGAGCCTGGTATCTGCCACAACGGCTGACACAATCAATATTTCTTGAATTATATGTTCATTCCCCTGGCCCCTTTCCCTTTTCAGGAACTTGAGTCCCATACTTCAGCCACCTAGTGTCCAGGTCTTCTGAGGCACTCAAACTCTGAAGCCACCCCAGCAGCACCACAGCCCCAGCACCTTCCTTCTCCACCGTCTTATCGATCCTAAGACCAATTCTCTTCAGGACTGGGCAAGCCAACACATTAATTTATGCAAGCCAAGGCAATACTGGCTACTACGGGATTAAGGCCATATTCTCCTAGACGATTACACTGTAAGAGGTAACACTGCTTCTGTGGTTGAAAGATGTGACTGTCTGAATTTCAGCCCTCAAGGCAAATCCAGAGAAGAAGCTTTTGGAGAGAAGAGGAGGCCTTTCAGGGCTTTTCAAATCACTCTAGGGACATAGATGACAGTCTCCTCCACTCGCCTCTACCACATGTTCCGGCATTGTAGTCACAGAGCCCCCTTCCCCTGTCCTGGCAAAGCCATAACTCCTTGACCATGTCCTACCATGGACACCCTTACCCTGAATTCCCTCCCACATCCACTGTGATGACACATCTACATCACTCGCACTGTTACTTGGGAGGCAAGGAAAGGAACAGAGACACACCTGGGTTTTCTGCCACTGAAACTGGAAAACAGTCCTTGAGAAAAAGATGTCAAGGTCCAGCGGGACATATTTTTCCATCAAAACATTGTAAAATGAGTAGAGGTTTCACATGACGCGCACGTCTTGGTATGTGTTTGTTGTTTTTAGAACAGCAGGCTGCATATCTGAAGCGATACATGCATGTATGATGTAGGCGTTACCATGGCAAATGCTATGCATTTTTTTGGTTGAATAGAAGGGTAAATAAGGGCATAATATTGCATTTTTCATTGCTATGGAGATGCAACAATTTGGGCCATCATTTTGGAACCTTTTTATTTAATTTTTTGGGTTTTCTCTCTGCTGTGAATATTCCTATCAGAAAGTCTCCAGGCCCTGCTGCTGCTATAATTATGCTTAACCCAATCAGCATTCTTGTCTTTTCAGATGGGATATGGCCGATCTCTGAGGGAGAAGATTATGTTTTTTCTTTATTCTCACATGTGAAATCTATATTTTCAATATTAAAAGTATTAATATTAAAAGCATATTTTAAAGTCAAGATTCTGTAAACTACCTGACTTAAAAAAAAAAAAAAAACTGTCTTCAAAGTCTTAAAGAGTTTTTGATCTATTTTTTTGATCTAGACAAGGAATGGGTCTAATACCATTTGAACTCTTACTGAACAAAGTGTTTTAATTCCTAACCCTAATACGTCAGCATAGAAAATCAGCCCTTTTGACCTCTGCATTGTCTTAACACCTCCATCACAGCCACTGATTTACAAGTTTCTACCATCTAAGCTTGATCTATGATGTGGTCTCTGCTAAATTTAAGTCTTCAAGGAACAAGAAATCTAGACTTAGAGACTGAGAGTATTTATTCTAAGGTAAACTGGTTTACAGCTTACCAACTAATCAATATATGTAACAGCCACCAAAGCAGTTAATGAGCACTTACTATGTGTCAGGCATTATACAAAGCACCGGTAATTCCAAAATAATTAAGAAAGAGTTCCTGACTCAAAGTTTGTCTCACTGACTAAACACCAAAGTGTTATTGCTGGGGATTTTTGTGTTAGGCTAAATAAATTATCTCAGGTTTCCTCAAAACCTAAGATACTGAGCTTACTTTATTTTTTTTTAAGATTTTATTTATTTCAGAGAGACAGAGAGAGAGATAGCAAGAAAGAGAGCAAGCAAGTACACACAAAAGCAGGGGGAGCAGCAGGCAGAGGGAGAGAGAGAAGCAGGCTCCCTGATGATGAGCAGGGAGCCCGACATGGAGCTTGATCCCAGGACCCTGGTATCATGACCTGCATGACCTGAGCAGAAGGCAGACATTTAACTGACTGAGCCACCCAGGCACCCCTGAGCTTATTTGATTCTGTAATAAAGTTTAAGACTAAATTAATACTAATATCAAAAGTTTAGAGTTTATTTTCACCCAAAATATCTCAAATACATATAATCAATTCTCAATTATACCAGCAGCATTCAAAATTAATTGGAAGTTTCTAAGCTCCTTTGCAAACACAGTGTCAGAAGTTGCTACCAGTGATAAGGCAAATTAATTTGACTTTACTTCTGCCCATTAAAGGAAGTGCTTAGGACATGGAGGTGCAGTCAGAGTACATGGTCTCCTCTCCCTACCCCTAAGCAGCCTCTGCTAAAACAGTGACAAGAAGACAGATCCCCAATAGAGGAGGCAGCCCATGAAAAGGTAGGGGGTAGTTAGGACCTCAGACCTGCAATGATTACCACCAGAAAGGAAGAGTAAGCTACACTCAAACAGTGGCAAACCAACTGTATCTACTACACCCTATTTTCCTATTTATGTATCACTGCTTCACATACTCCTTAGTCCAGTCATTCAAAGTCACCTTAGACCCTTTCTTCTCCTTTGTTCCCAACATCCAGACACAAATTACTGTATGTGATTATATAGTCTTCATTCATGAAGTCTCATCAACCCAATTTCTGCACAACAGCCTGTTGCATATTTGTGTTCCTGTGGGGGGGGCGGGAGGACTTGATATAAACACAGTATGATTCAGATATTAACAATCTTTTTTTTTAACTTTAACAATTCCTTTTTTTTCTTCTCAAGTCCTGTTGATGGCAGAAAAACAAAAATATTTAAAATAGCCCACTCAAAATTTAAACTCCGTATCAAGACTATTACTTCCCTCTCAAAAGATCTTTCTCCCCGTCTTCATTCCCAAGAAGATCCCCAAGTACATAGATCTCTCCAGACAGTGGAGGGGACCGGGACCAAGGTCTATGCTGTGCTCTGCTGAGATGTTCATCTCCGTGCTCTGCTCACTGAACCTCCTGTGCTGGAGCCCACAGAGTGATCTGGTCCCATCTGCCCTTGTCAGTTCTGGGTTGTCACTTGGCTGACTCGCTACTGACATAGTCATTCTGGTCATAAAGTAAAATAAGAACACAAGCACCTGAACTGCCGCTCTTCCATGACCCCCCAAGGTCCTGTCCTAAAAGAAGCAAGGCTTTCCCCTTCCTGCCAACCTACTAGAAACTTCCCTCATGCCAACTGCCTCCTCCTTTCTCTGCACTATAGCTTTTGGTAAGATCTCTACGGTCTGAGTAGTCCACGTGTGGATCTTGACATGGACTGAGAAGCTTTTGAAATTCATGAAATCCTTTTCTCTCATTAAAAAAAAAAAGGAAACTCCATACTGTTTTCCATATTGCTTGGATTGCCTCCTCCTTTTGATTTTGCTTGGACTCAAATCTGATTTAAAACCCAAACCTAATCAATAACCACTTAATTTTAGGCTTTCCCTTAAGCAATGACATCATTAATTCAACAGGTAAGAGAGCTATTGGACATGTAGCTAGAATCATTGAGAAAGTCCTTGCTTCATTATCACCTTAAGCCCATTCTCACTGATGGGTCTTTCTATTCCCCTCACTCTGCCTCACCCCTGGGCCCGATATAGACTGATATGGTTAGGTGCTTTCAAACAGGGAGAGAATCTGAGAAAGGTTTAGATTTGATTCAACCAGAAAACTGAAATGTGGATTATTTCCAAATACATGTGTGCTTGGATTTAATAATTTCTTAAAATCACAAATGGGTGGAAATGGGTCATCACCTTTTTGGTGTTAGAGTACTTGAAGTGTTAACTTGACCCCTTCCCCATCTAAACCTCTGGAATGTAAGCAAATGTTCTACACTTTTACTTTTGCTTTTCTCTAAGAGGGTAGATACTACATATCAGGGCCAGGTATGCATCTGGGTAGGCAATAAAGGGTCAGGATCCAGAACAAGACCATCTGCTAAAGGAGGCAGCAGGGGACAGTCCCTGAAGAAAAGTCCAGGCCTGCAGGCAGAACACAACACCCACCCAAAAGAAAAGAGAACAACGGGTAGCAGCCTCAACAGGCAGTGACCATCACGGAGTCAGGTAGGACAGTCTAAATAAGACAACTGAGGTATCCCCATAGACTGGGAAAGTACAATATAGAAAATCCAGGAACAGGTGAAAATAAATTAAGCAGGTAAGCTGACCAAAGAGTCTGTCACAAAGTAATAAAAAGCCACCATTAAAACTGAAGCCATGGCAATCTTCAGAAAGACAGGAGACAAGTGTCAATGAGGATGTGGAGAAAAAAGAACCTTTGTTCACCGTTAATGAGAATGTAAATTCTCATAGTACAGTCAATATGAAAAACAGTATGGAGGTTCCTCAAAAAATTAAAAATAGAACTACCAACAATCCAAGAGTTCCACTTCTGAGTATTTATCCAAAGGAAATGAAAACAAATCTCAGAGAAAAAAGATCTCCCATATTCAGGGGCACCTGGGTGGCTCAGTCAATTAAGTATCTGCCTTCAGCTCAGATCATGATCTCTGGGTCCTGGGATTGAGCCCTACATCAGGCTCCCTGCTCAGCGGGCAGCCTGTTTCTCCCTTTCCCTCTGCCTGCCACTCCCCCTGCTTGTGCTCTGTCAAATAAATAAAATCTTAAAAAAAAAAAGAAAAAAGATCTCCCCTATTCACTGCAACATTATTCACAATAGCCAACATACAGAAAAAATCTAACGATCCATCAATGGGTGAATGGATAAAGATGATGTAGAGTGAGTGAGTGTGTGTGTGTGTGTGTGTGTATAGATAGATACACAAATATTTATATATATGTACATATATATGTGAATACATATATATACACACATGTATTTATCTATATACACACAATGGAGTATTATTCAGCCGTAAGAAAAAAAAGACATCCTGCCATTTGTGACCACACAGAGCATTAGGGCATTATGCAAAGTGAAATAAGACAAAGAAAGGAAAACACTATAGGATATCACTTATATGTGGCATCTAAAAAAGCCAAACTTGGGGCACCTGGGTGGCTCAGTCCAGTGTCTGACTTGGCTCAAGTCATGATCTCAGGGTCCTGGGATGGAGCCCTGTGTCAGGCTCCCTACTCAGTGAGGAGTCTGCTTGAGGATTTCTCTCCCTCTCTCTGCTCCTTCCCCTCCCCTCACTCTCTCTCAAATAAACAAATCTTAAAAAATTAAAAATAAAGATAAGAAAAAAGTCAAACTCATAGAAACAGAGTAGAATGGTGGCTACCAGGGGCTGGGGATTCGGGGAAATAGAAAGATGTTGGTCAAAAACTTCCAGATATAAGATGAATAAGCTCTGGGGATCTAATGTACAGCATGGTAATTATAGTTAATACTACTATATCGTATCCCTGGAAGTTCACCTGTTGGTTATCTTCCTACGATGCCACATTCAATCTGTTACTTCCCTGCTCAAGCACCTTTAATGCCTCTAGCAGAGGCTGAACACTGGAAGCTTCTGAGTTGAATCCAGCCCCAGCCGGCTTTTGTTTGGCTCACACTGTGTTTTTCAAAAACTCGATTTAGGTACAACTTTTTAAAGTAAAGATGCATGTGTGTGTGTGTGTGTGCATGTATGCACGCACGCACGCACACACAAACACATGCCCTCTGGTTTCAAAAAGTCTGGCAGCTCCTGTGTTCCCACCTGGCAATAATCAGCTGACGCTAAGCAACTCTGCCTATCCCTGGCATCTGCTCTCTACTATCCACCATGTTCCCACCAGCACCTTTGCTCCTCTTCTGGTCCTTCACTCATCACGGTTCCCACTGGCCCCAGGCAGTTTTTAGTATTTGTTTAACCCTTGATCTACAGGATGAACTCTAAACTCCTAGCATTCAAGGTTCTCCTCAGTTTGGTCATGCCATATAACACCAGTGTCCAATATCTGAACCCTCCTTTCAGAAGCTTCTCTGACATCTCTCAAAAATATCTTCTTCCCCACCTCTCTTCATTAGACAAACATTACTGACTGCTATCATGTGCCAAAGAGTAAGCAAGACCCACACAGAGCCTGCCTTCAGGAAGCTGATACTCCAGTGTCTGTTGTTTTATAACATGGTGGGGGGTGGGGTGGAGATCCCTTTAGGATAGTGGACATTAACACTGGCTGCCTATTGGAATCTGGAGAGCTTTAATAAAAACCAATATTCAGCCCATCTCATTGGAGGTTAATCCTCTCCGGTAGGGGAAACTAGTGTTTTAACCACAGAATGCAATAGAGAGTTCCCATTCCTATGAGGCTGGCAGAAAAGGGAAAAACAGTTTGTACCAAGGGTACTAACCCAAGTCTAGAGGTTTTCTGAAGGGAGTCACATCTAATACAAGGCAAGAGAGGGTGGGTGAGGAGGGAGTGCTCCAGGCAAGGGTCACAGCTACAGCAAGGCCCAGAGGTGAGCAAAATACTGAAAGGAGTTGGGTTTGGACACAATGGGCAGTGAGAGTGGTCCATGAAGACCAAGGAGTCTGAAAGCTGCCTGGAGAAGTTGACAGGCACAACCATACAGACTTTATCCCAAGGGCACTTGGAAGCATTTGAAGAATTTTACAAAAGGGAGTGGCATGCTCAGTTTTGCGGTTTAGAAAGAGCATCATGACTGCTTATGGAGAATAGATTGGAAAAGACAATGAGGGAAGATGGAAGACATGTTAAAAAGACTATTATGAGAGGCCAGACATGAAAGGTCACATGTGTGATTCCATTCATATGAAATATCTGGACTAGGGTAATCCTTAGAGATGGAACGCAGACTGGTGGTTGCCAGGGCTGGGGAAAGAAGGGGAGGGTGCTGCTTAATGGGGACAGGGTTTCCTTTGGGGTGATGACAGGTTCTGGAACTAGATAGAGGTGATGATCACACAACACTGTGAATGTACCAAATGCCACTGAATTGCATACTATCAAATGAGCAATTTTATGTTTTTTGAACATTTTATATGAATATTACCTCAATTCTAAAAGGATGATTATGGAGTCCAGGCAAGAATCATTAGGAAGCAGAGATGTCATGACATGAACTCCAGCCTCCATGCTACACCCAGATCATTCCCTTCTCCTTCTGGATGCCCTTTCCTCTCCTTCCCCCCTTCCCTTGACCGACTCATCCTCCAGCTGCATTTCACCGGCTACCACCTGAGACCTACTCAGCTGGAGCTCATCATTTCCTCCTCAGAAATGGAGACCAGGCCTCTCCTCACACACTCCCTGCTGCCTCTCTATCATTTCCTCACGTCTGGGCTCCTCATTTCCTCAACTGTAAGATAAGCTCATGAATAAATAGCATCATTTAGTGAATACAGGATGAGAAAGGGCGATGCTAAGATCACTATATGGCTTTTCAACAAGGAAAAGATGCAGGTTTTCTGCCACCTGAATATGAGGTTGTA
Source organism: Eumetopias jubatus (assembly GCF_037043125.1). Lineage (NCBI taxonomy): Eukaryota > Metazoa > Chordata > Mammalia > Carnivora > Otariidae > Eumetopias > Eumetopias jubatus. The sequence goes on from NW_028274810.1 coordinate 148,317,405, forward strand.
TCATTTTATACACACATAATTTCCATTACAAATCCATCATATATACACATAAAATTTCCATTATAATTCAAGAATTGGGGGGACCTAGTAGAGAATATAAAAAATATTTCAAGGTGATACACAATGTTTACATCCTATCAAGGGGCACAAGTGGCATCTAGAGAAGCAGAATTACAGTCTCTTTTACCAACTGGTCTGTAAGTCTAAATTTCCCTGCTTCTCACTGAGGGAGGTTTACCCCATAACAAGCTAACCCCCATGTTTCTAAGTTATATCATCTGGCTCCTCCATGGCTGCTCAGAAAGCTGGAGTCCATTCCTGTGGAATGGTGCTTTATCCACGTCCAGAAGGAGAGAGACACTCAGTGCAGATAGGGCTGGGGTGCTGGGCATTAGGGAGAGTCAGCCTGGGCGCAGAGCTCGGACTCCTACCAAACAAGGTACTGGACAAAGGCTCCAGCAACAGTGACACAGAACAAGAGGTGGGCAGCATCTTCAGGAAAGAGGGGACAATGAGGAGGTGACCAGCTCTGTGGCCAGTACAGTGACTCAGATCAAACGATATGCTCCAAAGAGCTCTGCGATGTAACCAGCATTGACTTATTCATTCAGCATAAAGTCACTGAAAACATACCACCAACCAGGCACTGTGTTGGCAAAACAATGGATATCAACAAAGATAGTCACTCCCGATACTCCTAGTAGGGGATACAGTCCAGTTAATGGGAAACTATACAAGTATATAGCACTAAGATAGGGTCAGCGGATACTCAAGACAGCACCCAGGGAAACAAACCAGCAGAGATTGTAAGCTTGAGTTCTTGAGTCTCACTGCCCAAGTTCACATCCTAGCCCTGAGCAACTGTCTGAATTACTTAGTCTAGTGGTGGCCCCCAAAAAGATAGGTCCACATTCTAACCCCTGAACCTGTGAATATGACCTTATTTGGATAAAGAGTCTTTGCAGATATAATTAAGGATCCTGAGATGGGGTCATCCTGGATTGTCTAAGTGGGCCCTAACTCCAGTAACATGTGCTTTTATTAGAAACAAAAGACACAGACACACAAAAGAGAAAGCAGGGGCAGAGATTGGAATGATGTAGACAAGAAACACCTGGAACCTCCAGCAGCTTCAACAGGGAAGGCAGGCTCCCCTGGAACCTTTGGAGAGGAGCACAGCCTGACCTCAATCTTGATTTTGGACTTCTGGCCTCCAGAACTGTAAGAGAATAAACTTTTGTTTTAAGCCACTAAGTCTACTGTAATTTATTACAGGAGCTGAAGGAAACTAATACCCTAAGCCTCTCTGATCTTTAGTTTTCTCAACCCTAAAATAGGGAAAATAGTACACATCTTATCAGGCTGTTAAATGAGATAAGGCATAGAAAGCACTTAGCACAGCACTTGCCATGTGGAAAGTACTCAATAAGCATTAACAATATGATTACCATTACTAGGAATAATGTAGCAGTAATATGCACAGAAGACAAGTCTAAGCCAGGTTTGTGGGGAGCCTCCTGAGGAAGTAGAATCTAGCTGAGACTTCATGGATGAGAAGGGATTAGCTGAACAATGCAAAAATGGGAGGTTTAGAAGGGGGAAGTGTAAGAGAGATGTGGGGGTGGAGTTTCAAAAGGAACAACATGTTCAGAGGGTAGGAGGTAAGAGGGACCAGGGAACACCTGAGAAATTGAAAGCAGTTCCAGCAAATGTTGAATGGCATACAGGAATAGCTTGATTTCTACCATGTGCATCATTTCAAGTTAGTGCAAGAACAATAGGGAAGCTTGATTTGACGTTATTGTACATTTACTCCCAATCTAATGTCCTGTCAAATATTCACCATCTCTATCTTCTTCATCTCTCACCTGGGTCGAGGGACAAGGGTTTTCAGAAAGCACAGAATTAAACTATTTTCCTTTCAATTTTGTACTATAAATCTCAAACTCAAAATTGTCCTCTTTGTCCCTAAGCCTGTGTTTACTTAGACACATATCCTTGTGGCACATACCCAGTAAATAAGTGTTTGCATCTTGGTGGGGATATAGGGATTCTTCACATGCCAAGTCCAGGGTGACTTCTGGATGACATGCCTGCCACCAACCTGTTTGCTTTCATCCATTCCCAACATTTCCCCTCCTCTGCTCTCCACATTCTTTAAGTCTTCCCTGCCCTCTGGCTTCCTGGTAAGTTGTGACCAACGGAAGTTGCCTCCTTAAGCCTAAATTTCCGAGGGATAATATAATGATCTTGCAGAGCCGCTGGAAAGGTTAAATGAAAAAAAATGTATGTCAGGTGCCTGTGGCAACAACTATTGCTTTTACTCATCATATACTGTCTCTTTCTGCCACTATAATAGCATTTATAGCCAGGCATATGATCATTCAGAGTAAAACCTGTATTTTCAAACTTCGCTTGCAGCTAGATGTAGTCATGGCCTAAGTCCTGGAATGTGGAAAAAAAAATGTATGATCTCTGGGCTTGCCCTCTTTTCTCCCTTTCTCCTTGGCTCTGGCTGGCATGTGATGTGATAGAGAGCCACCTTGGAAGGTATGGACAGGGACAAGACCCAGGCGATAGCAGAGCAACAAGATCAAAGAAATTTGGGACATTACACGACTTTGTAGAGCAGAGCCAAAACGCCAGCCACACTCTTACAACGAGGAATAAACTCTGTGCTCTTTAAGACACTGTTACTTTGGGACCCGGTTGCATAACTTAACCTGTCTCATTTAATATAGCACCCAACAAAGTGTCTGGTACACAGTAGGCACTTAATGAAGGAGGAGGTTGTTTGCATTGCAACGAGGTACCTGCAGAGACCAACTCTGCTTGTTTGGAAGCCGAAAAAAATGACTCCCCTCTGAAAGTAATAGTTTCTGCCTTCTGGAGGCAACCCAGAACTTGACTTTGAAGCAGTCTATCCCTTTGTTCTCTGAGCAGTAACATGGTGGAGCCCTTTTAATTATACAGTAAGGAAGTGGTCTTAAAATTAGCTGGGGAACTTTTGAGAGAAATGAATTTCCTGCAATTAGGCCAATGGGTACTCGAGAAAATTAATTGGGATATTAAAAGAAAGTGGACTCTTATTTGTAGGACACAGACTAATAAGGCTGGAGATTTATTGGTTACACTAGTTACTTCTAATCTTTCATCATGGCCAGCCCTGGACACAGTGGATCAGCAAACATCTTAACCAGTATTTGGATGGAATGCCTCTAAGAAGTTTCCTCTAATGGTCCTTTTACAACAAAGTCTGAAACTCTTGTACGAGCTTCCCTGACTTCCCCAAGTCAGCCTCTCCAGGGTAGCAGCTTTATGCCAAAAAAGCTTCCTGTCACTTCTTGCCCCTCTTTGCTGACACACACAAAATATCCTCCACAAACTCATTTGTGTTGTCCATTCTCTCCCTTTCCATTTTTCAATAATCTATATTTACGCATACTCTCCAACTTCCTCTCCTCCTTAATTTACATCCTAAACTCTTTCTCCACTGCTCTCCTAGCACACACTCATCTCCAACTGCTATCCATAATGGTCATCGTAGCTCACAGTTATGATCTTTCAACTATTTTATGTTCATCCAGCACAGCCATTAAATGTGGCCCAGAGTTTGAGTCACTAAGATTCACTGGAAATCTAATAACCCTGTCTCATTTTTTACTTTCAAAGAAAGTGGCCCTTACTGAGGATCTCCTCTAGGGCAGGAGTTGTACTAACAGCATCATAGGATAGGAAAGGGCACCAATTACTGGCTAGTGTCTTCGGCCCGATCTTCAATTTTAATTGTTAGAAGCAGCAGTATTAGAACAAAAGGAGTCACCATGTTTACCCAGAAATTCCCATTTGTAGGACTGGTTTGGGAAAATCAGTTTTAATCTTTCTCCTTTCCTCCCCCTTCACTTCCTTCTCATCCTCACCTTCTGGTTTGTGACAGCCGCCAGTCACTACCACCCTCATTTTTTTTTTTAAGATTTTATTTGACAGAGAGGGAACACAAGCAGGGGGGAGTGGGAGAGGGAGACGCAGGCTTCCCACATAGCAGGGAGCCCGATGCGGGGCTCGATTCCAGGACTCTGGGATCATGACCTGAGCCAAAGCCAGACACTTAACCGACTGAGCCACCCAGGTGCCCCTCCCCCATTGTTATTTTCAGAGAATTACACCGAGAGCTTTCTTCCTGGCACCAGCCTGGCAGTTTATGGGAGTGGGGGCTGGGGACAGACTCAAAGAGCCCTGAGGCCCTTTCACCCACTCTGCCCATCAGCTCCTGCACTCCATGGGAATGCCTCTCCCCACCTCAGGCAGGGAGGCTGCTCTTCTATGGCTCCTTTTCCCCTTCCAGCACTTTCTCTCCTGGTGGTATAGCCCAATTTTCTCTCTGTAAGAAAACATGGAGACACTAGAGGGCAAGAGGCTGCACGCAGGGCACTATTCCAGTCGAACACCCTAAGACGAATCCCTCTGGAAGAAAAGTGTGGGGCACCACGTGTGGGGAATGGAAAAGTCACAGGATCTATAGACATGATAGCTGTTCATCTGGGAAAAAGACAAAATCTCACTTCTACCCCTACTCCACCCCCTCATCTTCTCCCACTAAGGTTGGGTTCCCCCCGCCCAGGCATTAAAAGGGGGATTATTTCAAGGAGGTTTCAAGGTTTTTGACTGCTGCCTTCTGAAAGAGGAGGACTGTCACCATTGCCACCTGTCCCCCCCGCCCAACCAACAAACTCTGGCAAAGCAAGAGCAGACCCCCAGGAGGCTGACAGCTCCACAGAGTTCCGTGACTTTGCTCCAAGCACTGACGCTTTCAAGGGCACCTTCCACTCTGGTTTATTTGTATTTGGAAAATGTGGCTGCATCAATTCACCACCCCTGCAAAAGAAAACACCTATAAAAAGAGAATCTGGCCCGCAAGAGGATAGTGGAGGTGAGATTCAACGTGCACAGGGCATTAATGGAAGAATCACAATCAGCAGGAAGCAGACCAGAAATAAAAATGGATTCCCAGCTCCCACTCACCCGAGTTAAACTTGAAAGGAGATGGAAGTGGCCACAGCTGGGCTGGCACGGCTCTGTGCCCTGGCACAGCCCTTGGCACTGGCACCTACCCAGTTTGCTCTGAGTCTTGCTCAGGGTTTGGCTGGTCAGGAGGTGCCCCTGCAACCACCATAAAACAACACACAAAACTATGTTTTTAGTTCCCATAATGTGTACTTTGACCCTGATTCCTCTGCTGGGAAAGAAAGACAAAATTAGAGTACAGGGTGGGACTTTAGAGATTACTGAACTGAGCAATTTTACTGTGTTTCCACTCCTGCATCTGGGGTGGGGAGTGCAGGTGAGGGACTTTTCTAAGGTCCCACAGCAAAAAAAAAAAAAAAAAAAGGTGGCAACAAGGGTACCAGCCTCCACCTTCTGTGAGGTTGCTTAGCATTGTGGCACTTCACTTTCATGACTCAATAATGATAAATTCCCTCCCTCAAAAAGCCACAATATTTTGCATGTCTTCCCATCAATGCCACATCCAGAAAAAGCCCATTTCTCCACAGCCTGAATCTGAGGTTGGTCATGTCACTTGCTTTAGCCATTTAGATATTAGCAAACATGAGACAAGAAAAGGCTTGAAACATGCTTGTGCACTGACACTTGCCCTCTCTTGCTGCACTCAGAAACCTGAGATTACTATGTGAACATGTCCTAGCTAGCCTGCAGGAGAATCACCAATGCACTCTAGCCATGAGACCATCCTAGAGCATTCAGCCCCAAGCAAGCTGCCCCAGGCAAGACCAGAAGAACCCCAGTTAATTGCTGCTCCATAGTATTAGTTATTAATTAAAATGTTATAAAGTCCTGGGCACCTGGGTGGCTCAGTTGGTTAAGCGACTGCCTTCAGCTCAGGTCATGATCCTGGAGTCCCGGGATCGAGTCCCACATCAGGCTCCCTGCTCAGCAGAGAGTCTGCTTCTCCCTCTGACCCTCTTTCCTCTCGTGCTCTCTCTCTCTCTCTCTCTCTCTCAAATAAATAAATAAAATCTTTTTAAAAAAATAAATAAAATGTTATAAAGTCCTTACATTTGGGGGATGTTTTGTTCAACAGCATAAGCTAACTGATACACTTCATTATGTCAGAACAGGATTTGCTTTTGACCTGAAATACACACACACACACACACACACACACACACACACACACACACACACACACACAAGCTTGCTTTGGAATGCTCACCAGAGTTTTTCCACTATAAGCCACTCATGATGTATCAATATCTTAGGCTGAACTTGTTTACTGAACATTTACACATTATTATATTATCTTGGTTTATTAGTTAGGGTAAGCTAAGTGCTAAATACCCAAAACGCAAAGCCTCAACCCCAACAGAATTAATTTTTCATTCACATAACAATCCAGGGTGGTTCCAGATTGAAGGGAGGTCTGCTCAATGCAGTTTTTCAGGGATCCAAGCTGACAGCAGCTCTGTCATTTCTACCATGCTTCCAAGGTCATCCTAGGCATTCCCATTCCAGTTGGACAGAACGAGAAAGAACAGAGGGACAAACATGGAAGGTCATGGCCAGCCCAAATGGGCCTACACCATACCATATTCACTCACATTCCACTGGCATGAATTCAGCTACATGAATACATATAACTGTGAGGCTGGGAGTGAAGAAGACAATGACTCTTGGTGGGCAGCAGCAGTCTCTACCACACTTGTGTGGCACTCAGGGTTTAGAAATTATGACCTCAGAGTTAGGGATCCAAGAAAGAACCAGGGATTTGGCATTGATGGATTTATAAGAGAGAAAAGACAGAAAACTAGGCAGATTTGTCATTAGCAGAGAAATCACAGTATCTTACACTCTGTCTTTCCCCAGGTGGAGGTGGAGCCAGGTAGGGGTAGTGAGACACTACCCCAAACATGGAATAGCTCAAGAGGGAGCTTAGAAAGCAGCCTCTGACAATCTGCTGATTGGTTTTCAGAAAAGGTCAAGGCTGACTGTCATCAGGGCTTCCATTCCAGCTGGGATTCTGTCTCTGAACAGAGACAAGGAAGTCCTCTGAGGGCTTATAAGTAGGTTAGAGCCAAACTTCATTCCTCTCTCCCCATTTACTCAAGTTCAATATGACTGAAAAGAGGAAACAGGACCTTAAAAGCATCATAGGCCTGATCTCACCCAGTAGAGAGAAGCTTTTTTAATACTGAGGGCCACTACCCACAGAAAACTCATCAGTGATGTAAGTTACATAGACTTCCTTATATAATTCTTTCTTGAAACACTCCTAATGTTCTATTTATTTGATTTTTAGATTAACAGCAAAAAATACAAGTGGTTTATAGTATAATTAGTAAAATATGTGCTGCAGTTTGATTTTAATGCTAAATAAGATAAAGATACAGCAAGTGTTTATAAAGATAGAAAACTGAAAGAGAGACAAAAACAAGGATAAGGAAAAAGAGGGTGGGGGAGAGAAACAGAATAAGGGACATTTAGAAATAGACACTCTGAGCAGCCATGGACTCACAAACACACGTGTATACCAATTTTCAAAATGGACATAGCTTTCATTTTGTGATCTTATAAGATACTGCCACCAAAGACATTTAAAGTTCCATTGTATTTTCCCAACTATAGGCATAAATCAAATTGTCTTTTCATACCAGCCCGTTAAAATGATGGAATTAAATCATGGGGGAGAAAATCCAACAATGAAGTTCTATATCCTTTTTCTAGGAAGCAATAGTAATTACCACAAAGTGAAGGACTAATGTAGGAAGCATCAAGCATCCTGGAAAGGAAATAGAAAGGAAATATAAACTGTGCAACTCAAAGAAGAAAAACTCAAATTCAAAAGAAACAACTACTGTTTCCTTTCTCTAGACTCCTCTGTACTGGTTCATCCAAGAGTGTACCATTTCCTTCCTATTCCTTGATAACACAGTAGCACTTCATTGGGGTTATTTCAGTGTTTTGTTTTTTTAACAAACATTTCTTGAGCAACCTCTATATGGTAAGCACTATTAGGTGCTAGAGCTACAGAACAACTGAAATATGGCCTCTTCTACAAGGAACTCTCCACATTCTAGTGAGAGAGATAGGCAGAGAAACAAATCAGATTATATTGCTGCCAAAGAGAAGTATGCACAAGACATGGGGTTGCAGTCCCTCAGAGAAAATAGAAGCATCCACAGCCCAACTGGAGTGTTGCCATCCCCAGGTGTTTCCACTACAGGTCTTCCTATCTGGCTTCCCCCAGTGTCATGTGACCCAAAGGACCCATGTCTCCCACCATGTTTGTTACAGTTATCTAGTGCTATGTAACAAATTATTCCCCAACTTGGTGACTTAAAACCATCGATTTGCTCATAATTCTACAATCAGGCTGGGCCCAGCTGGGTAGCTTGTCTGTGCTCCATGAGTTCTCTGGGTTCATTCATGCATTTTCAGTCAGCTGGCAAAATGACTGAAGCTGTAGAACCCAAGATGGCTCTACTCACAGCTCTGGTACCTCAATTGTGACAGCTCATCGTCATTCACCCAACAGGGCTTCTTCCTCCATAGGTCCCCTCATGCTCAAAGAGGCTAGCCTAAGCTTCTTTACATGACAAGCCACAAAAGCATGAAAGTGGACCCTGTCCTAGAACTCGTACAATGTTACTTCCACCAAGTGGTTTTAGCCCAAGGAAGTCAGTAGGCCAGCTCAGGTTCCATTCAGAAAGGTGTGACTTATTGGAACCATTATAACAATTTAAGACAATGCTTTTATGACTACAAGTTTTCATTACACCCGTAAGGGACAAAATATTCTAACCCTAACTTCTTAAGTGTCAAAGTATTCTCTTAAACAGGCAAATATCCATCCCGTTTGATTTCTCACCTTTGGGTTAAGCAAGGTCGGTGAAAATGCAGTATTTTTTAAAATGCTCCAAAATCCTACTGAACAGTCCTTCTGCATAAGAACATCAATGGTAGAAATTTAAAGTAGAAAATCGTTGATCAATCGAGTTTAAAGAGTCCCGTTCAGAACCACTTATGGAGTCCCAAAGACCTCTGAGTTCCACTTCCTGACGAGTCATTTGGGGACAGTGGAAGGTGAAATACTCATCTCTCAGTGTCTTCTAAAGGCTCTTTTCACCTCTGAGATGGCTGTTCACAAACCACTAGTCTTCCTGCAGGGACAGCAGGTGTCAAGACCTTTTCAATAACAGGAAAGTCTTATTAGAAAAGCAGATTCCTGCCCCCAACCCCCTTCGTATTCACTACGTTTACAGTGAGGCCCAGGTATTTGAATATTTAACAAGCACACACGCATACATACTAGGTAATTCTGGTAAAAATGGTTTGCAGGCTGCCCTTTGAAAACACTACATTACAGAAATGGGATTTCAACACTGGCCTTAGAGGCAGTTCTCCAGTTTACTCTGTCCTACAAAGTTGTTGATCTTAGGATTTAGCAAAAATACATACCCCAACTTTTTTCACATTAAGTAGAGAACATGGTTTGCACAACTAGAAAGATTCATGGAGCCAATTTATGTGAATTACCAGCTCTTTCTCAACTCTCTTAGCTATTCACAATAGTATTGACCTGCCTCCTTGAGGCAGATATTAAAACTGAAGACATAATTTAAAAGACTGAACCTGCTTCTCAAGCAAAGACTTCATTGGTCATAACCTTCCTTTATATATAAAATTCATGTGAATAGTCCAGGCATCTCCACAATGAGTACTATAAGCCTAAGCACTTAAAGGCAATGCCTAGGCAGGAGGCAAACTTAACCCTAGAATTTGTTTCTGTGGTGCCTGATGAGCCCAGTCACTCAACACAATGTCCCCACTAGAGAGATCTGGCATTCACTGGCCACTGAGGTAGACCCCCCTCCCCCATGCTCTACAAAGTTGTAGGGGCTCTGCTCTATGGACTGTTGTGGGGAAAAAATGGGAATTCTGTCATCTGTTGGGCAATCATTCCAAAATGCAGTGGACTTCATTACATAAAATGTGGAAATAAGTACATTTAAGAAAATATAAATAAAAATCCTTTTTTATTATAAAGTGAGGGGAAAATGTTTTTTCTCCATTTTCTTGACTAATATTAATGACTCACTTGTCACAAACTGAGGTTGATGCTTTTCTTCTCTTGAGATTTTAAAGAGAAAAGTTAAAGAGGCAATAAAACCAACTTGGAAAGCATATGAATGAAGTGCCATGTAACCCCAGGGCAGGTTGACAAATCACACATGCTCCCTTTCAGCTTTTTGATTCTAGGATCTTTCTGGATGTTCCAAAGAAACAGAAAGGACCAAGGTTTGAAATCATATTCCTAGAAAAAAACTGCCTAAAAGTTTCTCTTTATTCCCTATTCTGAAGGCAGCAAGGGTGAAATGACCATTCATTCATTCATTCATTCAATAAGCATTTTTGAGCACCATGGTAGAGGTAGGGTGATTAATAAGAGTCTAATTAAAAGCCCATTTGTTTCTTAAGCATCCAGCTAGAATTATCCCAATCTTGAGTCTGTCTTGCTTTCCCTTAAGTGTTTTGGTTATATATTGCTTAATAACAAACCACCCAAAACTACAGTGGCTTAAAACAAAAATAGTCAATTATCTTGCTTATGAATCTGCAATTAGGGTAGAGCTCAGTAGAGATGGTTCATCTCTGCTCCATGCAGCTTCAGCTGGGGAGGCTCATCTGGTGCTGGAAGATCTACTTCTAAGATGATATACTCACATGTCTGGGAAGTTGATGCCGGCTATCAGCTTGGAGCTCAACCCAGGCTGTCATCAGGGGCTTTGGTTCTTCTTCACAGGGGCCTCTCCATGAAATATTTGGACTTCTTCATAACACAGTAGCTATATCTCAAGACTGAATATTCAAAGAGGTCTGGGTCTACATTCTTTTGATTAGGCAACGCATAAAGACCAGCCCAACTCCAGGGGTGGGCAATTAGATTCCATCTTTCAAAGGGAGTAGTAGCAAAGAATCTGGACTCCCCTTTATCCTACCATAGCAACATTAAGTCCCACAAATTCTTGCTCACAGTTTTCCCCCACAATGTTTTTTTTTTTTTAAGATTTTATTTATTTATTCGACAGAGGGAGACACAGCAAGAGAGGGGACACATGCAGGGGCAGAGGGAGAGGGAGAACCGGACTCCCCGCTGAGCAAGGAGCCTGATGTGGGACTCGATTCCAGGACCCTGGGATCATGACCTGAGCCGAAGGCAGACACTTTAACAACTGAGCCACCCAGGCACCCCCCCAGTGGTTTTAATGAGAGCTTCTTTTTTATGTGCCTAAAGAAAGAATGAACCTCTGAAGATTCCCTCGGAAGAGAAGTATCCAGAAGGATACCATGTAATTGTCCTGGCAGCCTACTAAGGGTGGTAGAAACTCTCACATAAAACACAAACTTAATTTGAGATTAAAATTCTTCCCATATATTAGTGCACATTCTTTGATTAGTAGGTATGGTAGACACTATTGTTTGATTATCCCAAATTCATTTCCCTTTCCTCTTCTGATGGAGCCCAGTTTTGTTGAAAATCATCTTCTCTGCAAAGCCATGTGGCAGGTACCTGAGTGGCTCAGTCGGTTAAGTGTCTGCCTTCGGCTCGGGTCATGATCTCAGGGTCCTGGGATCGAGTCCTGCATCGGGCTCCCTGCTCAGCAGGGAGTCTACTCCTCCCTCTGCCCCTCCCCCTACTTGTGCTCTTTCTCTCTCTCTCTCAAATAAATAAAATCTTACAAAAAAAAAAAAAAAAGCCATGTTGCTTCAGAAGACGTGCATCCCCAGTACCAGCGGGTCAATTTGGATTGTTAAGTCAATTATCTTGATCTCATTACTCTTTCCAGCAAATGGCTAGACCTGTGGCATACTCCTAACCAATGAGATGTGAGAGGAAATCTCTCAGAACGCTTCAGAGAAGGATTTTTCACGAGCATAAGACACAGAGGAAGAAATAGTTTCTCTTTTGTGGGTCTGAATAGAATGCTCAGAACTGCCACCGCCATCTTGCAGCTATGAGAAAAACAAGTCTGAGGACGGACCTTCTGGTGTCTTTCCATGTTTCTGAATATCTCTTATGTTACATTTTAGATATAAAAGGTATAGACATTTGGACTGACTTGGTTTTAACCCGCAGGACAATGACAGAATCTCAGTGTAAGAAGATATGTTAAATGGTTAAAATAATCAACTTGTACCAAACTACCCAAATTATAGACATCCATGAAAATCGAACCTCATTATTCATGGATTCCATATTTTTTTAATTCATCTACTCACTAAAACTTATTTGTAACCCCAATATCAACATTCACCCTGCTTTCCCACTCATTTGTGAACATGCACAGAGTAGGGGCAAATTTTGAGCTGCCTGATGCACATGTCCCCAGCTGAAGACAAAGAGTAGGGACACCCTGTCTTCTTGTTTCAGCTTTCAGACATATACAAGCATTCTTTTTCATGGCATATTTACTGTCACAATTTTTGTTTTGTAATTTTTGATGACTTCACTGTTAAAAATCACCCCATAGTACTGAAATGCTATCTACTGCTCCTAAGCACAAGAAAGCTATGCTATGATATACCCTACAGAGAAAATACATGTCTTAGCTAAACTTTACTCACGCATGAGTTCTAGCAGTTAGTCAAGAGCTCAATGTTAATGAATTGACAATAAGGTAGCTTTAAACAGAAATGCACATAAAACAAGGCTATATGATAACCACTGAAGAAAATGTGACATACAGCCTGAGCCTGTATTTCCTCTAGGAACAGTGGTTCAATATTCACTAATTCAGTGTTTAGACAGAAACTTTTAGAACAAAACTACCATGAATAATACAAATTGACTAGGTTTAATTTCCTATTATTTGCTTCTTTCTCAAATAAAAGGTGTAGTGTTCAGGGGAGGGGGGCAGAAATTATGGGAAGTGAGTACCATCAATCTCAGTGAATTCCTCCCTTACAAAATCCAATGACTTCACAGTTCTGAATCCAGCCTGCCTGGAGCCCTCCAGTGGCCTGGTATCATAACCAGATAACCTAAGGTAGTTCACCTCCACATTCCAACAGTTGTCAGCAAATCACAGCATGCTACAATGAAAGGCTCACACTTTGTAGTTAAAGAGGGACATTAGAGAAAAGACTTCCCAAAAGCAGATGTTCCCACAAAACATCTATTTTCAACCCGGACCTGATTGTTCTGCCAGGTTTCCTCATTTGAGGTGATGGAACATATATTTGTTAAAGTGGTACTTTGATCTGGGGTCTCATCCAGACCTGTATCAGACAAAAAAAGAAAAAAAAAAAACTGCTCTTTCCACACACAAGCATCTGAGCCCAGACTGATAGGGAAGTCAGTTTCCTTCTGAGTTACGGCTCTAGTTCACTTTCCAGAAAGAGCCTGGCTGATATGTTCCCCAATCCCTCACCTATCATCTTCTCTGGGTGGTAAGATATTCTTGCTGCCCACTGGTGATGTCAAGACCACTGAATCCTATAGAAACCTGGCCAACACAGGCCACTTCCACAACTGCTGAACTCAGCCAATGCAGGAGACTGCCAAGGCTAATTCCTCAGTCCAACTGAAGGTGATGACCAAGGGAGGTGTAGCTCCCTCCACTGCATGCAAAAGGGGATTTAGATGCTTCAGGGCTAGTCCTCATTGACTGGCCCACACTTGGCCAGGAGCTAATGTGTATTCCTGGCTGAAGTTTTCTTCTCTGAAAAGCCAAACTTCTCAAATAATTTCTTCCCACCTAAAGTCTCCCTCTTTCCCCACTCTCTAACCTGGCTTCAGTCTCCACTGCACCACCTAAAATTTGCAAAAGTTTTCAATGGTGGCTTGCTATCAGTTGGGCATTTTTCAGTCCTAGCATTCAGGCACTCTTAGCCTATGATGATGCTGAAGCCTCCCTACTCCTCAAAGCACAGTCTTCCCTTTGCTTCCAAACTTCTCCTCTGTCTCTAACTCTGTTCTACTCAGTCCGAGGCACTATGACTCGCTCATCATCTTCAGTCTACTCTTAGATTCCCTGAGATCTGGAGTGAGGCCATCTTCCTTCTTCATTCTGTCCACACTCCCAAAAGAGCCTCAACCCACATGAAGCTTCACACTTACCATTCATGAACAAGCCCCAAATTTACAGGAGCAGCCCAGATTTCTTTGAGCTTTGGGCTTGTCTATAAATAATAATAGTGACCAACATCAATATAGCATTCATTCTGTGCCAGGCACCAATCTAAATTCTTTATATATGCTAAGCTCATTTGGGCCTCAAAGGAACCTTATAATATAGGTACTATTGTTATAACCCCCATTTTACAGATGAAGAAATTAGTGAGCACAGAAAGGTAAGAAACTTTCCCAAGGCCACACAGCTGCTAAGTGTCCATCAGGGTTCACAGACCATGCTTTTTAACCACTACAACATGCCTTTCAATTTATTTGCCTACTGAAAATCACTACTTGAATGTCTTATAGAAAGTAAAAAATAGGAGCACCTGGGTGGCACGGTCATTAAATGTCTAACTCTTGACTTCATTTCAGGTCAAGATCTCAGGATTGTGAGATTAAGCCTTGTGTTGGGTTACACGCCCTGCTTAAGATTCTCTCTCTCCCAACTTGGCAGACCAGAAAGGAATGGAAGGAAATATTCAATGTGCTGAATGTGAAAAATATGCAGCCAAGAATACTTTTTCCAGCAAGGCTGTCATTCAGAATAGAAGGAGAGATAAAGAGTTTCCCAGACAAACAAAAACTAAAGAAGTTTATGACCACAAAACCAGCCCTGCAAGAAATTTTGAGAGGGACTCGGAGTAAAGAAAAAAAGACCAAAGGCAACAAAGACTAGAAAGGACCACAGAACATCACCAGAAACCAGAAACACCAACTCTACAGGTAACACAATGGCACTAAATTCCTATCTTTCAATAATCACACTGCATGTAAATGGACTAAAAGCTCCAAACAAAAGACTTAGGGTGTCAGAATGGATAAAAACACAAGATCCATCAATATGCTGCCTACAAGAGACTCATTTTAGACCAAAAGACACCTGCAGATTCAAAGTGAGGGGATGGAGAGCCATCTATCATGCTAATGGATGTCAAAAGAAAGCTGGAGTAGCCATACTTATATCAGACAAACTAGATTTTATTTATTTATTTATTTGAAAGAGAGAGCACAAGCAGGAGAGACAGAGGGAGAGGGAGAAGCAGGCTCCCCACTGAGCAGGAAGCCCAATGCAGGGCTCAATCCTAGGACCCCGGGATCATGACCTGAGCCAAAGGCAAACATTTAACCGACTGGGCCACCCAGGCATCCCCTGAAAAACTAGATTTTAAGATAAAGACTATAACAAGAGATGAAGAAGGGCATTATATCATAATTAAGGGGTCTATCCATCAAGAAGATCTAACAATTGTAAATATTTATGCCCCCAACATGGGAACACCCAAATATATAAAACAATAACAAACTTAAAGAAACTCATTGATAATAATACATTAATAGGAGACTTTAACACCCCACTTACAGCAATGGGCAGATCATCTAAGCAGAAAATCAACAAGGAAACAATGGCTTTGAATGACACACTGGACCAGATGGACTTCACAGATATATTCAGAACATTTCATCCTACAGCAGCAAAGTACACATTCTTCTCAAGTGCATATGGAACATTCTCCAGAATAGATCACATACTGGGTCACAAATCAGCCTCAACAAGTACAAAAAGATCAAAATTATACCATGCATGTTTTCAGACCACAACGCTATGAAACTGGAAGTCAATCACAAGAAAAAAATTGGAAAGACCTCAAATACATGGAGGTTAAATCAGGGTCAGGAAATTAAAGAAAAATTTTAAAAGTACATGGAAGCAAATGAAAATGAAAGCACAACAGCTCAAAACCTTTGGGATGAGGCAAAAGCAGTCCTAAAAGGGAAGTACATAGCAATACAGGCTCAAAAACATAACCTAAACTTACACCTAAAGGATCTAGAAAAGGAACAGCAAATAAAGCCTAAAGCCAGCAGAAGAAAGGAAATAAAGATTAGAGCAGAAATAAATGATATAGGAACAAACAAACAAACAAACAAAAAAAAAACAGTAGAAAATGGATTAATGAAACTAAGAGCTGGTTCTTTGAAAGAATTAATAAAACTGATAAACCCCAAGCCAGCCTTATGAAAAAGAAAAGAGAAAGGACCCAAATAGATAAAATCATTAATGGTAGAGGAGAGAGCACAACCAATACCACAGAAATACAAACAAGAGAACACTATGAAAAATTATATGCCAACAAACTGGGCAATCTGGAAGAAATGGACAGATTCCTAGAAACTTAAAAACTACCAAAACAAACAGGAAGAAAGAGAAAATTTGAACAGTCCCACAACCAGCAAAGATATTGAATCAGTAATCAAAAATCTCCCAACAAACAAAAGTCCTAGGCCAGATGGCTTCCCAGAGGAATTCTACCAGACACTGAAAGAAGAGTTAATACCTATTCTTCTCAAACTGTTCCAAAAAATAGAAATGGAAGGAAAACTTCCAAACTCATTTTATAAAGCCAGCATTACCTTGACTCCAAAACCAGACAAAAATCCCACTAAAAAGGAGAATTACAGGCCATTATCCCTAATGAACAGGGATGCAAAAATTCTCAATAAAAAAATACTAGCAGATTGAATTCAACAGTACATTAAAAGAATTATTCACACGATCAAGTGAAATTTATTCCTGGGCTGCAGAGATGGCTCAATATTCCCAAATCAATCAACATGGTGTACCACATTAATGAAAGAATGGATAAGAACCATATGATCCTGTCAACAGATGCAGAAAAAGCATTTGACAAAATACAGCATCTTTCCTGATAAAAAACCTTCAACAAAGTGGGGATAGAAGAACATACCTCAGCAACAAACAGGCTATATATGAAAGACCCACAGCTAATATCATCCTCAGTGGGGAAGAAATTGAGCCTTTCCCCTACAGTCAAGAACAAGACAAGGATGTCCACTCTCACCATTACTATTAACATAGTACTTTAAGTCTTAGCCCCAGCAATCAGACAACAGAAAGAAATAAAAGTCATCCAAATTGGCAAGAAAAAAAAAATCAAACTTTCACTATTCACAGACAACCTGATACTCTATGTAGAAAACCCAAAAGATTCCACCAAAACAGTCACCGGATATAAAAATCAATGTACAGAAATCTGTTTCATTTCTATACACCAATAACAAAGCAGGAGAAAAAGAAATCAAGTCAATTCCACTTGCAACTGCACCAAAAACAATAAGATACCTAGGAATAAATTTAAATAAAGAAGTAAAAAATCTATACTCTGAAAACTGTAGAACACTTATGAAAGAAATTGAAGAGGACACAAACAAATGGAAAAGCATTCCATGCTCATGGATTGGAAGAAAAAAACATTGTTAAAATGTCTATATTACCCAAAGCAATCTACACATTTAATGCAATCCCCATCAAGATACCAACATTTTTCACAAAGCTAGAACAAACAATCCTAAAATTTGTGTGGAAGCACAAAAGACCCCGAATAGCCAAAGCAATTCTGAAAAAGAAAAACAAAACTGGAGGCATCACAATTCCAGATTTCAAGCTGTAGTACAAAGCTGTAATCATCGAGACAGTATGGTACTGGCACAAGCACAGACACATAGATCAATGGAACAGAATAGAGAACCCACAAGTGGACCCTCAACTCTATGGTCAACTAATCTTTGACAAAGCAGGAAAGAATGTCCAATGGAAAAAAAGACAGTCTCTTCAACACATGGTGTTGGGAAAACTGGAGAGCAACATGCCCAAAGAATGAAACTGGACCACTTTCTTACACTACACACAAAAATAAATTCAAAATTGATGAAAGACTTTGTGAGACAAGAATCCATCAAAATCCTAGAGGAGAACAGAGGCAACAACCCCTTTGACCTCAGCCATAGCAGCTTCTAACTCAACACGTCACTACAGACAAGGGAAACCAAAGCAAAAATGAACTACTGGGATTTCATCAAGATAAAAAGCTTCTGCACAGCAAAGAAAACAATCAACAAAACTAAAAGGCAGCCTATGGAATGGGAGAAGATAGTAGCAAATGACATATCTGATAAAGGGTTAGTATCCAAAATCTACAAAGAACCTAAACTCACCCAAAAAACAAATAATCCATTTAAGAAATGGGCAGAAGACACGAATAGACACTTTTCCAAAAAAAGATATCCAGGGGGCTAAGAGACACCTGAAAAGATGCTCAACATCACTCCTCATCAGGGAAACAAATCAAAACCACAATGAGATACCATCTCACACCTGTCAGGATAGCTGAAATTAACAAGTCAGGAAACAACAAATGTTGGTGAGGATGCAGAGAAAGGGGAACCCTCTTGCACTGCTGGTGGGAATGCAAACTGGTGTAGCCACTCTGGAGAACAGTAAGGACATTCCTCAAAATGTTAAAAATAGAACTACCCTACAATCCAGCAATTACACTAGTAGGTATTTACCCAAAGCACACAAAAATATAGATTAAAAGGGATACATGCACCCCAATTTTTATAGCAGCATTATCAACAATAGCCAAACTATGGAGACAGCCCAAATGTCTATTGACTAAAGATGTGGTGTGTGTGTGTAATGGAATATTACTCAGCCACCAAAAGAATGAAATCTTGCCATTTGCCGTGACATGGATGGAACTAGTGTATATTATGCTAAGTGAAAAAAGTCATTCAGAGAAAGACAAATACCATATGATCTCACTCATATGTGGAATTTAAGAAACAAAACAGATAAACATAAGGGAAGGGGGAAAGGAAAAAAAAGGAGAGAGGGAAACAAGCCATAAGAGACTCTTAATGATAGAGAACAAACGGAGGGGATGAGCTAGATGGGTGATGGGGATTAAGGAGGGCACTTTTTGGGGCACCTGGGTGGCTCAGTTGGCCAAGTGTCTGCCTTTAGCTCAGGTAATGATCCCGGAGTTCCACGATCAAGCCCCGCATCAGGCTCCCTGCTCAGTGGGGAGTCTGCTTCTCCCTCTTCCCCTTCCCCTCATCATACATGTACCCTCTCAAAATAAATTAAACATTAAAAAAGAAAAAAGAAAAAGAAAAAAGGAGGGCACTCGTTATGATGAGCACTGGGTGCTGTACATAAGAGATGAATCACCGAATTCTACTCCAGAAACCAATATTGCACTGTATGTCAACTACCTAAAATTGAAATTTAAAAAAAGATTTTCTCTCTCTCCTTCTGCCTCTACCCCTACCCCCTCTAAAAAAAAAAGAAGAAGAAAAGTGAAAACTAAAAATCATAATATTTCTTCCCAAATTTGGTCTTCCTCCAGTATTCCCTATCTTGGAGAATGGTCGTCAGCACCCCAACAGCCATTCTGCTGCTCCCTTACCTGTCTGTCCCAACAGCTTCCAAATCCTTTCCAATCCACCTTAAACATATTGATTAAACCTGACTTCTCCCCAACAGTAGTATCTTGCCTGGGCTTTTGCAAGAGCTTCTTTCTGTAGGCACCCACGGCTGCCTCCAGAACTTTCTCCCACGGCAGACAGGGTGACTTTTTAAAACCCAGATCTGGTTATGTCATATCCTACTCAAAGTTTCCCAATGCCCATAGAAGACAGTCTGAAATTTTTCCCAGGCCCACCAAGCCATGCAGATGGAGACGGCTTTCCACTCTTGCTCTCTCCTGCCTTACTCTGCAGTCTGCTTTCTATTCCTCACATGTGCACCTCCTTTCTCCCCATGGTCTGTTCCCTCTGCATGACCCCCCTTCTCTTCCCCACTCTCACTGCCCCAACCTCACTCCATTGAACCAGCATTTGCTCACACTTCAGGATGTCTTTCAGAGTTCGGCAAGCCTTTCCTGACACTCTTGTAACACAGGGTGCTTCTCCTTTGTAGCACATCGCACAATGGTCAATAACTAACTGATTTTGCCATAAGCTATTTAACATCTGTTTCCTTCATTAGAAGATCCATAAAGGCAGAGGCTCTTCCTGGCCTTGTCACTATGTCTTCAAAAACCCACCAGTGTGCTGAGAAAGGTGCTGAATTTTTGTTTTGTTTTGTTTTGTTTTGTTTTCCAATGGATGGAGCCATATTAGAAGGAGCTTAAATGCCAGGTTGAAAAGTTGGTAATGGGAACTTTCTCAGCAGGTAATGGGAATACGGTGGTGCTTTGAGCAAGGAAGTGGTAGGAATAAAGTGCCACATTAGGAAATTAATCTGACAGCACAGTAGAGAATGAACTATATTACAAAGATGAGCAGTTAGTCCAATCATGTTAGATCAGAGCCCAGACAGAGACCAGAGTAGTCCTGGAAATGGAAATAAGCAAGAGGGCAGGGTCAAGAGATGCTGCAAAGTAAAAATCTGCAGGATGTGGTAACTCAAGTTATGGACTAGTTGTAAACTGGTCAGTTTAATTCTGCTAGTTAGCAGAGGGGGGCTCTGTATTAGATGCCTATGACATAGTCATGTGCAAATAGAGAAGAATGTAGGGACTCGATAGGAAGGACTGCAGGAAGGGTGCTCAAATTCCCCCCCCCTTGCACCCTGAGAAAATGCAAATAAGATAATTACATTTGCAATAAGTAAATATGCAGATGAATTAAGATAAGGGCAGATAAGTAAAATAATTATAACTCACTCCACCCTATCTAGTATCGAAAAGACTCATCTGTTGCTGCTTAAAGCAGGTCGACCTGGATGGTAGTAATAAAAAGCCTTTCTCGCTTTGGGCATGCTCTATTCTCATCAACAAACAACCATTCTTTACATCTGAAACTGAAGTTTCATAACCTTGTTATCATATTTTAAAACATCTACTTCCTCTTATGAAACAAACCTTCATAAAATAGGCCGAAAGCATTCCAAGTGTTCTCTGATAATAGACAAGAGACAGGCATTATCAAGTAATCTGGCTGCAGTTACAAATGTATAATAATATTTAAAGTCACTAATCTGAGTGCTTCTACCTTAAAGGCCATTATTTACTTTTAACATTAAAGAGCTTTCCACCATGCACACATAATAAAGGAATGGAAAGTCTGAACAGACCCACAAATGAGATGCCTCTGTACCTCTTAGATTTTGAGGCTTTTGCCTCTAAAGATACTTGGAAATTTAAACTTTCAGGAATGGCTTGGCCCTAAGTGAGATATATGTAAGTATATAAAATGTCAGACTGCATTTCTCAATCCTGGCCTTTTGTACTGAACTTCTAGTTCATGGGAATAAAATGGCACTCAACACCACACTCTGCAAAAATATTTTGGGTGCATTCATATAATTTCTCAGCCAACAAAATCTTGTCTGATCAAAATGCTTTGGAAATTTCTTAAAAATGTAATACTCCGTGCAAATCTACAAGTAAACTCACAGCTCCTCCCCATTTCCCAATGAGGCTGCAAATGGATTGAAAAAGGCAAATCAGAACTATAGGCTAAAATGTGCCCCCATTAACCAATTGTAGAACACTGACTTTTCCAAGCCTCCATGTGGTGACCAGCTTTCCATGTTTGTGTCAGTGTCCCTCTTATCTTAAAAACCATGATTTATCCGGACAAACTTTTAATAAGGTCAGTGGTTATATCAACAAAAGAATAGTACTTGGTCTTGAAATAGAAGGAGAAAAACTCCAAGCAGAGTGCAATTAACAACAAAGCAATAATCCATTCAAACCAAGAGGAAATGGCTTGAATGAAAACAAATGACTTGAATTTTTTAAAAATAAACCATTTTTAAATTATACAAATGCAATTTCCCACTTTTGTTTACTTTGGTCGTATTATTTTTCTATTTACATATAAGCCAACCAGAGCTTGATGGCTGATTTCATCACAGAAAAGAACAGCAGAGGGGTGCCAAGTTTCTTGGTACCTGCCACAATAGAAATTGTTCCCATCAGTGCCCACTGGGCTCAGCCTGTGCAACTTCCAGAGACCACTATTTTACATGACTCCTTACCTTGATACAGCACTAATTTCAGCTTTGCGGCAAGCCTGTGAAGTCAGTACTACTGTGCCCACTTTACAGATATGAAAACTGAGACAGATTAGGCAGATAGAAAAATTAGGTAATCAGCTAGCACAAGGATGAGATGTCACAAACTCTGGTCATTGGACTATATAGGTGCATTCTGCGCACACACACTGCTATTTGATAAGTGCAGATTAAAATGTGTGGAATTCCTGATACATGCCTAGATTCTTCATACCCCATCTTAGTCCAACAACTCTACCCCCTTCCAACCCAGTGAGTAGCTTCAAGCCTGAAATAAAGAGCTCCACCTATTAACCTTTTAAAAAGACTCAAGAGAAAATATCTAGCTTTCTATCAACTAACCACTGACCACATGCATGAGTATTTTAATACTTCTAATTTATCCAGAAAAATGTAATGTCCCCTCTTGACCTGTCTGTTGTGGGTGACCACCTTCAAAACTAGCTATGGCCAGAACTAAAAGAAGGAAGCAGTTGGGTCAAGTGAACACACCTGAGCTGCCTCATCTGGGCGACCACTCCCAGAACCCCACTGTTTGCATTACCAAACTGAACCCATAAAAATCTTATGTCCAGACTTGTTCTGCCACACCAGTGAGCCTCTTCCCTCAAAGGACTGAAACAAGTACTATATACTGTTTATTCATTTACTTCACTGATTCAATGAACATTGAATATGGAAAACCAACTATGTATCAGGCACTGTGATAGGTTTTGGGCAATAAGACTGTTCACTCAAGTGTGGAGCTTAGAAAACAATGCTTTGAAATGTGTTAAGAAGTATGGTTGAGAAGAATAGTGTCTATGGATAGGATGCCTTACACAGACTTAAGAGATCAAAGACGGTTTCCTAAAGGAATGCATGTCTGAGCAAAACTATTATGGATAAATGGGAGTTAGTCAAAGGAAGAGGCTACTACGCGCCGGGCATTTTCTGTCTTCTCTTTTAGCCTCTTTAAGCTTCTAAGGTTACCATCTCCATGTGACAAATGAGGAAACTGAGGCTCTAGTCTCAGAATTCAAATGCAGTTCTGCAAACCCCAAAAGCCCATGTTTCATTTCTCTTTCACTACTCTGCAAGGGAAACACCTTCCCCGCAGGTCCTGTAGGAGCCACAAATGTGCATCGGCGTCAGTCTAAGACCTCCTTCCTATGTGTTATTGGTCTTCTGAGAGATGCACAGAAAAGGTCCTGGTGCCAACCGCTGTTTGGGCTGCTATCTAAGGCAACACAACAGTGGTGCTGGATCAGAACTAGAGCTTGATTTGGAGAGGCTCTCTTTGGAAAGTGCCCTTCCTGAACCACAGGGGAGCCCTGGGTTCTGTGGTGAGCTGCATTCATAGCACAAGTGATTGATCCACCCATAAACATCTCCATGACTTCCTCTTTCAAAGCCATACATTCTTCTCTATCAAAATTGTATCATTATATACAGCTTGGTCAGTTGTCCTCTTATCTTCTTCCCCAAACTTGGTACCCAGAGACATTGGGAGGCTTTCACCAAACCCATCCACTGGCATTAGAAGAGAATTTGAATCCACTAGAGATATTCAGAAGAAAGTACCACAAGCCCTGATCATGGGGATGGATTACATAAATAAAAATGTAGTGTAAATTCCTACATCGACTACTTTAACTTAGTGGGCAAACCCATCTGAGTGTGCAAACTCTGATGCACTGGTTCAAAGAACAGTCTCGCCACCTGCACCTTCACCAGAAGATCTAACTTTGGTGAATGAGAATCCTACAAGACTCCAGAGTTCTCATTCTGAAAATCATTTCTCATTAGGAAGATGCAGGCATTGTAGACAATTGGCTAGATCTAAAATTTAGTCCCTATAACAGCCCCTATAAATCCTAAATGCCAGCTTGCTCTCTCTGCTGCTTTCTCTTAATTGCAGACTGTCTCAAACATATCAGTTAATTGGGATTTCTGGTGAATTATGTTCCATGTGTTTGAAGGGTCTTTGAACCTAGGTTAATTTTATGTTCACTGAGACCTCCTAGGTGCCGGCACCATTTACGTGCAGCAGAGGACCTCCCCTTCAACAGCAATTACTCACAGTCACAGACAAATACTGTCATCTCTGACAAGCCTCACTCTCACCCAGGCATCAGCCATGGGGAGGGAATCCTCCCTTGCTAGTTTGTCTTCACCATCAGAGCAATGGCACTGTTCTTTGGCTGCTTCTTCCTCCCTCCCTTCTATACTCTCTTCCCTCATAGCTCCCCATGACCTCATGCTACTTTGGTCTGCCATACCTCCTTATCAGGGTATATTCCTCATGGGAATAAAAGGTGTCCCTAAAGTGGTACCTTCCCCATGGGATTTCTATGCCCTCTAAGCCAGTCCCCCATCACATTCCCTGTTCTGTTTCCCTCAAAGAGATCACCTCAACTAGGCTGAAAGCAGTTTGAATCTAACATTTTTTAAATGATTAACATAACAATAGGATCTGTACTCTATGGAGCACTGGGTGTTATACGAAGACAATGAATTGTGGATCACTACATCAAAAACTAATGATGTATTGTATGGTGACTAACAAAACAAAATAAAATTTTAAAAAACTAATATGAATAAAAGAACACTGAAACATCAGTAGATTTAACTCCTCTGGGAAGTGCCTCCACCCTAACACTTTATCAACCTAAAGAATTGCTAATTGGGGAGATACATAATACAGTGAGGACAATCTGTCAACAGTCCTCCTCTGTGCCAAAGCTCCAGGAGAACCTTGATCAGCACTGTACCCTGACACTTCCAGTCCACCACTGGCCTTTGCCATAACATAAACAGTAACCCCTACAGGACTGAATCTTCTCCCATGCTCAGGCAAGAGTTAGTTGTGCTGTCATCCTGCTGAAACAGAGCAGTGATGAGAATGTTTTCTCTCTATATCATTTATTAAATCTTTATTAAATGTCTGTCATGCCAGGTATAGAGGCTTAAGAAGGTCTCCACCAAACTCATGACTTTATGTTGTAAGGAGACAAACGTGTATTCAAATAAGGACAGCACAGCATGAATGATGCTCTCCTTACTAGAGCCACACATGCAGTCCTATGGGAGATTTACAGAGGACTAATATTCTCCCCGTGATATTGGGAGCAGGGAAGGGATTTCAGGAAAAGGGAAGAATACGTGCAAAGGCCTGAAGTTGTGAGAGGGCAAGGCCAGGAGTTATGTCCATATGAAGATCACCTAGCCCTTACCCACAGCCAGGCTCCCAATTTTCCTACAGTTGGAAAAGAGGCTCTAGGGACACAGCCAGATGGTCTACCCTGCAAAGGTCAGTGAAGATCTAAATCAATTGCCCAGACAACTCAGAGATGATAGATTGAATGAGGTACCATAGTAAAGATGGGGGAAAAAAAGAAAAAAAACAACACTGGCCTGGGGACGCATACTGGCTTAGCCACTAATTGCTATGTGATTTGCGGCAATTAAATTCTCAATTTGAGTTTCCTTATCTGTAAAATGATAAAATATATATTTCATAAGGTTGTCTTAATATGCAATTATAGAAGTAGTATATGTGAAACACCTAGCACCCACAGAAAAAAATCTTACAGCACCCCTAGTTTCTGATTTCCTCCTCCAGGCCCATATCCCTAGGTGGAGAAATGAAGCAGAGATGACTGCTCCCAATCATAGCAGAATGAAACAGCTCCCAGGATTCAGGTCTGTGGTCTCAGAGAAGCAATGGAGAAGCAGACACGAGGGTAGGTCTTATTCGACAGATGAGGCCCATGGGTGCAAGAAATATATCTAAAGCCACAGGCACACCGACTAATTGGCAATGACCCTGAAGCTGGGCTTTAGCTCCCATATCCACCCTTTTTCTGGTCCTCTACCTTTTTCTCCTTTAGAATTCTTAAGCCCTTATTAGCTAAGATTCTGGTTCTTCAATAATATGTAAGGGATAGTCAGCTAAGGGTAAAATCCAAGGATATATCAGACAGCTGGGGAAAGCAATCAAGAAATTAAGGTTGGGAGGGTGAATGAGCACAAAACAAGCTTCACCCACTCCACACATCCTTGTTGAGGATCAGCTGTGACTGGTGTGCCAGGGTCTCCCAAGCATGAAGGATAATGTTGTTCTAGTTAAGTCCCAGAACTGGAAAAGGACTTTCAAAATTATCAGGATCATTCTCTGCTACCTAAGAACTACAGCAAAGACAGAAACATGTCTAATTGTTGAAGAGATCTTCATTTCTTATGAGTCACCAAGTGAATCTCATTTTCTCTTTCCGACCTCACCAAACTCAGGATACACATGCATATTGACCCCAACCAGCTCTGAGTGACAAGTAGAGAAAACAAAGCAGAAAAGAAGGGGGGGTGGAAATGTGTCCAATTAATCAATAAGATTTAATGGACCATATGGAGTTAAGCTGGGCAAGGGTGATATCAGAAGACAGCTGGAGGTGGGAATGTCTGCATGTACTAGGGGCTGAATTTGGAGGCTAGGAAGGCCACAAGGTCATTTAACCCATTTGTTTAATCTTTGGGCTTTGCTAACATTAATACCAGTTTACTCCCATGATAAAATACCAGTTAGATTGCTCTTCTGGGAGACTAGAAGCAAAGCAGCAACTTCAATTCATTCATTCAGTCATTGGGCACCTAATACGTGTCAAGGGTGCATCCAGGCCTCCATCATGTTGAACTCCTAAGCTGGGTGAACACAGGAGGGTTACTGACCTTGGTAAGAGTAACCTTCAGAACCTGCAACACCCGCTCCAGCTGCCCCTCCGTGCTTGTGAAAGCAAGAAGTCCTGTCATACCCTGCTGCTTCTCTTTTTACTGCTGCTATCAAAACAGAGCCGGGCACCTTGGAGGTGGCTTGATAAATTCTATTTGACCCATAATCGAGAAGGTAAGTTCCCTGACCTCAGGAAAGAAAACGTTTTCAGAAAGGTTTATTTTAGAGTAGATTTCAAAGGACTATGTGCTCAGAATAAGTAATCCAACATGATAACGGCCACGTTCAGAGTGTCCCTAAAACGCGGGCACATGTGGTACAGGACATGAACAGACTCCAAGCTTGCAATTGCTTTGTTTTAACCTTGGCAGCCCTGCAGCTTGGCTCCCACATTCAAAGGGATGATGTATTTTCCCATATTTATTATTTGCACTGGACTACTGAGGAAAAAAAGCAGGGCAGCAGGCCGATGTGTCTCAGTGTTCCTGCCAGGAATAACAGAGAGGCCTTGCACCAGCGCCTCATTAGCTTATGGAAAACAGTTCCCTAAGGAAACTGCAGGGTGTAAATAAATTTAAAACATTTCAGCTTTTTGAGGCCTGCAGATGCCAAATTTGTAAAACAGTGGTGGCTCAAGAACGCTGTAACATTCTGTTGCACGTCTCATAAATTTAGCATAAGTTCTGTAGTTGTTAATAAGCAAAATAATGTGATATCATGGACATACTTTTTTAATGCAATATGCATTACTTAGTTATTTATAAGCAAAATTTTGTTGGCAGGGTAAATTCAGTCTAAAAGACCAGGACAGTTGTGGAGATACTCATGCACAGACCTTCTTAACTCAGGGCCCTCTTTCAGGAACTATCCTCTCTAGACACTACACCATGCCTATGTCCTAGGATATAGGCAGACCTTGCTACAAGCTTCACATACTGTGCTAAAGAGATAGTTAGGTTTAAACCTAAATCTCTGACTAAATATTTGTTAACTATTAAAACACACACACAGAGTGGGATCTTAGAAGTCATAGACAACATTTACTCTAATCCCTCACCTTAGAAACAAGAACACTGAGAACCAGGGAAGCAAGGCGATTTAGCAGAGTCACACTGCAGGCCAGTGGCAGAGCTGGGAGGACAGGGGATTCTCTCTCTGTCCACTGCTCATTAGACTACTAGGACCAGAGCGGCACAGCACTTGGCACCCCGCCTGGCACAGGGCAGGCACTAAACACAAGCTGGCTGTGACTAGCTGTGTTGTCATTGTCATTATTTCTGCTACCCCCAGGTGCTAAGTAATACAGCTTCTTTTCATCTCTTTGCCAACGGGGGGACTTCTGTGAGAAGCTCAAACTAGGGCTAATTTCATGTATGTTATCAGAATATTTTTAAGGGTTGTTTTAACCCAGTTTCATTCATTTAGGTGATCCTCCCCAGTATTAACTCCTGGGTCCAAGAAATATCATACACTCTTTCTTTCATTTCATAATATATGACATATTATTTCCCACTAAATCATGACTTATTGAGTACCAGCAGACTATAAACTTTACAAGGGCAGGAACCACATCACATCTCCTTTTTCATCATTGTAGCCCCAAATCCTAGTGCACAGTAGATAGTAGGCACTCAATAAATATTCAATGGCCATGGTACTATGTGATGGGGACTCAAAGACGAGTAAGACATGATCCTTCTCAAGTTTCACAGTCTGATGAAATGCATTCTTCTTAAACCTATTTCAGTTTTCAGCCCATTCCATCCATATAAATTAAGTCCATACAATCCATATTCCTACTAATCCAAGAATAGTCTTGAAACAAGATTTCATCCAAAATTTGTCTTAAGTAGCCCTAACAATAAGACACCCCTAATATACTAGATAAAGGTGATCCTTAAGAGACAAATGGATACATAATAAGCTACATGATAAAGCTATACAGATTAGGCTAAATAGAAAGGCTACATTATTTTTAGAGGAGGAAATGAACCTAAATTCAATTCAAATCAGATAAAACAAATCACTAAAGAATCCAGTTCTGAGAAACCATTATGATCTATACCAAAGGTGGACAGCATATGAGTTAGCAAGTCCTTCAGCACAAGGTTTCCAATCAGAATATGCAGACTAATGCGAATAACTAGCACCTGGCCACAGGTTAAGGCTAGCCTAAGGAGGGAGTAGCTAGGCAGCCCAGCGGTACACAATCAAGGTCCCAATTCACGGGAGACTCCTCAGTGTTTCTCAAACATTAATGTGGATCAGAATCCCCTGGAGGGCTTGTTAAAACACAAATAGCAAACTACCCTCAGAGTTCCTGGGGTAGAACCCAAGTTTGCATTTCTAAAAGTTTTCCATGTAATGCTGACAGTGCTGGTCCAAGAACCCCTAGTTTAGAGAAAGCACAACACACAAATGTCCCAAGACTTCTGGATAAGGAATCAATGCCAATGACCTGTACAGTATGAATTATGTTTGCCTTTTTTTAATTCCTTGAGCCAGTCACCAGTCATGTGTACTGTACATCTGAGTGACTCAAGCCAGAGCAGAAAATGAATTAAGAAGCCATTCCAGTTATGGGACAAAACATAGAAGGATAGCCTGAGATGAAAACCCAAAAAGAAAAAAAGTTCCTCAGATAGAAAAGAATCAGAACCAGAGGCAAGGAGGTGGTGAGCGGAAGAACTTGACAGAGAGGACAAAGTGGATGAGAAATTGCACTACTGGAGTCATGCTAAGGAACTGGGGCTCCTCGGGACTGGGACTCTAGGCCTTGTGAGTAACAGCCCCATTTGTTGAGCACTTACTATTATTCCAGTCCCTTCCTAAGGGATATACATGTGTCTCTGAAATCTCAGAACATTGTCTGAGGTAGTTCTCTCTTTTATAGATATGGAAACAAAGGCTCAACAAGATTAATAATAGCAAGAGTATGTGGTAGATTCAGGATTCAAATTCATGTCTGACTCTCAAGCTTGACTTTTTTTTTTTTTAAGATTTATTTTTTTGAGAGAGAGAGAGAGAGAGAGAGAGGGAGGGAGGGAGGGAGGGAGGGAGAAGCAGGCTCCCCGCTGAGCAGAGAGCCCGACGCAGGGCTCAATCCCAGGACCCTGGGATCATGACCTGAGCCGAAGGCAGATGCTTAACCGACTGAGCACCCAGGCGCCACTCAAGCTTAACGCTTATCACCTAACCAGTCTGCCTTCCTATTCCTCTTCTCTAAAGATGAAACCTAAAGGAGAAGACACTGAAGGAAACCACAAATAGTGGCTAGAATAGGGTTAGAAAGAAGCAGAACACAGAGAGGAAGAGGGAGTACAATGTAGTGGCTCATGCTTTAGCTTTGGGACTCGACAGATCTGCATTCAGACCTGTGCTTCTCTACCTAGGAGTTAAGTGGTCGGGGGCAAATCACCCAATCTGATCCCAATTTCCATATCTGCATAATGAGGATATTAACAGCTACCTTCCAGGGTGATTAGAAGGAGTATGGACATATTTTTACAATAGAACTAGTATTTTTTTAGTACATTTCTTAGGAAATAGATGCTCAAACATGAAGGTGGTAGTGGTGATGATGGGGTAGAGAAAAGCCTGACACCCTAGCAGTTGAGAAGCCAGAAAGAGAACATTTAATAGCTTTCAGTGTGTTATTGGGTTTTTTTTTTAAGATTTTATTTATTTATTTGACAGAGAAAGAGACAGCGAGAGCAGGAACACAAGCAGGGGGAGTGGGAGAGGGAGAAGCAGGTTCCCGGCTGAGCAGAGAGCCCGATGCAGGGCTCGATCCCAGGACCCTGGGATCATGACCTGAGCCGAAGGCAGACGCTTAACCGATTGAGCCACCCTGGCACCCCACTTTCAGTATGTTTCAAGTTCCAGGTTTCAATCAAACCTACACCTAATATAAAAAAATAAATAAAATATGCCACTGTCCATCACCAACTGGGACTGTGGAAACTGGAAATGTATGTGAAGAGCAAATGAGCAACTCCTGATCTTATTTTCAAAACCAGAAATATGTACTCCAGAAACTATACTTTCAAGCTTATGGTTGAACCTGTATGTATACAGTCCTTGGGCACCGCAATGTAGCATTCCTTTTTAATTCAGAGATAAAATAAACAGGCTGCCCCCTGAGGGTTAGCCAACAAAATCAACACATAATGCTGGAGTTGAGACCAGAAGTATTCAAAGTCACCTTGAAGAAACTGAGTGACCCAAAGGTTCTAGTAGATTTCACTGAAACTAATGGAAGGTATTCACAGAACTCAAGGAAAAACAGAAAGAGGAGGTTGGTAGGAAATAAGACAAATGAGGCGGGGGAAGAATAGAAGTTGAATTGTCAAGAGTAGACATTAATTCTCTACTAAGAAGAGTTTGCTCTAATCCAAGGACCTGAACCAAAAACTCCTTGAAGACTGGAACTATTCTTACTCACCTTTGCATCTTCGGGAACTAACACAGTACCTGGCACAAAGCAGCAACTTCATATATGAAAGCCCCACTGTATCCCTTCTGGGAAACCAGGACTATGACCACTGCCTCCACAAAGGATGTGCTATTCCCTGTGCTCTGCTTTATGTGTCATACAAAAATATTCCCTGTTTCTTCATGACCCATAGTCCAAAGCCCAAAGTCCTTCTTAGCCTGATATTTCAGGCCCATTCCATTTTCCCTTCCCAGGGTGGGTTCCCATTCCTTCTCCTAAGTCAACTCTCTCTTCCTGCCAGATGATCTACCCACGCCCCCAAACAAACCACCTTACATTCTCTCAACCCTACTTCCCGACATTATTTGTCTCAACTATAAATCCTCTCTGCGTTTCTGCACCTTCTAAGATCCTGTCTCTAGAAACCTCCCCTGCACACCTCAGGAGAACTTTCACTCTCCCACTTCCAAACTCTTTGAGCTCTTGTTTCTCTACCACTCATTCAGCATTCACCAAATACCATCTTGTGTTGACATTTCTGTTTTTTCAAATGACTGTCTTACCTCCCCTGATGAACTACAAACATCACGTCTTATTCATTGCTGCATCCTGCCTTGGGCCTTGCACAGAGTTAGCACTTAATAAATGTTTGTTGCTGCTCATTAATGATGAAAAACAAATGCTTTGGTAATTCTGAGGCATCCGACATGCCCAACCCACCCACACTTTATGTCATCATTTCTTCCACTGGAGGTAAACAATGTCTCTTCCACCAGCACTTTCCACCCGGTCCCTCCCTGTGCCCTAACTGGGGACAAAAGCAAATACTTGTCTCACCCTGGATGGGAATCTCCAGACTGTCAGAAGCTTGCAGATTCTCACATCCCTAGCAGCCACCTCTCTAGGCCTGCTTTTGCTTGTCAACCAGCTACAGGATCTTCTAAAAGGCATTTAACAGCCATGAGCCTCTGGCCCTAAATTTCTTTGTCCTTTAACATAAGGTTGTCATTAAGATAAATGAGAGCATAGATCTAAAAATGCTCTGAAAAGTCAAGAGTTATACACAAAAGAGAAGGGTTTTAAGGAACCAACTTAGCCCTTTTTGGCCTGCAGATCACTTGGTTTGGTACCCTGGCAACCCAACCACCTGAAAGAATTGTCCCCTTTCCTTAGAACCTAGTTTTGTTTTTTTTTTTTAATCAGAGAAAAACTAAAGTATTAGAGAGAAACTGGCTCAGAGGATTCCTTGGGCAGGAGGGTATTTTAAGAGTTCACTGTGTTGTGTTCATTTTCTGTAGCCTAATTCTGAGTTTAGACATGCTGAAAGGTATTTCTTTTCTCTTAAATGCTTCAGAGACTAGATCAGAGAAGAAAAGTCTTGCTTAAACATGCAAGACAGCAGAGAACAGACGGTCAGGCTGTCCTGGGAAACCTCAGTCCCTCTGAACTTCTCCAGTTCCATAGGCCATGGTTAAATACACGAATTCTATAATAGCCCTCAAACTGGCTGGGAGGAGTCAGAGAAAGCCATCTCCCTAGAATCTCTGGTAGTTGTTTCTTCTTCTAAGAGGTTGCCTAGCAAAGAGAATACCCCAAAGAAATGTTCTTTCTCCTTTACAGGATATTCCTAAGTAGGCTGCTGATAAACAGACACTGACACACTCAGCTAAGTCACCTTCAAACATCTCCTGAGTGCTCGCTGTGTGCCCAGCAGCACCAGAGGTCTGGCCAGGCTCTAGGTTCCTTCTAGATGACTGGGAGGACCTGATGTTGGGCATACTACAGTTAAAAATTCTTTGGCCAAAACCTTAGTTCTTCTTTAATCTTCATCACTCCAGACCATTTCACACTGCTGACTTTCATGAAAACAGATACTGATAGGTAAACAGAGAAGCAAAGAAGTTCATGTAAAATAAACAAGGTACAGAAAACACAGTAAAACCCTTTCCTAACCCTTTGATGTATAAAAACTGGGATGCCTGTCTTACTCAGCTAGTGCTGCTCTAACAAAATACCGCAGACTAGGTGGCTTGAGCAGAAACCTATTTTGTCAGTTCTGGAGGCTGAAAGTCCAAACGCAAGGTGCCAGCATGATTGGTTTCTCATAAGAGCTTTCTCCTGGGACTATAGAGAAAGAGAACAAGCTCGTGGTGTCTTAGTTTAAGGACACTAATTCCATTATGAGGGCCCCACCCCCATGACCTCAATTAAAATTACCAAAGGCCCCATCTTTAAATACCATCACAAAGAGGGTCGGGACTTTAACATATGAATTTGGAGAGACATTCAGTCCATAAAAGAGCCCCAGGGAGGGCACCTGGGTGGCTTAGTCAATTAAGCCTCTGCCTTCGGCTCAGGTCATGGTCCCAGGGTCCTGGGATCAAGTCCCACATTGGGCTCCCTGCTCAGCAGGGAGTCTGCTTCTCCCTCTACCACCCCCCTCCATGATCTCTCTCTCACACGCTCTCTCAAGTAAATAAAATCTTAACAAAAAAGAGCCCCCAGAGAATATCCAGAACCATCTTCCACACCACTGGAAAAACCAGGAAGCCCCACTTCTGTTACTCCTTCAAAAATAATGGCCCTGGTCTCCCTACAGCCTATAATTCCATTGGCTTCCAAACCTTTAAACGACTCAGAGTGGAACACCCTGAATATGGGTCCTAAGCCCCTGCCCTCAGCCTTACTCCATTTATTTTATTTTACAGTCAGAGACTGAGAGTTTATCAAATATTGCATGCATACATAAGCATGATAAGCCACATATTTTTTCAGAGATTGAGAGTTTACCAAATATTGCATGCATACATAAGCATGATAATCCACACATTTTTGTTTTGACACAAGCACCTGGAAAGTACACAAAAAAGAGGAGACGTAGGGTGCAAAAAAACCTGATGGGCCTCTCCATATTCCATTTCTGCCCCAAAGGCTCCTTAATCTGAATCTCTCCCCAGAATGTGCTTTCACGTACAGACAGAACATTCAAAACACTTCCCAACCAACCAGACAGCACTCAGCAAGGGCTGGGCAGAGTGCTGGAGGCCCCTATGAGAACATAGACCATTTAGCAACCAGGACTGAGGTCCTTCTACATTTAACCACCAATACAGCCACATGGGTGTGTACCACCTGATACTTTGCCCTGCTGGTGCACAATCTTACCATTTAAAAGCAGTTCTTCCCCGCAACCTTGCTCAGGTACAGAGGCCCACTCAGCACATAGCCTTCACATGGGCAGCCCACTGTATTTGCTTCCTGTCTTTTTTGGATATTGTCCACACATTACACTAAATAGCAAGCCCCTTTGAGAACTCCTTCCCACGGTTTCATCCACTGCCCACAGGGCTCAATCCCCTGCTTTGCACACAGTAGGTCATTAACCAACATTAAATAAAATGTACTCCGAACTTTCAGCATCACCAGGTGACCTGGATATCACTGCCTGACAGATATGCCTTATGGACTGGATGCTGTGCACCCCCCAGATTCATACATTGAAAACCTAACCCTCAGTATGACTGTATTTGGAGATGGGGCCTCTAAGGAATTAAGGTTAAATGAGGTCACAAGGATGGGACCTTGATGACCTTGATACAAGATTAGTGTCCTTATAAGAGATACCAGAGAGCTTGACCAATCTTGCTTGTGCACGCTCACTCGTGCTCTCTCTCGCTGCCACATACAAAGAAGTAGTCACATAAGCACACAGTGAGATGCGGCCACCTACAAGCCAAAAGAAGCAGCTTCCCAAAATGAAGCCTACCTCACCAATACCTTGATCTTGGACGTCCGGCCTCCAGAACTGTGAGATTAGTTTAAGTCCCCCAGTTTATGGTACTTTGTTATAGCAGCCCAAGATGACAATACAATAGAACATTCCAGTTTTTCATTCTCATAACAACCTGTAAGGTCAATACCATTACCGGAATGTAAGAAATATGAGAGTCCAGGTTGAGAGATGTCCCCTAATCTGTCCTTCACAAAGGCAATAAACCTAGCATCAGGCTCAAGTCTACATTCAATGGACCAAAAAGCCCATGCTCCTAACCAGTAGGCTAGCGTGCCACCTAGAAGCCCTTGCAATGGGAATAATCTTCATTGCCACAATAGTAATAGCTAACAGATATGGAGTCCCTACACGTTGCAGTATCATGTTAACCATTTCTCACTTAAACACACTTCTTCCTTGCAACAACCCTTTGAGGCAGGTGCAATTATTACCCCCATTTTAATAGCACCTAATAAAGAAGCTAAGGATGTCATGACCCCCTTCCTTTCTGACTCCTATCAGCATTCTGCTCTCTCCTTTGTTCCTCCCTGAAACCACCTTCACCAAATAGTCATGATGAGTCACATGCCATCTGGTTGGGCCATAAGTGATTTTCCAAATGGCCTTAAACTCTTTCTGGAACAGGGCAGGGTGCACCCTGACTTTTCTTTTAATCCACAAAACAGCAGGATGTCAGAGCCCCACTGGGCTCACAAGGACAATGTCTGGAAAAGAGCCAGATAAGAAACTACCATCAGAAAGTGTCTTATTTTCTGTCAATTCACAGGCAGCCCGCGGTCTGGTACTGAGGGAAGCAAACATATCCAGGCACACACCCAGGAACAGGTCTAACCCCACTCTGCTGGCAGAGCGGCAGCCCCCACCCTGCCCTCCTCACGGTTCGTGCTGCCTGAGCAGGCTGCCAGCACCACACTTCTTGGGTTCCACCAAATGGTGGAGGGGTTTTCAGTCCAACAGCAGATGTGGGCCAGTGTGCTGCCATCCATCTTCCCCAGCCTCCACCAGCATGTTAAGGAAGGTGCTGGATCCTTTTCCACAAGAGGTCAGAAACACAAGCCCTGCCTTCAAGCCTGGCCTCTCTCCCAAAAACTCCTAGAACTGTTCACATCTCCCCTAGACTCCAGGCTTCCTGGGGTGGCTTCACCCCTTTGTAAGGTTTTACAGTGGAGTATGACATCACAGCATGCCCAGGGTGTAAAGTAATAAGTAGGTCATGCTCCAAGAAAATGTCTGTCTTCCTCAGGGCCCCCAGAGAAGCCTGAGGAAGGGCTATCTGAGGGAGGGTTTGCAAACTTCATGCAGCATATCTGGGCACCTAACTGACTGCCACTCGGGAACCAGACAGGGTAAGATGGCTCCTCATGGTCAGCAACTCCAAGCCCAAGTGCCATGGCTGCCTGGAATGGGAGGAGAAAGGGTAATGGGTTGGGGGGGGGTGTTTTTTGTTTTTTGGTTTTTTTTTAAGAAGAGGGGACACTTCCTATTTCAGTGCTTGTTTATTATACCAATTTTAACCCATGGTGGTTTTCTTCATGTGTGCAAAACTAAAATAATGATATTGCTGTTCCCTTTTGATTAGTTACTTCCAAGGACTACGTGGTTCCTCCAGTCCCCTAAATCATCTTCTGATACAGGAAGATTTGGCCCGTCCATACCTAGCACAGTCAGGACTCATCTGGTTTGACAGGAGGGTCCAGAAAGACCCAGAGGACACAAATCTCTCCTCTACCAGCTTACTAATCCTCCTTTGGGAAATTCGCACCGTTCAGTCACTCCTTTAGGCAGGCAATCCAACCGGAACATACTTAGGAGGCAGAATTCAACATCATTAATAAAAGGGGCCTCAATTATTTTTCCTAGTTGGTAACACGTATGGAGGGTCTGAAATTCACACACTACCATTCCAGTGTGCAAAACTGTTGCTTCTTTTTTATTTTTCTATATCTGAACTGAGCTTGCCAAAAGCTCCCATTCCCAGACAGTAGAAAAAATAATAAACTTGCTAGTTAAGTCTATTTAGTCTCTTTCCATTTAAAGCAGTATCATTTAGGATATTCTCTCAAAGTCCAAACTCATTTTTAGTGCTGTTTTTTCCCCTCTGAGGGTCTCTGCTGCCACTCCTCTGTCCAAACACGGGGAGTGGGTACAAGGTGACATTGTTGTATTCTCAAGGCATGGGGAGGAAGGATGTCCCTGTTACTCTTCTCTATTGATTACTGTGAGGGTCCCCAATTCCTGGGCATTGGTCTCTGTCTACTGCAAACCCTTCTGAAGTGTCAGAAGCTGGGGACATACATGCTCTGTTCCCTTGGCCAGGACAGGGCCCAGGAACCCCCCAATGGCTGAATAACACCCACCCTGACTCTTTGCTGGCCCTCAGACTGTCAGCTATCCCCTTCCACTGACCTATGGACCGTCTACCTCAAACCCCCTGGGTGTCCTCACTTTGCCCCCCACCACAGTGACCCCGGGGTAGAAGGGGGGAAAGTTCACTGGTTCTCAGCTCTTGGTTACTGAGTCCCCACTAAAGACACAGAATGCAAGCACTTCTCGCCTCCTGTACTACTGACCAGCCCAAGCTGCGTGCGCCTATGGCCTGGAGTACTGCAGTGGCTACTCAACTTAGCCTCCCTGCTTCCACCTATGTTGCCTACGGTCAGTTGTCAACACAGCAACAAGAGTGGTCCTTTTAAAAGGAAATTTGGGTCCTGTAACTCCTTTACACAACACACTCCAGTGGCTCCCATTTCATCAGAGTGAAAGCCAAAATGGGAGGCTGCACTGAGCTGACACCCATTCCCTTTCTGACCTCTCCTACCCTGGCAAGGTGCTTATCCCACTCATCACCCTGGCCTCCCTGCTGTGTCCAACTTAGGGCTGGGAGAAAGGATGGAGAAGGAAATAGCAGAATCAGAAAAGGAAAATGGCATGGATGGAGGATCAGGAGATTGGCGGGCGGGGGAGGGGGGCGGCAGTGGACAGCCCATATGCATTTAGCCTCTGAGTGGGCTTTGGAAGACAAAAGCAGTGAGAATACCAATAAGCCGGGCCCTCCACTCTATCACTCCCCCACTGCACACACCTGGCCAAATACTGGTCTCCCTTATGCCCCTGTTCATCCCTCACCCTCTTCATGAGGCATTTGATACTGCAGTTGGCTTCCTGTAAACTCTGGCACTATGAGTCCCCTCACCCTGTTCTACATTTCCATTTTTGCACAGCACTTATTACCTAACATTCTCTGTAAGCTATTTATTATGGTCCTTTGTGTATCTGTCTTCCCCACTCCCTCACCCTGCCTCATTCCTCCAGAGCAAGGATCTTTGTTTTGTTCACCAGTGTATCGGTGTCATTTGACAATTGTTCTGAGTAACTGAATGTGAGCAAAAGTGATATGTGCCACTCTGGGTCTTGTTCCTAAAAGTATTTAGGTGTGGGCATCCCTGACATTTTCTTTCCCCCTTCTTACTAGCTGAGAGATGATGAGACATGGAGTGGTCTGTTGAGGACAATCAAGTTTCCACACTCACCCTGATCCTCTTACCTACAAACTCCAGGAGTTTCAGCTTCTAGGGGGAGAAATGACCTTCTAGCTCATATAAGCCACTGTATTTTGGGGTCCCTTTGTTACAGCAAATTATTTTACGAAAATTTGTTTCATTTACTCCTTTCCATCTAAAATATTATTTTCATTTTCAAAGGAAAAAAAATGGGTTCAGAGGGGCTAAGTGACCTTTCATGAGATTGATTCAGTCAACAAAAATGTAAAATGTTCCAGACGTAGGCACAAAGGGAAATATTAAGGCCCTGCGCCCATCTTTGTAGACACAATCTGCTCCGGCCAGAGCTCCTAAGTGAAACAACCAACATCCCAACAGCCAGTGCTAGATGTGCTCCCCTGCACCAAGCTGTCCACGTCCCCACATTTCCTGGAACGGGCCCTAGCAAGCAGATACGACTCCATCGTATGCATCTGGGTGGTTCCTCTGAAGAACAGGGTTTAGCTCAAAGACAGGCTAGTTGTTCTCTCTCTGCACCAGCCAGGTGGGAGCCCAAAGGAGACACCATATGATCAGCATCTTCACCTGCTCTCCATCATGCACAAAGCAAGATGCGACTGAGCCAGGGGGATGACCATCTGACAGAGGTCCCTCTTCCAAACCCCTCTAAACACAGTTCTGCCCCAGAGCTTCTAAAAGACCATTTATCAGAAAGCATACAAATAATACTGAACAGGGTAATCCAAGGTGAATTACTGGCTCTTTGTACCAGAGAGATGTGCCTATGAAGCTCAAGGCAATGCTCAGAAGAGTGGATATGCGCTTCCATGTTGCCCACAGGAGGTTGAAAACAGGCCAACCGATAGAGAGATCATTGTCAGCAAGATTTACATTCACCCAGCAGGAGTGGAAAGGCTGCAAGAATTATGTGACTCACTGAAGTTTGGGGTTAACGGATACATCATAAGAACATAAACCAGTGATTTCTGAAGGTGACCATTAAACACAGCACTCAATCTTCCTGGGTCTGGAAGCCATTCTTCAGAGTGTCCTGTTACATGCCTTTTCATTATCAGCAACTGGTCTTCTTTAAAAGATACATGCAGCCAGCAGCCTTCTACAGGCAAGACAGACCCTGGGAAATTAATTTTTTCCCTTACAAAAATATTAATATCACTTATTTTAACAAAAAAAAAAAAAGGCAAAGCCAGAGGTATAGAAAATTCTCATTTAAAAGCCAGGACCCTGGTGCATTAGCAATATACAATCACAAAACCAAGCTCTTCAAACCTGGGCCACTGCTAGCCATGGACTCCTGCTCACTCAGTACCATGCTGGGGTCCAGTTTAATCTGTGCCCTGAAATGTGTGCTCTGTCCCCTTACAGTTAGGTGACATATACTCCATCAGGAAAACAAAGTGAAAATGACTAAGGATTTTTTCTAAAGTTCAATCACTTCACAGGGACCAGGATACAAATGAATATCTCCTAAAACGTCAGAAGTGATCCTATAAAAGAAGCAAATACTGGAAAAAGACAACAGAAGCCCATCCTTATGAAAAACACAAAGGAAATCTTTAATAGCTGCCTTTGTGCAAGCCTCTCCTCCAAGGACTTAAGGTGCCTACAAACATCTGCACACATACCAATAGCTATGCAATGGCCACTCCCAGTCCCCGCTCTGGCTCATTCCCACTGTAGAGGCTGAGAATAGCCAGATGCTCTCCAAGCCTCCCTTGCAGCTACAGGAGTCCTATGGCCTACTGTTGGTCAGTGAGAAACAGAGGAGTTGGGAGTCATCTGCAAAAGACTTTTCCTCCCTAATGAGAAGAGAGGAGCTCATTTTATCCTCAAGTTGAAGGTTTGGTGACTAGAACTAGGCAGTCATCTTGCAACCAGGAGGGGCAGATAAAGAGAATTCCAGAGATGCTGAGCCAACATCAGGGCACACTAGAAGTGTTCAACCAGTCTTGAAAGCACCTGCCTCCAACTTACTAACCAGATAATAAGTCATATTTTGGGTTGATTACTACATGCTGGCTTCTCTGTAACTTGTAACCAAAAGCATCCTACAGAACACAATGAGCATCCTCTATTCCTCCATGAAGCAGTATTTGGCTCTCCACTGCAGCCCCTAAAAGCAAATCCCATTCGGCCAAGTATTAGCAATTAATGCAGATTTTTGCTGAAAATCTCACAGGAATATGAAGTAGATTAGATCACACATTATCCAGCGAAATTTAATAAAAATCCAGACTAGATGTTTCCCTCTAAAGTCCCAGTTTGAACTTATTCCTCTTGACGTTTTTTCCATGCAGATTTCTGAGCCTTACCATCTTTAGTCTTCACTACCTCCTGGAAATTCCCAATTCCCAGCCTCTTTATTCATCCCCAGCAATTTAGCTCTCTCCTGGATTCTCCAATCATGAATTCTTACACTCATGACTCTATCCAGTAAACAAAAGGCATTACTTAATCGAATCTGTCCTCTTCATAAGATGGGGTCTATAGATAGTAAATAGCAAATGATCTTCGTTTTTTGCAAATAATTTGTTTCTTACCACACTATACTCTCTTCCACTGCCAGAGTTTGATTAGCTAACTAGGAAGGAGGGAAGAAAAAGAGTGGAAAGGAAGAGAAAGGGGGAAGGGAAGGAAAGTAAAGACTTCCCCTTAATGCTCAAATTCTACCATTAGCTCCCTACCACTCTCCTCAAAACAAAAACAAAAACAAACCCTAAAGGAAAAACAATAAAAAACAAAACAAAACAAAAAAACAACACTTTCTTTTACTCCCCCCTCTATCTCTGCCCTTTGGATCTCCTTCCATTAGCTAGAAATAATTTTGAAAGGGCAATCTAAACTCCTGATCTCCCTTTTCTTGCTTCTCACTCACATCCTCACCTGATCTATCGCTTTAGCCTCCTGGCACCGCACCAGAACTGCTCAGGTAGAATCTAAAACCCTTGAGTGCCCAGATGACCCATCCAAATGAAGTTAAAGTGCCATCATGACAATATGGTACTATTTCATTGTGATGTAGGTTCCTATTATAAGCTAGGACCCCATGGTATCCTTGGGCCCCAACTCATTACCTTTTAATCCCTCATCATTACCAAGGTGCACACACACTCGAGTCACTGCGTTCCTACAAGAAGCTCTGCCCAGTTGTGACAATACAAGCTTAGGCCACAGGGGCCAGGGACCACATCCACCCAAACGCTTGTAGATGGAGGCCAACGTCAAAGTGATGCAAAGTGCAATCTATGACACAACGGGTGGCAACTGATGATGGTTCTGAGCAAACATGCAAGGGGGTTTTGAGGTTTTCTGAGATACTTGCTGCTTTTTGCCCCAAGGATAACAAGTATGCTATGCCGAGATAACTTCTAGCACTTTTTCACCTGACCACAGTTATAGATGCCAATGCTGTGATCTCCCCTGCAGTACAGAAAAATAAACCCTGGGCTTTAAGAAGCTTTTGCCTTTTTTTTTTTCCACATTCTTTCTAAAAGCATGAAACTTTAAGTTCAAGAGATTTTCTACCCATTGGGGTTAAAAGCGGAAAACCAGGAATGGGTTCTATCCCTCAAATATCACCCCTGGCTGCCCATGGCCAGCAGAATGCATGAGGCTGTTGAGCTTCCTTCCCTGGGCTTACCAAGGGTACTTCAGGATGGGGGGCTGGAATTTGGAACATTCTTTTGTCTCACAGTTGCAAATGGCATGAAATTGAACATGTGGAAAGGAGGAGTGTAGGCGCCAGAGCTGCCAGGGCTCTTGTCTTACTGCACCAAAGCTGAGCTTAGAGCTAAATGCCTCTTCTATCCCGTGGGGTCTCGGCTTGATCGGGTGACATACTGCTGGCCTCATCTTAGCCCAGCCGTCACTTTCGACTCGTATTTTGTCAGGCATCATGAGGCCAAGGAAAAGGCTGGAGGGGTAAACCAGGCATCTGTTTATTCAAGTGTTTTTTGTTCAAGTTTATTTTTTCATTGCACTGTGCTCTTTCCTAGCCCCACTTGTAGAAAGAGCAGCTTTGCCAGAAAACCTGGTAGCACCAGCTGCTTCAGAGGAGAGGCGTTTTAAACAGAGCCCAGAGAAAGCCAATTACCTGCCTGCTTGTCTGAGTAAGTTTCATTTGCCAGTATTTGCTAAATGCAAGCTGCCTTTGAGGGCACATAATGGCTCAGTTGATTTGTTTTTGTACACATGTGCATATGACAGGAATTCCTCAGAAACACATCTTGAGTCTAATCACTATGTGCATTACAAAGCTGTTTTTCCACCCATGTATGGGAGGAAGGGGGGAAACAGGCTTTATTGCTAATTAAAAAGGAAAAAAAAAAAAAAAACGCTTGGGATACATAGCACTTTATCCTGGAGCTACAACAGAAGTCTCACTTGCCTTGCTTTTATCACTGGCTATCCCTCTCACTCCTCCACTGGCATAAATCAGGCCTCCAAAGCTTGCCCAGGCCCCTTCCGGGGCAACCAAAACTGCCTCCTAGGAAGGAACTAGGAATTGGGGTGGGGGGGAGTGGCACTGGTTCCTGTCTTTATACAGCTGAGTTAGTTCCATTGCCAGCTCATTATCTTACAAGAATCATATTTCAGTAAAACTATCAAAACACTTGGGTCTCCCCCTCTAGATCACAAGCCACACGAGGGCAGAGACCAGGTCTCATCCATCTTTCTATGCCTAGCCTCTTTCTTGGCACACAAGAATCCCTTTACAAACATTATTTTAACTAAATTGGTCACTTTCCGGAATTAAATGGGTTGAGTTCTCATTTTTCATATTTACCAAGCCAAGTACCAGCTATCACCATCTCTCATAGATTTAGGAATCTCAATCAAAGCAATTGGGTTTTCTTCAAAAATTTTGCTTAGGTCTCTCTAGGCCCACCCTGGTTTACTACTGTTATTTCACCATTTTTTTCTTTCATTTCAGAAGTACCTCAGTTTGAACTGTAAATTATAGACTGGTCTGTGG
This sequence comes from Eumetopias jubatus, assembly GCF_037043125.1. Taxonomy (NCBI): domain Eukaryota; kingdom Metazoa; phylum Chordata; class Mammalia; order Carnivora; family Otariidae; genus Eumetopias; species Eumetopias jubatus. The sequence goes on from NW_028274810.1 coordinate 148,360,916, forward strand.
GGCACCTGGGTGGCTCAGTCGTTAGGCATCTGCCTTCAGCTCAGGTCATGATCCCAGCGTCCTGGGATCAAGTCCCACGTCAGGCTCTCTGCTCATCGGGGAGTCTGCTTTTCCCTGCCCCACTCCCACTGCTTGTGTTCCCTCTCTTGCAGTCTCTGTCAAATAAATAAAATCTACAGCGTGATCTGTATTGGTCTGGCCCACCAAAAAGCAGATACCACGATGGGATTACACATACAGAGACTGTATTAGGGGAAGTACCTTTAAGAGATGAAATGGGGAAGAGCTGGGTAAAGCGGGAGAGAGAGTGGTCAGATTGCCAGGCACATCTCAAGAGGGAGGAGAGGGTACATGCAAGCCTCCAAGGTGGCTGAGTAGTCTATGGAAGGTTTGGCAAGGCCGTCAGGGAGCTGTAGGGTCAAGGTTGGCCACCAGAAGATGTTTATGTCCCCCAGGAACAGGCCTGCCTCACTCTCTCTGCCACACTCGGCCTGAGGCTAGGAGCAGGCCTCGGGAAGGGACCTCATCACAAATGTGGAGATGGATTACAGAGCTAAGGAACCTGGTCAGTTACCTCCTGTGCCTGGCAGTCTGCAAGTGCTTTCTCATGGCCACCCCATCACCCTACTCAGGAAAGGGACTATGAATCAGCTTTATGTTGCCATGACCATGCTCCTTGTGCACTCCTCACCCAGTTGAAGACCCAAGGTTTGGGATGACAACCACCACAAACAAATCAACTGTCCTCCAAGAGTTCAGAAGGACCTAGACAAAACTATGGTTCACCTTCCCCCACCACAGCCAGGCCTGGAAAGTGACCAGAAGAAGCTAAGAGGTACAACAGGGCAAAAGCACCATCACATTTTGGCAAGTAGTTCTCCGCAGAGGAACTAGGGATGACAGCAGGGTCACTGACCCAGAAGCAATGTCACACTGCCAACCCACCAAGGGTGGTATCTCCTTGGGTTATATATGGCAACAATCCACCTGAAGGGGCTATGCCCAAGCCCCCATAACCTCCGTCAGGTCCTCCAGAAAGCCACCCCTCATAAACAGACGTTCCAAGTAAAATGCAATGTCCTTGCTCTGCCAAACATGCACTGCTGTCCCCATGCAGAGGGATCTGAAGGACTCACAGACCATATGACAACTCACCCTCTCTTGCCAAGGGCAAAGAGCCCCTCACACAAGATTCTGGTAAAGAATCGTTCTGTTCCTGATTTGTTTGCATCTTTAATTGCTTTGAAAAAAGAATGCTGGCAATGAGATGGGCCAGCAGTCAGCAGTCCCCATGCTCCTGCCTTCTTTTATGATAGACAGCAAACAGATCAGGCTGTCCGATACGGACATTTCTTCCGCACCCCACCATGTCATATGCCACCTTCTTTGCCCTGGCAGTCAACCTTATACCAGATTCTCATAACCCTCCCCTAAAAGCGAAGACCTAAGAGAATTTGGTCAGGAGGCCTAAATTCCTCTTGAGGTCTGGCTAGAAAATTGCCCCAGCCCATCAAAATGTCCATTTTGCTGTTCACCACAGAGTGTGCACAGGGAAGGACAATTACCTTAGCTTTTCTTCTGGCTCTCCCTGGCACAATTATTCACCCAAGTATCAAGGAAAGAAAGTGTTTCCTGCCATGTCATCCCCAAAGGTATCGGTTCTGTCTTTAAATTCTGTATTCTGTTCACATATTCTGGGCATTCTGACAAGCCATTTGTCTGCGTACCCTTCAAAGAGCCTTGCACATAGGAGATGCCTGATAAGTGTTTGCTGAAATAATTGTCCATCCTTGCCTCAACCCAGCTGTACACTACAGCCAGTCTCCTCATGCTGCCCACTTGCACTGAACTGAAACAGAAGTGGGCCCCTCGAAAGCCATATTTGTACTATATGGTCATAGCTGATTAGCCCAGATTGAACATCTGACCCAAATTTGGTGATTCAGAGGGTCTGTCCTGGGAATTCGGAATTAGAATTTAAAGACTGATGGGATTCATATGTATGGCTAGGAATGGTCAGGAGTCAGATTCCACCAAATGGACAGAGAAAAAAACTGGTCTGCAGAGAACAAATACAGCAGATAGAAGCCAACACTGCCCAGTGCCCTGCTCAGATCCCTCATTCCACCTTGTGTGCACCAGCCAAGCACCAAGAGTTTTCTCCAAAATCTTCCTCAGCAGCCCTGAAACAATGACAGAAAAATCAATGCAGAAATACTCCAACTCCCTCAGCCTCTACGTGGGATAGACCTGAGTGTGTGTGCTAGAACACTGGTTATCAGCCAGGTAATTTTGTAGCCCAGGGGGCATGGGACCATGTCTGCAGACATTTTTGGTTATCATATCTGATAGAAAGGAAGTGCCAGGGTATCTATGAATAGAGACCAGGGATGCTGTTAAACATCCTACAATACTCACGAAAGCCCCCACAACTAAGAATTATCTAGTCCAAAATGACAATAACACCAAGGTTGAAAGAGATTGAAGACTAAGTTCCCCAGAGCCAGTAACCAGCTTGCTAAGGTGTCATTTACTGGTCACCTTCTCTTCCTTCTCTCACTTCTCTCTTCCCTTATTGTTGTTTTCCTTCACCTCCCAAATAAACTACTTGAACTTAAATCCTTAATTCAGGATCTGCCTCTGGGTGAACCCAGCTAAGATGCTGAGCTTGATATATGTTCAGTTCCTGGTTCCAATGCTTCTTAAGACACAAACAATTAAGCCTAATAGCAAGAGTTTGCTAACTATACAATATTAGAGGGGCACAGTCAACCCACAAGATTGCTCTCACTTCTGATAGCAACTGCAGGTTCAAGGGGTTACCAAAACCACCCCCGGTTTTGGCCCAGGGGATCAATCAGGCCAGACCTGCTTTTTTTATGCAGCTTTCTTCCCTCCAAGGACCAACTGTGTTCTCCAATCTGAATCTCTGTGAGGATTAGGGTGACCAACCACCCTAGTTTTCCCAAGACTGGTTTTAGCAATGGAAGTCTCAATTCCCAGGAAACCCTTCAGTCCTGGGCAAACTGAACATTTGGTCACCCTAATTAAGAATCAGCATTTGGAGGATTTAAGTTATTGAAAGCCTTCCCAGTAGCCAGTGGATACTTTGGTCTCCATCTGAAATCAGTGCTATATGTTTTACAGTGGGGGGCAGGGTGGGAAGGAGTCGCTGGATCCAGGCACACTCCCCACCTCATAACATTACTGAACACCAAACCTGCAAACTGGCTGGACTGAGAGACCTCCCCTGGGTCCATGTGGAGCCCCACGGCAGTGAGGCATCACAGCTTGGTGGTGAGATCATGCCTAGAAAGACTTCTGAAAATGTGAACTGCTGAGAGTCATCATTAATTATATATTAGAGGGCACTCAACCAGGAGAGCTGGCAGGCACAGCCAAAGGAAAACCCCAGTGGTCAGCAGCTGGAATTAAGAGATTGCCTCATGCTGGGACTGACATCAGCCATCTCAAAAAAAGGGGGTGTGGCCCAGAAGGCTGTCAGCCTCAGGGGCTACAGATCACAGCACAGTAATCTCGTGCTTGGAGACAGACTCAGAGGTACCACATGGACCATAAAAGTAAAACTGACAACCCCTCAATATCAAGTCCAAGAGAATCCAGTATTGCCCTATTTTCCTTACCCTTGAAGAGGGATAGTCTTACCCTCAAAGAGCTCAAAATCTTGCCACAAAGAGACAAGAAGAGCATAACGTATAGGCAGCAACCACAGTATGTGCCATAGACAATGAGTTCTCTAGGAGTTTGTGACATTCATTTGCTCTACAAGTGTTTACTGAGTGTCACTGAGCATGTCAGGTACTGCACTAGATACTAGATACCCAGGAGGGGGAAAGTCAGGAATCCCTGTCCTCATGAAATACATATTCTAGCAGATATGAAATTTCTGATGACATAATTCTACAGTGAATAAGTATTTGGTAAACACTGTGAAGGAGAATGAGACTACTAATACCATGTGAGCACTATTGTTTCAAGCCAAAAAAATAGAAGGTCCATGTTTTCCTAACTCGGGTAGACACCAGGGAGGATTATAGGGAGAGGAAACCTTGAAGACAGATGGTCTCTAGAAGGCAAAGTGAGTCCCGCAAAAACCAACTCAGCTGAAGAAGCTGACCCTGGAGAAGGCAGCAGGATGGCTGAGGCAGCAACTGATGGGAGAACACTGCCAGCCACCAGGAAGTCATGCTGGGTCCAAGTCTGAGAGGGTGACCGACTTCCAAGACTGAGTGAAATCAGTTAAGGTATGACTGGCCTAGTGTGGAAACCACCCAGTAACTATACCTGCTACACCTTGTTCTCACCCTCCTTCATCCAATCCTCTATTACATAGTTGAATTTCCCTACCACATGTCAAGCACTGTACCTGATGCTGGGCTCACACAGCGCTAAAAGAGAATCAATGTCTGCCCCCAAAGAACTTTGTCTGGAACGGGAACTAGGCAAGTAAATAGGAAGTTATGATGGGTATGGTGATGCTACAATGGGGTAAGTAGAAAATGTCAAGCATACAAATCTCCTCCACTAATACCTTACATTATTCAACTCCAGCCCTACTCAGCCAATCATGGTTCCCTCACTTTACGTACTAAATGATGTAGGCTACTTCTTTCCACAGTGCTCTTCCCCACACAAGAGTGTGGATGCTTGGCATCTCCTCCTGCTTCCCCACTTCATCAGGCTAAGTCATACTCACATTCCACAATCCTCCTATTCATATATTCTGTCTTCTCCTTTGCTCAGCCACATACATACGACATTCGCCTCTAGAATACTTAACACACTCTACACCAGTTCTTGGTTTATATTTCTTCTCTACCAGACATGAATAAAGGGCCCAACCCTGTATCATTTGTGTTATTCCCAATTTACTCATTCAGCACAGTAATGAAGTTTTTTTTTTTTAAAGAATTTATTTGAGAGAAAAAGAAAGAGACAGAGAGAGCACACACAAGCGGGAGGAGGGGCAGAGGGAAAGGGAGAAGCAGACCCCCCACTGAGCAGGGAGCCCTACGCAGGACTTAATCCCAGGACCCTGAGATCATGACCTGAGCCAAAGGCAGACACTTAACCAACTTAGCTACCCAGGTGCCCCTAAAGATTTTTTTTAAGATTTATTTTAGAGAGGGAGAGAACAAGTGAGCTGGAAGAGGGATGGAAGGAGAGGGAGAAAATCTCAAGCAGACTCCGCAGTGAGCCCAACACAAGGCTCAATCTCATGACCCCAAGATCATGACCTGAGCCAAAACCAAGAGTCAGACACTTAACTGACTGAGCCACCCAGGCACCCCAAGTAATGAAATTTCTGAGTAAACAAATGAATAAAATGAAATTATCAAAAACTCTAGCTCCTGGGGGCTAAGAAAAAAAATCGGAAATGAGGCATGAGGTTGATAATCCTGAACAAAGAGACAAAGAGGACTGCGCCCTTTGGTAGAATTTTTTTCCAATAATTTTCTCCTTTATTCCAGCTTTTTAAACAAAGAACTATATATAAAGTGTACAATTTGATGAGTTTGGACATATGCAAACACCTATGATACCATCACCACAAGCAAGGTAATAGATCTGTGCAACACCTCCCAGAGAGAAGGCTGACCCAGCTAGGCCACTTTGCATCATTCCTTCTCCAAAGCTCTCCAACCAGTGAGGCAGGAAGCCAGGAATATCCCTCTAGTGGAGTTTCCTTCTCCCAGAAATAAGAAGCCATGAGAAAAGTCCTCCCATCCCAACCACCTCCCAAAAATACTAATCAGAAAAGCATTATTAGACAAAGCCCATGCTCCACAAGGTGCAGACTCCAGACTTCTACAGGAATTTAAAGATTGTGATCCCTACTGAAACCCTTCCCACAAAACCTCCCAATAAACTCTAACAGTTCAGTTTTCTTCTGAAATGTGAAGGCAATCCTCATATCACCCTGATGGTCTAGGTTCATTGCTGATGGACAAGTAATCCACTCAGGCTTTTGCTTTCGGAGGGGTATTTAAGAAGGAAGAGAGGGGGGAGTGGAGGAGGCAAAGAGGGACGGGAAAGGGAGAGAAGAATTGGAAAGCAGTTGGGAAAAAGGAAAAAGAAAGTCTAGAGCTGATCTTGTAGGCCATTCAGACTTTTAGATTTAATCACCTTACACCAATCTGTGATATTTACAGTCCCCAGGTGCATTTCACCTGATCAAAAATACAAATACCCTTTTGCATGCATAGGTACACATGACCTGCTATTTAGTCTTTTAATCACAAGGGAAAAAATACATTTACTCACTCAGAACTACAACGTCTAAGCCCCTGAAGCAGTACATAGTTCAACATCTGGAATTCATCACCAAGGTTATGCTACTCAAAGAGCCAGCATAAGGGAGGTAGACTAAGCCCTACAACTTAGGCACACACGGAAGTAGGCAGAGGAGGCGTAGGTTACAAGCCCATCTTCAACTTCATTTTGCTCCTGCACAATTAGTTTGCAGGTTGAATAGCATTTATTAATACTACTAAGGTTAACAAAGCCATTAAAAACACATGGAGTTAGAAGCAAAAAGCCAGGGGAGGTTGAAAATCTGAGAAAAATCCAGTACCTCTCAACATAGGGCTGTTTTCAGACTTAAAGATTGTGTTCCATTTTTTAAAGTGGTTTCTCCTTCCCTACAGCCAGAATCTTAGTACACTTTACCGTGAAACAATCAGAAAAATGCTCTTAGGGCAGCCCAGCTCCTTGCCTTATGCTGTATCCTAGGGAACCTTGCATCCTGGAGGAGCTTGTAAGTGATGGGTCATTCACCAGGCATTAGACTGCCCTGGGCTGAGCACTGTACTTAGTGAGGCACTTACAGCCCCGTTGAAAACTTAAGTCACCTTGACAGCTGCAGGACTGCTATACCTACTCAGGACAGGAAGTCTCTCCACTATGGAAGAGCCACCTGGGGACCAATAGGGATGAGGAAGCCCACAAACAGAGCCAATTAAGGGAATGCTCAGGTGAGAGAGGGAGAACCAAGAAGAACATGGACCTTGGAGTCAGAGTCAATTTTGAATCCTGACCCTGTTTCTTTTGAGCTGAGTTGCTTTTTCTCTGAGCTTTAGTCTCCTCATTTTTAAAATGGCAATAGCAATAATAGTATTTATGTAATTGAATTACTGGAAGATTTAAATATTTAATTATGTAAAATGCCTAAAACAGAGCCAGGCACTCAGACCTCAATAAATGAGTCTTCTTTATTATGCATTTGATAGTCTGTCCCATGCAATAGTTGTCCAAATCCCTACTAGCTGTCAGTCTTCAGGGGCAGTCTCCTTAAGACAAGAAACATGGGAGCCTAAGATCTGGCCTGTATTCAGCCCCCAAGATTTGAAGACTTTGATAACTGATCAGATTCCCAAATGTCAGAACTAGAAGAAACCTAAAAAACTGTCAAGGCTGAGTACTTTCCAAATCCTCTTTTATACACAGAAGCTATTCTTCAAACAAAAAGTTTCTGCAGAAATTCAATACTAAACAGAGCAGAGCTCATTTGGTTGAAGTGGGGGTAGCAGGGCACAACAAACCACTGACTTGCTACTCACAGCCATTCCTGAAGTCATGCACATGCCCCTGAAGCACCTCCACAAGACCCCAAGTTCCCAGCTAACATGGTTAGAAAACTAATGATCTAAGGGAACCTGGGTGGCTCAGTCAGTTAAGCTCCAACTCTTGACGTCGGCTCAGGTCATGGTCTCAGGGTCATGAGATTGAGCCCCACATCGGGCTCCTTGAAATTCTCTCTCTCCTGCAGCTCCCTCCCCTCCACTCGTGCTTTCTCTCGCTCACTCTAATAAAATCCTTTAAAAAAAAATTCTCTCTCCCTCTCCCTGAGCCCCTCCCCCTGCTCACTCGAGTGCTCTCCCTCTCTCTAAAATCTTAAGAAGAAAATTAATGGTCTAGTACACCCTATTTTATAAGCAGAGAAACTGAAGCCCAGAAAGGTTAAGTCAGTGCCCCAATGGTATTCAAGGATTAAGTATAGAACCAGGTCTAGAACCCTAGACTCTTTGCCATGAGATGATGGTCAGTGATAACACCCAGAAGAGGAGAGAAGAAACTTGTCTTCAGTGCTCCCCAACCTTCCCAGGCCATTCATTCAAACCTTTGACCATTGTTTTCCTTCCATTCTAGTCTCTCCATCCCCAAAGTATCCCTACCTCCAAACATTCTGTCTCCTCTTCTCAAAAGTTATCTGCTCTCTCCCTTGTTCCCTTAAGTCCCTGCTCACCACTGTTTAACATGCTGACAAACCAATCAGTAAAGAGATATTTTTGGATGCTTATATACTACCCAAATAATGTTTACAAGTACATTTTAACAAGAACCTTCTAGAAACCCTTATTTTTAAAAAAGCTCAAGTGGAGATTCATACTGACCACTAGAAGTTTTAAGACATATGTTTTTTTAAATCATACCATGCCTTACCTTATAGTACTGGAATCACTTTACCAGCAATATCAGTCACTCTGGCCATACCTTTGACCCAGACCATGCTCCCATTTCTCCCTCACCTCCAAATCAAGCCAATTTACTACTGTTGGTTATCATGAGGAGAGAGAACTTCTACAAGTCAGAGGTGAAAGGCTATGACAAGGGGAAAGTAGAAGCGGAGTTAAATACCCCAAAAGAAAACATGACACAACTCCAACTGAACTTTCCACAAAAATACTCCCCATTCACTGTTCCCAAGCACCTGATGTATACCCAAGCAGTGCAAAAAATCACAGGCACTTCTTTCAGAATGCTACAGAAGTAACTGAAAGTCAGAAAACCCAATTTCTAGCCTCTGCCATTAACTAGCTGTGTGGACTTGGAACACTCTCATTACTAATTTAAGTCCACGTATCCTCAACTATAAAATGGAAAGGGGGGTATAATGGCTCTAAAGTCCCTTCAAGTCTAATTTTGTACAATTCTGTCATTCTTCAAGATGTTTAAGGGAAAGATGATAGACACAGTTGGTATCCAAAAATATGCTCTTCCTTCTAGAGCTTTCCCTTCTCCCCTGAGAAGCAGCAGCCTACCAGGAATTACTCTCCCCAGATGCCCTTGCAGCTAGGTGGGGCCATGTGACTTGTTCTCCCCAATAGGATGTGAGTGAAATAATGCAGGTCACTTCCAGGCAAGGTGATTAAGATGCTAATGTCCCTTTTCCACACTCTCTTCCCCTATCTCTGGCTGGATGCAGAAGATTATGAGGGCCTAGAAGAGGGCAGAGTCACAAGACAAGAAGGAGCCTGGATCCCTGAATCACCATGTGAAGGAAGTGGCCACTGACAAGGCACATGCATGCTGGAATATTACATGAATTAGAAGTCAACTTTTAAGTGAAGCCACTGAAATTTGGTGATTTGCCACGAGCAGCTAGCATTATATTAACTACAAGAAGTACAGAGCTCTGAGATTTAGAACTTCATTACAATTTGAAAAATATTTATGCAAAACAGTATGCTAAGAGTTAGGAAGATTGATCAATGAGGAAATCTATCCCTTCCCACGTTCAAACCTAGTAAAGCATAGACATATTCAAGTTCCTATGTCATGAGGCAAAATGAGGTGAATTCCATAAGAAAGGTAAAGATCTGTAGAGAGGGGAGAAAGGGAGAATAAAGGCCACCCAACTCAACTCACTGAAAACTATTCTGGAAAACATCCAAGGGAACCATAATTAATTCCCAGATTGAGTTGAAAATATGCTGCAGTTAAGTCATGTCTCCTGACACTCAGGGTAACCCATACTGCCCTCTGGTTTGAGAGTAATGTAATGGCTGCTCCCCCAATACACCATGACTTCCAACATGACCCAGACTCAGCCCACGCGCAAGGAATGGGATTTGCCTGGAGCTGTAGTTCATCCTTTACTAACTCTTTAATTCTCACAGATGAAGGAACAAGATATGTCAAGCCCACTGATCACGTGGAGGGACTGGGAGGAAATACAATTACCATCATGGGAAAGCATGCTAAAAGGACTGATCCCGAGGTACTTCAAATTTGCTAACACCTCTGAAAGGAGAACAGTTGGATATCAGGTGGTCACTAGCCACTGAAAGTTACCCTAAACTTCTCAGGGGTTGAGAATATTGCCATTTATTACTTGGGGACTTGTCAAAGTATTATTTTCATTACACTAATAAATACTGTAAATGTCAAAATAAAAAATACTCTAAGTTCTGGAACTTGTCTTATCTAAATCTATATGATCTGGAAATATTTAGCAAGGGAGCCCAGTAATACAAAACAGATACAGAAAGGGTCCCAAGAAAAGCCCTTGGGAAATGCCAAACTATTAATTACATGTTAAACCGAAAGCCTCCTTAACAGCAATTGCCTAGGCTGCAAAGAACAAAGCCAAATGTATTCCAGGGGAAGGAGTAGAGAAGTCCAAATTCTTTGGCTCCTTTGAGAAAAGGCCTTTAAAGATGAAACAAAATTGTAATGGGTATCTGAATTTTGTTTAGATTGTGAGGAGAGGGGAAGAGAAGCTTGTAGATTTTTCTCAAAAAAAAAAAAAGAAAAACACAAATTGATTTTTTACTATAATCACAAGCCTAAACTAAATCTAAATAAAAATTAAATGCCAACAACTCTAAACTGGAAAATGTGCCAGGAAGACTCTCACTTCCTACAAACCTGTCTATAAGCCCTCTTGTTACAAGGAATCAAAGTCATTTATCAAAATGTTAATTTTAAATCTAAAAAAGTAAACAACATGGACACTTAAAAGTGAATTTCACATATATATGCATTGTTGAGTGGGTCACACTTTCTGAGGGTTTCTGCTTTGACATCATTTGTAACTAGGTGGAATGTGTTCTCAGAGTTGTTTCAGACAAGGTGTTATAGAATTAAAACACAACACTGAAAAATTCAGATGATTCAAATTGAGAATGAAGATGAATGTGATTGGCATATGGAGGTCACAGCCTGCCCCAGTTTGCAAACGGATCATAAAAAGATCTCAACCTCCACATAAAAGACCAGCAATTTACCTGCACCACCCCAGCAAAGCCCAGCACAGTCTTGCATTTTTCCAAGAGCCATAACCACCCACAATGACGCATCCTTGGGCACTCTCAGAGGCCCCTAACAGCTAACACACTACACCGGGCCTATAAAGCCTGTTTTTATGTTTATCTTTATTTATGTGAATTCCCCCACAGCGTCCTCCTCGATGAGGCCATTAAGTGTTTGTTTCTGAAGCTGGTGCAATCCTTGTTTTTCCTTTGGCTTTTGCCATTCAAATCTGGGTCTCTGCCCATGAGTCCTTCTTAGCCAGCTGGCTCTTGAGTACGTGCTTGGCAGAAACCACTTACCCTTTTATTCCATGCTACCTGGCTTCTTCCTGCCACAAGGTTTTCCCCAAAGCGGATGGAAGACATTTCACACAGGATGAGCAATTACTTGTGTTGTGTTTTGCCACCAAGTCTTTTTCTTGCTCTCCCAGGCAGACCTAATAGAGCTCCTCTGAACAGCAGGAAAGGATGTGAACCTGGGGAAGTCTCCAGTCAGTTACTTCACTGGTTGTGATTATGGCATTGATAAGATTTTGTGGTTCATTTAAAAAAAAAAAAAAAACTACTCATTCCTCCAAAAGGTGTTTCTGCCACTTATATTTTTTATTTATAATAAAATATTAGTACTAAAACAAGAATTGTTAACTTGTAAGATTACTGAAAACACTTGTCAAACGCTTCCAACTCATTACATGTAGGTAGTGAGTAAAATTCAAATGAATTGCTTTCATATTAAGATTAGTTACAAAACTAATCTTACCTTGAGCCACCATATTTAAAATTACAGTAGATTCACAGTACAAAGCATATAAAGCTTAGTCAGGTGGTAGTGAACTAGAAGACCTATTCCTCCTATCAATACACTGAACACACACACACACACACACACACACACACACACACACACACTTACTTTAGGAAAGAAGGTCAGGTTCACATAAGAGCAATTTATAATCATGTACTCCAGAGAACTGAATGTGGAGAAACTTCCCATTCTGCATTTGGCCCAACTGGCAGAGCATCAGTCGATAGAGGCACTTCTCTGGCAAGCATGAATTGAATGCTCTTAGGCCAATTCCTATTTCTCCAACCACTGCAAAGACCAAGGACTGAGTGATGGGTTCTTCACTGAATGTTCAGTCCATTTTGCTTATTTCATTTCTTCTAACACTAAACTTGCAATCAATTAATTGATCTGTATATACAGGAGAAATTAAAAAACAAATTAATGTCAAAAGGATGATGAAGTGCATAGAGGCACAGCCTACACTAACAATGAATTCTAATGTAAGTACTAATCCAAACTGTAATATATGAGTACAAATAGAGTATGTAAGTGAAATATTTAGAGCATAAAATATATAAGTACATATACTTACATAAGTAATAAGCATAAAATCAATAGAGTATATAAGTAAAACATAGCCTAAAGGCATAAGAGCATACAAAAGTATATACTAACTCAAATTATAAAAACAATAATTTCTTAAATATTTAGATTTTTGTGAGAATTGTTTCAACCCCTTGAGTGGGGGTGGGGAACTGTACAGAGATCTACTAATGAGCCAATCATCTGTCCACTTTACCTGTATAGTAAAGGCAGTAGAGACAAAAAAAATTGGGAAAGTTAGACCACACAGTTTTGCTTGTAAATGGACACTTTTGTTAGCACATTTTTTATTTTGTATAACTTTAATGCTAAGAAACTGGACATAAAATGAAATCTCTGCTGGGATGCCTGGATGGTTCAGTCCATTAAGCATCTGCCTTCGGCTCAGGTCATGATCCCAAGGTCCTGGGATGGAATCCTATATTGGGCTCCTTGCTCAGCAGGGAGCCTGCTTCTCCCTCTGCCTGCCACTCCCCCTCCTTGTGCATGCATGTGCACTCTCCCTGACAAATAAAAATCTTTAAAAAACAATGAAATCTCTGCTTATATTCTGGTTTTGTATTTTACCCAAAGCAGGAAAAGAAAAAAAAGCACTGAAAAATGTGTAAAAAGCAAGTAATACTACAAAAAAAAAAAAAAAAAGCTATAACATTTCTAATCTGTATGCTACATTTCAGGATATTCACTAATTTTAGAAAACTAGATAATATTTTACTGAAATCCTCAGCTGTCTCCCCATAGATGTTGAAGGAAAAACTATGAAGGAATCCATTTCACAGGAGAATATTCTTCCTGACTTAAAAGTTTCAAATCAAACTTGAACCCTTTGGAGTTCAAATTTGTTTGCTCTCAGTGATACATGGTTTCCTATTTCTATTAAAAAAGAAAAAAACAACAGTCCTTAGAAAGCTTATAAAAAACTCAAAAGGCTTCTTGGACCTTGAATTCCTCTTGCAAAACATTTTGATGAGTTAAGTGTAAATAAATCTGAAACATATGATTAAATTTCCATTAAAATGCACATGAGTTTAAAAATGAGGGAAAAAATTCTGAGCAAAACTAGCACTTGAAAAGTGGTTGGGTACATCCAAATCACTGCCGAGTTTACCACCAGTATGTGGATATACCTTTCCAAGTTTCTAATGTAATGCTCATCATTTTAGTGCACCATTCATCACCCCAGAGCTTTGCTGCAGAAACAAGTGCCAATATGATCTTCATCTGACAATCTGGAATGCTCCCTTCAGCTTGCACCCCAGAATCTAGGCCCCCCACCTCCTGAGGGAATGGGTCCAGGCCAGAATGTGCTAATCCCAGAGCTACCCTAGGAGATATGAGCTATTTCCAACAGTTCAGAAAATGCAGAAGTATATGTTGTAGGGAAAGGAATAGGGGTCTTAGCCCTCCACACCTAGGAGAGATCTTGAGACCTTCTCTCCACCATGAAGAAAAGAACTGGGTTTTTTTTTTTTTTTTTTTTTTAGATTTTATTTACTTATTTGATAGAGCAAGAGAGCACAAGCAGGGGGAACAGCAGAGGGAGAGGGAGAAGCAGGCTCCCCGCCAAGCAGGCAGCCCAATGTGGGGCTCGATCCCAGGACCCTGGGATCATGACCTGAGCCGAAGGCAGATGCTTAACCATCTGAGCCACCCAGGTGCCCCAGGAACTGGGTTTTCAATGCATGGAAGTGAAAGGACTTATTTTTGTCATACGTTCCACTTTAACCTAAACTCTCCCTTTGGTTTGTTCCAGCAAATACCGGCAGTACATACATCAAAGAACTATAAAATCATGGATCCCATTTTCAACATGGCAGGTAAACAAGGAGAGCCAGGAGGTAAGGATCTGAAGCATGATAGTTGTGTTTATTTTCCTAAGGGACATGTTCCTTATAATGCCCCAACACTGCCTACATCGTGGAAAGAACCCTCAGAGAAGTTTCCAAACATCAATGCTAGTGTCTCCAGGTGCTCCGTAAAATCCAAGGGGCTTTACAGGACTGTCATCTCTAATAAGGAAACGGGGACCCAGAGAAGCTGAAGAGACTTACAGACATCACACAGTTAGGTGGTAATAAACATCAAAAGCCTGAGCCCAGAGCTATCTTCACTGCACCAGGGTAGCGGCTTGGCCCTGGCTCTTTGGTGGTTTACCTGCTTAAGAGTCATTATATGTTTAAAAAAAAAAAAAGATAGCAGGAGGGGAAGAATGAAGGGGGGGGAATCGGAGGGGGAGATGAACCATGAGAGACTATGGACTCTGAAAAACTGAGGTTCTAGAGGGGAGAGGGTGGGGGATGGGTTAGCCTGGTGATGGGTATTAAGGAGGGCACGTACTGCATGGAGCACTGGGTGTTAGACGCAAACAATGAATCATGGAACACTACATCAAAACCTAATGATGTAATGTATGGTGATTAACATAACATAATAAAAAAAAAGTCACAGTCAGATGTCACCTCACACCTGTTAGGATCAAGAGATAACAGATGTTGGTGAGGACGTAGAGAAAAAGGAACCCTTATATGCTGTTAGTGGGAATGTAAAGTGATATAGCACTGTGAAAGACAGCATGGAGGGTCCTCAGAAAAATTAAAAATAGAACTACCATATGATCCAGTAATCGCAATACTGGATATTTACCCAAAGAATACAAAAACACTAATTCAAAGGGATATATGTACCCCTGTGTTTATTGCAGCATTATTTACAATATTAGTGTAAATTATTTACAATGTAGAGACACTGACTTTTGGAAACTTCTCTGAGTGTTCTTTCCACGAAGTAGGCAGTGTTGGGGCATCATAAGGAACATGTCCCTTAGGAAAATAAACAACTATCATGCTTCAGATCCTTACCTCCTGGCTCTCCTTGTTTACCTGCCATGTTGAAAATGGGATCTCATAGCCAAACCATGGAAGGAGACCAAGTGTCCATCAATAGGTGAACAGATTAAGATGTATTCACACATAGACACACAACATACACAATGGAATATTATTCAGCCATAAAAATAGAAGGAAATCCTGCCATTTGCAACAATGTGGATGAATCTGAAGGGCATTATGGAAAGTGAAATAAGCTAGAAAGAAAAAATACTGTATGGTATCACTTATTTGTGGAAACTTAAAATTTTTTTTAAGTTGAACTCCTACAAACAGAATAGAATGGTGGTTGCCAGGAGCTGGAAGGTAGAGGAAATGGGGAGAAGTTGGTCAAGCGTACAAACTTTCACTTAAGATGAATAGGTTCCAAGGATCTATTATACAGCATTATGATTATACTTAATACTGTATTGTATACTTAAAATTTGCTGAGAGTGTAGATCTTAAATGTTTTCAACACACAGACACACACACACACACACACACACACACAAAGGGGTAATTATGTGAGGTGATGGATGTGTTAAATAACTTGATTTTGGCAAAGATTTCATAATGTACACATCAAATCATTACACTGTATGCTTTATATACAGTTTTGTCAATTATACCTCAATAAAGGTGGGGGGCACTAAAAGAAAACAAGTGACAAGATAGGAGTTTGCAGCTAAATAGAGAATCACCTGTGATAAATGATGGTACAGTCAGCTTCTGACCACCTGCAACAAGGAAGAAGCAAAAGTCTGGAGGACTCATAGCAGGTGACAATTCAAATGAAGATGCTATTTGTCCTGAGAAGACACAGTGGGATTTGTCAGCCACAACAGCAAATCTCTTTCAAAATTAAATCCAATGTCAAGGCAGAGATTGGTATTTATCAATGAATAGGTGAAACATAAGCCCTGAACCATGCTGGGGGTTGGGGGGGGCGGTCAATGAAGAATGAAATTGGCAGTAGGCGCGCGCACACATGCACACACACACAGGCACATGCATGCATTAGAAGTGATAAGAGAGAAGGTACTCCCTCTTGCCTGAAGAGCACTGTGCAGTGCTCTCTGGAGTCAAGAATAGAGACTAGAGCCTGAGATGAGGATACGGCAAAACCTACAATGGCCAAGATCTCTCCAAGATGTATTTTTCTCTACTTGCAAGTCAGCACCCTTGATAAACTGCATTTACCTTTCCAGAGAACTATTTATGAAGTTGGCTGTTAAGTTTAGGTAAAAATAGGTCACTATCTTTTTCAAAGTCTCCAGAAAAACTCTATCAAAAGTGCTTCCTTCACCCTGATCTAATGCCTGGGAAGTCACTCCTAAACTTGTTTCAATCATCTATGGCCATATAACAAACCAGCCCAAATATTAGTGACTTAAATGAATGACAGTAATTTTATTATCTCTCACATTCTTGGCCAAGTTAGCCAAGCTGGGCATGTTCTTCTCATTAGCTGGGGTTGCAGTCATCTGCAACCCAACTGGCCGGAACCACTGACATCACATAGTTGGCAGCTGAGGCTAACTTTTGACCAGAGAGCCCCCATGTAGCCTCTCTGTGTGGCTTGGGCTTCTCATCTCATGGCAACTGTGCTTTGAGAGAGGATATGGCAAGAATGAATATTCCAAGAGGGAGGATATGGATGCTGCCAGTCTCCTGAAGGGCTGGGCCCAGAACAAAGGTCACTTCCACTGTTCTATTAATCAAATAGCCATTGGCCCAGCCCAGGCTCAAAAGAACAGAGAAACAGACCCTTCCTCTCAGTGAGGGAGTGACAAAGAATTAGCGGACACCTTTACCCCACCACAGAGCCTTATTCCTTTTCTTCTGTATTTTTATCACATATATCAAAGCAGCCATGGCACTGGCAATGTTTTAGCTTTGCACAAAACCATCATTGCAGCACACTGTAAATACTGCTTGAATCCTTTCCTGAGAAGTAGTTCTATGGGAGAAGAGTATAATACATCAAAAGCAGGGCCCTAACTCTTCACACTTTTCTATATCTGTGCCCTTTGCCATGTAATTTGGCAATGCCCTCCAGTCTGACTGGTCTCATCCATATGATTTGCTTTAGCCAATGAGATGTTAGCAATTGTGATGCAAGAAGAATTGAAAAGTGCTTCACAGTCAAGCTTGCCCTCCCTCTTGCACCTCTGCCAACACAAGAACATGCTCAGGCTCACTTGCCAGAAGATGAAGACACCTGGCAAAGGTCAACTGCCCCAGCTGAGACCATCTTAGATCATTCAACAGTCTGATGCTCCCCAGATGGGTGAGCAAGCCCAACCAAGATCAGCAGAACCCTCTAGCTAATCCCCAGCTGACTCCAGGATGAGCACTAAATGCTAATCACATCTGAGTTGTTACTCAGCATTATCATGGCAATAAGCAACCAACAGAGTACTGGGACTAGAGATGTTTGAGAATGGTCAAGGTTATCAAGAAAGAAAAAGGAGACATATCAAACTTGACACTTTGTTTTTGCCCTGTTGCCGTGTAGAATGATTAAATATCTAATTGATTATAAGTATTTCATAGAAGTGATTCATTTGCATCAGGGAATCATTTGGTACCAAGAGAATGGGCTTATAAACAGCTTGATGACAACAGAAAAGTACAAAGAAAGAGTTCCATTTGGTTTTGCTGGAATCAGTCGTGTCCATGGGCCCTGGTTTGGATGCAGCTCAGCAGAACCCAAAACAAAATGACAAATGAGGCCATTGGGTACATGAATACCAGAGGGAACCCTGGCCTTTGGCTATGGTTCATTAACAAGATTGAGCTTTCTCCTTGAAAATCTGGTCAGCAGCTTTGAGAATCCTTCCAGTTAAACCTAACAGGCAGATGTAAAGGTTCCTTTTGTCTGAGTTTTGGTGTCTTGCAAGGTTTTAACCATTGAGCTTATTTATTTTCTTTGCTATAAATTACAAGCATAATGTGTGTGCATGTAATATATGTATATAAATATATAACTATATACACATCTGTGTGTCTGAATATATATCTCAATCCATGTGAGTATACTGGGGTAGGTCCTATAGGAGCCATAATAAATAATGGGAAATGCATGGAGCCCTTAAAAAATGGTAATAATCCATGATTCACATTGTCTGTCACAGCCACACAGAAATTATAGCCTCCTTGCAGGTGCAGTTTTACAGATATTGCTATCTTTTCTTCCCAGAAAAGAGCCTCTGTTATCATGATCATTGTAAATTGTCTTATTATGTAACACACTGGTCTGAGCTTATAACAATCCAGTTTTAACAAGAGGTTCTCAGTAGTGAATGGCTTTTTTTTCCACTGTACATATACCCCAAAAGTATTTAACCACCGTAATGGATTAGCAAAACTACAGTTAAACATAGAGTAAAATAAATTGAATTCTCATGGTAACATTAAGTTATTGCATTTGAGCCCTTTCATTTAAAATCTGTAATCAAATAAAATATGTATGCAGTCACACAGATGCATAAATGCTTATGCAACCAATAATGAGGTTCACATTCATTTTCTCTGACTTACCAGGTGTGTTTTATTTGATCCATGGTTTACAAGGTCGCATAAATACAAACACAAAAACGAATGTAAAGCATCTAATACAAAATATTAACGTGCCTAGATGCTTATGCATTTTCAAGTATCTAATTTTATAAGATGTATACTCAACTATATGACGGCTGTGTCCATGCATTTTAGTTAAAGCTCTTTTAAACTAGAAGACGGTAACCAAAACATTTTAAAAGACAAGAAATCATTTTTGTGTGTAGATTCCAAAAACGGACAAATTTAGTCAGGTATTCTGTCTCCATGAGCTTTGAGTAAACCGCGAGTTTGGGTTGGAGGAGGAGGAAAAGTTGGGAAAAATGGAAGTTTGGAAAAACTTCCAAAGATCTAGCCAGCTTTATAAAACTTTGAGTTACCCTTATGGAGGCCATGCTCTCTAGACAGAAGCCTAGATCAGAGAGGGAGGAAGAAACTGATCAAACTAGATTGAGGATTATTCTTAACACTGATATTATTCATTTTCAATAATATTTCCTTTTGGTTTTGGAAAGGCACCATGTCCATGGAAAGACTTTTTGCAGCCTCAAAATTGGAACAATAGTTCATACAAAAATATATTATTCAAAAACCAGTTCATTTCCAAAATAAAATACAAATTTAGAGGACTAACCATTTGTGCATCCATGACTGATACTTTTTTTTTTAAAGACCCAAAAGCTGTTTGCATCCAAAGAAGGAATTAATAGATCATATTCACCCCTCCATACAAGGGAACATTCATTCCCATTTAAATTCAGGGCTAAAATTTATCTTCCACCTGGAGACAAGGAAAACCCTTCTCACATCCCCTCCTCCATTCCTCCCTCTTAATGCATTCTGGATAGCAAAGGTCTCCCTTGTCCTTAGAAATCTCAAAACAATTACATTAGGATCATGCCGAAGTACAATAGTAACTTACTGAGCACTTACAAGGTATCAGGCACTAGTGCTTAAATGGATTAAATAATCTCACCCAAATCTTCCCAACACCACAGCCAGTGGTGTAGCCAGTCTGTGCTACCTCCTGTTTAACGGGTAGGAAACTGAGGCTTAGGAAGCCTCATGGATCATGGTAGACATTCCCCTTAGGGTGGGGATACCTTGAACAGCATCAGACAGCTAGGAAGTGACAGAGCTAGGACTAAATGTAGGTCTTATGCCACCCAGCCATACAGCACTCCTTTACACCAAGGTTGCTCCTAAAAGACTCGCCAAGGGTGGGAAGGAGCCAGCACCAAGGCAGGAAAAGAATGCCACTAGTCCACCTCCCTGGAAAGAGGGAAAGACCATTTCCTCATACTCCAAACTCTCCTCCTCCCTTCCCAGCTCCTCCTGCAACCCTTATCCCACTACCCACAATCACTGAAACCTACCAGAGCGGCTTTCCACATTTCCATGTGAGTTCAGGCCCCACCCCACTGTAGAATGGGATTCTGTTTTTCTGTGTCACCTAAAGATGCCACATACCTACTCAGTGTCATCCTGCTTTTGTAAAGTATTTCCAACTTTTCCCAAGCATTTAGGGTTTGGTTTGGACAAACCTAAAAGACATTTTGCCTGTGGTTTTTCCCATAATTTTAAACTTAAAGTATTTTATGAGAAACCTAATCCGTATGTTTCTGATTAATTTGTAAGAGCCATTTGATGTCCAAGGGCCTTTTAAGTTTTTATAGGCCTTTTTAAGACTTTCCCTTAAAGATGTTTTGCCAAAAGAAAATGAACTTAGATCCCCGTAGTTCAAGTTTAGTCCCAATCTCAACAATCACAGGGTTCTCTGCTTAAATGATATTGCTTGCTGCTCTAAGCAGATTGTCCACAACTGCCTTGGGTGTAACTCATCATTCATACCTTTGCTCAAGGCTCCCGCTGAGATGTTGCTTTATCTCATAAATGGGATGATGGTTAAGTTTCACTGCCAAAAACATATCACACAATTTAGCCTATGTCTACACCCAGCTACTAAAGAGACTCTTGCAGCCAAATTGGATGGGTGATTCAGTAAAGCATTAAGGTTAGTCCCCAAGAAAAAATTTTTTAGCTTTTCTATGAACATATAGAATTATTTCTATGTTGGCAATCTAGCTTGTACTCCCAGCTCTATAGTTTGCTAGCTGTGACCCTGGACAAGTCACTTATCTTGAGCCACAGTCCCATTAATAAAAGAGAAATTATCTCTTTAATCTTTAAAATGGTCATAAATTATGTCTATCAAGTACCTGGCGTATAGACCAGTGATTCCTAAATTTGAGTCTGTATACAAACAGATACATAGATACATAGACAGATTAAAATGAATGTTACATATAGAAATCATCTGAGGAACACATTTGAATGCCAATTTCTGGGACCCACTCCAAAGTCTGCTTCCAGTAGATCCAACAGGAGGCCCAAGAATCTGCATTTTGACAAGCTTTTTGGATAATACAGGTGGCTTCAGGACCACACTTTGAGAAACAAAGACTTACTGTAATGCAAGGGAAGGAGAAAAAAATGAGAAAGACGGTAATGAAATGAGGATACTAATGATGAGAAGAGGTTGCTGAATCAGACAAAGGAAGACTGAAACACTTAAGGAAAAATGATGCACTGCAGTTTCTGGATAATCATTTGCATTTCTCAAGAGAAACATAAGCATGTACATAAAACTAAATTAATGGATGTATTCTAGTTAACATTCATAATGGATTCAATCAATTTTATACCAAAGATCGTTAAATTTTTAGTTATAAGGCAATCTAGAATTGTAGAAAACTTTCACTATGGATAGAGAGTGTTGAATTTTAAATTATAAACCAAATTTTAAAATTCAGCATTAAAGAGAACTGTATCTCCTCTGATTTGAAATTAACAGGAAAGTTAAGAGATTGAGAAACTTTAAATTGACTCAGGACTTTAAGAATACCAGCATACTCACAGGCAACAGGAAAAAAATAAACACCTTTACGAGATTCCCTAAAAACACTATGGATATGTGGAAATAAAGCAAGACCAACCAAATGAGAAAAAGCAAAAGCTATTTATTCAGAGCTTGCTGTACCAAGAGAGTCAGTCACCATATCTACAGTATCAAAGACTCAAAGGCAGGGAGAGGAATGGGGACATTTCATAATGGAAAAAAGGGAAGGCTTTAGGTATGCCCTGATTAGAGGTGGTTGGCATGGAGAATCTAGAGGTGGGGTAACTAGAAGTGCGGTAATTGGGAATCCTGTGTGACTGATTAGGGAACACATCTCCCATTGGTCCTAAGTTGGAAGAAGTACCAGCAAAAATGAGGGAAATGGTCAGTTATTCATCAAGTCCTGACCATTTGAGGCCAACTGTTAGAGGTTATTGTTTGGCTTCCTGGATTATTTCTAAAAATAGCTGACTTCCTCCAAATCTGATTGATAACATGCTGGCTTCCTGGGATGCTTATTAAAAAAAAAAAATGGTTTCTTAGGCAGGTTGCTGGGTCAAAGTTCTATTTGTATACACAGTCTGACCATTGTCCATGTGTATATTCAGTCTCTCAGATACAAATTTTACCTAAGGGACAAAGGTCTTATTTAAAATTTGTTTTTTATATCTTATTGTACAGTGGAGTACTTATTGAAAATCCTAAGAATTCTAGTTATAACAGTTTTACATAACACAAACTTTTCTATTTACTTATCTGTTATAAAACATTTACTCATTGGTTATAAGAAAATTAGTGTATCACTATTTAACCTACTTACTACTCTGACAAATAGTATTATAATTCAACCCATATAAAAACTATTCTTATCCTCTTGAAGATGGGAAAAATTCATCTTTTATCAATCGTGGTATAGGTAAAAATATATGGTGATTTCAGAAGAAGCATTTTAAAAACAATACCATCCTTCAACTTCTTCACAATAGAGAACTACCTCAGAAAAGTTTAAATCTTCTCTATTTAGAAACATCTAAACAGAGCTTTTGCTATTTCTGCAAAATTTAGTCTGTAAAATTTGCTATTTCTGCATGTGATCTCAAAGGAGAACCTAGAGATGCATATTGGTGACTTACTCTAAACTCTTCTGGGTAAAGGGCAAGTGCCATGGAGCTAGCCCAATGGAGATCTGTGATCAAGCCCATGGTATATAGTGCTGTGGATCATTTATGGCCACAGAGAACAGCCCACGAGAGTGGGTTCAGCTCAAGACCAGAGTAAAGAGTTGGGAGAACTGAGTAGCTATTAAGGGAGGCACTAGGGAATTCAAGCATGGAGTTCAAAAGCTATACCAAGATCAGGATACCCCAAAGCACCAGTATGCACTGGGTACTCCATTCAGACAGGTGGGGCCCGGTGGGGGAACTTAAGCAGCAATAAAAGCTAGAGAGCTCCAGCAGGCCAGTAGGTACCACCAATCAAAATATCTATTCATGGCTGCAGGACAGGCTTGAATCAAGGCTCCAGTCCTAGAAAGCAAGTCTCAAACGAGGAAGACAAGGTCTGCAGTCACAGGCCAGAGCATATGACCAAAATTAGAGAGTGGAAATTCTTTCTGGCAGTGTTCAACTGAAGGAAACAAAGCCATTCTAGCTATCTTCAGGAAAAAGGGATTCAATACAGGCAAGTTCTCCTTGGAATATCATTAGAATGCTGGATGAATGGGCTCAAGGCTGATTCCAAGAGTGACTTGTGGAACAACACTGCCAAATTTGCCTGCCAAGGGAGCTGCTTTCTCTGCTGTAATGAAGGTGTGGAATCAAGAAGCTTCTACCACTTTCACAACAGCCTCTTGCCCCCACAACACTAGGGAGTAAAGTACTAGAATGCTTCTGTAGTCCATGCAATCAGTATAAACCCACAGCCCTCATCACTACAGTCACCCCTTGACCCTCACCAAGTAGTCAAGTGATAGGATCACTGCTACAGAAAGAGCCAGCATCTCACCTACCTTGCTTTCTAGTAGAAAATAGACAAGCAGTGCTCAAATATCACACAAGTGTGTATAACTGGTAGAAACGGATTCTCATCCAAAACTTCAATAGGCTGCCTGGCCTCCACCATGCCGAAGGACACAGTGGAATAAGGGAATAAGTAAATGCTGAGTGCAAAACCTCCAGTCCCATGGAATGGAGAAAAAAAAAACTGCTATTCCTCCAGTTATAAGCATCTGGTGGTCATTCCTAGAGCATCCCAGGAATGTTTCATAAAGGGCAACTCAAGAAGCAATATGAAGTCCTACAGTAGTCCTAATTACAAAGATAGCTACCATTTCCTGAGCATCTATGGGTCAGACACTTTAGGTACACTTTATACACAGATTCTGCAAATAAATCATGTAAGGTATATATTATCTCCATTTCACAGGTAAGGGAAGGAGTTCTAATTTAAGTAACTCTTACAGACCTACAACTAGTAAATGACAGAATAGAAACTTGAGACTGGACTTTGAACCCAAAGTCCAGACCCCTCCTACTGTACCACACTGTTTCCCAGTGTTAACTGAGCCACCAATTCCCCAGTCTTGAAAGAGAATTTAATTTTAAGTCCTGTCAAGTGTTGGCATCACAGCTGCTGGCTGATGAGTCCTATCCTGAATCAGGACCTGTGTCCAGAACTGGGGTGGCCACATCCTTTGGGTAAAAAGACAGGAAAAATAAGTCAAAAGCTGGGGTTATAAAAAGCTGGTTTCTGTGAGTGGCCAAAAGAATAGCTTATGTGTTTCAAATGTGTTATTTGAAATTATTTAAATATGCATATAGAATGAAGGGTTCTGGAGAACAGACCTTTGATCCAGGAAAAGGACTTCACATTTACTCTAGTTTATTCCCACAAAACATTCCATGTTTTGGAGTTAGCAGTTCCATGTTCTGCTATTGTCTGGCTTAAGTCTTGTCTTTAAAAAGAAAAGATTAAAAAAAATAAAGATTTTATTTATTTATTTATTTGACAGAGAGAGAGAGACACAGCGAGAGAGGGAACACAAGCATGGGGAGTGGGAGAGGGAGAAGCAGGCTTCCCACTGAGCAGGGAGCCCGACGCAGGGCTCGATCCCAGGACGCTGGGACCATGACCTGAGATGAAGGCAGACGCTTAACGACTGAGCAACCCAGGCGCCCCTTAACTCTTGTCTTGAAACCAAGAATCCAGAGCCCCTCAAAACCATGTCAGGTCCCACAGCCCCATTTATAGCAAATGCTCAGAGGCCTCCTATTCTCACCAGGTACCCTATTTGGCCTCCCTTGTTCCTAAGACAAGAATGCCATTTATCTTCTGATTTACCTCTTACTAGTCACTTGGGACAATTATCCCTCCTGATTGGGTTCAGGCCCCAGCATTCTAGGCTCCCCTCAACAAAAAAACAGTTGGCCCAAGGAGAAACATGAAAACAAAACAGAAAAATTGGTTCTGCCCTAATGTAAAGCTATGCAAAACAGCTGGATCATATGATAATCAGACACCAAAAATCATATCATGGAACTAGGAAAATTTCTGAAAAGTAATGAAGAGAGTGGCAAAAAAAAAAAAAAAAAAAACAGTATTGTCCACACAGATTTGACTGCTCATACATTCAAAGAGGTCATGACCAAAATGTATACAACCAGGAACCATATGCGTAAGAGGTGAACGAAAATTCTGTGGTTGTTTAGTTTGGGGCTGAAATTGAACTACTGGAAATGTGTTCACCAAATATTGAAATTTCAGAATTTAAGACCACCTTTTAAAATTCAAGAAACTTAAATTTAGGAAATAGGAAGCACTATTTCATGAAGTCAAGATTAGACTTGTGGAACTCATTAACAACAAGAAAGTGGTAGAAATGAGAAATATAAATTAAGCCCCAAAGGATTTGGAAATATTTATGAATGACCAAGCCAGAAAAAGTTACTAAGAAAACCTAAGTTATAACTGAGTTTTAAGATTACCATCAAACCTTCCTTCTCTGGGGAGGGGTTCTGAACAGGGTGGAGGTCGGAGCCTGTATGAGAGATGCCCAAGCAACTGGTGGCCATACAATGACCACAAGATCACCTACATGCAGAGAGATTAAGTAAACAAATGTATTAATGATAATGAAGTCCGATTTCTTACTACTGGAGGAGGAAGGTACAAATTCGGGAAGGGGTAAAGCTAGAATGAACCCTATGGTGTTTGATTGGAATTGAAGGTAGCAGTGTGAATTATTTTCAATAGAGGAAGATAGAAATAAATGCAAATGCACACATATATGTTTATACACACATATTTCCTAGTTCAGAATTCTACAGAATTCTTCAGTATTCTGAGAAGGCCTGGGTACCATTACATCTCAGTAACAATGAGCACAGCTACTATTCAGATATGGATTTCTAAATATCCCTCTCCTCTCTTTTCCTCAGCACTGCCTGCAGAGATGGCCACCCACAGACCTCTGGTGAAGCCCAAGATCATTAAAAAAGAACCAAGAAGTTCATCTAGCACCAGTCAGATCGATATGTCAAAATTAAGCACAACTGATGGAAACCCAGAGACACCAACAATATGGTGTGAAGAAGATTCAAGGGTCAGATCCTGACCCCCAAAACTGGGTACAGGAGCAACAAGAAAACAAAGCACCTGCTGCCTAGTGGCCTCTGGAAGTTGCTAGTCCACAACATCAAGAAAACCTGAAGTGCTACTGATGTGCAACAAATCTTACTGTGCAGAGATTATAAGCAATGTCTCTTCCAAGAACCCCAAATCCATTTAGAAAAAGCAGCTCAACTGGCTATCAGAGTCACCAATCCCAATGCCAGGCTGTGCAACAAAGAAAACAGCTTACATGCACATTGTATTTGTGTTAATAAAATCATAAAACTACAAAAAAAATTTTTGTTTATCACTCTCCCCTAAAAGAAACCAGGGCTCCTTGGAGAAATGGCTGATTCCCAGACTGGGGCAGGGAAAGAACAGGATGAGCCCGGAATATTTGTCTTGTGAGTAAGGAAGTGCTCACAGCATGAAGGGGATATATCGAAAGGACACAGAAGCCAGTTTGAAAGGCCTCCTACTGGTAAAGTCTGGGACAATTTGATCATCAAAATGATAGTAATGGATTAAGACCCAATGAACAAACTGGAATCCAGGAGTTCTCTCTTATCAATTAAAAAAATAGGTGGAGGGAAAAGAAAGGTCTCCCTTATGGCAGAATGTCGACAAATACAGAAAGAATTATGGAACTACAAATCACAATCCGCAACCACCACCACAATAACTGAGGCAAGAAATATCAGTACATTCTCAAACTAGTGGGTAGAAGTGGAATGAGAAATGGGTTTTACAGAGTCTTAAAGTATCGGTCCACAAAATGCTTGTTAATTGCATTAATAAAGGGTGGGGGAAGGAAATTTATAGTGGAGAAATCTAGCAGACACCATCTTCACCAAGTAATCAAAATGAATAACCGCCAGTAATTAGACAAGTCAGCCTGACAGGCCACACTGTAGGTACAATATGAAGAACACAGACTCGCTGCTTCTGTAATGGTCCAACCAAAAATACACAACCTGGGTCTAGTCCTGAGGAAACATTAGAAAAACCCAAACTGAGTAATATTTTACAAAGTGACTGGCTTCTAATCTTTAAAAATATGGATATCATAAAAGTCATGGGAAGACTGAGGTACTATTCAGATTCAAGCACACTAGAGAGAGATGATCATGAAAGCAGACATGATTCAGACCTCGATCCTTTTGCTATGGAGAATGTTAACGGGACAAGGGGCAAATCTTGAGTAGGGTCTCTACGTGAAGGATATATGGGAATTCTTTGTACTATTTTTGCAACTTTTCTGTAAGTTTAAAATGATCTCAAAAAATGTTTTAATAAAAGCTCCTTAATTTTTAAATATCTACAGGCTTTAAAAAAAAAAACTCAAAAGCAAAGTCAGAAGATAAATGACCAACTGAGGGTGGCAGAAAAAGAGAAAATAGACATTAGGAGGAAACACAACTGTTCCTAAGTATATTACTTGGGGTCATCCGTTTGCATGGGAATACTATGTATGATGAACGAGGATTCTAACTCAGCATGACTGTCGTCCCAAATTTAAAATGGACCATCTTTCCTGACACACGGGGCTCTAAAATTTTAAGTATCCCTGGTTCTAGAATCATCTTCAAAAGCTATGGCGTTCAGTCTCATTAATGCTCTACCACATTACTAACAATTGTTGAACATAGCTCCATAATCTATGCCTCAGGAGTTTCATGGAATAACATATAATTTTAAAAGGGGAGAAAAAAACCGAGATTTACACAGTGCACGTTTGTAAAAGGACAGGTATACAGGACCCACTTTATGTGCCTTCCAGATTTGTTTGCCCTCACACCATTCTCAAGCCCTCAGGCACCAGGGCCTCATCTCCTAGGGTCTTAGCCTCCCCGGGAGTGAGGACAAGGTTTTAATAAAGCCATCACAGGGTCCTCTGCAGAGGGTCCACAGGAGCTCCAGTGCCCAGATCTAACCAAGAGTCCGAGGCTGTGCTGCGGAGCAGAAGATCTGCCTAACCCAGCCACCACCCAAAGACGCCAGCTAACACAACCCCTAAGTCCAGCAGCATTAACACTTCATGGGTAAACTTTCATGGAAAATGACTCCAGATGATTCCACAGTGTGGTGGTTCCACACAGCCTATCTGGAAGACACAGCTCTTGCCTGGGGATCATAAGGTGCTCTCTTATGAGGCTATGACCAGCTGGGTAACACCAGCCAGCATTTGCTTTCCCTCTGTCCCACTAGGATCGCACCTCTGCTAAGTCTTTAGGATGCAAACTCTGGCTCAGGCTCCATTTTCTAGGAAACATATTAAGACAGTACTTTTTTTAATTAGACAAGTTTCTTCACAGTACTTCTGCAAGCCTTTGACATTCTGATGTATGTCGTGGGTCTCCAACAATGCCACATCGTGTGCTGCAACCCAGTCATACTTTAACATAGAACCCTTTTTTGGAGAACATCTTGCAGAAATAGGGCTCTACGGAGTGAAAATCTGGGGAAAACCAGGGTTGTAGACTTCCTTTATAAAAAAAAACTCATTAAATGAATTTGATTGTGCCACAAATTTAATCTTGTCTTTCAAAACCTAGCAATAAAATGTGCAACTAACACTATTATTCCTGAACCCAGGTTGTAAAATCAATGACAAGATGAGGCCTCTAGAGGGTCAGAGGATGTAAAAATACTTCATAAATGACAACTGCATACTTACAACATAGAAATTCCTACCATGTGACAGACAAAAGTCAGCCTTCACATACCATTCAGAGGTAGGCATTATCATCTCTATTATACAAATGAGGAAATGGAGGCACAGAGAAGTTTGTTAACTTGCCCAAGATGACAAAGCTAGGGAGTAGCAAGTGCAGGATGTAAACCCAGGGCCTGCATGCTAACTACTACATCATCCCTACATTAGGATCAGTTCATACATTGCACTCACTCCTCATAAGGAAACAAGACATAAATTTCTTTGTTCCCACTCAGCTCAATAGGATACAAACAAATCAGGCTGTTGAAAGAATCCCAAAGCACTGATGCCCAAAACTGTTATTACCCTTATCTTTGACTAGTTCTGCCTTTAGAGCAAGCTGGCACCAAAGAAGGGCATCCCTGTTTGGTAGGATTTGCGCTGGTAGCTGTGCCTCTCTAGGTCATGCCCTGCCATGTGGCTTCCTGCAGCCTCTTTCCTACTCAGCTGGAATCTGCTCCTAAACCCCATATCCCTTCAGGTGTTCACCAGATGAACAGTTAAGGGGGCAGGAGGGAGTAAAAGGGACAGTGAAGAAAAGAACCAGAAGTGGAAGGAGTGTCTTACATCCAGCAAAAGATGGGGCTAAAATCCTGGCATGTAAGACTAAGAAGATGAGGAAAAGATAAGGGAAGTCTCCAAAGAAGTAGGTGTGTGATTTAAGGTAACCAGAAAAGCGCCTGGGTGGCTCAGTCCATTAAGCATCCAACATCTGATTCTTGATTTCAGCTCAGGTCATGAGTTCAGGGTTGTGAGATCAAGCCGTGTGTTGGGCTCCCGCTTAGCGGGGAGTCGGCTTGTCCCCCTCCCCGCCTTTCCCACCATGCTCCCTCACCCCCCTCTCTCACCCCCCCAAGTAACTAAATAAATAAATAAATTTAAATAAATAATAAAATCTTAAGGTAACCAGAGAATAAGCAGGTGTTAGGGGGTAGAACAGAAGAGAAGTAGGGTCAGTCCCTCTGGCAATCAGGTGCCTCTGCCCTTTAACAATAAAAATGTTTTGGCACCTAGAAAACTCATACGTACATAGCAGGAGAATAACCAGGGCACAGTGCAGAGTCTCTCCCCATTTTTTTAAGCACAAGTGTGACTTATCTGTAATGTAGGAATGTTGCATGGGAGAAGCACAGGAACTGGAAAGCTCACTCACTAAAAAAAAAAAAGAAATAAGGACTTCGGACAAAGAGACCCAATCCTATCAGCCTCATCACTGTACAGTTCTGAAATGACCTTGTTAAGTCATAACCTACACATATATCCATTTTCTGAAACTCTATGTATGTACTACCTTAACTATAATAGATAAAATAATTTGTGTTTCAATATGTAAATGCTTGTGCAGGATTATAGAAGAAAACAATGAAATAGTCTGATACATGTATTCATTCCTTATGAATATCTGCTTTTGAGAAAACATCAGAAGCCATTCTGTATGGGAAGGACAAGAAAATGAAAGAGAAGGTACTGGCACATACCAAACCATTATAATATACACTTACCTCTGCCAACTTCATATCTAAAGACAATAAGGAAAATGAGGGATTTACCTTGAAGATGAAGACATTAAAAGTGTGGAAAATAGGACAGTACTTTATATGTGGAGCAATTCTACATATTCTAGGGACATCTTGCATCCTTGGACTCTGCCCACTATACACTAGTGGTGCTTCACAGTAATGCCCCACCCCCCAGATTTCAGAAATGTCCCCCATGAGAACCACTGATCTAAAAGTCTTTACCAGAATATAGGCTACCCTCTTGAATTTAAGTGTACATCCACCTTGACCACTGCGGAAGTTGGGTTCAACAGCAAGATTTCTGAGTTCTTTTGGGAGGGTATGGGGAAAGGGTTATTATAAATAAATCTATACAACAAATGCAAAATGAAAAGCTGTTGATTCTACACAGTCTACTACATGATCATTTATAAAACTGAAACAGCTTAGTAGTACCATTCTTTTACTAAATTATAAAAGATATGGTTTCTGCCTCTAAAAGGTCAACATTTGCATATTCTGATTCAAATAAGCAGATAACTACAAGTCTTTCATGCTATTCAACATCTTGCAACTTGGACCTTTTATGCTAAGATTCTTGGGAAGTTCAAAATCTTAAGAGTCAGAATTCTTGTGTGGGAGAAATCATGGAACAGGAAAAGAAAGATACTGAGCTACTATTATGCACCAGTCTCTAAGTAGGTTGCTTTACATATATCTGAAAAGTTCACTTTGCTCATTTAATCTCACCACACACTATGAAGTGGGAAACCTCACCCTACAAACGAAGAACCTGAGGCTTAGTAAGGTTAAGTAATTTGTCCAAGTCAAACAGATTACTTCACGGCAGAGCCAGGTTCCAGGTTCCCATCCAGGTCAGACTCTAAACCAATGCTAACACCAACCATCACTATCACAGGGAAATTGAAGGAAAATCACTATGGAAAACAATATAGAGGTTCCTCAAAAACTTAAAAATAGAACTATGATATGATTCAGCAATCCCACTTCTGGGAAATGAAAACAGGATCCCAAAGCAATATCTGCACCCCATGTTCATTATCATATTATTCACAATATCCAAGGAATGGAGATAACCTGGTTGTCTGTCAATGGATGAGTGGATAAAGAAAATGTGGTAAATATAAAGAGTTGTATTCTATTCAGCCATGACAAAGAAGGAAATCTTTCCACTTGCAACATGAATGGAACTTGAGGGCATTGTGCTGAGTGAAATAAATCAGATACAGAAAGGCAAATACTGTATGAATCACTGTGTGTGGAATCGTGAAAAGCTGAACTCCGAGAACAGAATAGAATTAGTAGTTACCGGGGGCTGGGGGAGGGCAGTGTTGGCCAAAGAGTACAAACTTCCAACTATGAAATAAGTTCTGGGGACCAATATACAGCGTGATGATTATAGTTAATACTCTGTTATATACTTGAAAGTTGCTAAAGGAGTAGGTCTTAAATTTTCTAACAAAAAAGAAATGGTGATTATGTGATACAGGTGGAAACATTTGCAGTATATAAGCCTATCAAATCAATATGGTGTACACCTTAAACTTACACAATATTATATGTCAATTATATCTCAAAGCTGAAAATTTTTAATAAAAAAAATTGAAGGGAAGAGAGGCTGACATTTTTTTTAAGGTCTCATCTATAGGCCATCTCCAGACTTGCATTTCTCAATCATCTTCTTGACCCAAAGAGAGGTAGACAAGGTCATCGCCAAGATGAAGAACTCAGAAAGACAAACACTTGATCAGGGTCACATAGCAAGGGTGTATTAAAGGTGAGATTTTAAACTGAAATTGTGCACTTTTTACTACATCATGCTGCTGTCTTTCAAGGAGTGTCATATCCATGGTCATTAACTAAGCTAGAAGTTGTTCTTAAGCCCTTGCCTGAACCTACGGTAGAGTTTAGAATAAAGAGCTACAGTCATTTCTTAGAAAATTTGCTAGATCACCTAAGATGACAAAACCACTTTATTATTCTCAAATAAAAAAGACCATTGTTTGCACAAAACTATTATTTAAATAGGCTTTTGGCTCCATGGTCTACAGACAGTCGTTTAGTTCACCTCGGGTAATATCCTGATGTTAAATGGTAAGAACTGGGATAAGATTTTCAAACAGTGCATGGAGGTTTTGAGTCATACTGTTCCCTTTCTTAGGTTGTGAATGATGTTGATTTTCCTGCAAACTCTTGTAGTCTTTTTGCAGCACAGAGATCTGATCAGTGTGAGTTTCTGACTGTTCAGTCTTTTGAGGTTTATCAAAACCCTACCACCCAGAGTCTCTGTGCAGGCCCCATGACTAATACAAAACTATATGTGCCTGGTTGCCTACTGTCCTGTCCCAAGTTATGTCAGGGAGACAAGAGATGAAAATTACATGGACTGGAACTTTTCTACACAGTTGGTAAAAACATAAGCAGGTACAACCCACTAAATATTTTGCAGTTTAGAAGGTCCTACTAAACCCAAACACGTGTGTGCCTATGCCCTAGGACTCCTGAGTATATCTCCAACAAAAATGAGTGGGTTTGAACACTAAAGACTTGAATGTCATTAGCAGCTTTGTCACAGTATCCCAATACTGGAAACCAAAATATTCATCAAGACTATAATAAGTAAATTATGGTATATTTATATATGATAATAAAACTAATACTTTCAACAATATGGAGAAATATCAGATACATTAAGTAGAAGAAGCTACATACAAAAGACTACACACTATAGGATTCCATATATGTTTAAAAATAGCCTAAGTGAGGGGCACCTGAGTGGCTCAGTCGTTAAGCGTGCGTCTGCCTTCAGCTCAGGTCATGATCCCAGGGTCCTGGGATCCAGCCCTGCATCAGGCTCCCTGCTCAGCAGGAAGCCTGCTTCTCCCTCTCCCACTCCCCCTGCTTGTGTTCCCTCTCTTGCTGTGTCTCTGTCAAATAAATAAATAAAATCTTTAAAAAAAAAAATAGCCTAAGTGAATCCATGGTGATAAAAAATCTAAACAGTAGCAGGGCGCCTGGGTGGCTCAGTCAGTTGAGCGGCTGCCTTAGATTCAGGTCATGATCTCAGGGTCCAGGGATCAAGCCCCACATTCGGCTCAGCGGGGAGTCCGCTTCTTCCTCGCCCTTTCGCCCGCCCTCAAATAAATAAAAATCTTTAAAAAATCTAAATAGTGGCTACTTTGAGATATTACCAATGGGTACAGGAAATTTTCTGGAATATTAAAAATGATCTGAGTGGTCATTACATGGTTATATACACATGTAAAAGTCAAATTTTAATTGACAAGAAATTTAAATGCTATGTACATATTACTATATGGAAATTACAGTGCAATTTAAAAAGTTCAATAGCTGTGTAAGATTTAGCTTAGAGCTATCACAAGACAGAAGAGTTGCTAAGAACACTGTGAATACAAAGAGGCGAGGGCACTCCATGGCCAAGGTAGGACTTGAAGGCCTCCATCTAAAAGGTAAACTTAAGCTAGGTCTACAAGGATAGGTACTATTTGGACTGGTAGAAACACTCAGTATGGGTTAATTTTCACTAACTACTACAGGTTCATTGGCCCCACTATTGGATTCTTCCTTGGAAATCAGGGCTCAGTTAACATGGAAGGCTTGAAAGTCTACAAGGTCTTCTGATCCATCTGCCTACAGTTTCTCAAACTTTAGCATGCAACTCAGTCACGGGGTTGGGGGCAGGGTGGCAGAGATGTTAAAATGCTGATTCCCAGGCTCCCAGTTTTCTAATTTGATGAATCTGGCTGGGATGGACTCTGACTCTGCCTTTTTAACATGCCTATCTCAGACTTGCTGTAAGTACTAATAAAATAAAAAGTAACACTGGCCACACTCTGAGGAATATTTTATGACTGCTGTGAACTAGCCCCAAGCCATCTTGACCCAATTCTGAAAACTCCTACCCAGCATTTCTGAACTATCTTTACTGAAACGCATGAACTACAACTTATTTTTATGATGGTCTAATCAGAAGAAACAACATTTCTGGCCGTGTGCCAGGAGGAAAGCCAAAACTGATGCTCTTGATTGAAAGTTACCGTTGGGATAGCTTGAAGACGGCTCTGCTGTTGCATGCGCAAAAACAGACAAAGGCTTGTAGGAACTCAGGCATCTTGAAAGGCTATGCCTTTCACGCCCTCGTCATCCCCGCCCTGGCAGCACTCTCTAAACTCTGTATAAAAAGGTGTGACTCATGTAAGACCTATTTTTAGGACTATACCTAAACTGCCAACCACACCTGTTTTGTATCTCATCCTTCCTCTATGTTCTCCACCTGCCCTGCTCAGACCTCTCTGGCTGTGTTCTTGTCAAAATACCTTGATACGAAACATCTTGTTGCTCCTGGCTCTGTCATTGGTCCTCATTCCTGTTGCATGTTTCCTGCTCCTCTCTGCCTGGGCATATTCACGACAACACCCAAGACTCAACTTAGGATTTCTTTACAACAGGCTACCCCCAGGAGCAGCTCTACCTGGATGGGCCTGGGTGGGACAAAATCTAGTTGGACTCATTTGCATTTAGAGAAAATATTCTTAAAGATTTATGAACCCAAAGTACATAGCTAAAGTGAAAACATGAACACACACAGGCAAAAGTAATCATCGGTATCCAATAAAAGCTGGTTTCACTTATTTCTTTGCTGAATATTCTAATCTCATTACGAGTCCTCTTCCAAGGCATTCATCAAGGATCTATAGGTTTATAGCTACTAATGCTAGTTGCTGCATAAGAAGCCTTAACAGATACAATCTTTAAGCTCAAGTTCTTATAATCTAGAATAGCCCACACCTAAAGGAACTAACCTCAAGGAACATTAGGCACAGACCTTTTTTTCTTTAGCTGAAACCCTGTCAAACATTTCTGTTAGACAAGAATGAGACGAGACCAGTAAGAAGATAGCCAAAGACTGGTTGCCCATTCATTTCCTTCACAGTGAGATAGGAAGCTGTTACAATTTCTCAGAAACATACATATTAGTAAATAAAGTACTCTCAGTATGTGTGAGCCATGTGGCAAGCTCAGTGCTCTGTGAAGAGGAAAGACCATGACTGAAGCAAATTCATCTGGAGAACAAAACCCAGTAAAAAGATCAACTCTCTCTGAGAGAAGAAAGGATTCACTGAGAAAGTATTTTACTAGCTTCCTGAAGAAATACCTCTTAACAAGGAGATATTACAGGAGAGTTCCTCACTTTGCTAAGTTTGAACTATTTTAGCATCTCTAAGTATAAAATATTAAGTAATCATAAATATGGTTACATGCTTTAACCGAAAAAGATGATTGGTTGACAGAATAATCAACATAAAATCAAAAAAATGTCTTTGTCACTGTGCCTAAAGAACACACATCCAATTACACATAAAGAACCCAATTCCTATGTCAACTAGAGATGGTTACACTAATCTAAAGAGAAACACTGGGAGCGCCTGGGTGGCTCAGTAGTCAAGTGTCTGCCTTCAGCTCAGGTCATGATCCCAGGGTCCTGGGATCAAGTCCCACATCAGGCTCCCTGCTCAGCAGGGAACTGCTTCTCCCTCTCCCACTCCCCCTGCTTGTGTTCCCTCTTTCTGTGTCTCTGTCAAATAAATAAAATCTTTAAAAATAGAAAGATAGAAAGATAGAAACACTGGAGGGCCTGGGTGGCTCAGTCAGTTAAGTGACTCTTGGTTTCAGCTCAAGTCATGATCTCAGGGTCCTGGGATCGAGCCCCAGGCTCCACACTCAATAAGGAGTCTGCTTGAGAAAGATTCAATCATTCGTTCTCTCCCTCACCCCTTGCCAGCCCTTCCCCCTAGTTGCTTACTCCCCAAAATAAATCAAAAATAAAGTGAGAAACACTGTATCGGGCTGAGCTCAACATATCAAGTAGCCGGCTTAATAAGGAAGAGTCTAGCTGGCCACTCACATACAGGCAAGGCAACAATGCAGGTACCAGAAGACAAACAAAGGGCTCCTTTCTGGCCTAATCAGGCAGCTGTCCAAGCACTATGCTGGGTGTCCCCAGCAGGATACGCTGCTGAGCTATGTATGTTCTTATGGGGTTTCCAGAGGGCAGGGCAGCTAAGACCCCTCTAGGAGAACTACAGAGCTGCAAGGAGAATGTGAGAAAAAAGTAGAATTAAAGGTTTGTATTTATTCTATTATCCCCCACCCTATGTAAGGCAGAATCATTAACCTCATTTCCAGCACACTTCTCTTAACCTACCTGTAGGATCAAGCAGATATGCAAAGAGGAATAAGGCCCAAGAACCAAAGATAATAATTCAGGCATAAAGAAAATGAAGCCACTATCAGCCAAGAATTTCACCAGAAGGAAAAAGTTCAATAACAAGTGTACTATATACTTCCTTGGGCAACAATCTGGTGACAAAGACAAATATTTAACCAGGCATTTTGGGGAGACAGCAGGCCTTGAACAAGACAGTCCCTTGACCACCCTTGAGACTGCAATCTAACAGCAGATATATAAAATGCATAGGCTGTGTAAACATAGTTGACGAAAAAATTAATCTAAAAATATAGGTATATTAACATAGTGTATTATTAATTTCAGAGGTAGAATTCAATGATTCATCAGTCTTATGTAATAACCAGTGCTTATTATATCATGTGCCCTCCTTAATGTCCATCACTCAGTTACTCCATCCCCCTACCCCCCTCCCCTCCAGCAACCCTCAGTTTGTTCCCTATAGTTAAGAGTCTCTTATGGTTTGTCTCCTTCTCTGATTTCGTCTGGTTTTATTTTTCCCTCCCTTCCCCTATGATCCTGTTTTGTTTAACCTCCACATATGAGTGAGATCATATAACTGTCTTTCTCTGATTGACTTATTTTGCTTAGCATAACACCCTCCAGTTCTGTCCACGTTGTGGCAAACAGCAAGATCTCATTTTTTTGATGGCTGAGTAGTATTCCATCATATATATACACCACATCTTCTTTACCCATTCATCTTCAAAGGATAACTGGGCTCTTTCCATAGCTTGGCTATTGTGGACATTACTGCTATAAACACTGGGGTACAGATGCCCCTTCGGATCCCTACATTTGTATCTTTGGGGTAAATACCCAGTAGTGCAATTGCTGGGTTGCAGGGTAGCTCTATTTTCAACTTTTCGAGGAACCTCCATACTGTTTTCCAGAGTGGCTGCACCAGCTTCCATTTCCACCAACAGTGTAAAAGGGTTCCTCTTTCTCTGCATCCTCGCCAACACCTGTCCTTTCCTGACTTGCTATTTTTCGCCATCTGACTGATGTGAGGTGGTATCTCACTGTGGTTTGCTTTGTATTTCCTGGATGCTGAGTGATGTTAAGCACTTTTTCAAGCGTCTGTTGGACATTTGCAGGTCTTCTTTTGAGAAATGTCTGTTCATGTCTTCTGTCCATTTCCTGACCGGATGTTTTGTTGTTTGGGTGTTGAGTTTGATAAGTTCTTTATAGATTTTGGATACTAGCTCTTTATCTGATAAGACATTTGCAAATATCTTCTCCCATTCCATCGGCTGTCTTTTGGTTTTGTCGACTGTTTCCTTTGCTGTGCAAGAGCTTTTTATCTTGAAGTCCTAATAGTTCATTTTTGCCTTTGTTTGGAGATGTGTCTAGCAAGAAGTTGCTGCAGCCGAGGTCAAAGACGTTGCTGCCTGTGTTCTCCTCTAGGATTTTGATGGATTCCTGTCTCACATTTAGGTCTTTCATCCATTTTAAGTCTATTTTTGTGTGTGGTGTAAGGAAATGGTCCAGTTTCATTCTTCTGCATGTGACTGTCCAATTTTCCCAACCCCATCTGTTGAAGAGACTTTTTCCCATTGGACATTCTTTCCTGCTTTGTCATAGATTAGTTGACCATAGAGTTGAGGGTCCATTTCTGAGTTCTCTATTCTGTTCCATTGATCTATGTGTCTATTTTTGTGTCAGTACCATACTGTCTTGATGATTATAGCTTTGTAATAGAGCTTGAAGTCTGGAATTGTGATGCCTCCAGCTTTGGTTTTCTTTTTCAATATTCCTTAGGCTATTCAAGGTCTTTTCTGGTCCCCTACAAATTTTAGGATTATTTGTTCCAGCTCTGTGAAAAAAGTTGATGGTATTTTCATAGGGACTGCATTGAATGTGTAGATTGCTCTAGGTAGCATAGACATTTTCACAATATTTGTTCTTCCAATCCATGAACACGGAACGTTTTTCCAATTCTTTGTGTCTTCCTTAATTTCTTTCATGAGTATTTTATAGTTTTCTGAGTACAGATCCTTTGCCTCTTTGGTTAGGTTTAACCCTAGGTATCTTATGGGTTTTGGGTGCAATTGTAAATGGGATCGACTCCTTAATTTCTTTCTTCTGTTTGTTAGTGTATAGAAACGCAACTGATTTCTGTGCATTGATTTTATATCCTGACACTTCGCTGAATTCCTGTATGAGTTCTAGCAACTTTGGGGTGGAGTCTTTTGGGTTTTCTACATAAGGTATCATGTCATCTGCAAAGAGGGAGAGTTTGACTTCTTTGCCAATACCTATATTTTTAATCACAAAAAACTGAGAGGCCTGTTGAATGCCCCTCAAAACCAAGTTGATTCCATCTAGAAAGACTTGACAAGAAAGGTCAAATTCATTTAACTGAAGAAACTCTGGCAGAATACATGAGTTTTGCCATCAGAAGGGTAGATGGGGTAGGACGCCTGGGTGCTCAGTTGGTTAAGCTTCCAACTCTTGGTTTTGGCTCAGATCATGATCTCATGCATTGTGAAATCAAGCCCCACAGTGGGCTCCACACTCAGCAAGGAATCTGCTTAAAGATGGTCTCCCTCTGCCCCTCCCCCCACACGGTCTTGCACACACTTGCTTGCTCTTTCTCTCTCTCATAAATTAAAAAAAAAAAAAAAGAGTAGATGGTTTGGGCAAGGAATTAGAAGGTAGAAAAGAAGAGGCAATAGGCTTACAATTAGGAAGGCACTCTAGTCTGGTCCTCAGCACTATTCTAAGAAAGGAACAGACTCAAAATGACGCTTGGAAGAGTCAAGTCTTATTTCTGAGAGCAGGACCAATTAGAATGGAGATAGCTAAGAGCAAGCTGGACAAGAATGAATGTCAGGAGTATTACGGTTTCATGCTAACTGTTCTTGGTTATCTGTGAAGAGCACAAGATCCCCAGCCAATACCCCACTACCCTCATTCCCTTCACGTCACTGCCCCAACTCAAGGATCTACTGGAGCTTCAGATTAGCTTTCTTAGGATATATAAATGTGCCCTCACTGCCCCACTACTAATGTATCCAACTTTGTCTCTCACTCCACCCTACAAAGGACTTCCCTTCCAGCCAGGGAAAGCTCTCCCAAGCAAGTCTTGATCATTTTCATTCCTTGGAGTCAAGTGGACTGGAATTTCATTATCAACTCCAACACAGGCTTTTTAAGTGACTTTAGCTTTAAATAAAGGCAAAAAAAAAAAAAAGCCTCTCACTTTGTAAACTAATAAAGATTAAATGCTTTAACTGTGTGTCATTCAACATTTAACAGTGACTGTCCAACAATATTTAGTTTTCTTACCAACTGGCTTTTCCATGTACATCTCTTCTCAGCCATCTTCCTTCAGGCCTGGAATTACCACTTCCCATCATCTATTCCACAAAATCCACATAAAGCCTGAGCTCTCCTGTAAGAGATATGCCCTGGCAAAGCCTTTCTTCATTATACTGATTCTTCAACCTTCATCCCAGAACCCCAGAATGTACACACAGTGAGTTCTCAGTAACTGCTTGGGTGATTTTAATTGATGGATATGGGACAAACTGGTGAAAACGCTGCAGGATAGTAACAACTACCTGTTACGCTAACTGTAAAAGAAGGATTTAGACGTTTTAATAAACGATCTACACTTGGGTGACCTTTAGACATGCTTTCCCGTATAACACAAGAGTGAAACATCCCTTTTGCTAAATTACAAGAGTAAAGAACTATTAGGATAATTATCCCATAACAAATGCCAGAAATAAGTTATTATCTTTATTTTATGGACATTTTCTGAAATATATACTCTAGCCTTGCAAAAACAAAAAAGGTATTAATATTGCTTAGATTTTACTAATCCATGAACCCCTGGGAAAAAAGCCCGAGTTTATCCTATAATGGCAAGTGGCCACCTTTTCTGTGAACATGAAAGAAATTCAATTTCTCTAGACACTTTTTTCCTCTGCTACCAGTGAGCTCCAGGGACTGGTAAACTCCTGAAGGAAAACCATAAAAAAACCATAATCCAGAGAAAACAAAATCCAGCTAGTTAAACTATCACCAATAAGAAGCATAAACAGGAACAATTTTCAATTGCTTGGAATCAAAAGCTCAATTTTAAAAAGCTTCAAACAAGAGTTTACTGTTTCCTGGACATCTGCAGTTGAAAACACACACACACACACACACACACACACACACACACACACACACACACACACACACACACACACTCCTGGAAACTGCCGTGGTTTATTTCATACTGAGTGATTCCCAGGTGTGAAGGGAGAAACTGGAGCAGAATAAAAAAATGAAATGAGCATAAACTAAAAGTTTTTCAGGGTCATATTTACAATACACCTTTCTGGTAACTCTTTGCACACAAATGTATCATGTGGCACTATATGCTACTTGTTTGAGAGAAGCCTTATGCTGGGGACAGCTTCAGGCCTATTTACGTCTGATAAGTTCCATACAAGATTTCTAGCTCAGAGACCCTTGGGAGAAGGGCCTGGCTTAATATTACTTGTCATTGTCCTTCTGTCTGGAGCAACAAGCAAAGTAAGAGCCTTTGATGGTGAGTGCCATAGCTTCAGGAGCAGAACTGCCAGGCAGCTGTGTGTGCTTCCCAGACTGTGGAACAAGCAATAAAAAGAAAAAAGCAAGAAGAGAATTGCCAACTTCTTGCAACATGGAGCCATAACTGTAAGAGCCAAGCTGGTCATTTTTCCACCCAGCCAGCCCCAAGGTTGGCGTCTGACATCAGTGTGGAGAATGACATCAGAGAGTCTCCGATCACCTGCTTGACTGACAGCCTTGCTCAAAAGAAATGCCAGGGAAGCCAGAGACCCAAGAAATGAGGTGCGGAGGGGAATTAATTCTGTTCAAAAGGCCCTCACTATTTGTCAGACCACTAATTCAACCAACTGAATAAAGCCAGACTTGAAGAAGAAGAAAAAAAAGAATTTTCAGAAGGAAAAATAAGAGTAGCAAATTTAGGTTTAGGTGTATCTGCTAAAGTTCCTAATCTATAAGCCAGACAAACTGACTTTAGCTGGTGTTATAGACTAAATGTTTCAGGCCCTCCAAAACTCACATGTGGAAGTCCTAATCCCGTATGTGTGTATTTAATGGAAGTAATTAAGGTTAAATGAGGTCATATGGGTAGAGCCCTGGTTCAATAAGATTAGTGTCTGTATAAGAAGAGACACCAGAGAGCAAGCTTGCACTTTCCCAGTGTGCAAATGCAGAGAAAAGACCCATGTGAAGCCAAAGCAACCATCTATAAGAGAGGAAGAAAGTTCTTACCAAAAACCAGACCCTAACAGAACCTTGATCTTGGACTTCCCAGCCTCTAGAACTGTGAGA
The DNA here is from genome assembly GCF_037043125.1 of Eumetopias jubatus. Taxonomy (NCBI): domain Eukaryota; kingdom Metazoa; phylum Chordata; class Mammalia; order Carnivora; family Otariidae; genus Eumetopias; species Eumetopias jubatus. Next base: position 148,403,139 of record NW_028274810.1, read on the forward strand.
AAATAAATTTAAGCCACTCAGTTTGTAGCATTTTGTTATGGCAGTCCAAGCAGACAAACTCCAGCCAACGGAAACAGGCTCGCAGAACTGACTAGAAGATGGAGAACCAGCCCAGAAACTGGCAGGATCCAAGTCAGCTCCAGAGAATGAAGAATCAGGAATGGAGCACTGGTCAGGACACCACTGCTGAGATAAGGAATTCCAACTGTTTCTAAGTCCCAGGAGGATGTATCCAATTATCTAAGCCTAAGTCATGTGTACCTCCTGGTTATACCAAGAGGGAGAGAAAGTATCTTGTCTTCCTCACTTCCATAATGGCCTGCTGACATGTATATCGTCCCAAGACATCACAGTGGGGCCAGGTCCAGACTCAAAAGGAAATCAGGATGTTTCTATGAAGGGATAATGGATGCTGGGTAGTCAAAGAATTTTTAATGTCCACTAAATAACTTCACAAATTCCTGATAGGCTCTCCATTCTAGTATGCACATCACATGTCTGAATGTGATTTCTATGGCTATAGATTCAGAGATAGTGACTCCTAGAGGAGCCCCTGCCCAGTGGTAGAGCTACAGGGTCAAACTTCTCTATAGGTCTATGTATTGCCTATCTCTAACTTTCTGAGTGAGGACTGCATGATACTTGGAAGTCCCTGATCAAAATGTTGATGCTAAGAAGAAATGTTATTGACTACTATATACTATCATTCACTCATCAGTTCCATCAAAATACCTTCTGATTGCCCAATTACAATGTCTATTGAACAACAATGCATCAATGTTTTGCAAGGAGTTTTATCCATAGGGCTTCCCCTCCCTTACCCCAGAGATGGAGACAGAAAAAGACATAGACACAGGGCAATTATAAACAGTTCTATAGCTAGACAGAGACACAAAGAGAAGCAGAAAGAAACTGAAGGAGACAAAGAGAGCCTGAACAGATAAAATAACTGGAAGAGAAAAAAAGTGCTTGAGATAGGCATAACTCACCTAGAAAGTGCAAAAGCTTTTTACCTTAAGTCCCAAAAGTTAAGTATTGCCTTTTTTTTTTTTTGCACAGCAAAGGAAACAACAAAACTAAGAGGTAATTCATGGAATGGAAGATATTTGCAAATGACATTTTGAATAAAGGGCTGATATCCAAGATCTCTAAAGAACTTATCAAACTCAACACCCCCCCCAAAAAAAAAAAACAAACAAACCAATCCAGTCAAGAAATGGGAAGACATCAACAGACACTTCTCCAAAGAAGACATACAAATGGCTAGCAGACACATGAAAAAATGTTCGACATCACTAAGCATCAGAGAAATACAAATCAAAACCACAGTGAGATACCACCTTACACCAGCTAAAATGGCCAAAATTTACAAGACAGGAAACAACAAGTATTGGCATGGTTGTAGAGAAAGAGGAACCCTCTTACACTGTTGGTGGGAATGCAAGCTGGTACAACCACTCTGGAAAACAGTATGGAGGTTCCTCAAGACATTAAAAATAGAGCTCCCCTATGACCCAGTGATTGCACTACTAGGTATTTACCCCAAAGATACAGATGTAAAAAGAGACACATGCACCCCAATGTTCATAGCAGCAATACCCACAATAGCCAAATTGTGGAAGGAACCAAGATGCCCTTCAACAGATGAATGGATAAAGATGTGGTTCATATATACAATGGAATATTACTCAGCCATCAGAAAGGATGAATACCCAACGTTTGCATCAACATGGATGGGTCTGGAGATTATGCTAAGTGAAATATAAATCAAGCAGAGAAAGACAATTATCATATGGTTTCACTCGTGTGGAACATAAGCAACAGAGTGGAGGACCACAGAGGAAAGGAGGGAAAACTGAATGGGAAGACTTCAGAGAGGGAGACAAACCATGAGAGACTCTGGGAACTAAACTGAGGGTTACAGAAGGGTGGGGGTTGGGGGATGGGGTAACTGGGTGATGGGTGTTAAGAGCAGGGGCTGGGGTGAGCACTGGGTCTTACATGCAACTAATGAACTGTTGAAAACAAAAACTTATGATGTACAATATGCTGGCTAACCAAACAATTTAAAAAAAAGTTATAAGCAGACAATGCTTCTAGAAGACAAGGAGGGCTCTAGATGAATTTTCTCAGACACACTAGGCTCTAAGTCTCAAAAGTTTGAGTGATTTGGGCCATTATTTCCTCCACACTCCTCCCATCATCCCCATAGCCCCAAATTCCACTCAGCCAAGAGAATGGTAGTGGGGAGGAGACAGAAGCTCAAGGCTTTGCTAAGTAAGTGATGCCCTGTATCAGACATCAAAATGTTTGATGGCCAGAGCCTGATTTTCTGCAATAAAAGAACACAAATAGACAAACCAGACTGGAATGTCAGGTTCTGACCCTCGTTGAATGAGTTTCTAAGAAACACTTTGTTCCAGGATTTTTCTCCTAGATTATGTGGGTGGTTTTGTAGGGTCTTTCTGCCCAAAAATCACAGCTTATTTACTCTTCAAAATAGTCTGTGAAGTCAAAAGCTCAACAGTAAGAGACAAAGTAATAAAGTAGTGGAGACGGAGTTCCCATTCTCTAAAACCTTTGAAAACAGGAAAACCTACAAACTATGTAAGTTGAAAACAACCAGAGTGTAAATTAGCCACATGTGAGCAAGTAAAACATTAGTATGAACTAGCTGCACCAACACCCATGTACGTGGGAATGGCCTGGATAGAGGTCTTAAGTGTGCCACTTGTCCTCACCTGTTCCATCTGTTCAATCTATTGTGTTCAGCCTGTGCTTCACAGAGTCCACAAATTTTATTACACACATTCAATAAACTCTATGCCCACCTACAAGCCAAATCCAGTTCTTATAGTTCAGTTGAGAACTTACTTTGATTCTTCTGTTGCTTTATACCGCTGACCAGTCTGCCTTTCTTCAACTTTGTCCTTCCAAGACTCGACTCCTCTCTCCTGCTTCTCTTCAGGCTCTCTGCCTCTCCTTCTCAGACTCTCCAGCTGCTCCTTTTCCACCCCCACCTAATGCTAACAATTCCTGAGCTCTGTCCTTGGCTTTTTTCTTACTCTCCTACATGTTCTGACAATTTCATACACACCTGTGGCTATAAATACCGACTATACAGTTTGTCAGCTTTATCTCTAATGGAGGTTCCATTCCCAAGTTCCAGATCCAGATAGCAATTATCTACTAGGTAATATGTTCCTAAATGCCTCAACTGTAACCAGCTCAAAACTGAAGATCCCCACCCACAACCTTGCCCCTCCCCTAGTTCAGTGAATGATGGCACAACCTACTCAGTCATCTGCAAGTCATCAAAACCTCCCCCTTACATAATTGGTCTTTAAGTCCTGTCATTCCACCTCCGATATATCAAGTCCAGCCCCACCTTTTCATCCCCACTGCCATAACCCAGCATGGAGCCTTCAGTCTCTTCCTTCTTCTCCACTGCCCACCCTACCTCCTAACTCACCCCTTCCAAACACACCAGAGTAATACTTCTCATATTTAATTATGATTCCCACCCACTCAATATTATTCCTATGTCAAACATTGATAAAATAAAATCCAAACACCTTTGCATGGCAAACACCAAGCATAATATTCCTGGCTACTAGACCACTGTACATGCCTTCAGTTTGCATCACACTGTACTGTGTGTTGCGGCTGCCTCATTGTGCCAATTTCATCTTTACGGAACCAGGGCTTAACACAATACCTGAACACAGCATTCAAAAACACCAATGATTACCTCAATGGATGAATGAACCAATACCTCAAACTTCCCCTTCACAAAATTTCCCCTATATGCAATATTTTTGTTGTCCATACCTTAATACCATGCTAGAAACAAGATACTCAATTTTCTTTTACCTTAGAGTTTTAAATCACGAAGACCTTAAGTGAGCACCTAAATCAGTGGTTCTCAACCATGGATGCACATTAGAATCACCTGAAGAGTTTTAAGCTGACTCCAATCCTGACCAATGAAATCCAAATTCAGCCTTTGTATTTACTGTGGCAATCTGAGTGTTTTCATTGGAAAGAAAAAAAAAAAAGAGAGAGAGACCCAACATTCACTGAAGAGATTTACATCATGCTTAGAGAACATTTTATACATGGTAGCTTATATATTCTAAAAACAACCCATGAAGTAGAATCCTCTATCTATAAGGCACCTGAAATGCAGAGAAATTAAGTTACTTGAATAGGTCACCCAACCAGTATGTGGTGGGTAGAGGATTGAAATCCAGAGTTGTTTGCTTCTGAAGAACATGTGCTTTCCTCTAATGAGACCCCCTATTGGCACTGTGAAATAGGACAGGACAGGGGGAAAGGGAGGGAGGGTTGAGGGAGGGACGGAAGGAAAGAAAACCTCTGAATTGGATTTGAATGTGAGGAACAACCCACAGTCGTCCTGAGTCAAGTGCGTTAGACTGAACCATCCATCTGGACAAACTGCTTTGGAGTTTTTAAAAACAAATGTGACCACTTGGCAAATGCATACGTAATAATTGTTTCAAGCAAGAATTCTAGACAGATGCTTGTGAAGGTTAATTTTATATGTCAACTTGACCATACCGTTAAACATTAAACCCAAATTAAAGATTATTTCTGGTTGTATCTGCAGGTTTCCAGAGGACAGTAGCATTTTAATCAGTTGACTCAGTGAAATAGACTGCACTCCCCATATGAGTAGACATCATCCAATCCCTTGAGGGCCTGAATAGAACAAAAAAAGGTAAAGTAGGGATTTGCCCCCTTTATCTTCCTGCCTGCCTACCCCTCTTAGCTGAGACATTGATCATCTCCTGCTCTTGGACTGGGATTCACATCATTGGCTCCTCTGCTTCTCAGGTCTTTGTTACTCAGACCAGAATTATACCATCCACTTTCCAGGATCTTCAACTTAAAGATGGCAGATCATGGAACTTCTCAGCTTTCAAGATGTCCGTCAATTCCTCACAATATCTATAAATACATGCACACCCTATTGTTTCTGTGGAGAACTCTAATATAAAGCAAAAATTAGAATATGATAAGACATTTACATAATCTCCAAGTATCTCCCCCAAGAGACTTATTACAAAGGGAAAAGTAGCAACTTGAGTGCAGAAGCCTAGCAGACACTACCTTAACCAAGTAAGCAAGTTAGTATCTCCAGTAATCAGCAATAAGAAATTATTATCATGCACCTCCTAATATAGTATGTACCAAGAAAGCCATCACATCAGGTCTATGGTATCTTTACCAAAAATGCACAACTTTCTGATGAAACATCAGAGCAACTAAATTGAGGGACAATCAACAAGGTAACTGGGCAATCCTCATCAGAAGTGTCAAGATCATAGAAGACAAAGACCAAGGAAATGTTCCAGGTTAAAGGAAACAAAGAAAATACAACTAAATGTAATGGTCCTTAACTGGATTCTGGACCAGAAAAAGGACATCAGGACAGTTTGTGAAATTTGAGTAGAGTGTGTAATTACACATTATATTAATGTTAATTTCTTTTGATGATTATAGTTATAAACAGTGTTTATATTTGGGGAAATTGGATAAGGGTATGTGGAATCTATTTTTACAACCTGTGAAATTGAAATTTTAAGTTAAAAATTTTTTAATTTAAAAGCTTAAAAGTGTGATATAAAGCTACAAGACAAGTTTTCACCCATGAATCTGAATTCTGAAAGGAGTACCAAATTATTTTAAGTAATATGGGTATCTTATGCCTCTCAAGGTAAATACATTTTAATGGAAAAAAAATACTCTTTTACATGTATAAGAAGTAACACTTGTTACATTGCCAATCTTTTTATAATCCTTTATGGGTTGTTGTTTTTTTTTTTTCTTAAAACCCTACAGAGTTTCTCACATCCACTTCACTGGGTACCACTGACATATAAGAAGCTAAGTGACTCCCATGGCTCCCAGGGCCAGTAAACAGCAGAAGTGGAAGTGGAAACAGGTGTCTGCTCCTCATTCAATGCTCCTTCCTCTAACCTGCACTGCCTCATGGGGTCTTCCCTCTGGAGAGCACCAAAGGCCCATATCCCAAGCAGTTTCAGAGATACCAAAGAAGCTGAAGTAAAAGGAAAGCATGACAGACTCCACACTTGTGAATTACTATGCTGGAAGGTTCACAAAAATCTTTCCATAATTAAGAGTTTACTTTTTAAGTAGCCAAACATTTTATGTTTTGGGAGAGGAAAGAAGCTAATCTATCCTTTCCCCAACATCTTTAATGAGTGATAATAGTTAACATTTGTTGAGAAATTACTATTGCCAAACATTGCTCCAAGTTCTAGTATGTTCATTTAATTCCTGAAACAACCCTACATTGTAAATATATTCTTTCAGTTTTATAGATGAATATTAAAGAGTTTAAGCAACTTTCCTACAATCACACAGCTGAGCGATGAAGACATAGCTCAGTTAGATCAAATTGGTCCAGGATCTTTTTTTCCAGCATTTCTAGAAAGTTTTTTCCTCTTCCTATAGATACTCTCCAGTTTTTCTATCTCCCTTCCAAATTCCACATCCCCTTCATAAAACTGCCTTCCATCATCACAGCCTCCCTCCAGATCTTTGAGGAATTGTTTCAAATACTGAAAGCTAGAACATTGTTCTGTCCATCACACTTAAAAGATGTGCGCTCTGCCCAAAACCACAACAGAGGGCATAGGAAAAGGGAACAAGATAAAAATTATATATAATGTCCCTACGCTTCTAGGTGCTTTAAGCTCTTCAAAGAGCTCCTTTTAAAAATAAAGGGTTTTTTTGGTTTTTTTTTTACTATCCTCAGGAGGAAGAAAGGAAGTTATTCTCTTTGTTCATAAGGATCCCTTGTTATCCTTTATTAGCCACAACTGGATAGCAATCCTACATTGCCAATGATCTGGATGTGTAATTCAACAGGGATCAGGTAAAAAAAAAAAAATACTTGATTTGCTTGTTCACAATTATTATAACCATTCTAAGACACTTCTCAAATGAGACCATTAATAAACCACTTGACTAGCAGTGTCTCTTCAACAGAACTTCTCCTTGTTATACAGTGATATCCTTGACCAAATATTAGTAACAATTTTGAACCAGATTTTCAATGGTAGTGATAAGATTCTCATTGAACCTACCCTTCTGTGACCAGTATCAGCAAGTTCATTCTAGGGTTGGCAAACCCCTTAATAATTTCTGAGGAGATCAGACCTTACCCTCAGCCTTGTCAGTTCTCTATGCCCAAGTTCAGAAGCTAATTGGTGAACTGATGACCTCTCAGGGCAGGTTCATCATCTTCTGCATTCTCCTACCTGCCATTTGTCTATGCAAACTCATTTCAATCAAAAGACTTCACAAGTTCCCTTCACTGTGGTAAAGCATTTCTTGGACAGGATGGTTTATAGATGACAGACTGTACAGAAAATAGATTTTGAACCCTACCCCTCCATAAAATTTCCCAGATAGTTGCAGGGAAAAAAAAAAAAAAGAAATCCCAGTATTGCTCATAGTTCCACATGGTACTAAAGGTCAAGACAAACAATATTTGGACCATCAAGCTTTGTCATTATCCTTATATACTCAGGAAACTGAATAAAGTTTGAAGCAATAACTTCTTTTTGCCTGCTATCTCACACACACACACACACACACACACACACACACACACACACACCCCTTGCACTTCCTGTTCCCTCTTCTGGATTTACATTATATTCAGATAGAAAACTAAGCAAACCTTATAGGAAAGGGGAGGCAGCAGCAATGGTAGAATACTAACAATTAAGAGCCCACAGAACCCTGATTTTATCGTTCTATACTATATTCACATTTCATATTTTTTAAAAGATATTTAGCTTATCAATGCTGGGAGTATTTCTTAACATGGATGTAGGGGATAATTTGTTGTGATTGAGGAGGAAAATGAAGCTGCTCAGAAATTTTTAGACAGGACTTGTCAAATCACTTTTCTGATTCCTGTTATTCAAAGTGCCAGGGCCACAAGCATTCACTCGGTAGTATTTTAAGGCTAAATCTCCACTGAATTCTGCCTGCCTCAGCCAAATTTCCCCAGGTAATGCAGACCCTCAGAGGACATTCATAAGAGGTGAATGGTGCCAAATCCCCAGGCAAGTACTAATGGTTCAATCTTCCTACACGACAAAAGACACATCCCCATCATAATTCTTCCTCAAGATGAATTAAGATGAAAATAGGTTTCCACGATGCTATATACATGTTTAGAATCTTTCCAACTAAAAATCCGGAGATGAAGTTATTTATGTTGCTGAAGAAAGGCATCTAATTACATTTTTAAAAGCTCAACTAAACTGAAAGCATCTTGTAATCTCTCTGCAACTTGCGTAAAATCCTTTCCATCTCAGAGTCTCCCATATGCAGGAATCAGCTCACAAAAGGTACAGTAGACCCCACTTACCCATGGGAAACACATTCCAAGACCCCCAGAGGATGCCTGAAACCACAGATCATACCAAACCCCATATGTTTTTTCCTCTACATACATATGTACGATAAAGTTTAATTTGTAAGTTAGGCAGAGTAAGAGATTAATAGAACAATTAAGATATACTGTAATAAGTTATATGAATGTGGTCACTCTCAAAATGTTATTTTACAGTACTCACCCTTCTTGTGACAGGACATAAAATGTCTACGTGAGGAGATGAAGGGACGTGAATGACGTAGACACTGTGACATAGAGTTAGGCTACTATTGACCTTCAGACGATTCATCAGAAAGACGATTATCGGCTTCCAAACTGCAAATGACCACGGGGAACCGAAACTGCGGAATGCGAAACCACAGATGAGTGGGGACAACTGTACTTACAGCTCAATGCCTCAAGAATCTAAAGTTCACATGAACGTGTCTTTTTTCCCCTGGTTCTTACCTTTTCTTTATTTTCTTCCCACCCACCTGCCCACCATCACCACCCAGACACACTTCTCACATTCCAAGTCTCTGGCCTTTTCCCTCCTGGACAATCTAATCACCATGATTTATATAGAAGCTGGTGGATGGTAGAAACTCAAGAACCCTGTGCCCCTAGGAATCAAGTTAAGCTGACATCATTGTAATGTTATCATAGACATGAACAGAAAGCCTTCAAGCTTGTGTCTTTTTATTTCCCATCTAATCCTCCATAGATCCCCCCAGCTTCTCAGAGGTACTTCAGCAGTTCCACAGAAAACAATTCACCGAGAAATAAGGAAACTATGAAGGCATACTGTCCCTTGCTTCTATCTGGAGTACTTATTAGGGTTTCTCCTACATTTCATCTGATGAAAAAAAAAAAAAAAGTACTATGACTTAAGAAAAAGTTTGAGAACATCTTATACGCCAGTTTTCTGATTTTACAGATGAATAAACGGAGGCCAGAGGAGAAAAAGAGGATTAAAAGTAGAAAGTTCCTTGATATCTATAGAGGAAGACCATATAAGTAAAGCCTTATAAAGGCTTGGGTTAGAGCTGATTTCATAGACCTGTACAGCCTTAAGGTGGTGGGTATATAAACATCTTTGGGGGCCCTTGTCTCCCCCTGTGAAGGTACTGCCTCCATGGTAGCCCCCTCAAAGCAGCCAGATACTGAATTGACTATTGTGGAGAGCCTTGGTTTGCTTCCCAGAGCTCCAGTTTCTTAAGGAAATCCAACAAATCCTCATAATAGGGAAGGACTAAAAATGGACGATGGAATATTTTATAGTAATAAAAAGAATGAGGATAAAAAGACCTTCAGAAGGTAATGACTGTTGCTCTGGGCCTTGACTGGACTTCCCATCCTCACCCTGCCCAGTGATCTCCACTGCCCTCTACTTCCAGCAGTGACCTGGGCACAGGGACCTGGGGGGTATCTCTGGGTGAAATGACTTTCCTGCCACCAGCCAGGCTTCAGTGTATTGATCCAGCACCTGGCAGGCACATGTGTGTGTGCAAACTGAGTCACAGGGCAGAATCCCTCTGAGTCTGGGTGAGTCTACACTAGGCCAGAGAGTGTCTCTACATCCATGGAAGCGAAATATTAAAAAGCAAAGTAAACATTATAACAAGTCAACAGAAAGACAACAGAAGGGAAACAGGTTATATTTTAGTACCTTTAACAGCACTTTTTTCCTGCTATCTGAACATGGGATGGGTTATGGGCTGAACTCTGTCCTCCCCAATTTATATGCTGAAGTCCTAACCCCCAGTACCTTCAGACTGGGGCTATATTTTGAGAAAAGTTCTTTAAAACAGGTAATTACGTTAAAATCAAGTACTTAAAGCGAGTACTAACCCAATATGACTGGTAGCTTTATAAAAGGACATTGTCCATACAGAGACATATCAGGGGTATACACACACAGAAGACTGACCATATGGGGGCGAGGGGGCGAGGGGGCGAGGGGGCGAGGGGGCGAGGGGGCGAGGGGGCGAGGGGGCGAGGGGGCGAGGGGGCGAGGGGGCGAGGGGGCGAGGGGGCGAGGGGGCGAGGGGGCGAGGGGGCGAGGGGGCGAGGGGGCGAGGCCTTGATAAAAACCAACCTGGCTGACACCTTAATCTTGGGACTTCCAGTCTCCAGAATTATGGGGAAACAATTTGTTGTTTCCTGCTTGTTGCCTGTTGTTGCCTGCTATCTCACACACACACACACACACACACACACACACACACACACACACACACACACACACACACACCCCTTGCACTTCCTGTTCCCTCTTCTGGATTTACATTATATTCAGATAGAAAACTAAGCAAACCTTATAGGAAAGGGGAGGCAGCAGCAATGGTAGAATACTAACAATTAAGAGCCCACAGAACCCTGATTTTATCGTTCTATACTATATTCACATTTCATATTTTTTAAAAGATATTTAGCTTATCAATGCTGGGAGTATTTCTTAACATGGATGTAGGGGATAATTTGTTGTGATTGAGGAGGAAAATGAAGCTGCTCAGAAATTTTTAGACAGGACTTGTCAAATCACTTTTCTGATTCCTGTTATTCAAAGTGCCAGGGCCACAAGCATTCACTCGGTAGTATTTTAAGGCTAAATCTCCACTGAATTCTGCCTGCCTCAGCCAAATTTCCCCAGGTAATGCAGACCCTCAGAGGACATTCATAAGAGGTGAATGGTGCCAAATCCCCAGGCAAGTACTAATGGTTCAATCTTCCTACACGACAAAAGACACATCCCCATCATAATTCTTCCTCAAGATGAATTAAGATGAAAATAGGTTTCCACGATGCTATATACATGTTTAGAATCTTTCCAACTAAAAATCCGGAGATGAAGTTATTTATGTTGCTGAAGAAAGGCATCTAATTACATTTTTAAAAGCTCAACTAAACTGAAAGCATCTTGTAATCTCTCTGCAACTTGCGTAAAATCCTTTCCATCTCAGAGTCTCCCATATGCAGGAATCAGCTCACAAAAGGTACAGTAGACCCCACTTACCCATGGGAAACACATTCCAAGACCCCCAGAGGATGCCTGAAACCACAGATCATACCAAACCCCATATGTTTTTTCCTCTACATACATATGTACGATAAAGTTTAATTTGTAAGTTAGGCAGAGTAAGAGATTAATAGAACAATTAAGATATACTGTAATAAGTTATATGAATGTGGTCACTCTCAAAATGTTATTTTACAGTACTCACCCTTCTTGTGACAGGACATAAAATGTCTACGTGAGGAGATGAAGGGACGTGAATGACGTAGACACTGTGACATAGAGTTAGGCTACTATTGACCCTCAGACGATTCATCAGAAAGACGATTATCGGCTTCCAAACTGCAAATGACCACGGGGAACCGAAACTGCGGAATGCGAAACCACAGATGAGTGGGGACAACTGTACTTACAGCTCAATGCCTCAAGAATCTAAAGTTCACATGAACGTGTCTTTTTTCCCCTGGTTCTTACCTTTTCTTTATTTTCTTCCCACCCACCTGCCCACCATCACCACCCAGACACACTTCTCACATTCCAAGTCTCTGGCCTTTTCCCTCCTGGACAATCTAATCACCATGATTTATATAGAAGCTGGTGGATGGTAGAAACTCAAGAACCCTGTGCCCCTAGGAATCAAGTTAAGCTGACATCATTGTAATGTTATCATAGACATGAACAGAAAGCCTTCAAGCTTGTGTCTTTTTATTTCCCATCTAATCCTCCATAGATCCCCCCAGCTTCTCAGAGGTACTTCAGCAGTTCCACAGAAAACAATTCACCGAGAAATAAGGAAACTATGAAGGCATACTGTCCCTTGCTTCTATCTGGAGTACTTATTAGGGTTTCTCCTACATTTCATCTGATGAAAAAAAAAAAAAAAAGTACTATGACTTAAGAAAAAGTTTGAGAACATCTTATACGCCAGTTTTCTGATTTTACAGATGAATAAACGGAGGCCAGAGGAGAAAAAGAGGATTAAAAGTAGAAAGTTCCTTGATATCTATAGAGGAAGACCATATAAGTAAAGCCTTATAAAGGCTTGGGTTAGAGCTGATTTCATAGACCTGTACAGCCTTAAGGTGGTGGGTATATAAACATCTTTGGGGGCCCTTGTCTCCCCCTGTGAAGGTACTGCCTCCATGGTAGCCCCCTCAAAGCAGCCAGATACTGAATTGACTATTGTGGAGAGCCTTGGTTTGCTTCCCAGAGCTCCAGTTTCTTAAGGAAATCCAACAAATCCTCATAATAGGGAAGGACTAAAAATGGACGATGGAATATTTTATAGTAATAAAAAGAATGAGGATAAAAAGACCTTCAGAAGGTAATGACTGTTGCTCTGGGCCTTGACTGGACTTCCCATCCTCACCCTGCCCAGTGATCTCCACTGCCCTCTACTTCCAGCAGTGACCTGGGCACAGGGACCTGGGGGGTATCTCTGGGTGAAATGACTTTCCTGCCACCAGCCAGGCTTCAGTGTATTGATCCAGCACCTGGCAGGCACATGTGTGTGTGCAAACTGAGTCACAGGGCAGAATCCCTCTGAGTCTGGGTGAGTCTACACTAGGCCAGAGAGTGTCTCTACATCCATGGAAGCGAAATATTAAAAAGCAAAGTAAACATTATAACAAGTCAACAGAAAGACAACAGAAGGGAAACAGGTTATATTTTAGTACCTTTAACAGCACTTTTTTCCTGCTATCTGAACATGGGATGGGTTATGGGCTGAACTCTGTCCTCCCCAATTTATATGCTGAAGTCCTAACCCCCAGTACCTTCAGACTGGGGCTATATTTTGAGAAAAGTTCTTTAAAACAGGTAATTACGTTAAAATCAAGTACTTAAAGCGAGTACTAACCCAATATGACTGGTAGCTTTATAAAAGGACATTGTCCATACAGAGACATATCAGGGGTATACACACACAGAAGACTGACCATATGGGGGCGAGGGGGCGAGGGGGCGAGGGGGCGAGGGGGCGAGGGGGCGAGGGGGCGAGGGGGCGAGGGGGCGAGGGGGCGAGGGGGCGAGGGGGCGAGGGGGCGAGGCCTTGATAAAAACCAACCTGGCTGACACCTTAATCTTGGGACTTCCAGTCTCCAGAATTATGGGGAAACAATTTGTTGTTTCCTGCTTGTTGCCTGTTGTTGCCTGCTATCACACACACACACACACACACACACACACACACACACACACACACACACACACACACCCCTTGCACTTCCTGTTCCCTCTTCTGGATTTACATTATATTCAGATAGAAAACTAAGCAAACCTTATAGGAAAGGGGAGGCAGCAGCAATGGTAGAATACTAACAATTAAGAGCCCACAGAACCCTGATTTTATCGTTCTATACTATATTCACATTTCATATTTTTTAAAAGATATTTAGCTTATCAATGCTGGGAGTATTTCTTAACATGGATGTAGGGGATAATTTGTTGTGATTGAGGAGGAAAATGAAGCTGCTCAGAAATTTTTAGACAGGACTTGTCAAATCACTTTTCTGATTCCTGTTATTCAAAGTGCCAGGGCCACAAGCATTCACTCGGTAGTATTTTAAGGCTAAATCTCCACTGAATTCTGCCTGCCTCAGCCAAATTTCCCCAGGTAATGCAGACCCTCAGAGGACATTCATAAGAGGTGAATGGTGCCAAATCCCCAGGCAAGTACTAATGGTTCAATCTTCCTACACGACAAAAGACACATCCCCATCATAATTCTTCCTCAAGATGAATTAAGATGAAAATAGGTTTCCACGATGCTATATACATGTTTAGAATCTTTCCAACTAAAAATCCGGAGATGAAGTTATTTATGTTGCTGAAGAAAGGCATCTAATTACATTTTTAAAAGCTCAACTAAACTGAAAGCATCTTGTAATCTCTCTGCAACTTGCGTAAAATCCTTTCCATCTCAGAGTCTCCCATATGCAGGAATCAGCTCACAAAAGGTACAGTAGACCCCACTTACCCATGGGAAACACATTCCAAGACCCCCAGAGGATGCCTGAAACCACAGATCATACCAAACCCCATATGTTTTTTCCTCTACATACATATGTACGATAAAGTTTAATTTGTAAGTTAGGCAGAGTAAGAGATTAATAGAACAATTAAGATATACTGTAATAAGTTATATGAATGTGGTCACTCTCAAAATGTTATTTTACAGTACTCACCCTTCTTGTGACAGGACATAAAATGTCTACGTGAGGAGATGAAGGGACGTGAATGACGTAGACACTGTGACATAGAGTTAGGCTACTATTGACCCTCAGACGATTCATCAGAAAGACGATTATCGGCTTCCAAACTGCAAATGACCACGGGGAACCGAAACTGCGGAATGCGAAACCACAGATGAGTGGGGACAACTGTACTTACAGCTCAATGCCTCAAGAATCTAAAGTTCACATGAACGTGTCTTTTTTCCCCTGGTTCTTACCTTTTCTTTATTTTCTTCCCACCCACCTGCCCACCATCACCACCCAGACACACTTCTCACATTCCAAGTCTCTGGCCTTTTCCCTCCTGGACAATCTAATCACCATGATTTATATAGAAGCTGGTGGATGGTAGAAACTCAAGAACCCTGTGCCCCTAGGAATCAAGTTAAGCTGACATCATTGTAATGTTATCATAGACATGAACAGAAAGCCTTCAAGCTTGTGTCTTTTTATTTCCCATCTAATCCTCCATAGATCCCCCCAGCTTCTCAGAGGTACTTCAGCAGTTCCACAGAAAACAATTCACCGAGAAATAAGGAAACTATGAAGGCATACTGTCCCTTGCTTCTATCTGGAGTACTTATTAGGGTTTCTCCTACATTTCATCTGATGAAAAAAAAAAAAAAAGTACTATGACTTAAGAAAAAGTTTGAGAACATCTTATACGCCAGTTTTCTGATTTTACAGATGAATAAACGGAGGCCAGAGGAGAAAAAGAGGATTAAAAGTAGAAAGTTCCTTGATATCTATAGAGGAAGACCATATAAGTAAAGCCTTATAAAGGCTTGGGTTAGAGCTGATTTCATAGACCTGTACAGCCTTAAGGTGGTGGGTATATAAACATCTTTGGGGGCCCTTGTCTCCCCCTGTGAAGGTACTGCCTCCATGGTAGCCCCCTCAAAGCAGCCAGATACTGAATTGACTATTGTGGAGAGCCTTGGTTTGCTTCCCAGAGCTCCAGTTTCTTAAGGAAATCCAACAAATCCTCATAATAGGGAAGGACTAAAAATGGACGATGGAATATTTTATAGTAATAAAAAGAATGAGGATAAAAAGACCTTCAGAAGGTAATGACTGTTGCTCTGGGCCTTGACTGGACTTCCCATCCTCACCCTGCCCAGTGATCTCCACTGCCCTCTACTTCCAGCAGTGACCTGGGCACAGGGACCTGGGGGGTATCTCTGGGTGAAATGACTTTCCTGCCACCAGCCAGGCTTCAGTGTATTGATCCAGCACCTGGCAGGCACATGTGTGTGTGCAAACTGAGTCACAGGGCAGAATCCCTCTGAGTCTGGGTGAGTCTACACTAGGCCAGAGAGTGTCTCTACATCCATGGAAGCGAAATATTAAAAAGCAAAGTAAACATTATAACAAGTCAACAGAAAGACAACAGAAGGGAAACAGGTTATATTTTAGTACCTTTAACAGCACTTTTTTCCTGCTATCTGAACATGGGATGGGTTATGGGCTGAACTCTGTCCTCCCCAATTTATATGCTGAAGTCCTAACCCCCAGTACCTTCAGACTGGGGCTATATTTTGAGAAAAGTTCTTTAAAACAGGTAATTACGTTAAAATCAAGTACTTAAAGCGAGTACTAACCCAATATGACTGGTAGCTTTATAAAAGGACATTGTCCATACAGAGACATATCAGGGGTATACACACACAGAAGACTGACCATATGGGGGCGAGGGGGCGAGGGGGCGAGGGGGCGAGGGGGCGAGGGGGCGAGGGGGCGAGGGGGCGAGGGGGCGAGGGGGCGAGGGGGCGAGGGGGCGAGGGGGCGAGGGGGCGAGGGGGCGAGGGGGCGAGGGGGCGAGGCCTTGATAAAAACCAACCTGGCTGACACCTTAATCTTGGGACTTCCAGTCTCCAGAATTATGGGGAAACAATTTGTTGTTTAAACAACCCAGTCTGTGGTACTTTGTTATGGCAGCCCTTGCAAACTAATATAGGGTCCCACATTTTCATTTTGCACTAGTCCCTGAAAATTATGTAGCCAGTTCTGGCTTTTTAGTGGATAAATTAGACCCTGCTTTGGGATGATTTAACCCAGAACTATATAGGGAAGGAGATTCTAAGGAATGTAACTCCTAGCTTATCC
Source organism: Eumetopias jubatus (assembly GCF_037043125.1). Taxonomy (NCBI): domain Eukaryota; kingdom Metazoa; phylum Chordata; class Mammalia; order Carnivora; family Otariidae; genus Eumetopias; species Eumetopias jubatus. The sequence goes on from NW_028274810.1 coordinate 148,419,934, forward strand.
AAGCTGGCAACCTAGCACAGAAAAGCAGAAAGATTCCTGGAAAGGCAAATACATATTCTTCTATGCCATGGCAACAGTATATATGGAATGCTGATTGCACAGTTAATACCTCCCTGGACACAGAGGCAAGTATGCAAGTAGATCTATGTAGACATACGTATTGCTGAAATAAATTTCAGTTTACCTGTAGTTCAAGGTGTAGAATCTGGCAAAGAACCTGAGCACTGCCATAAGTGTCTTTAATTGAAATTACATTTTGATATTTCCCAATTGAGTCTCACAAAAAAAATAAAAATAAGGTTTCCTTGTTCTAAAACCATGAACATTGTGAACCTACATATAGGACTTGACACATATGCTCCTTGTCACCAGGGCATATAAGTAGCCAGGACATCCTAGCTACAAATCATTCCTTTTATTTTATTGTTAAATTTTGTTTCCGCATACTCAACAAGATTATATGTTCTATAGCTATGTTGTAAGTTTAGTTTCAGTTGTTGCTGGAAGCACTGTATTAGAAATTAAACATTTTTAGTACTTACGAATGAGGAAAAGAATTATCTCCAAGTTATAGTCCTACTAAAAACATTAAACCAGGATAATACATAATTTGTATATATACATGAAATATCTCTAGAAAGCCATGCAGAGGGGAAATTAGGGCCTGGTAGAATGGGGTGGGATACTTTATCAACCTCTTTGTGTCTTTTGATTTGAATCACCTAAATGTCTGCCCAGATTGAAAAATGATTTTGTTTAAGAGTCCCAGTTTCAAAATCTGCCTTCAATTTTTTAGTATCTGAAAAATCTATGATTTGTTTTCTCTTTACTCTCCGTGGGTACCTCAAATCCCCCTTCCTTGAGGAAAAGAACCATATGTCCCTCCATTTGATTTTATGATAAACTTGCTGCTGGCTTTAAGTTCAACTGCCTGAGTTCACAGTATCCAATAAAGTAGGGCAGAGAAGATAGTTGCTTCCTGAGCTTTTAAAACACTCAGCTTTCACATCTCTGGCTCCCTCACATCCTCTAACCTAAGGCTGCCAGATCCTTCTTTCAGTGCCCTAGCCAAATGCATCATGGTCCCACAGTGGTCATGCAGGAACCATTCTTCCAGGGAAAATAATTAGTGCCCAGTGCTTCATGTCCTTCTGATGCCCAGTCAGGATGTATTCCAGGTCAAGCTAAAACTTCCTTCAGTTAATCACATCCCAAGAGCAACTGAGATCCAAAATTTATCATCTCTCAGCAAACAGAGCAGCTAAAAGCATACTATTCTCGCTTAAAATAGGTGTATTCGATACTTCTTGTTCCAATAACTTTTCGTGGGTAAGGAGGTGGGAGTAAGTGCTGGGAATCTCACCCTGCAGTGCCCCCTACTGGTCATATTAAGGAGAGGTTGAGGGAACGGAAGGAACGGTAGTGACTTTCTAAACGTTGCTGAGAGAATGACTCTGTGGTAGGGTTGGGGTTTTTCTCCCCTCAACATACCCTACAAATTGGGTATCATTTCAGTACCTACACCATCCTGGTTACAAACTTACAGAAAATACCTATGGGTCACATTGGTGACGACCCAGTGTCAACAGAAAGGAGAGGAACTTTAAACTACAGCGAGAAAGTAGAAGAGAACCCCTCTAGTGAGGGTTACAGAGTGCCTCAAATCTTAAGAGCTGCCCCATCCTGGCCCCCAACCCAGACTGGGTGGCCATAGTAGGACATAATGTCGGTTTCATCTGCCAAGAACTCTATACTGAAATTCTCCTTGAATTTTGTTCCCCTCATGAATTTTTTTTCTCTTTCAACATGCAAACAACTCTGGGAAACTTAAATGCACTGGTTTCACATTTGCTTTAGTGTGATTTTCTTGAATCAGACTGGCTTTGACTAACAACTTGGTTTGGGGTTAATTGGGACTGAAGAGTTTTAAGACTTGCATTAAGGAGTCTGGAGCATGTTCAAGAAGAGGCCCAGAGGCCTGGGGTCCGGGAGCCTTTGAGTATCCAGGGGTGGCAGAAGGACCCTGAAGGAATTCTGTTTACAGCCCCATCTTTGTGAAGACTTAAACCTACCCTGGTGAAGCAAGGTGTTCAGATGGGGCTACTCCCATCTCCAAGTGCAGGCCGTGCCCCAAAGCTTAGAAAATAGACACCAAGGCCAGCCCCACAGGTTTGCAAAGGGGTGACCAAAGAAATGGTTTTTCCAAAGGGAGCTCATCACCCACCAATATAAAATGCAATGTATTCATTAGGAAGGGATAAAGCTAGGAGGTAGCAGAGATTTTCTTTTAAGAGAGTTGGTACGCCAAGAGTCCTCATCATAGACAAGGAGGTGGTGCCTCCCCTGGACCCCTCCCTTATGCCAAGTGAGGAATTCTTCAAAAGAACTTAGAGTTTGTCATTTGTTCCCTGGAGACTACAGGACTGACACCTGACTTGTCCTTCAAGTGTTAAAGGTAAGAGACTAGCTGGAATATCCTGCCCGGTGACAAGAGGAAGGACAACTAAGGGAAGCGCCAGCCTTTTTAGAGTTTTGTGTGGCAAAGATGTTCAGGGGTTTCTTGTTGGGTAGCCTTAAACATGCATGGAAGAGAAAAGACTTGGGTTATCTTAAATAGGTCCTCTAGGTGATCCCACCGGAGGGACATCACAAGGAGTCAAGAGCTGAGGAGAGTCACAAACGTCCAGCTGCATGAGCCACTGCCCATAGCAAGGGATGACCAAATGCTGTGACTGGAATCCCCGAAAATTCACTGAAAGCCTCCCTCTCCCTAAGAGTGAGCATTAGCGCTGCAGCATCAACCCACTGAAGCACCTCAATGCCAGATTACCACTGTTCTGTCAAATAAAACCTTCCAGCCCCTTCTCCTTCCCTCCTACTGCCACCCAGGGCAGTAGAGGAAGTGCTGAAGTAAAAGAACCAAGGAGAGGAACAGAGGAGCCAGCCAAGCCCTCCCCTTCTCTCCACACAGGCTCCCAACCCAAAGAGCCTGAGGTGGAGGGAAGGAAAAACTTGGCTTTAACAGGACTTTGCAATGATCGCGATTATTCCTTTAGCTATTAATAGATAAGGAAGACACAGGTTCAGGTCCCAGAGGTTCCCCTGCAGTTGGGATAAAAATGCTGGAATGCATTGTGTTTTTTCCCCTCCACTTAGAGGCATACAAACACCTGAGATCCCTCAGGGTATCTCATTTAATCTTCTGGTCTAAGAAATAAGACTTGGGAAGGATAACAACTAGTATTGAATAGCATTTTACAAACCACATTCACATACATAAATACTTCATTTAATTCCCATCATCTTCTCCATTTTAAAGAGGAGAAAACCAAGGTTCTGAGAAATAACTTACCCTGGGAGCAAGCACACCATGAAGTGAATTTGAATCCAGCCTATCTGATTCCAGGGTACTGACTCAGGATACCATTTGTAAAACTCAGCTTTCAGCTTTTCTGGAAAAATTCTGGAAATTTCAGTGAATACAAAGGATTTGGTGTTTTACTCCCTAGCTACGGATCTATAAATGTAATCGACTGGCTAAATACTAAAGGCTGAGCCTACCAGCCAATAAATGTCCCTTCAAGACGACCATAAAAATACTGATTTTCCTGTGCCTTCTTGAAGTCCTTAAAAACACTCCTGAGACTTGATCATCTTCAGTTCCTCACAAACAATTAGAAGGTCCCTTCTACTTTGTCAAGCTCTGGACTGCTACATCATTTCATGGTTCCTCAGAGCCTGCCTCTCCATCTCTGGATCATTTCACTACACAGACACATAGGACTTCCAGTGTGCTGTATTCATCCCCAACCCACAGTAAGCTTTGGTTGTTCCTCAAAGCTGAAATAGGGTTTTTTCACACTAACAAAGCCCAACACATTATTTCCTTAACAAATACTTTAATGCTACAAATGATTTTTAATTACTTAGGTCTGGGATACAGCATTCACATTTTCTCAAACAGCGTGGCAGATTTTATTCATTCAGATTATTGGCCAGCTCCCCCCTTCTCTTTCCTCAAAAAGATGGAAGAAGAGGAAGGAAAGGACAAAAAAGGAAAAGTAGAAACAGCCGAATGCAGTAATACAGAAAGATAAAAATTTCAAGGCAGGAAGAAAGTTTAACACTCATCCATTCTCCTGTGGTACCAAGCTCAGGTGTATGGAACAGCAGCTTCTCTCCTTACACCTCACACATCACAAGAGAAACTAACCTTCACTTCCTGGCAGCCCCTTGCTTCATGGCCCAGAGCCTCACCCCTACCTATTCCCTTATCATGGCAACCACTCCAGATACAGCTACTTCCTTCTTACTTACACCAACCTCTTGAGCTCTTAGCAGAGAGCTGAAGACTCACAATGTGCTTACAACCAAGGTAATTTTTGGTCCAAGAGGGGAGCCCAGAAATCATCTGCAACTTTAAAAATGCCATGGGGTAGGGAAAATGGAGAGGCAGGATTCACTGATGTTGCCTCCACTCCTGCCTTCCCACCAGTGACCCTCAGAAAACAGACAAGAGTTCCATCCCTGGCTTTGCTTAGGACCTCAGAACAGCTCTGACACCAGATAAGCCTCAGAAGGGCCAGAATTTGGGCTGGTGGGCTTCTCTGCCAAATCCACGTTCTGGAACCTGGGCCCAGGCATCTCCCTCCGGTCGGTTCCAGAAAGCAAACCCCAGACTAGCTCACTTTCTAGTCCTCCCACCTTTGTCCTGCCAGAGCCTGGTTTCTTTCCCTCAGCTTCAGGGTTCTGAACCTTAGCCCTGTACTCCAGTAGGAGGCCCAAACTGTTTTCCCTCACTCACTGTAAACCTTGCCTCTATCCCTGGCTTCTACCCCTCCAAGTTTAACACTTACCTATGCTCTCCTGGCATTCGAACCTCAGCCTCCCCAACCACGATCTCCGGGTCAATTCCCTGACCCAGCTCCAGCAACACAGAAGAGCCTGTTTTATAGACGTGAAACCAGGTACAGCGAGCTTGAATTGCCTGCCCGAGAAGGAAGCCTATCTAACCCAGAATCTCATCACCTGAACCAGTGGTTCTCAAACAATAGTGGGCATCAGAATCACCTGCAGGGAATCATGAGCTTGCTGGGGCCCAATCCTGGAGTTTCAGATTGAGCAGGCCTGGCATGAGGGCTGATCGTTTGCATTTCTAACAAGTTCCCAAGTGATGTTGATGTCTTGGGACCACACTTTGAGAACCATACACCTATACTCTTGCTTCTCTCCTGCTGTCTGCATTTAGCACAGGCCAATTAAATCATAATCATTAGAGATGTAGACCAGACATCAGTATTTTTCAAAAGCCCTTCAGATGATTCTAATGTGCAGCCTGGGTTGAGAACTACAGACACACCCTTGCCACTCAAATCACAGTCCACCGTCAGCACCAACATCACCTGGGTCTACTCAGGCCTATTGAATCACAAGATCCCCAGATGATTCATATCGCTTTAAAGTTTAAAGAACACTGATAAACACTTTACCTCCTCCCAGTTCCTCTCCAGCCGCTCAGCCCCTTGCCAGGGATCCTGGAAATCACCGTATCAATTTCAACCAGAGACACAAAATTGGTAAAAAGATATGAGGAAATGTATCGCAAGGAATTGGCTTCCAAGATTGTTGGGCTAATTAGGCAAGTCCTAAGCCCATAGGACAGGCCATCAGGAAGAAAAGGCTACACAGCTGAAAGTGCTGTCCCAGGCAAAATTCCTTCTCTTAGGCAAGCCTCAGCTTGGCCTTGAAGACCTTTTAATGGATTAAATCAGGCCCACTCAGATTATCTGGGATAATCTCCCTTCCAGTCCATTGACATGGGCTTTAATCCACAAAACACCTTCAGAGCAATACCGAGATTCAAGTTTGATACATAAATCACATAAAACTGACCATTGCAACTGAGGATGTTTGACTTAGTAATAGAGCTCACAGCTCGCACCTTCCCTTTTATGTCCAGCTGGAGCAAACAGTAGATCGACATGTCTTTACCTAAGCACTGATGAAAACAGGGGTCAGTGTGACTAAGTCATGAACTCTGCCTCCTTCAACTTTCATCATTGCGTTTCCTTTCCCTGGGTGTTCATAAATCACAATAAGAAGGCATTAAGAATCTTCACCTTCTCTAAAAGGGGCTATCAGCTTATAAAAAGCTACAACGGGTCCTTATCATTTGTAGGTCTGGACATTTTTTACATGTCTTCTAGTCTGTACATTTTAAATAATTATTACCTCTATGAGCTGGACTCCGGACTTCAAATAATGCACCCTAAGATTGTGTGATATTTTTTAGCAGCCATATCACATTATTTAAGCTTGAAGTGTACTCAATAATTCTCCATGTAAATTCCTAAAAGGCTGGATTTTCCCCTAGTCCATACCTATATAGTTAATTATTTGAGCCCAGTTTGAGACTTCCCATTCTTTCCTTTATTCATTATTTAATAGATAATGCTAAGCGCAAGATATACAGTCAAGGAACTTCCAGTCAGGTGGGTGAGAAAAACCACGTGAGAAATTATGTAATAGAGATAAGTACAAAGTCAAAGTCCTTTTTGTTAATTTTGACTAATTCTTATAACCTACAAAAATTATAACTAGGGGAGCTTCTGTTTTCAAGTGTTTACCCACCCTAGCTTCATCTTAACCACCAATTTAATAAGCATGTTTTATATTGTTGTCCAAATCATTATTAATATTTTAATAGCATTGGTTGATACTTCAGAATCAATGCTCTTTGTGTTTAATTATCGTAGCCAGTTGAATAGCAGTGCCCAAAAAGATATGTCCCCATCCTAACCCCTGGAACATGTGCATGTGACCTTATTTTAAAAAAAGGGGCTTTGCAGATATAATTAATTTGTAAGGATCTCAAGATGAAATCATCATGGATTACCTGGGTGGAGGGGGCTCTATATTTAATGACAAATGTCCTTATAAGAGACACCCAGGGGAGATAGAAGAGAGGGCCATGTGAAGACGGAGGCAGAGATTAGAGTAATGCAGCCAGAAGTCACAGAACACATGTAGCCACCAGAAACTGAAAGAGGGAAGGAAGGAGTCTCCCCTAGAGCCTTCAGAGGGAATACAATCCTCCAGATACCTTGATTTTGGACCTCTGGCCTCCAGAACTGTGAAAGAATCCATCTGTTTTGTTATAAGCACCAAGTTTGGGTGATTTGTTATAGCGGTCCTAGGAAATTAATACTATATGTTTAACCACTACCTATTGTGCATCTCCTTGTTATGTATGTTAATAGCAGTTAGATACTGTGTGAAGAGGGCCATCAAAGGAGCATACAGACCTCGGGGACACAAGGTAGGGAGTCAGGTTAAAGAGGAGAGCAATGAGTGACAGAAATTTTGATTTGACTTGGTTCAATGGGCAGCCATAGCCTCTTGATTAACGCTGGGTTTTTCAAAGGTTAAACTGTAAATAATGGCGGTACCTATGGGTATGAAAGCAGAGAGGGGTTTCTGAAGTCAGAATACCATTAGACATACAGTTTCAAGAGTCCAGACATTAGGGGCGCCTGGGTGGCTCAGTCATTAAGCGTCTGCCTTCGGCTCAGGTCATGATCCCAGGGTCCTGGGATCGAGCCCCACATCGGGCTCCCTGCTCGGCGGGAAGTCTGCTTCTCCCTCTCCCACTCCCCCTGCTTGTGTTCCCTCTCTCGCTGTGTTTCTCTCTGTCAAATAAATAAATAAAATTTTAAAAAAAGATTTAAAAAAAAAAGAGTCCAGACATTAGATGAAGGCAGTGTCAGAGGAAAAACCAATGGGAATTAATATACAAAACAGAGAATTTCAACCAGATATCAAAATCAGAGCAGGAAAAAAAAGCCTCTGTCCAAACTGAGAACACGAGGAAGAAAAGCTAGCTTGATGGGTAGGTTTAGCCAACGTCCATTTGCATATCTCAGGCCTGCACCTTGTTGACACCTGAACAAATTGCCTAGATTTTCAATATCAGTGAGAGAAGTCAGGTATCTATCTCAGTAGATAAAGAATATTTTTGCCCTCCAACTTAGTGATTTTCCATTCTGGTCTTTCACCTCTCCTCATTCCACCTCTCCTCATACCACCTTTCACCTTGGCAACTAGCAGTCACTCTCTCTGGGACACTCAATAACTATGAAATAACCCTAGTCCAGTCATGAAAACAAGTTCTGATCCATGTGTCCAATGACTGGACGTGTGTCACCTTAACAGGAGCCATGCAGCAGCGATCATGAAACTCAAACAGTTGGAACTCAAAAAAATGTAATTTGCTCCACCTCTCTGCTAATGAGATTGTTCATCAGAACTTATACGGTAAAGGAGCATGAGTGTCATGGAATTGGTAGATGTTTTAGCCCAGTGAAATGAAGAAATGAAATATGACAAGAAACAGCATAGCAGGCAGATGAGGAGGGAGACGGGCAGGCATGAGCAGCGCCCATTAATATTTGTTGAGCACATTTACTCTAAGCTTAACAATTTTTAACTGCAATTTGATTTAACATTTCTTTAATTTTATAAAAAAATGTATTAAAATTTTGTTAAAAGTACGTGGTAGTCCATAAGAGAAAAGAATCCATTAAAATAGCATGCAATAAAAGTTGTAGGATTGAATCAGACCCAAAATCAGGGTCAACCAAGGACAGAACTATATAGGGTTGAGGGAGGACCCCTCACTAAGAGCATTAGTAATAAGAATCAAGATAGAAAGAGTTAATGCATTTCAGAGATGTTTATTGGGTGCATCCCATGGTAAAGAATTATTCACACACAAAAATAAGTGCATGGAAAACTGGTAAAATCTGAAAAAGATCTGTGGATTGTACCAGCATCAACTTCCTGGTTGATCTTGTACTCTAGTTAGGTAAGATGTTACCATTGGGGAAAACTGAGTGAAGGACCTCTCTGTACTATTTTTACAACTTCCTATGAATCTAAAATTATTTCAAAATAAAAAGTTTTTTGAAAAGGTATTTGAGAATAGGAGTGTTACTGTGAGTCTGATCTACCCAAGATAGAAGGTGATCTGATTCTGGGAAAATCATCAGAGTTCTAAGCACATCCCTAGAAGGAGGCAGGGTGATCCATGCAGCTTCCTCGGAGTCCTAGAAATCAAGTCTCCTCCTCGGCAGCTCCTTTAACTCTTCCCAGGATGCCCACACCAGTGGCACACATAAAAAGCCATGGCAAACACTGGACTCCACCTCAAGAAATTCTTCCAGAATCCCTCCGCATAGCCTGCTTGGAGCCTTCTCACACATCACACATGGTTCTCAGTTCTCTTGGCTTCTCACCTTGGCTCCCCCTCTGCTTGTTTCCCAGGGTGCAGCTGGTAACAGTGCCCCAGACTCTGGTACTGACCTAAGACTTTGTGGAACAAGACCCAGACATCACCTCTCAACAACAAACACTGATGTGTTTCTGAAAAAGAAGACTGAGGCCATGTGACCTGGAGTCCAGAAGGACTTGTTCCCTATCCACCCAATCCAAATCATTTTTTTTAATGTTTTTGTTCTGGTTTTATGCTCATCCACCAACAATTGATCATGATGTGGACTTTCAAGTGGATTTTCTCAATGAAAGGAAGTAACCAGAGAAAATAACCATTTATTATCACAGTTATTATAACTCTTATTGCAAATACATCAATTTCCATTCTGGTTTCAGCAGGACTTAAGTCAGTCCCTCAGTATAGTACGTATGACTCCAGAGCCAGGCTGCTTGAGTTTAATACTGGCACTGCTCTCACCAGCTCGGAGGCCTTGGTTATTACCACATACTTGCTATGGGACCTCAGGCAAGAACCTCATTTCTCTGAAGCACTTTTTGTTTCTTCATCTGTAAAGTGGGCGCAATAACAGAATTTACCTCATAGGGCTACTGAAAGCATTTAACAGAGGAACACATCTATAGTGCTTAGAGCTGTGCCCACACACAGGAAGGGTTATGTCGCCGTTTTCATTACTGCCTGGAAATAAAGAAAATAAATGTTGAGGCCCGTAAAACTAGACGGCAGACTCTATAACCATAAGAACTGAGTTACCCCCAAACACTGATACAACAGCAGCCCCAAGCTGAGAAATAAGCCAGCTTCAGAGACTTCCCTTGCTCCCAAGTCCCTATAGAATTGGTAGTTGGTCTGCTTGGTGATAAAGACGCAAACCAATGCTAAGTTTTGCCCTTCAAGGTCAAAAACCACTTGGCAAGTGATTCAAGGCAGAGAAATGATCTGGTGGTTCAGACAAATCTGTTATCCTGATGAACTGATTCACACATGGAATAAGAAGAGTTCCAAAGACAATCCATGTAATAGTATCTGAAAATATCTCCCATAGCAGGGTTTTGAGAATAAATACTGCTTGAGAAAGAACTACAGTGAATCAATACTTGTGTTTACATGGGGCTAAGGGACGTGAAATTGTTGCAGGCTCTATCTATATGACAGCCAACCAACTATTCAAGAAAGTTGATGGAAGAAACTAATAAATCAATCTTTCATTCAGTTAACTTGCCAATTTAGTAAAAGATTCCGTTAACTTCATGTTCAATTCAGTCAGAAGTATTCAACATGTTTTTCCATAATCACAGATTTTACCTGTAGCTCACTTGCCAAAACAATTAAAATGGCAGTTCACCCAGAGAAAGATACAAAGGCTCCGTGATTACATCATTTCATAAAATTACCAATACAAACAAAAATTAGGTATAGAAAGAGCTTAGAAAGTCAAGTTATAGCAGCTGCCATATCATTATTGTCCCCAAATGTGATTCTGGCTAAGTTGCATAAACAAAAGACATACCTTAGAGGCCAGTCACAGCATAATTAATAAATACCAAAGTAACAGCTGAGCCAGACCAGATAATAGGGTAATTAGGCAGGGAAACCTGGATGGGACTGAGTCCCTTAAGTCAACTGGGAAAGTGGTACAGCTGCCTCCCTGGGGTGACACAGACATGGCTGAAAATCTCTTCCATTTTCCCCGCTGGGAGTCGCAAATGCAAAAGTCCTATGTCCAGTCCTAGAACTTCAGAAGTTGGCAAAAGAAAACCAGAGGACAGAAAAAAAGAATACATTTCCAGGGATCAGTGTGACCTAATTAATGGAACTCATCCTAACTGTCCATTCACGAATGTGTCGGGGGTCTGAGGGATAGGTTGGAGAATAGAGCTAGAACGCAGCAGTGCCAAAGAACAGCCAAGATATGCTGGGTGCTTACTACGTGCCAGGCACTCTTGGACATTAACTGCTTTATTTCTCGGGAGAGTAGTGTAATCAGCTCCACTTTACAGATGAGGAAACTGAGGTATGGAAAGATTAAGTAACTTCCCCAAGATCCCCAGTGAATAAGTAGGAGAGCTGGGACGTTTTATCTAGGCAGTATGGCGTCAGAGCTTATTTACTTGAATACTATATTATAGGGCCAAACAAAAGAACCCCCTTAAATAATGCACTATGGGGTCAAATGAGAAACAGAGGAATCTGTCAAGTCTCCTTTGCCTTTGAAGTGCCTCCAACAAGGAGGCCAGCGTTTGCAAAGAGGCAGTCATTTGGACCACTGGAGCAAACCCAGTGACATCTTTAAACGACTGGGAAGGGGCAAAGTTAGGAAGAAGTTGGTATTGTGAAAAAACACTCACCACACATCACTCTCCCTTTCATAAACTTTGGCACAGCCTCCACAGACTGACCACCTCCACAGGGTTCCATGCCACTGAGGCATGGCAGAGATTGCAAAGTAGCTTCCTGGCAGCGTAGAAGAAAGGTCAGACTTACAAATCAACAATAATGAAGGGCAACTGCCCACCTGCAGCCCTGCCAGGCCCTGTGAACTGTTTGCAGCTCCTAGCACCTGTGGGGCCCTGGCCCCAGGGCGAGGCAGGCAAAGCCCCCTCTCCAAGTTTTGAGAGATTTTTGGAAGGAGGTAAAGGGTGATAAAGCCTGGTATGCATGGAAAAGATCTCATCACAAGGAAAAGCTATGTCCACCTGAAAGGGAAAAGTAATTAGTATTCGCGAATAATGGAATACTCTGGGAGCAGAGAAACAATGAGTACGTCCCTCAGGAACAGTCAAAAAAGAACCAAAATGGATATAAGTGCAGTTATTTAGAATGAGAAAAAAAAAATCTATTTTAAAAAACCATCAGACCTATACCAGTTGCATTTTAAAACAGCTGAAATCTGAAAGTGTATTTGCAAAAGCTATTCACTGGAAACCCAGAGAGGTGTCCTGTGTCTGCTCAGAGTTCTCATTGGACCCCTCTAAGGAAGATGGAGGCCTATTCTGTCCTTTATCCGTGGAAGCAGAGTGTCCCGAGCAGGGAAGGGCAGCACCACCCAAGCCACATGGGGCTTTCAAGGGAAGAAGGAGGACAGTGACAGCAAACCAGCTGTTTCTCACTGGGTTAGAAAAACTTCCACAAAACCTTTTAAATGACAGAACACCCTGAACACACCAAAGGGAAAAGTCCCATTGCTGTGGGATTGGAGAGTATGTTCTCCTCTTCCTTGTAATGATTCAAACACTGAGGGATGCCATACAAAAATGAAGAAGCAGAGTGGGGGAGGGCGGATCCTGACGGAACTCATGTATGCAACATATGGAATAAGTTATTGAAGAAAGTGGGTCGAACAGAGTTTCTAAAAGTTGAGGAGGGGCAGCTATGCTTCTTTTGGAGACAGAGAAGATTGAGGGCGTGGTGAAAAAAATAGCAAAACAGGATTACGATAAACCAAAAACAGAGGAGAAATATCAGGCCAGATGAACTTTCACCTTCCCTAAAATGATTTATGTACTTAGGAATAGCTGCTAGACTGGACTTGATTTCTGGGGGTGAAAGTTGCTGGTGAACCTGCACGAATCCAGCATTTCTGTAGGAATTCTGGGCAGAGCTACAGTTCTACAGGCAGACCGAACATCAAACTTTCGTGGTGATGAGCTTCAGGATTTATGTAGGACCAACCATTACTAAGTCTCAGACTTGAGCACCTCACTCTCAGGAGAGGAAAAGATGGAGGGGAGGGAGAAGTAGAAAGAGAGACTGATTATACAGAAATCTGAGGAAAGAAGTGACTCCCTTTTTTTTTTTCTGAATGCTCTGGTCTAGTCTTTTTCTCTGTTCTAGAAAAGAACAGTTTCTGTCTCATTTATGACTTCGAGGTATCAGAAGTCAAGAGAGACCCAACTAGATCTAACCAGTAGTTTCCATAATAGTTTGGGCCAGAGAGGATTGGGCAGAATAAAGATTGTTAGCCCACTGGTGAGTTAAATGCCAATGTATCTAACTAATGAATTGTCCACAGCGCAAAGCGGGAGCCAGGATGGCAAGGAAATAAAATGTAAGACTGAGAAATTTGGTGTCAGGTGTCAGGTACTGGATGGGAAGACTAAGGGAATACAGACTTGTCAAGTTTAAGGCCCAAAGAGTCAAAGGTTTTAACCCTGAAAGATTTACTAAGGGTTGAGATCCATGGAAGGATTCATGAAATCAATGTAATCCATTTTTCTCCAGAATTTAAAAAAATAGTAAATAAAACAGGATAGAACAGAACAGGCTAAGATAGGATAAGATATAAAATAAACCAAAGTAGACTATACTAAAAGAGTGAATTACATTCTGTACTAAGAATATTGTGCAATGAAATTTTTAATTCAGGGGTGTGTGTGTGCACACATGCACTGGGTCTTTATATAAACTACCACATCTTACCATGTATATTTACCAAAAAACTTTGAAACCACTGGTAAGTAGAGGCTTCAGGGGAAATGGAGGAGGGGGGAGGAAAGAATTATAAAATTCATGAAAATTAGAATTCTCTGCAAATGCCACAATAGTTCTAATGCCCTCCTTGAAGAATGGAAGCCCAAAGAAATAAAATAATGTGCCCAAAGTTCAGGGTTCATAACAATGCAGAAACTGGTATCTTCATGCCAGTATTTATAAGTGCCTAACGTTAAGTTTTTGATTGCCAAGGCATCCATTTCAAAAGACATCCATCTTAAATAAACATATTTTCAGCTGTGTGACAAAGCTACCAGCAAAACAGCGAGATAAGGAATTAGGTTTTCCCCCCACCTCTGGCTTCAGAAAGCCCTGGGTAACCCAAATAACTGACCACCTGAGTGACCCTGCTTCTCCCTTCCCACACCCTAATTCCTGCTCTTATGCTTTAAATTAGCCAATAAAGAGTAAACTTGCAAACCTTAGACATCTTACCCTCAGTCCCTAATGAAAGCAGAATTCCAGGTTCATTCTCTCCCTCCCTCCCTCCCTCCCTCTCCTTCTCTCTCTCTCCACCTCACCCTCTTGATTTTGACTTCACTGTGTGGCCTTTGGGTGTGCCTGTATACCCTTCAGGATTCATGAGCAATAAACCCATAAATAAATTCATGAGTAATAGACCCTCAAAATTCCCTGACAGTTTTGCTAAAGTGGGTCCCGTGATCAGAATAAAAACTACAAGGGCCAGTGCAGCCACGACATTGGCCCAGGCGGGGGAAATGTCTGCAGGGGCTCCCTACAAATAATACCAGCTGGGCCTGGCAGGTGCCGCAAGCATTTTTAGCTGAGAGCATCACTGTATAGGCCGGGACGACACAACAATGCCAGTAAATGCTTTTTTTCCCCTAAACTGTAAGGGAAACAAGTTGAGAGAGGAGGCGAAGGAGGAAAGGGAGGCACTGCAGACAAACCTCTGCTTTGAGGACCGTCTTGGGTTGGTTCGACCACCAAGGTGGACAACAAGACTCTCTTCTGCCACCCACCTAACTTGGGCAGTCACTCAACTTCCATAACCCCCAGGATTTTTCCTCTGTAAACAGGCACCAAATACTTGAACTAAACCCCACTGAGTGCTACCAGCATCCATTTCCTTCTGCTTATTTCCTAGCAGTAGCCGGCCTTTGTTCACCTCCTTCCTCTATGTGACCCAAGGGTAATGGACTCCACAACCAGCTCCAAGACTGGATCCTGACTAGTCTATGCCAATCATAGTAATCCCACCCTTCCTTGCCAGTAATTGGTTCAGGCACCCAAGCCAGTCACTGTAGGTCACCCCTCCATTCCCCTACCCTCTTATGCAATGGACACATTACCTACGCTGGCTAATCAGGAGAAGAGAATGACTTCTCTTCCATGGTTGGGTGAGAGATTTTTCTTCTTTTCAGCTAGACATGAATAATGAAATGGGTAACTCCAGTTGCTACTGACAGAGTTCTTAGTACCATGAGGAAAAGTAGCCTTCACCGGAGCTGATGCCCTGGATGAAAGAGTGGAAAAAGAGAACTAAATGAATCCTCACCAACCTGATGGGGTAACAACCATGAAATCACCACACCTCTGGATTTACAGTTGAGACAATTATAACTTTCCTTATTGTTTTAATGCAGTTTGAGTCAGGCTTTCAGTTGCTTGCTGCTGACTAAACCGTAATGTGGTAAGGCTAGAGTGGAGATTAAATTAGAATATCTATGTAAAAACATGTTATAAACTGCAGAAAATGTATACAAATGGCAGCCTTTCTCAAAATTATAAAGTTTCAACTAACCTAGATAGAGGGTTTTTCAGGAAAAGTC
Source organism: Eumetopias jubatus (assembly GCF_037043125.1). Taxonomy (NCBI): domain Eukaryota; kingdom Metazoa; phylum Chordata; class Mammalia; order Carnivora; family Otariidae; genus Eumetopias; species Eumetopias jubatus. Next base: position 148,435,507 of record NW_028274810.1, read on the forward strand.
CTTAACTACTATGAGCCTCGCCTCCTTTCTTTTGGGATATATTTGCCTTCTGTCTTGACCTCTGAACAGGGACTGTATTCTGTAACAACACCTAGTGCATTATCAACACTTAATAAATGCAAAATAATGTTGTGTTAACTACAAATTGCCAGCAGATGTTCTTAAGGCTCTGGAACCTTCAGGTGAAAATGATTGCACAAAATAGTAGTTTAATTATTACATCATCCATCTCAGTAATGGAGAGTGTCTGTCTCAGCACTGAGATCTCAGGTTAGACTGTTGCTGCAGGGTTTAAGACTTCGTGCTCAATATGAGGTCTCTAAAGGCAGGTTTTGGGAGGAGCTAACAATCAGCTTCTCTGTACATCATCATCTTGAATTACTTTGTTCAAAGACAAAGCTCAGCATCCAAAACAAGATGTCAAACAAGAAGATGTCAAAAAAAAGAAGTTTCTGGCTGAACTGAAGTTTAGGAAGACAAGTACTCCCAGCAGTGCAGACAAGTAACCAGAAGCATTACCCGTAAGTGGTTAATAAGAAGACAGAATGACAAGGTGCTTTAGAAGAGCTAGAAGGAATAATCTCAGGATTCCTGCACCCTCAGAAAATATGCCTCCCATCCAGTGGATTTTAATCCTGTCTGTAGATTAGAATCACGTGGGGAGGAGTTTTTGGGGGGTGATTAGTACAGTACGGCAGGTGCCGCAAGCATTTTTAGCTGACAGCATCACTGTATAGGCCACATATGTCCCTGAACCCTACCCCAGCTAATTAAATCAAAATTCCTGGGGGAATACCAACATCAATATCACTAATATCACCTAGGAACTCATTAGAAATGCAGAATTTCAAGCTCCACTCAAGACACATTTAAGACCCACTGAATCAGGATTTGCATCTCAACAAGATCCCCAAGTGATTCTTGTGCCCATTAAAGCTGAGAAATGCAAGTTCAAAAAACAAGGAAGCTTATTTTTACTCTCATAACAGTTCCAGTGCTAACAGTGCAGAGTGCAGGGAAGCAGGGAAGCCTAACTCCACAGAGTCATTCAGTGACCCAAGTTCTTTCTTTTTTGTTGCTCTGTCCTCCCTAGGACATTGCTAACTACTGCTTGGATTACTATGGGTCCAAATAGCAGCAGGGGAAGAGAGCGCTGGAGGAGAACCTTTGATTGCCCTGAGGTCTAACAGCAGTACTATGCAATATTGCTGCTCTGAAATTAGTCACAGGATCACATCTAACTCAAAGGATGTTGAGAAATCTAGTCTACTTACATGTCTAGGAAGAAGAAGAGGACAAATTTTGATGAACAAAGATCAGTCTCCATGCTGGACACATAGTAAGTGCCCAATAAATGACAGCCATTATTAGAGCTATTATCATTAACCAGGATGTATGTTTTACTAGCTTAGAATACAGTGTTTCATTTATTTTATTATTCTAGTGAATTGCTTGAGACCCAAAGACCTTACCAGCAGGAAGTCTGGAACTCCTTCCTTAAGGCCTTTCCCATTCCTCCATCCCTATACAGTCCAACATCCTAGAGCCTTTTTCAGTTCCAATGGGTCAATCATACTTCCAAATGCCAGATGAGAGAAATAACAAGAAAGTTTTATTAGCTCACCAGTACCATCGCTTTGGTGGTTACCTCATGGGCATAGCAAACACTGGCAAAATTACCGACATCTACTCAACACCAGTTCCATATATACCAAGGGCTATGGTCGAGGGGCTTCCTTTGTCAAACCATTAACAAAAATCCCTTAATAATATTACCCCAGGGGAAGAGGTGTCTACTGGCCTTACATTTTTACAACTCAGGGAGGCATTCACGTGACTTTTCCTATTATAATGAAAATCTGCTCCAAAGCTGCTGCTGGATGTTAAAGAGGCTGGTACCATTTAAAAAATCTCATCTCACCAGTTCTCAATAGCATTTAACATCTCCTCAAGGCAAGTATCATGATTTCTGTTGATTGCTTTAGAAAGGGAAAATTTAAAAGACTCCTTAGTCTCAATGACCACAAAGCCAGCACTGAAAACCTAGTCTTTTTGGCAAATAATAATAATATCTGACATGCATTAAGCACTTTTTATTCACCATGTCCTTTTTTTTAAAGTTCTTTTATATGTTATGTTAATCACCATACATTACATCATTAGTTTTTGATGTAGTGTTCCAAGATTCATTGTTTGCATATAACACCCAGTGCTCCACTTAGTACGTGCCCTCTTTATTACCCATCACCAGGCTAATCCATCCCCCCACCCCCCTCCCCTCTAGAACCCTCAGTTTGTTTCTCAGAGTCCATAGTCTCTCATGGTTCTTCTCCCTCTCCAATTTCCCCCTCTTCATTTTCCCCTTCCTGCTATCTTCTTTTTTTTTAACATATAATGTATTATTTGTTTCAGAGGTACAGGTCTGTGATTCATCAGTCTCACACAGTTCACAGCGCTCACCATTGCACATACCCTCCCCAATGTCTATCACCCAGCCTCCCCATCCCTCCCACCCCCCACCAACTCCAGCAACCCTCAGTTTGTTTCCTGAGATCAAGAATTCCTCATATCAGTGAGATCATATGATACATGTCTTTCTCTGATTGACTTATTTCGCTCAGCCTAATACCCTCCAGTTCCATCCACACCATTGTAAATGGCAAGATTTCATTCCTTTTGATGGCTGCATAATATTCGTGTGTGTGTGTGTGTGTGTGTGTGTGTGTGTGTGTGTGTGTGTGTGTATGTGTTTGTGTGTATACCATATCTTCTTTATCCATTCATCTGTCGATGGACTTCCTGGCTCTTTCCACAGTTTGGCTATTGTGGACATTGCTGCTATAAACATCAGGGTGCACGTACCCCGTTGGATCCCTACATTTGTATCTTTGGGGTAAACACACAGTAGTGCAATTGCTGGGTCATACGGTAGCTCTATTTTCAACTTTTTGAGGAATCTCCATACTGTTTTCTAGAGTGGCTGCACCAGCTTGCATTCCCACCAACAGTGTAGGAGGGTTCCCCTTTCTCCACATTCCCGCCAACATCTGTCATTTCCTGACTTGTTAATTTTAGCCATTCTGACTGGTGTGAGGTATCTCATTGAGGTTTTGATTTGGATTTGGATTTCCCCGATGCCAAGCGATGTTGAGCACTTTTTCATGTGTCTGTTGGCCATTTGGATGTCTTCTTTGGAAAAATGTCTGTTCATGTCTTCTGCCCATTTCCTGATTGGATCATTTGTTCTTTGGGTGTTGAGTTTGATAAGTTCTTTATAGACTTTGGATACTAGCCCTTTATCTGATATGTCATTTGCAAATATCTTCTCCCATTCTGTCGGTTGTCTTTTGGTTTTGTGGACTGTTTCTTTTGCTGTGCAAAAGCTTTTTATCTTCATGAAGTCCCAATAGTTCATTTTTGCCCTTGCTTCCCTTGCTTTTGGTGACGTTTCTAGGAAGAAGTTGCTGCGGCTGAGATCGAAGAGGTTGCTGCCCGTGTTCTCCTTTAGGATTTTGATGGACTCCTGTCTCACATTTAGGTCTTTCAACCATTTGGAGTCTACTTTTGTGTGTGGTGTAAGGAAGTGGTCCAGTTTCATTCTTCTGCATGTGGCTGTCCAATTTTCCCAACACTGTTTGTTGAAGAGACTGTCTTTTTTCCATTGGACATTCTTTCCTGCTTTGTCGAAGATGAGTTGACCATAGAGATGAGGGTCCATTTCTGGGCTCTCTATTCTGTTCCAATGATCTATGTGTCTGTTTTTGTGCCAGTACCATACTGTCTTGATGATGACAGCTTTGTAACAGAGCTTGAAGTCCAGAATTGTGATGCCGCCAGCTTTGCTTTTCTTTTTCAACATTCCTCTAGCTATTCAGGGTCTTTTCTGGTTCCATACAAATTTTAGGATTATTTGTTCCATTTCTTTGAAAAAAGCTGATGGTATTTTGATAGGGATTGCATTAAATGTGTCTCTCTCTGTCAAATAAATAAGTAAAATCTTTAAAAATAAATAAATATATAGATTGCTCTAGGTAACATTGACATCTTCACAATATTTGTTCTTCCAATCCATGAGCATGGAACGTTTTTCCATTTCGTTGTGTGTTCCTCAATTTCTTTCATGAGTATTTTACAGTTTTTGGAATACAGATTCTTTGCCTCTTTGGTTAGATTTATTCCTAGGTATCTTATGGAGCTGTTTCTTTGAAAGAATTAATAAGATTGATAAACCCCTGGCCAGACTTATCAAAAAGAAAAGAGAAATGACCCAAATAAATAAAATCATGAATGAAAGAGGAGAGATCATAACCAACAGCAAAGAAATAGAAACAATTATAAGAACATATTATGAGCAACTAGATGCCAGCAAATTAGATCATCTGGAAGAAATGAATGCATTCCTAGAGCTGTAAAAACTACCAAAACTGAATCAGAAAGAAATACAAAACCTGAACAGATCTATAACCACTAAGGAAATTGAAGCAGTCATCAAAAATCTCCCAACAAACAAAAGCCCAGGGCCAGATGGCTTCCCAGGGGAATTCTACCAACATTTAAAGAAGAATTAATACCTATTCTTCTGAAACTCCTCCAAAAAATAGAAATGGAAGGAAAACTTCCAAACTCATTTTATGAGGCCACTATTACCTTGATCCCCAAACCAGACAAAGACTCCATCAAAAAGGAGAATTACAGACCAATCTCCTTGATGAACATGGATGCAAAAATTCTCACCAAAATACTAGCCAGTAGGATCCAACAGTACATTAAAAGGATCATCCACCACGACCAAGTGGGATTTATCCCTGGGCTGCAAGGTTGGTTCGACATCCACAAATCAATCAATGTGATACAATACATTAATAAAAGAAAGAACAAGAACCCTATGATCCTCTCAATAGATGCAGAAAAAGCATTTGACAAAGTACAGCATCCTTTCTTGATCAAAACTCTTCAGAGTATAGGGATAGAGGGTGCATACCTCAATATCATAAAAGCCATCTATGAAAAACCTACAGCGAATATCATTCTCAATGGGGAAAAACTGAGAGCTTTCCCCCTAAGGTCAGGAACCTGGCAGGGATATCCACTATCACCACTGCTATTCAACATAGTATTAGAAGTCCTAGCCACAGCAATCAGACAACAGAAAGAAATAAAAGGCATCCGAATCGGCAAAGAAGAAGTCAAACTCTCACTCTTTGCAGATGATATGATACTTTATGTGGAAAACCCAAAAGACTCCACCCCAAAACTGCTAGAACTCATACAGCAATTCAGTAAAGTAGCAGGATATAACATCAATGCACAGAAATCAGTGGCATTCCTATACACCAACAACAAGACAGAAGAGAGACAAATCAAGGAGTCTATCCCATTTACAATTGTACCACGTACTTTTTAAAAACTTTTTTAAATAATGTACATACAGAAAAATACACAAATCACAAATATAGGGCTTGTTGAAGTTCACCAGCTGAGCACACCCACATAGTCAGAACCATAACAGGAAACACAACATTTCCAGTACCCCCAGAAACCCTCCTCATGCTACTTGCTAGTCATTCTCCCCAACTAGGGCAGTCACTGTCCTGTTTTCTAGTTTTACCTGTTTTTTTTTTTAAGATTTTATTTATTTTACAGAGACAGACACAGCGAGAGAGGGAACACAAGCAGGGGGAGTCGGGGAGGAAGAAGTAGGCTTCCCGTGGAGCAGGGAGCCTGATGCGGTGCTTGATCCCAGGACCCTGGGATCATGACCTGAGCCGAACGTGGACGCTTAACGACTGAGCCACCCAGGCGCCCCAGTTTTACCTGTTTTTGATCTTTATATAAATGGAATCACACAGCATTTATTCTTTTGTAACTGGCTTCTTTTATTCTTCATTACATTTGTGAGATTCATCCATGTTTTTGCAAGTACATACAGTTTTTTCATTTTTGTTGCTGTAAAATATTCTATTACATAAATATGCTGCAATTTATTTATCCATTCCACTTTTGATGGGTATTCAGGTAGCTTCCAGTTTGAGGCTATTATAAATCCTGCAACTGTGAGCATTCTAGTACATGTCTTTTGGTAAATACATGTACTCCTATATATTGGATATATACTTAGAAGTGGAATTGCTGGGACATAGGGTATGCATAGTATTCCACTAGTAGATGCTGAACAGATATGGTTTAAGGCCTTCACATGGATTAGCTCACTGAATCCTCATAATAGTCTTAACAGTGAAAGTCCTATCATTAGCCCCCATTTTTACAGAAGAGGAACAGAAGCATTTAAGATTAAATAGGTTAAATAACACAGCCAGTAAATAGATGAATTCCATTTAAATAGGGTTTAAATTCAGGAGTTTTAGGCATGGAACCTGTACCCATAAGCACCACCCTGTATTCTTAAGCCAGGATTCATTCTAGAACTATGCCCATCTGTTCTTTTGCTAACTCATCTCCCCCACCATGCACTGTTATAAGAATTAGCGCACACACCCACATGCACACAAGATAGCTCTGGGGATGACAGTCATTAACAGTATCGACATCACTGATATAAAACCAGTCACAAGGTAGTCATTTACATGGGCAATTTGGGTATGTATGAAAAGTTCAGATCAACGAAGGATTATTTTTACTTTATTTCTAGTAGAATTAAAAATTAACGTAGGCCAGACATTCTCAGTTAGATAGGCAGTATCAGACATTCTATTTTAACTGGGAAACTTGGAGCCTTACTCATCTCAGCTTCCTACAGCAAGTGGCAATTTTACATAGTTAATCATTCAACATATGATCTGTGCTGGGTGTTCTGAGGGGGTGTACACTGGGAAAGGACACATGGGATGAACACATCCTCATGGATCTCACCATGAGGGACATTAGAAATAACTATGACAGACAATAACACAAAAAGTGCCACTATGTAGTTATGGGGCTCTAGATACTCAAGAGAGATGTCTCATTGACTGGTCAGGGGAGACTAAAGTGGTGGGCTCATTCTAGCTGAAGAATAAAAGATTGATAAGATTTCCCAAAAAAGACAGTATGGTCAGGGAGTAATAGAATGAGCAAATGCACAGATAGAGGGAGACACCAAATGCCTCTGGAAAACAGCCAATAATGGAGTATATTAGAAACCAAGGCCTATACTGGACAGAAAAACCACACTGCTAATATTTACTGAGTACTTACTGTGTGCATTCTCATCTGACACTCACAATAGCCTGATGAGGTAGGCACCATTATTCCCTTTTACAGGTAAGTGTGCAGGGATATAAAGAATTGTTAACTTGTTCAAGGTCACAGCACTGGTAAGTGCCATTGACCAACTTTCAGTTGTGGCCCATCTGACTCCAAAGCCCCCACCACATTCTAACGCCTCCTGCCAGGGGTAATGGGAAAGGGATCTGAGGGGGAGCTAGGTGCCTGGACTTGATATGGCAGGCAATATAAGGCCATCAGAGATTTCGTAAGGAACTAAGGACATAATCAGAGCAATGCCCTAAGAACAGAATACTTCAAATTGTGGGTTACTACTTATTAGCAAGTCATGGAATCTATTTAAGTAGGTTTTAACTAGCACTTTTTTAAATAGAAGGATAGAACAGATTGGAATAGAAAATAATAGAATGCATCTCACATAGATTAAAATACAATTTTATAAAACTTCTGTCTCACTTTAGATAGGTGACATGCAGGTAAGTTAAGTAGATGATTAGACAGATGATAGATGGATGGCAGAGAGATGTATGTGTATACTGTGCAGTCATCCAAAATGTATTTCTTGGGGCGCCTGGGTGGCTCAGTCGGTTAAGTGCCTAACTCTTGATTTCGGCTCAGGTCATGATCTCAGGGTCGTAGGATCAAACCCCACCTTGGGCTCCACACTCAGCACCAAGTCTGCTTTTCCCTCTCCCTCTGCTCCTCCTCCAACCCCCTTCCCCCCTACTCACATGTGCTCTTTCTCTCAAATAAATAAGATCTTAAATAAATAATTTCTTACTGTAAATCAGGATCAAAAAGTGTGAAGCCTTCAGCTCTAAGAAGATTGCCAGGAGTGCAAGCATACTGATTTGATTGTAGAAAAAGTATCTGTGGGCAGGGAAACCAGTTAGAGGATATTTTCGGGTTTCAGTAATGGAGAAGACTAAATTAGGTGATAGCAGCTGGATTCAAGAGAAGGAGTTCTGTGCAATAAATATGTTTTCTCTTACTTAATCTACACTGGAACATCATTCTCCTGTTCTCTGTGCCCTCTACAGGGATCTTTTGAGGACCCGTTCTCACTTGCCTGTTTCCTCTCAGGAGGCCTAACGTCCATGTTGCACCCCTCCCCGGGGCTCAAGCAAAGTAGTCACTGATGTGTAGTTTTGTTTTAAAGTAATAAAGGTAACTTCTGGGAGCCTGAGTGGCTCAGTTGGTTAGGCGACTGCCTTCGGCTCAAGTCATGATCCTGGAGCTCCGGGATCGAGTCCCGCATCGGGCTCCCTGCTCAGTGGGGAGTCTGCTTCTCCCTCTGACACTCCCTCCTCTCATGTGCTCATTCTCTCTCTCAAATAAATAAATAAATAATCTTTAAAAAAAATAAAAATAAAAAAGTAACTTGTCTCTGCTTGGTCCAGTAACCTGTCTGTTACAAAATACATCCTGACTTTGGGGAGAAAACACTAGACAAGCCAGAGAGGTGCAAGACAGTGAAGATGGTCTTTTCCTCTTGGGCACAACATCAGAGGCCACCCTGGCTCTCTCAGTAGCTCTGCACTTCCGCTGTCTCCACCCTGGGCTCCCATTTGGCCCTCACAACATCCTTGCCAGATAACTGCTATATTAGTAACCCCATTTTTTAACAAGTGAAGAAACTGATGATCAGAGAAGATAAGCAACACCTTCAGGTACCCACCACCTTCAGCTAGTAAACAGGGGAAATGAGATTGCAACCCAGGTCCGTGTGACTTCTAAAGCTATGTGTTCACCTCCTTTGGCACACTGCCTTTCATTAAACTGTTTCCTTTAGATTAAGAAACTTTAAATCTTTTTAATTTTTCTTTTTTTTATGATGTTCAGTTAGCCAACATAGAGTACATCATTAGTTTTTGATGCAGTGTACAACGATTCGTTAGTTGCATATAACACCCAGTGCTCATCCCACACATGCCTTCCTTAATACCCATCACCCGGTTACCCCACTCCCAACCCCCCTCCCTTCTGTAACCCTCAGTTTGGTTCCCAGAATCCAGAGTCTCTCATGGTTTGTCTCCCTCTCTGATTTCTTCCCATTCTGTTTTCCCTCCTTTCCTCTATGGTCCTCTGCACTATTCCTTATATTCCACATATGACTGAAACCATATGATAATTGTCTTTCTCTGCTTGACTTATTTCACTTAGCATAATACCCTCCAGTTCCATCCATGCCGATTCAAAAGGTAGGTATTCATCCTTTCTGATGGCTGAGTAATATTCCATTGTACATATGGAACCACATCTTTATCCTTTCATCTATTGAAGGACATCTCGGCTCCTTTCACAGTTTGGCTATTGTGGACACTGCTGCTATGAACATTGGGGTGCATGTGCTCCTTCTTTTCACTACATCTCTTTAAATTTTTTTTAAGATTGCTTTTAGTTTATTATACCATAGAAAGCTAAGGTAGGGAAGCATATCAGGTATTTACTAGTCACAACTAACAGATAAAGAGACTGAAAAACAAGAAGTTTCAATGTCTCATCTAAGACATAACCCAGTAAGAGAGCTAGAGCCAAAACTAAAGCTAGCAAAGTCAAGTGACAAATTGCTGTTGGTTAAAAGAATTTTAATCTAACTGTACTTAGGGCATAGATATTGGTGTGGATTTCTGTCAGAGGCCACTGTGTAAATTCATTGCACAACTTCTTCCTTGGAATAGACTTTTAAACTTCTCCTAGCTGATCGAACTTGTTAGCATTTTCCTTCACACTCACATCTCATCTTCTCTGTGTACACAGGATGGTTGCTGGAGAATGTTAAGAGAGTACAGACAGATTCTACACACACAATGGAGAACTGTAGTAACTGTAGAATAATGGAAACTGACAAGTGTCATGTGAACTTATATGCACTCAAAGATCCTGAACTGAATAGATCCCCCACAGATAAGATTTAAGAATTAAATTGTCTGGTTGGGTAAATCTGTCGGCCAAGTCCTTATAAGTAATTAGAAGATCAAATTAAAGCAAATTCCTACCCTTGCCTCAGTTTTTTTTTTTTTAATGGGGAGAAGAAAAGATAACCTTAAGATAAATAATGAAAACATGTAAACTATACTATGACATGATAAAATGAACATGAGTTCTACAGTTAGACCCAATTTCAAAACCCAAGCTGTATGACTTTGGACAAGTAACTTTATCTCTCTGTCCCTAGTTCTTCAGCTGTGACAATTAAATAAAAAGGTTTTAAAGAGCTCAGGATATTGTAGGTATGCATTAAATTATATTATAAATGTGAGACTACTATGCCCAACATGATCATTGCCCTGAGGCACGCTGACACCTCAATGCCTGGCTGACAAGAGGACAGAAACCATTGCAGTGTGGCTCAGGCTAAGAGAACTGACCTGACCTGGGGCTTATTTATATGAAAGGAGTCCACCAACAAAACTCACAGTACTCAAAGGAAGCTTGGATCTGATCCAGCCTGACACTTATACCCAAGGGGTTGGAAGTGGAGGCCTGGAAAGGCAGTAAGAATGTGTGAGCTGTGAAGATATTCATAGGCGAGTGGGTGACAGAATTTGATTCCAGACAGACTCATTCATGTTGAAGCATAACCTTAGCCATAACCAAAAGAGGCAAGGGGCCAGCATGGGCCAAGTGTTTGTCGGGGTCCTTGTGGTAAGCTAAGAAACAGCCCTAAAAAAGATAACCATGTTATCCTTGGAATCTATGAATATTACCTTATTTGGAAAAGGGGTCTTTGCAGATGTAATTAAGTTAAGGATCTTGAAAGGAGGAACTCATCCTGGATTATCTGGGAGGGCCGTAAAGGCAATCACACGTCTCCTTTAAAATTGACACACAAGGGGGCACCTGGGTGGCTCAGTCAGTTAACCATCTGACTCTTGATTTCGGCTCAGGTCATGATCTCAGAGTCGTGAGATTGAGCCCCACATTGGGCTCCTCACCGGCTGTGGAGCCTGCTTAAGAGTCTCTCTCTCCCTCTGCCCCTCCCCTGCCTCCCCCTCTCTTAAAAAAAAAAAAAAATTGACACACAAGAGAAGACACAGAGGAGAAGCCCACATGAAGACTGAGGCAGAGATTGGAGTGATAAGGGCACAAGCCAAGAAGTGCTAATAGCCACAAGAAGTGGGAAGAGGGAAGGAGCAGATTGTTCCTTGGAACCTTCAGAGGGAGTATGATCCTGCCCACAACTTGATTTCAGACTTCTGGCCTCCAGAACTGAGAGAATAATTTCTGTTGTTTAAGCCACCAAGTTTGTGGCAATTTGTTATTGGCAGCCCTAGAAAACTACTGCAGCTCTGGACAAGGGTTTGGAGTTTGGGCAAAGTTTCAGCTCAAAAATAGAAACAGAATTCAATCTAAAGGTAGAAGAGAAGTCCATCACACAGGGCTTAATGGACAGACAGCACTGTGGCCTTTCACTATCCAGACACCAGAGTTAGGCCATCCAGACCGATTCCAGATTGAACCATGATGGAGAAGAGTGAGCAAGTTCTGGGTTGGCTCAGAGGCTGGTGGGGTTCATCTTGCCGGTGAGATATTTAAGTACCTACAGCCAAGCAGGCAAACAGAAACTGACAGAGCAATTGGTGATGTTCTGCCAATAAATGATAAATATCATATAGAACCTGGTCACATGTAGTCTGAGTTGGTTTCGGGTAGAGGTGGGGTTGGAGACCAGAAAATATGCTCCTCCTACTATGGAAAGAATCTGTCCTTTCATTCACATGCTGGGCATGTGCCCGCACTAGGGATGCAGAGGTGAAGCCAGGCCTTGCCCTCCCAGAGCTCTAGCTCTGCTCTGGCCCTCCCCTGTAGCCCCCACAGTCTCTCTTAGAATAAGACCTCCCTGCATGCTCAACAAGACTCATTCTCCTTCAGCCAAGAGCTTCTATGGCTTGAAAAGACCATTTTGTGACCATGTTAGTAAGAAAGGAGAATCGGGGAAAGAAAGAACTTACCATTTCTATAGGCTTCTAAGTCACAGGTCAGAGAATCAGCCTTACTGTTAGAATACGGTGGGGATTCCCTGTTATAATAGGATTTCAGCTTAGATGTTCTCAAAAGCCACACTTCTCCATCCCTTCCTAGGCACTATAGGAGAAACAGGTATAGTCCCTGTCCTTCAAAGAGCCTGTGTCCTCATATGTAATAAGCGATCTAGACATAATCACTAAACTATAAAGAGGTGAGTACATTAGAGTGACACAGACAATCAGATCAAGTATGTGAAGGGATAAGAGATGTTTTTATTGATAAGTCAATGCAGGCGTGAAAGGGTTCCAAAATGTGGCAATTTCATATTAAATTTATATCATCAATGTCATGGCCACTAGAAAGAGTCTTATCCAGAATAACCAGGATGATAATGAAATAAGACAATGTAATGGTTGCAGTGAAAATCTCTTAATAATCAAAGAATTTCTAAATCGTTTCAATTCTTCCCTTGATTGCTTCTTCTATAAAATGGAAGTTTTATACATAATCAATAAAGTCCTTTCCAGCCTCCAAATATTCCTTGGGCAGTTCACTATAAGGGAGATAGCTCTGTTGGCTTTATCCTTAGCAACTTCCATGAATTTTTTGTGGATATGGAGAGCTTTTGGGTTTTCAGAAACCTAAAGTCATCTTTTTTTAAAGCCATAGATTGGCTGACATGTGGAAATGTGATTGAGAAGAGAGCAGACTGGTCTGCTTAAAACCCTGGCTCCTCCCTAAAAGGCAATATGACCAACTGGAGGACGGAAGACTGATGAGCACGAAATCTAAGCCCAGGCTGAGAGACATTTCTGATTGCCTCTGTCAGTTTGGTTCTCCCTTTGCTTTCATTCTAACACCTAGCTGCAATTCCTACTCCCCGTCCCACAGAGTTTTCATATTGATCCTTTTTTCTTTCTCCTGAATCAGGATTAACTTTCTGAAAGTTGAAAATCATAAAGCAAAAACTAATATGAAACAAGGAGGGACGAGGGAGCTGTATTCCCAGAACTGTAGAATTGAAAGGCACATTTTAATGCTCAACCCTCAAAAGAAAGGCTGGACTACTGACTCCTCAGAGGATTGACGGGTTTGAACCACATACATTAGCACTTGCCTCCTCAGGCCGATCTGTTTGTTGGTTGCTATATGGATGGTAATAAAATACCTAGTTGGGTGGGGCCAAAAATTGTATTACACTCTTAGAGCACATCTGTGAATACTGGCCTCCTGAACAAATGACCATAGTTCACTAGGCTTCTGTGCTGTCAGAGGCTGCTTCCCAAATCCCAACTTTGAACCTAGCTCTGCCATATGGACACAGGGGGTCAATGAAAAATAGTGTCCGAGGGGCCCCCAAGCATGAGAAGTTCTGGCAAAAAGTGACAGGTTTTATCCAGGCTGCTGAAGAGAAATGTACTGAGACTGGAAAGACTAAGGAGGTGCACGCCTTCGGAACGTGTCTGTAGATCAAAATACACCCTAAGAGATTCTTGAGAGAGCCCCTGGCGGCCATGTTAACCTTGGCATTGTTATCATTAAAAGGCTATGCTCATTTCTGGCACCTAACATTGGACACATTGACAGCAATGGGGTTGATGGAAGAGGAAAGAATCTGTTTTGCAGTAAAAAAAGATTTTTAAAAAAAAAGCAGTTCTCAGATTTCTCAGGCCATTTGATATCACGCCAGAGAAATACTTGATTTCAGCATTCTTAAGCTCTCTGCAATGATGCTGCAAGTGGTGTCCCCCACGTGTGATGATGTATTTCAGGGCCAGAGTTTTCTCAAGACGTTCCAAGCATGCAGGCTCCTGATCCTTTTTCAAATTACAAAGATGATAGTATCCCAGGGAGGGTTGTGATTAGTCTAAACTCTCCACAGCTGTGAGAGATGAATGCACAAATTCCAATAAAGATTCTGCATGTTCTGGACTGAATTTACCTACATGACATCGAGGCCTAACTGAGGGACCACTTAAAAGAACCGGAGCTGCCTCAGTGCTATTCTGTGTCTGCCACAGCATCAGCTGCTGGGGGGCTGGCAATTGTTCCGGAAGGATTCCTCCCCTCACACCACCATCACTGCCCAGCAGTGGATGTTCATTTTAGAAGGTCTGGGATGCGTGGGAGTAAAGCAGAGCTGGGAAAATTGAACCCAAGTACATGGGAATTTAAAGAGGCCTTGCAATTCATTATGTGAATAGCCAGGAGGATTATAAAACACCTTGTAACTGAAGGGGTTGGCCTGGAGCTGTGTGGGACAACAGAACCAGCTGTATCACCACCCCTAACTCATTTAGAATTGTGCTAGCAAGAAGGCAGGCTCAGAGCTTTCTGCAGTTACTTGGAAAAGCCAACAGGGCTTTATTTTCTTATTCTGGACACTTTTTCCTAAAATACTTCCTTAGAATACGAAGTAACATAATAATACACAGCATGCTCCTTTTACCATGTTTAATAATTGTCTCATCTGAAAACACTTGGCTATTCTCCTTTATGAAACATCTGACACTAGGCGTGCTTTCCAAAACTGTGAAAGACTTAGGGGGACAAGGAATTTACTACACTGTCTACACATATTCGCAACTATAGAGATAATAAATAAGATTCCTCACCTTGGAAAACAAAACAAAAATACCAAAGGAATATATAATAGTATTTTTTTAAATCTTCTAATGTGATCTGCAGGAATGCAGAATCTTCCAAAGCTATGTATACACAATCATGTACATCCACCTCCACTGTTTACAGTCCACTAAAGCACACCTGGCATCACCTCCTGACATCTAGAGATTTTTAATACTCCACTATCTATCATTTTACAGCTTATCACATAGCCACACACATATGTGATATGTGACATTTCTCCTTGTAGACACTGAACTTGTTTTCTCTCTCTAAGGCAAACCAGAAAGACAACACCACTAATGTCAAGAGGCCCAGTGAAGAGTTGAATGAGCTGTAAGCAAAATTCTCAAAGCACCAACCCCTGGATGATCTATCTATACATGGTATTTTATTAAAATGAGGATGGGAGTGGAAGAAGAAGGAGACAAGCTCCAATATTTTCTTATAACCATACAAACAAAACACACAACTACAAGCATTTCCGCTTTTAACTTTTCACAGTCCTTCATGCAAATCCTCCACATGCAAATAGATTCTCTCAACTACTAGCCATACCACCTCAGATTTCACCATTTCTAAAGAAAAATCAAATTATTAATTTAAGCCTGTTAAACTGGATGGTAACTATGCATTACTCCCCCTGGAACCCATGTTGCAAGGGCAACTTCAATATCAAATGGCTTATTCCTGTCTTTCTGCTGGAGGTCAGTTCAAAGTACAAATCACCCAGCAAGGCAACTTGGAGGGGAAAAAAAATAATAATATCTTTTTAAAATTGAGTAGGAAATCAGACAGTATGTCAGGATTCATATGGCTAAAACAAAGCTGCAGGCTAAAACAGAACAGCCCTACAGATAAGAAGAGTGTTGCCTTCCTGAGAATACTAAAGGTTGGTCTAATAGTAACATTAGTGGTTGCTGGTAGATGCTTGACAACCAGCTCATACGGAGAAAAAAACCATGTTTTGTAGCATTTGCAATGTCAACGGAGAAAAAAACCATGTTTTGTAGCATTTGCAATGTCCCTGGTGTAAAAACACCCAGCAAGGCTGATTTCACACTACCCAAGTGACATCCCTGAATGGGAAGTGAAGAAGAAATTCACAGTAACAACCCATTCTATAGTATTTCAGACACAATAGATATAACTAATCTCAGCACAAATTATAATAAAATGTGGGGAAATAACTAGACTATGGTGAATTTTGAGTATTACTTTTGTTTTTAATGTCATTAGTTTAATTGTAAGTTTATATAATTTAGTTTAATTAATGGTTGCATTTAACAATTGGCTTCCAAAATGCATAAAAATGTAAAGCTGGGCTCTAGTGAGCAGGTACCATTGGTTCCAGCACACCACTGCACTTTGCTCTTCAGGGACATTAGACATTTTGAACACGCAACAAACCAAATAAACGAAGCTACTAAATCACTTGGATCAAACTATTTTCAGGGTTTCCAGGGCGGCCAACCTCTTCACTACCCCACTTTAGAAATACTCAAAGTTCAGGTTACACGGTTTGTAGTATTTACAGAAATATCATTAAATAACACCACCTTGCATTTGTATCACGCATTACACTTTTCAAAGTAGGAGTTTAGAGCACGATGGGACAGTCTGATCCTGCCTAGTCAATTTAAATCCGTGGGTAATAATAGCATTTTAGTGCCTTATCCATGAAAAGAGAGTCCTGGGAGCTGTTTGTCCAAAAGAGAGGCGGAGGGATGGAACTGAGAGCCAGGCAAAGAAGCCTAGAGCTGGCCAGACACCCCTACGTTCCAGATTCCCTCCTGGAAATGGCTCCATTACTGAGAAAGCAAGTGTGTGGTAGTACCAGGCTTGCCCCCCTCCCTCCTGTTTTCTAACTCTAACTAGAAATCTGACTAGAACTGCTTTTCCTGATAGAAAAGAAAAGGATTGGATTGGACGGTATATGCTCAAAGAGTATCTGGAAAAGCTAAAATTATTAGAGCTGTAACATTCAAATATGCTCTTAACTGACCGAACAGTTTTAAAATGTTTTTCACCCCGTCAAAACATACCTGTTACGCCAGACACTTGTGTGAAGAGTCTACATAGATCTCACTGCCAAAATTAACAGCAACAGTAGTCGTGGCCGAGTGGTTAAGGCGATGGACTAGAAATCCATTGGGGTCTCCCCGCGCAGGTTCGAATCCTGCCGACTACGAGATCAGCTTTTGCAGCCGATACTTGCTTTCCTTTTGGAGAGTTCTCCCCAGCTTTTCCCACAGATTATTTAAAGAATTTATGACCGCTTGGACTACAACGGGGACCCCAAGGGAGCCATAAAAGGAGCGCATGAGGGAGCTACGGTGTCGTGTGATTGTGGTTACAACCTGGGCCCAGGAGGGGGAGATGGAACAAAACACGCCAATCTGGAAAGAAGAAAAGCAAAACGTCACGAGGTCACACAGAAATGGACAGCTCCGACCTCTGGCCCCGGGAATAGCCCAGCGCCACCAGAAGTCGCGGACCTACGGCGTCCTTTTGCTCGAGCGCGTTAACCCCAAAGCCTCGCGGACGCCTGGGCCGTCTTGAGACGGCGAACGCATGCGCGGGCGCGGGCGCGGGCGCGGGCGCGGGCGCGCCCGGCGGGTCCTCGCGTTGCCCCTGGAAACCACCCGGCGCTGCCGCGACGGGAACGGGAGAAAGACGTAACGTTTCAAGATGGCGAAGGACTTGGACGAGCTCTTGGATGAGGTCGAGTCCAAATTTTGCAGACCCGACCCACCGAGACTGGGCATAGTGCAGCGGCCCAGAGGCTGCGGCGGCGGCATCCTCAGCAACGACCGGAACCGCGCCGAGGCGAAAGAGAATCTCAGGTTAACAGGCGGGAAGGGTGAGCTGTCCTGGTAAAGCCTGCTCCACGCCCTGAAGCCGCCCCCTGCCCACGATCTCCAGCTACTGTCCCTAATCGGGCCCAGATCCTCAGCTCCCCACCCCCGGGATGGCGCACACCTCAACTCCCTGTCCAGGAGGATTTGAGCATCTCTTACCAAGGCCCAATTCGGCAACCCGGGCAAGCCCCAGTGAGCTAGCCCCGCCCGTGAGAGCCCTCACCCAGACGGAACCCCGGGGGACCTAATGGAGGTGGGGAGAGTGAGGTGTAGCTTAGGGGCCCTCCCCTGAGCCCCGAGAGGGCCTCTCTGACCAGCTCTGTCAGCCTGAGCGGTTCTCATCCCAGCCCCCCCACCCCCGTGAGGTGTTCGTTCCCACAGAGAACCTCAGCCTATCGCCTCTGACCCAATTCCCCAGGCAGAATAATCCTTGGGCCGGTTGTTGGAGAAAACGATTCCGTTCTCTTCTGTGTCATCATTAGCTGCTGTGTTGTTGTTTTTTTTTTTAACTCAGAGAATTGAATAAGATTACATTTACGATAAATGGTTAATTATTGTGAACACTGTATTAATCCAACCACCTACCTTCTCCCTGTGGCCCTCAGTTAAGGTCCCAGGGAATCTCAGGCATCCAAACTGAAATTTGAGATTTTTTAAGTATTCTGGTTTTTGATCCAAAAAACTACCTCTCAAATTTGTTAATCTCTTTGATTCCGTATAATCATAAAAGGACTTCCTT
The DNA here is from genome assembly GCF_037043125.1 of Eumetopias jubatus. Classification (NCBI taxonomy): domain Eukaryota; kingdom Metazoa; phylum Chordata; class Mammalia; order Carnivora; family Otariidae; genus Eumetopias; species Eumetopias jubatus. Next base: position 148,453,927 of record NW_028274810.1, read on the forward strand.
TTTCCTCATTTTCTCCTCAATCCCAAAAGGTCAAAATTGTTGCATCAGAATGAATATTGTCCTTCAAAGTGATGACTTGGGAGCCTCTGCAGTAACTCTGTTGGAAATGTTTGTGAAATTACACAAAGGCAGCTTTGGAACAACCCAAGAAAGTCATTCTTGTCAATTTATGCCTGCATCTGTGGTTTGGTATTGTTTGGTCTTGGTGTTCCTGGGCATGATTTCCCGGAAGTATTTACCCAACAACATTGGTACCCAGTTTATCAGACTTAATCTCTAATGGCATTTGTTTATAAAAATTAACCCTTGGAAGATAAAAACATTGAGAAGATTCGGAAGTTCAGAAACAGAAGTTCTAAAAATTAGTTGAGTCCTGGGCAGCATTCTAAAAATCAAGTGTAGAGCCAACTAAAATGACTACTTTGAAGGGCTAATGCTTTCTTGACTGAATGTTTATGCAAATATCACTCTCATTAATTTGTATGTTATTGGCTTGTATGCTGGAGGTCCTTATGTACTCATTCCCAGTACATCCACTGTCCCCATCCCACAGCAGTGTTACTTTGCAATTTCTTTTGTTCTTTTTATTCATTACTTTCGGGATGGAGAGAATTTATCAGAGCCTTCCAAAGCCTGTTCATCTTAGAAGAACTAGTGTGCAGAGGGATAGGATGTCTTGGAGCAGGCTGCTCAAAATGGAAAGGGCTGCTAAGGTGGATCCTTTTCAAGAACAGGTCCTTTTATGCCTCTCTTCATAGCCAGTTATTGCACTACTGAAATCCATCCATAATGTTTCTGGCATCTCACCCCACCTTACTACATGAGATTTTTCAGTAATACATTTATAAAAGCTGTAGCAAACCAGTATGTTGTTATTCATGTGTTAAAACTTTTCATTTGGTAATGTAGTTGTAAATTATGCAAAAAAACAGCAGCAAGGGCCCTAAACCTAATACCCAAATACAATCCCTATATATAATGTCAAATATAAAAATTTTATCATGAGCCAAAATTGATACTTAAAAATTAAGAACGGATTTATATTATGAATTTATTAACAGGAGACTATCTGCCAATTGTATAGCAATGCAGCTGTTATCTCTTTCCCTTATAAGAGTTAAAATACTGAAGTTGTTTATTAAATGATAGGTCTGCAAATAATAAATGACCATGCAACATCTGGATACCAGGAACGACTGCTAATGTAAGAGATCAAAACATATACAAGTTGTTGAAGTGTTCAAAATGATAAAGAGAAGTACATGATTAGTTTAAAAAAATGCTGTGAGTTGAACTGCAATACGACTAAAGTGGTTCAGGATGATACAGATGGGAATATTTAGAGATAATATCATAACCTCCTAGATAATAGTTACAATAATAGCCAACATTTATTGAGTCCTTTCTATATGCTAAGTGCTTTGTATGTGTTATTTCATTTACTCTCCCCAACCCTATGACGTGAATCATATTATCCGCCTTTCACTGACCAAACTAAGACTTAGTAAAAGGGTTGCTTGCCCAAGGTCATATTTCTAAGTCTACCAGGATATTGTAGATCTAGATTTAAGCTTTTATATATACCTTTCACATTTAATTGCAGGTTTCAACTGTTTAATTTTTTTTGTTTAGAGTATACCTTTTATTTTTGACAAAAACTATATTTTTAACCAAGATTACAATAAAAGAAGCGAAGTTGAAGGAGAAACCAATAAATGTTTATTAACCTTTGGTAAAGGTTACTGTATTATAAGGACACCTGGCTGGCTTAGTTGGAAAAGCATGCTACTCTTGATCTCGAGGTCGTGAGTTTGAGCCCCATGTTTGGTGTAGAGATTACTAAAAAAATAAACTTTAAAAAAAGATTACTGTATTATAGCATCAAAAGATCAAAAGAGGGATGCCTGGGTGGCTCAGTCATTAAGCATCTGCCTTTGGCTCAGGTCATGATCCCAGGATCCTGGGATCGAGCCCGCATCAGGCCCTCTGCTTAGTGGGAAGCCTGCTTCTCCATCTCCTACTCCCCCTGCTTGTGTTCCCTCTCTTGCTGTCTCTCTCTCTCAGATAAATAAATAAAATCTTTTTTAAAAAGGATTAAAATAAAGTATTATACAGTCCTTGAAAATTTGTATGCAGGGGGCACCTGGGTGGCTTAGTTGTTAAGCATCTGCCTTCGGCTCAGGTCATGATCCCAGGGTCCTGGGATCGAGCCCACATCAGGCTCTCTGCTTAGCGGGAAGCCTGCTTCTCCCTCTCCCACTCCCTTTGCTTGTGTTCCCCTCTCACTATGTACCTCTCTGTCAAATAAATAAAATCTTGAAAAAATAAAATAAAATTTGTATGCGGTCTCATTGAAATGATGGCATTTCTACAATAAAGCATAGGCAGTTGTATGCATCATGAAATTGTGTAACAGACCAGAATCTTAATAAGTTTGGATCCCTAATAGTATTTATTGGTTTGATAAAGTTTGAGTGTATCTGATTCTTGAAATTGTGAAACTGCGTGAGGGACTAGAACCCAAACAGTATGTTGTGAAAACTAAAGGAGGGGAGAATTTCAAGAGGACAACTTAGCAACCTGCTGTCATAAAAGAAATTGGAGGAATTGGTACCTAACAGTGTCAGGTATTTCTGAAAGATTAAAGAGGATTGGAACTGAAAAGGGCCATTGAATTGAGTGATGTGGGCAGTATTGAACCTTTGAGAGAAGAGTTTTACTGTAGTTGAGGGATATAGAGGCCAGAGATAGAATATTACACCTGGAAGAAGTTAAAAATAGTTGTCTAGATCCCCTTTTTACATTTAAAATATCTGAGGTTGAGAGAGATTAAAGAGTTTAAAGTAGGTCAGTAGTTCTCAACCAGTGAGGATTTTACCACTCAAGGGGCATTTGGCAATGTCTTGGCATTTTTAATTGTCACAACCGGGGAAGGGTATGTATGCATGCTACTGGCATCTAGTGGGTAGAAGTTAGGGATACTGGAAAACATCGTACAATGCACAACAGCCCTACTTCTTTCCACCATACGCACACCAAAGAATGATGTGGCCCCAAATGTAAGTAGTGGTTGAGAAACCCTCATCCAGATCACCATCCAATACACTTGTAAGGAAGTAGATCGACTTCAGTAGTGAGTAAGAGGGGGCAGCTCAATAGAGTTTTTTGGAGTGTTTCCTTGAAGAGTAAGTCTTGTGCATACTTGAAAGTCAAGAGAACAAGCCAGTACTGGGTGGAAGACTTTTAAGGATAAAAGTTAGAGTGGGAGCAACTGAAGAGGCAAAGCCTGGAGGTAGATGGAATCAGACATTTGGTATTAAGCAGCACTATCTGGTTTTTCTTATATTGGGTTAATTACTCCAAGCAGTAACAGAGAAGGAGTATAATCCTAAAGAATTTTCAGAGTAAATACATTTCTAAAGTTAGAATCTGACTAAAAAACCTGTCTTCTAAAACATATTTTAATGGTCTAATGAAGTTATAAAGTTGATGTGAATCATCTGTAACATATAAACTCTAAAAAGAGTTCATCTTGTTTAGTGTTAGGTGTCTGGACTGCCCTAGATTCAATTCCAAGCCTCTCCTCCCACTAGTTGTATGACCTTGGGCAAGTTTCTGAATCTCTCAGTCCCTGCTTCTTCATCTATATTGTAAGTATTCAGTAAATGTTAGCTATTAAATAGAGGTTTTGTGGAGTAACAGTTTGTATCAATAATTCCGTGATGGCTTTCCCTGCACAAAATAGAAAGGTAGTTGAGATACTCTGCCAGGTGAATGTTGCTCTTTTTTTTTATATTGATCATTTGATTATATAACCTCCAGTTCCTGTAGTAAAAAGATACAATTATTTGACTTACAGTGGAACTGTTAGGGAGAAAATTAGAAAAGACTCATGAAAATTATATTTGTTTATAATTCTCAGGTTCTACTTATAATGGTACATATTTTTGTGTTCTTTAAATAAGTCCATAATTTAGAAAGCGCATGCCCAGCTTTCTCTTGAATATAACGTATAGCTTTAAATGTCTTTTTTTTTTTAAGATTTTATTTATTTATTTGACAGAGAGAGACAGCTAGAGAGGGAATACAAGCAGGGGGAGCGGGAGAGAGAGAAGCAGGCTCCTGGCTGGGCAGGGGGCCGGATGTGAGGCTCAATCCCAGGACCCTGGGATCTTGACCTGAGCCGAAGGCAGACACTTAAAGACTGAGCCACCCAGGTGCCCCCTTAAATGTCATATTTTAAGTGTGAAATAGTAACATACATATGTGAATTTGTACCTGATAAACTACATCTTTGTCTCAACAGTCTTCAACTATGTCTGTCCATAGAGGGAAAAAAATTAACATCACATTTATCCTTCTGTTATCAACTGTAATAATAGACTATTTAAGCAAAATTCTGATACTGACTTTATCTGTACTTAAGCAGCTGTTTTGTTTTCAGATCAGAAACATTTGAGAAAGAAGATGATCTTGACAGTCTTATTAATGAAATATTTGAAGAACCCAACTTTGACAAAAAACCCTTTGTAAGTTAAGTATTATGAATGTGCAGTAATTCTTTCATTATTTCAAAACAAGTTTAAAATAGTCTGAAAATGTATAGAATACACAAGTATCTAGTCCTTTGAATTCTGAAAAATACAGTTGTTTTAAGGGAATTATTCCACTTAAGAGTTATAGAAGAAATAAAATATTAAAAACTCTCATGTGTTTTGCTGTTTGTTTCTTAGCAAGAATGAAAAATTAGAAAAGCTGTTAGAGCAGAAGTCAGCTCACAGATGAAGTTGGTTATTTTATTTGTATATTCTAAGAACACTTCAAAAAACCAAAAACAGCTTTTATTATAGGAATGTGCTTGATATCTCAGATGCAATGCCATTGCTGTTACCCATGAACCAGTGAGTAAATTGTTAGTATTTTAATGTTTAAATGCTTTTGTATCTATCAACTTTATAAAAAGCTATTAAAACAGTGTAACAGCCAACTGTATATTTACTGGCTATAGTGAACATATCTTAATGTTTTGTCATATTTGCTTCTCTGGATTTTTCTTTTAAAGAAATAGAAATTATAGCTATAGTTTCAGAACTCTCCAAATCCTACTCTACTGCCTTCATTCACAGAGGTCACCTGTCCTTTCCATCCATACTTTTATATTTTAATTATACTTGTACAATCATAAACCATTTTAACTGACAATAGCCCATTATGTGACTTGCCCCAGTTTATCCACTTCCCTGGTAATAAACATTTAGATTGTACCCAGTTGTTGCTTTTTATTTTTTTTTTAAGATTTTATTTATTTATTTGACAGAGAGCACAAACAGGGAGAGTGGCAGGCAGAGGGAGAGGGAGAAGCAGACTCCCCACAGAGCAAGGGAGGCCCCAATGCGGGACTCGATGCGGGACTCGATCCGAGGACCCCGGGATCATGACCTGAGCAAAAGGCAGTCGCTTAACCAACTGAGCCACCTAGATGCCCCCTAGTTGTTGCTTTTAAAAACTGTTTCATCGGATATTTTCACGTCTTCTTTTACCTACATAGAGGAGTTTCTCTAGGATGTGCAAACCTAGGGGAGGAATTGCTAGGTCATTAAGTGTGGTTTATCTTCCACTTTTCTACCCATTGCCAGAATGTTTTCCAGAGTGACTATATCATTTCTATTCTTCGCACCATCAGTAGATGAAAATCTGTATACTTTAATTTTTACCAGTGTGGTACGTGTAAAACATATTTGTGAGATTTAAGAAGAGACCGAATGGAAGTCTATATTACAGAGACCACAAAGAAGAAAAAAAAATCTAAGAATAAATATAATACCAAAGAGGTTTTTTTTTTTAAAGGGGGAAGATTAAAGCTAGAAAGACTAAAAATCACTAGGCAGTGGTAGTGGTAAGGATATGGATATGAGCCACTTTTATTTTCGTCAACCAGACTAAAAATCAAATGACTGACACAGAGCTTAAGGTCTTTATTTCTCTAAATTTAACATTTTCAGTTCATAAGCAGATAGTAAATTAGTAAGCTGATGGCCTAGTTGATTAACACAACATAGTAATAATAGTGTTGAATGCTCTGCAAACAAGAATGCATCATAAATGCTAAATAGCAATGCTAATTTAGTTAATAGAGACGACTACATGATCTTGTTATTCATGGATCATCGGAACAATTTGTTATTAAGTACTACAGGGTGTGTATCTATATGTGAGGCACTATCTCTTTAGTTCAAGACATTTCAGAAGGAGAAGGAAATATTTCTCTGCTTTAGCTTTAACATACACTAGTTTGAAATAAGAATAACTCCTACAATCATGAAGAGGTAAACGTCTATGTACTTCTGTATGCTCCCTTTTTTTAGTTACTATATCCATTCTCCAGACTGCAAGGGAAAAAACAACCTAAATAAATTTCTGGAGAAGAGCAGGTCTGTTTCAAACATGGATTGGGTGAGGAAAAGAGATGTCTGTGAAGAGGTGTGCATGCCCACCTTGTCCAGACCAGATTATGCTCTTGAGAGTACTGCTTCCTCCCCCATCGCTCACACATTCATTCTGTTGAGTTTCTGAACTGCTCTCAGACCCACACAAGAAAGCCCAAGAATGACAACAAATGCCACAGTGTGCCAGCTTCAAGCCATAAGTGGATGGTACATGAACTACTTTTCTCAAAAAAAAGATGCACGTTATTTTTTCAGACATGCACCAAAAATTTTTCCAGTTCTGTTTAACATCAAGTAAGAAAGTTAAGAGAAATTGTAAAATGAAGTATTTTTGCCTCCATTAAATTTCCTCACCTACAAGGTAAAATGAAGGCATGTCTCTGCATAGTTTAAATTGCCTTTTCTCCAACTTCCTTTCCTTGGCGGTGGTCCTAGTATGTAGTTGGTTTATACTGTTTGGTACCATATACCAGTTAACACTTAATAAATGCTTACTAATGATGATGATGTTATGTAACCATGTAGGAACTACTGTGTAGTCGTGACTGGGTAGTTCAATTTCCTTGAATGTCTATTGGTTGATACCATTTTATTTGATCAAAATTAATATTCCTGAAGTTACCCAGGAGTTTGGTTAGTTTATTTTTAGTTCAGGTGAGTACCATTCACAGCCTTTAAAAATGAGTCTGAGATTTTTTTCCTCAATTGAATTTTTCCAGGATGAAGTTTTAAATAGCAGATCCTTCATATTAAATCACTGAACGTGGTATTAACTGAAGAGTTATAAAGTGACTCTAAATCTTAGCATGCTAATAATGGCAGTATATCAGTTTCCTAGACTAAAAGTTAGCCAACTAATTTACTAATTCCTCAGGGAGGTCTACTTCCCTTTTGCCTTTAAAAGGTTTTGATCATTGTTTTTATTTCAGAAACTTTAAAATGATACAGAATTTTTATTTAAGTCATTTAAAAAATATTCTTGTTATAAAATAAAGAATATTAGTTTTTATGTTAGAATTCTCTAAGTTACCCTTGGCCTTTTATTGTTTTATTTTTTTTAACAGAAATTAAAATCTAAATCTTCAGGTAACACATCTGTCAAAGCTTCCATTCAAGGCCTTGGTAAAAGGTAAGTTGAGATGGCTTTAGTGAATTACACACACTAGTGAGCAAACACCATGAGCAAAGCCTTATAGATTTTGTTACCATTTAAACAACAGTGACATTGAAAAACAGCACTGGTTGGCTTTCAGGAGAAAGACCAATAGCAATATCTTCAGTGTTCTTGTGGTCTGTGACCCCTTGGTGTAAAAGAACTTGAAGATTATTGCTATTGTAAATAATTTTCTGCTGCATGAAAAAAAAATAAGTGTGAACAGTTTCTCAAAATTAATGTTCTGTTATATTCTTCAGTGTTTACTTTGTCCCTTATATTATTTGGCAAATGCATTTTTTTGGTGACTCATTTTAACTCCTTGAGTGTTCCTGAATGTATAGGTTATATCCAATAATGCAGGGATCTTGGAATAAATGCCTCTTCTTTGAAATAATTGGCCTGCTCAGGAAAATATACAATTTGATTACAAGAATATAGAGTCAATGAGGCCAAATTAACTTCTCATATTTTTCTGTTGTTGTAATTTTTTTCTTCCATCTATCAAACCTGTCTAGTTGCAGCCCAGTGTACCTCGGTGGAAGCACTGCTCCGTGTGGAATTGGAACAAGTACTTCACAGAGGTAGGATGTCAGAAATAGATTTTCTTGAGGCGCCTGGCCAGCTCAATTGGTTAAGTGTCCAACTTGATTTTCAGCTCAGGTCATGATCTCAGGGTTGTGAGATCTGAGCCCCATGGCAGGCTCCACTCTCAGCAGGGAGTCTGCTTGGGATTCTCTCTCTCCTCTCCCTCTGCCCCTCCCCCTGCTTGTGCGTGTGTGCATACACTCTCTTTCTCTCTCAATTAAATAAATCTTTTTAAAAAAAATAGATTATCTTTCTTATTAGGTTTTTTGCAGTTGATACCCTGTTGTTAAAATGTAGTTCTTGGCATCCATCTATGTCAAAATCAGAGGTGTATTTTATTAGCCAGTCTAAGAACACTGTACTGAAATGTTTGTTATTCTGGGCAATAGCTTTTGAAAGCTGTGATATTGGGTATGTGGTGTTCATTGTGTTGATGCCCATTTCTAAGCCGCACTTGAAATGCCTGGGTTACTCCAGTGCCAGCCTGCTTTCCACAGGACGCCAAGAGGGTGAGCTTCTGCCTTGCCATTTTTGCCTTCTGGGCAGTAGAAGCCAGTGGAGAAGACAGGCGAAGCAATGTGGCCATGCAGACACGTGATGCGTTACCCACCATCTTGGCCAGCATGAGAAAGCTGGGTCTTCAGTACCCAAAAAGTTCTCAAGCATAGTCGCTTGATTTTACGTATTTAAAATGCAGAAATCCTCCTTTCTTTGTCCCTTCCCCATCTCTTACACTCACTGTCTAACTCATCACCCCTTTCAGGGCAGTCTTGTGGTCACGATACCACCTACTCCATACTGCTAGCATATTCCATTATCATTGTCATAATGTGGGGAAATAGATTGGTTTTAAGCATATCTTTCTGTTGTCCTGATACTGTTGATTCTATTTTTGCAGAGGCCTATTTGCCTAGATTATTATATTTTGTCTAGTTATTTCTAAAACACTTTTTTATTTTGTTAATTTTTTAAGAAAGCGAAGAATGAGATACATGATTGCATGTTGACCATGTTTTAGGAGGAATAACGGTTCTATTGAATAATAGAAGTAGGATCTAAAAAGACACCGTTGGAGGGTTGTGGTGGTGCTGGCCCAGATCCTAGGACGCCTAGGAAGAAAGGCCATGGGACCAAAGGAAAGTTGAGAGTCTGGGGAAGCCTGTATCGGGAACACCGGGCAGCGGACAGGCTAACAGAAGCCCACTGGCGTGCTGCCTCCTGTAAGGGCTATAAGTAACAATTGACGGCCCTTGCATCATTGTGTGTTGAGGGCTAGCTATACAAAGAATCAGAGGCACAAACTGGCCCTTAGAGAAGAGTATAGTCAGGTTGCTGTCAATCCTGACTTAGCTGGGTAGAGTCACTGGGACTCGTCTCCATGTTTCCAGACCATACCCCCTCCAATCCCAGGTTCTTTCCAATCACCTAGGAACTACGCCAGTTTCCCTGTTACCATCCACTTCCTTCTCTCGCTTCACCCACATACAGCATGAAGGATAATATCCCTAACTTATTCTTCTGAGCACCCTCCCCTGTTCAGAGGGAAAATGAGAGTTGCTATTTGTCTCACATTAACTCTAGGGTTATTTGCTTTACCAAATTGTGTTCTTTCTCTTCTTGGTCCCTTCACCTCCGGTGAGAACCCAGGTCAGATAATTCACTTCCAACTAGAACATTTGTTATCCCCTACTTTCCACTTACATCTTTCTGCTTCTGAGTATTTTTACATTTATTCCCTGTCTGGAATGACCCTCCTCTCTAATGTGTGTCCTTACTGTCTTATCTGCTTATCTACAAATTTATTTTGTCATTCTGTTTGAGCTTCTTTTTTCTTTTCTTTTTATAATATTCATTGAATGTCCAGCATGTCCTAGGCCCTGCGCTAAATACTAGATACCAAAAATAAATAAATAAATGAATAAATAAAACCCTAGCCAGGAGAGGAAGTGGTAAAGAGGTGAAAGATGACACCCTAGAGCATGAACAGAAAGAGTTCTGATGGCAGAATGCCTGAGTTCAGATCTTTCATTGTGCCCCTCATGAGGAGATGTGAAGCCTTTAGAGAAGGGATGTATCTTCTGAAACTGGTTTCCTCACCCGTAAAAACTGAACACACTCCACGGAGATACTGGGAGGATTAAATGGAATAATACATTATAGTATTCCTGTGGTGCAAAAGACAGCGAACATAGTTTGAGTAATAGTTTGCAGTTATTCGTGTGTCTTTTCTCATCTGTCAGTGCTGCCTTCTCATTGTGTTCTCTTTCAGTGCCCAGAATCCTATATTCTCCTACTACTTTTCCATTTTATCTCAGGAAATATGTATCCGTGTTTACTTACACGGGTCTTCTAATTTTTAAAATGGTCTCAGGGCGCCTGGGTGGCTCAGTCAGTTAAGCATCCGACTCTTGATTTCTGCTTAGGTCATGATCTCAGGGTCGTGAGATTGAGCCCTGCATTGGGTTCCATGCTGGGCCAAGGAGCCTGCTTAAGATCTCTCCCTCTCCCTCTGCCCCCACCTTACATGCGCTCACTCTCTCTCAGTCTCTCTCTCAAAAAATAAAAATATAAATAAATAAAAATGGTCTCTAAGACAATCCATTCTGGTTTACTTTCAAAGAGTAAATATTTCATGAGGATTTTCCTTTATATAGTATTTTTACATGTACTTTGATTTGGTTCTAGTACAGAAGAATCTTGGTCCAGATGGAATTTAAGTGGACAAAAGAATGGCCTGTTTTTATTTTTTTTATTTTTTTTAAAGAATTTATTCATCGGAGACAGAGAGAGAGGCAGAGGGAGAAGCAGGCTCCCCACTGAGCAGGGAGCCCGACGCAGGACTCGATCCCAGGACCCTGGGATCATGACCTGAGCCGAAGGCAGACACTTAACCATCCGAGCCACCCAGGCGCCCAAAAATGACCTATTTTTATAGCTTGAGGATCCTTTCACACAATATTGATCCATGAGCATGCCAGTATCCATCAAACTCCTTCCTACTTTCTGCACAGCTACAAGACGAAAAAACACATACTGTTTGCATATATACGCATAGGTAAATGTGTATATTCACGGGTCTTTTCTTCCACCCCATTACAAAAATACCCTTATGGACCAACCTCTTCCTAACACAGATCTGCACCCACAGAAAGATAAGCTTATACTTGTTCACGTGCATGTAAAACATTTTATGTGTGAAGTACTTCATACTGTCCAGAGCACTTTTTTATATATGCTTATCAGTTTAGCTCCACAGGAAAAAAAAAAAACAAGATGCAAATAGAGCAAGACTTTTTTTTTTAAGATTTTATTTACTTATTTGATAGAGAGACACAGCGAGAGAGGGAATACAAGCAGGGGGTGTGGGAGAGGGAAAAGCAGGCCTCCCACTGAGCAGGGAGCCCAATGCGGGCCTCGATCCCAGGACCCTGGGATCATGACCTGAGCCGAAGGCAGACACTTAACAACTGAGCCACGCAGGTGCCCCTTGGAGCAAGACTTTTTAACCCCATTTTATAAATGAGGAAATTGAGACACTGGTGTTAAATTCACTGAACACATATTAATTAACCACCTGCTTGCTAGGTCCTACATAATACATAATGTGAAGGGAAAGTGCAGGGTATGATAAGCATAGATAACTAGCACCCCAGCTAATATGAAGGGCTAGAGAATGCTTTCCTAAGCAAATAACATTTAATCAGGTTACAGTATGAAAAATGAGTTAGCAAAGAGAGGAGACCATTAGAGCCAGAGGGCACACAGTGTTAGATGATCCCTGAGCTGGAGTAGCAGAGGGCAGGCAGATGAGCTGCAACATAGTGAGTGGGGGAAAGAATGGCTCTTGATGGGGCTGGAGAGGTAGTCAAGGCACATTTGGTTTGAGGTCCTGTAGTCCTCTGGAAGATTTTAGGAAAAGTGTGTCATATGCAGTGGAAGTCTTTAGTTGTTTTGGGGGGTTTTTTGGTTTTTGTTTTTCGCAGATGGGGTGACAATCGTATTTGTGTTTCTAAAGAAAGTCATTTTGGCTGCTGAATGGAAAATGGCTTGGAAGTTGGAGGGGCAAGACGGGAGAGGACACAGGGAGAACAGTCAGCAGATAGTAGTTACAGTGCTCCAGGAAAGAGACGGGGATGGTAGCTGTGACCTGAGTAGTGACAGTAGCTGTAGGGAAAAGGTGTCATATTTGTGCCATTTAGAATCTAGAATTGACAGAACTCAGTGTTTAAATGGCTATGGGAAGTAAACGAGAATGTTCTCAAGAATGACTTCCAAGTAATGTGCCTTGCCAAGATCACATAAGTTATTACAAACCAAGGACTCAAATATGTACTTTTTCCTGGTCCATTGTCCTTTCTAGTATACTAGTTTACAGAAGGCCATGTCATGTATGCAAGAGGGAAGAAATTTAGCTGTTTTTGCTATTGTGGTTACTGTTATTTTCCAACTGTCCAAACAGCAAGGCTTCCTAGGCCACTGTGTAGATCTGTGTAGATTTAACTGAGAACCAGAGTCTGGGCAGAAGACTATATTGGGCTGTATTTTGGGCATTCCCATCAGGAACACCTTAAAAATAGTAAAAAGTTGTCATGTATTAGCTGGACAAAAGGACAGAGCTGTTGGTGACACCTTTATATTTGTATTCCCTCCACATTTTGGAAGAAGAATCCTGACAATTTATCTTTCATTAGAATCATGCCTTTTTTAAGACATCCTCTTGTATGTGTATATTGTTATGGAAGAGAAATATATTTAAGCCCTGAAAATAAGCACTAATTTACATGCCCAGGCCATAAAGGAAATTGAGTCTCTTCTGCCTGTTTTCCATGTGTTTTATTTGTTTGATTTCTAGATAAAGCTCTGGTTTGGGAGTACTGCTGAATGATTTTAGAGTGTAAAGATTTGAGTCTTTTACCCAGTTGGTGGAAAGGAGAAAGAGTAGTAGCAGGAAGCATGGTGGCATTAATAAGGTATAGATAAAATCAAGGCATTATTTTCAAGCCAAATCGAATTTTACTCTCCTATTGTTTTAAACTACTTCTAAGACTGGATTATTCCATAGACTGCCACTAATTATGATCCAATAGAGTGAATCGTAGCAGCAGAATGATTTCTTAGCTGCAAGTTAGTTTTATTTTTCTCACAGGGCAGTGTTTGTAGGAAAATGTGGTAGTGTGAATAGATTTGAATAAACTACTAAATTTTAAATTAAATTAAAAAGCTGTATTTAACATTACGGTTGAGATTTTACACATACACAACGTCAGGAAATTCTAAATTATAGTTCCCACAACAGCAGTAATTTAGCCAAATTGCACATATGTATTAAGGCATTAAAGTTAACACTCTGTGCAATCATGTAATAAACTACATATGCATAAGAAAGCAAGTTATGGCAGCTTTGGGAACCATCATTTTGCGTTTCCTGACTTATACATTCAAAATTCAAATTCAAATGTATACAAATGTAATCGTGTTGAATTGCCACATGTACAAATACAACTCTATAAATTGCTAACAGTTTGAAAGAAAATATGGAATTGTTTATGAAACTGGTATAGATTTTGAGTGCTTAGTTATTTTTATGATTAATAATAATCTTTAAAATAAAAAGCATTTATTTTCAAAGAAATTTTCAGGCCAAAAAATATTTGCAATTTTGAAGTTACCATATCTGAATTTTAGAGGGGAATACGTGGAAAAAAAATCTAATGATGGGGTTTTTTAATTATTTTTTATTGCAGAAGTATTGAATGCTTATTTTAAAAATAAAACAGTTTAAAAATGTATAAAGAAAAAGATAATAATCTTCTCTCTCCTCCATTCCCACTACCCCTGAGGCAGCCAGTGTTAACACTATAGTATGTAACCTTCCACATTTTTCCCCATGTTCTTACAAACTTACAAACATCTATACAGGAAATTTTTTTGGTTGTTTTTAACAAAAATAGGCTCCTACTATATATGTTAACTGTGTACCTTGCTTTGGACATCCCTCTAGGTCAGTAGATAAATCTAATTCTCTTTATTGACTACCTAATATTCCATATATATTGCATATTATTCAGTCTTTTCCCTTTATAGTAGGTATCCAAGTGGTATCCTGGTTTTTGCCACTTTAGCAATTTTGCAGTACAGTAAAAATTCTTGAGATAAATGGCTTGTAGACTGATGTTTTTGGGTTTTTTTTTAAGATTTTATTTATTTATTCATGCGAGACACAGAGAGAGAGAGAGACAGAAGGAGAAGCAGGCTCCCAAGGAGCAGGGAGCCCGATGTAGGACTCGATCCCAGGACCCTGGGATTGTGACCTGAGCCGAAGGCAGACGCTTAACCATCTGAGCCACCTAGGCGCCCTGATGTTTTCATTTATATGTAATAGGTTCCCAAAAATGGGGTTGCTAGAGCAACAGCTAAGGATAATTTTAATTTTAAAATAGTGCTAAGGTTTTTCCCAAAAGGTTATAGGAATTCACATACCCACCAGGAATGTCTGAGAGTGCTAATTTTTGCTACCTTAATTGGTTAAAACATTTATTTTTTTTGTGATTGCTTTAAATTTAATTATGTTTTATTTTAACTAACAAACCCTGTGCCAGGCACTGTTACAAGCACTTTATCAATGTTAACTTATTAGTTCCGCCTAACAGTTCTATGAGGTGTATAAGTATTGTTACCCATTTTACAGATGGGGAAATTGAGTCACAGCAAAGTTATTTGACTATAGTTACACAGCTGGTAAATAGTGGAATACATTTGAACCTAGGCAACCTGTCTCCACAGTATGTGCTCTTAACTACTATTCTGTGATGCCTGTATTAGAGAGATCTAATATATTTTTAAGTTTTGTTGTTATTTGTAAGCACTCCTTGTATAGTGTAAGTATTTGATGTGTGTTGAAAACATTTTCTTCCACTCTATCACTGACTGATTATTTCTCTTTATTTTTGGTATCTTAAAATCTCTTACGGGGGCGGCTGGGTGGCTCAATTAAGCATCTGAATCTTCGTTTCAGCTCAGGTCATGATTTCATGGTTTGTGAAATTGAGCCCCACATCAGGCTCTGCGCTCAGTGGGGGGTCTGCCTGAAGGTTTTCTGCCCCTGCTACCCCTACATGTGCGCGTGCGCAGGTGCACACTCTCTCTAAAATAAATCTTTTTAAAAAAAATCCCTTCTTCCTTTTAATTTTTAGATAGTCAAATGTATATCTATATTGATTCTAGTTTTTAAATACTTCAGACAATGGAAGAAGTTTCTTCTTTTTAATGTAAATCACAATTATTATATAAATCAAATTGTTTGCAACAGCAGTTCATAAGTATTTCTATATATTGTTATTTTACTCCTAAATTTACTATGTAGCATATGAGTTTTGAGAATTGCATGGCATTTCATTTCCTCACATATTCAGTAAGGACCTGTTACGTGCTAAGTGTCATTCCAGTACTTCTACCCCTTTCTCCTGTATCATCAGTGTTTTGGTTTTCACTGCAGCTTTGCCATCAACATAAAAATATGCTTTTTTTTCCCTCCCTTCTTAAATATAATCTCTTCACCCCTGTTCTTAACCACCTCTCACTCCATTTAAAGAACCTGCTCAGATGTATGTACCTTCTCAGTGAGGCCTGTGCAGACTACTCTACCTAACGAATTGCAATCCACTCTTTCCCGATACTCCCAATTTTATTTACCCTACTTATCATTTCGAAAATTGGAAGCACTTTTCACCTTCTTTTTTTTAAAGATTTTATTTATTTGAGAGAGAGAGAGTGAGCACAAGGAGGGGGAGCAGCAGGCCGAGGGAGAGTAAGAAGCAGGCTCCCTGCTGAGCAGGGAGCCCCATGTGGGACTCAATCCCAGGACCCTGGGATCATGACCTGAGCCAAAGGCAGACGCTTAACCGACTGAGCCACCCAGGTGCCCCACTTTTCACCTTCTAACAAACTATATAATTTAGTTATTATGAGGATTATTTCTTCTCATTAGAATACAAGCTCCGTGAGGACAGAAACTCACCAGCACATAGTATGCTTTCAGGAAATATCTTTTAAGTGAGTGAATGACTGCATTAATGCCGTATACTGGGGAAGCAGAAGCAAATAAGATACTGTCCCAATATTTAAGTAGCTTATGCAGAAAGTTTGATTTCCATATGATGTGGCAAATTTTGTGATAGAGGGACCCCTGAAATTTTCAGTAGGAAGGGAAGCAACTTAAAGAAGTTATGTTAAGTGAAGATCTCCCTCAGACCCAATTTGAAAACCATTGAACTAAAAGATCTGCCCATCCCTTTGTTTTATATCTATACGATATGCATGTGTGCATATGTGTATATATACATATCAGTGTGTAAAATAGGAAGCTTTATACAAAAACTTAACCTGGAAGTTTGTGCAGAAATTTAACCTGAAAATTTTTACCTAAAGATACATAATCCTTTCATACAAAAATGTTTAATCACATTAATCTTTACTTTTATGTCATTTATTCAGTAATCTGTAATATGTGGTGTATCCTATGAATAAATCACCAGATTTCCATATTGAAACATACCAGCAGTCTTTAATGCACTGTTGTTTTTCTCTGAACAGAGCATGTGATCATCTGCGCTGTACAGCATGTGATTTCTGGGTGGTGAGCTACGACGACTACATGTGGGATAAATCCTGCGATTATCTGTTTTTCAGGTATGTTTCCAAAGAACTTCACCCTGTGAAAAAACGTACCAAGCAATAACTTTGTATTTCTTACTTTGCTGTAATGTCTCTTGGTGGACTTGGCAAGATCTTGTGGCCTCCACCTCTTGCATATTTCTGTCGTCTCCTCTTCTCCATCTGTCTGCTGTCAGCCTGTGAGGATATGTGACTTCCGGACAGGAGTATAGTAATAGCCTGCTTGCTGATTTTTCTGCCTGCAGTCACTTCTTTTAGACCACCCTTTCCTTGCTGAGAATTAACGCATAACTCTGTGTGTGCCACGCTCTTGCCCAAAACTCTTCTGCATGTGGAGTCGTGTCCAGGTTCCTTAGTGCAGCATTCAAGACCCTTCACCATCCAGCCCCCATCTGTCACCCAGCGTGTCCTTCCGCAGTTTACTTTTTATTATGTTATGTTAATCACCATACAGTACATCATTAGTTTTGGATGTAGTGTTCCATGATTCATTGTTTGTGCATAACACCCAGTGCTCCACGCAGAACGTGCCCTCTTTAATACCCATCACCAGGCTGACCCATCCCCCACCCCCCCTCCCCTCTAGAACCCTCAGCTTGTTTCTCAGAGTCCACAGTCTCTCATGGTTCGTCCCCCCTCTGATTTCCCCCCTTCATTCATCGTCACAAGATTATAGCTGCATCCGAGTACTCAGTACTGCCGCCATTCCCTGTGATAATGCAGGCTCTTCCCTTCCTGGTGCAGCCTTCCCACCAACGCACCCTTTATTTACCTAAATCTGACCTGTCCCTAAGGGTACAGTTCATTGCACATCCTTCATGATTCCCTCACCCCTCCGTCAACGTGGAAGTAAATCCATCTTTTCCTATGTGTCCACAGCACTTCGTACCTATTCTAGCACTCCCTGGAATAGAAGATTGAAAATCTTCGGTTGGTATACATCTGCCTCCCTCCTTGGGGTCAGGGTAGTGTCTGACTCATGTTTTTGCAGTTTATACATTCTTATACACTTAAGCCATACCTAATGTTTTTAAGATATTGTAAGTTATAAAAATGTATCTTAATTATACATCACGTGGGGCACCTGGGTGGCTCAGTTGGTTAAGCATCTGACCCTTGATTTCAGCTCAGCTCTTGATCTCAGGGTCCTAAGTTCAAGCCCCGCCATTGGGCTCTGTGCTGGGCGTGGAGCCTGCTTAACAAACTAACTAACTAAATAAATAAATAAATAAATAAACAAATAAACAAATAAATAAATAAAATTAGGCTGTGAATTATACATTACATTTTCAAATAAAAATTAAGCACTAAAAATTAATCATGCATTTTTATCCCCCACCCCAAACCTGGGCCTAAACAAGAATTATATTTTCTGACACAAGTAATCAGAAGATATTCTATATCTCTCTAATAGATAAAGAAAAAGGTGAAAGTCTTTCTTCCACACCTCTTCTGGGAGCCATTCTCCTGTAAATCCATAGGCGTCTCCTCTACTTGAATTGTTTTTTAAATTCTTCCACATCAAACCACTTTGAAAATCTTACGAAAACTTTGAATCCTCTCTACACATACAGAAAAGTTCAAATACACAAATTCATGGAAAAATAACAATTTGAGAGGTTTCACATTTCCCTACCCAAATGAAGCCTAGTGCAGTCCCAAAATCCCTGATCAGGTTAGCCCACTTTTAATCCCAGAGTTGGAAAAGTTAACTTTTAATTTCAGGTCTGTGTTGCCATTTCTGACTTTTCTCAGTCCTCTGCTCTGGTTAATGTAATGAGTGGTCAGTAATCCCCCTATGTCACCGATATGAACCATCAATTTTTAAAAAACTAGTATAGTTTTCTATAGAATGCATGTAATGTCAATGCTGTAGTGAGCTCTCTGTGACTGTTGAAGGAGGTAAAATAGTGATGTATTCAGGGGAAAGCTAGGAAATGGAAGATTTTCACATCTGATAGCATGGCTGTGTGAATGAGGATGTGAGCTGCTGAAAGTAAAGGAGCAGGGAGAAGATGAAACACTTGAGGAGGGTGGGGAGTAATAACCGAAGGAAAGCACAAGTAGGTGGTCACCAAAGAAGGCAAGTCAAAAGACTTGCAGGGTGCCATTGATTGTCTGGCAGAACGTGGGGAGCCGGGCACCTGGGTGGCTCAGTCGTTAAGCGTCTGCCTTCAGCTCAGGTCATGATCCCAGGGTCCTGGGATCGAGTCCCACATCGGGCTCCCTGCTCCGTGGGAAGCCTGCTTCTCCCTCTTCCACTCCCCCTGCTTGTGTTCCTGCTCTCGCTGTGTCTCTCTCTGTCAAATAAATAAATAAAATCTTTTTAAAAAAAAAAGAACATGGGGAGCCATTTATTTTTAGTGGTATCAGTCTGCACTTTGGCTTGTTTTATTGTCCTTATCTTATAAATGAGGGAAATGTGTATCCTAACTTTGACAAGTTCTAGAATTTTCAAAAAGAAGTATAAGCTATACTTGATCATCCTGCCATAGTAGCTAAATAAGATGCTTTTATTTTCCTACTAAATCATTTTGTTTATGGAAAATTATTTTTCTAAGCTTTTAAGATATGTGCTTCCTAAAAGCAATTCGAAATGCATTAATTAGTTGCCTGACTATTCATGATTCCTACTCGTAAAATCTCTAAGGATTCGGTCAAGTATCAAATGTTAAATTTGTCATGATATATGGCAGATTGAATAAAGAACAATTTAGTATTCATTTTGTGGAGTTTTTTTCTTTCTGATAAAACTTAGATGATCCATCTCTTCCCCTGGTTTACTGAAATCAAACAGTTGGCCTGGAAAATCTCCTAGGTTTTGTTAGGTTCAAACCTAAATTATGTGGGGATTTTGTACAAACAGTACTGGAGTGTGGTGCCCATTGGCCACCAGAGGGCACTTTGTAGCCTGCCTTCTGTTGCAGTGACAGTACTTTGTGTCTCTTTTTTTAATATTCATACTGTATTTCATCATTTTACTTTGTATTTTTTCATCATTTCATTTTGGATTTTTCACTTTTTTTCCTGTCACAGAATAGTTACATAAATTCAGTACATGGATTATCATGAAAATCATAATTGATTTTCAGTTCATTAAACTTAAATTAACTTCTCTAGTCTTTTTTTATAGTAGCATCAAGTCAGATGGTTATCATTTTTTAGGATGGTCCTGCCCATTGATTTAATTTTTTTTTAAAGATTTTATTTATTTAATTGACAGAGAGAGAGAGAGACAGAGAGAGAGGGAACACAAGCAGGGGGAGTGGGAGAGGGAGAAGCAGGCCTCCCGCCGAGCAGGGAGCCCGATGCGGGGCTCCATCCCAGGACCCTGGGATCATGACCTGAGCCGAAGGCAGTCGCTTAACCAACAGAGACACCCAGGTGCCCCTGATTTAATTATTTTAATATTATTGACATTTAACGTAGGATAGACATTTATTCTGTTGCTAATAGTATATCTTGCCGATAAGTATATCATTGAAACAAATGAAAGATACAATATTAGTTCAACAAATAGAAATAACAGGCACTTTTTCTCTATTTAATGAAAAATGCTATAGTTAACCCATCAGAAGCCTGTTTATGCCTCTTATATGCCCTTCATTGGCCATATTGCGGGCTTTTAGAATATGGTATAGGTGAGTATCTGAGGTAGGAAATGTACCACCGTACCTTTCAGTCTCTTCTCATATTGTGTCATCTCTGATAGGACAAATCAATAATTCTTCATTCAGCCTTTTAGTTCATTGTGTTCTATTACGACAGCTTTAATAAACAGGCCTAGAGGATTGCCATTCAAAAGCACTAGATACCACGGAAACACCATCAGAAAGAACACAGAAGCCTATCTTCTGTTGTTTGGGTGAGAAGACCAAGGTTTTTTAGTGTTCAGATGTTGTAAAGATAGGAAAATAAAGCAATGAGAACTTTTTTTTTAAGTCATTCAGCTCTGAGCAAAGCCACTGTGCTAAAATCTTCATTTTTTATTAACAGGAACAACATGCCAGAGTTCCACAAATTAAGAACAAAGTTGGTAAAGAAGAAAGGAACACGGGCATATGCCTGCCAGTGTAGCTGGAGAACTATTGAAGATCTGACTGACCTTCAGACTGATCATCAGCTTCGTTGGGTTTGTGGTAAACATTAAGAATGCAGACTTTTCGTATTCAGACAAATGCATACAATGAGAGCAGTCTCCAGTAATCATCAACGTATTTAGATAAAGGTATGAAGCATTATCATGCCCTTTGGAAAAAGACAGGAAATTTCATTTAATGACTATATAGTATAGATTTTCAAAGACCTAATGGACTTGAGAAGATAATGTGCTTTAATATTTTGGAATTATCTCTTTTTGATATGTGGGCATTTCACTTAGTAAGTAAGGTAGCAAGTTATCCTAATTCTTTGCTAGCCTGTCTCCTGTTAAATGGAAGTTTTATTATGGAGTTTCATACAAATATATAGCCATTCATTAGCAACTGCAATATTAGTCACTGCTAATACTCTTAGCTAAATATTCCTCATTTACAATATTTAAAGGGGATAAAGCCAACCAGTGCAGAGAGGTCACTGGGAGGTGTATACAGCATCTCCTCTGGTCAGATCTATTGTTGCCAAAGATCAGAATTTAGACATGGCAGAAACCATGTGATCAGTGGCTAACTGAAGGATTTTGGGGAGCACAGGTTTGTTGTAAATGAAAACACTGCCTATGTTGACCTTACATCAGTAACTCCAAATGATATTATGTACAATAATGATAAGTATATATTCTAGTTTTAGCTTATTTCTTCTCCTTATGTTCATTTAGATATCAAAAGTTAGTTTGCTAGTTTAGTAAATATTCATTTATATATAAAAAAAATTGGTGTACCTATAATCATAAGGAAAAATCTTAATATGGATAGATCATTATTGGATTTTTTCCAAGTAGTTCTCTAGCCTTCAGTGCCTAAAATTCCATCAAGTGAACAGCAAGTAAAATATTTTCTCAGGCAGCCTATTAATTTTCTGGTAGGATCAGATTGACATGTTGATTGTTAGATGAGTGCATGAGAAAAAAAATAAAGCATAGTGGACGCAACAGGTAATCTGTTGTGCTCCTCCTTGACATCTCTGAGGCTGGAGGAACCCTACAATAGCAGCACATTCAGGAAATCAGTTACCTCAAAATTATCAGTTCCCAGCACCATGGAAAAATTCTGGGGGCTTTCCAATCTGCCATAAGCTCTTTATTGCTCGTGTCTAAGATATAGTTCAAATGTATGACACAAGGCATGCTGAAAGGGAGTAACTGAAGCAAAGCTGTGATTGCTTAGTCTTATGCTGAATCCATTCCAGTCACACCACTCAAATAAGAAGAAAGACTGGCCATTAAAATCCTTTTCCTAGCCGTGACACATTTGCTTACCTGTAAAACTGACTGTAGTAAGTCTAGCATTGCGACAAAACCCATAGTGAACTCACAGTGGCAGATGCTTACATTTTTGTATTGACAATGTTTACAGATTTTATCTTTGAATAAAAATTTTTTTACTCCCTAAAATTTTACCTCTGTGTAATTGTATGAGAAACAAGGGGATTTGATTGAGAAACCATAAGTCACATGGTGATGTTTTCTCTTTATTCAAATGAGCAAATTTACTAAATCATTAATTTGAAAATATGTTTTTCTCTTTTATTATTTCATTACTACCCTATATCTTGGATACATTACTCATGTTTGGCATTCCGTAACATAATTCCCCAGTGTCAGAAATGTACATATGAGTTCACATTTTTGTTAGCAATTTACTTTATAAGCTTTTTAATATGTACAAGTTTTAATCTAAAATGTAGAAAGAATATTATGTTTATATACAAGTGAATAAATTATTACCAGTGGAAATTTAAGCCAAAATGCAACTATTTTAGTAACAAAGCAGAAGAAAATCATAGTTTCTGATGAGCTATAATTTTAAAATGCAAAGTCTATAAAACTTTCAAGATGTTTTGCCTATTTGTTTTTAATATTTATAATAATTTTCTACTTTAGCAATTATCTATTTTTTGTCAAGCCAGGTAGCTCCTTTCTTTGAGCTGTATTATACTCCCAGACCCTTATCCTGCCTAGAAATGAATAAATAATAAATAGCTTTATTCTGTATTTAGTTACTTTTTTATTTTTATAGTAAAATATTCTTATGGGGATTAGTTTGAAATAATTTTGGTAATTTCTTTTAAAATGTCAACAAAAGAGTTTCAGACCATCCAGTTGAACAGAGAATTTATTTATTTACATTGGAGAGGAGAAACATGCCATAAGTTTAAGTGTGTGTGTACATGCATGTATAAAAGAGCATTGGCATTTTTTTTCCAAATATATAAAGAGTTTTATTTCACAAGACCAATTTTCTTCTGTTTCATTGTCAATAATCTCCACATTTTGACTATAAGAACTTCTGCTTTATCAAGTACCATGGCAACATCATCTAAAATAATTTGAAGTGAACTGTGAGCAATAACCTTAGAACACATGAGATCAACGAATGTAGCTCCTTTTTCACCTGTGTATTCTATGATTTTCTTATGAATCCATGTTCTAGTCCATCATTCTGTCAATAGACCAATCCAGGAGATAAGCAAAGAGCTTGGGTTTGGCTGTAGGGATTTTCTCCATGAGACTCTTAACTGTTTATGCTTCTCTTCAGTGTTTACAGTGCCTTTGGCAGCATTTCATCATCCTCACAGTAATCCAGGGGAATCGGTTTCCTTTTTCATGGTGTATCATCACTGCTTCATCCTCAGATTTGCTAAAAACACTGTCTACCGGAAGTTTCTTTCCCTTCACAGAATGAGGCTGACCAGGACTATTGGAAGCACCACATTTAAGACTTAGTGCTGTTTTTGGTCTCTGCTCTTCAGGTTGTTGTTGGTCTGGAGAATTTTCATGAGGAATAATAATACCACAGGGAGACTCCTCCCCAAGAGCGTTGGGGGCTGCACTGCCACTGGCAGAGGACATGGATGGGGCAAAGCCGATGGCCTCAGAGTTGGTTTGAGACAGGCCTTTGCTCTGGCTCTTCCTCTTCCATGGGTTCCTCTCATTTTACTTCTTTTTCTTGCTATTCTTCTTCCTCATCCTCTGGTTCTGGTTCTTGCTTTACATGTACTTGTCCGCGTCCTCTCAGCCTCTGTTCCAGCCTCTGTTCCAGCCTCTGGAGCTCTGCATCTGGATCCAGAAGTGCTACCTGATCTCTAGTTCTTCCTTCTCTCTCCTCGGTCCCATTCATTGGCTTCCATTTCCTTTTCCCTGTCGTGCCCCCTTTGCTGAAGAACACTTCCTCTGTGATGTTTGGGGTCATCTATATCGTCATAATCTTCTAAGAATTCTTTTAGTCCTTTAGCTTCTTTTGCCATTTCTCTTCTCTCTCCTCTTTCAGCCTCTTTCTCGTACTCCCAGGTTTCCTTCCGGTCTCTGCTTTCCCAGTTCTGAAGCCGTTCTTGGTAAGAAGCTTCTTCCTCTGAGTTTTCGTTCAGGTTTTCTTTGTTCTTCTGCATCTTCTTCATCCTCTTCATAGTCCTGCTGCTTGCCTTCTCTGTCCCCCATTCACATTCTTTCTCGTCCTCATTGTCTTTCATGATCTCTGCTCTTGCCTCTCGATCAACTGCCGTCCTTACTCCGCTCTGAGCTCCTTTCCCAACCGCAGTCATGATCCCTGCCCCATTGCCCTTCTTGCTCCCATTCCTTCTTTCGTTCACGTTCTCTCCCTTTCCCATTCCCATTCTCACCTTTCTTGTTCCCATTTATATCCCTTCTCTCTTCCTGTCTGTCCTTTATCAATATCCTGTCTCTTTTTCCATTTCCTTGTTGCCTTTCTCCCAGTTTCTTGTATGTGTCTCTGAATTTCCTGATTTCTCAGGATATCAGGTCTCTTTTGTCTTCTTCTATTTCTATAGCGATTATATCCTCCTTAGTGGTAAGTGGGTAATTGATCAGTGGAGCCACTAGAAGTGTGTGGAAACTGTCCTCCTTTTCTTCTTCTTCCTGGGGTGAGAGTCAGATTCTTGAGTTCACTGGGATTTAATATATTTATTTGGGTTTGTGGCAATATTTTGTGCCCTATTTTAAAAGGTTGCTAGGATATATGGATATATAGATATATATGCAGTTGATAATTAAATTTGTTTTCAGACTTTCCCCAAATGCCTTGAGATAATAGGTGACAATATGAAATGTTACCAATTCAGAGTTCAGTCATGTCCCTTGGATAGTTCCTTAACTTTTTGGGCTTCATTTGCCTCATTTGTATGAATGGTGATATCTCTTTTATAAGCTCGTGTAAGGATTACATTATATGAAAAGTGACTAGCATAGTGTTTAGTTCACAATAAGTGCTTAATAAATGTTCTCATTCTTCTTCCTTCTGAAAATAATACTGTCTAAATCAAATAATGCAGCATGTTTGGTACAACAAAGCATTTGACCACATGTTTATTTTTTCATTCCCTAAACATTACTTATGAGGAAAGCAGCTATGCTCTCATTTTTATTTTATAACTAGTAAATGGAAACATGGCCAGCTTTATTTTTATATAACTTGAAACTAAAGCTTTCAAAAACTGAAAAGAAGACAAAAAAACCACTCATCCTAGCCTCTTCTTCTGTCTGGTTTAAACCTATTTGATGGGCCTTCTTGATGTTCCTACTCTCCCTCATCTTAGCCTATCAAAATCTGACTCATTTTTCAAAGCCTGTACCTTGGATAGTTGTCAGAGTGTTGTCCACTCTCAGGGGAGTCCCCACAAAAGAGGGTCCACATGGTCAAACCTATTTGCATAACGCTAAGACATCAACTTCCTTTTTCACTGTGTTGACATTGATTCTGACAGTGCAAATGTGGATCCACCCACTGGCACCTTACTGAACATGATTCAAAGTAGTGGCACAGGCACTTGGCAGTAGAAAAAGCCACTTTTACTTAAGAATGTCCTCGAAAAAGACAGTAAAAATTACTGACTTAATTAATCGGGGCCTTCAAGAACATATCTTTTTCGTATGCTGTGTGACTAAATGGGGAATACACAAAAAGCACTTGTGCAATGGAGTTGTGAGCTGAAAAAACCACTTTTTTCATGGAATTCATTTTTGCATGAAAGAAGAACAAACGGTACATATTCAGACTTGAATATTTGGCATCCATTTTCTCAAAAATTAACTAAGTGAGTCACATCCAGGAAAATAACTGACAAGTGTTTTTGCCAATGATAAAAATTCAAGTCTTCAAGCAAAAATAAGAATTCTGGAAAATGTATCAACCACTTTGAGTATGACATCCTCCCCAGTACTTAAGACTTTCCTGATGAGACTAGTGGTGATATGAACAAGTGATTTTTTTTCCATCCTATTATATAATGAAATGTGAAAATATTTGGAAGATCTGTATAATTCAAAAGATCAGCATTGCTAAATGACCAATGCATGATATTACAAAACTATGCATTTAAAATGCAAGATAGACCAATGGATTTTAATGAAACAATAATAAATGTTCATTGATATGATTTTGGTTTCCACAGTGCAACTAACTTTTAAGAAACTAGCACTTTTCAGGTTTTGATGTAGTATTGAAGAAGAGCCACAGTTATCTGCAAAGACTATTAAAATACTCTTCCCTGTTCCAACTACGTGTCTGCATGAGGCTGAATTTTCTTCTAAGGCTTCACCCAAAACAAGATCTGAAGAGCGAATACAGCAGTAGTATAAGAATCTAGATATCTTCTGTTAAGTCAGAGATTAAAGAGATTGGCAGAAACATAAAATGCCACTCTTCCCACTACCTTTGTTTTGGAAAATAATCGTTTTTATAAAAATGTGACAACATGTAATGGGTTTATTATTTTTAACAGTCTTTAATAATGTTCTCTGTTTTAATTTCTAATATGATAAATATCAATAGATAGAACTGCAAAAACCAAGCTCTTTGGGGTTCACATAATTTTTAAGAGTGTAAAAGGGTCTTGAGACCACAAAGGTCGAGAACTGTTATGCAAATCCTTTGTACCTTCCCTACACACATGCCACACTGGCCTGAAGATGTGATTTCTCCCCCTTTCATCTGATTTCAGACTTTCTACTTCTCATAGAATACCCTGTATTACAATTATTTGTGTGTTTAGTATAATCATCTTGAAGCTTAGATTTCAAGCTCTAAAGTCTTGAATGATCTGTCAGTGGTTTAGGGGGAACTGTCTGGGACAGCTGTACCACTAACTTCCTCGGGCACTATGGGTAAGCCACTGTGTCTTTGGGCCCATGTATAAAATGAGAGTTGGATTTAATCACATGTTTCCTTCTAACTAGGATATGGTATTTTTTTTTAAGATTTTATTTATTTGACAGAGACACAGCAAGAGAGGGCACAAGCAGAGGGAGAGAGAGAAGCAGGCTTCCCGCTGAGCAGGGAGCCCGATGGGGGGCTCATTGCGGGGCTCGATCCCAGGACCCTGGGACCATGACCTGAGCCGAAGGCAGACACTTAATAACTGAGCCACCCAAGTGCCCCGGAAATGGTATTGAATACCGTTCCTCTTAAAAGAACTTGTGGACCCAGTGCCATACATCCATACACTGAGAGGTAAGGTACTTGTCATGGGGAAGAGCCCAGATTTTGGGGTCAGAGAGACCTGGATTTCAAAAAGACAATATCTGCATCCTCTTAGAGCTTTCAGTCAGTGGGGGAAAGAAGTGAAACACTTACTACTGAGACCATGAGTGCTCTCAGAAGTAAACAAGGTGCTTACAGGGGACAGGCATCTAAATCAGGTTGGGAGAGAAGAAGGTTCTTCCTCCTTGTAGAAGATGATTCTTAAGTTGTCTTAATGTTTTAGAAGAATGACAAGTAAACTGATCTGGCTTGCTTTTCTATAGTGAACGTGGAGGAATGGAGTGGTAAGATCCGAGGCTGCCCAGGCAAGTAGGGTTGAATTAGGAAACCCGTCCCATATACCCCTTAGAATAGAAATGGAGCAAACAGGAAGAAGCAGTTGAGAGAGAAGGCTGACAAACACTTTCTCTGAGTGACATGAATGCGTGTAGTGCTACTGTTCACAATTACTTTCTCCTCCCTCCAGGAGGACCGCATATCCTCACCTGTTGAACTCAGGGGATTAAGAATGACATCCCACACTCTGAGAATGAAAGGACCTCCAGGAGGCATTCCCAAGAAAGCCATGTTAAGTTAAGGCAGAGGGAGGGCATGTGGAGTTCACCATAGAACAGGTATTCCAGAGGGCACGGTGAACCAAGTTGGCCAAGAGAGAAGATGGGGGAGCAGAAGACGACAAGACATGGGTAAGAAGAATAGAGCAGTACTGAGATGAGAGCCTGGAAGGAACTTACATTTCAACCAAAAAACAATAGGGATCAGAGCTCTGGGGGATTGGATCTAACTGAAACTCTGGTTCCAACTAGAAACAAGGTGGTTTCCATGCATGACATAGTCTCATGGCCCTGAGTGGTGACCCAGGCTGTTGGACTCTGCTGCATCCGGGTCAGCAGTCTACACCCTTTGCTCTCAGTTTTGAACAAAATTGATTCTAATAACATCCAGACTGTTAGGAAACTTCAAAGCTTATCTCTGGCTAGGGAAGTACAAAGTACCTAAGAAAAAAATGTGTCGAAACGTAGTCATTGTCTGCAGAAGGCCATTATAGGCCCTCTGAATACTAGTGAGTAAGGCCTAAGGACTAACCCACCCCTTCTATCAAGAATTTGTTCATTAGGGCACCTGGGCGGCTCAGTCGGTTGGGTGTCTGCATTTGGCTCAGGTCATGATCCCAGGGTCCTGGGATCAAGCCCTGCATGGGGCTCCCTGCTCAGCAGGGAGCCTGCTTCTCCCTCTCCCTCTGCCTGCCACTCCCCCTGCTTGTGCACACGTTCTCTCTCTGTGTCAAATAAAATCTTTAAAAAAGACAAAAAAAAAAAAATCTGTTCATTAGAACAAGCTGTTATCAGGGAGCCAAGAGGATTCAGACAGATAAAGAAGGCTTCAGTTTGCTAGAGATCAATACCAGAAGAAAGGCAAGAAGAATGAACACATGAGATAGTTTCATCATTATTCTTACTTACGGTTGAGGAAACTGAGGCACAAAGAACTTGTCCCAAGTCACATAGGTTGTAAATAGAAGATTAGGATGCAAACCTAGATCAACCCAACTGCATCTGTGTAGAGGGAAAGGAGAAGTTGCTTTCCACAGGATAAGCTAGAGCAGAACCTCAGTTGAGTAATCCAGGGCTTTCACCTCGGTATTCCCCAGTAGAGCCCTAATGGACTAAGAGATAAAAACCCCAGACTATGAGAATGTATGATCCCAGTTTTACCAGAATAATACTTTGAGATATTTTCTATAATTTTGTTTGGAGGAAGCAAGGTACAGTGAGTGCCCAGGTATAGCTAAGTTTCAGGTTGTCACCCACTGCTGATGGACAGGTAGCTTACAGGAACAATATGAGGAGGATGCTAGGTTAGGCACAACAGGAAAGCATTCCCATAGTCTACTAGTCAGGCCTGCCATGGGCTCAGGGATGAGGGATGAGAGACTACAGTGGATTTGATGACCCCAGACAAGATGTCTAGCTCAGTGGTTCTCAACTCTGGCTTCCGAGCGAGTCACCTGGGATCTTTAAAAAGTGCTAGTACCCAGGCCCAAGGCCAGAAATTCTGATTAGCCCGTCTGCGATGTGGTCCGAGCATCAATATTTTTTAAAAACTTACCTATTCCAAACAAACAGGGTTTTAGAGGGGAGGAGAGAGGGGGGATGGGTTAGCCCAGTGATGGGTATTAAGGAGGGCACATACTGCATGGAGCACTGGGTGTTATAGGAAAACAATGGATCGTGGATCACCACATCAAAAACTAATGATGTGGGCGCCTGGGTGGCTCAGTCGTTAAGCGTCTGCCTCCGGCTCAGGTCATGATCCCAGGGTCCTGGGATCGAGTCCCACATCGGGCTCCCTGCTCAGCAGGAAGCCTGCTTCTCCCTCTCCCACTCCCCCTGCTTGTGTTCCTGCTCTCGCTGTCTCTCTCTGTCCAATAAATAAATAAAATCTTTAAAAAAAATAAAAAATAAAAAAAAACTAATGATGTATGGTGACTAACATAACATAATAAAATTTAAAAAATAGAAAATAAAACAAAACAAAAAAACCTCAGTTATTCCAGTGTGCAGTCAGGATCGATATCTACTAGTAGCAATAGGATCTTGGGCACATCACATTCCTCTTTGGGCTTATTGTCCTCATCTGTTTCAAAAAAGAAACAGTTATTTGTTAAAAGCTCTTACTGCCAGTATAAAAATATGAGCTTACAATTGGTGATGTTTAATGTCCCTTCTAGGATTAAACACTTTCATGAGTCTTTTTCATGATGTAATCATTCTAAAATGAGTATTTCATTTAGGGTTCAGAATATATCATCATTAGTGTTTCTCTTAGTGTCGATGCTGGTATTAAGGTTTGAGTCCCATTATAACCTACTCACCTTACATGGGAAAGAATTGCAACCTCCAAATGTAAACGATGCAAGTCCTTCCCACTAGGAGAAGCATCTCAGAGCATGTGGCTCTCCACAAAGTACTGGCACCATCTTCCACTGCAAAGAGAAGCACTTACTAATAATATCAAGTAGAAATCAGGACTCCAGAAAGTAGATTGAAAACAATTTTAAGTCAATAGAGATATTGTACATAGAGGCCATTGTAAGTTCTTATATTAAAGATTTTTTTTAAGATTTATTTATTTAAGGGGGGGCAGCAGAGGGAGAGAATCTTCAAGAAGATGCCCCTCTGAGCGGGGAGTTCAACACGGCGCTCGATCTCACAACCTATGAGATCATGACCTGCGCCGAAACCAAGAGTCAGACGCTTAACCGACTGAGCCCCCTAGGCGCCACAAAGATTGTTTTTAATTGACATCCACAAGATGTGTAGGGAAAATTATAAAAGATTTGCTCTCAAAGAATTTAATTTTTTTTTTACATTTTTTATTGAGGGGTCGGGAATTAAACAAGATTTTTCCCCAGCAGATTGAGGCATATCATATTACAATCGTCTTCCCCCTCAACATCTGGTGCCTGGAAGGACCAGCAAATGCCTCCCAAGTCCCTTCTATCTGGCCTAGGTTTCCTTCCGCTGCTTACTATGCACTCAAGACTACTGGGGCTTCTCTGCACTCAGCTTTTATGGAAGAACATTGGATATTTAATCAAATTACCAGCTCCAGTGATAAACCCAGGGACTAAGAAGGAAAGGATTTGCATGACCCCACCTGCAAAGGCATAGATGTGCACACGAAACTCAGCACCGCGTCCTCAGGGAAGGAGCCCCACGCCCCTCCTTGCTTTTGCCCCTGATGATCAGCAAGGTTGAGCCCTAAATAAGCTGCTGTCGTAGGTGAGGTTAGGAGTACAGACGTGCATCCAGACTGTCTGGATTTGAATCCTGACCCTACAACTTGAGGGCACATGATGTTCCACAGGTCACTTCTCTTACCTGAGCCTCTTCTCGCCCACCAGCGGAACAGAGATTGTAAGAACACCTACCTCACAAAATTGGTGGGAGGAAACGAATGAAATAATCCATGGAAAGCATTTAGCATGATACCTGGCTCATAGTACGTACTTAGGAAGTGCGAATTCTCTGCTAAGTTCTGTCAATATTAAAGTGCATACCTTAAAGACAACTCCCTGCCACAATCCTAGATTGGTTTTCTCCTTCGGCATTCTTCCTATTTTGCCTTAAACGTGTTTCACCACCACTAAGCTTCATGTTAAAGGCAGACCCAAAATGAGCCATTTAAAGGGTGCTTCAAATCGCAGGTGTATTTCACTTAAAGTGCCTGCCTGGCCTTGCTCCGTGTGTGGCCAGCAGGCCCAGAGTCGCTGGTCATCACACAGGAGTAGAGTTGATAAAACGTGGGTTATTTCTTAAGGAACTATAATAATAATCAGTCTTTTACATGAAGTGTCTGACTCTGGTGAATGCCAAAAGTCAAAATACAGACATCTACAGGCAGAATCGGTACATTTAGGCTCTTCACAACCTAGTGAAATTCAACACAGGACATCCCGCATTTGCTCATCTTTGGTTATAACGTGACCAAAATGGAAACTGCTCATCTTATGTGTCGGTACTTGCGCTAGAAACATATACTTTTCCCATACAGAGAGTAAGGAAAGTACTTTGCCTAAACTTCCCCTTTTACAGTTTAAAAATTCTTACTGTAATTTCGGGTCAGCTGTTGAGTCATCCAATCACATTCTGAGCCCAGCTCCACCATCCCTGAGGCTTGAAGGACTCTTTACAGAGCTACAGCTAATTAGAGTGCAGAAGAATTGCCCTGAGGGCTTAGGGATTTAAAAAGACCCACTGTCAGAAATAAATAAATAAACTAACTAAAATAAAATAAAAATAAACGAACAAACAAAAATAAAAAAGACCCATCGTTCTGAGCCCTACCAGACTCGATGAAACTAATAAATTGAGAATCTGGCCCATAGGGGGCAGACCTGCACTGAGGACCGGATAAAATGTCTTTGTTGGGCTGTGGTCTGGGAAAAGCACACATAACACTGTTGTAAAACATCATCCGTTTCCATTTTCCGTCAGTCCGCCTCCTGTTGTTAACGACATCCTGCAGTGGTGGAGTTCCGTGTTTCTTCTCCGGCCAAAAATAGAAACCCCCCGTAGTCTAAACCATCTGTCTGTTTTTAGGAGAAAAGGAGAGGCACCAAACACTAGATCCGGTTTACCAGGGGCGCGGAACAACCCTCTCCACGCAGAAGCCCTTGTCATCTGGAGCTTGTGGCCCCGCCTCTGGAAGAAAATCGGAACAATTTAAATAACTCCCTTCCAAAAATTGACTCCTCAAGTACTTCAGGGAATCTAAGTGGACATAAAGCCATGAAAGGACTCCTCACCTCCCACAAAAGATGGGAAATCAGGGTGCCGGGGTTGGCAGAGGCAATTGGGGAAGCCACAGGGGTGAGTGAGTTTGTGCTGACGGGCTTTCTGAGACCGGGAAACCGTATCTCCATGACCTTAGAGCATGATTAGTCAGCACAAATATTCCCAGAATACAGTGATTGGGTTTTATTTTTAATTTTGTTTATTTAAAGGTGCAGAAAAACACAAAAGAAAAAAATCATTTCATAACTCTCACTTTTTTTGTGCATTGAAACACCACAATCTATAAAAAGGCAGAAGTCCTTCCACTATCCCAAGAGGCAAACACTGTTCATTTGGCGCCCATCCTTCGGGATGGGTGAATGAGACATTTACTGAATTTTTTTTTTCTTAACAAAGAAAAAGATGGAGTCCTGTCGGCTGCCTGGGCAACCTCAAAACCGGCATCTGCAGAGGAGGGCTCCGAGGGGCGAGCGATCTCCCCCCACAGGGCCTGCTGGCAAAGAAGAACCAGCCCCGCCTCCATCTCCATGGGCTGTGCCTCACAGTCAGAAAATGAACGCTCAAAACATGATCACAAAAATTCTCATAGCATTTAAACTATTACATTGAGCAAATTACTATATGAACAGAAAAGTATAAGCCACATAAGATTACAAAATTAAATTACATACATATTATATGTAATACATAGCATATGTAATGTGTAATATATATATTGTATGTATATGTATGTATGTGTATATTTTTACAGGTATTATAAGCACTGTAGGTTCTATAAATTGTACGTATATATATATATATATACATATGTATATATATTTTTTTAAACAGGGCATTATAAGCGGTAGGTTCTATAGGGCTTGAAGAGCATCTTTAGCCCCGTGCTGTTCTACCTGTGAGCCGCTGCCGCTGTTTTTGACCTACCATAAGAGCTGGAGGCCAGGAGCTGCCCGTTTTAAGGGACAGGGCGCCTTTCAGTCCTGTCCCTGTATCTCTGTGCCTATATTTATTGCTATAATATCAAAATCTAAACCTGAGCCCTTGGTGAATATTCCCCCTGGGCTTCCTGTCTTCCCATCCCTTAACAGACCCTGTGCCCAAGAGTCCACGTCCATCATCCAGCTCCACACATCAGCCTGGGTGCTCCACCATCACCCCACATCAGGTCTGTGTTCTTCCAGTCATCCCCAAATGCGACCTGTACCCCCTTTGCTGCCCCCTGGCCACTGACACAACCACAGAAACTACCACGACTACGCTTCTAAGGTGAGGGCCTTCCCTGTTCTCTCAGAGGTGAAAGGACTGCAGCCTCCCTAGGGTCATGGTCACCAGCACAGGTTTTCAGCTCTGCAGGTGTCCACTGGCCATGAGGGAGTCTGCTGCATTGGGAGGGCATGAGAGTGTCCACCAGGGAGCCCCAGAAGTGCAGGGTGAGTGTGGCAGGAAGCGTGTCACAGCACAGTTAGCTATATCGTCACGTGCTGGCTCGTCCACTTAACCTCCGTGAGCAACAGCGACATACAGGAAGGAACTGTGACTGTCCTTGCTAGATACTCTAAATCCCAAGCTCTCTTCAGTGGTTAAGCTTGGTGTGTCCTGAAGGTACATGTATTGTTCCCTGGTTATTATAACCTGTGTCTTTTCTGGACAGGGGCAGGGCTTTAGGACAGGTTGCAAGGAAAGAAGACAGCAACTTAAAATGAGAGCATCCGAACTGGAAAGAATGTCAGACGAGATCATTAATCCAGCCCCTTCATTTTATAGATGTCAACAGGCTCAGAAAGTTGACATGCCTACAGACACACAGATAATGGTTTCAGGAACTTTTTTAGATGAGAGGAGTCTTGGAAATTATCAAGTCCGGCAGGCAGATGGGCCCCTAGGAAAGAGCATCTTCGATGCCCTACTTCTCCCTTTGGCCTAATTCTCTTAACTCTCACCTTGTCAGATGTGTGACCTGCCCAGGCCGGACCTCTCCAGATGGTCCCCTCTTTCCACCTCCCCTCCCTCAACCAAGACAAATCACTCCTGTCCACACTCTCAAGGACCCCCTCACTGAAACCAGATCCCCAAGTTGAAAAACAAGCTGATAAATAACCCCCCCCCCCCGCCAGCTGTTAAAAGCTGATAATGGTTCCTAGTGGTTCTGCATGCATGGATATTTTTTTTTTTAACTTAATTTTTGAAAAGTCTCAATTCATATGGCTCAAAATTCAAACAATATAAAAATCCTCATTCCTCCACCTGCCTTTTATTGAACCAATCCCCATCCCAACTCCACAGGTAATCATTTTTATTAGTTTCTTATGTATCTTTTTAGAGTTTCTTTATACTCACATAAGCAGATACAGATATATATATTCACAGAGAATTCTTGAGTTCTCAGAACTGTAAGCCAAAGAAATCTTTTAAAAAAAAAAGATTTTATTTATTTGAGAGAGGGAGCACAAGAGGTGGTAGGGTCAGAGGGAGAAGCAGACTCCCCACTGAGCAGGGAGCCTGATGCGGGACTTGATCCTGGGACTCCATCCCGGGACTCCAGGATCATGACCTGAGCCAAAGGCAGTCGCTTAACCAACTGAGCCACCTAGGCACCCAAGAAATCTTGACAGTAGGACTTCAGGCACTGTAAAAATCTCATTGGGCAACAGGTCTTTCCCAGAGCCCCTTTTGGCAATGACTTGTAACAGGCTGGTTTCTTGTAGTCTGAGTTTCCTGCTCTAATGAAAATTAGTTCCAATGGGACTCTGTAACAAGATCATCACCCACAAAGAACCGCAACCCACTGCCTCATTTTCAAGTCTGAAAGGACGAAGGCGTAGGGGTTGGAGAAGCTCCAAGACCCCTTTCTTCATGTCTTGATTCATTTGTTAAACATTCCTATGGGCCAGGCACTGAACCGGGCCCTGGAGACACAGACATAGTCCCTGCCCTCATGGCAAAAGGAAGACAACATAGACCAAGGTTATCATTTATATTATTGCAACTGCAACTGACAGCAAATCCAACCCAAACAGGTCTATGTTTAAAAAGAGAATTGAGGGCGCCTGGGTGGCTCAGTCAGTTGAGCGTCTGCCTTCAGCTCAGGTCAAGATCCCAGGGTTCTGGGATGGAGTCTGGAATCGGGTAGCTCCCCCCTATCAAATAATAAATAAAATCTTTAAATAAATAAAAAATAAAAAGAGAATTGACTGGCTCCTATAACTGCAGCCTGCAAGGATAGAGTTGGCTTTAGGAACAGCTTGATTCAAAGCTTAAATGCTATCACTAGGAACCATCTCTTCCTTTGCTCCCTCTTGGTTCAATTCTCAGGCAAGTCATGGTGACCCAGGCAGCCTGCAGTTCATATCATTACCAACTTAGGCCATTAGAAGTGAGTGAGTCAATGATCCCAAAAACTCAAACAAATATTCAGAGATTGAGTGCCCTTAGCCCTGATTGGCTTATTTAGACCACCCGCCCATTCCTAACCCAATCACTGAAGCCAAGGGGGATGGACTCTACTGATTAGTGTAGACTAGGTCACATGCTCCTCCAGGATAGGGGTCAACTTTACCCACAGCGCATAGGTTAAGAGTGAAGGAGGGGTTGTACCCCAAAATAAAACATAGGTACAGTAGCTATACATACAAAATAGGCTGCTAGGCCACAAAAATAGAGACTATCCGCCCCACCCATGTAATTACAAGTAAGGAGACTATTTCAAAGGGGAACTACAACGGGCCATCGGTCACCTGTCCCAGCGGGAGGCAGCGGGAATGTGCGCCCTAGGGAAGGAGCAGGCATCAGCCAAGTGGAGGTTGTGGGTTCATAATCCTAGAAGGGAAAACTCACAGGAAGGCCCAGAGACAGGAGAGAACCAGCCCTTTGGAGGAACTTAAAGATCTGCAGTGTGACTGGAGCTCAGAAAGCAGGCCTGAGGAATGGCAGAGACCAAGGGAGTGTTGAGTGTCACCTGTCGCAGTAGCTGGGGACCCAGAGCTAGTGAGAATGAGGATCAAATCTGACCAGATCCCTTCCCTGCTTAAAACACAGAGTCCCGGTTTCAACATGGCCTTCAGAGCCCTGTCCATTCTCCAGCCTCCTGTCTCTCCCACCCTTGGCTTGTCCCTGCACTGCTGGCGCCACACCCCCAACTCAGATGAGCATTCGGAGGGGAATGGGTCCATGTGCTGACACCAGCCAAAGACCTGTCCTCGGCCCCTGCTGTGGGGGCAGCACCTGGCCTCCCCGTACTCGCCACAGCTGTCTCTCCACTGGGCACCCACCCTGTGAGCTGAGGCCAGGACAGAGGCTTTCACAGGGTCTGGGTCAAGAACGAACATGGGGGCTGAGCAGTGACCTCTCAGGGCAAGGAGCGCACAGCAGGGGGCCACAGGGTCAAAAAGCATGGTTCCTGAGCTCTACCCCTAGGCTCTGAAAGCTGCTGAGAGCTGATCCAGTCTCCAGCTTTGAACTCCTTGAGAAATTTTTCGTTAACTTCTTTCGGGAGGGAGCCATAGAAAATGCAACTTCTTCAGGGTCACATGTACGGGAAGGTGGAGAAAACGACAAAGGAGGGTCAGGATTACATTTAATGCCTAATACCTCTTACCTTAAGTTCTGGGCAGAATATTCTCCCTGCTTCCTCTCTGGCTTTTGACCTTTCTGACTTATACCTAAGCTGCCCAGTTTATATATGTGTTTTTAATTGTAAGTTGCCTCCAATACTTTCTGGAAGTAGTTTTTTTTTTTAAGATTGTATTTATTTATTTGACAGAGATAGAGGGAACACAAGCAAGGGGAGCGGGAGAGGGAGAAGCAGGCTTCCCGCCGAGCAGGGAGCCCGATGCGGGGCTTGATCCCAGGGCCCTGGGACCGTGACCCGAGCCGAAGGCAGACGCTTAACGACCGAGCCACCCAGGCGCCCTTAGAAGTAGATTAATAAATAAATGAAAGAAGAATATTGGGAAAGTGTTTTTTGTTGTTTTTTGTTTTTTGTTTTTTTAATTCCACAGAGCCACCATAGGTTTCAAGTAATTTGCTAGATTAACTCCAGGCCCTCCCATGTTTGAAAGCATTTCCTTATCGTATGTCTAGGCCGTCAAAGTGGTGGGCGGCCAGCTTCCCCTGTTCGGTTGGTCGCTCACCCCTGCACAGCACACAGTTTCTTCCTGCCGGCCGGACAAGTCTAGCTGCAGCTGCAAGCACCCATCTGTGTTTAGCTAACAGACCCGCCAGGCTCACGCCAATCATCTCGTGTATGCAAGGAGACCAAAAACGTGCATAAAGCTTCGAGAGGGCCCCAATGTCCTGAATGTGGCTTATGTACCGTAATTGCCATCTGCATTTTCTCATTCGTCAGCTAGAAAATTGCGTTCCTCCAGATCTGCTCTTAGAATCTGACCTTACAGATCAACCCCGCCAACCCCTGGCAGTAGAATCTTTGGCTACAACTCCAGACTCCCCCAGGCGCACAAACAGCGACTCCTTCAGTCTTGTCCAATTTACTAAATCTCAATCTTCTGTTTCTTGACATTAGAACCACATGAAGGCAGCACGATTCTTGTTGGCGGACACTACGGCTGTCAGAGAACTAGGGAAGTCCTCTCTGCTGAGGGGAAGATTCGTGTGGAGTCCAGCCCCTGGCAATGCTGGGAGCCGCTCAACTGGGACACCTACCCTATCCCCCAGCACCCATCTGCCCGCTTTCCCCTTTTCTCCAGAATATCTCCCAGCACATTAGGGAGATGGCCACCAGCTCTTTCAAGAACGACTTGATCTGTGTGAATCCCTGTGCATATGTTCCTAAAAGGCTGACAGACTAAACCAAGCCTTCCCCTCTTCCCCCCAGACACTGGAGCTGAGCAGAGAGGGGGCAGAAAGGATTGGCTCTGGGCCTTTCATCTGGCATCCTTCCCAGAGCAGGTGCTCCTCACTGCCAGTCGGCCGGCAATTCCAGGCACCTGCTAGGACTTTTCCCACCGGAGAAACTGAGTCCCAGCAAAGAGCCCGACAGCAATCATCCCCCAAATGGAGAAAGGTCCTGTTGGAAATAACCACCTTTCATGCTCTGCCTCACACCGCTTAAGGTCCTCTTGTAAACAAGCCCTGGGTGATTCGCCTCCCACACCCAGGCAGCCTCGGAGGTGGTTTCCTAGATAAAAGCCCGTCCACTCCTGAGACAAAAATGCCCTCCTTCCCCCTCTCCCATGAAAGCAGCGGCTCCTGCCATCCTTCCTGGCTATACAGCAGACATTTTCTCTTCCACTCCATTAAGACTCGTCCAGCAACAGTGAGCGGCCTGCACAGAGGTGGGGAAGACTGGAAGCAGCCAGGCCAGTTAGGAGAACAGGGCAGGGAACCCTGAGGGAGGCGAGGAGGAGAAGCACCTGCAGCCACGCGGCCCATATGTGGTGGTAACAGGATGGTGCAGGCGTCAGCTTAGCTCGGGGTTTGTTGGGAATTCGGACTCGCAGCCGCCACCCCAGGCCTGCTGGTTCAGAATCTATCCTGCAGATCCCTGGGCGATGCGAACATTTGGGAAGCACTGATTTCCAGGCAACTCCAAGACTGATTAATTTGGAGGTAAGTCTCTAGTTCATTTCTTTCCCTTTCCCGCACGACCCCTGAGAATAATAAACGTTAGGTATGAAGGTTTTGATGCAAAGTAAGGAAACACACCCTTTCCTACTTCATTCTGGTAACAATCGTGGGAGGTTGGTGATGCTCTGTCCATTTTACAGACGAATGAACAGTCTAGGCTTAAGGAAGTGAGACCACTTTGCTCAAGAGCTGGGATTTCACCCCAGGCTGAAACCTGCCTCTTGAGGCAGGAACTCTTTTCTTTGGGGGCTGCATCTAGAACAAAACCCCAAGCCAAAAACATCCCCTCTGTAAATCCAGGCTGGAACCCACTTCAGGGGCTGAGGCTCCCTGGGGCCTGCCTGCAGGGGTGGGGGGAATGGGAGGGGCCCAGCAGGGCAGTGCTTTGAGCTGCTCCCATGAAATAACTGGGCACAAAGTCCCAGCACCAGGCCCTGTCCAGGCCTGTCCTTCAACCACAAGCTCCTTCGGAACAAAACAGAGCCCTTTGGGCCTCGGTCTGACTCAGCAGCTTCAGAGGCAGGTTGGGGACACATGACCCTAGATCTCAATGCCGTTCCTGTGAGCTCACTTCTCCCCTGGATGCTGCCTCTCCTGAGGCATCACAGGGTTACAGACCCCCCCACAGAGAGACTTCTCTCCAGAAATGCCATTTAGAGCCCCTGTCTCTGAATCTCGAGCTAGTGTCCCTCCTCCATGAAATCTGCCCAACTGCCCCAGGCAAAATTAAAGGCCCTAGGCTCCCACACGATGCAGCACAGACAGTTCTGCAAACTTGAATCGGGCATATATTATGTGCCCGGTAACCACGCCGGATGCTTTTGCATACTTCATCTCCTTTTATCCTTAACTGATTGAGACAGGTACTGCTCCTCCCATTTCACAGCTGTGCAAATGAGGCCAGTGGGTTGTGGAGCTAGGATTTACACCTGGGTCCTAACTCCAGCTCCAGGATTTAACCACCTAAGAGCTGCATCTTTCGTAGATTTAGTTGTAGAATTTAGCGTATTATTTGATAATTTTTTAATTGCAAGTGTGCGTGCCTTTTCCACTAGGACCATACACGTCCAGGGGTCCCCATCTTATTCATTCTTGTATCTCAGTGCTTAGAGTGCCCAGAACGTAATCTATGCTGAATACACTATGCTGAGCTAAATTATTCAGCAAACTTTTACCAAGCAAAATGCTATGTGTCGGACCTGGTATTAAGAACAAGAGCTACAAAGATGAAAAACAGGTAACAAAGAAAACAAAACAAAAACAAACAAACAAACAAAACCCCGCATTAAACATACAGACATTGCAGGAGAATTAGGGACTTGGAAAGATGGAAGGATTAACAAAGTATGGTGGAGACACGCGGAAGGAGCCCCGGAGTCGGCCTGGAGAAAGGGGTTGATGTGACCACCACAGCTCATGCAGAACCTGAGTGAGATTGGACACAAGAAAGAAATTCACTACAATGGCTGGGACCTTTCAGGGATGAAAGAGCAGAAGCTGAAGCATGAGGGTTTGAAAGAGCCCCCCATTTTGCAAGAGTTTTAGGGAAATAATAAATAGCACTCTGGAGGGAGTGGGCTTTCGAAGAGTCCCCCATAAATTGAATTCCTCTCACCCAAAACACAAACCTCTCCCTTCCCAGAGCAAAGCCCACCCCAGTCAACAAACATTGGAAAACAGGCCCATATGCATCTTTCTGCAGGACAGGAAGAAAGAGATACCTGGCTGGAAGTGCTGGTTTTTTCTCCCAAGTCAACAAATAGCCCACCCCCAGCCCCAGGAGAGCCGATGGAGGAGCTTTTTCTTCTATACTCTTCCCTCTGGGGAGTCTGAAATTCCTTCCAGTCCATAGAAACAGAAGACCTTGGGAATGACTGCCCCCCCAGCCCACCCCACCCCCACAGCGTTCAGAGTGGCTGCCACAGGAAGTGCTACAGAGGGGGGTGCCTAAGGCTGAATGGGTGGGCACGTAGCCTGGGGCCACACACCAGCCACACACAAGGTCTCAATGCTGTGCAGTGGGGGAGGGCTTTACTCCTGAAGGTGATGGGGAGCCACTGAAGAATGGTGAGCAGGATGGTGATAGCACCAGGAAGGCCACTCTGGGAGCTGTGGGGGTGAAGAGGACGGGAGGGTAACCTGCAAGGGGTCACCCCAGAACTCTGCCTGGGGCAGCAAGGATGGAAAAAAGGAATCAAGAAGTGTTTGGGAGGTGGCACATTGGGCCAGATGATTAAGTGGGTGTGACAGACAAAAGGAAAGAGGGAGTCAAGTTTCAGTCCAGGGTCTGGCCAGCAGCTGGCTGGGTGACGGTATTGTTCTGGAGGCTGAGAGGAGGGAGAGAGGTTGGCAGGGGAAGAAGAGCTCACTGTGGGGACATGTTGGGCTTTCAGTCTTGAATATCAGAAGATGCCGAGGATGCCCATAGATGGCTATCAGGAGGGAAAGCTAGCTTGGAGGGAGAGACCAGGAGTGAGCCAACTAGGAGAAGGCACATTTCCCAGACAACAGGAGCCTGGTGTGGAAAATAGCATGACAGTGAGTCACCCAGGACGATCTTTCTCTGCCTGGATCTCCTCCTGCTCCTAGGAAACTCCAGCGCCTCTCATACACATCCCAGGGAAATCCCCTGGGTGGGGGTGTGTAGGGGGTACCTTACATGAACTTACTTCATGAACTAGACCTCTGCTGCCACATGGTATCCATGGTTTCCCCCTCCCCATTCTGCTCACTGTGGGCCCCCTGGGCTCAGCCATGCCTAGGGCCCTCCAACAGCCATGACACTAGCCCTGACCCACTGGGGCCAGTACCAGCCAGCAAGGGCACTCATGTCTGCATTGAAAAGAGCAAATGTGCAACAAGCAAATGAGGTATGACCAAGATGAGAAGTGGTTTCTCTGAAAAGCAACAGAACCCAGCTATACCCTACTCCCTTAGCAAGCCAAGCTCCGCCTAGGTCGGGGCTAGCTCACACAGCCCACACTGTTGCCAACACCAAGACCACCACCACCATCACTAGGAATGTCCCGACCATCTCCACACCCTGACCCCAGTCCAAGCCTGCCTTCCTTCCTACCCCAGGATTAGCATCTTTCCACAATGACTGATGTCTGAACCATCAATTTGCTTCAGGGGAGAAAAAAAAAAACCTAACCCCATCCATGTGGTGCAATCTGAAGGCATAGGCCATGTAGGCAAGAATTGGTACCCAGAATCTGGATCATTCATTCTTAAGTAATATCATCTCTGGGTCCACCATTAGCAAATTCTGTTGGCACTACCCTCAAAATCCATGCAAATTCTAACCACTCACCACCTCCGTTGTTCCCAGCCCAGCCCCAGCCACCATTATATCTTGCCTGGATTAGTGCAACAGCCTCCTAACTAGTCTTCC
This sequence comes from Eumetopias jubatus, assembly GCF_037043125.1. Taxonomy (NCBI): domain Eukaryota; kingdom Metazoa; phylum Chordata; class Mammalia; order Carnivora; family Otariidae; genus Eumetopias; species Eumetopias jubatus. The sequence continues at coordinate 148,496,718 of NW_028274810.1, forward strand.
GTGAGTCTTCACTAGCCTGAGTGAACCTTTAAAATCCACCAGACCACGTCACTCCTCTGCTCAAAACCCTGCCCTGTCCTCCCACCTCACAATTAAACCCAAGTCTTTACAAAGCCCTGTGCTATCAGCCTTAACACAATCACCCACACACACCCACACCCCCCATACACACACCCCTTATGATGTTCTGACTTTATCTCTAGGCTGCTGTTCCTTATTCACTCGGCTCCCTTCAGTCCTCAAGCAAAGGACCTTTTTCTGTCCTCTCAGGACCTTTGCACTTGCTGCCCCCTCCACCTGGAGTTCTCGCCCCTACACATGGCCGCACATCACCCTTCAGCCTCAGCGTACCATCTCAGTGATTACGCTTCCTCAAATGTCAGCAGCCTCACACACTTCCTATCCCTTCACCCTGTGTAATTTTTCTCCTTAGCACTTCTTACAACATATCTTCCTGATTTTGCTATTTATGCCTGTCTCCATGAAGACAGGATTTTGTCTTTTTTCTTCCCTGCTGACCCCCACCTTCCAGTGCCAGAAGAACACTCGTTAATGTTGTTGGATTAACTCTGCTCAGTCGGTTGATCTGCAATGGTGGGAATTGAAACAACAGCCATGTTCTTCCCCAGGAGACATCTGGTCCACTCATAAACAGACCCAAGCCGATCCCAAGCAGTGGACCCCCAGACATGCCCAAACATGCCTGAGAACTGGGCGACTTAGCTCAATTCAAACCAGAGAGTCCTGCCGGGACATAGGGAAGAGTCGGAACCCTGGGTATGAAAGAGATCCCCGGGTGTTAGAGGATTTTTTTTTTTCCTTCCGGGCCCATTCTTGGTCACGCTGCTTTGAAGACTGAAGAGGTAGACCAGAGGAAGAGTGGTGGGCAGCAAAGCAAAGTTTATTGAGCAATAGTACAAAGCCCCCAAAGAGGGAGGGGACCCAAGAGGGTTGCCACCAGAGTTTCTAAATCTAGGGGTTTTTATGAGCTTGTTAGTGGGCTGTTTTAATCCGATTAACCCCCCCTGCACCTGTCACCCATCAGGTTCTTGTCATCTATCACATGGGAAAGGGTAGAGGGCTCCTTCCAGGGTGGTGTAAAATCCTTTCAAGGGTGGTTTCTTAGGGCAGGGGTGGCCCCTTGTCCCTGTCTGCCTTTCTTCCAGCTCTCCTTCATCACAGGATATGGACCCTGAGAAGAGCAGTGGGGCTGAGGAGCGCTGGGAGAACCCAACATTCTCAAGACGCTGTCAAGTGACAAAAATAAAACAATTGGTAAGGAGCTTGATGTGCTTTGTTCAAGGGAAAACCATCCCCGAATTGGGGAACTCGGTACCTCTCAAGCAGCAGAGCACTCTCTGGAGGGAGTGTGTGTTATACCAGCTTTAGAGGAAGCAACTGGGAGCGTGGCTGGCTGGAAGGTCAGGGCTTTCCTTAGAAGGCCAGCAGGTCCTGTTTTCTAGGGAAAGGTAAGCGAAAGCTGAGTTTGCATGTTACATTTCCTTGACAGTGAAGCGTTTCCTAAAGTTCAGCTGATGTAGACTTGTGATGTGGCCCAGGCCATGGGGGCAGCCTCCATTTCCTGGGATGGACGAATTGCCCGTATCAAGGCCCAGAGGAAAAGGAGCTGGCACAGGAGACTGTGAAGGAACGACGAGAGAAAGGGTGGTGCCCAGGAAGCCAAGAGAGGACGCAGAATTTCCGAGGAGGGAGGGAGGGGCTGATAGTGAGTCCTGCCCCAGGGAAGCCACCAAGGAGAGGCCCGAAAAAGCCTTGTCAGTGGGCACCTTGGCCCAGTTTCCAGGAAATAGTAAGAGCAGGAGCCAGATAGGAAAGGGGGGGAAGTCCGAAGGGAGTGAGGAAGTGGAGAAAGGGAGGGTAGGCAACTTATCCACAAACTGGGCTGCAGAAGGATCTCTATAGGCCAGTAGAGTGAGATAAACCAGGGCTTTTTCAGTTTGGAAGAGAGCCTCATCTTTCTATTCAGGGAGGAAGAAGCCAAGGAAGACAAAGAGATTGAAGGTACAAGAAATGGAGGGGCTACTCAAAGGAAGATGAGAAGTGTAACTGCCTGTAGCTGGTTCAGCCTCGGATCGGTGAGGAGACCCCTCCTTCCTGGAGATGGGAGCAGAAGGAAAAGCTGGATTGAAGAAGCTTGCAGGTGGTGGGGGGGGAGGAAATGGAGGAGACCAAACCTGAGGACCCCTTTTCTAAAAGATAGGAAGCAGAGGGGCACCTGGATGGCTCAGTCAGTCAAGCATTCAACTCTTGATTTTGACGCAGGTCATGATCTCAGGGTTGTGAGATCAAGCCCCGCATTGGACTCCACACTCAGCTAGCAGTCTGCTTCAGATTCTCTCTCTCCCTCTGCCCCTACCAACCCCCCCCCAAACTCTCAAATAAAATCTTTAAACAATTAAAAGAGAAGAAGCAGGGTCGTTCCTGGGGCGGGGGTGGGGGGAAGGAGGGCTTAAGGCAGTCATTAGGGTTTGAAATCTCTGCAGAGGGAATTGGGAGAAGGAACTGGCAAAGTCCATGGAAGAGGTTTTGAAAGCAGTGTGCGGAGGTAGCTGCCATTGGACATCATGAGTCTGGACTGTGTAGCGTCTGTAGGAGCAGGCTCTGCAGACAGAGGCAGGGGCTGGTTTCGTCAGGGAGGAAGGGAGCTGGGAGGGTGGGCAAGAGAAAGGCCGGACACCATGCGGCTCTGGGGAGTAAACTGAGGATGCTAAATGCAGAGTCAGGGAACTCAAGATCTTAATGAGGTCCCAGAATAGAATTGGTGGGAGGGAGGAGAGAGCTGGAAGTGTAAGAGGTTGTGGTCAGAGGACACCGCACCCTTCCCCGAGGTGGACAGACAAGCTCCATGCTGTGGCCACGAGGATGGGAGGCTGGAGGGAGGTCATGACTGTTGGCATGGGAAGGCCACCGAGTGGGTCGGGGGTGCTGAGGACTCCCCAGATGATGCAAGCGCTGAAGTCCTCAGAGCTTGTGAAGAAGAACCAAGCTGTAGGTGGAGGACACAAGACTGGCAGAGAAGGGCACCGAAGAGACAGAAAGTTGCCACCAAATACCCACCTGCCCCTTCTTCCTCTGCAATAAGGAGTTTGATTTTTTAGCTGGAACCACTGTCACCCAGACTTTTTAAACATTGCCCAGCCTAGCTGGCAGCTTGGGGTGGCCATGTGACTGCTCTCTGGTACTTCTGGAAGCCTCCTTGTCTCCTTCCCTCTATGGCCGAACTGAAGATCCCATGTAATGACTGAAGCTTGAGCTGCATCTTGGGCCATGAGGATGAGGGTCCCAACCTAGCGATGGCAGAGAAGTGAGCAGAAAGAAGCCTGGGTCCCTGAGGATCTCACAAAGCCAACTCACTTGCCTGGACTGTGTACGTCTGAGACTTCTTTGACTTAAAAAATAAAAATCTTGTGTGGTTGAGACTCTGTTACTTAGGTTTTCTGTCAGTAGAGGAGCTAAGCCTCAATATTACAGACGGTGCAGGAGGATGGCACAGATTTCAAGGGAGGGCGAGCACATATTTGCCTATAAACAGCAAGAAGCTACAAGAATGTCAACAGTGGCTTCTAGGCCTGAGGTAAAATGGAAGTGTAAGAACAAACAGCCTCCACTCACAAGGGCTCTAGGCCATTGTGGTCCTTAGCAGAAGGGAGGAGGAGGAGGGAGGTTCTGCAAAGAGCTAGAAGCCATGGGGGAGGGTGTTGGTACCGGAAGCATTTCTAAAAGTCAAACCTGAAAGTCTTGAGAGGGAGGAGCTCAGCAGCGAGAAGATGCGCTGGGAGCCTGCAGGTCTGAGCATCCTGTGCTGGACCATGGGAGGGGTCCGTATTCAGGTCAGAGGTTAACAATGAGAGTCAAGGGTCTCATATTTCAGTTGAGTTTAGCCAATGTCCTGCTGAACTTGTGAGGTTTGGGGAGGCAACAGTTCCCTGCAGCAGCTGCCTCCTAACGGCGGTGGGGTGGGGCGCAGGAAGCCAGCCTGAGTTTGGGAGGGCAGGGCACGGAGGCTGCAGGCAGGGCCAGCCCAGCCTTGGGGGTGCGGTGGGAAGAGGAGCCCCCCTCAGGCCCCAGCAGAGAGGTCCTGAGGGTGGGCCATCATTTTCTCAGGCTCATTTCCCACTTTGTCTTCTTGAGTATTTTAATTGCGTGTTTCCAACTTAATCTCCATATTAACTTCAGAGGACTCTACATCTCTATTTTTGGAGGGCAGACTGATCAACAATTTAAAGTGTAAATCCTGGGCAAGTGTGTGGGTCTTTAAGAGGACCATTTAATAGGCAGCAGCCTGCCAGGACTCGAAAGGAAGCCAGTGCAAAACTAGACAGAGGAAGAGCCACTAGGGAATGGCGGCAGGATAGGGATTTGGGATGGTTACTATAAAGGGGCAGTTCTGGGCTCAAAGACTGAAGAGACACTCACCCCTTTCTAAGTGAAATGCAGGGGCTACACATGTATACAGGAGCAGCGTCCCTGGTGAGAACTTTGCAAGAAGCTGGGCAGATGCCGAGTCAGCCAGGTTTACAAGGGCCAACCCAGGGCCAAGTCCCGAAGCTGGTTATAGGAACTTAGCCCTGGGTTAGGTGGGTTAACAATCAAGAATTCTTGCTGTTGACACACACTCTTGAGCTGAAGAGTTGCCCGCCCCCCACCCTGCCCCACCCAGGGCGAGACTTGGGCCAAGGGCTTGGAGTGGGGTGGGGCTGGACTTGACAGTGAGATCATGGTCTCCAGCTGTGGGGAGGGGAGGCTACCAAAGGTCAAGGATCAGCCAGGGCCTGACAAATCCTGCAGAGGCCTGCAGCCAGGGCCACTGTCCTGAAACTTCTGTTCTTCTTCCCTGTATTAACCCCAAGGGAAGGAATTTAGCCATGCTGTCAGAAACAGCTACTCAAGTCATGGGTGTGGCGCCAGCTGAGAGTGAACAGCCTTGATCTTGTAGACCTTGGACTCTGGAGATAGGTTCTCGTTAGAATCACCTGGTGTGCTATAACCAAAACCAAAAAAAGCCTGATGCTCAGGCCACACCCCAAATCAATAAAATTAGAATCTCCAGGGGCAGGAACCAGACACCAGTAGATTATAAAGCTGTCCAGGTGTTTGCCATGTGCAACCAAAGTTAGAACCTGAGGTTGAACTGTGGCCAGCCACTTAGCAGCTTGAGTGACTCTGGGCACTTTCCGGAAACCGGGCTTCAGTTTTCTCCTGTGTGAAATGCAGGTCCTGCTAGCACTACCTTATAGGGTTCAATGCCTGGCCTGTAGTAACTCTTCACTGAGTGCTGGTTGGTGGTAGTAATAGTCAGGATTCAGCTTGTCAACCCAAACCTGAAAAGTCATGGTTAGCCTCTTGGGCTGTTTTGGGATTTGTCAAATCTCACTCTCTTAAATAGTGGCATGGTTTATGGGGGTGGGCATGGATCAGGTTCTGCAGTGCTGATGGATGACATAGGCTGGTATCTCTAAACAGGATAGGATGGGAGAGAAAACCAAGCCTCACATAGGCTGGTCATTATGTCTTAAAATGAGAAACTACCTTTCCAGGAAATTATCTACTTCTCACTATTTAATTCTTTGTTGGGGTGTGAGAGGGTAGCAGTTTTATTGAGGTATAATTCACATACCACATAATTCACCCATTTACAGTGTACAACTCGATGGCTTTTAGTACATTCACAGAGCCGCATATTCTCATTTTTGTTGTTTTGTTCTCATAAACCATTTTCCAGGCCATGTCTGGTGGTTCTTGGTCTGGTCTATTAATCTAGCACTGGTTCATCCCAAACTTCAACACGCCTTGGATGGATGGTCCCTCAAATGGGACTAGTTGAGCATAATATGTTCAAAATACTATTTTCAAGTTCCTGTTAAAAGAAGTCATATAGAAAAACTAAGATACCGGTAGCATGGGCTTCAGCAAGCAAAGCCATCCCCTTGGCAGCCAGCCCCAGGGAGGAGAGTCTAGACTGGGGAGAGTCTTCTCTAGAAAGAGGTGGGTGTGGGGTGCTCTGATCAGTTGGGGGCCAGCAGCACAGGCGGTGAGAGAATTCACCCATGGCAGAACAAAAGAGATAGATGTTTACTGAATCCATGGCCAGGGAGCTGCGGGCAGGACAGCAAAGGAGAGATTGTGGGCCATGATGTGGTGCTGAGGGCCATAGTGGGGGAGTATGGGGATGTATGGAATTTTCCCTATTTTGGTAATCTTAGGATTACCAGTTATAAGTAGCCTGTTGGTTAGTTAGGGCCTATGGTTATTTAGAAGTCAGTTGCTCAGTGAGCCTGTTTGCATTCAGCTCAGTGGTCACTGTGGTCCCTTTTGCCTTGCTCTGGATTCTGTTGCTCAAGCCTGTTACCTAAAAGTGGCCTCTACGATGGGGAGGCAGGGAGCAAGAGCCTGAGCCTCTCCTGGCTCCTATCTCACTGAGGTTGGCTAAGAGGGCCTTTCCCTGTTCCACCATTAGTAGTAGGTCAGGTTCTAGCATTTTCTAGCATAAAGCACACAGGTGTTAGCCCTCCCGGAATTCCCAGGAGGAAACAATTGGTGAAGCTGCACCATCCTGGAAGGTGACAGGTGGAGACTGTTGGGTTTCAGTAGCAAGACCCTCCATTCAGGACTGAGACCCAAATTCTCCCCCAACCATCCACGGGAATATCCCTGCTTCCTTTTGTTTTTAAAATTAGAGATAATATCGCTCTGAGCACAGTCTGTGAGCCCAAATTCAATGATTTTAGCCAATTCCTTTTTCTACCGTCATCTTAGGTAGTTTTCGAAAGGGTGTTTGTGCACAGATTTGTACAAACACATATGCACCCTGACTAAGGTTTTCTGCTTTGTAACCTCCAGACAACTCTTCGGTCTCCCCGCCATGAACACTTTCCAGAGTCCTGGCTGGGGGAAGGACAATCACAAAGAAGTGTTTGTAGTCAAGGAGGAGGCTTCTGACTAGTCAGATGACGCCAGAAGTCTCTGCTACAGAAGAAGGTCAAACTTGCTTTCAACCAATGCTTCCCTAACTTCTCCAAAGAAGCCCCTGTTTAAAAATGTGAATTCCGGAACCCATCCCCAATGCCCTGAAGCAAAATTTCCAGGAGAGGTCAGAAAAAATGTAATTTCAACAAGTGCCCTCACTTGATTCTTATCATAGGCAAGCATTCTCTTTCTTCCTATCCATCTATCTATCTATCTATCTTTCTATCTATTTATTCATTTATTTTTTTTTTTTTTTAAGTAGGCTCCACGCCCAGCGAGGAGCCCAACTCAGGGCTTGAACTCACGACAGTGAGATCAAGACCTGGAGCTGAGATCAAGAGTCAGTTAACCTACTGAGCCTCCCAGGCGCCCCTCTTTTTCTTCTTTTAAATGCAGGTGCCTCCTCACTAGAGATTACAGTTCAACAGGATGGGTGTGGCAGGGTCAAGTCTAGACTGCTGTTTTTGAACACAGCGGGTCTGACGTGCAGTCCTTTGAGAATCAATGTTAACTCTCGGGGCATACCTGACCCTATTTTCACCAATTTGATCATTAGCTCCTCAACAGCTAAGTTTCAACTAGGCTTTGTAATGATGATTTCAATCAAATTTTCTCTCTTCTAGATAAGATATAACTTACTTTTCTTCATCACCATTATTTAAAAGCAAACACAAACAAAACTCTGCTCTATTAAACTGCACAATGTACTAGGTGAGGCACTTTACGTACACGCCCTCATTTGTCTCCTCTCAACAGCCCTTGGAGGTTGGTTCTATTGGTAGCCCCACTTTACAGCTGTGAAAACTGGGATAGAAGTGAACCCGCTTGCTAAAGACCACCCAGGTAACAAGTAGCAAGGCCTTTCTCACTGAATCCCAGGCTAGCCACTAAGTGCTACACCCCTGCCCAGACTGGCCCACAGCTCAGGGTTGTTCTGAACCAAGGGGCCTCCATATCCAAGGACCAGTTTCCCAAGAAGAGAATGGGACTTGGCCCAAAGGCCCACACACCTGCTTTGTATCAATCCAGCAATGGTGGGCTGCTTTGGAAGTACCTGTAGGTCAATAATTCCCAGCTGATGGTGCATCAGAATAAGCTGGGAAGAGGGTTAAAAATGATCTTTAAGTCCTATCCTTAAAGATTCGAACTCTTAATGTCTGGGATGCAGCCCAGGAATCTCCATTTTCATAATATAGCTAGTGATTCTGATGAAAGTAATGCTTCATCAATATGCTGAAAAAAAGGAGGAGGAAGGGGAGAAAGGAAAGAAGGAGGGAGAAGGGAGGGAGGGAGGGAGGAAGAAATGTGCCCTGAGTGAGCAATCAGCCTTTGACAGGGTAAGAAATGCACCCCATGGTGGGTAGGGAAGGCTGCATCCTCAATGATGTCTTGTACCCTTCTCCATACCTAGATAAATTTCTACTCCTCCTTCAAGACCTAGCTCCCAGGTCACGCCTCCTCTGTGCTGTCTCTCTCCGTGGCTCCAGACCGAGTTAAGGAGGCTTCCTTGGTTATTTCATAGCTCTTAAATGTCGGCACTGGTGCATTTTATTTATCATATTGGCCCAAGGGGTGGTTTTCACTGCTAAATGCTTGGTGGTGGACTTATTCACCTTGTGGGGGGTAAGCCACCACTCCTAGGCTGCCGTCTGCTGAGCTGCACTGGACAGCCAGGGAGCTGGAGGAGGCCCAGCTGCTGAACAGAGACCAGGTGGGCCTGAGCAGCTGTGCAAACACTAACAAGAGCTGTTAATGCTGCAGGGGCGATACCCCCACCCCCTTATCCCTGCACCCCACACCGGTGAAGACTCCGAGCCCCTTGAGAACAGGCCCTTTCCTGAACCGCCAGTGCCTCACCCAGTGGTAGGTACCAAATCAAGGATGCCAATAGGTCTCATGGGGCTTGCCAGTTCCAGTCACGGCGTCGCAGCTGGACGGGATGGGGTGGTGTCAGCTCCCATGGGGAAGAATGCTGAGAGTGACTATTGATGTCTGCCTCGGGCATAGGGGTCACCTGCCCACCCCGTGTTTGAGGCTGTATTACGTTCCTGGGGCTACTACAACAAATGACCACAAACTGGGTGGCTTACAACAACAGAAATTTATTCTCTCACAGTTCTGGAAGCCAGGAGTCTCAAAGTAGTCTCACTGGGTCAAAGTCAAGGTGTCAGTAGGGCCATGCTCCCTCCAAATGCTCTTGGAAGAATCCTTCCTCACCTGCTGCGGCTTGCAGTGGCCCCAGCAGACCTCCACTCTCTGCCTCCTGCTTCCCATGGCCCTCTTCCTGTGTGTTAGATCCCCTCCCCTTTCTTTTATGAGGACACCAGTCCGTGGATTTAGTACCCACCCTGAATCCAGGATGATCTCATCTCAAGCTCAGTAACTTAATTACATCTGCCAAGACCCCTTTTCCAAAGAAGGACACATTCACAGGTACCAGGGGTTAGGACTTGGACATATTTATGGGGGCCGGGGGACACAACTCAACCCATGACACCAGCCTTGTACTAAATAAATGTCAGTGATTAAATACCTCCTCCCCCTTTGTTCCCCACCTCCCACCCCCTTGTGCAAACCTTTTCACATCTAGTGCTAGGGAACATCTCCTCCCACCAGAGGCAGGCCTGCCCTGGTGTCAGTTTGGGCTCGTTGCAGGCCTCCCCTCCAGCAGCCAGGATGGCAGGGGTGTGGAGGCCTGGGAGGCAGAAAGCCTTCTTCTCCAGCAAGGATAATAAAATGAGTGCCAAACCTTCTGTGAAGGGTACCAGACCACTGTGCTGAGTCTTCCCCAGGGCATGCTTGATGCAGAACCCAGTACATGAAAGTGAGTCAGGGCCGGGATCAGGTTGCCCTCATCCCACCCACTCATGCAATCCGCTGTGGGCACCACGTTCCACCCCAACCTAAGCACCTCCCACTCCAAGTTTACCCACAGCATGAAAAGTAGTTGTGATAAAGACCAGGCTGCCGAAGACCTGCTCCAAATCCCCCTCTGCTACCCTCTGTGTTGTCTGATCTTGAGCCGCTCATTGCCCTTGCCGGCACCTCTCTGTAAAATCGAACTGCTACCAGTACCCGAAGACTTAAATCCTTGCTCCAGCTAGGCCAGGGAGCAGTACACAAATCCTTCCATGCAGGCTTATGCAGAGGGCTAAAAGAGTAAATGCGAAGTTTCCAGGCCCACAGTGGGCATGCCATAAGCTTTTTTTTTTTTAATAGAATGTGCACCATTCAGGGTTCACCAGGTTTAAACACACCCCTCTCTTCAACCAGCATCTGTGCACTGGTACCTCCTCTCCCTCTAACTTCCTCCTATGTATCTGACTGCCTGCCCCTATCTCAAAGCGGCCTCGGTCAAACTCCACATCGTCTACTCCTCACCTGCTCCTCCTGTAATTTCATCTGTGTGAGCAGCCACCCCGTCCAAACATCTACAGGCACCACTCCTCTTCTCCACACCAGTCACCAAATGCTAGAGGTGCTTCTTTCTTGATATCCCCCAGATCTCTCTTGGCCTCTCTATGTCTACCTCGTCTGCACACATTGAAAGCCACATTGTGTCTCACCTGAAGTAATGCAACAGCTTCCTTCCTCAGTCTCTTCCTTCCCCAGTTTATGTTGATAAGGCTGGTGTTTCTAAGACACAGATCTAATCACAGGCAGGACTGCACAGAGCCTTTGGGCCTGAGACACACCTGCTCAGAGGGGCTGCAAGGCCCATGTGGACAGCACCAGCTGCTTCCCCAGCCCAACACCCCTGGTTCCCTGAGCCAGAGCCCCGTGGAGCTACTTGCAGTTCCCCAACCACGTCCGCCCCATCTGCTCTCATTTCTCCACGCCTTTGCATAAGCTGTTCCCTTCACTGGGGGCATCCTTTTATTCATTCCTCACATTATCAATCTTCGAGACTCAGCCCCTTCAGAGTCCCCTTCAGCCTTCTCTCTCGGGCTCCCATACCATCTTGTCCTGTGCCTCTTGCAACATTTGCAGATTATATCATAAATACCTATTATTTATCTATCTACTCCACACGCCACACAGCCCTGCACCCTGCCCCAGACTGTGAGCTCCCTGAAACTGGGGACTGTGTCTCTTCTCTGTATTTCCAGCACCTGGCACCATACCTGCCAATAGCGCCTTACTAAGCATTTGTTGAAGTGTCGAATGCCAAGGACAGAACAGCATGATATTAAGAGACGTATCTCGTTGATGATTTTTTTTTCATGATTTTTGTTTGTTTGCTTTTGGCATTTCATATTGGAAGGAGGGTATCTATGCATGGAAAAAATTCCTTCGTTTAGTAAATCACACAAAAATCCAGAAATCATGCAAACTCTGAAAGGCAGCGTGGCCATTTTGGGAGAGCAAAACAAAAAACAAAGTTTGAGCTAAAACAATAACATCATTATTAAAATACATGTATTCCAACACCAAAACCAAGACAAAAGCTCAACAAAAAATCCCAAATATGGTCTCTATGTACATAGGGTCTCTAGAAATACATTTAAATTTATGTTTTTCCAGTTCTGTTGAGCTACGATTGACAAATAACTGGTTGATTCCCATACAAAGAAAAATACCATATTATACAATGAACAAGATAGTGGGGAACATCCTTAATGTTTTATTGAAATATACCTAAGTGTCCTTCATGTGGTCATTTCTTCCAAGGGCTTAACACAAAATCCAACACAGTTAAGATCTTGTGCTAGGCGACTGGGCTAATGTAGTTCTTCACAGAACTTGTATTAAATAGGGATCAGCATCTAATACAATAATTACTGCTGAGAGAAGCACAACCTTGGGCAGCCAAGATTTGTTTTTTAAGTACGTATGTATGTATGTATGTATGTATTTATAAAGATTTTATTTTTATTTATTTTAGAGAGAAAGAGAGAGACTGTAAGAGAGAGAAAAGAGAGCACAAGCAGGGGGCAGGTCAGAGGGAGAAGCAGACCAGCAAGAAGCCCTATGTGGGACTGGAACCCAGGACCCCTGGATCGTGACTTGAGCCAAAGGCAGATGCTTAACCGACTGAGCCACCCAGGCACCTCTATTTATTTATTTTAGAGAGAGAGCACGTGTATGAGCTCACATGGGTGGGGGCAGCAGAGGGAGAGAGAGAAAGTCTTAAGCCGACTCCACTAAGCATGGAGCCACGCCCATCTCACGACCCTGAGATCATGACCTGAGCCAAAATCAAGAGTCAGACCTTAACTGACTGAGCCACTCAGGTGCCCATTGATAGGATCTAGATCACTATCGGTTCAAGATTAAATTTCCTGAGTCGGGCCAAAAGTGCACACATCCTGTGTGGTTGATCAAAGAAGATTCGTTTTTGGATAGCAGGGGACAGGGGTCACCTTCTATGGGAAGACTGAGCAGCCTGTTAAAGGGATGAAGCCTGCCCCAGCTCCACCCAGCCACAACCTCTTCTACCTAAACCCCCACACTCCAGTTATGCTTGCTACTCACTTGTCCCATATCCATCCTGCACCTTCCCACACTCCTGCCATCTTCTCTGCGGGAATACCACCCCCCTCTAATTTCTACCCAACATATCCTACCTATATGCCAAGGCCCAGGCCATTGTGATAGAGATTATCCCCCTATTGTCCCTTTCTTCCACATTACACTTTGGGCTGTCTACTTGGCTATAGACTACATTTCCCAGCATCCTTTGTAACTAGATGTGACCAAATGACCACGTTGCAGCCACTTCTGGGTCTGTGCCTCAGAGCATCTGTTGCGTGTTCCTCCAACCTGTCTTTGCCCTTCCCACAAGCTGGAACATTCATGTGGCAATGAACGACCAAGCTTTAATGATATAGTTGAAGACAATACCCAACAGGACAGTGGAGCAAAGCAATGGGGTAGAGCAGACCTGAATGAGCTTGTGGAGCTGAGCTGTCCCTCCAGCCTAGATTGCCACCTATATCTGCACTATTGTAGGAGAGAGAAATAAAATTACATCTTCAGATTGACCTTGCATAAGTGACAGTGTCTTAGAATCTCTGCACCATGACTTGTTTATGTACTGTCTCCTCCATGGAAGCTTCCCTGAGAGCTCTGTCCGATGTCCTGCTGTGACTTTGGAGGCCGTGCCCGTACAACATCCAGGTGCCATTATTGGGACCCCTGTGCATGTTATGTTGTTGCGAGTGGACTGTAAGATTCTTGAGGGCAAAGGCCACACTGATCTCATCTTTGATGTCCCTGAGCAACCACCGCGGTGTCCTGTACACAGAAATCATGTTTGTTGAAGCGACTGAATGTACGGCACTTCCCACACAAATGCTGTTTTTAGAAGAGATGCTAAGTTAGCAGCAGCAGAGCTGATTCACAACACACTTACACAGAAACCAGAAGGAATGTGGCTGACAAATAAGAGGCCTGGCGGGCCAAGCTGGGAATAGCAATTCTCCAAAAATAAATGTGTTGTGATGACAAAGCCTGAAGAAACCTTGCTGAAAAACGCAGCTGGTTACTGAAGGCTTGGAGCAGCCCCTGCCTTCCACCCAGTGACCCCCCACATCCCTCACAAGGCCAAGGTGGAGATGGCCACATGCCCTCAGGCACCGGACAATCACTTCTGCAGACTGGGTCACCTCTCCCTGGGCATTTGTCCACAGAGCCAGGCCTGTATATAGAGTTTCTCAGGGCTCCCAAGAGAGGGGCATCACCAGTGTTCTCCCAGGCCATTGAAGTGTAGGAAAGGAAGAGTGTTTCCCAGGCCATCAGGAAAACACTCACTCATCAGGGTGTGAGGTCGGGACCAGACTGCTGGGTGTGAATCCCAGCTCAGCTCCTCACCAGCTGTGCAACCTTAGACAAGTAACTTAACCTCTCTGCACTTCCATTTTCTTGCCTGTGAAGCAGAGATGATGATAGTACCTACTCATAAGGTTGTGGTAGAATTAAGTGACTTTACAATCAGAGAAAGACAATTATCATATGATCTCACTGATACGAGGAATTTGAGAAACAAGACAGAGGATCATAGGGGAAGGGAGGGAAAAATGAAACAAGACGAAACCAGAGAGGGAGACAAACCATAAGAGATTCTTAATCTCAGGAAACAAACTGAGGGTTGCTGGAGGGGAGGGGGGTGGGAGGGGATGGGGTGGCTGGGTGATGGACATTGGGGAGGGTATGTGCTATGGTGAGCGCTGTGAATTGTGTAAGACTGATGCATCACAGACCTGTATCCCTGAAACAAATAATACATTATATGTTAATAATAAAAACAAAACAAAAACAAAAAAAGAATTAAGTGACTTTATACATGAAGGCACCTGTGGTAATAAAATACCCATTTTCCAGATTAAAAATACTGAGGCTCCAAGGGATTATGTGACTTGCCAGAGGTCGCCAGAGGTCTGGTATCCCAGCTCTAAGTCATATGCTAATGCGAAGCTCTGCAGCCTTCACGTAGGTGCTCTTCTGCTGTCCTGGGGGAGCAGCCCCAGGAGGCTAAGAGCTGAGGGGAGGCTGTATTCTCTTCCTCCTATTTGAGTGGCTTCTCAAGAGTCAAGGTGAGGAGCCAGACCTCTCTGGACGTGCCTGCTTGCAGCCTACCCTGCAGCAGGCTCCTGAACTAACCTGGGCCCCAGGGAGCTGAGACTTCTCTGCCGGGCTGGTCCAGGCCAAAGGGTTGGGGATTGGGGGACACCAGGAACATGTCTGGCCGTTTGCTGACAGAAACAGATGAAGACATGTGAGGGGACCCAGAAAGTCACAGATGACATTGTGAGCAAGTATTTATAAAAGAAAGGATGAATGAGGAAGTATAAATGAGGGGAAAAGAAATGTGCTTGGGCAGAGTCAGAACACAGGTGCTTCCTGTCACGTCCTGGCCCTTCAGCTGAAGTGATGCGGATCGAGCCAGGGTGTGGGTGGCAGCGTGTGTGGGTGTGTGTCACAGAGGCAGATACCAGCAGTGGACAGACAGAGATCCAGGAAGAGTCAAGGAGACATACAGAGACAAAACAAGGGATGGAGAGAGAAAAGAGCAGCCAGGACAGGAGATGGGAAGGGAAGACAGAGAAATGGAGAGAGGAGAGAGACAGCCACAGAAGCTGCCACCGTCTTCACCGTGTCAGATTCCCAAAGTGCCCTGCCCCCTCAAAATAATGAATGAAATACTGACCTCTCCCTCTGAGGGCGTCATCCCCTTTTCAGGAAATGCTGGAATGTTCTGGGTGCTGAGCGCTGACCAGCATCCCCAGCTCCCATCCCTGACTAACTTCCCTAGGTCATTCTCTCCCTGACTTGACAGGACCACTCCCTCTTCCCTGAACTCTGTCTCTTCCATAAAGTTGAAGAAAAGATGCCATGGCCCCCTATCAGCTGACTCAGCGAATCAGGCAGGTACCGCTCTTTGGGTCAGTGTGCCCAGGGATGGCCTCACATACGTCCCCATCACCCGGGTGGAGTGTCACATGAAAACCGAGGTCCAGAAACCCTCAGGCCCAAGGTCAGGGTTGCCCAGAGTCCCACCAGCAGTAGAAAGGCTGGAGGCCCCTCTGTCCTCCAGGGACATCCATCCCTTCCTTCGGGCCAACCAGGCATGAAAGGGGCCTGCAAACCACACTTCCTATTGAGCCCTACCTCTGCCCCTGGAGAGAGCTGCTGTGAGCTCCTGTGGCTGGAGGCCCTCTGGACTGGGCTGCAGGCCTCCCAGGCCCCCCAGGGTTTGGCAGCTCCACACTTCACCCCATGAACTTCCTTGCAGGTCCAGCAGGACTCGACCGCCCTGGTCCTGACTCCTGGAGAAACCTGCGCCAAACATGTGTCCTTGGGACTAGCATCCTCCTCACATCTGCTTCAGGGTGGAGGACATTTCAGATGTCAGTCCCTTCCGGCCCAGGCACCTAACTGCTTAGCAAAGCCAGCAGGATGGGCCTGGGAAGTCCTGTGCTCCAACAGCCCCAGCCCACAGCCCAGCCTCGGGACAGAGCAGCATCAGCCTGGACAACAGGAATCCATCCACACCCACTTCCAAGTCTTATTATATCTGTATTCCCAGCAGGTCTGCCACATAGCAGGTGCATAACAAGGATTCCTGGGTGTCTCTAGACCATTTCCTACACCTCTTCTTTCAGTCCAACACCAGTGCAGCTCAGCTTCTTCCTCCAGTCCTGCCACGGGCACAGGGGCCCATAGGAACCCCTTCTTAACCTCCCAGATGGGAAAGGTCAGAGGACTGGAGACTGAGGTGTTCCTGGGCCAGCCCCCGAAACCTGGTGTATCAGTTCCCTGTGGCCGCCATAACAAATTACCATAAATTGGCTCACTATAACTGACAAAAATTTATTCTCTCACAGTTCTGGAAGCCAGAAGTCTGAAATCAGTATCTCTAGGCTGAAATTTAGGAATTGGGAGGGTCACACACCCTCCAGAGGCTCTCGGGAAGGGAAGAATCCATTCTTTGCCTCTTCCAACTTCTGGTGGCTAGGGGGGTTCCTTGGCTTGTGGCCACATCACTCCAGTATCTGTACCTGTGGTCATATTGCCTTCTCCTCTTCTGTTTTTTTTAATTAATTTTTTTTAAAGTAGACACCACACCCAAAACGGGCCTTGAACTCATGACCCTGAGATCAAGTGTTGCATGCTCTACCAGCTGAGCCAGCCAGGCGCCCCCTCTTTTCCCTGTATTCAGTCTTTCTCTGTCTCTCTAAGAATACGCATTTAAGACCCACTTGGATAATTCAGGATAACATTTCCATCTTGAGATCCTTAACCACATCCAGATTAAATTTAACTTAATCTTGTCTGGATGATAGCAACGTCCTTTTTTTTTTTTTTTTTTTGCCACATAAGGTGACCATCAGAGGTTCCAGGGATTTAAGAACTAGATATATTTGACAGTCCAGTCTGTGACCAGTCTGGCCAATGGACTCAGAGCCAAGTGTCACTAGGAGGATAAGGCAGGGAAGAACCTCTGCAAGTTTCCTTAGCTCCCCCTTCACTTGCCATGGTGACTGTGAAGTTCTCACACTGAGATGGCATAACCACAATACAAAACAACCCGGATCCCTGAGTCATCACTAGAAAGAAGCCATCTGATCCTCAGAGGACTGCACCCAAGTGAGAAAACAAAAACAAAATACAAAACTTGTGTATGTTGAGCCACTGAGATTTGGTGTCTGTTTGTTAGCACAGCAAAGTCAGTTAACTGACATCGAGGTCTTCTGACTAGGTGTTTTTCCATTATCCTTTCTCAACCAAGCTTCTTAAGAGAATTGTCTGCACTTCTGGTCTTTACTTCCGCACATCACATTCACGCTCAGTCTCTTCAGTCAGCCTTCTAGCCCATCTCTCTACTGAACGTGCCTGTGACCACCATATTGCCAAGTCCAATCAACACTATTAGATTTTTTTCATAACGGAATTTCTGAGGAGTGTCACTCTGCTGAAATATTTTCCTTCCTTGGCTACTGTAATAGAAGGTAACAGAAAACCTGATCCAAACTGGCTAAAACAAAAATACATTTCATTATAATCACGTAGGAAAGGGCTCAGTGGAGGAGTAGAATCCAAGGATGGTTGCTACAAGTAGACCAATGTCATCAAAGACCCCAGTTCTTTCTATTTCTCCTCTCTGTCAGCTTTGGTGTGTTGACTTGATCCCTAGACTGCTTTTCCTTATAGTCACAAGAGAACTGCACTGTTCTAGGTATCACCTGCAGACTCAACAAAGTTCAAAGGTAAGAGAGAACCATCTCATCCTTGCTTCTGTCAAGAATATAGAAGTTTTGGGCACCTGGGTGGCTCAGTTGGTTAAGCGACTGCCTTCGGCTCAGGTCATGATCCTGGAGTCCCGGGATCGAGTCCCACATCGGGCTCCCTGCTTGGCAGGGAGTCTGCTTCTCCCTCTGACCCTCTTCCCTCTCGTGCTTTCTGTCTCTCATTCTCTCTCTCTCAAATAAATAAATAAAATCTTTAAAAAAAAAAAGAAGAATATAGAAGTTTTTCCAGAAACCCTTTAGAACTCTTCCATTCATGTTTCTTTGGTCAGAATGGATCACAGGTTGATTCCTAAGCTAATCACCGATGAAGCGAATGTGGTTACCACTTCTGGCTTCCACCATCATGATCCAGTCTCTGGAGCAGGAAGGCCCATGTGCTTATGTCAAGGAGGATAGAGGGACTTGTGTTGCTTAGACAATCCAGAGTCCTTGCAGAAGTTTCCATGACACTCCCTCTGGTGTTTCTCTGGCTCTTCTGCCACTCTTTCTTGGTGTCCCCTCCCGGGTTCCCTTTCTGAAGGCCCCTTGAATTTTTACTTCACTGAGGGTTGTATGTCCAGACTTCTGGTTCTACTCCACACCCTCTCTCCAGCAGTCTTGTTCATCCTTATGATCTCAACTTCCGCACAAATGTCCAGGAACCCAAACCTATATATACCTTCCTGCTCTGAATTGTCTCTTGAGCTCTAGACCCTAATAGAAAACTGTTTGCTCCCTGAAGTCCCAAGGGATCCTCAAACCGAACAGGTTTAAAGGAGAACCGCTCTAGATCTTCTCTTCCGACTTCTTCAAAGTTGTTCTTCTTCTCATGTTTGTGGTTTGAGTTAGGGGACTCATCTACTACTCTCCACTCCTCCTTCTACCACATCAAATCAGTCATCGAGCCCTGGCACTCCAGCCTAAAATCTCAGATGCGTTCGCCCTCCGCATCCTCACAGCTACTGCTTGGGTTCAGGACTCACTGTGTCTCTCCTGGTGTGTACCCCGATACAACCTCCTGGCTCCGGTCTGGGAGCCTTCAATCCACCTCACACAGCACATTCTCCACCTTCTTATCTATGTCCCCCAGCTTCTGAATAGATCTTCTGGGCCTTCCATGAGCCAGGCCTCTGCTGCACCATTATCTCACCCAGTCCCTCTTCACTCTACATCCCAACAATTTCACTGGACCTTTGAGCATGCTGTTCCCACTGCAACCCAGCAAATTCCTTCCTTAAACCCCTGCTTACTCATTCCCTTCTCCAGAAAGCCATCCCTGATTCCTTTCTAATAAAATTAACTAATGCCTCTTCTAGGCAACAGCTTTCTTCAATGGTCCAATCAATATTTCCTTACTGGCACTTACTAGGTGCCAGGCACTGGGGTACAGCAAGGAATACAACTGACACAGTCACGGCCCTGCAGGAGGGAGAGGAAAGGAAATAAAGCTTTGAAATGTCAAAAGGAACTGAAAAAATGAGGGAAAGGGCCTCAGGGAATTTTTGTGTGCACCTGAAGGGGAAGTAGGAGCTCACCAGGTGAAGGAGAAAGAGTAATTCGGGCGGAGGAAACAGGACATGTCAAGACCTGGAGGTAAGAAGGAATATGGCACATCAAAAATATTGAGATGTCAAGTCTAAATCTTGTATAGGCTTCTCTTGCTGGACACCCCCCCCCCCCCGCCCCAGGCTCTCCGGCTGGTCTTCCCTATGGGGAAAAGCACAGAGAGGGCAGGCTCCAGGTCTGACCTTCACCTCTTACTTCTGCAGGACACAGCACCCAGGGGGCGCTCAGGAGATTTCAGGCCGATGGAGAGAGAATGCATGTAATGACTGTGTCATGTGTAAAGTGGGAGACTCTTTGTCCAGGCAAACTTATCCCCAGGGAAGGGGTTGGGGGGTGGAAGTACCCACCTCGTACCCATCCTCTCGTCCACGCCCAGACTTGCCAGCAGATACCTGGCTCCGTGGGCAACAGGAGTGATGCTGACGTCACTATCACCCAACAACAGTGCTCTGTGTCCCCCCACCTGCCCCCGGCCCCCTGCTTGGAGGTGGGGCCTGGGGCAGGTGTTTAGGTTTAGATGAGGTCATGAGGGTGGAGCCCCCATGAATGGGATCAGTGCTCTTCTAGGAAGAGTCACAGGCAGAAGAGATGATCTCTCTGCACCATGTGAGGACACAGAGAAAAGGAGACCGTCTGCGAGCCAGGAAGGCAGCCCCTCCCGCAACCTGACTGTGTGCTGGCACTGCCATCCCAGACTTGCAGGCCTCAAGAACTGTGAGAAACCTCTTTCTTTCGTTTAAGCTCCCCCGTTCTGTGGGCTTTTGTTACAGTAGCCACTTCCTGGCCTATCCCTTCAGGCTTTTCTCCCTGGCAGATCCACCCAGCAAGGCTGTGCAGAAAGGGAAGATGTGGGCAGCTTCTTACCATGCCTCCTTCCTCAGCTCCACCACCCGGCCTGGCCCCACCGAGTGCACCCAGAGAGCCTGGTCCCCCTGCTTGAAAATGCCAGGGCTAGGCCGGTCCAGGAACGAATTAAACACCATGGCTACAAATTCAGACAGACACAGAACCCTGTGCCATGAAACGGGCTCCCCCCTCCTCTTCAAAGAAGGCTACAGATACGGGCGGAATAAAACCTGGACTCCCAGATCCAGGCGGGGTCCTGGAGCCAATCCTAACCCCACAGAGGCTGGGTAGCACCACTGGGAAGCTCTCGGTGATCAGCCTGTCTCACGCTGTCCCATTTTGGAACAGCAGACGAGGCCCAGGGCCTGTCTGGAAGAACTCAAGTGTCCAGAGCAGAAGTCTGCCTGAGTTCACCTGATTCTCCTCTCAGGACTCTGCCTGCTGCCCACAGTGGCTCTTGGTGCCCCCAGGGGATAAATCAGATAAAAGGCAGTGATGTAAAGATGGATGGAGACTTTGCCCTGGGCTCATCAGAGGCAAAGCTCCCAGGCTCCGAGAGGGTGGCCCATCCGGGCGGAGGACAGTGGAGCCCTGCAGGAAGGAAAATGTGAATCTCTGCCCACCTTATCCCTCCCTCCAGCTCCCTGTGGCTGGGTGTTAGAAGGGACCTGAGCAGAGCGATCCTGGAGTGATGCTCTGCCTCCTTCCCACCTTTACTTGGGGGTTCACTCTGGGAGGTCTGGCAAAGCAACAGTAAGATGAAGGCAATTTTAGAGAAAATCTGGAGAATGGAGACTAGATCCCAATGTTGTGGGTCCCTAGAACAATAGCTTGGAGAATTACTCAGAACCACTAGGGGGCAGGGACATCCGGTAGGAGGGTGATGTGGAGTGGGCTGAGCATAGACAAACCTGCTAAATTCCGACAACCAGCCCCCTTCTAGTTTCTCCCAGTCTGTCTTTTTCACAATCTGTCTGGGGAGAGAGGGTGGCGGGCGACAGCTTCTGCAGGTCCCAGAGAGCACGTAAAGCAAAACTCTCCAGGTTTAGCCAGCCAGCCTGAGGTAGGGTCCTCCTTATCTGACCTTTCTTTATCTGGGCTTCCCAAATCATTAACCACTCTCTTCATCTGCTTCTTCCACCCACCCACCCCTCACCAACTCAGCCGTGGCACTGAGGAGCCTTGGGGTTGTGGCCAAGGTTCCTTGGTTCCTTCCTTGGAGGAAGAGTGACCACCTATGGGTACCAGGAAGACATGGGTCCCCCATGGAAACCCCCCAGGGAGCCCTAGAACCAGGGCCCTCCTGAGCATGGCCCGTCGGAAGGGTTTCCTCTCCTGCTTCTGCAGAAATGTGCCATTGCCACAGGAGGGTCAAGCCAGGGAAGGCGGGCTGGGAGGGCCAGTGTGGGTCTGCTGAGAGCTCAGACTCTCAGAGCGAAAAAAGGGCAGTTTTCCCTGTTCGTACCTTTTCCATTGTAATATAGGTCCCTAAAACTATGTGCGTGAGGCTTTCCATGAACCAGACTCCTCTGTTGGCCCTTTGTCTGAATTAGCAGCCTTTAGGGGCATGTCCCCCTCCCTGCCATCAGACACCTCGATGGAGAACTGCCCAACCTTTTCCATGCTTCTCTCCCCTTTGTGAGTGTGGTAGGCTGAACAATGGCCCCCAAAACATTTCTACTTCCTAATCCTGGAACCCATGGGTGCTACCTTATACAAAAAAGGGTGGGGGGGGCACCTGGGTGGCTCAGTCATTAAGCGTCTGCCTCCAACTCAGGTCATGATCCCAGGGTCCGGGGATCGAGCCCCGCATCGGGCTCCCTGCTCGGCGGGGAGCCTGCTTCTCCCTCTCCCACTCCCCCTGCTTGTGTTCCTGCTCTCGCTGCGTCTCTCTCTGTCAAATAAATCAATAAAATCTTAAAAAAACAGGAAAGGGTGGGTGGGGGGAGGAAGTTTGCAGGTGTGATTAAGGATCTTGAGATGGGCAGATTATCCCGGATTTCCTGGAGGACCCCAAATGCAATCACATGGATCCTTAGAAGAGGGAGGCAGAAGGACATTTGACGCGCACGCAGAAGAGAAGGCGAGGTGACCACAGAGACAGAGACTGGAATAATGTGGCCACCAGCCGAGGAATGCAGCAGCTGCCAGAGTCTTGAAGAAACAAGGAGCAAATTCTCCCCTCGAGCCTCCAGAGGGAGTGGGGCCCTGCTGACACCTTGATCGTGGCCCAGTGAGACTCACGTGGCCCTCCCGGCCCCCAGAAGTGGGAGAGAACACATTTCTGTTGTATGAAGCCACCCAGTTTCTGGTGATTTGCTACAGGAACCACGGGAAATGCATACAGTGAATGGCCTCATAGGATTCATTTCTATTATTCATTCAACTCTTACCAAATGCCGACCACAGGCCAAGCACCAGCGTAGGTACCGAAGTGCAGCCGTGAACAGGCCCAAGCAGGCCTGGCCCCACAGAGCTGCAGTCCAGCTGCGTGGGGAGGGCCCAAAGGCATGGAGTGACCATCCGAAAGAGCTGCCTACAAATTATGGCAGCCTTCCAGATGAGGAAAGAATGGTCATTTTATTTTTTTTTTTAATATTTTATTTATTTATTTGAGAGAGAGTGTGAGAGAGAGAGAGAGAGAGCACATGAGAGGGGGGAGGGCGAGAGGGAGAAGCAGACTCCCTGCCGAGCAGGGAGCCCGACGCGGGACGCAATCCAGGGACTCCAGGATCATGACCCGAGCCGAAGGCAGTTGCCCAACCAACTGAGCCACCCAGGCGCCCAAGAATGGTCATTTTAAATGATCCTTTCTAAAGGTAGCCTAAAAGAAAAAACACATGGGCCTCCATAAAATAGTAGCAATTACTTGACAAATTATATACAAGTATACTTGTAAGCACAGCTGTGCTCTTCAGGAAAAACACAAAGCTCTCCAGATCCCAACTGTACCCCAGAAAGCCTTCGGTCCCTATGGGGACAAAGCTGGTCAGAGGGGGCCCACGATCACGGCGCTCTAGAGAATGAAGGCTCCTGCCGAGCGGACAGGCCCACAGAAATGGTCTAACCCAGGGAAGATACCATGGAAAGGGCCCTGAAAGAATGGCTTTTCAATGTTAACACAGAGATTGACTGCATGTAATTTACCCCAAACTTCAGGCTGAGGTCACAACTCTGGGCTTGCTTTAGATGAGTCAAAACACGTTGGGCCTAGGAGACTCCGTGCTCTGGCAAACTCGTGCTTTCCCACACATAAGCTGGCTTCATCAGGCAGGCAGTGACCTCATGTAATCACCCTCTTGCGGTAAGCTCCAGAACAGGCCACCTCCAAAACTGGTTATGCTCCTTGCACCACCCCGGCATTACCAGATACCTGATGCTGCAGAATATCTGCTGATCTTGTTGGCCGCAGGGCTCTGTCTGAACAACCCGAGAGGAGGCAATGGGCAGTGCAGGGCAAGGGAGGAGGCCAAGACAGTCCTCGTTCCGCCCCAACCTCCTGAGCCTCCTGCATCTCAGATGCTTAACAACCCCCCTTCTTTCCACCTCTTTTGAGGATTAAATGAGACAACAGATGGAAGTACATTTGGACAAGAATTAGGTGTGGAAGGCCAAGTGATGTTTTTAATCATTGGCATTATTCAGTTTCCTCTGGAAACAATGAATTCTACATCAACTTTGCAGGGTCCCCCCCCCACCGAAAATCTTCCTCTAGAATTTTGTTTCAGTAGCTACAACTACGGGTTAGCTGATGCCCCACCCCCTTCTTTGTTACCTGCCTCCATGCTTGCAGCTCCAGAGTGGAGCTACCCGAGTGGAGTGCTGAATAGTAAAGAATCAACCTTACCCAAAGAGAAGTCCAGCCTCTGTCCTCAGCTCCTTTGAGGTATCTCTGAGCCCTTGGAATGTCCTGCCTGATAGGGTTTTACCTGGGGGCTTTGGGCCACACAATGTGATTTATGGTGGGGGCTCCAGAATGGCTAGAGATTAAAGGTCAGCCAAGTGGGTGGTCCACGATGGCCACCCGACTGAGCTCCCATAAAAACTCTGGACACCAAATTTCGGGTGAGTTTCCCTGGTGGCAATCCTCCATGTGTGTTGTCACACATTGTTGCCAGAAAAACTAGTGCTGTCCATGATTCCACTGGGAAAGGAGAGCCAGAAGCTCCACCCTTGGAACTTTCTGCTCTGTGTGTCTCTTCCCCTGGCCCATTGCTTTCATTGTAATACACTGTAACCATAAGAGCTTTCAGTAAATTCTGTAGGTCCTCCTAGTAATTTATCGAAACTGAGGATGGACTTGGGGACCCCCAGACTTGCAACTGACATCAGAAGTGAGGGTGGTCTTAGGGGCTGCCTCCACATTCTAAGTTCTTACCCATTTTTGTGCCATGAACTGACTTCCCTGGCAGTCTGGTGAAGCCTATACCTTTTCCAAGATAATATTCTTAAATGCATAAAATGAAACATAAAGTATTCAAAGTATAAAATATATAAAATATAAAGAATTCAAAGTATTCAGTAACCAGTCACATTGAAATCGAAGTATCAAAACATGTGCTTATTTATTGACACATTAAATAACAAGTTCTAGGCGCACCTGGCTGGCTCAGTCAGTTAAGTGTCTCCCTTCAGCTCAGGTCATGATCCCAGAGTCCTCAGATCGAGTCCCGCATCGGGCTCCTTGCTCAGTGGGGAGCCTACTTCTCCCTCTCCTTCTCCCTGCTGGTCCCCCTGCTTGTGCACTCTCTCTGTCAAATAAATAAATAAAATCTTTAAATAAACAAACAAGTTCTAGTAGCAGATTTAATACCTAGCTTTGAAGTAGTGACAAGCATAGCCGATCTTTTTTTTTTTAAGATTTTATTTATTTATTCATGAGAGACAGAGAGAGAGAGAGAGAGAGAGCGGCAGAGGGAGAAGCAGGCTCCCAAGGAGCTGGGAGCCCGATGCGGGACTCGATCCCAGGACCCTGGGATCATGACCTGAGCCGAAGGCAGACGCCTAACCATCTGAGCCACCCAGGAGCCCATAGCCAATCTTTCAAGTTATCTGCAACAACTATAAAGAAATGTGGACTTGTGTTGGTGTCAAAGTCAGAAGTATTGTTCCCACTAGTGTGTTTTGTTGCCTACATTCATAATTGGAGGAGATTCTAAATTTTAGTTAGAGGTTAGTGAAAATAGAAGGTCAAAATTTTTTCCTAGCCAAGGTCACAGACCCCATGAATTCTACCTACAGACCATCAGGAGGCTCATGGGCCCCACATTAAGAAACCTAGTCAAAGGCTTGGATGACAATCTTACCTTTCACAGGTGCTGAGAGAGAACTGCTGCTGTGAATGATAGAAATGATAATAATAGCTAAAACTCGCTGAGCATTTGCTCTGTGCGAGACATGATAAATGTGAAAGTGTCACACAAATTGACGTTGTATCACTTTGCATTATTTTTATACTATATCACTTAATGCAGATGAGCTTTCCGGCTAAGAAAAGAGTGGCTACCGCTTTGGGCATGTTTACTCTGAGCAAAGCCCAGGCCAAGTGCTTTCAATACATCGTTCCCTTCGGCCTCAGGACAAACTGCCCAGGTGGGTCTGTTATTCCCATTTTATAGACAAGGATAGTGAGGCTTAGAGAATTTAAGCAACTTATTCAAATTATAATGCTAGTAATTGCTAGAGAGAGGAATTCAAACTCAGATCACTTTGGCTTAAGACAGCGCAGCTCATGAAAACTGACAGAAAGGCACATTTGCAAACAAAGGTGCAAACAGAGATGCACCAGATGATCACATCACAATGGAAATAGACATAACTCAGCACGAGGTTCTGCATGGACTAACGAATCAGTGATTGTCAAGGCAAGGCCATGAGGAAGTTCCTATGTTAATCATTAGTGTTTGGATTCCAGAACCATGGGGATCACAGAAGACTAATTGGTGAAGAGCTTCCTGGTTTCTCTAAGCACACTCTTGCTCTGCACATAGAGGTACTTACAGATGCCCCAGTGGGCTAGGAGCATCCTCAATACCATGCCACCTGGACTTTGCTGTCTCCAAAGACAATAATCTTGGAAGGTTCCTATTTGGAATGGACTCCAGAGTCCTTCCTATCGGCAGGAAAACCCATCCAAGAACAAGGATGCTTTGCAGAAGCAAAGGCTGGAAGGACTGAGACAGAGGTAGGGAAAAAAACCTGCAGTAAGAGAAGTCACAGAACAGGAAACTATCTGGCACCCAGGCCACCACTCCCTATTTCCTCACTCATGGCAGACCGTGCTAACGGGACATTTCTAATCCCCCCTTGCTGACATAGGATGCAGCCTCAGTTTCCTTCTCAACACAGCTATCCAGGTAGCTACAACCAAGTGAGTGAATTCGACACACAGGTTGAAACTTCTTTTCCATCAGAACCAGGCGCGCCAAAAGAAAAGGGAAATATGCTACTCTTGAGATAATGACACAAAACAAAAATAGCTCACACTTCTTGAGTCTTTATCTTGTGCCCGCCGTCGCTATTCTAAGCATTTCACATGTATTAACTGATTTTTCATCCTTCGCAACAACCCTATGAGGCTGATACTGTGATAAGCCCCATTTTCCTTAGGAGAAAACTGAGGCACAGACAGGTTACGTTACTTGCCCAAAGTCACCCAGCAAATAAGGGATAAAGTTAGGATTTGAATCCAAGCAGTCTGGATCTAAAATTTGCATATTTAAATAACCATTCCACTGTGTTGATATTGTCCATGTGCCAGGGGTATTTTCAGCTAATGATCACGGCAAAAGACAAAGATAAGAACAGCTTTACAGTTTTGCATGTTGGACACCAGCAAAGGTGCTTATCCATCCTGGACGACTCTCCGAAGTCCGTAGAGCGATGCTTTTGTCCGTAATGCACCTTGCTCTGGTCCTGCTTCTCAACGCAGCTGACTTCCCCATTTCCCACCCACCCCAGAACAGCTCATCTGCAGGTCCAGGCTAGCCACAGCTGGGACGGGTAGCAGAGCCCCGTAAGAAGTGTGTCTGAGATTCTGGCTGAAGCCGGGCCTCCCCTTCTCCCTCCTCACCTGCGCCCTCCAGGGCCGGTGTATTCTGTATATCCCTGCATTCTGCTAACACCAGACGTTAAGAACAGATGCAGAGGAGGCCAGCTCCACCCCTGCCTGGGGTCCCAATGGTAACAAGTATGATCTCCAAGGAAACGAGCTAGAGTCAAATCACCTGACTCAACCACCATACCACAAAGATGGAGCCTAAGGGACCTTTAGGAGAGAATAAATAACCCTTCTCCTCTGCATCAGAAAAGGCTCATACGTGCCCTTGTAGGTAGCTGCTCTCAGCAGCAGGAACAAGCATGTCATCTGAGCTGAACCTGAGGCCACCACCATCTCCTTAAGTTTCCATGTTCAGTGACCACCGAGGCAGCTCGCAGGTGGCTGTGGCAGAACCCAGCGAGGTGCTGTCTGCTTTACTACCTTCCCGCCGGTCCCAGAGTGCTCCCTCCTCCTGGTCTGGGGGCACCAAGATGGAAATAGAGACTTTCTCAGGAGCACTAGACCAGCAACTCTCAGTATTACTAGTGGTAGTTCTAGTTATTACCCAGAATGACGTGGGACCCCCTGGGCTCCCACACTAAAGCCCTGATGGGAGTCGGGTGGGAGAGAGTCTGGGCCAACTGGAGGGTCCCAGGACCGGTCCAAACCATGCTGGCATCAGCCGTCACTGAGAATTAACTCAGACTCCCCTGTCCCTTCTACCCATGAAAAAGGCACATTTTCAGAAACCCCATTTAAAGCTCTTCAAATGCTTTCAGTAAATTTTGTAGAGCACTTTATAACATAGAGCAGGATATAACACCATTTCACAGGTACTATTTTTTTTTTACTCTCCCATGAAATCTGAGAGGCATGGAAGGTAAATCCCCATACCCATTTGTTAGGCGAGGAAACAGGTTCTAGAAGATGGAGTGAAAGCCAACATCACATGGCAAGTAAAATGGCAGAAAAAAATCCAAACCCAGATCTGAATCCAGAGTCCCAGCTCTTCCCACCTTACCAAGCCACCACCCTGCTGTGCTGATATCACATTGGTGGCCCACTCATCCTTAAGCGGTTCCTGGGGCACCGTGAAGCAGAGGCAGAATTCCAAATGAATCTCTGGAGCCCTCACAGCCTCCCCCAGCCTGCTGCTCTGGCACCTGGCATACCCTTCCCCGACTCCTATCTCCTACCTCACCCCTACCTTCCTGGTAATTACTGCTAGAGCAAATAGCTCAGGCCATTAGACTCTCCCCAACTTTCGGTCAACATTCACCTACCACCAGCAGGATAGGGAGCAGCTAAAATGAGAGGGTTAGACAATCTTGTCTATACTGGGATTATACATGTATAATTCTCAGCACTTATCTCCAGCTTTTTGTAAAGAAAGGATTTCAAAAATAGGTCAAGTTAATTTTCCTTTTGCCGGCTTCTAGCCCTCACTGTGCTGCTTTAGGTTGTTCTTGCTCTTTTCTCGCCCAGAGTTCAGCCCTCCACCCGAGCCCTTTAATCCCTTTGTCTCCGCCGTTACAAGGAACAGTGGCTGTGTTGAGGACCCAATGGATGATGAAACTCACCAGAGACCACATTGCTAGAGAATGGCTAAACTCGGTTTTGAATCTAGGCAATCTTCACAACCACCGCCCCCCCCCCAACCAGAGCCCTCCAGCTTAAAGGAAAGAGACCCCAGGAGCTCCCTCACCCCTTCTGCCATTAGAGGACACAAAGAAGACAGACATCAGTGAACCAGGAAGCAGGCCCTCATCAGACACCGAATCTGCCAGTGCCTTGATCTTGGACTTCCCAGTCTCCAAAGAAGTGAGAAATAAATTTCTGTTGTTGATAAGTCACCCAATCAACGGTATTCTGTTAAAACAGCCCAAGTAGCCTAAGACCATATGTAAAAATAAATAAATCAGCGATAATTAAAAAAAAAAAAATAGGTCAAGCTAAGGGTGAGTCAGACAGAAGCCACTCACATCTGCTTAAGTCAAGAAAACCCAGGTGTAGAGAAATGTCCTAAGCAGTTCCCTGTAGCCAATGCTTTAGTGGTCACATGGAATTCTGGCGAGATCCCTGCTTTGGGAAATTTTCACAGGCTCTGTCCAGAAAATTCCAGGTACATAAACCTGCAACTTCACCATATCTTCCCTTTTGAGGGTAGGATTTGGGCTCCTGTCTCACAAGGTAGTCAGGCCCTGAGAGATCAGGTCCACACAGGGTCCTCCTTGTTGAGGTCCCCTCTGCAACTTCTGCCCTCACCCTCTCCCCTCACTGTGGCGCCCTGTCCTCTTTCTTGGCACAGGCAGAAAAGCAATCTGGTAAAATTACAGCCTGGTGAGATGTGGGTGTCACTCTTCCCAGAATCAAGAAGTGCAAGTCGGCAGAGAAAGAGCAGTGATTGGACAAAGAGAGAGCAGTGACTGGGCAAAGGGATCAGAACCGGGTTCTTGACTAGGCCCAACTCATTGAGCAGGTGGGCATCACCTTCACTTTTCTTTCTACCCCTCACTTTCGAATCTGTGCCCTTGGTTCCCTCTTCCCCATCTGGGACCATATCTGAGGAAGATCCTAAAATATTTTGGTCATTTTCAGATATTAACTGATGATCTTTATTTTCAGATCTTATAAGTGCCAGGCCAATCTCAGTGAGACCTTTCAGGTCTCAGCCAGCTTATTCTTTCACCTTCATCTCCCACCCCACCTTCGACCCCCACGCCTGACCCAGATGCAGACACCTGCCACGAGGTGGGTCACCGTCGCTTTTTTTTCTCTTCTCTGAGCATTTCTCCTCCTCCATCCACATTCACCACCTGCTTCAGGCTCTCTGGGTTTAGGGCAGGGAGGAGAAATGAGAAGCAAAAGGGCAAAGTGTCCTTTTAATTAGCTAATGCGATTTCCACTCCTCTCTGGCCAGATTCAGCAAATAAAAAAAACAGGATGCTCAGTTAAATGTGAATGTCAGATAAACAAGGAATAATTTTTTGG
Source organism: Eumetopias jubatus (assembly GCF_037043125.1). Classification (NCBI taxonomy): domain Eukaryota; kingdom Metazoa; phylum Chordata; class Mammalia; order Carnivora; family Otariidae; genus Eumetopias; species Eumetopias jubatus. The sequence continues at coordinate 148,526,877 of NW_028274810.1, forward strand.
TATAAGAAAGTGGCATGCCACATTTGGGCATCTTGTGTTTCGTTTGGAAACTATACTCTGGCTGCCGAACGTCGTGACTCTATAACTTCCTACACCACGTGTTGCAGACATCAGTCATGTTTACTAACATCTCAGCTCATGTTAAATGCCCTTGCTATGTCTGGGATAAATTCAGCCCTGTGCATCCCACCTCTACAACGTAGAACTCAAATCAAATTCCAGCCTTTCTTGCAACAGATGAAGGCATGTGTCTCAGATTCTGCCAATCAGACACAATCCTGTAATTTTTTTCCCTCTGCAATAGTTTTAATTTCTTTTCATCATGATAAGTGTGCTCTTTAGTTCCCATCCCCTATTCCCCCCATTCCGCCACCCCTTCCCCTCTGGTAACCAGAAGTTGGTTCTCTATAGTTAAGAGTCTGTTTCTTGGTTTGTCTCTCTCTTTTTTTTCCTTTGCTCATTTGTTTTGTTTCTTAAGTTCCACATAGGAGTGAGATCATATGGTATTTGTCTTTGACTGACTTATTTTGTTTAGGATTATACTCTCTAGCTCCATCCACGTCGTTGCAAATGGCAAGATTTCATTCTTTTTTATGGCTGAATAATATTCCATTGTATATTTTTACCATATCTTCTTTATCCATTCATCTATGATGGACACTCGGGCTGCTTCCCTAGTTTGCCTATTGTAAATAATGCTGCAATAAACATAGGGGTGCATGTATCCCTTTGAATTAGTTATTTTGTATTTTGGGGGTAAATATCCAGTAGTGTGATTACTGGATTGTAGGGTAGTTCTATTTTTAACTTTTTTTTTTAAGATTTTATTTATTTATTTGACAGAGAGAGACCCAGTGAGAGAGGGAACACAAGCAGGGGGAGTGGGAGAGGGAGAAGCAGACTTCCCGCCGAGCAGGGAGCCCGATGCGGGGCTCGATCCCAGGGTCCTGGGATCATGACCTGAGCTAAAGGCAGACGCTTAATGACTGAGCCACCCAGGCGCCCTTATTTTTAACTTTTTGAGGAAACTTTATACTGTCTTCCACAGTAGCTGCACCAGTTTGCATTCCTACCAACCGTGCATGAGGGTTCCTTTCTCTCCACATCCTCACCAACACTTGTTGTTTCTTGTGTTTTTTATTGTAACCATTCTGACAGGTGTGAGGTGATATCTCGTTGTAGTTTTGATTTGTATTTTCCCTGATGATGAGTGATATTGAGCATCTTTTCATGTGTCTGTTGGCCATCTGGATGTCTTCCTTGAAGAAATGTCTGTTCATGTCCTCTGCCCATTTTTAATTGGATTATTTGTTTTTGGGGTATTGAGTTGTATCGGTTCTTTATATATTTTGGATATTAACCCTTTATCAGAGATGTCATTTGCAAATATCTTCTCCCATTCGGTGGGTTGTCTTTTAGTTTTGTTGATTGCTTCCTTTGCCGTGCAGAAACTTTTTATTTTGATGTAGTTTCAATAGCTTATTTTTGCTTTTATTTCTCTTGCTTCGAGAGACATATCGAGAAAAATGTTGCTATGGCTGATAGAGAAATGACCACCTGTGCTCACTTCAAGGATTTTTATGGTTGTGGGTCTCACTCGGCTCTTTAATTCATTTTCAGTTTATTTTTGTGTATGGTAAAAGAAAATGGTCCAGTGTCCTTCTTTTGCATGTGGCTGTCCAGTTTTCCCAACAGCGTTTGTTAAAGAGACTATCTTTTTCCTCTTGTATATTCCTCCTTTTTGAAGATTAATTGACCAATAATTGTGGGTTTATTTCTGGGTTTTCTCTTCTCTTCTACTGATATATGTGTCTATTTTTATGCCAGTACTATACTGTTTTAATTACTACCACTTTGTGATGTAACTTGAAACCAGAAATTGTGATACCTTGTTTTGGTTTTTTTTTCTGTATTTTTTTATTATGTTCAGTTAGCCACTGTATAATACATCATTAGTTTTTGATGTAGTGTTCAACGATTCATTAGTTGCGTATAACACCCAGTGCTCATCCCACACATGCCCTCCTTAATACCCATCACCCAGTTACCCCATCCCCCACCCCCCTTCCTTCTGTAACCCTCAGTTTGTTTCCCAGAGTCCAGAGTCTCTCATGGTTTGTCTCCCTCTCTGATTTCTGCCCATTCAGTTTCCCCTCCCTTCCCCTGTGGTCCTCTGCACTATTCCTTATATTCCACATATGAGTGAAACCATATGATAATTGTCTCTCTCTGTTTGACTTATTTCACTTAGCATAATCTCCTCCAGTTCTATCCATGTCGAGGCAAATGGTGGGGATTCATCCTTTCTGATGGCTGATGTTTTTCTTTTTCAACATTGCTCTAGCCATTTGAGGTCTTTTGTAGTTCCATACAAATTTTAGGATTGTTCTAGTTCTGTGAAAAATGCCATTGGTATTTTGGTAGGTATTGCATTAAATGTGTAGATTGCTTTGGATAGTATCAACATTTTAACAAGATTTATTCTTCTAACCCATGTGCATGGAATGTTTTTCCATCTCTTTGTGTCATCTTTAATTTCTTTTATCAGCGTTTTATAGTTTTTAGAGTACAGGTCTTTCACCTCTTTGGCTGAGTTTATTCTTAGGTATTTTGTTGTTTTGGTGCAATTGTAAATGGGATTGTTTTCTTAATTTCACTTTCTGCTGCTTCATTATTAATGTAAAAGAATGCAACAGATTTCTGCACATTGATTATGTATCCTGTGACTTTACTGATTTATCAGTTCTAGTAGTTTTTTGGTGGAGTCTTTAGGGTTTTCTATATATGGTATCATGTCATTTGCAGATAGTGAGAGTTTCACTTCCTCCTTACCAATTTGGATGCCTTTTGTTTCTTTATGTTGTCTAATCGCTGTGGCTAGGATTTCCCATACTATATTGAATAAAAGCGGTCAGAGTGGACATCCTTGTCTTGTTCCTCACCTTAAGGGAAAAGCTTTCACTTTTTCACCACTGAGGATGCTGTTGGCTATGGGTTTTTCATATAAGGCCTTTATTATGTTAAGTATATTTCCTCTAGACCTACCTTGTTGAGAATTTTTATCACGAATGGATGCTATATTTTGTCAAATGCTTTTCCTGTATCTATTGAAATTATCACGTGGTATTGTTTTGTGAATATTGAACCCCTCTTGCATCCCGGGAATAAATCCCACTTGATTGTGGTGTATGATTTTTTTTTGAAGTATTGTTGGATTCGTTTGGCTAATACATCGTTGAGGATTTTTGCATGTATATTTATGAGAGATATTGGCCTGTAGTTCTCTTACAATTCTCTTTTTTTTGGTGGTGTCTTTATCTGGTTTAAGTATCAGGGTGATACTGGCCTCATAGAATGAATTTGGAAGTTTCCTTCCTTTTGTATGTTAGCAGGCTCTTTGAAGATCCCCAGCTGGGGATCTCCAGTGCCATTTTCTGATCCAGGCAGCATGGGTGATACCCTCTCCAGCTAACTTTCTACAAAAGTTCCTCAACTCTTGCTTGAAGGTATAGCTCACAGACATGCTTTCTGCTGGGGTCTCCCCTCCTGAGCAGGCAGAAATCTTGGGTGGGGTACTTTCAAGACCCTCAAGCCTGGCTACCTTCCAAGGTGACCTGACACCTGGCCACGTAAACATCCCAGCCCTGGCCCCAACAAATTTTAGAAGTGTATGCCACTTGCAAGAAACAGTTTAATGGAGCCCTATCGAGTGGCCTGCCTTCTTTCTGAATAAAGAAATTCTTGACTCTCTCAGCAATCTTTAGCCTTTTCTTAGATCTAGGCTAGGCTGGACATGGGTGATGTGCCAAGACCAGAAGTTGCAGGACCAGTTTGGATACTTCTGAGCAAGCTCTTCATGGATGGCTTAGCACCTCTCTTAAAAATACATGTATGTTGGGGCGCCTGGGTGGCTCAGTCGGTTAAGTGTCTGCCTTCGGCTCAGGTCATGATCCCAGGGTCCTGGGATCGAGCCCCACATCGGGCTCCCTGCTCAGCAGGAAGCCTCCTTCTCCCTCTCCCACTCCCCCTGCTTGTGTTCCCTCTCTCACTGTGTCTCCCTCTGTCAAATAAATAAATAAATCTTTAAAAAAAAATACATGTATGTTGGGGGGGTGCCTGGGTGGCTCAGTCATTAAGTGTCTGCCTTCGGCTCAGGTGATGATCTTAGGGTCCTGGGATCAAGCCCCACATTGGGCTCCCTGCTCCTCGGGAAGCCTGCTTCTCCCTCTCCCACTCCCCCTGCTTGTGTTCCCTCTCTCGCTGTGCCTCTCTCTGTCAAATAAATAAATAAAATCTTTAAAAAATTTTTTCTGAAAAAAAAATACATGTGTGTTGGTAGAGGTGAAAGTCATAGGGGTGGGAGATCACCTATTATTCTCAGCCTCGGGGTTTAACCAATATCCCAGAGAGTTGGAAAAGCCTAGCCTATCCTTCTGGAAAAAGGAAAAAGTGAGCCAGAGTATAAATTCACAGTAAAGTACAGGTGTCACCTAATCCCAGAGGTACTCACATTTTTTGTTCTTGTAATTTTTTTATTTTTTTAAGATTTTATTTATTTTTTTGAGAGAGAGAGGAGAGAGCATGAGTTGGGGGAGGGGCAGAGGGAGAAGCAGACTCCCCATCCCAGGACCCTGAGATCATGACCTGAGCTGAAGGCAGACGCTTAACTGACTGAGCCACCCAGGTGCCCCAGTACTCATGTTTTAACAGAGGAGAGGGCAATGATTGACTTGAAAGTATGCATTGCTAATAAAACAAAATGCCCCAAATCAAAGATAAATCTTCACAGGAAGTCTGTTATACACCTGGTGCTGCCTATCTGAGTCCAGCACCAGTATTCTGCAGGGGGAGCTGGGTCCTAAGATTCCCCTGAGCTGGCAAAAAGAGCTTGTAATGGCCAATTGGAAGGCAGCTTGAATAGGGCCGGGATGGCCCACCGGCTTGGTCCCCATGCCCACCCTGCAGGTAAGTAGCCACCCACTGTATTTGAAAGAGTGCTGAGGGTGCCCTGGATTCAGTGGGAGAGTGTGCCATCATCAACTTAGTGGGTGTGAATGCGGGCTTCCCACTTACACATTATGTGACATTGCTGTTTAACCTCCGGGCGCCCATTTCTATAAACTGATAAGACCTATATATGATATATTCTTCTGAAGATTAAATGAAGTGATATTTGCAGAGCACCTAGCACCCAGTTGCACCCAATAGGTGTTACCTTCCTTCTTTCCACCTCTAAGATCCTTCATATCAGCATCTCAGCATACCTTTCTTCATGTCTATATATTGGTGAGTGTAGAAACTGGGAGCAGTATTTACCATTTAGTCCCTGCATCACACAGATGCAAACCCACCCGGACTAAGGACAGAGACATCGTTACATTCTTCAATGGTCCATCCTGGGTGTGACAAAATTCCTTTGGCATTGTCTTTCAGGTGTGCCTCCTGGTTGGTATTCTGAAGGGACAGGTTTTCAGTTTATAAAGATTACGTGGTTTTGCAGTGAGATCATCAACCCTCCACACTCCGCACGGACACACACGTGTGCACCCTTTCTGGGAGGCAGCGGGAGGGAGGGGAAGAACCTGCCATCCACCCGCAGAAAGCAAGGTATCATGGAAATCTTTTCAGCTGACTCAGGGGCAACCATTTAAACTCAAATTCAGAGTTGCTTTTCCTTGTCTTTTTAACATGAGGTGCCAGACTAAGGCATTTTCGTTGCATCTTTTCATTATGTCTCACAGCAACCCTGTGAGTTTGGCAGCTCCTTGTACCTAATTTGCAGAGGGAACTGGGAACAAAGAAGTGCTAATCTGAGGTTCGGGTGTATGCACAAGCGCTCAACCCAGGTCTACGGGGCTTCTGTTCTCCCCTTGGGTGAGAGCTGCTCCACCTGTAAGTCACCTGACCCGGTACAAGTTTATACGAACCTTTCAGCTTGGTACACTTTTACCCTCCCTAACATGACTGACAGCTTTGCCTTACCCCCACCCCAAGCACCCCCAAAAAGGCAGGAGGAAAGTCCGCTGCACTTACCTGCTCCCTGTCCTCTGACTCTGGTAGGTGGGTCATCACTTTACCTACCCCACAGCGACCTGGCCACATGGTGAGGCATGGGCTCTGCTGTCCCTGTCCCTGCTTAGGGGGATGTAGCCGACACAGCACCCGGGGGACATCTGAAGGTGTGGCCCAGGGCAGCCGTCTGCTCCTTCACTTTATCGTCTGAGGACCCCAGACAGCAATCTCTACCATGGGGCAGGCGGGAGGGCTCACGCCTTCAGGGAGCCTAGAATGAAGTGCTGACTCATGGACAGGTGTGAGCAGAGTTAGGGAGGGGTTGTTGGAGGGGGGCGGCTTTGCGAGCCTGGAGGTGCTAATCCCATCTTTTCCCCTGACCCACATGTGACCGTGCCCTTCCTCTGCACTGACAGGCTTCCTAGGGAACTGTGGGGGGGCGGCGGGGGGGAAGGGGCGGTGACAGATACCACATTAAGTTCCCAAAAGAGATCAAATGCCATTCTTCTGGAGTTCCCAGTTTAAAGGGAGGCCTGCAAAAAATGAACGGCCCCCAACAGCTCATGTTTGAACTGCACTTAACCTTTTTCAGGGCATTTCATAATGCCCAAGCCAGAAACCTGGTTAATCTATATTCTTCTGCCTTCATGAACCTTCCGTACCAGCCCAACGCACCTTTGTTGGTTGAATCCATTCATGGGAATTAATGAGATCCTCACAGTGACCTGGGAGGTGGCCCGGGTTATTACAAAATCATGCTTACAGATGGTAAGAAGGGGAAGGAACCAACATCTGTTAGGGATCAGGGTGCCAGATTTAGCAAATCAAACCATGGGATTCCCAGTTAAATTTGAATTTCAGATAAACGTCCAATAATTTTTTTAGTGTAACTATGCCCTATGAATATTTGGGATATACTTAAAAAAATTCTTTGTTGTTTGTCTGAAATTCACATGTAACTGGGTGTCCTGTATTTTATCAGGTGACCCTAGTTGGAGGCCTACTGTGCGCCCGAGGTCGTCTCTCCTTTCTCTCATTCCATTCTCATTCAGCCCTGAGAGGGAGCCAGAATTAAGTTATACTGACCTGACCGTAAAGATGAGAAAAAAGGATACTTTGGTAAGCAACCTGATTTGCATCATGTACCACAGCTCGGGGAAAAAGTGGTGGGGACTGGAACCTCGAGCCCCTGACCTCCCACCCTACTTTTTAGTGGGTTGGGAGCTCACAGGGTAAGGAAGGGCTATGGCTGGTGGAGCCACGGGGGATCCCACATCACTATGGTCAGAGAAGGCAGGTCCTAGTCAGGAGACTCAGTTCTTAGAGTGGAGCCCAGGCGCACAGACCAAGTTCACCTGGGTTCCTCTGGGCAACACTACACAGGCAGGCAGGGACGCCCTCGGGGCACCTGCCCACGGCTCATAATGAATGCCTTTGCACGCAAGCGGTTTGAGATCACGTGTGGAATGCTTGAAAGCTATACAAACAATAACAATGCAGTGACAACAGTAACTGTAGTGTTAATTAGTATGTGCTGACATACTAGGGCATTTGTGTACTGGTATAAGTATGTGCCAGGGATTGTGATAACTCTTTATATCCATTACTTCTTTTAATCCCCCACCACCAAAAAAACCCCCAGTAATTGTATTATTATTTCCGATTGCCACCATTTCTTGAGTGTTACCATGTGCTGGGCCTATACACATACTTTGTCCTTATCTCATTTAACACAAACAAGCACCCTGTCAGGTGAGTATCATTATCCACATTTCAGATGAGGATCAGAGAATTAAGAAAGGGCCCAAGATCACAGAGCTGTCAGAACTCAAACCCAGATCTGCCTCCCCACCTCCCGTGTGCCTTCCACGCTGCACATGGCCCCTCCTCCCTGAGGAAGGTCAGATGCAGTACAAACCCAATGCCAGTTCCAGCTAGCTCTCCCACACCCCTTAATGCAGACAAAGGAATCTCACTTCCCCTTGGGGTAAATCTGTCCTGGGATAAAAACTTCAAAACAAAGTCCAGGCCCCCATAATGTTTCTGGTTGATAAATTCCCTCAGGGAGTGCCCCTGTGATCCCCACAATTTCTGGCCACTTCCTTACATAAACCAGAGTTAGGGAATGCCGGTTGTGGTGTGGTGCCCCCCTTTCAGCTGAGTTCACTTCCCAGCTCCTTGCCCTTTGGTTTGGTTTAGTTTGATTAATAAGCAAAACAATATGGCTGAGAGACCCACCAGATTCCTAGAAATGAGAAACAAACGTGTCGATCTTCCCCAAATTAATTTATGGCTTCATTACTTACATTCAAAATTCTAATGGGACTTTTTTGGTGAAATCTCACTAATTTGGAAAAATTAACAGGCCAGGTAAAACCAATACATTTACAGTGAGAAAAAAATAGTAATAACTGGGGACTGGTGTTTCTTGATTTTAACACTTATTAAATTAAAAAAGCAAGTATATGCAAGTTATGGGCAAACACATTAACAGGGCAAAATTAAGAATTCAGAAATGTACCTTCTACAAAGAACCTGACATGTGATAAAAGATGCACCTCAAATAAAAGGGGAGGGGATGGATTACTTAACAAGAGACTGTGAGGAGCAATACAATGGAGAAAAGATAGTCTTTTCAACAAATGGTGTTGGAACGACGGGACATCCATATACAAAATAATAATAATAATCTGGACACACAGATCTTACTCTCTTCACAACAAAAGGGATCATAGACCTAAATGTCAAATGCAAAACTATAAAATTCTTAGAAGATAACATAGGAAAACATCAAGGTGACCTTGGGTGCGGTGATGACTTTGTAGGTACAACACCAAAGAGCTAACTGACAAACTGGACTTCACTAAAATTAAAAACTACTCTGTGAAAGACACCATCAAGAGAATGAAAACAGAAGCCACAGGGCAAAAGAAAATATTTGCCAAAGACTCATCTAATCAAGGATTGTTATCCTGTCAATCTTTGTAATTGCCACTCATCTGTCAACAAAACACAAACTATCTTTATTGTTTTGATGGACATTCTTTTAATGATGAGTGAGAATTAACATATTTTCATATATTTATTTCTCATTTGCTTTTTGTCTTTTGTGAACTGCTATTTATATCCTTTGCTCACTTTTTAAAGGCCTTGCCTTTTAAAAATTAATTTGTAAATGTCCTGTGCATATTAGAGATATTAACTCAGTGTTATATATGTTGCAAACATATTTCCTGGTTTGTTATTTGTGTTTCAACTTTATTACTCTTAACATGCCAGGTGGTTTCTTTTTTTAACTGCGTGTTTTTTAACCTACGAAATATTCCATTATAGTTTCCTTTTGACATCATACCTTCTGCACTTCAAGACAATAAAAATATTTACCCGTATTTAGTATTTTATGGTTCACTTCTAATATTTGAATTTCTTATTTCTTACAATTTATTTTGGTATTAGAATGAGAATAGGATCAAGCTTTATGGTTTTCCTGTTAGAGAGTTGTCTCAGAGATTTGAAATGGCACTTTTATCATACACAGACGCTCAATTCTGATATATATTTATATACACACACTATGTTAGTTTGCTGGGGCTTCCATAACAAAGAACCACAGACCAGATGGCTTAACCAACAGAAACTTGCTTTCATACCATTTTGGAAGCTGGAAGTCCAAGGTCAAGTTATCAGTAGGGTCGATTTCTCCTAAGGCCTCTGTACTTGGCTTGTACATGGCTGCTTTCTGCCTGTGTCTTCACATGATCTTAGCTCTGTGCATGTCTGTGTCCTATCCTCCTCTTATTATTAGGACACAAATCATAGTGGATTAAAGCCCAATCTAATGACCTCACTTAGCTTAAATACCTCCTTAAACACCCTGGCTCCAAATAAAGTCACATTCTGAGGTACTGGGGGTTAGAACTTCAATATATGAATTTGGGGGGAATACCATTCAGCCCGTAATTCACACACATACACACTGGATTCACTTGGGTCTGCACTACCGTGTTACATTGATCTGTCTGTACCTGCAATAGTATCATACACGGTTATTGGAACTTTGTAACACATTTTAATATTTAGCAGGGCAAAACCTATCTCCTTGTGACTTGCCTTTTTCAGACTTTTCCTAGCTATTTTCACATTGCTCACTCCCCCTGTGAGTTTCAGGATTCATTTGGAATCCTTTGGGGATCTATATTGAGATTAAATAGGAATTATAGATTAGTTTGAGAATGTGCTTCTTTTTAATATTGGGTCTTCCCATCTGTTATATGTTGAAATGTGTTTCCCCCGAAGACATGTTGAAATCCTCACCCCTGGTGCCTATGAATATGACTTTATTTGGAAAAATAGGGTCTTTGCAGATGTAGTCAAGTTAAGATGAGGTCATTAGGATAGGCTATAATCCAATATGACCGAAGTGTTTATGAGAAAAGGAGCAGGGACATAGAGACAGAAATACAAGGAAAATGCTATGTGATGACAGAGGCAGAGACTGGAACAACATATGTACAAGCCAAGGAACACCAGGGGTTCTAGTAACACCAGAAGCCAAGAGAAAGGCATTGCACAGAGTCTTCAGAGGGAGTCTGCTGACACCCTGATGTCAGAATTCCAGCCCCCAAGGACACCTGGGTGGCTCAGTTGGTTGGGCGTCCGCCTTCTGCTCAGGTCATGATCCCAGGGTTCTGGGATCGATTCCACATCTGGCTCCCTGTTCAGCAGGGAGTCTGCTTCTCCCTCTCCCCCACCCCCACTCATGCTCTCTCTTCCTATCTCTGTCGCTATCTCAGTCTCTCTCTCTCAAATAAATAAATAAAATCTTAAAAAAAAAAAAAAAAAAAAAGAATTCCAGCCCCCAGAACTGTGAGAGCAAATTTCTTGGCCGCTCAGTGTGTGGTCATTCATTACGGCAACCCTAGGAAACTAATACACCATCCAATAATAAGATTTGTCTTTCTGTGTATTCAAACCTTACCAGTCCCAGGAGAGTTTCACAGAGATGCTGTTCTATTTTGTTCTGTATTTGTTTCTGTTACATGTGTTTCTCGGTGTTTTATTTTCCTGATGTTAATTTTGAGTGGAATTGCCTTTCCATTATATTTTCTAAAGGATTGTTGCTGACATACAAGAAACTATAAATTTTATATATGTATTTATTTTGTACTTACACACTATATTGAACTCCTTTACTTCCAAGAAAATATTTTATTTTATTTTTTATTTTTTTTAAAGATTTTATTTATTTGACAGAGAGAGACACAGCGAGGGAGGGAACACAAGCAGGGGGAGTGGGAGAGGGAGAAGCAGGCTTCCTGCCAAGCAGGGAGCCCGATGTGGGGCTCGATCCCAGGACCCTGGGATCCTGACCTGAGCCACCCAGGCACCCCCCCAAGAAAATATTTTAATGATTCTTTCAGTAGGCAATCACATCATCTTCAAATGGAGATGATTTTGCCTCCTTACCTCCTACTTAGACATCTTGTTTAATAGTCCTACTCATCGTATTGACAAGTGCTTTTTAACAAGAAGATAACAGTGACACCTGTCTTTCTCTGACTTTAACAGGACTATGTCTAATTAAGCATAATTCTGTTAGTTTGAGACTTTTTTAAAAAATCACATTGTAGGGGATCCTGGGTGGCTCAGTCATTAAGGGTCTGCCTTAGGCTCAGGTCATGATCCCAGGGTCCTGGGATCAAGCCCTGCATTGGGTTCCCTGCTCAGCGGGAAGCCTGCTTCTCCCTCTCCCACTCCCCCTGCTTGTGTTCCCTCTCTCGCTGTGCCTCTCTCTGTCAAATAAATAAATAAAATCTTTTAAAAAATTAAAATTAAAAAAATAAATTAAAAAAATCACATTGTAAAGTTTTATATGGCTTTTCAGTGTCAAAATGGTCATAAGAAGTGTTCATATAAGGTTGATCATGTTAATAGATCTCCTAATATTTTGTTATCTCTGCATTCCTAGATGAACTTCACCCATAGTCCATTTCTTAAATTATGTTGCTGAGTTCTATTCCTACTATTTTATTTGATATTTTTCATCAGTTTATCAATAAGTTTGAAATGTGGGATATGTGTGCACACTCTGTGTGCAAGCATTTCTGTCTTGTACAATTAAAGTTCGTGCTATGTTTTTGTTTGGGAAAATGCATAAGAAGTAATGCACATTCAGTGTTTGCCTTTATATGCAGGGCAAAGAAAAAAAAACAAAGGACATCATAATGGTAACGTTGGTTATCTAAATGCTGGGATTACAGGCTTTTTTCCCTTTGTTTTCTATGCTAATTGAGTATTATTCTAATAACAAAACGTTCTAAATACATGTGATTAAAAGACATTGAAGGGCATTATGCCAGCAGTTATCTCTAGAAGGGGGAATGAGATACGATTTTTATCTTCTCTATCCTGCTGTGAATCTCTCCAGCCATCAGCAACCCCCCCCTTTCTGTCCATGCCTCCATCAGAAAATACAAATCCACATGTTACATAATTACTTTTCTCTAAAATTTATTTATTTATTTGAGAGAGTGTGTGTGAGAGTGAGCATGAGCAGGGGGAGGGGCGGAGGGAGGTAGAAAAATCTTCAATCAGACTCCCTGCTGAGCATTGAGCCCAACGTGGAGCTCAGTCCCCAGACCCTGAGGTCATGACCTGAACCAAAATCAAGAGTCAGTTGCTCAACCCACTGAGCCACCCAGGCTCATAATTACTTTTTTTTCTTTCATAATTACTTTTTTAAATGCTACAAACTTGAGCGCACGTGGGTGGTGCAGTCAGATAAAGCTCCAACTCGCGGTTTCAGGATCATGATCTCAGGGTCATGGTCTCAGGATTGCGATCTCAGGGCTGTGAGATGGAGTCCAGTGTGGAGCTCTTCACTCAGGCTCTGTGCTTGGGCTCTGTGCTCAGCACGGAGTCTGCTTGAGAGTCTCTCTCCCTCTCCCTCTGCCCCCCCCCACTTGTGCTCTCTCTCTCTCTCTCTCTCTCTCTCTCTCAAATAAATAAATAAATCTTTAAATGCTACAAAGTCAGGACTTCTCAAATTATAATAAGCCAGTATAAACAGATCTAAACTATTGTCAGGTTAAGATGAACAGGAAATTCTTTGGCTATTAAGTGGGGGTAGGTTGGAGAGGGCTATCAGCTCAGAACGTCACATTTTGGAAACTGAAGTCATGTGTAAGTTATGCCTTTTTATATGAATCAGATGATTTGTCTAGGGATCTCAACAGAATTTGGAAGCCCTGCTTCCTTTAGAAAGTTAGCATCTTAGCTTTAATGGGACAAGAGAGATTTTAAACAGCTTGCAGCCTTATACAATGCACCTGCAGCCTTACACTATGACCAGGACATGGAGGCATCTTCTTCCAAAGACTCCCAAGGACTGCACCCATTCTGACTAACTTTCTTGAGCTCCTAAAAAAATTGCTGGAGTTGTGAGTCTTAAAAAGTAAAAGCTACATATTCCCTTTATCTGGATGATCAGATTAGCCCTGGACTGAAGGCAAGGGCAAGGCTTAGCCCAGCAGGGCCCCCTGGCTTCTGAGGACATTTTATCAGCCCACCATGGGACTATATTGACCACTAAAGTAGAAAAATTAGTAATTCCGTCAGCAAAGGAATTCATTTTTCTTTCCATCCCCAAAGAATGTACTAGCTTACTGACTCTGACATTGGGCCAACTGCAGATGGTATAACACCACCACTGCTTAAATCCTGATCCTCAAGCCATGCTCGTCGCTCTCAACAGCATTTGGAGGTCAAGAATTTAGTCATTGCTCTGAGCTGGGAGATCATAAAGCGTATTCATCATCTGGAAAGGTGAAAGTTCAGATTTTCTAAAGCAGGGTCACCATATAATTTCAAATTGGCCAGACTAAAGAAGATATTTTTTTTTTAAGATTTTATTTATTCATTTGGGAGAGAGACAGAGAGAGAACAGCAGGGGGAGAGGCAGAGGGAGAGGGAGAAGCAGACTCCCCGCTGAGCAAGGAGCCCCATGCGGGACTCGATCCCAGGACCCTGGGATCATGACCTGAGCCAAAGGCAGACACTTAATCATCTGAGCCACCCAGGTGCCCCTAAAGAAGATATTTTCAAAAATAACTTGCTCTGTGAGGTCAGAGCTTGCAATAACTTGCATTCTCTGCACCTTCCAAGCATTAAAAGTCATTTGAACTCAATTGTGGAAAATATTTATTCAACAGTTTGCTTTATGCACGCACTGCCCTGGCATTCGCTGAGTATTGCCAGACTTCGGCATCAGCCATGGCAACATAAAGAGATGAAGAGTTTTTCTTCCGAAAGAACTCACAGACTAGAGGAGAGACAGATTTTGAAAAAACAATTACATTGACCTCAGGACCCACAGAAATATAAACACAGGGCATGATGAGCGCACAGAGTTAGGGCACCTACCGGCTTCCCAGGCTGAAGAGATACACCAAGACAGCCCGGTCAAGGAGACCCCTTAAGGAGGCCGGGGACAACTTCACCCCCTTGGCAGAACCCCAACCACTCTACTTCCTTGTTCTAAGGCACCATGGATTGTAAGATACACCATGGATTTCTCAGCTCTTGAGGAAGAAAAACTAGACTATATTTAAATTCAGGGCTGGTCTAGGGTGAAACAAGTGAGGTATCTAGGACAGAAAACGTAAGGAGGCCCTCACTTTCACTTGTGCCACACCCTGAAAGTGATCTCCTCCTTACATTTCTTCCTGGGCACCTCACTCCCCTCATCCAAGTCCTGCTGAAATTCCATATTTTTTTCAACTGTCAATAGCATATATTCATCAAAATACCAATATGTCACTTTCTATATTATATATTATGATTAATTCTAAGCCTACTTTTTCTTTAAAAAAAAAAAAAGATTGTATTTCTTTATTTGAGAGAGAGAGTGAACACAAGCAGGGGGAGAAGCAGAGGGAGAGGGAGAAGCAGGCTCCCCGCTGAGCAGGAGCCCGATGAGGGGCTCAATCCCAGGAGCCAAAGGCAGACTTAACCGAAGAGCCACCCAGGTGCCCCTAAGCCTGCTTTGTATTCAATATCTAAAGAGCCTTAGAAATAATTTTTGGCCATCAGCAGCTTTGCAAAACTATGCAAAGGCATCCCTCCTTCCATAACCAGGACTTGTGACCTTGACTTCTATAATACCTTTAAAATTAACCATATAAATCCAAGGTCTGTGGAAGAATCATAGAATTGCGTACATTTCTAGGTCCCCTTGAAGTTTCTGCTTTCCTTCATGGGATTCCACATTATGGAAATTAGATGGCTTCTCCTGAGAGTCAAACCAGAAGTTTTTGACAAACTGTCCATTCCTCTAACTTTTCTGAATTTTGAAAATTCTGGGATCGATTTGGCCATTTCTACTGCATCAATTCCCCTTGCCTGGCACGTGCAAGCCATCTTCTGAACTTTTACTTCAATGCCATGTCATTGTGCTATCTTTATAAAGACATGAAGTAATAATTAAGAGTCAAAAGTTAAAATTCAGTCATGTGAGGTGCCATCTAAGCAAATAACTCAGTGAAGTACACATCTGATAAGCAGATGTGTCAGGCCAAGTTCTCATATGTACAGACGCCAAGACACTCATGATCGAGCTTGTCCTCAGCCTGGCTGGCAAGTTTCTCTTGACAGGTTTAAAAGACACAGCCCAGGGGTTGGCAGAACTAAGGCTGAATTCCTGCTTCTGTTTATGGCCCAAGAGCCCAAAGTGGTTTTTATATTAATAAATGGTTAAAAAAATTAAAAGAATAATTCTTCATAAGTGAAAATTATATGAAATTCAAATTTCAGCATCCATAAAAAAAAAAAAAGTTTTATTGGAACACACACAAGATACAGCCCAATTTTAGAAATAGTAAATGTGAAAAGCTGTAACATCTTTGGACAGAACTGATAAGGGAATTAAAGGTCTCCATTCTCTCCCCAGATGTATGGACAAGAAGGGATGTTGAGAGATGGGGCAGTAGCTGGAGAGGGACAGAAATTAGGGAGGATTTTATTTGCTAATGCTTTCTTTTTTTTTTTTTTTTAAGTTGGCTTCACGCCCAGTGTGGGGCTTGAATTCACAACCCTGAGATCAAGAGTCATATGCTCGGTCACTGAGCCAGCCAAGAGTTGCATGCTCTGCTGACTGAGCCAGTCAGGCGCCCCTGGCTCATGCTTTTCTTAATTTTTTAAGATGTGAGATCCCTGCGGGCATTTATATGAGAGTCAGGAGAGACAGGAAGAGATAGAGAGGGAGAGGGAGAAGAAGAAAGGAGAAGAGATGAAAAAAAAGAGAGAGAGAGAGAGGCAGAGGGACGGAGATAATTAGACCTAGATTGGCTGAAGATACAGGATAGAACCAGGTACCTAACAGAGCATATTCTGGAAATCTAGCTTGCCTTGCAAGCTTCCCCCAACAAGATTTTAGAAACTACTGATTTCACATTTTTTCTGATACTTCACAAAATTGTTCATGAAAAACAAATGGGATATCAATTGGAAGTCTTGCTCCTTCAGAAAGAGTTTTACCCTTAATGAGCCAGTAAAGCAATGCTTCCAAACAATCATCTTGTACGTATGTCCGGCTCCAGTTTTCCAAGTGCTTTTGAAATCGCTGCTTCATTTGATCCAAAGAGCCACCTGCAATGGAGATGGGAGGGACCTCCGTGCCCAGGACTTGGATTTTGGGATTTGGGGAGGGACCACTCCGTGCCCAGGACTGGCCTAAGTGCTTCAAGGGCCTTGTATCATCGAATCCTCGCAACAATTGTCCGGGATTAGGGACACTTATTATTCCCAGTTTCCAGCCAAGGGAACTGATGACCCAAGGAAGTTAAGTAAATGCAAATTTGCACAAATTCTTATGTCCTGTTTATACAGATGAAGGACCTAGGGCAAAGTCAAGTTACTCATCCAAGTTCACATGTTCACACCTGGCCGGACCAAGTCTCAACCCCAGGCAGGTCTGACTCCAAAGCCCACATCCCTAACCACCAGACTGCCCACCTTCCCTAGATCAGAGGGAAGTTAACACAAGGACAGAGAGCCTAAGGTCAACAGTCAGCAAGGGGGTCAGGAGCCTGGCTACTCTTAGTCAAAGATCTGTTTATACACCACACCACTTCCCTGTTAAAACCCACACTGCCAATTCTGAAATTTTTAGATAGACTTTTCAAACTTCTTCCTGTGAAAATGTCTCTTGGGAGAGTCAGATGATATCATATATCCTTCCACTGCTGAAATTGAATGATCCTAAGAAAATGTATAGGAACTCAGAATTTTAATACCAGAGGGCATCCCCCTCATGTAATAAAAGAAAAACAGATTGAGTGAGACCCCTTCTGGGTTCGACTTCTTCTGGGTCCATGAATATATTTAGGAATTCCCCAAGAGGCCAAACAAGCAAAGGGAAATGCCAGGGACCCTTGCACATACTCGATGTATCCGTGGGAGCAGCACGGGCGACCGCCATGGCCAGCAAGCCCCTGGTGTGACTCCAAAATGAGGCTGCAGCAGGGCAGCTGTGCCCTGGCTTCCCACCCAGAGGGTGTTGCTTTGCTTGCCATGTTCTCCAGCTGGCTGGTGCCGGGTGGTGACCTAAGTCACATGGAGGGGGCTCGGGTGACCCCACCACAGAGGCCCTCTGCCAAGTGGATGTGCCCATAAATGCCTTCACCTACCACTTGCAAGGAACCCTGAGCAGCACACTCTGGGATGCCTCCCAAAGCTGCAGTGGGCATTTCTCCCCCAGCCTCCCAGCAGATGATAGGGGACAGCGGAACCAACAGGAAACACACTAAGTCAAGATAAAAGAGACCAAGCTATTCAGCAGTGACCGATCTCGTTGATAACTGCAATTCAAAACTAAACAAGTCTCTGCTCCCCAGATGTCTCATGCGCCAGCTCACTGCTGTGCCCGCCTTGCAAAGGGAGGTCGGCTCTAGCCACTGAGGGGGTACACGCACAAGGCTTTGCCACCAGGGGCCAGAGATGTGACTTCACTGCTCGGTTGTGGCAGGAGCTTATACAACTGAAGTATTTTTATCTGTCCCTTTTTCTTTCCAGGAAGGGACTGGGGGTAAGAGGGGCCTTAGAGGGGCCACTAGGCAGCCACAGCACGGGAAGAAATAACAGCAGGATGAAGGAGTTCCAGCTCAATCTTCCTGATTTTTCTTCTCCTCTGAGTCCTGACTAGCTCAGTATATTTGCTCCAGCACCAAGCCTGAAATTTCACTGGATAAATAAAGGGGGACTAAGACACTGCAGGAAACATATATCAAGCTTCCAGAAAAAGAATAAGCAGCTTGAATAGTTTTCAGGCAAGAAACGTATGGAAGAGGAACACCCACACGTAGGGACCCCCCCACCCCCGCGAGGTCAGGACCAAGTGCTGGGGTGGGGCTTGACCAGGTTAGGGCCCCAAGCAAATGCACTCTGTAATCCTGGGTGCATGCTGGCTTTACAGGGGAGCTGTGAGTAAACTGATGTCCAGGCCCACAAGACAGCTAAATCACCATCTCAGGGAGAAGGCCCGGGCACTGGGTACTTTTAGGGAAGGCCTCCCCACCCCGACCCCTGAGAACCGCGGCCCTGAGAGCCAGGAAAGCCCTGTGATGTGCAAACACAAAGCATGCAGCAGCATCCCCGAGCGACAGACCCCAACCTCTGAACTAGTGCTCCGGGGATGCGGTTAGTCCGCCACGGCTTTCCTCTCCTCCCACCCTCCGAGGCTGCTCCCCAGCGGCTAGGCGGCGTCAGGGCGGCCCTCCGGACATGCGGACATCGGTCGCTTGGGGAAACAGACACCTCCATTTTGTCTTGCGGGGCGGTCCTGCTGGGACCGCCCCTCAAGGTCCCCACTCCCGGCTAAGGGAGAGGCAGACCCAAACTCAACCAAGCCAGCCCTCGCTCCCTGAACTCCGACTCCCGGGTGGGCTCACACAGCCGCAGAAAACGACGGGAACCGCGTCCTGCCGCTATCGGCCCATAAAGGCCTGAGAGTCGTGTCGCGGCTCTGCCACCTGGGGCCCGGATGTTTCTTCAGGTCTGTCAGCTGCCCCAGGAGCCAACACATCCCTTTGTGCTTTCATTAGCAGGGACTGGTTTCTACTGTCTGCAATCAAAGAACTCTAACGAACGAGGTGATCGGTCCGAGTAGGTCAGGTTATGCTCGGGTAATGCGACATGCCGTCGCAGCCCACGGGAACTCTGCTCTGCGTCCTACCCTCGCCGCGCCCGCGGCTGACGGAGCAGTCACCCCTGGAACAGTGTCGGTCGCTCTAACGGAGAGGAAGAAAGCGCCTCAGAGGGTCTCACACTGTCGGTATAATGCTCTGGCCCCGGGCGGCACTTGCCAGTACTCACAGCTCATTGGCCAGAACCAACCAGACTTCCCGTGACCCCATGCAACTGCTGAGTGCAAGCCTGCAGCGCGGTACTCGGCAACCAGCTCTTGAGAGTCCTCAGCGACAGTAATCCAATCGTTCAAATGTACTAGAGCAATCTGCCATGCTATAGTTCTCAGTGCGTTTTTGAGGGCTAGTTTGGCAAACTGACCGCTGTTCAAAACAGCGTTCCTATCAGAAAATACATGCCCAGTTCCAAGCAGCTGACTTATATAATAAAGTGGAATGCAATCTGTTGGTAAGTTGGGCTTGCTGTACTTAAAAGTTTATTTTAGAGACATAGCCCCAGAATTTGACAGGCTGGACTGAAGTGTTCAACCACAGCCATGACAAACAGGGCCGGCTACGTAATTCGTGGGTCCCAATCACGGGGCCCCTTGTTGGAAAAGCAAGAAAAAAGTGCTGTTAGAGGTACCGAAATATAAAGCTTTCTCCTTCCTTCCATGGGTGTTTTTTATTTGCTGCTTAATGTTGTCCTCAGTAAAGAAAAAGTAAACTTTTTAAATATTCGCACGAATTACACTGTTCGTCTTTATATCGTGCAATGTTAGTTTTAAATGCAAATATAAGAGCATTTTACAAAATTTCTATTTCCGAGTTGGTACTTGCATATGTATTTCATTCTTAACATAACAGTGGAAATGTTGTACAAAACTAAGTCAGCTAGTTTTATTTCACTTAATACGAAACAGAGTGCCAACCTTCTACCTTCAGCTTACTGACAAGCAAGGAAGGACTGAAAGGAAAGGAACTAGGGATTGTTCTCTCTCTCTTTCCTTCTACATCTGTTTCCAGGGCAAGTGGTCTGCTCATCCAGGAAAGGAACAGGAATAACATAGGATATGATAGAGTTCTTTGTTCGTTCATGTCTCTTGCCTTCTTTCTGTGTTCAAAACAAATTCCTTTTTTTTAAAAAAAAATAAGATCTTATTTATTTATTTGAGAGAGAGAGAGAGAGAGAGCAGAGCGGGGGGCTGGGTGGGAGGGAGGGCAGAGGAAGAGGGAGAAGCAGGCTCCTCGCTGAGTAGGAAGTCCAATGCAGGGCTGGATCCCAGGATTCTGGGATCATGACCTGAGCTGAAAGCAGACCCTTAACCTACTGAGCCACCCAGGTGCCGCATCGAAGCAAGTTCTGATTCGAACAAAAATCTGTGGTCTCCCAGGCTGCTAGAGCCCCTGCTCACCCAGGCAGACAAAACACACCTATCTTTTTTTTTTTAAGATTTTATTTATTTATTCATTTATTTATTTGACAGAGAGAGAGAGAGAGAGGCAGGAGAGAGGGAACACAAGCAGGGGGAGTGGGAGAGGGAGAAGCAGGCTTCCCGCGGAGCAGGGGCCCTGATGCAGGGCTCGATCCCAGGACCCTGGGATCATGACCTGAGCCGAAAGCAGACACTTAACGACTGAGCCACCCAGGCGCCCCCACAACTATCTTGTACCTGCTTGAGTCTCATCGAACTCCCACGCATCGTGGGTCCATCAGAACTCTGTGCTCCTAGGGCATCATGAGCATTATATGTAAATGGGGTGATGATGAAGGGCATTGGACACTCATAGTGCATATGTCTATCTCTCATGTGCACCCTCCATTGTCCCACTGGACTTCACTTCCAAAGCAGAAATTCAAAGAAAAAAAATTCTTAGGAATTTTGACATAGTGACAGCAGAGCATTAAATCAAGCACAGGACCCTTCTGAGCCCGGGTCTAGGCAACTGTGCAGAGCACAGCCAGGAAGCTGACCGTGATGACAACCATATCCCCTCCCCCTAACTCTGCCACTCTCATCTCCTATTTAGCAACTCTGAGTAACATGCACTAAGAGATAGGAAGTGAGCTTGAGCAATAGGGCCTGCCATTGTTTGTTCACTCCACAAATATTGATTGAGCACCTACTATGTGCCAGGCACCACTGTAAGTGCTGGAAATAAAACAATACACAAAACCAAAAGCCCTGGCCTCAGGAAGCTGATCTTCTGGCAAAAAGACAACAAACAAAATGTGTACACAAAATAAGTAGCCTGGTAGGTGTCAGTAGGTACTATGGAAGAAAAAATAAACCAGGGGACGAGTAGGAAAGAATGGATTGAAGGTGTTCATGTTTAGCCTTTTACAGCCATATACTGAAATAGTTAAAGGTAGAGAAATGGTCATAGGAGAAAGCGGAGAAAGCTGATGGGGGAAAATGGCAGGTACTGGTCGTTAGAGAATAGGAAGCTTCTCCAAAGAGGGGACCGAAGTTGTGATCATGCTGGACACACCAATCCCCCCAGGTGCACGTGCGTGCGTGCACACACACACACACACACAAAGGGTGCCTGAACAGGGGGCTTCCTGTCTCTTCCAGCCAAGCTGGTCTATTGTGTGTCAACATGAAATGAGGTTCATTAAAAGACTTTCCCTGAATGTAAGGGCTGAACAAATTATGAGCTCTTGTAGCCCCCGGAAAGTTCAGTAACCCACATTTAAATCAGCTTTTCAGTCAAACCTTTCACAACCATGGTTAGACCAACCCGTTGACTAGGACACCATAATTTAAGCCCAAAGTGGTGGGGGTGGGTTTTCCCCAGTCCTGTAAACCAGATACCCAATTTGCCTAAGTGAGAGAGAGAGTGAGGTAGCTTCTGCCAGGGCTTTATTCCGCCAATTGAACACAGACCAACATCAGACCTTCAAAAACACTCTACTTGCCAGTCTGTCTTTTTAAACATCTCTAAAAGCTATCCAATTTGGAATTACTTACTAATCCGATTATTTTTAAATGAGATTATGATGCATTTCTTGACAAATACAATACTCAACAATAGACATGAAGATGGAAAACTTTAGAAAAAACAAAGATTTCCTCTTTACCCCTTGCTTTTATGATATTTGTCTCCTCTTAGTAAATCAACAGACAAAGATTACCAGACGGCTCTCGGGGACCTTGTTCTTGAGTCACTTTTACCTCCTAGGTTCAAATTCCACTTCTATTAATTTTTAAGACATCTGGTAGTTCGGGGAGAAGCAATTATATTATCATTTCTGTAACTAAAATGTGGTGGCCCTTGCCAAAAAAGAAATGAGCGCCAAATATGCTAACCATCTAGACCCAGCGCCACGTCCTATTGTCACATCAGCCCCTCTTTAATTTGGGCAGAGCTGAAGTTGAAAGTTAATGCTTAGCCAGATCCTCCTGCCTCGTTCTCCAAGCTCGTGCCTGCAGGCTGGAGAGATGAGCGGCACTGGGCAGCCGGCCGGGGAACAGTTACTGGAGGCTGGGGAGCTACCCACCCGGGGAACAGTTACTGGAGGCTGGGGAGCTACCCACCCGGGGAACAGTTACTGGAGGCTCGGGAGCTACCCACCCGGGGAACAGTTTATTCTGTGCTCTCACGCAGAAGGCAGAGGGCTGCTGGAGACGCTCATTACTTATTCACCACACCCACTCAGAACCCCGTCTGAATGGGTCCGTGTTATTATTTGTTGGCAGATTCCACCCACGTCCCCTCAGCGTAAATCCTGGCATCTCTGAAGCTGGCCTTGTCTCTCACCTCATTGTTGGGTTCGGGCTGCGTCTCTGCATTTTGAGGCCCTTAAAGCACTTCGTGAAGTAGAAGAGACAAGAAAAGAGGCAGTCACACAGGACACACTGGTTGTACTATTCTTACCAGTCCATCCAATTCTAAGGAACTCCTGCATCTTGAATAGATAATGAAAGGTTAATGCGCAGCTGGTCCCCATTGACCCAATACCTTTTCCTAACATGCTGGGTAAAGGGCGGGGGTTCCTAAGGAGGGCTCACAGAATACTGACAGGGATGACCGCTTTACAGAAAAATTTACACTTACAAACATTAGAGTTAAAAAAATAAGCCAAAGTAGGCTTGCCGATGACAACGAGGTTACAGTCTGGTGCCCCATGTTTACAGCGGGGGCACCTGTGCGTGGTAGGGAAAGGGGACATATGGGAACTCCCTGTACTTTCCACTCAATGTTTCTGTGAACCTAAAACACTTTTAAAAATAAAGTCCAGTAAAGACTAAAAAATAGAAAAAGCTATGAGGAGATCTCCCCATTCAGAATAGTTTCATAGCCCAACCATTATCCACATACACAATGGGGAATGAAGCAAAGTGAAATGAAAACGAACCATAGAAACATCCCTTATCTTCAGGCAGGTGCTAGTTGATGTAATTTAAAATACAGGTGTTAAATTTAAAACTGAAAAGCTTAATAGTTACCATTAATTAAACATTTAGGGTACCCACACTAAGCACTCAAATTATCTCGTGGGCTTCTTAAAAACAACTCCATCAGGAAAGTGCTATTATTATCCCCATTTCACAGGAGAGGAAACAGGCTTAAACAGGGTAAGAGAATTGTGTCCAGTCACACAACCAATAAGTGACCAGCTAGGAAATTAGTATTAACTGAAGGAAAAGTTAAAGGTGAGGGGAAGTCATCAAATATTTTTCGCCTAAAAGAAAAAAAGGAAAACAAACACACAAAACATTTTAATTAAAAATGAAAAAAAAAAAACCCACAAACGCTTGCTCTAAAGGATAAACAAGCTACAGTTGACAAGCTTGGATGAAGGGAGAAATAAAAGAGTATAGAGAGGGACATAGAAAGTGGGTAACATTTTCTAAGCAAGATACAGCTAGTCGGGGGGGGGTTAAATATTTCTACCAGGAAAAAAAAAAAAAAAAGGAGCCTAGGTTTGGAGAAAGTAAAAGGAAGCCAAGGGAGGGCATAAAAGAGGAGAGAAAGAAATATATTAAGAGGGTGGGATAATCTCATTTTTATGACTTTCATATTAGAATTAATTGGTTTCAACAAAATAATAGTTCACAGTGGCATCAAATGGGCGAATGCTTAAATGCTTAAATTGCTTACATTTCGAGCACATCTGCCTTCGTCTCAGGTCATGATCCCAGGGTCCTGGGATGGAGACCTGAGTCCGGCACCCTGCTCCGCGGGAAGCCTGCTTCTCCCTCTCCCGCTCCCCCTGCTTGTGTTCCCTCTCTCGCCGTGTCTCTCTCTGTCAAATAAATAAATAAAATCTTTAAAAAAAGAGAAGATATGTTCAGGGTACACATGGCCCCAAATGCA
Organism: Eumetopias jubatus; assembly: GCF_037043125.1. NCBI lineage: Eukaryota > Metazoa > Chordata > Mammalia > Carnivora > Otariidae > Eumetopias > Eumetopias jubatus. Next base: position 148,551,392 of record NW_028274810.1, read on the forward strand.
AGCCAGTGGCTTCAACAGGTGCTTAAGTGGAGAGACAGCCACCTGTTCCAGAACTGAAGGAAATGCTGTGTTTGTCCTCCTGAGGCTGTATGTGGGCCTTTCCTAAAGGATCTTCAGGAGTCTTAAGTTTGCTGGATTTCTGCCCCGTGTGCTATTGCAGCATGTAACCCCCATGTACGGAAGGACTTGAGGGACAGCTGTCCTTCCACTCGCCACCCAACTGCACCCAAATACCAGAACCATGTGTCGGGAGAAGCCACACCCAATATTGACAGTGGGTCTCCTGCTCTCTCTTCAATTCCTTAAAACATTCATTTCAAAGGACACGTCTTCATTTCAGTGTTCTTTATCAAGATTACACCAGGACCTCAATCATCCCAAACAGCAAATATCACCAAGATATTAGGATATTGGGATGTTCGCAGGCCTCTGTCTCATGGCCTCAGACAAGTCATTCCCCAGGGTCTCAGATGGCTCATCTGGACACATGGAGTGGGTCAGATGACCTAAAGCCCCTCCAGCTACAAACTTCTATTATTGTGTTCACCTCCTGCCTCACAGCAGGTGAAAGCTGGAGTTAAAAAGAACTAGAATTCTCAAATTCTGACCAATGTGTGAACTTTGGATATACTACCCAAGATGGACCAGTTCACAGTCAGACATAAGAACACACACACTTGCACACATAGGCTCATGCAAGCAACCTCTACCCCATATACCATACGCAGGCTAAAAAAGTTGGATCTCATAAACATAGAATAAGAAAAACAGTCTCTATCACTGCACTGGACTCCGTGAGAACGCCTTAGGACAAACTGGTGATAGGATAAGGAGGTCAGCAAAATGATCTGTCCTTTACAGGTCATATGACGGAACTTCCGAACTTATATAGACTCCTGCTTTATTATTACAAAATAGCAAGGAATAAAATAGTGGCTGAGTTAATATTTAATTGTCGAGCAGTCACAGAGAAACCCAGAGTAAATTCAGAATGTTTAAACATCCAAACGGTCAACAACTCTGAGAATGACACATCAAACAATCATTGTGTGAGTTTATCAATCCCTGTAGCAATTCACAGCCCCACATCCTATCTTGGGGTCTCTACTTAGATTTTTATTTCAGTTTATAAATTCTCTAGTCTATCCTCATGTTTCTGAATTACTTACCCTTGGACTTTTCATTAAAGTAGCCAAGGCATAAATAAATTCATAAATCAAGAATAACCATGTCTCATTTAAGGATTGTCAGGTGGTGAGGTTACTGCAGCAACAATGATGTGATGATCAATGTCCCCTCAATGCCATTTAAGCCATCCTTCTCTTGGCCATCTCCTCAACCTTGTCATCACTCAGAATTGTTCCCGCTATGAAATCTTAAATCCAACAGCCTACTCTGATCTAAAGCTACCACTTTTCATTTCAATTACCATCTATTATTTCAGCAACACCTTCAGTATCTTGACTCCTCTGCTTTCTCCTTCTCTATCAACCTATTTTTACTTCCTTCCCTATCAAACCCAGACTCCATGACACAGCAAATTAATCACTGTCTTCCAAATGCCCTTAGCTCCACGGCTATGTTCATCTTCTTTCCACTGCACTCTCCCTCGATAATCTCATGTACTCTGCTTGGATCTTTCTGGCATTTAATTTCTTTTTCTACATAAGATGTGAAGTCATCTGCTTTGCAATTTCTTTTCACGAGGAGATAATATAATCTCTGTATTTAATTTCTGGAGCTAGAGAATTATCTTGACATGAATATAGGTATAAAATACTACCAAAAGAACACAACAAAATTTGCTCCTGATGCATGTTTACAGCATTTTTACAATGAGACGTTTCCAAAATCATGATAGCCACATGCTTTGAACATTTATTGTGTGGCGAGCCATGGGTATTAGAGCTCTGTAGACTCTCATTGAACTTACCCAAAAATTCTGCAAGGTATTATAGACCCCAGGTCTCAAATGAAGAAACTAAGACTCAGAGAGATTATATAACCAACAACGTCATGCTGCAAGTCCACCATAGCATGGGCTGGAATGTAATTCTGGTTCTGATGGAAGCTAAAGCCCATCTCCTTTCCGCCCGTATTGCTTCTCCAGTGTGGGAATTTCTGTACCCATCCAGTTCAGTGATGGGCTTCTTACCAATGCTAATGGAGAACATTTGTTATTTAAGACATGTAAACAATATGCAACATTATAATCAACAGCTAAAGTACCAGAGATTTTCCCCCAGAATAGGCGTTACAGACGACTTCTCTTAAAGAGATTATTCCATGCCCATGCCATATAATTTTCAATATTACATAATTTCCTTTATTGATATGTTCTATACCCAGATTTTGCTTATAAAGCCTTATTGTAAGGGAATCCTGTTAAAAAGTCAGTTCCCAACTTTCTTTTTTGCCACTAGAAATAATAGGGATAGCAACTTTCAAAGCCCCTATTTTCCATACTCTGATCACCATCATGTTCTGTGAGAAATTTCTCTAAGATCTTGAATTTCTCTTCAGCCATACAGCCTACAATGGGATACTGATTAAAATGTTAGTAGTCTCCAGAAGAAAATGGTATTCTTCTCCATACATATCCCTATCATGTGCCATATTTTTTGTAGTTACCAACTGATCAGTCTTGCCCTCTGCTGACCTAAAAACCAGCCATAAGCTTCAACAAAGAGGCAGCTTTTGGTTTCTCCATTCATCGGAAAACAGAGAAGTGGGTCCTCTAAATTTAAATAAACAGATTCCAGTTGTCCCCAAAGAGAAGTTAGTAGAAAAGCTTTTCCTCCTGTGAGGCCGTCCAAAGCAATTTGAAGTCTGTCTAAAGTGAGTATTCTTACACTGGTTTGGGGAAGGATTTGAGGAGCCGAAATAAGAAATCAGGAAAGAGGCGACGAGGAGTAGCAGAGACTTTCTTCGCCTCCGCTAGAGTAGATTCTGTCTGTCATTTCCAAAGCCCACTTCAAAAAGGCAAAACCTGCTGCATCTTCTGCAGATACGCAAAATCAAGAAAAGGCCTCTGCTCGGTCAAGGCAGGGCACCAGAACGGTGTGAAGGGGCCCAGATGCCTTTCGAAGGGAAAATCCCTGGCCGCTGGGCCGGCGACCGCTCCTGCCACGCCCACAGAGCTCACCTGTTAGGCAGGGACAGGCCACCTGGCGCTCCTTGGCACACTCGGCACTGGATGAATTAAAATATCAACAAGCAACAGAGCTTCCTTTAAGCTTTCAACGCTTGCCTAAAGAAAATAATGTATGTACGCAGACTCATGAGACATTTATCTTTCTTCTAAAAGAGGACGCTCAAGTGGACACTGTGATGGCATCCAATTCAATTAGTGATTATTGAGCAGCACGTACTGTAGGTCGGGCACTATGTGAAGCACTGAGGATAAAAGCATGAACAAAGCAGCCCTCACCCTCATGGGTCCCCAGAAAGCCTAAGAAACAGGCCCCATAAAGCGACTTTAGGGCAACAGGGGCAGATTAGACTAGCAGATGAGCACAGTTCTGGTGGGAGGTGGGGTGCAGAGAAGGGGGGGGCTACAGGGAGAGGGCTGGGAAGTGGTCACTGTTGAGCTGGGTTTTCTCCAAACCGCAAGTGCCAGGAAGCAAATCTCAATCTTTCCTTTCAAAGTTCCCTATTCTAAGAACTCACACAGGCCTGGAAAGAGGTACATTCTTTAGATACATAATATCCTAATTAGTGGCCATCATCCGAAGCCAAACAAAGCAGTGGGGTAGCCGACTTCAAAGCTATTCATCTGATGACAGGCTAGACAAGAGAATGACTTTAAATGAGAATAAGCCCTGACTGGGCTATGTTTCGCTAGTATCACACTTAGGACCGTTGCTGGCATGCCTCATTTACTCACTCCTAAATTTTTTTTTCCTCTTTGTCATCCCAAAGCAAGATAAATCTGTCTTCAGTCATCCCCAAAGGGAAATCTTAACAAATTCATGAATTAAAAGATGCATGTAAACTTAACCCTAAAAGTATCATTCTGTTTGAATTCAGTAAGTGAACAAAAGTTCTAGAATCCAAGTCAAATATTTCCTAGCAGGGCCTAGCTTCCTCTTGGTCTAGAGGCCAACTTTATTTTTTAAGTATGGGTTGCTTAAGCAAATGTTCATCCTTTGGAATAGAATTATAACCTAATAGTTGATTCTAGTGTAGGACAGTAGACTATATTTCTATCTTTTTTTTTTTAAGATTTTATTTATTTATTTGACAGAGAGAGAGCACAAGCAGGGGGAGTGGGAGAGGGAGAAGCAGACTCCCCATTGAGCAGCGAGTCCAACACGGGGCTCGATCCCAGGACCCTGGGACTGTGACCTGAGCCGAAGGCAGACGCTTAACCAACTGAGCCACCCAGGCTCAGTAGACTACATTTCTTTCTTTTTTTTTTTTTTTAACTTTCTTTTCTTTTTTTTTTTTTAAGATTTTATTTATTTATTCGACAGAGAGAGACAGGGTGAGAGAGGGAACACAAGCAGGGGAAGTGGGAGAGGGAGAAGCAGTCTTCCTGCCGAGCAGGGAGCCCGATGTGGGGCTCGATCCCACGACCCGAGCCAAAGGCAGATGCTTAACGACTGAGCCACCCAGGCGCCCCCAGTAGACTACATTTCTCTCTTGAGCTGTAACATGCCTTCATTCCAAAAATTTCTGAAGCACTGCTATGTACATAGCAGGGATTCAAAACTGGAGCTCTCTCCACCTCTCTCAATCCCTCACACCAACCTCATTTTCATCATAGAACTTATACTACCTGACATTGTATTATATGATATACTAGGACATAAACTTCATGAGGGCAGGCCCTTCAGTTCCTTTGATTTCTGCTTTGATCACTTCTGTAATCCCAGAGCCTAAACCGTGGCTGGTAGAAGTGCTTGCTCAATGAGATACTTGCCAGTTCATTCAGGTGAATGGATGAGCCAGCCATTGCACTATGTAGTTGACATAAATTTACAGAACATAGTAGTAGCTGCCTTATTTCTATATAAAAGGAGCTGAGGGGTCTTAGTCTAGGGGTGGATGGAAGGCACGAGTCTTCAGGCTGGTTTGCATAGCAAGCACATTGTTTCAACTTAGATCATGGGTTGACTTGGGGTGATTTGGTGTGGAGAGTAATGGAGATTATGGAAAAGCAGCTAAATTCCTACCACTAAATGGATAAATAAAAGAATGTGTTTGATTGAATAAGTATCAAAGTTTCTAAAATAACAATACGAGGAACACCTGGGTGGCTCGGTGGGTTAAGCAACTACCTTTGGCTCAGGTCATGATCCCCGGGGTCCTGGGGGGATCGAGCCCCATGTCTGGATCCCTGCTCAGCAGGGGAGTCTGCTTCTCCCCCTCCCCCTGCTCATACTCTCTCTCTCTCTCTCTCTCTCTCACTCATTCTCTCTTTTTCAAATAAATAAAATCTTTAAAGATTTTAAAAAATAAAATAATAATACAGGATCCTTTCCCTCAGGTCACATTTAGTAGGGTAAATAGCCTCATTATGATAAATATAGTGGATGCAAAACATACATAAATGAAGTGTTGAAGAAGCCCCAGAAAATCAGCAATTGAATGAAAAAAACAGATGAGGATATTGAGCTGAAGCTTATTTTAAGAGTAGGAATTTGCCAGTGCTGCTCATTTGCAAAACTCTTCAGCAGTTCCCTCAAATACCCACAGAGACTTCCCCAGCTTTGTATAGCCTTTTCAGGTTAGACATAGCAGCGTGACTTTGAACCAGTCTGCCTGGGTTCGCATCATGGGCTGGCCAATTATTAGATGTGTTAACTATGTCGCTATCCCTACAACCTAAGGATAATAATAACACACCTACCTCACAGGATTGATAGGAGAATTAATTGACTTCATGACCGTGCTTAGAACAAGGCCTGTCATACAGAGCAACATCAAGTGATATTACTGTAACTGTTGTTGGTATTAATGGAATCACTATTATTGTTGTTGTTATGAACAGAATAGCATGCCTAAAGTTGAAAAAAATTAACAATTATGATTTAAAGGCAGTTCTAGTTTCCATCCTGGGCAGTGAGGTTAACAGCATCTCCAAATGAGGACACATGCCAGAGAGAAAGACGGTTTTAACCGTCCAGGTAAATCTTGCCCCTAAAACACACAGCACAGCTTTTAATGTAAAGGGAAGTTAGATCGAATTATTCACATATATACAACATAAGCTTAGATAACAGAAACATTACACAGGAGGGAAGGTCCCAATGAAAATAAAAAATTACTACATCCCTTGTTAGTAATGGCATAATCAGTAAAAGATAAAATATGGGAAAACTTAAATGTTCAACAGTAGAAGATATAGACTACTATATAGTCATTTAAATAATAGTGCACAATCTATTTTCTGCCTATATGGTTGACTCCTAGTGGAAAATCAAGTGTTTAGAAGTCACTATGCTCCTGAAAGAACTAACTTCTAGAACTTAAAGGCACTGATGGGGGAGCCTGGGATCTGATGACTGTAAAGTTCTCTGGAAAATTCTGCTATATGGCGACTCATCTGTTGCTTGTGGGGGATCTCTAGGGCTCCTCTCATTCCCACGACCTACTTTGTTTTCCAAAGACAACTCCTAGGCTGGAGTAGAGGCTGGTGTGCCGACCTCCTTTGTTTTCCGCAGTCTATGGCTGGACTGGAAAAGAAGCAGCTGTTGTAGGTGTTGGACAGAGATTCCTGGGGGCTTCTGAATCCCTTTGTCTGCAGTTGCTACGAAACATTAGAAAGGTGGGAGAAGGTCCTTTATTTCCTACAGCTCCTTGTTTGGAAAGGGCTTTCTGCAGGTGAGAGCAACTGATGCTTTAGTGGTGATATTCTGATCTGGAGTCTCTTCTGCTTCCCCAGGGTGAATTCTCTTCACAAATTAAAAAAAAAAAAAAATAGTGTCTATTGCTACATCTTGAGTGTTCAAAATTGGGAAGAGATGTATAGAGCACTGAACAATGAAACAATGAACTGACTGCAGTCAGGGGGCAAGGTGTGAAACCTCATCTACTACAGCTTCTGAGACAACAAAGGGAAAAGATGAGAGAAAAAGCAGAGAAAATGAGGTGGGCAATGGCTGTGGGCAGCTGAAAAACCTCACAGGTACAATGACTGCACTTTCTGGGTTAAATATTGGTGTTCTGAGGACAAGGATGAAACTGAACTCTGTTGGAAGATTTGGGATATATGGTTTCCTAATTCTACAAAACCTTAATAGGAAATGAGACAGATTGTGTCCCAAGAAGAAGAAAACCTAGTAGCTGTGCTTGGGAAATCTTAAGGAAGTTGAAAAGTAAACTAACAATTTGAGAAATCTGAGAAAACTGGAATTTGAAGAGGGATGTTAAAATTATTTTTAATTAAGAAATGTTTATGGTAGAAAAGTTAGAAAATATAAAAAAACATAAAGTAAACAAACCATCTGTAATCCCACTACTGCGAGGTAACAACTCCTGGTATTTTGTTATATTTTCTTCTAGTTTTTTTTTCCAAAGATTCATTTATTTATTTGAGAGAGAGAGAAACACACACACACACACACACACACACACACACACACACACACACACACGTGTTGGGGGGAGGGGCAAAGGGAGAGAGAATCTCAAGGGAGACCCCCGTCCCCGACCCCCGCCACTGAGCTGGAAGCCCAACGTGAGACTCAATCCCACAACCCTGAGATCATGGCCTGAACCAAAATTAAGAGTTGGACACTCAATTGACTGAGCCACCCAGGCACCCCTTTTCTTCTAGTCTTTTTAAAATTGAATGCATAATTTTTAAAAACTGTAGTAAAGTACACCTAACATAAAATTTCTCATTTTACTCAGTTTTAAGTGTGCAGTTCCACGGCCTTAAGTACACTCACACTGTGATGCAAACATCACTACCCTCCATCTCCAGAACTCTTTTCTTCTCAAAACACTGGAACTCTGTACCCATGAATCAGTAACTCCTCATTCTCCCTCCCTCCTGCCCATGGCAGCCACCATTCTACTGTCTGTCTCGATGATTTTAATTGAACACATAGTTTTTATTTAAAAGTAAAATTATACTGTATATAGTTTTGTGCCCTGCTCTTGTTAATTCATATTACATCCCTCATACCATTAATTAGTCTTGCCCATGTCATTTTGCAATATATTCTATATGGATATTTCTCCTTTTTTAAAATCTTTTTCCTTTAAAACTGTCCATATACATACTCAAACCTAGTTTTGTAAGTGACAGTCTGTAGAATGTCTTAAGTGACTCCATAAAATTAACAGCTCTTGAAACCTGTTCAGCAAAACAAAATTAATGCTGCCACATGGTGTCTTCTTCTACTTCGATAAAGCTACCCTTGTTAGAACAGAAACAAAAGAAAAATACTTTCCTAATCTAATTTTCTGAGACCATCTTAACATGATACGCATGTATGCCAACATTCTACATTTTTTCCTAGTATAATTACCTATATAGGAAAAGAGAGGATTATAAAATATAAAGGAACCCACAGGTTCCTATAACAGTCTTTTTCTAGGAGAGTTATAAGACTCTTGACCTCATTTCCACCATTTTTTTTTTTTGGACCAAATTTAGACTAAATGCAGAAAAACCGGGGGGGTTGTTACTTTTAACCTGAAATGCTTACCAAGAAGAAAACTTCTCACTTTGTGACATGAAAATAGGAAAACAGGCCAATCTTCCTTTGGAGGCCCCATCCCCCTCCAACAACCCGTTGGCTCATCTGTTAGGGTGTCAATGGGGTTTTCTGTGTAGTGTCGGGATCTTTGCGTGGTAGACACTGGGTCATTCCCCTGCCTGGGTCTGGAGAGCCTCTCCAGAGGGAAAGAGCCAAACTTACAATTGTGGCAAGGGGAGGTAAAATCCCTGAATCCTAAAAATCTTTTTCGTCCTGGGGCCTCATTTCCCAACAAGCCAAGCCCTCCCTGGGACCAGGCACTATGAAAGGAACAGTGTCTTTTTCCTTTAAACCTTAGAAAATACACCCATGCTGAATGAGCCATATTCCAAGCATATTAAAACAGGCCATTGCTAATGGTAGATTTCAGCTACATCTGTCTTTTGATGTGCAGACCTCAAAGTCTTTAGTACCACTGAGGCCTCTCTTCTTACTTGCCAGGGTGGCTGGGGCACCACGCCAACCCAAAGAGATCCATTTTCCTTGAAAGCTGGCTTCACTCTCTGTGCGTGTTCTGATGGGTCACCACCAGTTCTCCTGGACTTCAGGGTGGCCAATAAAAATGGCTGTGCTCATCACGCCTGCCTCCGCATCGTCTCCACTCCTTCACTTCTGCTGGTCGAAACTTCCATGGTTCATGCTGGGGATTGACTCTGAGAGGAGAGAGCAGAGGAGAGCGCCCGTAGTGATGCTCCCTGGAGACCAACCTCTAGAATGTTCCACCCTTCCCACCTCTTCAACCCAGGTTATGGAGTCCAAGGTTCTCACGGGCTTGCTGGAGGCACCCACCTACCCCTGGCGTTCCACTCTCATTCCTAACTACCCCACTTCTACTGCCTCACCTCTAACGCATTTCCTAGAATCAGGCATTTGCAAGTGCCTATAAAACAATGGCTCTTCCATTAGTAGAAGTTTGGCCTCCAATGCTTTCTCTGGTACCCCTTTCATTTCTTCGGGCTTCAGGAGAACATCTGCAAATGTGCTTTCCCCAAGCCCTCTCCCTTTGAGACTCTGAGAGTGTTTGGGCTCTTCTGCATTGATCTGGGCTGCAGATAATGATCCCCTAAATCATACATGAGGCACTAGAGTGAATTGAATATGGATGAATCTGTCCGATCTAGAAATTGATTTTGACCAATCAGGGAAGCTAAATTGTAAAGGTTCGATCCAGGGGCAGTCCCTACCCTTCTCGGCTCTTAATCAATTCCTGTTGTCCCTCACTCTGTGTAAGGAATATGATCACGGAAAGACTCTGAAATGAGGATATCTATGAGAATTAGGTTTTAAAATGATTTCCTCCTCAGGATGTGGTCTACATGCAAAAAAATAAACAGAGGGAACAATAGTATATGGAAGGACAAAGCAAGTAATTAAACTTGAAAGCAAGTTTTGCTCCACAAAAACTGATGGAATTGTTGGTTGGATTTTTTTCCTCTTAAAGAAAAGAAAAAAAAATTACTGATAGTGGAAAGAAAATGGTCTGATGTGCTGGAAAGTTTGGTTTAGAAGACTACTCCATATAAGGTCACATGCAAATTTGCCTCTGACTTTCTAAATATATAATACCTTTGAATATACTTGTTACTGATGTTCTTAGTTTCACTCTCTGTGTGTTTTGGTATATGTTAAACCAACTTATCTTCTATGCTAGGGCTAGCTAGTTTTGGATCAGATTTTTTTTTAAAGTTATATTAATTCAGAGGGTGCTGGGAAATACTGGCTAAATAATGCAGTTTTCAGTATAATTTCTGACTAGAAAACTTTGCATTAAAAATTTCTTTGCAAAAAAAAATTCTCAGAATTTTTTTAATAGACTGTATCTATTACGTCCATAGAAGAATACATTGTTTTCTATTTTTGTAGGCATTTCCTGTTTTACTTTTACCTACTCTGTGATGTAGGTTTGACTATTGTTTTGTTGATTCTTGTACTTGGACAAGCCAAAGCTCAGCAAAACCAAGTTCTTTTTCTTCTTCCCCTCCACCCCGCCCTCCCTTGCCCCAAGGTCACTATAAAAAGCAGGAATAAAGTGAACGTTGGCTGCTTCCCAGCTTAATGTTCCATACTTTGGGTGAAGCCGGATCTTGGAGCACTTTTTCATTTACCTACTCATTTAAGCAATCTAATTCTGAGTCAGGTAAATATGCCTGAGCCAAATTAAAGTGTTTAATATGCTTGTTTTCAGAATAATTTTATTTACAGTGATTGCTTTCCTATTTTTCATGCGATACATTGTGTTCTTAGCAGGGCGAAGAAGTGGATTTAAACACTCTTATCTGGTGACTTATCACAGACTTTAAACACTCTTATCTGGTAACATTTAAATGGTTCATTTTCTTTGCAGCTGATGATAACATCTGGCAGTATCCAAAGTTCCAATCCCAAGGGATTCACATAATGTACAATGTTGCCCTTGTCTGGTTTTCTCTTAACTGGGACTGTCTAATAGGATTTGGGCTAAGGAATTTCCACAAAGGTCATAGTAGAATCTTAGATCTGGAAGGGACCTCTAAGGTCATTCAGTGCATTTCCCACCCAATGAAATAATCTATTCCATAGCGTACCTGCCAGTGGCCATCACCCCTTGTCCCCCAACACTTCCAGCAACAGGGCCCTCACAGTGGACAAGGCAGTTCATTCCACTTTTGAACACTGATGATGAGGGAGCAGAAGGCTAGCTGGAAGCAAAGCATAAGCTGACACCCTGCAACCTCCCCCGACCCCCACTCCTGGGTGGGACGCGTGTGACATTCTCCCAGGGATCTCCCAACTATCTTAATGTTAATGTCTTGCTAGAGCTAGAGGGGAAAACAACCTTAACTTGACAATGGCAAGGCCTCCAGTGTATTTTAGGTCCTCTTTAGCAGATGAAAGTTCTTTGGAAACCTCCCTTTTCCCTTACCTCCCCCAGCCCCATAGTATATAATCAGCCACCCCCTCACAACCCCAGGGGAGTAGCTCTTTCTGCCCCCAGGTCCTGTCCCGTGCTTTAATAAACCACCATTTTGCACCAAAGACTTTTCAAGAATTCTTTCTTGGTCATCGGCTCTGGACTCAACCCCACCGAACCTCACCTATATTCCAAAACCCCGTCACTGAATTCCTGGAAAGTTCTTCCTCATGTTGTCATGATGAACTGAGATTTTGTCTCGGCAATTTCCACCATTGGTCCTCATTTGATCATCAAATGACATATTATGGTCATAAAATTCAAATTGGCCGTAACATTTAAATTCTTCTTTCCCACAGTGAAAATGTGAATAGTTCTCATACCGCCACCTAAGAAGTTGACTTTCTTTTTCCAGGTAAACATTTCTTCTTCTTTTAACTGTTCATTCTCCTTTTGTGGCTTACAAAGTTGAGATTCTTTAACTTGCCAGACACAGGAGACCAAACTCAAAATGACTGAAATGAAGAAAAAAGTATTAATTTACTCACTGAAAAGTCCAGAGGAAGAGGAGGGTTCTGGCCCAGTCAATACCGTTAGAGCTTGGCCTCACTTGCCATCTGTGCCAGTTAGCATCCCATCAGGAGGAAAAAACCACACAATCATTTGAACAGGGAAAGTTTAAAGAACTATTAACTATAACAGGGGATTGGAATAACAAGGGATTGGCTATCAAAAAGTAAAGAGAATTCTTTTTTTTTTTAAGATTTTATTTTTAAGTAATCTCTATACCCAACATAAGGCTCGAACTCACAACCCCAAGATCAAGAGTCACATGCTCCTTCGACTGAGCCAGCCAGGTGCCCCTAGAAGTAAAGAGAATTCTAAAAAATGAAGGAATAGCAAATATAAGGAGCAATATTCCCTTTGGGGCTGGGATAGAGTATCCAAGGAAAAGCCAGCCATTCCCATCCCCTGACCCTAAGCTGAGATCCAGACCTTGTTGGAAAGGTCACAGCTCTATTTCACTGACTGGCAGACAAGTAGCTGCCATGCTGTTTCAGGGGAACTTCCTGGAAATTTGCCCCCTGGAATTTGCTGGATATTCATCTTCTTAAGATGCTGGGGAAAGTGTAGATGCTGACAAAGTGTAACATTATGACAGCTAGTAAAGAAAAAATATTTAGGCGCCCATCTACACTTTTATAGAGCAGACAATAAAAGTTGAATTTGGGGGCTAAGAGACAATAAATCGGTAACTGGCAAACAACCATTATATTCCTTTCCTCTCTTCAGGCTCTGTACACACTCTTGTAGGAGAGGTTTCTATCTCCTCCTTTTGGAGGCTTCTATCTTCTCCTTCTGGAGGTTTCTATCTCCTCCTTTTGGTGACTCAGCTGGGAAGAGAATACTCTTCGAAGTATTATGCCAGATTAAGTTTTTTTTTTAAAGATTTTATTTATGTATTTGAGAGAGAGAGAGAGTGAGAGATAGAGAGCACGAGAGGGAAGAGGGTCAGAGGGAGAAGCAGACTCCCTGCTGAGCAGGGAGCCCGATGTGGGACTCGATCCCAGGACTCCAGGATCATGACCCGAGCCGAAGGCAGTCGCTTAACCAACTGAGCCACCCAGGCGCCCTATACCAGATTAAGTTTAATCAACCCAAGTTTGTCAATCTTGTATCACGTATTCATTCCTGCACTAAACACAGTATCCTGGTGACTCTGTTTCCCTGATGGGCCAGCCCTGAGGTATCCTACCCCTAGAGGCACCTCACCCCTATCAAGTGTACAGAGAAAATTCCAAGTAAAATGAAGTTGTTGGTACCAGAAGAAGGAATGGCTGATTAGCGGGCATAAACCACCCTGCTGGCTATTAGGAGCAAAGATCTCAATCAGCCAGTGCCTCTGTTTTCTCACCTTTGTAAAGTACAAATAGTAATAATGCCTATTTGAGTTAGAAGGGATTTTAAAAATGCCACACATTTATTCCTGCCCACATTTAGAAACAATTGAGAAATAGAGTCAAGAGTCAATAGGATGGAGTATAGCATTTCAGCTTTATTAGGGAGAAAAGTTGATATTGAATGACATTCAGGGGCTGACCCAGTCTCTGGTAGTACTAAACAGCCCACTGGATGCTGCATACTTCCCCATCCCTCAGGCCATATGCATTGGGAACTGTAAAGCTTATGACATAGACCTAGCGGAGTAGACCAAGTCTTGTGTTCTTTGTAGGTAGACACACCTCAAAGAGGAGAGGAGTGAGCTGATGCAGATATGCACAATTCTTTTTTCTAAACTTCCCTCTGCAAATAAGCTATTCTTCTTCCCCTGGGGAAGAATCCGGGGTGAGGGGGGCACGAGAATAGGAATGTAATTCTAGTAGAGCCCCATCCACATTCTCTAGCTTGGTTAATTGAGTTAACTGAAGTTTTAGCTACCTATCCTTGGAGCATCGGGCATCTATCAGATCTGGCTCCCTCCTAATGAGGCTCCCTCAGATCCACCCACCGCTCCTTTGGGTTATTTTCTGGGTACTTGCAGTATTCTAAATTTGAATTAGTTGCAACATCTAAAGAGGGGGTGATATCACATACAATTCTCATTTCAAGTTCTTCGGTGGGAGGATGGAAATCAAGCGACTTAGGACTCTCATTCTCACCATGAAATAATCAGTTAGACCCGAGTAGTGGCTGCTACCTTCAGATGAAGATGCTCTCTCCTTTTGCCACAGTCCCCACTAATCCCAATTATTACAGCTGGCCACCTCACTCATTTACCTACCTGCCTGGCCAATGTAGGCATTTAAATGCATGCTAGACCCCCATGGTTGGGGCCTTCCCTGCCATTCCGGGTATCCTGGTTCAACCAGGTGGACACCCATCTGTACTCTTTTAGGTGGGACTAGTCAACACTTACCAAGTAGAGCCTAGAAGGGCCCAGGCAAAGGCTTGTCTGTTTCTGTAACTCTTAAAAGAATAAAACAACAATAGGCACGTTACCTTTGCAGTTAAGTATGACTGTGGTGATTATAATGGTATAATTACCATGTAGAAAAGAATTTAGAATGTCCACATTGGCATTCATGAACAGCATGTGACAGCATACACAAAAAGAATCCTATGATCTTCCTAGTATTTACACACACACACACACACACACACACACACACACACACAGAGAGAAAGTGGGGAGAAGAGATTTGCTGGTAACTGTCAGGAAACAACTCTCCATGGATCTTTAGTGTTTCTGTATGGCTTGCAAGCGCAGTTACTGACCTTCCTTTATTCTAGATCATATTTCTTTTTTTAAAGATTTCATTTTATTTTATTTATTTATTTATTTATTTATTTGAGAGAGAGAGAGAGTCCACACAAGCAGGGGGGCAGGGGCAGGGGGCAGAGGGAGAGGGAGAGGGAGAAGCAGAAGCAGATTCCTGGCTGAGCAGGGAGCCCAATGAGGGGCTCGATCCCACGACCCTGGGACCATGACCTGGGCCGAAGGCAGACGCTTAACCGATTGAGCCATCCAGGTGCCCCTCTAGATCATATTTCTTAGCCTCATCTAAGAATGTTTATATGGTGAATAGCCTTGGAATATAGTTGGGATATAAGAAATAGTGTCTCCCTGCACAGCAAAGGGCAGCCATGCTTACAGTCCAGGATAATAAAGATAATGTCTCCTCTGGAGCCAAAGGTATTATTACAGCCCATTGTAAGAGATTCACATTTCCAAAGCTCAGGCTTCCCTCCCATAATTCACCCCATTGTGTGTGCAGTTGTCGTTGGGTTCTTGTCACATTACCCAAACAGCTGTTTTCTTTATTATGTGACCTTAGTCCCCCTTCATGGCAAAGTAAATTGGGCCAGTCTGGGCACCTGATTCTAGGACAGCATTGCATTGCCTGGTCAGCACTTACCCTATGGCCCAGCTGGACAAGATAAGCTGGGCCAATCAGAATTCTCTCTGGGAAAATGAAGTTGTTAGTAACAGGAGCAGGAAAGGAAAGGCTGCCTAGAAAGAGTGGACACAAGTTAGAATTGGGGCCATCAACAATGGTAATAGCAAGTCAAATTTTGAGTGGAAGCGCGCAGAGAAACAGTGTTGTCGTAAGAAACAGACAGAGATAGTGTAGCCCAAGTGAAAGAGAGAAAAAGTAGCTTTGTCTCCTGATGGCTTCCTAGTTTCGGTTAACAAAGATCTTTATCATAAATGCCCTTTTCCTTTTCTTTAAATTTTTTATTGTTATGTTAATCACCATACAGTACCTCATTAGTTTTTGATGTAGTGTTCCATGATTCATTGTTTGTGCATAACATCCAGTGCTCTACGCAGAACGTGCCCTCTTTAATACCCACCACCAGGCTAACCCAGCCCCCCACCCCTTTCCCCTCTAGAGCCCTCAGTTTGTTTTTCAGAGTCCATCGTCTCTTATGGTTCGTCTCCCCCTCCGATTTACCCCCCTTCATTCTTCCCCTCTTGCTATCTTCTTCTTTTTTTTTCTTTTTTTAAAATAATTTTTTAAGGATTTGTATTTATTTATTGAGAGAGAGAGAATGATAGAGAGACAGCATGAGAGGGAGGAGGGTCAGAGGGAGAAGCAGACTCCCTGCAATGCAGGACTCGATCCCAGGACTCCAGGATCATGACCTGAGGCGAAGACAGTTGCTCAACCAACTGAGCCACCCAGGCTCCCCCCCTTTTTTTTTCTTAACATATTGCATTATTTGTTTCAGAGGTACAGATCTGTGATTCAACGGTCTTGCACAATTCACAGTGCTCACAATAGCACATAGCCTCCCCAATGTCTATCACCCACCCACCCCATCCCTCCCACCCTGCCACCATTCCAGCAACCCTGTTTGTTTCCTGAGATTAAGAATTCCTCATGTCAGTGAGGTCATATGATACATGTCTTTCTCTGATTGACTTATTTCACTCAGCATAACACCCTCCAGTTCCATCCACATCGTTGCAAATGGCAAGAGATCTCATTCCTTTTGATGGCTGCATAATATTCCGTTGTGTATATATACCACACCTTCTTTATCCATTCATCTGTCGACGGACAGCTTGGCTCTTTCCACAGTTTGGCTGTTGTGGACATTGCTGCTATAAACATCGGGGTGCACATACCCCTTCGGATCCCTACATTTGTATCTTTGTGGTAAATACCCAGTAGTGCAATTGCTGGATCGTACAGTAGCTCTATTTTCAACTTTTTGAAGAAACTCCATACTGTTTTCCAGAGTGGTTGCACCAGCTTGCATTTCCACCAACAGGGTAGGAGGGTTCCCCTTTCTCCACATCCCCGCCAACATCTGTCGTTTCCTGACTTGTTAATTTTAGCCATTCTGACTGGTGTGAGGTGGTATCTCATTGAGGTTTTGATTTGGATTTCCCTGATGCCGAGCGATGTTGAGCACTTTTTCACGTGTCTGTTGGCCATTTGGATGTCTTCTTTGGAAAAATGTCTGTTCATGTCTTCTGCCCATTTCTTTTTCTTTTTCTTTTTATTTATTTATTTGTCAGAGAGAGAGAGAGAGAGAGAGAGAGAGAGAGCACAAGCAGGGGGAGCAGTAGAGGGAGAGGGAGAAGCAGGCTCCTCACTGAGCAAGGAGCCTGATGTGGGACTCGATCCCAGGACCCCGGGATCATGACCTGAGCCGAAGGCAAATGCTTAACGACTGAGCCACCAGGCATCTCTTCTGCCCATTTCTTGATTGGATTATTTGTTCTTTTGGGGTTGAGTTTGATAAGTTCTTTATAGATTTTGGATGCTAGCCCTTTATCTGATATGTCATTTGCAAATATCTTCTCCCATTCTGTCGGTTGTCTTTTGGTTTTGTTGACTGTTTCTTTTGCTGTGCAAAAGCTTTTTATCTTAATGAAATCCCAATAGTTCATTTTTGCCCTTGCTTCCCTTGTCTTTGGCGATGTTTCTAGGAAGAAGTTGCTGCGGCTGAGGTCGAAGAGGTTGCTGCTGTGCTCTCCTTTAGGATTTTGATGGACTCCTGTCTCACATTTAGGTCTTTCAACCATTTGGAGTCTATTTTTGTGTGTGGTGTAAGGAAATGGTCCAGTTTCATTCTTCTGCATGTGGCTGTCCAATTTTCCCAACACCGTTTGTTGAAGAGACTGTCTTTTTTCCATTGGACATTCTTTCCTGCTTTGTCAAAGATGAGTTGACCATAGAGTTGAGGGTCCATTTCTGGGCTCTCTATTCTGTTCCATTGATCTATGTGTCTGTTTTTGTGCCAGTACCATACTGTCTTGATGATGACAGCTTTGTAATAGAGCTTGAAGTCCAGAATTGTGATGCCGCCAGCTTTGCTTTTCTTTTTCAATATTCCTCTGGCTATTCGGGGTCTTTTCTGGTTCCATAGAAATTTTAGGATTATTTGTTCCATTTCTTTGGAAAAAAGTGGATGGTATTTTGATGGGGATTGCATTGAATGTGTAGATTGCTCTAGGTAGCATTGACATCTTCACAATATTTGTTCTTCCAATCCATGAGCATGGAACGTTTTTCCATTTCTTTGTGTCTTCCTCAATTTCTTTCATGAGTCTTTTATAGTTTTCTGAGTACAGATCCTTTGCCTCTTTGGTTAGATTTATCCCTAGGTATCTTATGGTTTTGGGTGCAGTTGTAAATGGGATTGACTCCTTAATTTGTCTCTCTTCTGTCTTGTTGTTGCTGTATAGAAATGCCACTGATTTCTGTGCATTGATTTTATATCCTGCCACTTTACTGAATTCCTGTATGAGTTCTAGCAGTTTTGGGGTGGAGTCTTTTGGGTTTCCACATAAAGTATCATATCATCTGCAAAGAGTGAGAGTTTGACTTCCTCTTTGCCGATTTGGATGCCTTTGATTTCTTTTTGTTGTCTGATTGCTGTGGCTAGGACTTCTAATACTGTGTTGAATAGCAGTGGTGATAGTGGACATCCCTGCCGCGTTCCTGACCTTAGGGGGAAAGCTCTCAGCTTTTCCCCATTGAGAATGATATTTGCCTTAGGTTTTTCATAGATGGCTTTTATGATATTGGGGTATGTACCCTCTATGCCTATACTCTGAAGAGTTTTGATCAAGAAAGGATGCTGTACTTTGTCAAATGCTTTTTCTGCATCTATTGAGAGGATCATATGATTCTTGTTCTTTCTTTTGTTAATGTATTGTATCACATGGATTGATTTGCGGATGTTGAACCAACCCTGCAGCCCAGGGATAAATCCCACTTGGTCATGGTGAATAATCCTATTAATGTACTGTTGGATCCTATTGGCTAGTATTTTGGTGAAAATTTTTGTAAATGCCCTTTTTCTAAGGACTTCAGTGAGTGTATTTCAATCAAGCAAAGGCGCCTGACCAAGACAGCTGGCCATGCCTGTAAGCAGATGTCTAGCTGGGTGACAGTATACTCTTGCTCTCTTGCTAAAGACTCCTCCTCCAAAAAGGGACCATGAATGTGGGGCAACCATCTTATTTACCCATAGGAACCAGAAAGTTGCCTTTAAGAATGTTACTTTAAAAAGGTGAATTTTGTGGTATGTGAATTATATCTCAATAAAGCTGTTATTTTATTTTTTTAATTTCTTTTTAAAGATTTTCTTTCTTTATTTGACAAAGAGATTGAGAACACAAGCGGTGGGAGTGGGAGGCAGAGAGAGAGGGAGAAGCGGATTCCCTGCTAAACAGGGAACCCGATGTGGGGCTCGATCCCAGGACCCTGGGATCATGACCCTAGCCGAAGGCAGACACTTAACCAACTGAGCCACCCAGGGGCCCCAATAAAGCTGTTATTTTAAAGTGGTTGGTTTTTTTTTTTAAGAAAGTTCATGTAAATACCAATTATTGAGTTTTTTAAAGTACGAGGGAAGTCATTAAGGACAAATGTGTGGGACAGATTGAGCCTGCCTGAATTTAAGGAACAAGAGGAGCTTGGGAGTGTATAACCACATGCCCTGGGTCATTTGGATTGGTGACCTAAGAGCTTGGACAGTCCCAGAGGAAACCTGATGGGACCAGGACGGCCCCTGACTGTGGTATTAAATACTCTGGGCAGCAGGTGTCTAGTTAGGTTCTATTGCCAAGCCCTCTCACTCAAACGATCTTAACATCCCCTGTTTTCTCATCCATTAGGTTGGCAATTAACAAAAGAATAGAAAATAACAAATGTCGGTGTGGACGTGGAGAAACTGGAACCCTTGTGCATTGCTGGTGAGAATGTAAACTGGTGCAGCCACTGTAGAGAAATTGCCATACTATTTTCTACAGAAAAGGAAATCCAGTTACACAGAAGCTGTCGCCCTGAGCGGTGGGTGAGGAGTGGGGAGCATCTACAAGGGAATGCAGTGAGATTAGCACAGAGAGGGCATTAAATGGACCCAAAACCCTCACTCAGGTTTTGTCAAGATCCAGGACCCAGAAGAATTGAGCAGAGGGTTGAGATGAGTCTCAGACCAATGTGGAATATTTAGGGGCTCTCTTCTCTGTAGCTCCAAGCTCATGCTTAAATATTTATATTCATATTATTTTGAGTCTGCAAATTAGAATATCATAAATGGACTTGGCATCTAGACCCAAGAGCATAGGGATGGGCTAAGGGGAGGGAGTGCTGTGTGAGACTTGAGGGGGAAACCTGTGAGCCAGGGGAACTGCTGCTGGTGACCTGGGGGCATACTAAATGAGACACCCCTCACTACAGACCCTCTGGGATAGTGTTCTAATAATGTGTCATGTAACATCCTGTGTGTTCCATGTAAGAAAGGATTTGGTCTTCCACTAAGGCTGATCTAGGTCACTGTCTACCTCCCTCCCTCCCTCCCTACCCCCTTTGCTGAGGAAACAAACTAATTTGTGAAATAAAAAGTGGCTTATCCAAGATTATGCAGATGGGACCATCTCTGCCGCTCTTTAGGGATTATTTTGCTGCACTTTCAAGCAATTTGAAGTTGTGTATCAATATGTCTTTATAGGGATTCTTCTTTTCTCTATCTTCTTTGAACCACCTTTATCCAGCCCCCTGGATGATGATAGAATGCATTCTTATCAACTCAGGAAGGGGATCCTAATGTTGCCCATGGAGTTGGGGCAGTTCCTCCAATGACAGTGCCCTTAGTCCAATAGTAGCCAATAATGGTGGGCAGGTGTCCTTAGGACTAGTGGCATATACCTAAAAGATGGTTAGAGAAGCAAAGACTTCAGTTTGGGGTCATGGAACAGAATGAACATATTTAACTCTACAGCTATGGTCTCATTGGCCTCTTGCCTACCCCACAAACCATGCACCAGACAAAACATGCTTCAGCCTCCCACCCAGCAACCATCAGGATGCCTTTGCAGAGCTCTGGATCAATAGACATGATTTCATTGCTCTGTGATGTATCCTTCGTGGGTGCCATTTACTTAAGAAGCTAGATGGGCTATTTAAGCAGTTTCCACTATCAGCAATGTGCAGTGTTAGACACATTCCAGTACAAATAAAACTATCACACATTGAGTGCTTGCTATGTCCCAGGCACTGTTCTAAGGGCTTTTGATGTTTACTCATTTAATCTTCTAAACAACCCAGTAAGGTAGGAACTATTATTATTCTGATTGAGCAGGTGTAGAAACTTAAATAAAGAGCTGTTAAGTTACTTAGCCAAAAGCTGCAGCCAGTAAGTGACAGCTGGGGTTTGAGCCCAGAAAATCTGGAGTCAGAATCTGTGCTTTTAAATCTTTACACTATTCTGCCTCCCCTGTACTATACGGTTTGATAGAGTGGACAATTATACATCAGAACCACATTGTCTTCCAGTCTTCTGAAGGACATTTTGGCCTTCTTTAGAGTTGGTTGTTTGCCCTCCCCCCCCCCATCAAGATGTCATTGGTTAATATTCTTTCTGGATCCCAACATTCAGTGTCGGTTCTATGATTTGTGTTGCTATGAAAAATTTCTGGCTGAAAGCGGATTTCTTATGCTGATTAGTAAATAACTTGTAACTTTTTCAGGCAATGAGTTTCTGGAAAAGAATTATGATTACTTTTTAGGGATTTTATTTTTTTAAAGTGATTTCTACACCCAACATGGGGCTCAAACTCACAACCTGGAGATGAAGAGTCACATGCTCTACCAACTGAGCCAGCCAGGCATCCCTGGAAAGGAATTATTATCCCATCTCTCTGATCCCCTACTTGGAAGTGAAGCCAGATGGGCTGGCCTCGCTTGTCTGATCCTGAGGGGCCTGAGCAGGGAGCCTGAGGCTCTCACCCATGGTTATGAAGGGGGAGCCAAGACTCTCAGTCAGGTTGGGGACAGCCGGTGAACTCAGGAGTTTTATTCTAACAGGTCACCTCAACAAGGTAACACTGAGGTAGGTAAAAAGAGCTAAAGCAGAGAGGAACGGGTTCAGAAAGCCAGTGAGGACAGGGAGTCGTTGCCGGAAGCACAGACATGTTTGAATAAACTTCACAAACATCAGAGAAAACTTAAAAATTCTATTAAAATCTTATTAATTTTTATATCCCTTAAATATGCATGTAATTAGTAAGAACAATTCTGTGTATTCCTTTCACTTAGTGTTAATGAAGCATTTCCAGTAATCAACGTAGTCCACATTCTTGGATCTTTTAGTTTTATGACATTCCTTCCTATTGCTCTTTGGCCATTTCCTTACTCTCGAAGCAGCCCTCCAGTATCTTTCTAGGAGTTGTGGACATGTGCCTGCTAAAGCAGCATTCCCCCAGGCACACATACACCTGGCCTCATACTCATCATGGGCATAGAATCTTGACCTGAAGAGTCTTCCAGGTCCACCTTGCCCAGCACTGGCTGACTCTAATAATTACAAAAGGTGTTCTGGGACTTGGGGCTTCATAAAAACCTCAAAGAATTAGCTTAAAAAGACCAAACCCAGACTACGAAAGAAGAAAAACTTATTATATACCAGTTATCCTACACATGACCAGATACTCCATAAGTTTCAAGTATTGTCTAGAATGATTCTATGTTAACTGGTAAGTCCTCTGGCCATGGTTAACACTTTTGTCCTTGCAATCCAGCGATTCTTCTTCTGGTTTTGTCGTTCTGGTTCTGTTGATTTTATTCCTTTGCTCAAAACCCTCCATTGAGTTCTGCTGCTCTAAGGATGAAACCCAAGTTCCCAACTCTGGTCAACAGAATAATGACCCCAAAGATGTTCACATCCCAATCCCTGGAACCTGATTATGGTATCTTACATGGCAAAAGAGGCTTTGCTGTTGTAATTAAATTAAGGATCTTGAAATGGGAAGATTACCCTGGATTATCTGGGTGGGCCCAATGTCATCATAAGGGTCCTTATAGAGGCCCCTGGGTGGCTCAGTCGTTAAGCATCTGCCTTCGGCTCAGGTCATGATCCCAGGGTCCTGGGATCGAGCCCCACATCAGGCTCCCTGCTCGGTGGGAAGCCTGCCTCTCCCTCTCCCCCCACTCCCCCTGCTTGTGTTCCCTCTCTCGCTATCTCTCTCTCTGTCAAGTAAATAAATAAAATCTTAAAAAAAAAAAAGGGTCCTTATAAAAGTGAAGCAGAAGGGCCAGAGCCAGAGAAGGAAGATGTAAGCAGAATGGCCTCTTGAAGCTGGAAAAATGAAAAAACAGATTCTCTCCTAGAGCCAGAGCAGAAGAATGGTGCTGAAGAACATTTCTGAGTAAGTGTTAAGGTTCCCACGTTATCCTCTTTGATTTCATAGAATTACAGTCTTCTGAAAATCATCAAGCACAATGAAGACATGTATCAGCCGCAATATTTATTAAGTGCCCTCTGTGTGCAAAGTCCTCTGCTTTTTTTAAAGATTTATTTATTTATTTGGGGGGGCCGTCAAAGGGAGAGAGAATCCCAAGCAGACTCTCTGCTGAGCGTGCAGAACCCGATGTGGGGCTTGATCTCACAACCCTGGGATCACGACCTGAGCCAAAACCAAGAGTTGGATGATTAAACAGCTGTGCCACGCAGGCACCCCAAGGCCTCTGCTTTTGTAGGTAATTATAGTAGGTTGAATAGTGGTGCCCCCCAAATATGTTCAAGTCTTAACCCCACAACCTATGAACATGACCTTATTTTGAAAAAAGTTCCTTGCAGATATAATTACACTAAGGATCTCAAGATAGGATCATCCTGGACTCAGGGTGGCCCTACCTCCTACAAAAGATGTCCTTATAAGAGAAAGACAGAAGGAGATTTGAGGCACAGAGACACATGGGGGCAAGGCCATGTGAAGACAGTGGCAAAGATTTGGACTTATGTTGCCACAAGCCAAGGAAAGCCTGGAGCTGCCAGAAGTTAGAAGAAGTAAGGAAGGATTCTCTACTAGAATCTTTAGAGGGAGCACAACCCTGCCAACACTTTCAGAGGGAGTTCAGACTTGGAGCCTTCAGAATTGTGAAAGAATCCATCTCTCTCTGGTCATTTGTTATGGCAGCCACAGGAAATAATATAGCAACCTTCTCTATATTTCTCCATTATGCTGTAAGCCACTAAGAGGGTCCTGTTGGCTTATCACATTGCAGACAAAAGAGACCTTGCCTTCCTGCTCCCTCTCATCCCTCCATGCTTCTGCTGGTGGTTCCTGTGTCAGCTCTCCTGTGCTTTAAGGACTCATTAGTACACACTTCTCGGTGTAACTGCTTTCAATACCCACAGTGTACCCAACATGCAGATTAAAAATGTTTAGTAACCAGGATGGCCCAGGCCCTGCCCACTCGGAACAGATGCTGGCTGCTGGGATGGAGCATGGTCCTGGAGGCCCCCACCAGGCCAGGCATTACCCTTCTAGGGCCTGGATCGTGGCTGCCAGATATCGGCAAGGGTCCTGATGGGAACTCTTACTGTGTTCTGGGAACTATGCTCAGTGGACCATCTCTTTGCAACCCCACCACCCACTAGATGGGTAAAGAGACTGAGGCTAAAGGAGGTTCAGTGATGTCCCTGAGGTGGCAAGCAGGTGGCAGAGTGTGGGCCCAAGGCCAGGCAGGGTGGCTCTGAGCTCTGTTGCAGAGCATGTGAGGAAGTGCCCAGAGAGGGTCACTTCTCTCTGGAGTAGGGAATCCTTGGAAAGGAGTGTCATCCAGCCTGGGGCCCTCAGAAACACAAATTATTTATTTCAGAAAAATGGCATCATAGGGGATACTAGTTGACTCATCATTCAGTCCCAGTTGGAGCCTCAGACCCAAGGAATGCATCAACCCCGAGGGAGAGCGGGCAGGGGTATGGGGTGCCCCTCCAGTGGCAACCCAGGTTGAGGGGAGCTCCAACCTCATGATACAATCATGGCAGAGAGCTCAGAGTAGATGGAGGCTGAGAGACTTCCAGGGGGTTGGGAATGACAGCCAGGACCCCAAAGGTGAGAACTTGGTAAGATTTCCTGAAGCCTGAAGTTTCCCCACACTTGCTTTTCTTTCCCGGCCAGCCTCCCTGAGCTGATCCGGTGAGGCCATGGTATGGAAAGTTCACACGTGCTTCTGTGAGGGAGGGGCAGAGACTGGGTAAAACAAGCAAGCCTGTATCTCCGGCCTTCAAGTGGAGAAGTGAATCCAGAGATAACAGGGGCGGTGTTGCCTTGAAAGAGGGAAGAGCCCTCAGCAGCCTAGGGCCTGCAGAAGAGAAAAAGGAGAACCAGGGATGCCTACCTCAGCCAGCCATAGGCATGGCCCCTGGGGCTTCACCACAGACAGGTGGAGGGGAAAGTGAGGGGGGCCTACTTAAAGCAAGAGTGTCTGGTACCATGGAATTTACCAGTGAATGATCTCCTGGCCTTTACTCCCTGACCCCACATATGCTAATAGCCATGTTTGGTGAAAGTCAGGGGCCTTTTCCAGTACTACATGTAGGTGTGATTTACAGGAACTTTTAAATAAATCTCGTCCCAAGTGATTCATTATTCTATTACATTAGTTAGCTGTTGGCAGACCTGTCATCTCATATACAAAAGCAGAGCTATTTTGGTGCTTGTACTTATGAGTCATCTTGCCAACTTGCTGTATATATTTTCTATCCCTGTTCTATAATCACATTCTTTCATTCAGGGAATACAGGTGATAATGACGTTTTTACCTTCTCCTACATTCTTTTTTTCTGAGGTCAAAATAGCAACAACACCCAAAAAGGCAGATATGGCTTTCTTCAATACCCCATGGGGATTTCTAAAACTCACTTTGACACTGGTGCTTCCACTTAGATCTGAAATTGCAAATAAGCTACTATAAATGTTCTTCTGAAATTTGCAATAAGCAGAAGTGTATATCAAGAAAGCCTTGCATTTGCAGGGCCTATCAAATCGTGTGCTCATGTTACCAAATGACCAAGACTTCAAAAATCCCTTTTTATGTTCCATAGATCTGCTTTGTCCATCATTGCTACTGAAGTCTAAAAAGTTCATCTTTTTTTTTTTTAAGATTTTATTTATTTATTCATGAGAGACAGAGAGAGAGAGAGGCAGAGGGAGAAGCAGGCTCCCAAGGAGCAGGGAGCCCGATGCGGGACTCAATCCCAGGACCCTGGGACCATGACCTGAGCCAAAGGCAGACGCCTAACCATCTGAGCCACCCAGGCGCCCTAAAAAGTTCGTCTTGATATGTGTCAACCCCAAGCAGGCTGAAGGAGAGAGGGAAAAAGATATAGTAACTCAAGAAAAGATGGATTTGTATGGCCGAGAAGACCATAAACCACGTGTTTCATTTACTACACTCTTTCTGGAAGGTCTCCCTTGGCAACTTTTAAGTGTTCTGTCATCATTTTTTGGAAGCTTCTCTAGCTGCTCAATGTGGTGAAAAGATGAGAGAATTATAATGTGAAGGTAAAGGAGGATCCAGCTCCTCTGACTGAAAAATGTTTCTCCATTTCCCCCTTTTATGTCGCCCTGCAACCCTCACTTGTTGACTCAGTCACACTGGCTGGAGCTGCGTTGCATATTCTCCAAGGGACACACACTTCCCCATTCATAGGACCACATCAGGAAGTTAGAAGCATAACTTTGACTCAACGGGAATTTTTCTGTCCACATGTTTTCCATATTCGAGCTGTCAGGCCTCGGATGAGGGTCTTTACACTGCACCGAGTTTATTCTCAGGGGCATTCAACCCCATTGCTCAACAGATAGTTTGTTGTTGTTGTTGTTTGTTGTTTTTTAAGTAAACTCTACACCCAACATGGGACTCAAACTCCACCCTGAGATGGAGAGTTGCATGCTCTACCAACTGAGCCAGCCAGGTGCCCCTCAACAGATAGTTTTTAGAGAACCTTGGACCTCAGAGAGCTTCCCATGGTCATTTGTCAGGCAAATGCCCTAAAATTACTGATGTCTACTAGTCAACACTTAAGGAACGGCACGCCTCAACAGCTGATAATCTGGAATGTTCTCGATTTTTTAAATGTTTCCTAGAGGCTGCAGATGGTAATTTGGTTCTTTAGCCATGACAACAGGGGCCCAGACCATGCTTTTTGTGGAGACTATTCTCAGTACATCTTAGGCTCAGTTTAACCTTATTTTGAAGTGAAAATACATGTCTTTTAGGGAACCAAAAGTGACTTAAGGTGGCTGGATCACAGTGTTGCTATTAATTAATAATAATTAGCCTTTTTGTTGAAATCAACTGAAAATCCAATTAGACTGATATAACAAAAGAAATTCATTGTCTCACCTAAAAGGCAAGCAGTTGTTCAGGCCAGAGATGATTCAGGCTATCTATAAGTCTTGATGGGTTAAGGGTCTCATTTCTTCCCTCTTTCTGTTGTGACCCCAACAGTGCTGGGGTCATAGGATTCTTTGTTCATGTCAGAAAGAAAGAAAACATCTTTTTCTTCAATTGTCAACTACAATTCCTGGGTTTACATTCCAGGAATGGGACCAATTACTGGGTCTGGGAGTATAGGGTAGCGTGCTGGGCAAAAGCCAGCTCATCCTTGGAACTGAGGGCGAGTTGATCCCACCTAAACTGTTTTGCTAAGAACGGGGTAGAAATGGTTATGCAAAAGAAAATTGAGATAATGTTTTACCAAAAGAAGAGTACATGGATACAAGGAGGGAAAAAATAACCAACATCCTCTATTAAGTGTGTTGGGGGGGAAACTATAAGCTATCCAGAAAAGGAGGCTGAGGAGTCATAGCAAAGGGCTGTATTAAGGAGTCTGAACTTGACATCCTTTGAAGGGTTGTAATCAGCGATTATCACCCAACATCCACAGAAAGCTCTCCAGAGGCATTTAATATCTAACAACCTTTTTACAAAGAAAGCTTTTTTTGTGGCGTTCTAAGAGATTGATGTCTGGTTAGTGAGTAGATGGATGCCTATTATTTTCCTCTTTGTACTTTTTGTTAGGTTTAGAATATTTCACAATTAAAAAGTGAAAGTAATGTAAAGGCACAGTAGACATTACCAGTGCTTACCAATATATCCTTTTTTCTCCCTCCCACATACCCAAGAAACTACATTTCCTTGCTTGCCTTGTGCTGACCAATAGGCTGTAAGCAAAAATCACACCTGTCTCTTCTGGTCTGAGGCGGTGAAAAGTCCCGTGCAAACATTCAGTTCTGCCTTCCCCTTTAGGGTGATAGTGATGGCCAGATGTTGAGATGGTAGAGCCACCAGAGCAAAGAAGCCTGCATCCCTGTGTCACTGTAAGGATGTCAGCTGCCTTGGAAAGTGGTCACAGATTCCGGTTATTGATATCATGTGTCAAATCATTCCCAAACTTACAGGCTTAAAGCAACAATTTTCTATTATCTCTCATGGTTCTGTGTGTGCTAAGCGGGCTCAGTCAGGCAGTTCTCACTAGGGGTCTCTCATACTGTTGCAGACAGCTGTTGACTGCTGCTGCAGTCATCTGACCACTCACCTGAGCTGGATGTCCAAAATGGCTAGAATTGAGGCTATCAACTGGGTACTCTGGTGCTATCAACCACAGCACCTGTACGTCTTGGGCTTCTTACTGCATGGGTCCTGGGTTCTGAGAAGAAGCATCCCAAGAGCATGTGTTCCAAGAGACCCAGGAGGAATTAAAAGGCTTCTTACAACTTGTCCTTGGATGTCCCACACCATCATTGCTGCCATATTCTATTGGTCAAGGCAAGTCACCAAGGCCAGTCCAGGTTCAAAGCAAAGGAAATTAGATTCCTACACTTGATATAGGGAGTAGCATATGGTACAGGAGGGGAAAGTATTGATCATGGCCATCTTTTATTATCTACTCTATTTGTCCTACACTGGACTTTGATGCACAAGAAATAATTTTATGTGATAAGCCATTGAAATTTTGGGGGTTGCTTCTTGCCTTAGCATAGCCTCACTTAAGCTATCGAACAGAGTGGGAATTAGAGAAAACATGAAAAAGTCCAAAGAAAAATGACTATGATTATATATTTCATATATAAAATGTATTTTCATATATTTCCTTTCATATCTTTCCTTTTTTATGCATATTTTTATATAGTTATCATGCTATGTAGGTAAGTTTAGTGTTTTTCCCCACTTAGAATTATAATATAAATATATCCTTTTCCTAACCCGAAGTCCTAGTAAAGTATTTAAATTACTGAATATTTCATTGACAAAGCACTCAACTGCTTCCAAATAGACATTTAGTCTTTTCCCCCTTAAATTAATTCATATATAATACTGCCATAAATATCTTTGTGCATAAAGTGTTATATCTTTTTGATAGATTATATTCATTCATCTTTAGATCCCTGATTTTGAAAGGTTTTATCCTAATAAATTTCTTGAGATCATCCCTAACTGTGTCCTCTATGGACAATGCCCCAATTTATATTTTCAGCCCAGATCTCTCCACTTACTCTAGACTTGACATCACTATTTGTGATCACTAATAGACATTTCAAACCAAATATGTCAAATTATTCTTTTTTTTTTAAGATTTTATTTATTTATTTGACAGAGAGAGAGACAGTGAGAGAGGGAACACAAGCAGGGGGAGTGGGAGAGGGAGAAGCAGGCTTCCCGCGGAGCAGGGAGCCCGATGCGGGGCTCGATCCCAGGACCCTGGGATCATGACCTGAGCCAAAGGCAGATGCCTAACCGACTGAGCCACCCAGGCACCCCTCAAATTATTCTTGATTCTCCCCCTACTTCTCAAATCAGCTCCTTTCCCAGGCATTTTTATCTCAGTAAATGAGGCCACGATCTGCTCAACTGCTCAAGCCTAAATATGGGAGTCGCTCTTCATTCCTCCCATTCTTTTGCCTTCTTGCAGTCAGTTAGCAAGTCCTACCTGTTTTATCACCAAAATACACCTCATTTGTCCATTTCTTTCTTTCCAAAGCTCCCTACCTGGCCTAATCTATCGTTGTCTTCCCCTGAGCTACTGCAATGTTTTGCTGAGAGGTCTTCCTGCTTCCGTTTTTGTCTTCAATTCTGAGTTAAATTGTTAAAATTTTAAATTAGAGAGTGTCACTCTCCTGCCTATAACCCTTCTGGTTCAGGCCAGAAACGTCTGGCCTGTATCATACTTAGCTCTTAACACCTGCCCCTCCCCAGCCACACTGATCTTTCTGGTCTGAGTTCACTAGACACTCTTTCTGCCTCAGGGCCTTTGCATATGTTCCTTCTTGTCCTAGAACACTTTTCCCTACCTCTTCCAGGAGTTGCCTCTTTCTCATCTTTCAATTGTCATCTTCTTAGAGAAGGTGTATGGACTATTCTATTTAAAATAGCCAGTCACTTCCCATTAAATACCTGTGACAGCTCCAGAACTTTTATAGAAGAATAGTTTATAGGCAATAATCTAGAGTGTGTGATGGTGGAAGGGGCTGGTGGCAACTTTCAGCTAGGACACTTGTCTTGAAGATGCATTTGCATAGCAACTTACACGAGACTGAGAGACTGTCAATTATCTTCTCAAAGACCAGTAATAGTGGTGGTGGGGTTGATGAATATTATGGGGATAAAATACCTCACACCCTAAACAGTCCTGGGTGATGTCACAGTACTTGCCATGTCTATTTCCTTTACTGCATTCATCACTGTCTGCAATTATCTTATCTGTGTTTTCTCCCCTTGCCAGAAGGTAGGCTCCTTGAAGACATGGTTCTTGTCTGTCTTCCCTACATACCCCATGCCACCCCCAACTCTAAGAACAATACCTAACTCAAAGCAGTCAATGGATATTTTTAAATAAGTTAATGAAATGCTTTATAAATAAATAGGACTGAGTCACTCTATCTTATATTTCCATCCCAACTTTATCCCCAAGTAGATTTCCATGGATTATTTTGGTCTTCAAATCCATGATGTACATATTTATATTTCTATACATACACATGACACTTTGTTTCTGGGAAAGTAGAAAGTGTATCAGAACTCCTCACACAGGAAGGCAGAGACTAGGAGAAAATAAAGTGAAGATATGCCAGAGATGATATAGAAGAAAAATGACAGGAAAAGGGTTCAGTACTTGGAGAACATTAGAAGAGGTGTTATATGGCAGAAGAGGCCATTCATACCTTTGCGTTATCATTAAAAAGCTATTCCAGATCAAAATGTTCTTTCCAACGTTTAGGAGTTTTGACCCCAACTTTAGATATAGTCCTCTGCCCCACGTCCCGTAATCTCTGGCTGTGAGCCTATGTCTCTTGACTGTGTTCCCTATTTCTTGGCTGGTTTGCCTGCCTTGCCATTCAGTTTCATTTCCAAATTCAGGTTTCCTTATGTGTGAGTCATAGTGCAGTAAACAGTGATTGTATGTGCTGAGACGCAAATGAGTTGGAACAGGACTACTGCTCTACAAAGAGTTTCTCCAGAGTGCTCTTGGTCCAGCCACCTGGCCCCTCTTCTAGAACCAGAGGCCCTGTTGTATCTGGCCATGCCTGCCTGGCTGGCACCCACCAGTTCTGGGAGCTGAGCTTGGGCTAAGAAGTGAAGAAACACGGGGGTGGGTTTGGGTGGAAGTCCTGGACTGAGATGGGTGTTGGGGGCTGCTCCATACAGAGCCAGAGGGACACAGGTGAGGAGTGCGACTGGGTGGTTATAGCTGAATGATGGCTTGTTTTCATAGGATTTGTTCTGCTTGTGAACATTCCCTGTTTGTTGTCAGCCTAGAGTGTATAAAGTGTCACTAGAGAGATACAAATACGGAGGAAGGACCTTTGCAAGAACTGGCCAGAGATCTATAAATCAGGCATGTCAAGATTTAATAGGCTATTTCCTGCCTTTTCTCATAAGTGATAAAATTTATATTTTATTAATAATTTCAACAGCAACATTTGTTGCACAACATGACCACCACACCCACTGTTTACTGAATGCCTACTATTTTCCAGGCACCTACTGTTTGCTATGAGCTTTGCTTATAGCAATCCTTATCATACTAGGGCAGAGGGGATTCTTTTCCCATTTTTACAGATTTTTTTTAAATTCTTTTTTTTTAATATTTTATTTATTTATTCATGAGAGACAGAGGGGGAGAGAGAGAGAGAGAGAGAGAGAGAGAAGCAGAGGGAGAAGCAGGCTCCCAAGGGGCAGGCAGCCCGATGCGGGACTCGATTCCAGGACCCTGGGATCATGACCTGAGCCGAAGGCAGACGCTTAACCATCTGAGCCACCCAGGCGCCCTACAGATTTTACTAATAAGAAAATTGAGCAGAGCAGAACAGTTAAGCCATTTACACAAGGTTATACAGCTAATGAAGTTGCAGAATCAGAATTTGAATGCAGCTCTATCTGGCTCCAAACTCTGAAAGTTTTTATTTTTATTTGAAATGACTTTTTTAATGAAATCATGCTTCAATTTCTTCTCTTTACATATAAATATGAATGACCTATTTATACTAGTACTCCCAAAAAGTATATTGCTTTTTAGGATAGATTCTCTTGATAATATTTGGATTTAAAGTTTCTGTTGAATTTTATTTAATCTGGCACCAACTTTTAAAAATATGATGTAGTATTCCAACTTTGCAGGTTCTGTACTTATTTTAAGGTAGTTTTATAGAAGGTGAACTTTTTCAATAACGGCTTGTTGAGATTAATGTTTTGTCATTTACAGGGTTAATGTTGAGGCATAAGGCATTTGTTGTATAATTCCACTCTACCAACAGGGAAGGTAATGTGCAAATAATTTAGGAATTTTCTAGAGAAGAAAGCAACCATTGTGCCTTTTTGTGTATGAGTACTTGAATATGATTTTTACTTCATTGGAAACTTACTGATGATTGTGCCTTCTGTTTTTTTAAATAAAACAATACATATTTATTATAGAAGATTGATAAAACACAGAGAAGAAGAAGAATCATGCGTAATCCTACCGAAGATAAAGAATTAATATTGTTGTATATTTTACATGTCTTTTTTATACAAAAGTTTACATGTAATTTACTACTCTACCTGGAATTTATTTCAGCACGGGGTGTTAAGCCTTATGTGTCTGGTAAGACAGAGATGAGCTTGAAACTAGTCCCTTAGTTTCCAAAATGACACATGGTGTCTCTGTTGGAAATACGTAAACTTGGTTTGGAGTGAGGCAAATCCCTGATCAATTTATATCCACTGTTGGGAAAATTCACAAGATTCTTGATGTAGACCAGATTCACATGTTAAAACTCCCAAGATAAACATCAAATTTCTGCCAAGAAAATTTAATTTTTTTTCAATATTAATAAGCTTCTTTGTTCAAACTTAAATGTCAGTTTTTGATTCTGAGGTAAGATACCTTGACAGACGGTTGAAAGAACAGTAGTCTAGGAAATACAGTTTACAGTAAGTCTTTCCAGAAATGAATTAAAATTCCTTCCGGAAAGCTTCTCAACCCCCCAAGCTTAAATTCCAAACTTTCCAAGAGACATGTGCAATTTTTTTTTCTTTTTGCATGGATTTTATTTTTTAGGGCAGTTTTAGGTTCAGAGCAAAAAGTGAGGGGAAAGTACAGAGAGTTCCATAAAACTCCTACCCCCACACAAGCACACCCTCCCCCACTCTCAGCATCCTGCACCAGAGTGGCACATTTATTACAATCAATGAACCTACACTGACATGACCTTAACACCCAAAGTCCAGAGTATATGTTAAGGTTCAGTCCTTAGGTATGAGGTATGATACATTCTATGACTTTTGACAAATACACAGTGACATGTATCCATCGGTATAGTATCGTACAGAAGAGTCATATACTAAAAATCCTATTTATCCCTCCCTTCCCCCTAAACCCTGGCAACCATGGATCATTTTACCGTCTTGCAATATTTTTAAGAGAACTTTCGATGTCATTTAATCAGGAAACGTTTCTAAATGATCTTCTAAGAGCTGACTATAAGGCTCTCTGATAAAACAGCATAGAACTGTATTTCCAGGAGTCACGGGGCCTTCCTGCTTCAAAGCAAAGAGTGTGCAATGATGCAATTTGGGGATGTGGTTATAACTTGAATTATTCTCTTCACATAATGAAGTTTTGTAAGGAATATAGTAACTGTTCCCATTCATGCAGCCCAGGATCTGCAGTAAATGTGACTGTGCCAAGCTGGTTGTAGGACTCTGTGGCCAGGAAAGCTGCAAAGATCCCATACTTAAGTGTTTAGAAAGACCCCCCGCCCCGTGTAGGAGAGATTATCCTCCCATAGCCAGGGAGCATTTTGTCTCCTGCAGGAAGGATAAATTAACTTTTTGTTCCCTGGGGAATTAGAAAAAAAAGGCATAAAATACATTGTTTTTTAATCATGTGGCTGTCAGTCTGGACCTATTTTGAGACTGGATATTTAAGACACCTATCCTTGTTTGTTTTGAATTATTTAGTATAGTTTCTTTAGGGCTTTATCATATACATTTTAAAACTATTTTTTCTGGGGGGGAATAATTTCAAACTTAGAGTTTGCGCAAATAGAAATTATACTAAGAACACCCATATACGCTTTATCCGGATTCACTTACTAACATTTTACATCATTTGCCTTATCATATATATAGGTGGTTTCTTCCTTTCAGAGGTATATTTCAATTATATGTTACATATGAAATGTTTTCTGAATCATTTGAGGGTATGTTATATACCTCATGGTCCTTTCCCCCCAAATACTTTTGTGTATATATCCTAAGAAGAGGAACGTTCTCTTATATAACCAAGACAGCAAATTTAACTCTAATGTAATACCTTTATCTACTTTTCAGTTCATATTCCAATTTTTTCAATTAGCCCAATAATGTCCTTTGCAGTGTTCTCCCTTTCCACTACAGAACCCGGTCTAGAGTCAGGTATTATATTTAGTTGTCATGCGTCTTTCTTTTGGGGTGGGTGGGGGGAAGGAGGGGCGGAGGGAGAGGGAAAGGGAGAACCTTAAGTAGCTTCCATACCCAGCACAGAGCCTGACACGGGGCTCAGTCCTACAACCCTGAGATCATGACCTGAGCCAAAATCGGGAGTCAGACACCCAACCAACTGAGCTACCCTGGCGTCCATGTCATATCTCTTTTACCTCTTTTAATCTGGAACATTTCCACTGCACTTTTTAAGAATACAGCCCTACCACCCCTTTTAAAAAACAGAATATTATGTTTTCAGGTTTGTCTGATATTTTCCCAGAAATCTAGGGAAACAGCCCTCTCTGATCTGAGCTAACTGTTTGAAGCTATCCTGGAGAATAACAATTTCTCCTTTTCTTCTGCCTTTCCAATCTCAATAGGTATCTCTACTGGCAGAATTTAACCAGGAACCATTCAGGGGAAAGTCTTCTGGAAAATAGAATTCTGGGCTTTCTCCCACGGTGCAGAGGAGAACGTAGAGAGGGGTAGCAATGGTGCTAAGTTGACCACCGAGAAACTGGGGAGAGAAGAGGACAGTGAGCGCCCTGCCCTCATGGAGCTTACAGTCTCCAGGGAGATCTGTACGGGCCATGAGGGAAACACACAGGGCTGCAACCCAGAATAACGGGGGTACTCTCTCAGGGCACAGAGGCCTGAAAGATGACGAGGAGCCAAGCTATGTGAAGGGTGGCATGTGGCGGGCTTGATGGTCTAGGTAGAGAAGTGGCCAGGGCAGTGGGTCCCCTAGCAGAAGAGAGCTTGGTATATTTTAAAAAACAACAGGAGGTCGACATGAATGGAATCTGGTGAAGAGGATGGCCGAGGTTGGATG
Source organism: Eumetopias jubatus (assembly GCF_037043125.1). Classification (NCBI taxonomy): domain Eukaryota; kingdom Metazoa; phylum Chordata; class Mammalia; order Carnivora; family Otariidae; genus Eumetopias; species Eumetopias jubatus. The sequence goes on from NW_028274810.1 coordinate 148,587,089, forward strand.
ATGCTGGGCTTTATAGGACCTGGTGATGAACTGGCATTTTGTTGTAAGTGAAACAGAAATGTTCCTACTCCACGTGGCACCTCTGGGCAAATTAGAAAAAGGCATCCCCTCCTTCAAGCATTTCTATCTTGTTGGAAAATTGTTGTAAAACAGTTTTAGTAGGATAAGGCACTTCTCTGAAATCTGCCAGAGGATATTTGTAATAAATACAAATTTACAATGCCCCAGTGTGAAAGGCACTCTTCCAAAGCTTTATTCTACTACAACCTGTACAACTGTATATGGCAGCCTCTGTGGGGGGCCATGGAAGGCAGGCTTTCTGCAGGGGGGATGGTACAATCCTGTGTTGTCCCTATGTGGAGAGGAAATGAGGAGAGGAGAGGAGAGGATTTCACGTGAAGTGTTTTGGAGGTAGATCCTGCGATTTTTTGGAAGCAAAGGGATTGGATGAAGGAACTAGGAAACAGGATGAGACAGTGATGACTCACCAGGCTTGTGGGTGGGAGTGGATTCCACTGAGACAGGCATAACCTGGAGAGGACCAGGGACTTCAGAAAGAAGAAATCGAGGAGTAAGTAAAATCCAGGTGTCTGCCAGCTCTCTTTGAATGCTCTGCTTTCAACTAAAAGTTCACCAAACTCTGTCTTTTCCAAAATAAGTACCTTGAAAAACTTACCCATTAAAATCAAGGACAATAATAAGATCTTTGCCTTTCAGGTTTATCGAATTGGGCTAAACTCAAATTTTGCCAAGATTTCCAAGTTCCTCTAAGTTTTAGGCATTCCGCCACAGACTTTACACACCTTATTTCCTCTGTTCAGCAGTCCATGAGGTAGTTCCTATTTTTATCTTCATTTTACAGAGGAGATGGGAAGCTCAAAGAGATCTTATCACTCAATTTGAACATGGTGCCATGGTTACAGGTCTCAGGCAGGAGTTGATCCTATTGCCTTTGTCCCTTGTTTATTTCAGCTTTGTCAGTACTATCCAATAGTACTTTCTGCAACAATGGAAATACTTTATATCTGCACTGTCCAGTAGTCATGTGGCTATTAAGTACTTGAAATGTGGTCAGTGTGACTGAGGAACGGAATTTTTAATAACTACATGTGGTTAGTGGCTACCATATTGTTGGTACAGCTCTAAATCAGTGGAGTCTGAATTGGGTTGTGCACAGCCCAGAGAGGGGATAGAATATGCAGAGTAGAGAAAGAAAACCCACACAATGTTTTATTTTTTTATTTTTATTTTTAAAAAGATTTTATTTATTTATTTGACAGAGAGAGAGAGAGACAGCGAGAGAGGGAACACAAGCAGGGGGAGTGGGAGAGGGAGAAGCAGGCTTCCTGCTGAGCAGGGAGCCCGATGCGGGGCTCGATCCCAGGACCCTGGGACCATGACCTGAGCCGAAGGCAGATGCTTAATGACTGAGCCACCCAGGCGCCCCTCACACAATATTTTAAATAATTATTTCTGATTTTTTGTGTGTATGTTTTATAATGTACCTAATATATTAGTTATATAATGATAGATATGTGTGTATATATATATGCATACTATATATTACATATACTATAATGTATGTAATTAATATATATTATATACAATAATTTTTATCTAACCCTTACGTGGCACGAACCAGGTACCAGGCACTATGCTTTACAAATACTTACTCATTTAATCTTCATAATGATACTGTGACGTAGCTGCTTTCATTACAGTCCTTTTGGCTTCTAAAGCCATGCATTTTAGGATAAGCTAAATAAGTATATTGGGAGGGGAGAGTGGACAAACATTTTTACTGATGGCTGAGTGACCAAAAATGTTTGGTGACAATTGCTGTAGACTAGACATAGCAACTGCTAATCTCAAAATTTAAAGGGATTTGGGGCGATCAAGACCCCCTTTTTTTTCCACTGACAAAATGTTGCTTTGCATGTAGAGAGGGAGGAGGCTGAATGAAGGTGCAGGTAGGGTGATGGTTGAAACCAGTGTCCTGGGGACATTTGTACTTGTCTACAGAGACAACTATAGCTAACACATGTGAAGATTTGTGTGATAGGGATACTGTAAGTTTCCCCATTTAAAAAGAATTCATCCTTGCTAGTTTTGTTCTAGTTACTAATTTTTTTACAAAAAGATTTGTTTCTGAGACATTGGAATAGGGGGAGGATGGGAGCCAAAGACCTGGAGGAGGAAGAATCCCAGACAGAAAGAAAGCGGATCAGAAGCAAGACCTGCTCATGTTCCCTTGGTGGGTGCTCATTTACGTGCAGCTTGGGCGCTGGCGGCTACAATTCAAGAACTATCAAACAAAGGTTAAATATCCTTGCAATAATAGACCAATGGGAAAGATAAAATTTACCCAAATCTATTTTCCACCTGCACACTTTTTGTGTGGAGTTTGCCATCCCCTTCCCCCATTCCTTGGCCATCTCTGACAACTTGCTATCTCTCCACGTACCCACCAGCGCGCTTAGCAAACAGTTGCTGCGGTATGAAGAAGGGCAGGTTTAACCTTATATACTATCATTACCGTTTCCAAGTATGTGAAGTAGGTAGATGAGGTTTTGCTGCGTCAGAGAAAAGTTCTGGTAAGACCAGAGTTCTAAGGCAGGCAATGAAGGCATGCACTTAAAGGGCTGTGCAGAGTCCGCAGGGTGTATGTGTTGCAACCGCAGCTGTTTCGGTTTCAAGAGGTAGGGGTTTCAGGGAAAGCGAATGAAAGGTGTGACGGACAGGAACGCCGCGCTAACTGCGAGGAGCAAACAGACGTCTGCCCGGACGCCTTTGGGCATCTAACATCCAAAAAGCCTTTCTTTCCCGCCCGCAGAAAGTTCTTGAGTTCCCTGGAGATGCCGGTTCGGTGGCAGGGAAAAGGCAACCCAACCTTCCTCCCATTTTTCCTAAAAACCTCGTACTGAGATGAACAATCCTTTCCAAAGGATTGCCACGAGCCAGAAAACCAGGTAAGACGGCCCACGTGCACCCAAGATTCCCGCGTGCGAGTCCGCACAGCGAGCAGAGGAACCAACTCTCCGTCCCGGCTGCCTAGGTGGGTGTGGCCTTCGCCGAGGCCCCTCCCCCTCGAGCACGTCGCGCGGGGCCGCACGGGCGGGGCGAGGGAACAGGCAAGAAAGGGCGGGGAGTGAGCCTTGTGGGTGTGCTCGTGCCCGAGCGCTCGCGCCTGGCGTGTGGGCGGCGGCGCGCCCGTGCCCGCGCAGAGGAGAGGCCAGCCCAGGCGGCCGTTGTGGGGTTCGACTAGAGGGGCGGGGGAGTCACCTGCGAGCGGCGGTGCCGCCCGCTCGCCCGCCCGCCCGCCCGCCGCGTCCGGATCGCGCCGGCTGCGCGGGGCCGCTGGCTGCACACACCCAGGGAGGCTGGGGTGGCGGAGCGGGCAGAGTCCGCGCCCGGCGCCCCGGACGAGCAGGAGTCGGATCTTCGCCGCTGTCGCCGCCGCCCGCGCCCGGCTGGGTAGGTGAAGCCCGAGGTTGCTTGTCCGCCGTTCCCTGGCGGGCCGGTAGAGGAGAAGCGAAACTTTCCGGCGCTTCCCTCCGCGGTCCCCGGGCCGTCTGCGGCGCGGGGAGGTGTCGTCGTCGCGGGCGGCGGCCGACGCCATGTTGGGGTCTGTGAGAAACGGGGCGCTCCCGGCCGCTCCCCGCGCGCTGGGGCTGGCCCGCGGACGCCGGGGGCGACCCGCGCCCGCCCGCAGGACACCGCCGCCTGCGCCCGTGGGCTCGGGGGCTGTCCCCAGGGTCCGCGGACCGGGGGACCGGGGACGGGCGGAGGCGCCAGGAGGGTCCCGAGGTCGGGCGAGAAGTTGGCGAGGCGTGAGGACTGGGGTCCCGTTCGCGGCCAGTGGAGTCTCAGGGCCCCAACGTCTTTCTGTCCCAAAAGTTTGCGGGGTCTGGGCATTAGGGACGTTGTAAGTTGAACAGCATATCTTTATGTGACTTGGGGCAAAAAAAATGGCCCCGCAGATTTCGCTCTGATGGAAGAAGCGTTGGCTTTAGCACGTTTATTTAGAGTCTTTTAAAGTTGTATGGTCTTCGGCCGAATTTTTTTTCCTTTTTTAAAATTTTTCCGAGGGCTGAGAGCTTGCTGCTCATGTTGCTTGAATTCCCTTGTGTGTTCTTGCATTATAGCAGTAACTCGTGAGTGTGCGGTGGAAATGGTAGTATTAAGGTTACAGATAACTAAGCCCTTTTGTAATTCAGACTCACAAAGTATGTAAGTTGGTAAATACCTTCTTTGTTGTGTTTTAGTACGTTACAGAAGAGACAGTACAGACAGACTTAGGAACTCTGACAGACTGAAAGGTATGTGTCTTAAGGTGAAGTAATCTGGACATTACGAAGTTTTTTTTCCTCCGTTTGGTGCGACCCTGCCATGTTTTGAGCATTTTATCTTTTTTCCTGTACTATAGTAGCTCACGGGGTCCTCGGGTTAATTCAGTATTAACGAAGGCTTCTATTTTTAATCTCTTCGGGTCCTGACAGCACTGGAGGTGAATGGTATTAAGTTTCTCTACTTAATTGGAAAGCACATGCTATCGCCTCAAAAAATAAAACTGGTATACTAACCCAAGGCATCAAAAAGGATTCAGCCTCAATTACCCCAGTCAATGAATGTAAATTGATGTGTTTTAATAAAGGCATCTTAGCTTTAAAATTCTGTTAAATGAACTGAAGGGGCTCTGAACCACAAATAGGATAAACCCTAAAACATGTCTTGGAGAATTTCTCTTCTAATCCTAGAGGTAATAATAGAGCTTCTGCTCAGATTTGGCTGCTAATTTCCTTCTTAAATCCTTTTTGTTTTGCTTCATTGTCGAGTAAACACTGTTATACCCATTTGTTTTTCTGGATGAAGAGTTAACCTAGGAATGAGGTGACTTAACTAACTTCATAAATCTTGCAGCCAAACGCATTTAACTGAGGTCTTTATGACTCTGAAGCCTTCCTGTTTTTCCTATTAGCATTAACTTTGTAGCATGTGGCAATCTCTGTCCACCTTGTTTCCTCTGTCTTTGCTGCTCTTTCTGATTTTAGCTCCTCCATATAGTTGTTTCCTAGAGAGCTGATTTACAAGGGTTCTTGTAGTGGAATTTTCACTTGAGCCTATACTTTAACACCTTCTCTGTGCTGTTCTCCTTACCCCACCCCCTTTCTCTCCCCAAGAATAACTCACTTATCTCATTGCAGTCTAGTAAATACTACACTGATCAGTCATGGTACCTCCTTAACTACAGGCATTGCATGGAGTCTGATTTGCCGCTTCATCCCCAGTGTGCAGAGAACATAGCAGATGCTCAGGAAAGGTTTGAGTGGATGAGGACACATCTGTTCCTTGTAAATATACTTCATGAATTTCTTATTAAATTGCCCTTTCCAGGGGCGCCTGGGTGGCACAGTTGGTTAAGCATCCAACTCTTGGTTTCAGTTCAGGTCGTGATCTCAGGGTTGTGAGATGGAGTCCCATTTGGGGCTCCGCACTCAGAGCAGTGTGCTTGAGATTCCCTCCCCTTCTGCCCCTCCCTGCCCTGCTCGCTCAGGAGCTCTCGCACATGCTCTCTCTCTCTCTCTCAAATAAGATCTTTAAAATAAAATAAATTGCCCTTTCCGTGGGCATAGAAGTTAAATCTTCTCTAATGTTTTTTCTTTTTTTTTTTTTTGAGAATTTGTCTTGTTAACTCAAATTTTGGCGTGGGGATACAGAACTTGAATTTTTATGAAATTTCCAAGTAGATAATGATATAATCAACAAAGAAGCAGTGTGTCACCAAAAGAATAATAATTTTAAAGTGTGATTGAATTTATTTGTACTAGATGGAAATAGAGGTAATTCCTTATGATAAATTTGAAGGTCATGTTGACACATTTAAGCTCTTTGATAGAGCAACTCATTTCTCTGTCAATTATTTTGTTAGAATTATCTTAGGACTTTGTTTAGAATGCCTTACTTAATGGAAAGCATATAAAAATTGCTTTTCTGTTGCTAGGCTTATCTTTGAGAACCAGCTTTGTATGCCAGCTGCATGCTTAATAGTTTCTTGTTGGCTTAACTGAATAAAGTATACTTCATAGATATACTTTCAGAGTGCTGTGTCAGGTTGCAGACCTCTCTAGGTGAAGGTGTTTACTAATTCTGTAATGAAATTACTATAGAATTTGGGGTTAATTCTCTGACCCCCCCCAAATAACTTTCCCTCCAATCCATAAATCACAAACTGGTGTGCCCAATTTGTGAGGTCCTAGGAAGGAAGAGAAGGCATTCAAGTAGCTGCTGTGAGTGCTAGAGAAAGCAGTTGCAGTAGGGTGGACTGGAACAGACAAACCTGTATCCATAGCTCTGCTCCTACTGGCTTGTGACTCTAGAACAGGTTGCTTCATTTCTCTAAGCTTCACAGGACTCATTTGTGAAATGGACACAAATACTTGCCTCAAAGTGTTGTGAGGATTTACTAAATATGTTTATGGAATTGCCTGGTGCATGATACTCAGTAAGTTATGTTAGCAAATGAACAAAGTGGTTGTCATTACATTGAATCATAGAATTTTAAAAGGAAGCAACTTGGGCATCTGGGTGACTGCCTTCGGCTCAAGTCCAGAATCAAGTCCCCACATCGAGCAGGGAGCCTGCTTCTCCCTCTGACCCTTTCCCCTCCTTGTGCTCTCCCGCTCTCATTCTCTCTCTCAAAGTAAAAAAAAAAAAAAAAAAAAACAACTTTTAGAGGCACCTGGGTGGCACAGTTGGTTGAGCATTTGACTTTGGTTTTGGCTCGGGTCTGATCTCCAGGTGGTGGGATCGAGCCCGAGTGGGGCTCCAAGCTCAGCATGGAGTCTGCTTGAGATTCTCTCTCTTTCTGCTCCTCCTGCTCATTTGTGCTCTCTCTTTCAAATAAATAAATCTTAAAAAAAAAAAAAAAAGTAGCTGTTAGAAATATGTAGTTTAGTTCTTAACCTTGGCCGCACATTAGAATTCCCTGAGGAACTTCTTAAAAATACTGATGCCTGAATTCCACCCTAGAACCAAGTCAGAATTACTGGGTTTGGGGTCAAGGCATAGGTAGTTTTGTCTGTGTGTGGGGTTGTTTTTTTTTAAGCACCTATGATTTTAATGTGTAGTTAAGGTTGAGAATCATTGATATCTCCTTATTCTCATTTTGTGGTTGAATAAAGTACAGAGAGAGATTAAGTGCCCCCCAAATTCCTGTCAGACTGCAAAGGATATGTCTGAGTCAGAGGAAAGTGAAGTATGTAGAGGTTAAAGTAACAGTTACATTCATTACAGACTAGAAAGGTGGGCTACATTTGTAAATAACTACAGTTGACTTACTCTAGTGACCTTTACTACCACTCTACATCAGCAACCTACACGGATGACCAAGTTATTTAACCTTGTCATCATTTTGAACTACCTCAAGTCTTAAACTCACCAGAGGTGGTGATTCAAAAGCCCGTGTTTCTGTTTTCCATCATACCTGATGAACCAGCTTTTTGTCCTCATTGTCACCTCCCAGGCTGTTAATTTTCTACCTTCTTTTGGGTGCTGAACCTTGTAGTTCATATTCTGTGAACTCACTAGCACCTCATATTCCTTTCCTTGACCTTTGCTGTATATAACCGGTCAATTCTCAGCTTGTAAATACCACTGTTTCCTTTTTCTGCCCAGCACTTCTGAAGAAAGTCACAGCTTTGGTGACTGTTGAATATTTGTTTTCCAGCTGCCTGTGTACTAGTTGCTTTCTAATCCTTTTCTCATCCCAGAGTTGACTCATTTTCTCTGTTGTGTTTTCAGTCTCAGATTGTTAACCCCAATCTTGAAACGCTTGATTCTTAGAGATGAACTTGCTTCCTTCTAAAATGATTAAGATTTTGTGATGTGAATTTTCTGTTTTCTTCTTTGCGTTAACTTTTTCATCTTTTTTTTTTTCTTTCCATTTTTGTAAGTGGAACTATACTTAATTCTTTATGCCGGGGAAAATTTTTTTTAAAAACTTAGTTTTTTCATATTTTTATCAATTGTAATTTTGCATTTGTTTTTTACACTTATATTTTCCTACATGTTCTTCTTTACAAATCTTGTTACTTAAGAAGCAATAAGTGTTCTTTGTCTATGAGAGAATATGTGTGGGCACCTGGGTGGCTGAGTCCATCCATTAAGGTTAAGCATTTGCCTTTGGTTCAGGTCATGATCCTAGAGTCCTGGGATCGAGTCCACATCGGGCTCCCTGCTCAGCAGGGAGTCTGCTTCTCCCTCTGATCCTCTCCCCACCCCCTTGTGCTCTCTTTCTCTCTCATTCTCCTTCTTTCTGAAATAAATAAAATCTTAAAAAAAGAATGTCTTCATTATAAAATCATTAGGCAATGTAAAAATATTTTACCCTAGTACTTAGAGACAACCGGTACTAAATTTTTGGTATATATCTTTCCAGACTTAAAAAAAAAAAAAAAGGTTTATATGTGCTGTTTAAAAACCTTTATTTAATAAACTGCCTTAACAGTTTTCCACATTAAATATTAATCTCTGTTCTCTCTGTTGAAAAATCTATTACATGGATATGCTGTAATTAGCTAGTCTCCTATTATTTCTGGCTTTTCAACATATCAGGACAAAGCTACAGTGAACTTCTATATGTGAATAACTTTGTACAATGGTCTAAGTTTTTTTGCATATATTCTTGGAAATAGAATTTTTGTGTAAACTTTCTAAAGTGCTTCTATTGCCAAAAATGGCATTAAGAAAAGTTGTTCCAGTGTATTCTGTCAAGCATATGAGTGCCCATTTTCCCCACATCTTAGCGAGGTGAATAATACATCATTTTCATTTTTATTTCTTTGGCACTGAGAACCAACATTATTTCATTTACTGGTCATTTTTATTTGTTATTTTGAAAATTGCTGTTTGTATCTTACCCATTTTTCTTTGGGGATATTTTCCTTTTTTCTTTTTTAATTACATGGGCCCTTTTATATATTAAAAATGTTGACCCTTTGTCATATGTTACAAATATTTTTCTTTAATGCTTTTTCCCTTCAGTGTTGAAGTTTCAAAATTTTATGTGGTAAAATGTCTTTTAAGACATTTGGCTTTTTCATGGTATATATAACCATTCCCCTCTATGGCTAGAAATTTAGCTTCTGTTTTTCACTATTAGAGTTAATGCCAGAGGGAAAACTTTACGCACAGCATATGTGCCCCTTCCCCTGACCCCCCACAAGAGTTTCTTTCTCAGGATAAATTTCTGTGGTTAAAAATTCCAGGGTCACAGGGCAGTGCTTTCTGAAGCATTATTATACATGACCATTAGTCCTCAGTTTTTCCACGTGTTTCACTGCTATTGTGACTTGTTAGCACAGTAAGGTTTTTTAGTCTCTGAGACTGTGAGACATGTGAAAGCATGTTGAAAAGGTGCTTTGTGCTGTTTTCTCCCCTTCTCGCCTCTCTTGCTTGTCTCTTTCTAAACGAGGTGTTCCCCAAAGTTCAGTCCTTTGACCTCTCTGTCTTCGATAGCATCAGCCAGCACCTCTACATGTGAATGATTACTCAATCTTTTTCAGTCCTGGAGCTCCCTGCTCATCCTAGCATTTGTGTTTGTCTGACAGATGTTTGTCATGTGCATACCCTGAGGGTACTTCAAGATGAGTATGTCCTAAACTGATGTCTTCTCCCTCCTGAAGCAAACCTAGCATCTGCCAATGGCTTATGTTTAGACCTTTGAAGTATCTCGCACTCACTTTTCACTCATATAATCAGTTGGTTTCTAAATCCTATCCTCTATACCTCAGTCTCTCTCTCTTACCCTTTTTATTTCTGCTGTCAATTATTGTGACTCAGGCTTTTGTTACCCTCTGGGTTTTTGTTTTGTTTTGTTTGCCTTCGATCTAACTTCAGTAGTCTCTCCAGTCCATCCTGTGTACTGCTTTTGTGTACTGATTAATATTTTCCTATGTGAAAGCCTTAGTCTTCCTGTTGCCTATATAATAATAAAGTCTAAACTCTTTAGTCTGATGCTTACTTTCCTTTGCAGTTTGGCTCTTCTCTATCTTAACAGATTTCTATTCTACCACCGTACTTTGTCCTGGCCCTACCTCCTCCAACCTCAGCTATTCTCTGAGCAATGTGTTTGTACACCATCACGCCTCTTTGCCTCCCCCTCTCCCCCAAATAGTTTGACCTACTACTTTTGCTTGAATTTCCAGCTTGAATTTCTAGTCGTTTTAGAGTTGTTTCTAGATGTTCCCCGGCCACAGTTACCTGCCAACTAAACACTTTGGCCCTGGGCTTCATCACTCTTATTATTTTTTTTTAATGTTTTTGGTTTGTTTCTCCTCTGACTGAGTGCACAGATTTAATCATATTCTTTAGTTCATAGCATACTATATGGGTACCAAACTCTTTTCCTGTCGTTTTCTTCTTTATCATTTATTCCCATCATTCTCTTTCCTATAGACACACACCCTAATGTATAACACATGAATTACACAGTTTTATGTATATAAACTTGGATTTATAGCTGTCTTTCTCCTTCACAAAGATTTTTAGTTTTGAGTATTTCTGCCTTTTATTACTACTTGTACAGAGTAAGTGGTCCATAAATGTTTGCTACTACTTCAAATTTATGGAAAATTAATATTGGTTTTACCAGCTTCCCTATTGCTTAGACCAGAAACCTGTGGATTTATTTGAACTTTATTCTTCCACTTCTGGTTAGTCATAGCAATCCTGAACTTGATCGCTATTCTTTCTTTTCCTGTTGCAAACTTCACTCTTACCAATTCATCAGAGCACTCCTTCCAAAAGCTTCAGAATGAACTCTCAGGAACCAACAAGATCTGGTCATACTTTTTTTTTCTCCCCTGTTTCTCTACTAAATGACTCCCTCTAGCCTCTGCTACATCTGTACATGTGACTTTTTTTTTTTTTACACATTTTCTTGCAGAGCTTTGTGCCTTTACCACTGTTTTGCCTTTTGAGGTTCCACTTATTGTTCACACCTGTTTCAAGTGTTCAAATGCTACATTCTTCAAGCCATACCTTCACTCTTACGTTTTTGCTTCCTTACCGCTTTGTTACTGTTTTTATCATAGTACTTAGCTCATTGTGCTTTTTTATTAAAACTTTGTGGTACAGGGGCGCCTGGGTGGCTCAGTCATTAAGTGTCTGCCTTCGGCTCAGGTCATGGTCCCAGGGTCCTGGGATCGAGCCCCAAGTCGGGCTCCCTGCTCCGCGGGAAGCCTGCTTCTCCCTCTCCTGCTCCCCCTGCTTGTGTTCCCCCCTGCTTGTGTTCCCTCTCTCGCTGTGTCTCTGTCAAATAAATTAAAAAAAAAAAAAAAACCTTTGTGGTACATGTCTTGAATCCCAGTGTCTCGTTCATTCTTTTTTCCCACTGACACCGCATAAAGCCTTGAAATGTGGTGAGCAGATTGCAACTGCTTTGAAAAACACTAAAGAAAATTTGTTAGGGATGTGATGGAATAACCAACTCCACAGTAGCATTTATTGGAGCTTTACCAGCTTTACTTTTCAATGTCATACAATGGTTTCTTTACAGCACTCAGCACTATACAGCTGCCCCTGTATAAAAACTTTTGAAATGATGCACTTTTTTATCTGAATTTTGGTGGTGGTGAAAATATGCACACATCATCATTTTTTATTTGCTAACTAAACAGCTGTGCTTCTTGGCAAGAGAAGAAATCGTTTTTGTATATTATCATGAGATTGAGATTTTTTTTTTTAAACAGGATCTGCCATGCTCAATACTTAGAATTCATAATTAGATACTAGTTAAATGGACCCAGATATTTGCTTGTAAATTTAAAATCTGTAGGTCTAGTGAAGCAGTTGATGTGTAGGGTGTGGTTCCTGTTTTCTGTGAACACTAGTACAGATGTCAAAATGAAGTCTTTGATTTTTGTCAAACTCTAGGTTGAAAAGCTGCTGCCACTTTTAACTGCTGGTCACACTAAGCTCAGTACAGATTGATGGGACATATATGCAAGCGTTATTGTAGGTGCTTTGAGGAATACAGAGTTGTAGGAAAAGATATTCTTGTTTCTAGGAACCTCCAGTCTCTTTGGGGGGGGGGGGGAAGCAGGTATACACATCTTTATAAAACTAGAAGAACATAAGTACCATAAGGTGGTACAGGTAAAATGGTATGTGGATTGAAAGATGAAACAATTATCTGGCTGTGAAGCTACTGAACTGACTGCATCATGAGGAACTGGTAAAATTTCAGAATAGCAGAGGAGGGGGCCATATACTGGGCTCAGAGGTAGGCGAGGAAGCTCAGCATATTCCGGGAATAGCATGTAATCTGCTTTGACTTTAACAAAGAGAACATATAGAAAGAGGTAAAGCTGGAAAGATAGACTGGGGCAGCCTGGGGTTTGACTGTGAAGGGCTTTGAATGCCAGATTAAGGATTTTAGATTTAATTTGGTCAGCCAGGGAACCTTTGGTTTTTGAATAGGGATTACCTGATTACAGTGTAGTTAAAGAATATTAATCTTGGGGCATCTGGGTGGCTCAGTCGGTGGGACATCCGACTCTTTGATTTCGATTTTTTTTTTTTTAAGATTTATTTATTTGACAGACAGCGAGAGAGGGAACACAAGCAGGGGGAGTGGGAGAGGGAACGGAGCAGGAAGCCTGATGTGAGGCTCGATCCCAGGACCCTGGGATCATGACCTGAGCCGAAGACAGACATTTAACAACTGAGCCACCCAGGCGACCCTCTTGATTTCGATTTGGGTCATGATCTTCGGGTCGTGAGATTGAGCCTTATGTCGAGCTTCGCACTGGGCATGGAGCCTGCTTGAGATTCTCTCTCTCTTCCTCTTCCCCTTCCTCCCCTACCCCATGTGTGGGTGTGTGCTCATGTTCTCTCTCTCTCTCTCTCAAACAAAAAAAAAAGTCTTGTGTTGTATGCCTTAAATGCTAGTTTAAGTCTGGAAGTCCTGCTTAAAACTTGAGGTCTGTATTCTTCCTCTGTCTCCTACCTCTCTAAAAATCTTTTGTAACTCCCAGTGTCTCTATTCTGATTTGCCAAATTCTCTAAAACCCTCAACTATGGTTTTTATACACCATGGTAAATTTCTCCAGCAAGTCTAACCTATTTGAAATTGCCTTTACTGACACCCTATATCAGTTGATAGCTTTACTTTCCTGTTCCTTTTAGTATTTGAATGATCACTTTTAGCATTTTTATACTTATTACCATGTTTCAGTTTTTTTCTCTTATCAGTGGCTTTCTCCACATACATAATATGGTTCACATAAGTGAAATATTTTTGTAATATTTCTGAAGGTAGCAAAGTATAATAGAAAAACATGCATTTTTGTAAAAATTAGCTGTGAGACAATGGGATAATTGTTTAACTATACATGACTTAATTTACTCTTGTAAAATGTATGTAATTACCACTTAACAAAATTTGGATCATTAAAATAGTAAAATGTGGAAGTGCCTAGCATATGTATAGGTGTTGAGTAAATGTTTTTTTTTCTTTATTCCTTTTCTGGCTAAGCCTGTAGAATAAGGCATTTGAGTTTACTCGTCAGTAATAGGCAGATTTGGTGTCTAGGAGAGACTTTTTAAAAAATTATTAGGGCTTCTCTAAATGTTCAAAATTTTGTTCAATTCTCTCAATCCAGCTTTATATGAGTTTAAATTTAAAATATAAATGCTGGTCCCTTTTTTCTTATCTAAAACATGAACTTTTTTTTTTTTTTTAAATCACTACTAATTTCTACAATACATGTTGTGGAAGGGGTGTTGAAGATGATGGTATAGGAACTCCCCTCCTCCCATGGACACACTGAGTCTACAGCTACCTATGGAACAGTTTCTTCTGAATAAGACCCGAAAACTAGCCGAATTCCTTCACAACAAACAGTAAAAGGGCCACACTGAGACAGATAGGAGAGGCAGAGATGCAGTTTTGCCAAAAACCCCACCCATTGTAGTAATGCACAGTTGGGATGGATCTCACAAATGGAGCTACTCCTTTAGGAGCTAGGGGTCTCTGCCCTGATAAAGTAATGGTCATGAAGATGCTCACTGAACTTAGGAGAAGAATGAACACAGTGAGAACTTCAGCAGAGATAGGAAAATAAAGTACCCAACAAACTCACAGAGCTGAAGAATATGGTAACTGAACTGAGTAATACACCAGAGGCGTTCAGCAGCAGACTAGACGAAGCAAAAGAAAGGACCAGTAATCTAGAAGTCAGGGCAGTGTAACTCACCCAAACAGCAGCAAAAAGAAAAAAGAATTTTAAAAAATGAAGATAGCTTAAGGGACCGATGCGACAACATCAAGCAGAATAACATTTGCATTATAGGGGTCCCAGAAGGAGAAGAGAGAAAGAAAGGGGCAGAAAACTTACTTGAAGACATAATGGCTGAAAACTTTCCTAACTTGGAAAGGAAACAGACATCCAGATCCAGGAAGCCCATAGAGTTCCAAATAAGATGAACCCCCAAAGATCCACACCAAGACATTATAATTAAAATGTCAAAAGTTAAAGAGAGCATCTTAAAAGCAGCTAGAGAAAAAAACAATGGTAACAAGATATGGCATATTTTTCAGCAGAAACTTCGCAGGCCTTGTGGTGCCTGGGTAAGTCAGTCGGTTAAGCGTCTGCCTTTGGCTCAGGTCATGATCCCAGGGTCCTGGGATCGAGCCCCACATTGGGCTCCCTGCTCAGTGGGGAGTCTGCTTCTCCCTCTGCCTGCCGCTCCCCCTACTTGCTCTCTCTGTCAAATAAATAAAATCTTAAAAAAAGAAAAAGAAAAAAAAACTTCGCAGGCCAGAAGGAAATGTGGCACAATGTATCCCAAATGCCGAAAGATAACTTCAAACTAAGAATATTTTACATGGCAAGGTTATCATTCAGAATTGAAGGGGAGGTAAAGAGTTTTCCCCAGACAAAAGCTGAAGGAGTTGGTCACCAGTAAACCAGTCTTCCAGAAATGTTTAAGGGACTTGTTTAAGCTGAAAATAAAGGGCATTAATTAATAACAAGATAACACTGGAAAATATAAATCTCATTGGTAAAGGTAACTATATAGTAAAAATAGTGGATAAATTATTTGTAAAGCTAATATGAAGGTTAAAAGATAAAAGTAATTTTAAGAAAACCTGTAACTACAATAATCAGTTAAGGGATACACAAAATAAAAAGTGACATCAAAAACAAAACATGGGGGTGTAAAAGTATAGAGTTTTAAGAATACATTTGAACTTAAGTTGATATCAAGTCAAAAGACTTTTTATATATAGGATGTTAAATGTGAGCCTCATAGTAATGACAAAGCAAAAACCTATTGTAGATATGCAAAACATAGAAAGAAATCTAAGCATAACTCTGAAGAAAGTGTTAACCACAGGGAAGAGAGCAAGAGAAGAAAGGAACAAAGAACAACAGACAGCCAGAAATCAATAATTACTTTAAATGTAAAAGGACTAAATTCTCCAATCAAGAGACAGAGTGGTTGAATAAACAACCACCAAAACACCACCAAAAAAAGACCGATCTATACGTTGCCTACAAGAGACTCACCTCAGATGTAAAGACAAACACAGACAGAAAGTGAAGAGATGTGAAAAGATGTTTCATGCAGATAGAACCCAAAAGAAAGCTGGGGTAGCTGTACCTATATCAGACAAACTAGACTTTTAAAAAAGACTGTAGTAAAAGACAAAGATAGGCATAGGCATTATATAATGATAAGGGGATCAATCCAACGATAGGATTATAACATTTGCATGTATTTATGCACCCAACATAGGAGCACATAAATAGTGTTTGCTTTACATAACAGACCTAAAGGGAGAAATTGACAGCAATATGATAATAGTAAGGGACTTTAATGCCCCACTTACATCACCCAAATAGGAAATCAATAAGGAAACATCAGCCTTAACACAGTAGACTAGATGGACTTAATAGATACATACAGAACATTCCATCCAAAAGCAGCAGAGTACATATTCTTCTCAAATGCACATGGAACATTCTCCAAGATAGATCATATGTTACCCCACAAAACAAGTCTCAACAAACTTAAGAAAATTGAAATCAGGGGCGCCTGGGTGGCTCATTCAGAATTGAAGGAGAGGTAAAGAGTTTTCCCAGACAAACAAAAGCTGAAGGAGTTGGTCACCAGTAAACCAATCTTACAGAAATGTTTAACGGACTTCTTTAAGCTGAAAATAAAGGGCATTAATAACATGATAACATTGGAAGATATAAATGAGACAGGAACACATCCCACATGAAAGAATAGGACAAAATCACAGCAAGAGGCCTAACTGAAATGGAGATAAGTAATATGCCTGATGGAGAATGTAAAGTACTGATCAGGGGTGCCTGGGTGGCTCAGTCGGTTAAGCGGCTGCCTTCGACTCAGGTCATGATCTTGGGGGGGTCCTGGGATCAAGCCCCATGTCCGGCTCTCTGCTCAGCGGAGAGTTTGCTTCTCCCTCTCCCTCTGCCTGCCTCTCTGCCTACTTGTGCTCTCTCTCTCACTGTCAAATAAATAAAATCTTAAAAAAAAAATTGAAATCATACCAAGCATCTTTTTTGACCACAGTGGTATGAAACTAGAAATCAATTACAAGAAGAAAACTAGAAAAATCACAAATATTTGGAGATTAAACAACATGCTACTTAACAACAGTGTGTCAATGAAGAAATCAATGGAGAAATTAAAAAAAAAACAAAAAACCACTTCTGGCACGCCTGGATGGCTCAGTCGGTTAAGCACCCAATTCTTGATCTCAGCTCAGGTCTTGATCTCAGGGTTGTGAGTTCAAGCCCGACGCTGGGCTCCACACTGGGTGTGGAACCTACTTAAATAAATTTTTTTTAAAAATTTTTTGAAAATACTTTGGGACAAATGAAAATGGAAATACAATTTGCCAAAGTCTATGGGAGGCAGCAAAAACAGTTCTAGGAGGGAAATTCATAGCATTATAGGCCTACCTTAAGAAACAAAGATCTCAAATAATTTGACTTTACACCTAAAAGAAAGAAAAAGAACAAACAAAGCCAAAGTTAGAAAGAAGTAAAGATCCGAGCAGAAATAAAAAGAGACTAAAAAAACAATAGAAAAGATCGATGAAACTAAAAGATAAAATTGACAGCTTTAGCTAGACTCACCAAGAAGAAGAGAGAGCTCAAATAAATCAGAAATGAAAGAGAAGTTACAGCTGATACCACAGAAATACAAAGGATCATAAGAGACTACTATAAATACTTACACATCAACAAATAGGACAGCCTAGAAGAAATGGATAAATTTCTAGAAATACACAATTTCCAAGACTGAATAATAAATAGAAAATTTGAATAGATTGATTAGATAAGGAGATCAAAGCAGTCATCAAAAACCTCCCAACAAAAGTCCAGGACCAAAAGGCTTCACAGATGAACTCTATCAGACATTTGAAGAGTTAATAATACCTGCCCTTCTTAAACTCTTCCAAAAAATGGAAGAGGAGGGAATGCTTCCAAACTCACTTTACAAGGCCAGCATTATCTTATACCAGAACCACACAGGGGCATCACAAACAAAAAAATTGTAGGCCAGTATTCCTGATGAACACAGATGCAAAAATTGTCAACAAAATATTAGCAGACCCTTAACGATACATTAAAAGGATAATACACTATAATTGAGTGGGATTTATTCCAGGGATGCAAGGATGGTTTAACATTTGCAAATCAATGTAATATCCCCTGTTAACAAAATGAAGGATAAGAATCATATGGTCATCTCAATAGATGTACAAAATGCATTTGTCAAAATTCAACATCTATTTATGATAAGAACTCTGAATATGTGGGTATAGAGAAAACATTCATCAACATAATAAAGGCTATGGATGACAAGCCCAGAGCTAAGATCATACTGAAAGGTGAAAACTGAAAGCTTTTCCTCTAAGATTAGGAAAAAGACAAGGATGCCTGCCTACACTCAACACTTTTATTAAACATAGTATTGGAAATCCCTAGTCACAGCAGTTAAGCTAGAAATAAGAGCCGTCCAAATTGGAAAGAAGTAAAACTCATTATTTGCAGATGACATGCTTTTATATATAGAAAACCGCAAAGACTCTGCCATAAGACTACTAAAACTAATAAATGAATGCAGTAGAGTCACAGCACAGAAAATAAAAAAATCATGCATTTCTGTATGGTAACAACAAACTATCCAAAAGAGAAATTAAGAAAACAGTCCCATTTACAACTGTATCAAAAAGAATAAAATACCTAGGAATAAATTTAACCCAGGAGATGAGAAACCTGCACACTGAAAACTATAAAACATTGATGAAAGAAACTGAAGAAGACAAATAAATGGAAAGATACTCCATGCTCATGGTCTAGAAGAATATTCTTAAAATGTACATATTTCCCCAAGTAATCTACAGATTCAGTGCAATCCCTATCAAAACCCCAATGGTATTTTTCATGGAATTGGACAGTCCTAACATTTGTATGGACCAGAAAAGATCCTGAATAGCCAAAGCAATCTTGAGAAAGAAGAACAAAGGTGGAAGCATCACACTCCTGCTTTCAAACTATATTGAAGGAGGCAAGAATATACAGTGGGGAAAGGACTATCTCTTGAAAAAGTGGTATTTGGAAAACTGGATGGCCACATGCAAAAGAGTAAAACGAGGGTACTGTCATTTACCATACACAAAAATCAAAACGGATTAAAGACTTGAGTGTAAGACCTGAAACCATAGAACTCCATAGAAGAAAATATAGGTGGTGAGCTGTCTGACATCCATCTTGGCAATGATTTTTTGGATCTGACTCCAGTAGCAAAGGCAACAAAAGCAAAAATAAACAAGTAGAATTACATCAAACTAAAAAGCTTCTGCACAGCAAAGGTAGCCATCAACAAAACAAAAAGGCAACCTGCTGAATGGGAGAAAATAGTTGCAAATCATATATCTGATAAGGGGTTTATATCCAAAATATATAAAGAACTCTTAAAACTCAATAGCCAAAAAAAAAAAAATCAGTTTTAATAAAAAAATGGGCAGAGAGGATCTGAATAGATATTTTTTCAAAGAAGACATACAGATGGCGCCCATCTGTGAAAAGATGCTCAGTATCCCTAATCATCAGGGAAATGCAAATCAAAACCACAATGAGATATCACCTCACACCTGTTAGAATGGCTAAATATATACATAATGGGATAGTGCTTAGGCATAAAAAAGATCTTGCCATTTGTGACAACATGGATGGGCCGTGAGCATGTTATGCTAATGAAGTAAGTCAAGCAGAGACAGTACTATATGATCTCACTTAAAATTGGAATCAAAGCAAAGATGAACAAAAAACTCATAGAAGGTGGTTGCCAGGGGATGGGTGAAATGGGTTAAACGGGTCAAAGAGGAACAAACTTCAGTCATGGGGAGGTAATATATAGCATGGTGACAGTGGTCAGTAATATTGTGCACATTCTAAAGTCAAGAGAGTAAATCTTAAAAGTTCTCATCACAAGAAAACAAAATTTGTATGGTGACAGATGGTAACTAGACTTCATTTTGCAATGTATACAAATGTCAAAATATTGTACACGTGAAGCTAATAAGTTATATGTCAATTATACCTCAGTTAACAATACATGTTGTGTAGTTGGTTTGTCACAGTGGCAGAAATCCTATTGGAAAGGGGAGGACAAAACTTTGTCTCTTCTTATTGATGGAATAAGTAAAATTTACTGAAATTACAAATTTAATTTGACAAATTTCAGAGTATTTCTTCGCTTTATCATCCTAATATTTTATTGAAAATCTTACCTAGAATTTCCTGATTATTGTTACTATGCTTACTAAACTATAGAACTTTTGAAAATGAGAATGGTCCTGTCCTTTGCATATATGGTAGGCACACAGAATAATTGTTCATTTGACTTATCTATATTAGGGAGAAGTTTGCTTTAATAGTTTCACATTTGTCCAGGGAGGATGTATCTCTGATAGTTTGTTGCTATTTTTTTCCTCTTCTTTCATCACTTTTGTCTCTCCCTTTTACGTTTTCTGTGGTCTTAGTTCAGCAGTAACAACAGATTTTAAAATCTTGATTGATATTAAAGACACAGTCAAAATTTTGATTAAAAATTAATTTGTAGGCAAGTCAGCCTTGCAGTAAACCAGAAACATGGCCCAACCACAGAGTGTATTATTTTAAAGACAGAAGCTGCTTTAGAGATTACTTTATTTAAGGGGGCGGCTACTTTATTTAAGGGGGCGGCTGCCGCTGCCCCACCCCCCTCCCCAGCAGTTAGGTAATTGTATAAAATCTCTTATTTCAGTGCCTGAGCTTAGAATCCAGGTCTTTTTGGTTCATAGTTTATTGATTTTTCCAACTATAATGCATGGTTGAATACTGATGTTCACTGATACCAGATGTCATGGGTACATGTAAGAAATTCATTAGATGATTTTTTTCTTTTAAAATCAACTGCAAAGATGAGATAAGTAGTTTTGATTTTCAGTAAGAACTGGGCCATAGTATTCTGTGACAGTTGGGCTCTCTTCTCCATTGTAAATAGTATTCTGTCTCTTTTTTAGAAGAGTTTTTGCCTCTTCTAGTGTTACATTTTTAACAGGTGGTAGACACTCCACTGAAGAACATATTCAGAAAAAAGATGTTACCAAAAGACTAGGGTGGAGCTTGGACAATTCAAATGCAGTTCTTGTCTACAGTTGTAAAGGAGATAATTTTAAACTTTGGATTGTTTAATTTTTTTAATTGGTATACAAATCTGGCTTTATAAAAGTTTAAAAGTTTTTTTTTTAATTCTTTTGCCATGGATTCTTACATTTTTAGCTATGAAATAGCACTGCCAAACACTGCTGGAAAAGAAGACAAAGGGCAAGTCATTTGGAAAATTGGGAATTTATAGAGTTCTGTGAAATGGCCAGACATGGGGAGAAAACACAGAAATAATAATTTTCTTATCAATACTTAGTAACTAATTAGAAAATAGAAGGGGGAAAGATTAGATTCAAAATAGCAACAAAAAGTATGAAATACCTGGGAAGCTACTAAAGAAATGTTTAGGGGTGCCTGGGTGGCTCAGTTGGTTAAGCGTCCGACTCTTGATTTCAGCTCACATCATAACCTCAGGGTTGTGAGATCGAGCCCCGTGTCAGGCTAGATTCTCTTTCTCTCTCATCCTCTCTCCCACTCCCCCCTAAAAAAAAGAAAAAAAGAAATGTGTACTAATCTTGTGAGAAGAAACCTACAAAATTATTGGGTCACAAGATCTGAAACCTGGAAAGAGATACTATCAACCTAAGAACAATAAAAACTTAAGATGTTGTGGCGCCTGTCTGGCTCGGTTAGTGGAGCATGGAACTCTTGATCTTGGGGTTTTGAGTTTGAGCCTCATACTGAGTGTAGAGATTGCTTAAAAATAAAATCTTTAAAAAAAAAAAAACTTACAAAGATGTTAACTTATTCTAAATTAATGTATGGGTGTAGTATGAGTTCCATAAAAATTTTAGTGGATTTTGTTCTTTATTTATTGTAATTGAAAACTATTTCTAAACATTAGGTGCATATTAGAATCACTTGGGGAGCTTTAAAATATTCCAGTGTCCAGGGGCATCTGGGTGGCTCAGTCAGTTAAGCGTCCAGCTCTTGGTTTTGACTCAGGTCTTGATCTCAGAGTCCTGAGATCAAACCCCATGTTGGGCTCCCTGCTTCCCTCTGCCCCTCCCCCCCACTGATGTTCTCTCTCTTTTTCTCTCTCTAAAATATCTCTTTTAAAAATTAAAAATTAAAAAATTAAATAAAATAAATATTCCAGTTTCCAGCCATATCTTCCATTCCCCAGACTAATAAAATCAGAATATTTTATTTTGGGAGAGGGACCTAGGGATCAGTATTTCTGTAACCCTTATGTTTATCATCAGAGTCCATTGGCTTCCATTTTGGTTTTTGACTTTCCATTTTAAGCAATTCAAATTATGTGTAGTAATATTTTGTAACTTTTTATTATTTCTTAGAGATCTGTAAAACAAAAAGGAAAATTACTAAAAAATAGAATAAAATTTATTCTAGCTTGTAATTACATCTGGCTTCATAGGATATATATAAATCTACAATACAGGATCTTAATGACCTTGCTTTTCTATATTTTGAAGCAGTTCACTATTTCAGTGTCCTAAGAATTATTTAACCAAAAAGAAAAATATGGAAGAGTAATGCAGTTGCCTAGAAGGATGATACAAGGATGAAATAAATCATCACTATTGCACCATCTTTCAGTTTTATTATGGCATTGCCCAGAGTACTGCATCATCTTTCAAAAAGATACAAAAACTGTTTGTTGCTTTAAGCCTTCATTTAACATATTTGAGAATTTAGATTTTTTTTTATTCTACATTTTCCATCTTTAGCTGCAAAGAAAAAAAATCAGAAAAGGTAGACTTTTTTTTTTTTTAAAGATTTTATTTATTTATTCATGAGAGACAGAGGCAGAGGGAGAAGCAATCTCCCCACGGAGCAGAGTCCGATGGAGGACTCGATCCCAAGACTCTGGGATCATGACCCGAGCTGAAGGCAGACGCTTAACTGACCGAGCCACCCAGGTGTCCCAAAAGGTAGACATTTCAGAACTACCAGACAAGTCAGAAGATGAGTATAAAGAAACAGCAACACTTAAACCAATAATTTTGGTGAGTCATTATAGGTGAAATCTCAGACTGAGTGTTCAGATGATATTCTAGATGAGTTTTCTCAAACTCAGAATCATTAAACAGTACTCCTAAAGATGGAAATGAATATATTACAGATTCATGCATGATAGCTTATAAACAGTGTTGCATTCAAAGGATGCTGGTTTTTTGGATATATATACCTTCAATAATAGAGAAATGTGGAATAAGAAATTTACTATGTTTAATTATAAAGATAGTTCTTAAAATCATTTTTAACTATTCCTTTATTTCTATAAATTAGTTATAAAATGGCTTAAAATATTAAAAATAGGTATTTTGGACTCAGTAAATTGGGATGGCTATTTTTTCTGGTATACTGAAAGCTCTCCTGTGGTTCCAATGTACAGCTAAGGTTGAGAACCGCTGTTCTAAGTAGACTTCATCTGAACAAATAAACAGATTAAGTAAGACTTTTTTAAAAGGTTAAGTAATGGGGATAGCCTAGAGTAGTCCTACGAGATGCATGGTACTCACATAAAAATTAGAAAACAGGTTAATAGATTTGACTGAACAGCCCAGAATCAGGTATCAGAATATATAAAAGTTTAATATAAAGAAAGTGTTGTAAATCTGTAGATTAGATTAATACCATTAATAAGTGCTATCACTTATTTACTACTTGCTGAATGTTTTTGTATGCATTATCATTTAATCCGCTTCCTGACATCGCTGTTGCTATTATTATTCCCATTTACGAGGAAACCTGAGGTCACACAGTATTTGGTGAATCTGAAGCATTTGGTTAGCTCTTTTAGAATGCAAATATTTTTAAAAAATGAATTTTTACCTATGTCAGTAACTTTCAGGTGGATAAAAATTAAATGTAAAGTTCATATCCTAAATATAGACAACAAATACAGGTATACCCTACCCCACTTTTTGAACTTTGCATTACACAACTCACTTTTATGAAAGACCTACATTAGTACCTGTTTTCGCTAGCTGAAAGAAACCCAAAGAACATTTTTTACTTTTATGGAAAAAGGTGAAATAAGTGAAGATAGTTGGCTGTTTTGGGGCACCTGGCTGGCTCAGTCAGTAGAGCATGCGACACTTGATCTCGGGGTTATGAGTTTGAGCCCTACACTGGGTGTAGAGATTACTTAAAAATATATATAAAAAAAGAAAACAGTGTTTGTTTTGCAGCGAGCCATTACAGAGGCAGTACATAACCTGGGCAAGCAAGAGTGGCACCACCGAGCTCCTTTCCTGGAACTCAGCATCTCCACATCAAGCTGCCATAGTTTTGAACTGTGTCTTTGATAAATCATCTGTGTTTTATCTTGATTTATTTTTGTATATCTGTTAACAGGATGTGTCCTAAGGAATCAGAAAAGCCTAAAGTGGGAGGGGGGGTTCGATCTGGGAACACTCAAAAATTTTTCCATGTAAATTAATGGGAATTGCTTTTTTGCTTTAAGCCTTTTCGGCTTACAAAAGGTTTCCTAGGAATGCTCTACTTTGAGATAGCTGAGGAAGCCTGTAGGTGTATCTGATATCTGGATAAGGAGAGCTTAGGAGTAATGGAAGAAAAATCACAAAGGAATGTATCAGTAAGTTTAACTACTTAAGAGATAAAACTGCCCCTATGTCAAACTCCATAAAATTACCGCTTAATATACTAGGAAAAGCAAAGAAATAAAGTTTTTAGCCTTTATGTGTAAAACACTCTCATACAAATTAGTAACCCCTAAATGTACGAGCTTAGAAATACAGGTGGTTAATAAGCACATTAGAAAGTAGTGGCCTTGGGGCACCTGGGGGGCTCAGTCATTAAGCGTTTGCCTTTGGCTCAGGTCATGATCCCAGGGTCCTGGGATCGGGCCCCGCATAGGGCTCCCTGCTTGACAGGAGGCCTGCTTCTCCCTGTCCCCCTCCCCCTGCTTGTGTTCCTGCTCTCGCTGTGTCTCTCTCTGTCAAATAAATAAATAAAATCTTCAATAAATAAATAAAGTGGTGGCCTTCAGTAGGTAGCTATGCAATAAAAATTTTAATTAAACTAAAAGTACTGTATTGTTCTTTGCTGTCTTAGGGACCTTTGTCCGTAATAAAAGTACTGTATTGTTCTTTGATGTCTTAGGGACCTTTGTCCCTAATAATAATGGGGGCTGACTCCCCATCCTTTAAGAGTCCGTGTATAGTACCATCTCAGTGAGGCCTTTTTGAACTGCTCAGTAAATGAGTTTTTCCATGCATCTTGACACCCTGCCGATTTCTTTCATTGGACTTCACCTTTCGTAATCACCTATTTGTTTACTTACCTTCTTTCTCCTTCAGTAGACTATGCTCTAAGAGGAAAAGAATGTGAATGCCATCTAAAAAGCATTCAATAAATGTTGAATAAATAAAGTAAATGAATAAAATGAGATACCGTTTTTGAAATCTTACCTTGTTACTGACATTTTTAAAGAAAAATATGTGAGACAGGATGGGATGGGTACAGTCATTGTGCTGCTTGGTAAACTGGTGTTACCTTTCAGAATGGAAATTTTGTAAAAGATAGCAGGAGCCTTAAAATTCATGTCTTTTGACCCAGTAATTTTACTTCTTGGAAACTGCTCTAAAGAAGGCATCTCTGCCAGGAGATGCAGAAGCTTTCTTCCTAGCTCTTCGTATAGTCACTGGTATTCCTTCCTAAGAAAAGTAGACAAATGTAATTGGGCCTTGTCTTAACAGTTGTCTTCTGCTTCTTCTTTCTGTGCCCTTCAGTGAGTAAGTTATGCAAAGAACTCACTCCTTGGCTAGGCTGAGTAATCTTTAATATTCTCACAAAAGTCTTTAAGAGTTCTTACTGCTTGGGGCACCTCAGTGTGCTGGTGGTGAATTTGGATTTGGGTTTTGGGGGAGGGCAGAGGCCCTGTTGAGGCCCTGAGCCAAAGTGTAAGTACCCTAATCCAGTTTACCAAAGAACCTGGCTTTGGGGTATCTAGCAGTAATCCAGCTAAAAGTGGTACTTCGATTTCCCTTTTGGTAATTTCCCCCCCATTCTCCCATTCTCTGTGCTGTTCCTGCTGGACACCCAACTGTATCGTGCACGCGCGCATGTGTGTAAGGCATTTGTGTATTCCTGGGTTTTTTAGCTCAGTGCTTTCCTTCGTCATGTCAGACACATACAGAAAATATTTTAGGACCAACAGGGATAATGGAAAGGTCTTAAGTTCTTCATGCTCATTGTTTTTCCACTATAGGTCACAATCCATTAGTGAAATCAATCAAATGGGCTGCGACTATCATTAAAATAAATGAAGATAATAGAATAAATTATTTATAGTGAAAAAATTATATGAGTATGTATTTATAACCTTGCAGTACTTTTTATGTGGGTCACTGTCAAACTTTGAAAGCTATTGTGTTCTAGCCAAATACCAATTAATGATGCCTAAGCTTCTCTTTTGTTGCATCATTCTTAAATGGGGCAAGATTTATGAAAAGAGATTCAGGCTTAGTATATTGCAAAATTTGAAGAATGAAACATTCAAGGACTGGCTAAATAAATCATGATGATCTGTCATTTCCGGTTAGTTGCTCAAGTTAGTATTCTCTTTCTTTTTTCTTCGTAGGTTTTGCAGTGAAGGTCCAAAGGTTAGCAACAGCTTTCTCAGTTCTTGTAGAGTCAGTGGAGCCGTAAGGTAAGGAATGTGCCATAATATACCCGGGAACAGCACCGAGGAATCAGATTGGAGCCTCAGTTCTGTGACAGCCTTGGGCATAGTGCTTAACTTTTTATCTGTTTACTCATCTATAAAATGGAGCTGATATGCATATCTGTTTAAGGTTGCCGTGAATATACCGTATTGCATTCAGAGTGCTCAGCTGGTTGCTGGACTCCCAATGAGTAGAATTACTTCCAGGCTGTTTTGCCTTGAACATTATTGAATCTCTTTCTTTGTGCCTTAGTTTCTCCTTCAGCTCACGTTTCAGCGAATATTACTAGATGCTGCTTTGGAAGATGTAAAAATTTCTCTAATTACTTCACAGGAATTTGAGAGCATTAAAATCAGAAGATAATGTGAAAAGTACTGCACAAATTTAGATGGTATTAATTCCAGTAGTAGCAGTCATAGGAAACTGTTTGCATTGTATATGAGCTGATTAATAACTCTATGTCCAAAGCAGTAGAATCTGCAGTTGATTTAGATGGGAATAAATACGTACTCTCAGTTCTCTAAAAGTGCCAACCTCTTTCTGCCTTAGGACCTTTGCAGTTATTCCTTTGGTTTGAAATATACTTCTCTGTCTCCACACCTCATGTCTGTCTGTCTGGTTCCTCCTTATCAGCTGAAATCATACCACTTTAGAAAGGCCTTCTTTGACCATCCAGTCTGAATAGCTTCCCGGTTGGTTTTTTAAAAATCACTTTAACCATAACATTGATTTACAAGCTGGTTCTCAATTTTGTTTTCTGTTTCATTCCTCACCAACTAGGATGTAAACCTTAAGGAGCAGGGACCTTGCCTGTGTTATATATATTTTTTTTCTCCTGCACTTAGATCAGTGCCTAACAAAATATTTGTTGAATGTTTGAAGATAGTGTAAAGTATGAAAAATTATCCATAATTGTACTTCTCAGAGATAAATAACAATTATTGATAATTATGGTATATAGTTTTCTAATTTTATTTTCTCTGTGTGTGCTTACATATTTACAAGTGTCTGTGATTATATGTTTATACCTTTCATTGAGTCTACAGATGAATATGTTTTACTATATTTTGTGTCTATGAAATAGGGATGTCATATAATCAGGGGTATGCCATGATGTATTTGGCAGCATTTTTCATTTTCAGTGGCACATAAAATGAAGATGTGTCTTAAAATCTGTAGCATCTTAAATTTGATGAAACGCAGTATATATTTGAAACAAATGAGATCATGTTCAGCTGTTTCCCCACCTAAATATCTTGAACATTTTCCAATATCACTGTTTAGATCTATCACATTATTAACAGGTATCTAGTATATTATTATGGGTGTATCATAAATTGTTCAACCAGTTCCTCTTGGTGGACATTTGGAGCTTTTCCAGTTTTGTGTGTGTGTTACGAACAGTGCTGTGTTGGATATCCTTGCACATATCTTTATGTGCTCGGGAATTTCTTTTGATAAAATCCCTAGATCAGTGAATACACATATTTTCTATAGTGTATGAGGGTGCCTGTTTCCCTATATCCCTCAGTAGTACTGCATCTTAGGAAATTTTTTAAATTTTTATTAATCTGAAAGTGAAAAAATACCCTTAATGTTGTATCATCATTTCTTTAATTATGCATGAGATTGAGCCTCTTTTCGTGTTTATGAGCTGTTTTTATTTCCTCTTCTGTGATGCGCTGTGAATAGGACAATAAACCTTTAATTGGCTGGCACATTTGCTGTTATTAGAAAAGAAGTCATCACAGTTTGGAGCCATGCATTATATAATTTCTTGGGAACAACTTTCAGGGCAGAGCCTACCCTTGTGGAGAGCAAGAGGGCTTCATAAGGACCCAAGACTGGAGGAGACAAAATTCAGGAATAATCAGAACCTTTACAGTGGAGGCCAAGAAGGGGTACAGTATCATCAGTTTATGAGCTGAATACTGGAATTTAGACTATGCTGTTAAAGACTTTAAATGTTCCTCTTCTCTTTACTGTGACTTGGTTGTGGTAGTATTAGGTTAGTAGATCTGAAATAGGGCACAACTCAAGGACTTGAGTGAAGTCACTATTGGATCTAGAGATTAAATCTATGATCATTTAAGAGTAGATTAATCGAGTTTTTTGCACAATATCAAAATGTTCTTGTCAACATTTTTGATCACCTTTGCTGTGCCGGAGGGTGTCAGTTTCAAAGATAGGTATCAGATGGTCTCTGTCTTTTAGGTTCCATTGCAGCCTTTGAAGAAGACAGATGTCAATCCTTTGGTAAGAATGAAGCCAGAAGGTACATGGAATGTAAAGAGCACAGAGGAAGGTGTTTAGTCTAAGAGTTTAAGGGAGACTTCTGGCTTCAATATGATAACCTAAACTGAGTCCTGAAGGATCAGAAAGAGTTAGCTTTGAGTAGTAACTACTGAAGGATACAACAGCATGAGAGAGGGCATGCATGGATGAAATGGACTATAAGTAGCAGAGTTTTCTTAGAACATAAAGTTTGAGGTTAAGAGTGACTAAAGAGTCTGGGAAGGTAAGCAAGAACCAGATCATGGGGGCGCATGGGTGGTTCAGTCAGTTAAATATCTGCCTTCGGCTCAAGTCATGACCCAAGTGTCCTAGGGTCTAGTTCCGCATCTGGCTCGCCCTCTGCCATTCCCCCTGCTTGTGCTGCTCTCTTTCTCTCTCCCCCTCTCTCCCCCTCTCTCATTCTCTCTCTGTGTCAAGTAAATAAATAAAATCTTTTTTAAAAAAAAACAAAAGAACCAGATAATAAACAGCCTTGTATGCTATGCTAAAAATTCTGCATTTTGTAGATAAAGGGGAGTTCTTTTGAATAATGACATGGTGAGATTTGCGTTTGAAAAATCACTGCCTGAAGATTGATTTAGAGGGTAAGACCAAAGGCAAGGAGACAGTTCTGGTAATCCAGGTGAGAGGATTAAGGCTTTAGCTCAATGGAAGTAGCTTACCAGGAAAATCATTAACTTGTCTTGGTTTTTACGGAATTTCACCCTCTTCTTTAGAGGTTAAATTTCCTGGGAACTGAGATGATTATTTTGCAGAGGTGACTTATATTCAATGTCCAGTTGTTTATTCCTTTATGTCTGTAAGAAGTTTATACTTTCATAAATACCTACTTAACAAGTATAGGTCTGTATGGAGATGGTTAACAAGTGTTTTTGATGATTACACAAAGTAGGAGATGTTAATAACCCTTTTGGTATAGTAAGGTATATTAGATTAAATTTAGGTTATATAATTTTTAATTTATGAATTTATAATTTCTATGTGCTAATTTCTTTCTTTTTTTTTTAAGGCTACTAGCAAAAGATGGTGGATCGCTTGGCAAACAGTGAAGCAAATACTAGACGTATAAATATAGTAGAAAATTGTTTTGGAGCAGCTGGTCAACCCTTAACTATACCTGGAAGGGTTCTTATTGGAGAAGGAGTATTGACTAAGTTGTGCAGAAAGAAGCCCAAAGCAAGGCAGTTTTTCTTATTTAATGATATTCTTGTATATGGCAATATTGTCATCCAGAAGAAAAAATACAACAAACAGCATATCATTCCCCTGGAAAATGTGACTATTGATTCCATCAAAGACGAGGGAGACTTGAGAAATGGATGGCTTATCAAGACACCAACTAAATCATTTGCAGTTTATGCCGCCACTGCCACTGAGAAATCTGAATGGATGAATCACATAAATAAATGTGTTACTGATTTACTCTCCAAAAGTGGGAAGACACCCAGTAATGAACATGCTGCTGTCTGGGTTCCTGACTCTGAGGCAACTGTATGTATGCGTTGCCAGAAAGCAAAATTCACACCTGTTAATCGTCGTCACCATTGCCGCAAATGTGGTTTTGTTGTCTGTGGGCCCTGCTCTGAAAAGAGATTTCTTCTTCCAAGCCAGTCCTCTAAGCCTGTGCGGATTTGTGACTTCTGCTATGACCTGCTTTCTACAGGGGACCTGGCCACGTGCCAGCCTACTAGATCGGACTCTTACAGTCAGTCATTGAAGTCTCCTTTAAATGATGCATCTGATGATGATGATGATGATGATAGCAGTGACTAAGGACATGTTTTGAAATATTTAATTGGGTGTGACTACCTGAGAAATCAGCTCTGGGGGGAATGTAAAATTCTGAGCTTTCTCTCAGTTTTGCTCTAGCCATGAATTTGCCTGAGAAACTTTTAACCTATGTGCCTCAATATATCCTATAGAAAATAGGTCCTGTCATTGTGTCCTCACCCGCATCCCCACCCAACTCCCCGCTCTTCTACAGGGATAGATTATTGGCAAGTATATCAGATAAATGTTGGTTTCTTATTCTTGTTTAATTTTAGATTATTTTGTTGGAAGGTTGGGAAAAGATGTTTATTTAACAGATCATGTACTACATTGTTGTTTACTATATGTTCTGTTATATGGAAAAACTAAAAGCAAAAAATGGGAAAAGGAGTATAATGCGGTTAGCTAGTATTATTACCTTTTTCCTAACCATCCTATCTAATAGTTAAGACACCAGTAACAAAACATGATTTGAAAATATTTTGTTTGGCTGTTTCATATACCAAGTGGTGCCTTATCATAGTAGCACTGTTACGTGAAATTAGCCCCTACCTTCTCACTTTTAGTTTGTTTTGAAAATACACTGGTGCTCTATGAGGTGATAAAATGAGCATTTATGAATGGGTGTAATTTAAAAATACTTCTCATCTTCCAGCTACAAATAACTAAATTTAGAGCTTCTTCATTCTATAGGGATAAATATTTTTCCATAAAATAGTTGTGATTATATTTTTATGTTTTATAGGTACCAAATTATAATTGTTAAATATATATTTTAAATCTGTTAGGTTTTCATTCTTAAGAATTTGGTTTGAAATTTATCAAATACAGAATTGTCACATTTCATTAGTTTCTATTTTAGTAAAATGTATTTGTACGTATAAATTCATCTGCTTTAACATTACTTCTAGAATGAAAAATCTTATAAAACCTTTGAAATTAAACAAACTCTTAAAAAAAAATCCCATGATAGAGCACAGATCTACTTAGGCTGAAGACTTGGAAGAAATAATGTGTAAGAATGGTCAAGACCAGTTAAGTTTGACTAGACTTTATATTGGTGGAAGTATTGTCTATTTCAGTGTGAAACTATCTTGAATTTGCAAATATAGTGTTATATTTTATGAAGTTTTGTAAAGTCCCAAACAATATTTCTATTTTTGTAAAACAATTGTATGTTTAATCTGTTTCTGAAATCCTTTTGCAATCTGTAGAAATAGAGTAGCAATTGATCTTTCTAAATTGTGAACTTTATTGAGTCAGTGATTGCTTTTGAGAATTGGTAATTTTTCACTCTTTGCTTTTGAGGCAGCCATTTAGGTTGAAAGTGTATTTATCATATAAAACTTGATGCATTTTGCACTATTCTCTCCATTTGTATGCTGCAAATAACTACAGTCTTTCAAATATGAAAAAATCAGCCTAAAGTTTGTTATAAATTCCAAACTTTTTTGTTTTTAAACATTTAAATCTGGATATATTGCGAATGTCATGAGTTTTGATTCAGTAATGTGATGGAGAATTTTGGGGTTTGCTTACGGCACTAATTTTACTGTTAAATTGTGAAGGTAGATATATAGATTTCCCTGTAGGAAATGTGAAACAAAGACACAACAGTTTTTTTGTTTGTCTTAATATCAGATGGACATTTATTTCCAAGCAATATATACATATAATTAATCAACATATCTCAAAATGACCATGAAACCTGAGAAGTGCTAATGGAGACTTGCTGGTACATAGGAACCTAGCAAATTCAAGAACCAAGGGGAAATGTTCTGGGATGACATTTGCATTGTCAACGTCTGTTGACTCTGTTTTTACAATAAAAAATATTTTACAACTTAACTCTGTGCATATTGTGACTTGAAGATTTTTTCCCCCCTTTTTAAGGTAATGGAGGTATTATGCATATTTTGCTTCTTTCAATAGCTGTAAGGTGCCTTTTATGTGCCAGGCATTGTTCTAAGCACTAAGGGGCAGAGCAGTAAACAAAATTTCCTTTCTCTTCATGGAATATATATGCAGATAGATTCCAAGATGTGTTTTCTTCCAGAATGTGTTCTGTAATTTTAAAAGCTTTTCTAAATCTTAGTTATATGTAAACCTGAAATGATTTTGGTGCCTGTTTTTTATGCCATTCCACTTGAGTGAAATGGACTATACTGGACCTGCAGTACGTTAACCAAATTGGTAACTGTTGATGTAAAGGAAGCAAGATTCTGTAGATACCAAGAGAAAATACTAAATTGAATACACCTTAATACAGGAATTCATACCTTTGGGTCAAGTGCATAAAATGTCCATAGTTAATATAAAGTCATTTGTTTATATATCTTTATCACCTTTATGCTGAAATTCTTGTAAATAGGTGGCATTCAGTTGTATACATAATCATTCTTGAAAGGTCCCAGGACCTTAGCCACACTCTTTTCTCTCAGATATGCTAATTTTGTTCTCAAATATAGGTTGTAGCTTTAAAGAGTATAGTGGCGATTATTTACATATCCACATGTATTAGATTGCTATACATTTTACAAAAATAAAATTTCATAGTCAAGTCTAGGATTAAAATACATGAAATATTTATTGATAGTAATTGTAAGGCTTTCCTTTAAAACTAAGTTATTTTAGATCATTCAACATTTATTAACTATAATGTCAGGCTCCATAGATTTGGTGTTGAGTGTTCTAAACTTTTTAAAGGTACGTATCTGTAAAGGTTATTATCAATGGCATTCACTTAAATCAAAATTTCTTAAAAATTGCTTTGTACTCGGGGCTCCTGGGTAGCTCAGTTGGTTAAGCATCCAACTCTTGGTTCAGCTCACATCGAGCAGGGAGTCTGCTTAAAGATTCCCTCTCTCTGCCCCCGTCTCGCTTATTTGCTCTAAAATAAATCTTTAAAAAGAATTACCTTGTACTTGGCATCTACACTAATTGAAATATTTTTCTTACAACAGTATACTCATGCGAAATTTTGCCCCTAGAAAGAATTTTAAGCCATAAAACCAAGAGTATTTCTCTCTGCCTCCACTGGGAATGTAGTGTGGGCAAACACAAACTGCCACTGGTACCATTGCTTGGTGTGCAAACCCTATCGTTATATCAAGAATTGAAAAGTAGAGGAAGTTGGTTGATAATATTGTTAACACTATCTTGTCTTCACCATCCAAACTGTTATTGTTACATTAGTCATACTAGTTAAAATGATTGCAGTTACGCTTTGATGGTATTTTCAAATAGTTTATCAAGAAAAAAGTAGCAGTAAGTACCACTTTACTCTGAGTTTGCATACTGCTGTCATCTTAATATTTAGAAGAAATACATGCTTTACTATTCTTTATTTTTAGCAGCTTTGAGCCATAATTCACATACCACACAACTCAATTCAAGGTATAAAATTCAATGGTTTTTGGTATATTGGCTAAAAGCATGCCACTATTTCCAGAACATTTTCATCACTGCAAAAAGAAATGCACTGTTAGCAGTCTTTCCTCTTTGATTCCCCAATCCCCTAGCCCTAAGCAGCCATTAATCCACTTTCTATCTCTATGGATGTGCCTTATCTGGACATTTCACAAATGAAATCGTGTATTATGTGGTCTTCGGTGACTGGTTTCTTTCACTTAGTATGTTTTTAAGAATCATTCGTGTTGTATCAAGAGTACTTATTCCTTTTTATTGTCAAATATTCTGTGATATGGATGTCGCATATTTATATTCATCAGTAGACATTTGGGATGTTAACACTTTGGGGCTATTAGGAATAATGTTGCTGTGAACATTTGTGTTCAAGCTTTTGTGTAGACGTGTTTTCCTTCCTCTTGGGTATATACCTCGAAGTGGAACTGCTGGGTTATGTTGTTCCTCTATGTTTAACCTTTGGAGGTTTTTCCAAAGTCTGCACCATTTTACTTTCCCATCAGCAATATAGGAGGGTTCCAATTTCTCCCCATCTTCCCCAACACCTACTATCTCTGATTATAGCCTGTGAAGTATCTCTGTTTTTCATTTGCATTTTCCTAATGGCTAATGATGTTAAGGATCTTTGCGTGTGATTATTGGCCATTTGCATATCTTCTTAGGAGAAGTGTCTATTATCCTTTGCTCTAGGTGGTTTTTATGATTGAGTTGTAGGAGTGTTATTTATATAATCTGAATAGAAGACCCTAACCAGTGCAGGATTTGCAAATGTTTTCTCCCATTCTGTGACTTGTCTTTTCACTTTCTTGATGGTATTGTTTGAAGCACAAAAGTTTAATTTTAATGAAGTCCAATTTATCAATTTTTTCTTTTGTCGATTATGCTTTTGGTGTCATTGCCTAACTCAAGATCATGAAGATTGACTCCTGTGTTTTCTTCCAACTCTTGAGTCTGATGAGGACTCTTGGTTATTGATACACAGAACATAGTCTTAAAATTACCTCCAGAATTAGACTTGGAAACTATTTCTCTGACAGCGAAAGACTGGGTCGTATTTATTTAGTATATTTAAATTATTTGATCAGTCTCCCTATTTGTAACCTGTCTCTCATCACCACTGCTACCTCTCTCTCACATGGATACTTCTAACCCTACTCGGGCTCTGATGCTTCATACCAGGCTGTTCCCATCATAGATGCCCTCCTTATCCACTTAGGTTCCAAAACCCCATGCTGGGCCTCCCCCACTCCCACCCCCTATGAACATCTTCACCCTCTGTTCTCTAAAACCTCATTCTGGGGTGCCCTCACCTATGGATATTCTCCACACTTGGGTTCCAGTCCTCATCAGTGGACCCCCTTTCTGTGGTGACCCTCACCTCACCCTGCCCAGCTCTGAGCCACCTACACACAGAGACACTTTACTCTGCTTGGTCTCTGACTCCCCTCCTTCACATGCCTGAGCCCCCTCTTCATCCTGCTTGAGCTTTGACGCCAGGCCTCCAGCCTTCCTCCTGTGTGACTGCCTTTTTCGCCATGCTTGGGCTATAGAACTATGCATCCAGCTGCCCCCATGGAAGGATACTCTCCCTCCTCACTGTGCTCAAGTTCCAGCCACCATGCCAAGCCGCTCCCCACTCATAGACACCTTGCCCTCTTTGGGCTCTGACTCCTTGCACCAGCCTATCGACCCTCCCCCACCCTTCACACCCCGTCTGCACAGTCTCCTCTAGTCTCTGTGACACTTCACGCCAGCTGCCCCTCTGCACAAACCCCTGCCTTGCTCTGGCCCACCTAATGGCATTAGGACAAAATCGTGCAGAGGAAGGGAAGCGCTGCACATTCCATACCTCCTAGGAAAATAAAGGCAGAGGTGGAGGAGAGAAAAAAGAAAGCAAGCAAGCAAAACAAACTCAATGGTAGTATATACAAATCAGACAGATAAAACCAGAGGTGTGAGCTACTCTGGCTGAAGGGAGGATTGGAGAACCAGCAACCAGACCCACCCTTCACTTGTCCCAACTCCACCCCTGCTAAGACCCCAGGAGTTTGAAACCCACTGCTTTACACCAAGTCAGTGGACATCTGTCACAGCACCTGAGAACTGGCTTTCCCAAGATAAGCCAGATGGTTTCCAGTTGTTCTTATTTCATGATGATTAAAAAGTAAAGGCGTAAAGTTATTTTCAGAGCTTCACTTTAACTTCTAAGTAAATCACAAATCAACTTGTTTTAACAGTCGTATAACCCTGACAGAGAGTAAGCTTGAGGGAGAAGACTTAGGACCTCACTTTGGATGAGGAATTCATGAATGAAATTTATTAAATTTTGAGAGGGTTTTAGTGAAAAGCCTTGAAGTGGGTTTGAAGCACACAGTTCTCCAGAAATTACTTGAAAACGTATTTCTGCAATAGGAAAAATAAGTGGCCACTATTCTATACAATTCTATATCTGTGTTTGAGTCAGTATGACACATCATGGTATATTTCAGGAAAATAAAATGTGTAAACAGAAACACTGGTATTCACATGTACAAAGGGAATGTTGCGAATTAAATGAAAATAATTATACAGCGCCATGTGTCAGGAGATAGAAAAAGCAGAGCAAACGGCTAGAGCAAGGACAATAAGGTTAAAAGAGATTATATTTTTGAATACCCAGCTTTTTTTGAAACCAGTTTACTTTTAACTTGGTATAATAAGGCATTTTGGGAGCGTAATGACTCCCAATTTTATAAGCTTCTGTCTTTTAAAAGCATTTCTCAGGGCGATTTTATCTAAGTCTGTCAGTATAGAAGCTAAAACCTGTGTTAATGAAAGTCAGGTTTTTCCCTGTTGCTTTCCTTGCCTGAATAAAAGAGTGAAAAGCATGTCTGATGTATAAACATAAATGATATAAAATTGTTAATGATTTCCTAAAATTTATATTCCATAATAGGGAGGTATCAATGGTAACATCAAGTTTACAGCAATAATTTTGACATTTTACATCTGGTGGTTTAGAAATAGCTTTTGTGACTCAGAATATTTCATAGTAGCTTTCAGGGTATTTAAAACAGAATCAATGACAAAATATTAAAAGCGCTTTCACTTGGCCAGTTGCTAAGATGCCAGATTATCTTAATTCCAACCAAAGCAAGTTGTGGAGTCTGACTAGAAGGTGTAAAAATATACAGTTGGCCCTTTAACAATGCAGAGGATGGGGTGCAGACCCCCATATGTTGGAACATCCACTATAACTTTTGACTCCCCACAAACGTCGCTGATAGACCAGGAGACATAAAGTCAATCAACAAACATTTTGTATAAGTATTAGATACTGTATTCTTACAACAAAGTAAGCTGGAGAAAAGGAAATTATTAAGAAAAGCATAAGGAAGAGAACATCTATCTACAGTACTGTACTGTATTTATGGATATGCTAAGTTGACATCACCTGTTTCCAGGTTGAATCATCTGTCATTAGCTACATCAATGTTTTCTTATAAGATACAAACACTGTAGCTGTTACATGTATTATTCACACTAGACATCAAAAATGAAAAGATAATGTGAAAAAGAAATTCTTACTGACATATAACAATTCGTGCATTGATAGTGAAGAAGCAGCAATATGATTACTTTATGGCAGCCTACTGTAATCAATAGTATTCCTTCACAATAGCCAAGCCTATGCACTAAAGAGTGGTTATAAAATTTTTATGGCATACTGGGTGCCTGGGTGGCTCAGCTGGTTAAGCAACTGCCTTCAGCTCAGGTCATGATCCTGGAGTTCTAGGATCGAGTCCCTCATCGGGCTCCCTGCTCAGCAGGGAGTCTGCGTCTCCCTCTGACCCTCCCCCCTCTCATGTGCTCTCTCTCATTTTCTCTCTCAAATAAATAAATAAAATCTTTAAAAAAAATTTTTATGGTATACCATATTAGTCATATTTATAATACAATATTTTTTGTTTTTTTATTTATTATGTTTATCACCATACATTACATCATTAGTTTTTGATGTAGTGTTCCATGATTCATTGTTTGCATATAACACCCAGTGCTCCATGCAGAACGTGCTCTCCTAAATACCCAACACCAGGCTAATCCATCCCCCGACCCCTTCCCCTCTAGAACCCTCAGTTTGTTTCTCAGAGTCCATAGTGTCTCCTGGTTCGTCTCCCCCTCCGGTTCCCCCACCTTCATTTTTCCCTTCCTACTATCTTCTTCTTTTTTTTTTAACATATAATGTATTATTTGTTTCAGAAGTACAGGTCTGTGATTCATCAGTCTTACACAATTCACAGCGCTCACCATAGCACATACCCTCCCCAGTGTCCATCACCCAGCCACCCCATCCCTCCCACCCCCCACCACTCCAGCAACCCTCAGTTTGTTTCCCAAGATTAAGAATTCCTCGTATCAGTGAGATCATATGAATGAAAGAGGAGAGATCACAACCAACACCAAAGAAATACAAACAATTATAAGAACATATTATGAGCAACTATATGCCAGCAAATTAGATAATCTGGAAGAAATGGATGCATTCCTAGAGATGTATCAACTACCAAAACTGAACCAGAAAGAAATAGAAAACCTGAACAGACCTATAACCACTAAGGAAATTGAAGCAGTAATCAAAAATCTCCCAATAAACAAAAGCCCAGGGCCAGATGGCTTCCCACGGGAATTCTACCAAACATTTCAAGAAGAATTAATATCTATTCTTCTGAAACTGTTCCAAAAAATAGAAATGGAAGGAAAACTTCCAAACTCGTTTTATGAGGCCACCACTACCTTGATCCCCAAACCAGAAACCAGTTGGTTTGGGGACCCCATCAAAAAGAAGAATTACAGACCAATATCCTTGATGAACATGGATGCAAAAAT
The DNA here is from genome assembly GCF_037043125.1 of Eumetopias jubatus. Lineage (NCBI taxonomy): Eukaryota > Metazoa > Chordata > Mammalia > Carnivora > Otariidae > Eumetopias > Eumetopias jubatus. The sequence continues at coordinate 148,625,865 of NW_028274810.1, forward strand.
TCTCACCAAAATACTAGCCAATAGGATCCTACAGTACATTGAAAGGATTATCCACCACAACCAAGTAGGATTTATCCCTGGGCTGCAAGGTTGGTTCGACATCTGCAAATCAATCAATGTGATACAATACATTAATAAAACAAAGAAGAAGAACCCTATGATCCTCTCAATAGATGCAGAAAAAGCATTTGACAAAGTACAGCATCCTTTCTTGATCAAAACTCTTCAGAGTATAGGGATAGAGGGTACATACCTCAATATCATAAAAGCCATCTATGAAAAACCTACAGCAAATATCATTCTCAATGGGGAAAAGCTGAGAGCTTTCCCCCTAAGGTCAGGAACGCGGCAGGGATGTCCACTATCACCACTGCTATTCAACCAGTATTAGAAGTCCTAGCCACAGCAATCAGACAACAAAAAGAAATCAAAGGCATCCAAATCGGCAAAGAGGAAGTCAAACTCTCACTCTTTGCAGATGATATGATACTTTATGTGGAAACCCAAAAGACTGCACCCCAAAACTGCTAGAACTCATACAGGAATTCAGTAAAGTGGCAGGATATAAAATCAATGCACAGAAATCAGTGGCATTCCTATACACCAACAAGACAGAAGAAAGAGAAATTACGGAGTCGATCCCATTTACAACCGCACCCAAAACCATAAGATACCTAGGAATAAATCTAACCAAAGAGGCAAAGAATCTATACTCAGAAAACTTTAAAATACTCATGAAAGAAATTGAGGAAGACACAAAGAAATGGAAAAACGTTCCATGCTCATGGATTGGAAGAAAAAATACTGTGAAGATGTCAATGCTACCTAGAGCAATCTACACATTTAATGTAATCCTTATCAAAATACCATCCACTTTTTTCAAAGAAATGGAACAAATAATCCTAAA